>NC_081439.1:99143122-100533122 GCF_949786415.1 Peromyscus eremicus | reverse complement strand
AAGTTGCTCGCATATGTTGCAGGGATGCTAGGGATAAAGGAGGGTTGATTTAAAACAGCCAAGCCAGGAACACCAAAGATGAGACACAAAGAGTTTCTGCGATCAGTAGGACAGTCAAGCTGTCTCACAATGATAAAGACAGGGCTCCCGTCTAGGGTGGGCAGTCCAACCAGGCCACCAAGTCCTTCAGGAAAACACCCATGGTACTATTGTCTCCTAAAATAGCCTAGCTTCTCCAGCAGCTAGTTGTGAGTGTGAGTAAAGTCTGTGTCTAAGAAAGCCTCCCATTTCGGTGTCTCAGGGAAGCCTTTCACAACGACCCAGGAGATAAGGAGAAGAGGAAGGACAGTTGCAGCTGCTCCTTGGTGACTGTGAGAAGAAAGCTGAGTATAATTAAAAGCACCTGGGACAGCTGAAATGTCAGAGGACACAAGACCGTGCAGTGGCTAATGGTGACCAGACAGTCAAGTTCCACAATTCACAAAGCCCTAGTCAGGCATGGATAAAGGGGCCTGTGGTGGGAGGGGGTTGAGCCACCCTTGACTAGGTGGGCAATGGGTGAACAGAACAAGATCATCTCCTTGGTGTGGGATAGACCATGTGGACCGTGGACCCTCCAGTGTCTCAGCCTATGCTATCACAGAGAACTAACCCATCTCCTAACAATTACCTCAGCCATTGTCCAGACTCTGCCATGATCCTGTTAAAAACAAAAACCACGAAATGACAGAGCTCAGTGGCTCTTTTAAATTTTGGGAATGTCACCTACTCTGGGGAGTCTCTCTAACTTTTCCTCAGTTCTGCCCCTTCCTGCAATGATTCTTTGTAGAGCTTGAATCCAGAATTGCTTACTCCTCCTGCCTTTCACCTTCACAGCTGTGAGACAGGTTGGGAGCCAGTACCCAGGGTTGATCTTTGATGCCCTCAGGTATCTGGGTCACCCTAGGACCTTGGTCAAGCACAGCTGGGTAGAGAAAGGTCTCCATCAGAATGAGCTTGTGAACACTGGTGGAATTCAGCCCTGTTGGGAGCACAGTCTCTCAGGAGGATCGTGCCCTGACCTACCCACATAGTTGCCATCATACAGGGCTCTTCAAGACAGCACAACCAAGGTTGGGGCATTTTGTTTGAAGGACATTTGCATAAATTAGTAAAGTGATTTAGCTGGGCTCAAGGGCCTGCTGAGTTTGAAAAGGTCTTTGTGTTACCCCCTGTGACTGAATTTGAACAAAACTAGAGGTGTCAGCTAAGCAGCAAACCAGAGCCACAGGTTCTGCACCCCCACCGCACACACACTCACTGCAGTTTTTAAAGTACTCCCTGCTCTTTGCAGCCCTAAAGTGCTTCAGGCTAGGCACCTCAGAGGACAAGCCCACAGCCACTGAGCCTGTGCAGGCCAGAATGTGTGATTGGACACATTGTAATTACGTAGAGTCTCCAGAAGACAAGCCTTCCGGGTCAAGAGTCAGAGCTGTACATCTGGCGCCAGACCGTGAGGACACGGCTTTTAAGTCTTCGGAACTCGGGTCTGATAGAAAGATTCCCGGCAAGGAGACTCGTGAGGGTTACTGCCACAGTTTCAACAGGATGCTGAGTCCAGGAGCTGATGAAGACCAGGAACAGCAGCATGGTCAGTAAAATGGTTCTGACTCCACTTGAGCGAAGTCCGGGAAGCAAATTTGGTGGAAAGGCCAGTGGCCAGGCACTTCGATTACCCGGCTCTGCCAGTGGCCCCTCTCCAGGCTTTCCAATGATCCATGAGCCACGATGCTCAGATCTTTATCTTTGTGTTTTTCTCTCTTGCAGGTGGGAATGCAATGGTCCTGAAGGCTGGAGAGGAAGGAGGCAAGAAGGAGCTTGTAGAGAGCGAGCTTGCTCAGGGTGAGCTTGATCAGAGCGAACAACTTGCCCCAAGCAAGCCTGCTCAAGAAGAGCTTGCTCAGTCCGGTCTTACTCAGGAAGCGACAGGAGTGGTAGAGGCGGGAGAAAACAAAGAAGAAGAAATGGAAGGAGGTCATTCTGGCGATGGTAGTTCTGGCCCCATGGAAAAGGGGATCCAGGCCGAAGGTGGCCATGGCGGAAGTGTTCCACAGCAGCCTCAGCAAGAGGCGGCAATGCCTGAGGGCACCAAGACTCTCCAGGCTGGGGACAGGCAGCCTTTCCAGAGACGCACCAGATTCACCCAGTCTCAGCTGCGGGACCTAGAGCGTCTTTTCAAAGAGAATCACTACCCCAGCTTTCAAGTAAGGTAAGCAGAACGCCCTGCTAGGCGCCTGGTTTTCAGGCAGTGCATCCAGGCTGTCCTTTGGTGTTCCCTGAACCCCGATTTCCTCTAGAAACAAAGCCACCATGTCTGGACCCTCCAGCAGAAATTGGATTCTGGAGTAAGGGGATGTGCCCTAGTCCAACTGGAAAGAATGTGTTTTGTTGTCTGTTTAAGTGGTACGTGAGTGAGTGGGAAATTTAGACAATGCTTGTCCTAAATGAGTCTCTGTAAGAATGAGTGAGAAGCCTGAGGTGTGGCTGGGAAAATGTAGGAGGGATTCCACCTCAGATTAAAATTTGGCTAACACTTTTCATCATGGAGTCTCTCTTAATGAAGCTTACATGTTAAGTACATAGATGACATACCTGTGTTTGGGGGATTACCCTTAATTTTGGTCCCTGAAAGAACCCTGCTACTAAAGTATGTCTCAAAGCAGGTGTGAGGAATAGTGTGTGTGTGTGTGTGTGTGTGTGTGTGTACACGTGTACACACAAGTGTGGACACAAACATTTAAAAGCAAACAGGACATGTCCTTATACAGTTTACATCCACCACAAAGCCTAAATGTTGGAATCTTTTCACTTCAGGAAGGATCTTGCAACATGGATGGGTGTGTCGGAAGCGGATGTGCTGGTCAGTATTCTAAAAATAATAATATTTTGGGAGGGCTCCACACCTTGTGATGTTGTTTCTAGAGGATAATTATAGCAGAAGAATGGGACCCTGAAGTTTTATCCCAAGGACGCCAGACCAGTCCACAGCCAGGCTAGGCTCAAGATGACAAAAGACCTCCATTTTCTCAGGCAGGAAATGCCAACCTGGACACCTGAAACCTAAGATGCCAAGATGCTTTGTCTGACCCTCGGTGAACATAGTGTGTTCTCCATGACCTTCTGAAGGCTGTGCAGCCCACATGCCTCACTTAAGTGAAGAGACCATGTTCTTGCTCACCTTCAACTCTTTCACTCTGCGTGTCTCAGAAAACCTTTTCTCAGACTTCTTGATCTAGTCTGTAAATGTCCCATGCCTGGCTTAGTTCTGAATCAATACTGGGACCAGGAACCTCAAAAGGCCCATAACCCTTTTACCAGTCTTTTGTTGGTGAAGTATGTGAACTCTGCTCACCATTACAATCAGCCCTGACTTTTCCAGACCACATGACTACAAGGGAAAAGTCCTATACACAGTATGCTTGGAGGCTAGGGAGGAAGCATAGAACAGGAAGAAGTGCCCTTTGTCTCATAAAATGTGTATTCTGGATACTCACAAAAGGCTATCACCATGGAGCCTTTTACAGACAGCTTTGGGCCTTGAGATAGTACTCCGGGGTTCCAAGAGAACTGTTTTTGATACTTTTCAACACACAGCAAGGACCAGGAACAACCCATGAGCTAGATCTGCATCCTTTCCTGAAAGAATGCATTAAAAATATCAATTGATGGAGAGAATAGACAATATTCTGGGTCTGTCCCATATCTGAAGGCCTGGGTGTGGGGGTACATGTCCTCTGGGGCCTCATGGGGGTGTTTTGACTGTTTCAATGAGAATGAAACCTTTTGTTTCCAGCATTCTGAACAATCAGTACACACTTGAGGTAAGTCTTCAACCGTTCTTGGTGTTAGATCAATAAACAAACAGTTTCTTGGCAATCAAAAATGTGATGCTTTGCTAGGGGAGTAGCTCTGTCCTGGAGCACATACCTAGCACACACTGACCCAGGGATGGATTCCATATACGTTCTAAAATGTTAGTAAAATTGATCCAGTATACAAGGTTACAGCATGTGTTCTTCAGTGGTGGTACAGTTCAGTGTACTAAAGCAACCCTTTCTTCTGCTTGTAGGATTGGTTTAGGACCAGGAGAGCGATTTTCAAGAGAAGCACTACACTATCAATGCTGTTTGATGCACCACCTGGTCCCCAGAACAACGATCCCTGAAGATTTTGTAGCAGCGCATGAGTACCACCTCTGTCCAGAGCCAGATGTCGTGGAGCCTGGCCCTGCCCCCAATGTCTCGGCCACCCATGCTGGCCATGACATCCTTTTCTTCCCTGCAATTATCTCAGCAATAAAGAGGTGGATTCTAAGTATGTTGGTTCCATTGTTTTTCAGGTTACTAAAATGTGGGTATAAGTATTTGAACCATAGTTGCCTATTCCAGAAATGGTATTTATGGCAGGAGGTGACACTGGCAAGCTGTGGTCACTGTGCCTTGCTGAGTGAGGAAGATTTCCAGGTGCTATGCTGCTTCATGCTGACCCCACATGATTCTCTGTACCCTCATCATGGCCTTGTCAACTCACTCCACTTCTGTGGAACAATTATTTGTAAGGCCAGGTGGGGCAAGTCTCCAGCAGAGGATACTGTGTTTCTAGTCATGGCTGTTCCCACCCACACTCCAGTAAGTCCTACCCTGGACCCAGCTGGAAACTTCCCAGAGACTTTTCCCAGTTTTGACAGTGGGAGAAAGAGGTACATGATGTGTGGTTTGTACCCTGTCTGTGGACGTCCAGGGCACTAGGAGCCACACTGGCCAGAGTCCTGATGCTTGAGAGGGAGAGGAGAATCCATCCATCCAGGCCAGAGGGAGGTTTTTGTCTCATTTCTTCCATTCCAGCTCAGGGAGCATATTGTCTCTCCCTTGCCTGCTCAGAGATCTTGACTAATATGTCTTCCCTCTGCATTTTGTTACCTGCCTTGGAGAACCCTCAGTACTCAAGATTTCAGGGACCTTTGCTTCATAGCAGCTCTAATATGTAAACAAGGTTGAGTCCCTAGCAATGTTCTGGAACAGTCAGTCTGTGCATAGAGTAGTACTGCTTCTTTGCCTATGTGAAGCTGCAGGTCCAAATACACAAAGTCCATCTTAGTGAGATGGAGAGCTATGGCCTAGGTGTACAGCCCCAAATGTACTGCATGGTATTGTCCCAACACCATGCTCTCCTGCCCTTGCAATGAATAGTCTATTTTTGGTCTCTGGGAATGTGAGTGCTCCAGGGACCTTGACTGCTGCAGGTACATGCTAGTTTGCTTTTGAGTCTCTAGGATGTCTCCCACACACTGATTTGAGAGCCCTTGATGTAGTAACAGGTATCAGAATTTCACTAGGGCTGCATCTATGGCCCTGAACCTGAGGTCTCCCCTCTTCAGGTCTAGCACATAACATTTCAGTACAGATAACTAGTTCCCCTGGCTTTAAGAATCGTCCACCAGTCATCCTCATGGTCCCTGTGCCTGTGAGCAAGGGGAATGATCAAGATGTCCCATTTAGACCTGAGTGCTCCACCTTCTCTTGTGTGCCACTGAACAATGACCAACTGTGGGTCTCTGTTCTGACCATCAGCTACTGCAAAGAAAATCCACCCTGAGCTGTTCAGAAGATATGATGTACGTGGTGATGTGCAAGCTGACAGGCCCAGCAGCCTTGGATCCCGTTTGACTTTGGTCAGGAAGAGCAGGAAGGGACTCTAGAAGGAGGAATGAAGTCTGAGCACAGCCCCTACCCCCAGCCTGTGTAGGCCCCATTGAGCTCAGTGCACATCCTACAGTCCCATGGGGTTTTGGAATAGTCTGAAAACAGGTCTCAGTCTTGTAAGGGTGGAGTGAAATCAGTGGTTTCCAGGGTCCTCAGATTGTCTCCAGGGAGCCTGAGTTCCTGGCTGCTTCTGGCTTCCACTGTTTCTCTGTAGGAAGAAGAGTTCCTACACCAGTGAGGCCCCCTCCTCCTTCCTGACCCCCCCAGTCCTCCACACATACACACTGCTGCAGCTGCCACTATCACCAGGGCCTCTGGTCCTAACTGACTTCTGGATGATATTATGCAATCATCTTTATCTTAGGATAATCCCCGAGGAAACTTTCTTTGGGAAAAAGCAGGGGACTGTTGAGTTGCCAATCAACCCAACCAAGCAACCTAACCACAAAACATTGTTACTAATGGTCACTGTAGCAGAAAGATAAGGAAATGTTAAGTTATTTTCTAATAACTCAGGACTTGTCCAGGCATGTCGAAAGTTTCTGGTTAGTGGCTCAATACTGGACAACAGAAACTTAACTCAGGCAGGCAATATGGCATGGCTCTTAAAATTGTCCTCAGCACTGAATAGAGTACTCTTGGTGAAAAGAACTAAAGTGTCCACCACTATGTACTGTCTAGGGGGGAAAACGGACCAGGCTTTGAATCAGTGAACTTTCACAGTATCCCAAACAGAAGAACCCTCATACATACAACATGCTGATATACGAATCCCTCTGACACATTGAGAAGTCTGGAAAACTTCATCAGCTGAGTAACTTCCAATCAGACTAGGACATACTCTAAATTTTTTGAACCATGGGTAGTCTCAGCAGCAAAAGCAGCAACAGCAGCAGCAGCCATTCCTCTGTTTTGCCTTGTCTGTGGGGGGCCTGCCCCAACTTTTTTCCCCATTGTACTCTTGAGGAGTGAGGAATAAGAGATTTAGTTAGAAATATAGAGGGATAGAGGGGAGAGAGAGACAGATAGAAACACAGGATAGCCTCGGGAGGCCCTGGATCCTAATCCACCAGCCCCTTCTGTCTCTTCTAAAGAGCCCCCCCCCCCAAGACAGGGTTTCTCTGTGTAGCTTTGTGCCTTTCCTGGATCTCACTCCACTTTTTAAATGAATGTCAAGGGGTGGAGCAAAAGACATCCCCCTAGCACAGCCAAGTGCAGACAATTCCATTCACCTGGTAACCATGCACATGGTCAGTCCATTCCCTTATGCAGCCCCCCTGGATGAAACAAGATCAGATCTCACTGGGAAACCTTTGTGGGCTCCCACAGCTGTCCTCCTCTTCCACATTACTAAAAGAATATATAGCATTTCATTATTTTACGTGTATGAGTATTTTGCCTGTGTGTATGCCTGTACATACTAAAATACATATTCTTGGCATATTAATGCTAGATTCATCAAAGAAACCTTCCATTAACATAATATACTCATTCATACTACCTACATGTGAAAGGGCACATTCTTTGCACTATTGGGTGTTTAGTTGTGTGCCTGACTCCTATCCACTAGATGCCAGGAGTATCTATTTATGAAAACTACCATGTTCCTAGGCTATAGCCCAGTGTATGCTGATGGGCTGTATCATAAATCATATCTACCTAATCAAATAGTTAAAAATAATTTTCAAGGGCTGAAAGAGGGCTCAGCAGGCCAGGGTGTCTGCCACTAAGCCTGAAGACCTGACTGTAATCCCTAGGACCCACAGGGTGGAAAGAGAACTGACTCCAGGTTATCCTCTGACCACTACATGTACAAAGCAGTGGGTGTGTGTGTATGTGTGTGCACGCACACATGTGTGTGCACACTTTTGCACACACATACAATTTCCAATGCTGCATTTATATTTCTATTTGAAAATTAATACACAGATCATATAGATTGGTCATTTTTCTTCATTAAAAATTTATGACACAAAAGTCAGATTTGTAGGAGCTTTTTTAACACATTAATAAACTTTCTATTGACTTACTTTACTCTGTGTTAAAAGAAATATTCATGTCTGACAGGCATTTCTAATCTGTACCAGTTTCTGCTCATGACTAGTGGTGCTATAGAAAAAAAAATCATTCTGCCAAAAACAAAACAAAACAAAAACAAAAACAAAACCCATCATTAACCAATTACAAGTATTTATAGAGTAAATTCAGGTATTGAGGGGTTAGTCAAGTAGTGCAGGCTGCCTTCAAATTTGCTATGTAGTCAAGGATGACCTTCAACTCCTTATTGCTTCCCCTTTCCAAACTACTGGGATTGCAAGCATGTGCCAAGCTCAGTTGGGTGTTATGAAGGTCTGTTTCAACCTGAAGCAGTCATGTGCTGGTTTTGGATGAGGAAATAGGAACTTTTGGGGGAATGTAGTAAAGAATACAGCCATGCATGATGTTCTAGATTCCCTGGGCCACAGTGAAGAAAAACGTACATGTTTAGATCAGTCTCCTCTTCCTCTCCCTTCAGTTTTTACAACTGGGTTTTGCTATGTAGCCTCTTGGTCCGCTTGCCTTGCTTCAAGTGCTGGTATCACAGGTATCTCCATTAGATGTGAGCACTGAGTTCTGGAGGGTTGACTTAGTCACTACTGGTCAATTGTAGGGCTAGACTATTTGTTCCGAGACACTACTTTATGAAAAAGATTTAGTAAAAAGAAAACAGTTTACTCTGTCCAGGGATAGGGCTAGTGTTTGCTGAGTTAACTTTCCTCCTTATTTTATTTTTCCTTGTGATAATTGGGATTTTGTGATTTGAGGCTCATTCTCTGATATCCAGAATAGTCAGTCCTTCTCAGAAGTCTTTGTAAGAAAGCAGGCTTTGCTAATGTCTGCACAGCACTCTGTTATATTTTATCATGGTGAATAGAAATACAGTAGTGGCGGGATACGGCTTGGGGTAGTAGACTGATGCTCACTCTGCCTTTGGTGTCCTCTATGGACCTCCATTGTAGTCTTGGTATAAAATAGTAAGGGTAAATTTAGTGAGCTGTGAAAGGTTTTGTTTACACATTGACAACTAGCACTGGTGGGTTGCATGTAGGCTTTCAATATTTTAGTGAAGAAACACTCACTTCAGTGCTCCCAGTTAAGAACTTGAAGATAAGGACTTATCTTGGTAGTAGGATCTGCTCTGGGACAGAACCTCAGTGGGCCAGGTGCTTGCCACACAAGCCTGACACCCTGAGATTGAACCTTGGAGCTGTGTGAAGGTGGAAGGAATAAGCTCACTGCACAGTGTTGTCCTCTGATGTCCACACGTGCTGAAGCATGTGCATGTCCTCTCATTGGAAATGCACGATGATAGCAAAGAAAATTAAAAAAAAACTGCTAGGAAATTCAGGTGAAGGTCTTTTTTCCTTAGTTCCAAATATAGCTAAAATTTGTTTGCAGTGTTAAAAATCTGAGGCTTAGCGAGATGAGGGGGGTACTGTAATGAATAGAGAAAGGGAACCTAAAGACACATTCATTGATTTCTCTCTGATTGTGGATGTGGTGCCACCAGCTGTTTCCCACCATGATAGATAGATGCACATTTGAACTCTGAGACAGAACATATTCTTGTCTCCTCTAAGTTGCTTTTACATAGTATTTTATCACAGCATAAGAGAGCAACTGAGGGGTGGAGTGACTTGGGTGGGGAGGAGTGACTGATGAGGACTTATTGATGGGGGAAGTGATTGATGGGGTGAGTGACTGATGGGGAGTGGCTGATTGGGGAGTGACTGATGGTGAGTGACTGCTAGGGGAGTGATTGAAGGAAGAAATGACTTATGGGGGGAGTGGCTGGGGGGAGTGACTGATGGGGGAGTGATTGATGGAAGAATTGACTGATGGGGGAGTGACTGATGTGAGTGACTGATGGGGGGAGTGACTGATGGGGAGTGACTGATGGGGGAGTGACTGATGGGGAGTGACTTACGGGGGGAGTTACTGATGGGGGAGTGACTGATGGTCAGTGACTTATGGGGGGAGTGACTGATGGGGGGAGTGACTGATGGGGAGTGACTGATGGGGAGTGACTGAGATAGCTTTAAGTTGAGATTTTTTAAATTTTCCTTTAAGTTCTTATTGTGTATGTAAGTGCATGAGCCATGTGTGTGGGTCAGAAGATAACTTGGAGGAGTTGTTTCTCTCCTTCCGCTGCATCCAGGGATTGAACCCAGGCTGACAGACATTAGCAGCAAGTACCTTTACCATCGGAGTCATCTTGCTGGCCCTGACAGTACCTATTTAGGCAGGTTGTTTGTTAATGGGCATTTCCTAATATTATATATGTTCTCGTTCCCATATATTTACGCCTTGAAATGCATAGCTGTTTGAAGATTCAGAAATAGTAGTGTTTGGTTTAGGTCTTCTAGACACATATAACCACAAGAGCTAGTCAGCATAGCTTGATGTTAAACTTAGTAAACAATTAGATTTCAGGTTTTGGTGTATTCATGGTTTTTTTTTTTTAATGTTATTGTGGCTGTCAACTATGGAAACCCGTTTCGTGGCAGTAAGAAAAGTTCCCCCAGTAACTCTGGAGGCCTTGTGGAAATGTGTGGACCATATCTCTAGCACTCCACATTGGGTCCCTGGTACTTGGCAGAGAACGGTTATCAAGCTAATGTGTTTATCTGGGAGGTTCCTCTTTAGGATTTCACACAAAGTGAAGTTAGAGCCTGTCATGCTTCCATGCTCTGCCTTTCCAGGAGCTGGGCAGGGTTGCAGGGCCTGCTGGCCGCTCAGCAGACAGATCAGAGGGCTCATCTTCACCAGGGCTGCTGGGGAGGAGTTGAGTAGTACTGTTCAGCCTTCATGAGTGCTGGCAAAAGCTGTGAGAATTTTCATACCTGTGCTGAGGTTCCTCACCTTTCTCTTGAACAGGCAAGCATGCTGGCACACACACACACACACACACACACACACACACACACACACACACACACATATACACCCACTCACACACACACATACACACACTCACACACATACTTCTAATTTCTTAGACTAGTCAAAGTGTCAAGAGCAGGCCTTTATTTAATCCCTGGTCCCCATCCCAGAATAGTCAGCCAAGCAGCCCCTTCACTGGCATGTGGCCATACTGAGCCCATGGCAGTCACCTTTTTCCAACTTGTTCTGGTCACTCTGAGACTAGAAGGGCACTAAAGAAGGAGCATATGACCAGGCAGTTCCTCTTTTTGATGTGGGAATATTTGGGAGCCCTGGTGCCTGAGTAGGAGTTTTCCTTCTATCAAAAGACTTGCCTCACAGTTCTGGTTACTCCCTCACCAATAAATCTGCACATGGACATTTCCAACCCTTCGTCTTTGCTATACAACTTGACAAGGAATCCAGGAGCTGAGAAGTTCTTCTTCCTAATTCTGGTCAATTTTGCAAATACAGCCGTGTTTGGGATGATAATGTATATCCAGTGGCAGAGTGCTAGCCTGACACACTGAAAGCCCTGGATGATCACTAGAACTGCTAAAGCCGAGTGGGTGTTCCTTTCTGTGATGCTTGTAATCTGACCACCCAGGAGTTAGAGGCAAGATCAGAACTTCACTCATCCTTGGTGAGATGAGGTTAAGCTCCATCTTACTCAAAACACACTCTCAAAACAATATAATAAAGACCACATCCTTATTCTTTAAGCAGTTATGATGTCTCTATTTCCTGTAAATCAGTGAGGAATGGACTTTATTCAACTTACAAATTTCAGTGATATGAGTTTTAAGATTGTGTACAAATGTATCTTGTTGGCTCCAGGTTAGGAGAAAACAGAAGGAAGCTTCCCTCAATCCTGGAATGGTTGAAGTCTCTGATCATTCCAGGATTCTTTTGAAGCAGCAGGACCTCTGTCTACTGTGGCTCCTAGGGCCATGCTTGCTGCACAGAAGAGGGGTCGGGTGAGCAGAGAGCTGTGTTCCAATAGTGAAGATGAATGCTGCCTGATCCAGTGAATCCTGTGACTGGCCTTTGGAAGATTCAGGTGTGCACTGAACTCATGAGTGTGGGCGGAGACTGTGCTGTCTGAAAACGCACTGACCACCTCCTGGGGACAATGAGGATCCTCGGACATGTTTCTGCTCCTACACCTTCAGAATGGGGTTCAGGAGTGAGAGACAGAGAACAAAGCACATTCTGTGCAAATCCAGAGAGACCAGAGAAACAACTGTGAAGTGCAGGGGCTACTGAAGGTGACACAGGCATGCCACCTCCTGAAAGAAGACCTCTTTGCCAATCTGTTTGAATCTTGTGTACAGAGATCATTTTGCATCTACATTTTACAAAGCAGAAAGAAAATATTGTGAAAATCTCTCTTTATTGATACTGTTATTCCAATGCCAACAATATAGAGAAACACAGTTTTCAACAGCCCATCTCCATGTGGCTCCTGGACAAGGATGGCATCCTAGGGCTCCTCCACGTCCTTCATGGAAATGTGGTCCTGGATCCCAGGTGGTGTGCTCCTGAGCATTGCTTTCTTCTCATTGGCCCTCTGTTTGGCTCTCCTGTTGTTAAACTAAGTCTGAAAGCAGAGGAGAATGGGAAATGTCTCAGCATGCTGGGCACTTTGATGCGAAGAGGCACATCATAGGGACACTGGCATTCTGAACTGCACAGCAGCAGCTGTTTTCCAAATGCTCAGCCACCCAGGGCAGAAGCAGGCAGGGTGTGTTCAGTGTTGGAGGTCATGGCTAGACTCTAGTTAACCCTGCCTTCTTCACAGGAACCTGAAAACAGCACCAGCAATCACTATTTCTGAAAAGTCATAGCATGTCTGCTCCTTCAGATCACACAGGGAGAGCAGCAGCCCTGTGCTAAGTTCTGGAAGAGACTCGGTGCAAGACACGTGAATTTTTTTATTATTTAAGGTTTTATTAAGTCATACATGCAAAACATACTGCTAACTGCATTAGCAAAAGATCAATGTAAAAACCCTACAATTCTGCAACTGTCAATTGAAAAAAGTTTCTTCTAGTGCTTGGAAGACCCAATACTGTATTCTCGCCAGTGAGTTAGGTTGTACAGAACAACACTAGCACTAGCAGTTGACAGAACCTCACAGACCCAAAGGAACATCTCTAGGCAGAGCCACAACAGGAAGCGTGCGTCCATGTGGTTGAGGTCTAGAGGGGCAGCATTAGTCACATGACAGTGTTGTTACTCTGGCAAGATATTGATGTTCAGAAGGTTCTAGAGAGATGGCTCAGAGGTTAAGAGCACACTGGCTGTTTGTCCAGAGGTCCTGAGTTCAATTCCCAGCAGACACGTGAATATTTAATGTGATTTCCAAGGTGCATTTTTACATGTAGTTTATTTACCGATGCTGGGTCATCTCTAATGAATTAACTGGTTTTGCCTGTTCCATCCCTTAGACAAGGTTTCAAGGGCATTAATCCTTGCCCTCTTCCACTGCCATTGGGACAGTTTGGACAATGTGTTAGGGTGGAGGCAACATCTGAATTGAAAATTATCCCCCAGATTAAAATTGAGTGCTGCTATCTCATGCACACTCACAAGGAGGAGGAGCAACCACTTGGACTATGAAGCTCTATTCCCACATCAGTCTCATCATACCATGCATTAGTTGGTCCATGTGGGTTCCATGGGCAGATTGGTAACTTGCCCCAATAGCTAGGAGGTTGTCCTTTAGCTAAGTGTACACAACTAATTTTTACTAATTTAATGCAACTGAATCCTTTGATAGCCCTGTTTGATCCTGCATCAATTTGAGTCTGTTCAGTAGCATCCTCAGCCCCAACATGACTCCACAGAAGTTTCCTGTAAAGGACAATGGTGGTGAAGGAATTAAACATAAATACTGAGTAAATAGCCATGTACTCTCATGTAGCTAGAGTTTTTCTGGTCCTGCCTAGCCCACAGTCAGGACAAATCTCTCTCACCCACCAGTCCTGCAGCCACTCAGACCCAACCAAGTAAACACACAGAGCCTTATAGTACTCATAAACTGTATGGGCATGGCAGGCTTCTTGCTAACTGTTCTTATATCTTAAATTAATCCATTTCTATTAATCCATAAGTTGCCATGTAGCTCATGCCTTACAGGTATCTTAACATCTGTTTCTCATCTTGGCTGCTGGCAGCATCTCTCTGCCTCAGCCTTCCACTTCCCAGCATTCTCCTCTCTCCTTGTCCCACCTATACTTCCTGCCTGGCTACTGGCCAATCAGCTTTATTTATCAATCAATCATCCTCAGCACTCACACATATGTATTCTACATGTACATAATTATAGAGTCCTTGCTTTGTAAAGACCTTGGCTTTCCACACAGAACATGAGCAGCATGTGGTTGCTTCGGGTTCCTCTTTCCACCAGGAAGTCACTTTCCTTCCAGGAATAGGCAAGAAGCACTAGCTGAAGTATAGTTCTTCCACCTTCCAATCAGGAATCCAGTGACTGCCATCATAGGAAAGACATCAGTCATATACCTGTTAGGATCCTGTACATGTGCAGCATCTTAACATCATCAGCAGGCGCTGGCAACTACATACTCGCCATGTCATAATGCAATCCCTGCCTTAATAAGCCAGATGTGGACCCCAACCCTTTATCTCTTTGCTCTCTGTTCTCTGCTCTGCTCTGCTCCCTCCCCCAAGGCCTGGCTCCCCTTCCTCTCCCCCCTTTCCCTTCTAATAAAGCCCTCTGTAACTCTGAGGTCATGGCTCATGACTTTTCCCCCAGTAACCAGCTCTGCCACCAACACCATTCATCCTTTAAACACCTACTGAAAAAGACCCAGGACAACTGGTCCAAGACCTGAAGTGCTCCAGATGGACTTCCCCACCCCATGCTTTCTCAAATTTACTGACCTGCACTTTTGCTTCAGACACATTCATGTTTCTGACAAGCACCTGTCTGTGTACAGAAAGCCACAGGGATCAGTAGTCAAGGTTATGAGAAACATCACAGGCTGGAAACAGTGTGTGCTTGTGACAATCTTTGTCTTCCTGCTAAACTCCTCAAGGACTTGTCGCTGATAAAGCCAGGCACGGTTTTCAAAGGTTTCACATCATCACAAAAGTGTTGTACATTGATGGTCAAGATGACTCTAATTAGCTTACACATATAATTTCAATGCAGTGTTCTATAAAGGAATACAAAGGCAGGAGTCTATGATGGAGATGATATTTAAATTTTAAGCATAGGAATAGGTAGGAAATATGTGAAAGGCTACATGATGACAGGATCTTATTCTCCTGACTGTGTTTCCTGTAAATTTTGTTTAGTAGCTAATGTGAATACCAGGAAGGAGTGTGGGTGGGGGGTGTGGTGTGGAGGAAGAAAAATGAGATAAAATAGAGCATATCAAAAATATAATCTTCCGTGTATCATAGAATATAACCAAGACTATGTGGCCAGAACTGAGAGTGGACCCTGTAATTCCAGCTACTTGGGAATCTAAGGCAGAAGGGTCACAATATAAGGCCTGAGTGGGCTCTAGTTTAAGTTCAAGGACACCCTAAGGAAGGTAGAGAGACCATATCTCAATCAGTAAGAGGAGGCTCATAGCCAAGGCAAAGGGCCTCAGATTTGTATTCCCAGTACTTGAACACCAGAAAGAAGATAGCCTCAAGAACAAGATTAGCTTGGTTTACATTGGGAGACAAAGACAACCACAGTGTAGGAAAATGTTTGGAAAGAATACAGTCACAATCTCTTACCCAGTGTAGTAGCTAACACAATCTACAGGTAAGGATTTAGAGAAAACAGGAGCTTCTAGACTGTGGGTGGAAATATCTACTCATGCACTAGGTGAGGAAAAGCATTGCTTACAAAAAGACTCAATGCAGTAACTCCATTTCAGAGTTTACAAAGCCAAGACCAGAAGCCTGGAGCTGAAGAGGGTTTCTGTCATCCCAGGTAACATCAACCCCACCCCCATAACCACAAGGCAAAAACAACCCTGAACTCCTCAGAGAAGAGATTCTAAACAAAGACAGGGTATGTTGATACAGAGGTGTGAGATTCAGACCCAAAGGGATCTGATCACCAGCAGAAACTACAGCTGAGAAGCCTGAGAACTATGACAAATCAGTCAAAAAAGGACGTTGACGTCTATCAGAGGCGGCCTTTAGAGCACTAGTGTTTAAACCAGGAAGGAAGAAGAGGTCAGGTTCTGGGGAGGAAGAAGTAGGGAATTTTGATACAGTTGGTCAAGAGGAATGGACTTCTAGAGCTCTGTCAGACAAATCATAACATTGCAGAATTCTAAAGCATCAGAAGAGTTTGAGTTCCTACACGATTTTCATTCACCCATGTTGCACCACGGTTGAGAACCGAGATAAAGTAAGCACACCTGTCTCATGCCACCACTGCATGAAAACACTAACCTTGATTCAAACACTGAGCTCGATGCCACAAAGCAACTTCCCCACAACCATCATGTGGTAGAAGCTACCTGTGGTTTGGAAATGAATGGGGAGGACAGGGCCCAGAAGGGGTAAAGGCCAGGACAATATGAACACTAGCCCCTGGAGGCCAGGGTGTCTCCTAATGCCAGCCACATACCTTGTGAGCACATCCGGGTACTGGGTTTCTTGGAAAATGATCTCCATTTCCTGCACCTGCCAATGTGTGAAGTGAGCTGGGCTGGCACCTTGGAACCTCAGCAAGATGGCTGACACCTCTGGGTCCACATCCATGGGAACCTGGTTGCTGTGGTCACCTTCAGGTCCCAGGCTGTTGTAAGGGCTCCTGTGGCCTCCCTGGTTGGGGTTGCCCTTTTGGTTCTCACTGTCATCCAGGCTTACAGTTCCTTCATAGACCCTGCCACCCACTTAGGCTGCTCCCTCCTGTTCAGGGTGGGGCTGCTGTCCTACTCATAGTCCTCCAGATGACAGTAGAAGTTGTCGTTGTAATTGTGTAGGTGTTCCATGGATGCTGCTCCTCAGACACCTAGTGACCAGCACCCTCCCTGAGGTGTTTGGCAGGAGCCTAGCCTTGGGGTCTTTCAGAAGGTTGCTGCCACAATGTTTCTGGCCCTCCTCTGCTATTGGCTTTCTGTGTGCTTCCTACATTAGTGGATGAGTCTCTGAAGTGAGAATGGGCTGGGGCGTGGCCCAAGCATGGGATGGAGGAAGGACAGTGAATCTTACTTTTAGAAGACCTGCTCAGATCTGGCTGCCTGTCCTGGCCCGTGCTCTTGGACCTCACAGAACACCTTGGGAATGGGGCTATGGGAGATTGCAGGCTGATTTTAGCATGGAGAGTGGGGAAGGGGGGAAAAACTCACAATGAGAACATGAGGCTTGGGTGAAGACTGGAGAATTTCTCAACATTCCAGACCCCACATTTCCAAGTCTCTATGACACATGAGATGAACATTGAGTGGACAGGGTCAGCTCTGCATGTGTCTGCTTCAAGAGTCTTCAAGGACTCTGAAAGCAGAGGCCAATCCCGGTCCTCCACCTTCAGCAGTGACATTTTAGTCCCATGTTTACAGTGTGTTGTGTAGCACTGCCAAAAATCCAGTGCAACCCTTGGAAAAGTTAACAGACTCCAGACAGCCAGTGAAGAATCTGCATTAGAATGCTTATAGAAGGTCCTGTCCAGCGCTTCTCAGCTCTGCAAGTTCAGACGCTGCACCAACTGTACCCTTTTTGATGCAGTAAAAACTACTGCGGGCTGAGTGTGCCCTCTCACAGACATAAGGTCCCTTGCACAGCAATGAAAGCTACAGAAAAACAAAGCCTCATCTAATTGATAGGAAGGACAGTCAGAACCTGAGCCAGACATGTGGTCACCTAGAGCATGCCTCCACAGGATCTGGCCCTGTAGCTGGATACACATTTTGTGTAGCAGTTTCCTCCAAGATAAGACATTCCATTTGGAGGAAAGCTCCTGAAGACATAAGACATTCCAAATGGAGGCGAAACATTTCATAATAAGGGAGAGATGTTTAAGACACAGGAAGTAAAAGGCTGGATAGCTCCAACTGGGGTTAGTAGTTGTTCCCAGTTATTCCTGTGTCCCCAGGAAGAGTGTCAACAGCACATCTCAGGTCCACACAACGTAGGAGCACAGGATGAGAATCCACAGTCAGCTGAGGCACAGGATTCCATCAGCAGGTTCAGTTCACGGAGCATCAGCCCCAGTGAGAAGACTGAAGCCACTGGATGTGGCAGACAGGTACTGGATCATGATAACACTCTGTACCTGAAAGATTGGTAGCAAGGCCACGTATGGAACTCAAGAAAGTCATCTCTTGCTGGAACATCCAATGTGGAGCCTCAGGACCCTTCCTCCTGATGCCTCCAGGTCCCCAGTGAACCCATCTCTCCCATCTCTCTCTCTCTCTCTCTCTCTCTCTCTCTCTCTCTCTCTCTCTCTCTCTCTCTCTCTGCTTCCCTCGGGGATTATCCTAAGATAAAGACGATTGCATAATATCATCCAGAAGTCAGTTAGGACCAGAGGCCCTGGTGATAGTGGCAGCTGCAGCAGTGTGTATGTGTGGAGGACTGGGGGGGGGGTCAGGAAGGAGGAGGGGGCCTCACTGGTGTAAGAACTCTTCTTCCTACAGAGAAACAGTAGAAGCCAGAAGAAGCCAGGAACTCAGGCTCCCTGGAGACAATCTGAGGACCCTGGAAACCACTGATTTCACTCCACCCTTACAAGACTGAGACCTGTTTTCAGACTATTCCAAAACCCCATGGGACTGTAAGTTGAGCACTGAGCTCAATGGAGCCTACACAGGCTGGGGGTAGGGGCTGTGCTCAGACTTCATTCCTCCTTCTAGAGTCCCTTCCTGCTCTTCCTGACCAAAGTCAAATGGGATCCAAGGCTGCTGGGCCTGTCAGCCCACACATCACCATGTACATCACATCTCCTGAACAGCTCAGGGTGGATTTTCTTTGCAGTAGCTGATGGTCAGTACAGAGACCCACAGTTGGTCATTGTTCAGTGGCACACAAGAGAAGGTGGAGCACTCAGGTCTAAATGGGACATCTCTGTCATTCCCCTTGTTCACAGGCACAGGGACCATGAGGATGACTGGTGGACGATTCTTAAAGCCAGGGGAACTAGTTATCTGTACTGAAATGTTATGTGCTAGACCTGAAAAGGGGAGACCTCAGGTTCAGGGCCACAGATGCAGCCCTAGTGAAATTCTGATACCTGTTTCTACATCAAGGGCTCTCAAATCAGTGTGCTGGGAGACATCCTAGAGACTCAAAAGCAAACTAGCATGTACCTGCAGCAGTCAAGGTCCCTGGAGCACTCACATTCCCAGAGACCAAAAATAGACTATGGATTGCAAGGGCAGGAGAGCATGGTGTTGGGACAATACCATGCAGTAGGTTTGGGGCTGTACACCTAGGCCATAGCTCTCCATCTCACTAAGATGGACTTTGTGTATTTGGACCTGCAACTTCACATAGGCAAAGAAGCAGTACTACCCTATGCACAGACTGACTGTTCCAGAACATTGCTAGGGACTCAACTTGTTTATAAGTTAGAGCTGCTATGAAGCAAAGGTCCCCGAAATCTTGAGTACTGAGGGTTCTCTAAGGCAGTTGACAAAATGCAGAGCGAAGACATATTAGTCAAGATCTCTGAGCAGGCTAGGGTGAGACCATATGCTCCCTGAGCTGGAATGGAAGAAATGAGACAGAAACCTCCCTCTGGCCTGGACAGATGGATTCTCCTCTCCCTCTCAAGCATCAGGACTCTGGCCAGTGTGACTCCTAGTGCCCTGGACATCCACAGAGAGGATGCAAATCACACATCATGTTCCCCTTCCTCCTACTGTCAAACCTGGGAAAAGTCTCTGGGAAGTTTCCAGCTGGGTCCAGGGTAGGACTTACTGGAGTGTGGGTGGGAACAGCCATGACTAGATACACAGTGTCCTCTGCTGGAGACTTGCCCCACCTGGCCTTACAAATAATTGTTCCACAGAGGTGGAGTGAGTTGACAAGGCCATGATGAGGGTACAGAAAATCATGTGGGGTCAGCATGAAGCAGCATAGCACCTGAAATCTTCCTCACTCAGCAAGGCACAGTGACCACAGCTTGCCAGTGTCACCTCCTGCCATAAATGCCATTTCTGGAATAGGCTACTATGGTTCAAATACTTATACCCACATTTTAGTAACCTGAAGAACAATGGAACCAACATACTTAGAATCCACCTCTTTATTGATGATATAATTGCAGGGAAGAAAAGGATGTCATGGCCAGCATGGGTGGCTGAGACATTGTGGGCAGGGCCAGGTTCCAGGTCATCTGGCTTTGGAAAGCGGTGGCACTAATGCGCTGCTCCAAAATCTTCAGAGATGGTTGTACTGGGGAGCAGGTGGTGCCTCAGTCAGCACCACCAGTCTATTGCTTCTCCTGAAACTCGATCTCCTGGTCCTAAACCATTCCTACAAGCAGAAGAAAGGGTTGATTTAGTACACTGTACTGTACCACCACTGAAGAACACATCCTTTAACCATGTATACTGGCTCAATTGTACTAGCATTTTAGAACGTATATGGAACCCATCCCTGGGCCAGTGTGTGCTAGGTATGTGCTCCAGGACTGAGCTACTCCCCTAGCAAAGCACGACATTTCTGATTGCCCAGAAACTGTTTATTTATTGATCTAACCCCAAGAACAGTTGAAGACATACCTCAGCTGTGTACTGATTTTTCGAATGCTGGAAGCAACAGGTTTCATTCTCATTGAAACAATCAAAACACCCCCATGAAGCCACAGAGGACATATAGCACCACACCCAGTCCTTCTGCTATGGAACAGACCCAGAATATTGCCTCTTCTCTCCATTGATATTTTACTGCATTCATTCAGGAAAGGATGCAGATCTAGCTCATGGGTAGATCCTGGTCCTTGCTGTGTATTGAAAGTATCAAAAATAGTTTTTTTTGGAACCCCGGAGTACTATCTCAAGGCCCAAAGCTGTCTGTAAAAGGCTCCATGGTGATAGCCTTTTGTGAGTATCCAGAATGCACATTTTATGAGACAAAGGGCACTTCTTCCTGTTCTATGCTTCCTCCCTAGCCTCCAAGCATACTGTGTATAGGACTTTTCCCTTGTGGGCATGTGCTCTGGAAAGTCAGGGCTGATTGTAATGGTGAGCAGAGTTCACATACATAACCAAAAAAAGACAGGTAAAAGGATTATGGGCCTTTTGAGGTTCCTGGTCCCAGTATTGATTCAGAACTAAGCCAGGAATGGGACATTTACAGACTAGATCAAGAAGTCTGAGAAAAGGTTTTCTGAGACACACAGAGTGAAAGAGTTGAAGGTGAGCAAGAACATGGTCTCTTCACTTAAGTGAGGCACTCGGGCTGCACAGCCTTCAGAAGGTCATGGAGAACACACTATGTTCACCAAGGGACACACAAAGCACCTTGGCATCTTAGGTTTCAGGTGTCCAGGTTGGCATTTCCTGCCTGAGAAAATGGAGGTCTTTTGTCATCTTGAGCCTAGCCTGGCTGTGGACTGGTCTGGGATCCTTGGGATGCAACTTCAGGGTCCCACTCTGCTGCTACTCTTCTCTTCTAGACAGCAACATCACAAGATGTGGAGCCCTCCCAAAATATTATTATTTTTAGAATACTGACCATCATATCGGCTTCTGTCACACCAATCCATCTTGCATAATCTTTCCTGAAGTGAAGAGATTCCCACATTTAGGCTTTGTGGTGGAAATAAATTATATAAGGACATGTCCTATTTGCTTTTCAATGTTTGGGTCCAAACTCATATGTGAGCACACATGTACATACTTACACACACACACACTATTCCTCACACCTATTTTGAGACATACTTTAGTAACAGGTTTCTTTCAGGGACCAAAATTAAATGGTAATCCCCCAAACACTGGTACCTTGTTGATGTAGGTAAACTGTAAAGCTTTGTTAAGAGAGCCTCCATGATGAAAAGTGTTAGCCAAACTTTAATCTCAGGTGGAATCCCTCCTGCATTTTCCAGCCACACCTCAGGCTTCTCACTCATACTTACAGAGACTTATTTAGAACAAGGATTGTCTAAATTTCCCACTCCCTCATGCACCAGTTAAACAAGCAACAAAACATATTCTTCCCAGTTGAACTAGGGCCCATCCCCTTACTCCAGAATCCAATTTCTATTGAAGGGTCCAGACATGGTGGCTTTGTTTCTAGAGGAAATGAGGGGTTCAGGGAGCACCAAAGGACAGCCTGGATGCAGTGCCTCAAAACCAGGCGCCTAGCAGGGCGTTCTGCTTACCTTGCCTGCAAGCTGGGGTAGGGAATCGCTTGGAAAAGTTGCTCCAGGCTCATCACCTGAGAATGGGTTATTCTGGTGCAGATCTGGAAAGGCAGCCTGTCCCCAGCCTGGAGATAATTGGTGCCCTCAGGCATTGCTGCCTCTTGCTGAGGCTGCTGTGGAACACTGCCGCCATGGCCACCTTCCACGTGGATCCCCTTGTCCATGGGGCCAGAACTACCATCGCCAGAATGACCTCCTTCCATTTCTTCTTCTCCGTTTTCTCCCGCCTCTACCACTCCTGTCGCTTCCTGAGTAAGCTCTTCTTGAGCAGGCTTGCTTGGGGCAAGTTCCCTCAGCGCACGTTTGCCCTGATCAAGCTCACCCTGAGCAAGCTTTCTCTGTACTAGCCCTTTCTTGCCTCCTTCCTCTCCAGCCGTCAGGACCATTGCATTCCCACCTGCAAGAAAGAAAAACACAAAGATAAAGATCTGAGCTACATGGCCCATGGATCATTGGAAAGCCCGCAGAGGGGCCACAGGCAGAGCCGGGTAACTGAAGTCCCTGGCCACTGGCCTTTCCACAAGATTTGCTTCCCGGACTTTGCCCAAGTCCAGTCAGAATCATTTTACTGACCATGTTGTTGTTCCTGGTCCTCATCGGCTCCTGAACTCAGCATCCTGTTGAAACTGTGGCAGCAGCCCTGACGAGTCTCCATGCCTGGAATCTTTCGATCAGACCTGAGTTCCAAAGCTGTAAAAGCCGCGTCCTCAGTGTCTGGCGCCAGACTTACAGCTCTGACTCTGACCCGGAAGGCTTGTCTTCTGGAGACTCAACCTAATTACAATGTGTCCAATCACGCGTGCTGGCCTGCACAGCCTCAGTGGCTGTGGGCTTGTCCTCTGACGTGCCTATCCAGAAGCACTTTAGGGCTGCAAAGAGCAGGGAGTATTTTTTTTTAAATGCAGTGAGTGTGTGTGGTGGGGGTGCGCAACCTGCGGGTCCATTTTGCTGCTTAGCTGACACCTCTAGTTTTGGGTAAGGCTGGACTGTTCAAATTCAGTCACAGGGAGTAACAAAAAGACCTTCTCGAACTCAGAAGGCCCTTGAGCCCAGCTAAATCATTTTATTAAATTATGCAAATGACCTTCAAACAAAATGCCCCAACCTTGGTTGTGCTGCCTTGAAGAGCTCTGTATGATGGCAAATAGGTGGGTAGGCCAGGGCACGATCCTCCTGAGAGACTGTGCTCCCAACAGGGCTGAATTCCACCAGTGTTCACAAGCTCATTCTGATGGAGACCTTTCTCTACCTAGCTGTGCTTGACCAAGGTCCTAGGGTGACCCAGATACCTGAGGGCATCAAAGATCAACCCTGGGTACTGGCTCCCAACCTGTCTCACAGCTGTGAAGGTGAAAGGCAGGAGGAGTAAGCAATTCTGGATTCAAGCTCTACAAAGAATCATTGCAGGAAGGGGCAGAACTGAGGAAAAGTTAGAGACTCCCTAGAGTAGGTGACATTCCCAAAATTTAAAAGAGCCACTGAGCTCTGTCACTTCGTGTTTTTGTTTTTAATAGGATCATGGCAGAGTCTGGACAATGGCTGAGGTAATTGTTAGGAGATGGGTTAGTTCTCTGGGATAGCATAGGCTGAGACACTGGAGGGTCCACGGTCCACATGGTCTAGCCCACACCAAGGAGATGATCATGCTCTGTTCACCCATTGCCCACCTAGTCAGGGGTGGCTCAACCCCCTCCCACCACAGGCCCCTTTATCCATCCCTGACTAGGGCTTTGTGAGTTGTGGACCTTGTCTGTCTGGTCACCATTAGCCACTGCATGGTCTTGTGTCCTCTGACATTTCAGCCGTCCCAGGTGCTTTTAATTATCCTCTGCTCTCTTTCTTCTCACAGTCACCAAGAAGCAGCTGCAACTGTCCTTCCTCTTCTCCTTATCTCCTGGGTCGTTGTGAAAGGCTTCCCTGAAACACCGAAATGGGAGGCTTTCTTAGACACAGACTTTACTCACACTCACAATGAGCTGCTCAGGAAGCTGGGCTATTTTAGGAGACAATAGTACCATGGGTGATTTCCTGAAGGACTTGGTGGCCTGGTTGGATTGCCCACACTAGACGGGAGCCCTGTCTTTACCAGTGTGAGAAGGCTTGATTGTCCTACTGATCGCAGAAACTCTTTGTGTCTCATCTTTGGTGTTCCTGGCTTGGCTGTTTCAAATCAAACCTCCTTTTACCAGTAGCATCCCTGTTACATATGCGAGCAACTTAGAAATTTGAACGTGAGTGCTTTTTCCTTACTAAGGACAGAGACCTACCTCCTGCATCCATACCAACCCCAGATTCTGCGATAAATTTCCCAAGATGCTGTTTCCAGGGTTACTGTGAAACAGGTAAGCAATCATGCATTCAGGGTGCCCCAGAGACTGTTCATTTCTTCCCCTTTCTACAGAGCTCACAGGACACTGGTTGTATTCTTTTATTTTTGGCAGTTTGCTCCAAGGGCTTAGCAAAGAGTGATGGGCAGGGATTTCCTCTCTGTGGGTTGATTCAGCACCCTAAAAGATGGATGCGTGCTGTGTAACCCAGAGGAGCTGTGGAATGCAATATGGGAGTAGATAACACAGGTAAACACCAAGGCCTGCTCTGCTCCAAGCTGTTATCTATGTGAGTCTGGAAACCAGCACCCATCTCTGCCTTTACCCTTGATCCTCTTGACTCTGCTGTCCCCATCTTGGACCTGGGGAAGGGACTCTACTCCTCTGACTCCTTAGGATGTCTGCTGCTCGCCTGCTGCGATGTAGTAGCCCAATCTTACATATCACTGCATTGACAGGAAACCTGTACCCATAAGCAGCTTTTGCTGTAGAACAGCAGTGAATCATGAGCCCAATTACTGCTCTGGGTGATTTTCTTTTAAGCTATCTTCTGTGAGGGTCTCTCCAGGATTGAAATGCATTATTGAAATCTTGTGGCTCCTTCTTGTTTAGTTACATGCTCAATGCTTTAGGTCAGTGATTCTCAACCTCCCTAATGCTGTGGCCCTTTAATATACTTGCCCATGCTGTGGTGACACACCAACCCTTTTTGTTGTTACTTCCTAATTGTTATTTTGCTACTGTTATGAGTCATGATATAATATCTTTGTTTTCCAATGGTCTTAGTAAAGGTCTGTAAACTCCAAAGGTAAAATGGCCTGCAACCCCCAAGTTGAGAACCACTGCTTTAGGTTAAGGCATGTGATTGTGGAGTTTATACACTGTTTTCCCAGCTTACTCTGCTCGTCATAGATATTAGATGGGAAACCTACCTGCATAGAGATTTTCCTGAGGAATGACTTGATCAGCATGTACAGGTCCACACACAGGTGCATTCACTGACACAACATTCACATGCAGAAACGTCTGTAACCCAAGCCCTCCCATCCCATTGACCCACCCCCTAGAGAGAAGCTAATGTGCAGAATGTAAGAGTAGTTCCAGAAATATGGAAAGCATGTAAGGAAGATGGTCCAAAACGTTTCATAAAGCTAGTTACAGCTGGGAAGGGAAACACAAATGAATTGTAAGTCTGTTTTATTGATAAATACAAGTTTTAAAATAAAAATAAAACTTGAATAACTGCCTAACTAAAACCCAAGACACTGTTCAGTTTACCTTAAGAGTGTTAAGACATTGTTCGTAATAGCCAGAACCCGGAAACCACCTAGATGTCCGTCAACTGAAGAATGGGTTAAGAAAATGTGATACTTATGCACAATGGAGTATTACTCAGCAGAGAAAAATAATGACATCATGAAATTTGCAGGCAAATGGGTGGAACTAGAAAATATCATCCTGAGTGAGGCAACCCAGACTCAGAAGGACAAACATGTTATGTACTCACTTATAAGCGGGTTACTACATACAACGCAAAGGACAATCAGACTTTAACCCACAGATCCAGGGAGGCTACATAGCAGGGGGCACCCTAGGATGACTGTGGCTTATAATAAGTTTTGTTTTGCTCAATCCCTGGGCAAGCTTTAGTGAAGTATTTCACTATTAGGATAAGAATATGCACCATATCAAACTGATGAAAGAATACGCTGGCTGTACTCTCAGGAGGGGAGGCTAAAATCTTTTTAGAATATGGATTAGCCTATAGAAAAATGTCTGCTGTAAATCAAACAGTGAAGGGGAAGATGAATAGGAATCTCACTTATACAACTTAGGTAAAACATAGCTCTCTGAACAGATGAAGATAGATTTCTTCTGTATCCCAGAATCTAATCAGTATTTATATGTATAATTCAGCTATTTTTGGCTTAAAAAGGCTTATTGGGAAATGTTATCATTTTTACTATTTTCTACAGAGAAAATATTTTCCAGTTCCAAATAACCCTGGACTTTTGAATGTAAAATTTACATTAAAAAATGTTATTTTTGTTACCAAAAAAAAGAGTGATCAGACAATTCAAATTAGCAATTTTAGAAGCAATTGATCAGCTCCAAGAAGAAATATAATTGTGGGATCAAGATCTATACCTGGTGCATGAGCGGGCTTTTTGGAGCTCATTATCTATGATGGGACACCTTGCACAGCCTTGGTACAGAGGGGAGGGGCTTGGTCCTGCCTCAACTAAATGTACCAGGCTCTGCTGAGTCCTCATGGGAGCCTTACCTTTTTGGAGGTGAGGATAGGGAGGTAGGTCGTGGGGAATGCTAGGGGAAGCGGGAGGAGAGATGAGAAGGGGATCTGTAGTTGGTATGTAAAATGAATAAAAAATTTCTTAAAGAAAAAAAGAAACATAATTGACAGATAATGAATTCTTTGATGAGCTTTTATCTGCATATGACATCATGTCACATACAGAAAGAATAATAAATGGGGAAGCTTTCCTAGATTTGAGTCATCTTCCACAAACCCATGGTCAGCACAGTTAGGGACACCTGACATTCCATGAACCAGCTGTGCCCAGTTTGGCTCTCCCGTGAGGCCTTTGTGGCTCATAGGACAGGATACACTGACCACTGCACTGCCCACTTAGTCACAGCTCACTGTGTCCTTTCTCTGCTCAGCACTCCATGGCATGAGCTTTCAAGCCATCAAGTGATAATCATGTCTTTAGCAGGAAAGTCAGAGGCTGCCACCTAGCTCATCTGAACCACAACTGCTGTCTCTCTGTCTCCGTTTCTGTCTCTCTGTCTCTGTCTCTGTCTCCCTCTCTCTTTCTCTCTCTCTCTGTCTCTCTGTCTCTCTGTCTCTCTGTCTCTCTCTCTGTCTCTCTCTCTCTGTCTCTCTCTGTCTCTCTTTCTCTCTCTCTCGTGTGTGTGTGTGTGTGTGTGTGTGTGTGTGTGTGTGTGTGTGTGTGTATGTGTTTTATGAAGAAATAATGAAGAATGAGCCCCTCTCTGAACCAGGAAAGGAGTGGACAGGTCAGGGATCCTCCCTCCAGTTTTTCAACCAGTCACATCACTTTGGAATGTTATTGCTTAACCCCTCTGGTATGCTGTATCCAAGCAACAGGCCCTGGAGTATTCTTGATGTATCCAGGCCATAGGTTCCTATCTCTGGTCACAGGACTCACCCTACAGGGACTCAGTAAGGACTCTTCCTGCTGTTTGTAAGAAACACATGGTCGAGAGAGACAAGGGTTGATATAGAGGGAGGCCAGGACTGGGAGTTGGGTGGGCAGACATCTAGAAGGATAGTATCCTGAGGAAGGAGAGGGTGGGGTGGCTGAAGTGAGCTCCAGGGAAGGGTAGCTCTGATAGAGATGGTAGAGGTATGGACAGGAGATTATCTGGAGACAAGCTGGGGCAATTTTCCAGTGGAAAGGAGGCAGGGTTGGGGAGAAAGTTGTACCAATTATAAGTCTCGCCAGGCAGTGGTGGCACATGCCATCAATCCTAGCACTTGGGAGGCAGAACCAGGCAGATCATTGTGAGTTCAAGGCTGCCTGTTCTACAGAGCAAGAACCAGGACAGGCACCCAAAGTACACAATAACCAAACAAATATTTTTTGAGCCCCAAGAAGGAGGTTGGAGCTGGGGGTACCCAGCAGTGCCCAGGAGAGAGGCCACTGAGAAGTCAGAAGACTGTGCAGCAGATGAGAGCATGCTGTAGCATGACTGACTGTGCATCAGTACAGAAGTGAGGCAGGATGCAGGACAGTGGTGGGGATTTCTCATGTAAATCAGCCTGGCTAACCAGGGTCCAGTGTACAGAAGGAAATCTGGGCCCTTGTAAAATCTCCAGGACCCTAAATGTGCCTTTGTGGGGCTCAAAGACCAGTAAAAATGGTTCTGCTGTGTAGAGAGTTGACCACATAAACTCCCCTGGTGCTCTCCGAGAGGGGCCTGTTCTTCCTGGATGCAAGCTGAGGCTGGCATAACAAGCTCTCAGATAGTCCCCTGGTGGGGTGGTAAGAACATTCAACTTCTTCAGTGACTCCCATGGAGAATGAAGAATCCTTACTAGTAGAAATTGGTTATAATGACTTAGAGTTTGTTGATTTGGCTGTGATACTCACTGGAGAATTATGTCTAAAAAAGCTGGGAAGGGCCTTGATATCCTTCATTGGAGAATTTACTCCATAGGCCAAAGTCTGACCTGAGCCTAGATGATATTACAGACCATGGATATCATGCTCTCACAAGTTCAGTCAGGGTGATCTTTCCAAAATGCCACCCTGACTCTGCTGCTTCTCTGCTCAGACACTTCCCACAGCTGCCCACCACCTTTCTGACTTTGCAGGAGCCCAACACTGCCCTTCTCCGACCTGATGTTCCATGAGTTGTCACCAAACAGTGTTCCTTGGTCCACATTTGTTCCTTCTGGTTTTATTTCTGGCATGTCCTACTTTCTAATTTAACACCAAGGCCCTGTCCTGTGCACACTTCCTGGCCTTCACACCTGTTTGAACGGTTCTATACTGCCACCAGTACCTCCTATTACTGAGTTGAGTTGGGATCCCTGAGGGCCTTTGGGGATTGGCCTGTCTAGTGCTGGATGTGTTCCTGTGGGCCGAGGACTTATGCTGGGAACAAGGAAGAAATTAGGCAGGTAGCCTGCTTCCAGATTAGAGGGAATGCAGCCCACCGATGTACCTGGGCAAACACCAGTGTACCTGGGCCTCTCCACAATGCTGAGAGGGTGGGCATTTTGCTGGCTACCAGATAACAACAGTGTGCCAATATTTTGCTAAGTGAGAGAATGTCTGAGGGGTTGGATAGAGTGTTGCTGGCAGAAAAAGGTATAGGTACCCACAGGAACCCTAGCACAACCTTCTCACCAAGCTTCAAGGAGCTCTGCACACTAAGGGATCTTGGCTCTCCTCCCACAATTTGCACTACTGGTGGGACCCTCTGGTGTCCATAGCTCTGCAGGCTGCTTGACTCCCTTCCTGGGCCCATTTGACTTTCCTGAAACAGCAGTGCGTTCCACAAGTCCTTGCTGTGGCCACCCCTGACATCAGTCAGCTGGATCATGATGTTTCACTACTCCATTTCCTGAGGTGGTCTATTCTTACCTTTATATCTTGTTTTTCCCTCCCTCCAGGAATAAAGTGGACACTCAGTGAAGGGTAAAAACAAAGCAAGAGGGAAGAGTGGACACTTGACTAGGGAAGTAGAAAGAGGAAGCTAAGTGATTGAGAGATGTTGGTAGTGTTTCAGCACTAAGTTTTCAGCAGGATTCAGTGTGCCTAGCCAAGCACCATCAACTCGTGTCACAGTAGCAAGCTCTCAGGGTCTCGGTATGCCAGCTGGGAAGAGTCCCTTGCAGAGCAAGTCTGCGGAGAGCAGGCCACTGAGTAGCACAAGTGGTAGATCTGCCATGTTGGCATGTCTCAAAGCTTGAGGAATTGCCTTGCCTGTGGCTGAAGCACCAAGTCTCCAAGGCTGTGGCCCAAACTGTGGATCTCAAAGCAAGAGCAATGACTCTTGGAGCAGTAGTGGGAACTGGAAGAACTCCCCTTATCTGAGTAAGATCTCCAGTGAGTCTGTCTCCAGCAGGCCTAGCAGGTCTGGGGAAGAATCATCTCTAATGATCTTCTAGGAGCCAAGACCCCAGTGAGAGCCAAGAGCTGGTTGAGAATGGGATTCAAGTTTAGAGTTGGATTCTGAAGTCTCTCCAGACCAGAGCAGTAGCCAGATGCCACTCAGGGTACAAACAAGAACCTGTGTGGGGTTTTGTTGTGCTGTTGTTGTTGGTTTGGATTTTTGTTTCTTGTTTTTTTTGGTTGGGTTTTTGTTTATTTTGTTTTGTTTTGTTTTTTTCGAAACTTTTTTTCTCTGCAGCCCTAGATGTCCTGGAACTTGCTCTGTAGACCAGGCTGGACTCAATCTCACAGAGATCAGCCTGCCTCTGCCTCCAAGGGCTGGGAATAAAGGCATGCTCCACCATAGCCCAGCCTGTTTGTTTTCTATAGGTGTGGGAATGGGCTTGGATTGGTCAGAAGGGAAGCATCAAAGATATGTGTGTGGGTTGTCCCTTCTCACTTTTGTTCCCTGGCCAGGTTACAGTTATTGTTTGTCTGTTTTTGTGTGTTCCTGATTGTCACAATCTTCCCCTGGACATTGCAATTGACTGTCTATGTGAGCTGTTAATTACAGCCTGCTACTGTTGGGAGGCTGATGCCTTGAAGGTATGGCTTCCTCCAATGGGGTCTAGCCTCAGCTACTGCTGCTAAACTCAGATCTCCCTTGGGGGTCCTCCTGCTACTGGAAAATAACCCTTGGGGGTCAGTTTTACTCCTAGCAACCCCATCCAGCCAAGCCATCTGCCAGGGCCTGCTCTCTACCTGAGAGTTCTTCAGAGATCTTTGCCTGTTTTAGTCAGGATTTGGAGCAGGACTTCAGGCTCAAAGGCAATGAGAGGTTCCTGATGCTTCTTCACTGAAAGGAAAGGAAAATTCAGTTCTCATTCTGCTCTGGTACCTCTCTTTCATCTGCAGGGCTTACACCAGTTGTGTGACTTTTCCTGAGGAGGGGTGATCAAACTACTATTGACCACAGATTCACCCATTGTAAACCAAATACACGGTTCCACCTAGTAAGCCAGTCAGTGTATTGGGGTTTTCAAACAGGGGCATATGTGAGAGGTTACAAGAGTATGGGTCACTCAAAGATAGCTGTAACATTAAAAGTCCCTCCACAGCATGAGTGACAGATAGCTTGTGATAGCTGTATTCATGGATCTCCTTGTAAAATTTGCAAGTGTCTGGCCTGGAGGATTACCTCTCCCCAGAATTCCATTTACTTTTTTGACAACCCTTGGGAGGGCTCTTGTTGAATGCTGCAACTCTCCTGAATTTTCTAAGTTTCCTAAGCCATATGAGCCTCTGAGTCCTCTCTCTTCAGGAAAGAAAGTTTCATTTCAGAGGAAGTAAATAGCTACATAACTCTGGATATGTAAACGGGCCAGATTCTCCCTAGCTCCCTTGACAAAAAGAATCACTGCAGGACATGAACAAAGGCATTTCCACCATGCCAGCCCAGAAAAATCTAACTCCCACCATGCAGACAGCATAGCTAGGCACCTCCAGACCCACACTGGAGGCTTGTGTGGGGTTTCTCTGTCTTTGCCCTCAAACTGCACAGACTTGGGTTTCTTGGTGTCACTGTGTTGTGCCCTGGTTGCGAGACCCCCAAAGAGACCACCAGAGACACGAATCACGAAAACGCAAAAGCAAGGTTTATTGGAGCAGTTCAAGCAGTGCATTAGGGACCTCATCATGTACCCCCACACAGTGGAGGCTAGAGGAGGTGTCCTCCCCTCTGCAAGCTCAGTTTTAAAGGCAAAAATCACAAAGTTACACCAGTTAGGGATGCTACTACAGGTACAATTCTGATTAGCTCAAGTTTTAGGGGCTTTCTAAAATTTCTCTGTTATCCTAACTGCAATTTTGACTGGTTGTTTGTCAAACTCTATAGACTACCTCTGGCTTTGGGGCATCCTGTGGTTAATCAATTGCTACCAGATAGTCCTTCAAACATCCTGACTTTGTTCTTTTGACCATCTCTGGTATTGGGACATTCTGTGGTTAATCAGTTGCTACCAGATAGTTCTTCAAACATCCCGACCTTGTACTTTTGAGTTCCTGAGATCTGTGTCAGCAGCACTGAGAATTTCAAAACGCAGGCCTATTTGAAGCCATTGTGAGGGGAGTTTCGGTTCTTCAACTGGATTCCACCCTGTGTTGATTTCCTACCCTTGTGCACACCAAGGCAGAGAGGGTACAGACCGCTTAGCACACTAGCAGCAGCCACCCTCATACTCAGTGTTCACCCACTCCAAGACGCTTGGCTGAACAGGTACACCAGGGCATGCTTCTGGGCCTTCTTCTCAATAAAGCCTCCTTGGATATGAGCTGCTTGCATCTCATCATCCCGCCAGCCTGGGGAACCCAAAGAACCAAGCAGACCCCTTTATTTTTCTCGCCCTTCTACAAGAAGATGTCTCTTTAGGAAGGGACTTCCAAGACAATGACACTCTCCATGGCCAGATGGGCTTGGAGTTTTAAGTCTGACTTGAAGGGCAGATTGGCATCCCAGGCATAAGGACAGCACAAAATAGTGTGAACTTACATGATCTAGTTAAGGTGGCTTATTTCCCCGAGGCACTGGACAGGTGTCTTAAAGCACCTCTGAAGCAATATTACAATCCATTTCACAATCACTACTAGTAGTAAGTGTAAGGTCTTTAAATTTAGGTTATTTGTACTTGCTAATGTTTGTTTTCTAGTAGGGAAGTAAAGAGGTTTGAAAATGGGGCCTTTTGATGCTAAGCAGCAACAGCAGGATTCTCTCATACTGCCTAGGCAGCCTTGAACGAATGGACTGTCATAAAGCCAGGAAGAGTTGCTTCATGCCATTGCAGCAGCCTTGAATGCTCAAAGGACACTGAGAGAAAACTATGAAAGGATCATAACTGATTACCCTAGCTCCTGAAAGTGCAGCCTCCTTGAGGAATGGTTGAGACACATTGTTCTAGACTCTCCCATGCTATCAACCTCAACAAACTGTAAAAGAACTTGAAACTTTTCCCACCCAGCAAAGAGGGCAGAAAACTTCCCCTGGAGGCCTAGCAGAGCTGTGATTGCTGCTGAAGGGGAAAGGCTATGGTTGATCTACAACAAGTGCTAAGAGACAAGACTGTGATTGGGCCAAATATTTCTTTTTGGATGATGTGAACAGGTTGTTTAGGCTGTTAGTGAGTGTAGAGGAAGACAGTCTCTTGTTCTCTCTCTTATGGTGGTGCAGCATTAAACACAGTAGAAATTGTTTTTTCTTGCCTACTCACTATTTTTATCCGGCTAAAGCAAAAAAGACCACTCAACTTAGCAGCCAGTAACTTAAGAAAGCAGCCTTCCAGGATTTATTCCATGGCCAGCTGCTTCTACTGCCCAGCTTGACAGATGCAAAATCCCTGTTGCTCTCTTCCTCAATGCTTGAGTCTAGGCACATGGCCGGGCAGACAGAGAAAGACCAACTGTACTCTAAAGACCCATGCCTGAGTAAGAAATGATGCTAATTCCTGTCATTCCCATCTAAGAGATGCATAAACTGAGGCACAGGAGCTATCTGAGCTTGGAGAGGACAGCCATACTCAAGAGTGCACCTGCCCTTTGGGAGACCCTGGGAGACCCTTTTGTGACTCCATGTACAGACTTTACTTGGTCCATACTCTTAGATTGTTGAGAAATTTCCTCCCCATCTCCCAGACTCAGAAGGTGACCCTGTTTCTTTCTAGTTACCCTGGTCCCAGAGTTGGGAAACTTAATAGGAACTGAAGAGTTGGGTGACCTGCCATGAGGGTGTGCCCAGTGAACAGGCAGAGGCTACCCAGCTCAGAGGACAGAAGAGATTGGCTGTGGAGACTCAGATCCCATTGCCTGTGGCATCCCTGACCAGCACCAGGCAGATAACCTACAGGGATCACCCTTCCACTGGCAGGACTTCTGTGCCCGCTCATGAGTGGTCATGGGATCTGAGGCTCCAGAGACTGAGGAACAGTGTGTAGTCCCACTCTGACAATTCCCTTAGCTTCCACCATGGCAAAGCTGGCTGGCCCTGGATTTGTAAGGGGCCACAAGGCTGAAAGTCAGCCTCTGCGCTCACCTACTGAAACAGTAGCCTGCTGTTTCCAGACCCAGAATTCTCAGTAACAGTCCTGTACCCAGGTCTTCACAAGGAAACAATACAGCCATGTTGAAGTGCTAAAGACTGCCGAAATGATGCCTGAGAAAAGCCCTCCTACCATGTCTTAGACTCCACACTCTGAAAGGCAGATGGTTGCCTCAGCCTGGCTAAGGCTGTGGCCTTTGTCCTTTCTGACAGCCATGGATTGCCTTAGGTACCATGAGCAAAGTGGATGCATATTGCTAGGTTGCTGAGGATGGGGTTTGGTCTTCTGGAGGCTGATGCAGCAGGCACTGCTGAGGGACAGGCACTCTAAGCTGACAGCCCCTGTAGCTGTCCATGGTGGGAGTGGGACCAATGAGTAGAACATCCATCAAGTGCACAGAGCATTGGTTCCTGGTCCACTATACTAGGCTCACAGGCAGACAAATACAGCCTATAGCAAGTTGCTGCAAGACAGAAACATAGCTCTTCCTCCAACTATATGCTGTCTCTAGCCTGCTGAAGGTACTACAGACTGCTGACCTGTTTGGAATGGGTGCAAGGTCATCTGCCCTTGGAGACATCATCTTTAATGTCCCATATGCAAAATGGTAAACCTCTGATTTTAGCGTCTGAGTAACAGAAACATACAGGGTCCATTCATCTGTTCAGTACTATGTCCTTCCCAGGCCTAGCAATAATGCCTAAATACCCTGGTGTTGCAGGTGGGCAAAGTTAAAGAGAGAGGTAAACTTTCCTAAAGTCACCCAACAAGCTGAAAGAAAATTCAGCAAGACAAAGGCTCTCTATAAATACACAGAAGAGGTATAATGGGCAAAGCCAGCAAGGCTAGCCTGAATCCTTGCACTTCAGTATCCCCACATTGCAGGTTGAAGTGGCAGAGGATAGTCTACCCAGGTTTCGTTGTCTTACACTTCTCTTCTCCATCTGTGCCAACAGCATCCAGATTGAATACAGCCAGGTCAGCACTACTCCATTTGGATATAGCTGTTTCGATACAGTGGATTCTATTGGTATTTAAAATTGAACAAAGGGTGTGATTTTTTTTAGAGTAGAAAGTACAGGGGGTTAGGAAAGAAATGCAAGGCTGGGCGTGATCCTGCACGCCTTTAATCCCAGCACTCAGAAGGCAGAGGCAGGTAGATCTCTGAGTTTGAGGTCAACCTGGTCTACAGAGTGAGTTCCAGGATGTCCAGGGCTATTACACAGAGAAACCCTGTCTTGAAAAACAAAAAGAAAACAAAACAAAACACAAGAATGAAATGCTAATGAATTGAGATGTGAAAGAAAAATTTCATCCTTTAAGTTACAGTCAACACTATTTCACCTTCTATATAGTGTGGTTTGGATATATTAGCAAGTCTATTGATTCAGACACAGCACAACCTTTCAATCATTCATTAACAGAGCAGACTGAGTCTTCACACATGCAAGGAGAATCATGACATTACCTGGTCATTACAGGCAGGAGCTGAATGGGAGTGGAGGTGGGACAATGTGCATGAAACAAATTCATTAGCTAGTCAACAAAGCCAGCACTGGGTATCACTACATCAGCTATCCCCGGGAGACCCCATCTCCATCCTTCTTCCTCAGATGTCTTGCAGTGAGGATTTCTCTCATTCATAAAGCAGAACTCACGGTTGTAAAAGCAGTTCGCTGGTCTCTTTCCCCCAAGCTGCTGCTTCTTCAGATCTTTCTTTCTTTCTTTCTTTCTTTCTTTCTTTCTTTCTTTCTTTCTTTCTTTTTCTTTTGGTTTTTTGAGACAGGGTTTCTTTATGTAGTTTTGGTGCTTATAATGGATCTTGCTCTGTAGACCAGGCTGGCTTCAAACTCAAGAGATCCTCCTTGCTCTGCCTCCCAAGTGTTGGGATTAAAGGTGTGGGCCATCACACACCTAGGAAGCTAAGAGAACAATTGGATTCTCACAGGAGCTACTTGAATCTCAGAAATGTGAAATGACTCACATGAACCAAAATCCAAACGTGTCAGTTTTATATACAAAGGATGTAATTAGATGCACAAATGTGCTGGATATACGTTTTGAGGCAAAGGAGATCTGAGAAGGAGGATGAAATGCATACAGATTAAAGAACATGAAAATAATTATAAATGCTCTGTTTCAACTTGAACTGAAGGAGGAAAGTATAATAAAATCCCATCAGAGTGTCCCGAGTACACTCCATATTTGTTGTATATTGCTCTCATACTTTCATAAACTGCTACATATGACTATAATTACTGTTTGAACTTCCCAGGATGGCTTTGAGCTTTATTAAATATACTTAAAGCATATAAACAATGAAATAATGAATGTGTATATATGATGATGCTGTTGTCTAAGCATATACCTGCTATTATTCACTTTCACTATTGACTGTGCCCCAGTTTGGACACAATTATGAATGAGCCATGATAGAAAAGAATCAGAATCCTCACTTATATTACAGACCTTTAGTACTCTAACACATTGCAGTAAGAAAGTTCCAAGAAGCAATTTATTATTAATTCACATAATGTAATACATTTAATGTACATATAATCCTGTCATAAGAGTCTCTCCTGTGAGTCATTATTTTTATAACTATTGGCAGCATTACACCAAAATCACTAATGACAGTTGCAGCAGAGAGGTTAAATAATGTGGGCAAGGTCACCTGTCGGTTTATATTGGAGCAAACCTAGGAACATCATGGTCATCAACATGACTAAATATGGTAACAGTTCTTCTCTTTTCTGAGCTATATCTTACAACTATATGATCTGTGTCATCATTATTTTAAACAGAAAAAAAGGGTAACTGAATTTTAAAATAGAACCAAATGAGGAAATTCTAATGCACAGTGGTAAATGTACTCTTTATAAATAACCGGACTTCAGATTTTTTTTAAAAGTCCCTTTTGGTATGGGATTCGGTCTGGAGACACAACAAAAGTATTTGGAGAAAATGTTTCCAAAAGGAAGAACTGATGGGTGAAAAGATGAAATTAAAATGGATTGTGTATGATAAGTGCTGAAGCAATCATGGTGAGGTAATCTGAAATCTGTTTAAAAACCAGTAAATATGTCAAATGCACACCACTGTTACAGAACTCCCTAAGTAATGTCAAAACTGGTAGTTAAGTCAGTACGTGGAGAAAAATTTATGAATGAAAAAAATTTTCTTAATGAAATGGAAAAAAAATTAGTTGCCATGGTCATGGCATGTACTCACAGCAATGAAACCCTAACTAAGACAGATACCTATACAGTTGGTAAAGGTAGCCTTAGGTATCTAGTTTCCTAGATTCAAAGTTGGCTCAGTCATTGAATATTGGTGTTAGTGGGCATGGTTCTATTTCAGACTTCTAAGGTAAATGTAAGCTGGATATCTAATTAAACTGGGAATGATAGTATTCACCATGAGATATTGTTCTGAGAATGATGGTCACAGAGGTCTGAGCATGATGACTGACTAGTCTGAGCCACTTGGACCCATGTAACTGCAGGGATTTTAGCAAGGAAAGTATAACCAACAACACACCTTTCCTTTTCTCCTTGTATCCTTTAATTCAACAAACAATGGGATTTAGAATTTTAAAAAATAATTAAAATATTTTTAACAATTAAAAAAATCACATCTTAACCCAGACTGGAAACCACCTCTCAAGGCAGCACACAACTCAAATAGGAAATTCAAACTCTCACATTTATGTACATGAGTCCACGAAATGTGGTCTTGGAAAAATAACTTCAATGAAATATCTAGAAGCAGAGGGTTCAGGTACCACTAGCTTTTGGGGCAATCTGGCCCTTCAGGGGCCCTTGTTGGAGGGATCAAGTAACCAGCAGATCCTCTCCTGTCTGAGGAAGTTCCTCCACACCACTTCCCTCTGGCCAACTCCAAGACCTACCCTCCGTGTTTGCTTGGTTTCTTCACCCTAAGGTAACCTCAGAAAATCTCCTGCAGCAGCTGTCCCCAATGTGGTCACTGAAGAACGGGGAACCTTAAACTGCCACCTGCTTCCCGTTGATTGCATCTTTAAGGCCCATGCACCCTACTGCACCTATGCAGAAGTTCCACGAGGGGTCCCATGAAGGGCCAAAGCCTGGAGAAATTTTGCAGGGAGACCTGGGCCAGACAGCTGACTGCATGGGAACCTCAGAAGCAGGCCTAGGAGACCAAGCCAGCAGCATTTGTCTCCCTCTGGAGGACGAGATGGGGTACAACAAGGCCGAACGGGCCAAATCAAAAAAAGAACTGCTTGCAGCACACACACAGCAAGCCTTAGGAGGTTCCCTGTTGTAGTTATAGCTCTTCCTCCCCAGTCATAGGGCACATTACCTGAGCCACACTGCAAACAGTGACCTCCTCCGGCTCAGAGTCCACCATCAGAGAACAGGTGCCTCTCTCTGTTACTCCTTCCCCAGCCCCCATTGAAGCCGGCCAGGGTGAGAGTGTACTCACAGACCAGTGGACTAAATGGAGATGCTCTACCAAGGCTGGGGTGTGTCCTGAGTGTCCAGTGCCTTTTCCCACTTCTTGTGACTCTGGTCCTATTGGTGGGAAGCCTGAGCAGGAAGAGAAGCTGCTAGTGTTGCTGAACTTGGAAGCCTAGCTTTCCTGTCCTCCTGCTGCCTTTCTGGGGTGGGGGGTGCCAATGGGAGGATGTGGCCCCATCCTTTCCATCTGTACGTCTTCTCTCAGTGTCCTTTAACATCTCCTGCGGGGAGAAGAAAAAGAGCACTGAGGGCCAGGAATAAGGTGGAAAGGGTCTTAAGTGTTCACGTCCTTTCTCATCTTGCTTTTAGAAGAGGTTCCCCCAAGTCCCAGGGCTTCAGACATCAATAGAAGACAAGACACAGGGCTTGAGATAGCTGAGCCAGAACTGCAGCAAATATGCTGTGGCTACCCCGACATCATAGGTGGGACAGGAGCTTTGTGCACTAGTGCTGTACCCCAGTGAGTGAACCCCTATTTTGTAAGAAGAAACAGCCTAGAGGTGTTAGAGAGGACTGGGAATACTGATTTACAGTTCCTTGTTCCTACAGCTTCAGTTAGGGGTCATGGTCATCGGCTAAGCTTCCTTTTGCCTTGTGTATGTCATGTGGCATTGGGCTTTCTGGGCAGCAGATCATGCTGCCTGAGTCACCTGGATTGCCTGTGCCTCTGCCCCTCGCTTTGACTTTTGCAGTTCTTGAGGTGGCCTGGGATATGATTTTAGGGAATCTTGTTCTCTTTTCCTCCTGTATCCTATTGTTCCCAAAGTTTCCTTGTCCTCTGTCTGTCCCTGCTTCTTTGCTGTTGATGAATAGAAATAAATCTGATCTTGTAAATCTGGGTTGAAGCTTCAGGGCAAGAAGAGGGCCCAGCAGCAAACTCCTTCCAGGAGAATGTCCATCATGGAGATTGGGAAGTATGGAAGAAAGGATACACAGAAAATCCTGGGAGACTTTTGCTGCTGGATGAAGTAACCTAGGCCTAGAGACAAATGTCTCATACGCTCTCTTATGTATTGAGCCTAGCTTCAAACCTTAGTTTGATGAATTTAATGTAGAGCAGCTGTAGAAGTCACTAAACTAGAAAAAGGTCATTGGGGGGAATGTCTTAAGTTTGTGAAAGTGGAGAAGACAAATGTGGGGTAGAAAGGTTCCAGTAAGGACAGGCATTGGGGACAGGGGAAACAAACGAGATACAAATAATATATAATTAAAGGATAAAATAAATCTTAAAAAAATATTGTGTGCAGGTATGTTAAAAATAGTGAGAAGGCAGGTGTCCTGCATGGTCAGATGATGCTATATCTAGCAGTCTTTGTTTCTCAAACAAAATTCGTAGTCCCCTGTGTGAGGTGCTTCATGAGTTGCTGGTCAGGGAGGCTTCTATTTCCTCCCATTCACTGACTCCTTCACCTTCATTTATGTCATTCATTAACTATTTCCATACTTATCTTACATAACATTTAACTGAATATCACATTCCCACTAATTTTGATATTTTCTGTCTTACAGACAATGGTGATGTCTTAGTAAGTTTCTGTCTTGGTTTCTTCTGCTTTTGTGATGAAATGCATGGATAAAAATGCAGTTAAGAGAGAAATAGCTTATTCAGCTCACATTTCATGAATTAAGTCCATCATAGATGGGAAGTAAAGACATCAGGAGTTTGAAGCATCTGGTCACAGTGCATCCACATTCAGGAACAAAATGAGACAAACCCAAGTTAGCACTCAGCTCACATTCTCCACCTTATATATATTCTGAGATGCTCTCCCCAGGAACTGGCACATCCCCTAAGTAAGATGAGTCTTCCTATTGCTTAGTCCCTTCAGGGAGAAAATTCTCACAACAGATGGTAAAGTTTTGTTACTGTATCTCATGGTATGAAAAATAAAATTAAAGGTAACCAGAAAGTAGGAAAAATAAATGTTAGAAAGATATAAGAATAAAAATATTTTGAGCAAAAAGGAGTTGTTTATAAAAATTAAGATAGATGGATGTTTCTTCCAGAATGGTGAAAAAAGCATGAAGGACTAAGAGAGTTACCAAGCTCTGAGTATGCTATATAACATATATAAAATGAGATTTAGAGATGATATATGTATGATATTAAATCTAATTCTAAAGACAAAGGTCAATGCATTGTAATCAAATCTCTATTACTTCTATCAATGGAGGAAATTAAGCAGTTTCTTTCTTGGCTAAAGACCATAATTTTCTTGGGCTTTTGGGCAACCTTTTCCTTTTTGGAAGCCAGAGATGCCATAAGTGTTTAAGAGATCTATGGTGGTATTTTATTTGTACTGAAATGTGATTTTAATTGTATGTTAATAAATAAAGTTGCCCAGGGGTCAGAGCTATTAGAGCCATAGCAAAAGCTGGGCATTGGTGGTACACGCCTTCAATCCCAGCACTTGGTAGGCAGAGCTAGGTAGATCTCTGTGTGTTCAAGGATACAGCCAGCATTGGAGACACATGCCTTTAATCTCAATACCAACCATAGAAGACCTGGAGGTCTATACAGACAGGCAGTGACGAGGCAGACATGTGGTTAGGTTTACAACCAATGAGAAGGCAGAACAGAAAGTCTATATAAAGACAAACAGACAGGAAGTAGCTCTCTTTCAGAGAGGTCTCTTGGCTGAAGAGGCTAGCTGCAGCAGGCGGGTAAGGCTCTTAGCTCTGATCTCTTGACTTTTGTCTTTGCATTGGCTCTGTATTTCTTATTTAATAAGACGGTTGGTTACATCTACATTTGGCGCCCAACATGACAAGAATCCATTAAAAACTGCTTGGCTTGGCATGGCGGCAGGTCCAGTTTCCGGCCTGAGCGGCCCGGCTCCCTAGCTCGGGCCCAGCTCGGGCCCAGGTTTGCTTGGCCTCAGGCCTGACTGACTGGAGTCCTAAGTGGTTTCACGCAGTTGGAGCTGCTTGCTTAAAGCTGGTGCTACAAACAACTCAGGCCTGCCCTGTCGAACAGGGCCCCTGCCTGTAAAGCCAACACATGTGGTTGGAGCTTAAGGAAGCCAGAGCCAAGCCTTGACTCGACTCAAGCGGGAACACATGGCTAGATAGCCAGAACTTGTGGCTATGCTTTCTCTCTCTCTCTCTCTCTCTTTCTCTCTCTCTCTCTCTCTCTCTCTCTCTCTCTCTCTCTCTCTCTCTCTGGATTCACACCTCGGACACTAGGTGGCTGTTTTGAAATTCCCTCAGATTTCTACGGTTCTATGCAGACTTGGTAAGTCAAATAAGATATCAAATATTTTAAAGAAAACTATTTAAAAGAGAATTTTTTCCACATTAAAAAAAAATGGGTTTTAAGTGTACATTGGAAGAAAATTGGGCTTTGTTTGAAATTTTAGGCACTCTGACAATGGAACAACTATATGAGAAGATTAATATTGATTGAATTATGCAGTTTATTACTTTTCTTATCCTCATTTTACTATTCAAAAAGATAGTTAATTTAAGTGCCAGATAACAGTTTTAGAAAAACCTGTTAAACCTGTAAAAATGAATTACAGAGAAATTCAAATTCAGACAGAAGAAATTAACAGTGAAGTTGTTTCAAAATTGGATCATAGCCGGGTGGTGGTGGCGCACGCCTTTAATCCCAGCACTCGGGAGGCAGAGCCAGGCGGATCTCTGTGAGTTTGAGGCCAGCCTGGGCTATCAAGTGAGTTCCAGGAAAAGGCGTAAAGCTACACAGAGAAACCCTGTCTCAGAAAAAAAATTGGATCATAAGGTTACAGAAAGAAAGACAGTTTTCACACAATCACCCTTAATTTATCTGGTAGCCACAGAGCAGCTACCTGGTGAAGAGAATAGACAAACCACTTGGATTTCAATTGAAATGTTAGATTTACAAAGATTTAAGGAGGCAATAACATCTTATGGCATGCATTCCCCATATGTAAAGCAAATGTTAAACACCTACCTGGTCAACTTATAATAGGATTGTACCACAGGACTGGCGGGAGCTGGCACAGGCTGTTCTAGAACCCGGACAAAATCTCCAGTGGAAAATGTGGTTCAAGAATGAGGCTAAAAATATAGAAAAACAATGGAGGGATAAAGGAACACGAGTCTGCCAGGATCAGCTTATTGGAGAAGGCCAATATGCTTCAGTACAAACACAATGTTTATATGATGTCCAAACCCTAATTCTATGTCGAATGGCAGCCTTGAATGCATGGGACAGAGTTGAGGAACCAGGAAAAAAAAACTGAGTCATTTGCAAAGGTTATACAGGGCCCAAAAGAATCTTTCACAGATTTCTTACAAAGATTGACTTCAGCAGTAAAGAGAATGGTCCCAAATTCAGAAGCCAGTCAGATAATAATCGAATCTTTGGCTTTTGAGAACGCAAATGCAGCGTGCAAGAGAATAATCAGGCCATTAAAGGAATGCTGTGGGATGGTCTGTATGTCAAGTGTGTTGCTGATTGGTCAGTAAATAAATCACTGATTGGCCATTGGCTAGGCAGGAAGTATAGGCGGGACAAGGAAAAGAATTCTGGGAAGTGGAAGGCTGAGGGAGAGACACGGCCAGCCGCCATCAGGACAAGGAAGATGTAAGGTACCAGTAAGCCATGAGCCATGTGGCAAAGTAAAGATTAATAGAAATGGGCTAAATATAAGAGTAAGAGCTAGACAATAACAGGCCTGAGCTAATGGCCAAGCAGTTTAAATAATGTAAGAGTCTGTGTGTTTATTTTATAAGTGGGCTCTGGGACTGGTGGGACTTGGTGGCGGGAGCTGGAGAGAAATTCTCCAGCCTGAGAGAGATTTGCCCTAACCGTGGGCCAGGCAGGAAAACTCTAGCTACAAATGGCGTCCAACGTGGTGGCAAGAGTTTCCACCTAAAAACTTAGAAAAAAGATTCTAAAACGGACCTAAAAACAGCTTCCTAATTGTCTCTCTCAAATAAGCGGCAGCTGCCGGTTTGAGCTACTGGCGGGTTCCTAGCGTGCGCTCTCGACCTGCAGTATGGTGGGAATGAGGCCTCTGCAAGTAGCACGTTAAGCTGTGTGGTGGATTTAGCCTTTGCTAGTACAAAACAAAAAAAGAGGTTTCTGGGCTACACGCTACTTTGGTAAAAGCGTAGACCCATTTCTGAGAGTTACGGCTCCCAGAGCTGGCGGAAAGCAGACCACCGCCATGTTGGGAAGCTGAAGTGGGCGGAGCCAGCAGCCACTACACTGTTTCAGGCTTAGAAGGCTGCAGTTTAAAAGGAATAGGCTCAAGCTAATATAAAAAAATAAGCCACGTAAAGATGACTACCACACAGAGAATCTGGATTATGTTCTCTTTGATATTCGTAACTGCAGAAAAACATTTGATTGTAAAAGCTGTTGAGTTATGCCAAAATGTATATTTTAAAGGTACCTTGACTTCAAAATTTGGATATAAGGATATGTTGCTTTGGAAAAGAGTCTCTGCTCTTGTTTCCACAGAAAGCCAGAGACTATGGATTTGTTCCAGATTAAGATACATCAGGTTTGACCAGCCAAGACCCCCTGAAAGGTCTCCAATGACACCATGGCCCAGATGATTCAACATCCAGAATGGTTTCAAGTCAACTGGCTCAGACGATACAGCCTCACGGACTACTCCATGATCCTAAAATTTTCTTTGTGTCCCCATAAAATACAGTGCCCCCCTCCAGCAGGAAGTAGTAAGAGAAGCTACGCCCAAATTCCCAAATATACCAAGCTGGCTTTAGAGATGGAATTGGCTCACTCCCCCTCTAAACCCAGACATATTGCTCAAAAAAAAAAATGGTTAAGAGATTCTTGTGTCCCAAATCAGAAGAGCCCTCTGGTGTGGGACAGAGAAAAACCAATATTTTTATTTAAAGCAGGTTGATTATGAATACAATCTCTTTCTAAAGAAAAAAAGGGGATAGTTTAGATATGATAGGATGAAAGGGTAGATTAATGAACCTACTTTTAAAGAATAACAACTTGTTTAAAATGTTTTACATCGCTATAGATTTTAGTTTATTGATACAAGTTTAAACTTAATTTTGTTATACTGTATATATATTTCTATTCTTGTTTGAGGTATTATGTTTATGTAACTCATTTAAAATTATAATGGATAATTAAAAAATAGATTAATAATTAGTCATCTATGATAATCATATTTGTAGCCATGTTAGTTAAGTCTTCTAGGTATACATAGTTATATTTCAGATAGATAGGTAGTCTTCAAACACTTCAAAGACCTACAGAATATGGCATTTAAAATGTTTTAAAAATTTAGACTTTCTGGACAGTGAGACATGTCTGCTCCTGACAGCACCGATTTACTTCAGAGAGGAGGATGGGCATCGAAGACACTCCATACGGAGTTTATCTTCACCTTGACAAAAATAGCCATTTGGGCAAGAAACTGTTCTTGCCTGGACTGCCTGATCAACTGGACATGCAGGACCCATACAAAGGTGACCACTGAACTTTGCTTGACAAAACGGTCCTTCAGGTTCCTGCTTTGCAGAGAAAACTGCCAGACATTCTACAGGACACAGAAAAAAGTGAATAAGAGACTCTAGGCCTGTGGGCTGAAGACAGATGCCCCAACTTTACAAGAGAACTTTGAATGACTGTCCAGGCTGCCAGCTGTCTCTGTCTACCCTACAAGACTCCTAAAAGTTGCTTATATCCTTCTCCATTTCTCAGGTAGTAGTATATCCTTCTGAGGTCTTTGATGTGGTTAAAGACTAGATACTTACAATTTTCCTTAGTTATAATAAAAGATAAGTTAGATATAAAACCTTAAACTTACAAATATAAGATAGATAGGATCTCTTCTTTAATATTGTAACTGTAATTCTTGCTTGATAATTGTTTTGTTATATGTAATTTTACTATGTTAAAGTTAAAACCTTCCTTTTTAAGAAAAGAAAAGGGGAAGTGCTGTGGGATGGTCTGTATGTCAAGTGTGTTGCTGATTGGTCAGTAAATAAATCACTGATTGGCCATTGGCTAGGCAGGAAGTATAGGCGGGACAAGGAAAAGAATTCTGGGAAGTGGAAGGCTGAGGGAGAGACACGGCCAGCCGCCATCAGGACAAGGAAGATGTAAGGTACCAGTAAGCCATGAGCCATGTGGCAAAGTAAAGATTAATAGAAATGGGCTAAATATAAGAGTAAGAGCTAGACAATAACAGGCCTGAGCTAATGGCCAAGCAGTTTAAATAATGTAAGAGTCTGTGTGTTTATTTTATAAGTGGGCTCTGGGACTGGTGGGACTTGGTGGCGGGAGCTGGAGAGAAATTCTCCAGCCTGAGAGAGATTTGCCCTGACCGTGGGCCAGGCAGGAAAACTCTAGCTACAAAGGAAAGATCTGCACCCTTGGAAGATTGGATTAGAGACACAGTTAATGTTGAGGCTCATGACTATGATGATATGTGGGTAGGAGAAGCAATTTCAAAAGGTTTGAGGAATGTTAGATGTTTTGGATGTGGAAAGCAAGGACATTTGAAAAGGAACTGTAGACAAGTCATATCTAGAAACAATGTTTCTTCAAGGAACACTGGTAACAGAATGCCCCTTCCTTCTGGAGTATGCAGAAAGTGTGGTAAGGGAAAACACTGGACCAATGAATGTAGATCAACAAGGGGCAGACAAGGTAATCCTTTGCCTCGGGCTTTGGGAAACTCCCAGAGGGGCCTCAGGCAGGCCCCCACAGTAAATCCAGTTCAAACCTTTCCTGCAGTTGTAGAGGAAACCCCTACTCAGAGCAATTAAACAACCAAATGCCTATTGAAATAAATCATGCTGGTCAGGATGATAAAACAGAGAGAATAAAAAATTCAGGAAAAAACATAAAGAAAATTTTTTGGCAAACTTCTATAAACTAACAAAGACTAAAATTAACAATAAAAATTAATGGTGTTTTGTTGTCTGGTCTGGTAGACACAGATGTGGACATTACCATAATTGCACCAGAATTTTGGTATCCAACTTGGCCTCTTCAGGAGGTAAATGTTCAACTGTTAGGAATTGGGACATTATCTCAGGTGAAACAGAGTGCAAGATGGCTCAAATGTATAGGTCCAGAAGGACAGAGAGGAAAATTAAAACCATATGTGGCTAACATAGCTATGAACCTGTGGGGTCGAGACTTGTTACAACAATGGAATACTCAGATTAACATACCTCTAATCTCAGAAAAAAATCATAAACGAGCACATATTTCTGAGAGAAATATTAGAAGGCATTATTCTGAGTGGTCACCAGCCATCCATATTATACAAGAACAGGGCACAACAACTGATGATCTCCCAAAGACACCAACAGCTCTACCTTTAAAATGGTTAACAGGCAAGCCTGTACGGGTTCAACAATGGCCTTTAACAACAGAGAAACTCCAGGCTTTAGAAGAGCTGGTATAAAAACAGTTAAATGCTCAGCATATTGAAGAATCAACCAGCCCTTGGAATTCTCCTGTATTTGTTGTTAAAAAGAAATCTGGTAAATGGAGAATGGTAACAGACCTTAGAGCAATTAACAAAGTAATTCAGCCAATGGGCTCTCTACAATCTGGAATTCCTTTGCCTACTCTGTTACCAAAAGGATGGCCTCTCATAGTTATTGATTTAAAAGACTGTTTCTTTTCAATACCCTTACAAGAAAAAGACAAAGAAAGATTTGCTTTCACAGTGCCTACTTATAATAATTCTCAACCGGTTAAAAGATTTCAATGGAGGGTCCTCCCACAGGGAATGTTGAATAGCCCAACTCTGTGCCAATATTTTGTACAACAGCCATTGGAAGTGATATGTAATAAATTTCCTAAATCTACAACTTATCATTATATGGATGATATTTTACTATCTGACTCAAATGCAGATACTTTAGAAAGAATGTTTGAAGAAGTAAAGAAAATTTTGCCTTTCTGGGGATTACAAATTGCTCCTGAAAAGATACAAAGAGGAGATTCTATTAATCATTTAGGATATAAAATAGAGCTACAAAAATTAGACCCCAAAAGGTGCAAATTAGGACTCTTAATACGTTTCAAAGATAATTTGGAGACATTTCTCATCTACAAACTATTGTTGGGGTAAAAAATGATGAACTGAATAATTTGTTCAAAACCTTAGAAGGTAACAAGGACTTAAACAGTCCAAGAGAATTATCACCTGAAGCTGAGAAAGAACTGGCCTTGGTAGAAAAGAAAGCACATGAAGGGCACGTAGATCATATTGATCCAAAGCTGGATTGCATTTTGGTTATTTTACCTTCTAGGGATTCCCCAACAGGAATATTAATGCAGAGGGAAGATATTATATTGGAATGGATATTTTTACCAAATAAACCAAATAAAAAATTAAAAACTTATGTGGAAAAAAATCTTGACTTGATTTGGAAAGGAAAATTGAGACTTCGTCAATTAGCAGAAATAGACCCAGCAGAAATTGTGGCACCTTTAACTAAGGAGGACATTGAAAAATTATGGACAGAAAGTGAACCTTGGCAAAGAGCTTGCAGTAATTTTTGGGGAGAAATTAACAGAAAATATCCCAAAAGCGATAGAATTGATCTTATTTTTTTTTTTTTTAATTTTTATTTTGCAATACAATTCAGTTCTACATATCAGCCACAGATTCCCCTAGTACAAAACAAAAAAAGAGGTTTCTGGGCTACATGCTGCTTGGATAAAAGCGTAGACCCACGATAGCTCCCAGAGCAGGCGGTAAAGGTACCATAGCCATGTTGGGAAGCTGAGGTGGGCGGAGCCAGCAGCCACAGCTGCTGCAGTTTAAAGCAATAGATGCACAATAAGACTGATTCAGATGTAATAGTTTAAAATTTGTGTAAAATATACGTAGGCTTGAAAGAGACACAAAAGGTGATATATACAGTTATATAAACAAATACATAGTTTTAAAAAATAAAGTCTTTAAAGAGACAGTAAAATTAATATAAAAATAAGCCATGTAAAGATGAATATTACACAGAGAATCTGGATTGTGTTGTCTTTGGGATATTTAACTGCAGAAAAACTTTGATTGTAAAAGCTGTAGAGTTACGCCAAAACGTATACTTTAAAGATACCTTGACTTCAAAATTTGGATGTAAGGATGTGTTGTTTGGAAAGGAGACTCTGCTTTTGTTCCCACAGAAAGCCAGAGGCTATGGATTTGTTCAAGATTAAGATACATCAGGTTTGACCAGCCAAGACACACTGAAAGGTCTCCAATGACACCATGGCCCAGATGATCCAACATCCAGAATGGTTTGAAGGCAACTGGCTCAGACCATCCACCCTCATGGACTACTCCATAATACAAAAATTTTCTTTGTGTCCCCATAAGATACAGCACCCCCCTCCAGCAGGAAGTAGTAAGAGAAGCTACGCCCAAATTCCCAAATTATATGCAATTTTACTTTGTTAAGGTTAAAACCTTCCTTTTTGAAAAAAAAAAAGGGGGGGGGAATTGCTGTGGGATGTTTTGTATGGCAAATGTGTTGCTCTGATTGGTTGGTAAATAAAACACTGATTGGCCAGTAGTCAGGCAGGAGGAAGTATAGGCGGGACAAGGAGGAGAATAAAGCTGGGAAGTGGAAGGCTGAGTCAGAGACACTGCCAGCCGCCAGGATGACAAACAGCATGTGAAGATGCCGGTAAGCCACATGCCACGTGGCAAGGTATAGATTTATAGAAATGGATTAATTTAAGCTGTAAGAACAGTTAGCAAGAAGCCTGCCATGGCCATACAGTTTGTAACCAATATAAGTCTCTGCGTTTACTTGGTTGGGTCTGAGTGGCTGTGGGACTGGCAGGTGAGAGAGATTTGTCCTGACTTTGGGCCAGGCAGGAAAACTCTAGCCACAGTAGTCTAAAATAACTTTTTACATATTTAAACAAAAACTAGAGAAGAAAAGATTTAAGGTTCCCAGCACAGAAATCCAAAGGTTTGGTAAGATAGTGTGAACTACCTTGATTTCATCATGACACATTATATATAAATACCTGTGCCAAAATACCACACTATACTCCACAAATATAGGCAACTAAATAATCATTAGAAAGATAATATAATCCACAAAGTACATATTAACAGGAATTTGACATATTTATGGCAGGCACATGGCACAGAAAAACATTGTAAGCCCTTTGTCACATTCATATTGAGTGGAGCATCCAAATAGGCATATAACTTAAGGTCACTGAGGAGATTTCATTGATTATAATTGGTTAGTTTGGAATTTCGGCTCATATAACTTAAGACTTCATTACAAATCTTCTGTGAATTATATTGATGTTCTTTCCACTCTACAGGAAGTATAGCCACAAATCTGTGGTGATATTGTATTTGTGCTCTAACAAATAAAGCTTTCCTGGAGATCAGAGGATAAAACCAGTGACCATATTAAATATAGGGGTTAGAAAGGTGTAGCACACACCTTTAATCCTAGCATTTGGGAGGCAGAGATTCATCTGGATCTCTGAGTTCAAGGCCACACTGGGAACAGAGACAGATATGGTGGCACACACCTTTAATTCCAAAACTAGTTCACCCTAAAGGTACGGAGGTCTCTACAGACAGAGAAGAAGTGATAGAGCTGCAAAATATGAAGTGATGTACCTGGGTGGAGAGAGGAAGTAAGATGAGAGGGCACAGAATGGTATATAGGCATGAGTATTGAGGAAGTCACTCCCTATTGGGCAGAGGATTTCCTAGTGGTAAGAAGTTGTGGCTGGCTTGTTCTATCCCTCTGATCTCTCAGCTTTCATCCCAATATCTGACTCTGGGTAGTTATTTTTTTTTTTTCGGTTTTTCGAGACAGGGTTTCTCTGTGTAGCTTTGCGCCTTTCCTGGAACTCACTTGGTAGCCCAGGCTGGCCTCGAACTCACAGAGATCCGCCTGGCTCTGCCTCCCGAGTGCTGGGATTAAAGGCGTGCGCCACCACCACCCGGCTTATTTTTTTTTTTTTTAATTTTTATTTTGCAATACAATTCAGTTCTACATATCAGCCACAGATTCCCCTGTTCTCCCCCCTCCCGCCCCCCTCACCTTCCCCCCAGCCCGCCCCCCACTCCAATCTCCTCCAGGGCAAAGCCTTCCCCACAGACTGAGATCAACCTGGTGGACTCAGTCCAGGTAGGTCCGGTCCCCTCCTCCCATGCTGAGCCAAGGGACCCTGCATAGGCCCCAGGTTTCAAACAGCCAACTCATGCAATGAGCACAGGACCCGGTCCCACTGCCTGGATGCCTCCCAAACAGATCAGGCCAATCAACTGTCTCACCCACTCAGAGGGCCTGATCCAGTTGGTGACCCCTCAGCCATTGGTTCATATTTCATGTGTTTCCGTTTGTTTGGCTATTTGTCTCTGTGCTTTATCCGACCTTGGTCTCAACAATTCTCTCTCATATAAACCCTCCTCATTCTCGCTAATTGGACTCCCAGAGATCCACCTGGGGCCTAGTCATGGATCTCTGCCTCCAGGTCCATCAGTAGTTGGATGAGGTTTCTAGCACGACAATTAGGGTGTTTGGCCATCCCATCACCAGAGTAGGTCAGTTCGGATTGTCGCTCGACCATTGCCAGCAGTCTGTTGTGGGGGTATCTTTGTGGATTTCTGTGGGCCTCTCTAGCACTTTGTTTCTTCCTATTCTCATGTGGTCTTCATTTACCATGGTCTCCTATTCCTTGTTCTCCCTCTCTGTTTTTGATCCAGCTGGGATCTCCCACTCACCCAAGCTCTCTTTCCCTCGACCCTCGCCCTTCACTACCCCCACTCCTGTCCAGGCTGTTCATGTAGATCTCATTCCATTTCTCTGTCGTTGGGCGATCCCTGTGTCTTTCTTGGGGTCCTGTTTTCCAGGTAGCCTGCCTGGTGATGTGAGTAGCAGTCCAGTCATCCTTGTTCCACATCTAGTATCCTGTTATGAGTGAGTACATACCATGTTTGTCTTTCTGAGTCTGGGATACCTCACTCAGGATGATTTTTTCTAGATCCATCCATTTGTCTGCAAACCTCATGATGTCATTGTTTTTCTCTGCTGAGTAGTATTCCATTGTGTATATGTACCACATTTTGTTTATCCATTCTTCAGTTGAAGGGCATCTAGGTTGTTTCCATGTTCTGGCTATTACAAACAACGCTGATATGAACATAGCTGAACAAGTGCTCTTGTGGTGTGGTTGAGCATTCCTTGGGTATATGCCCAAGAGTGGTATAGCTGGATCTTGGGGGAGATGGATTCCCAATTTTCTAAGAAATCGCCATATTGATTTCCAAAGTGGTTGTACAAGCTTGCATTCCCACCAGCAGTGGAGGAGAGTTCCCCTAGCTCCACATCCTCTCCAGCATAAGGTGTCTTCAGTGTTTTTGATCTTAGCCATTCTGACAGGCGTAAGGTGGTATCTCAGAGTTGTTTTGATTTGCATTTCCCTGATGATTAGGGATGTTGAGCAATTCCTTAAATGTCTTTCAGCCATTTGAGTTTCCTCTGTTGAGAATTCTCTGTTTAGTTCTATAGCCCATTTCTTAATTGGACTGTTGGGCATTTTGATGTCTAATTTCTTGAGTTCCTTATATATTCTGGATATCAGTCCTCTGTCAGATGTGGGATTGGTGAAGATCTTTTCCCATTCTGTAGGCTGTCGCTTTGCTTTGTTGACCGTTTCCTTTGCCCTACAAAAGCTTCTCAGTTTCAAGAGGTCCCACTGATTGATTGTTTCTCTCAGTGTCTGTGCTACTGGTGTTCTATTTAGAAAGTGGTCTCCTATGCCAATGTGTTCAAGACTACTTCCTACTTTCTCTTCTAGCAGGTTCAGAGTAGCTGGATTTATGTTGAGGTCCTTGATCCACTTGGACTTAAGTTTTGTGCACGGTGATAGATATGGATCTATTTGCAGCCTTCTACATGTTGATATCCAGTTTTGCCAGCACCATTTGTTGAAGATGCTTTCTTTTTTCCATTGTGCACTTTTGGCTTCTTTGTCAAAAATTATTTGTTCATAGGTGTGCGGATTAATATCAGGGTCTTCAATTCGATTCCATTGGTCCACATGTCGGTTTTTATGCCAGTACCAAGCTGTTTTTATTACTGTAGCTCTATAGTACAGCTTGAAGTCAGGGATCGTGATGCCTCCAGAGGTTGTTTTATTGTACAGGATTCTTTTGGCTATCCTGGGTTTTTTGTTTTTCCATATGAAGTTGAGTATTATTCTTTCCAGGTCTGTGAAGAATTGTGTTGGTATTTTGATGGGGATTGCATTGAATCTGTAGATTGCTTTTGGTAAGATTGCCATTTTTACTATGTTAGTTCTGCCTATCCATGAGCATGGGAGATCTTTCCATTTTCTGACATCTTCTTCAATTTCTTTTTTCAGGGACTTAAAGTTCTTGTCATATAGGTCCTTCACTTGCTTGGTTAGTATTACCCCAAGGTATTTTATGTCATTTGTGGCTATAGTAAAGGGTGATGTATCTCTGATTTCCTTCTCCGCTTTTTTGTCCATTGTATATAGGAGGGCTACTGATTTTTTGGAGTTGATCTTGTATCCTGCTATGTTGCTGAAGGTGTTTATAAGCTGTATCAGTTCCTTGGTGGAATCTTTGGGGTTGCTCAAGTATACTATCATGTCATCTGCAAATAGGGAAAGCTTGACTTCTTCCTTTCCAATTTGTATCCCCTTAATCTCCTTATGTTGTCTTATTGCTCTGGCTAGAACTTCAAGTACTATATTGAATAAGTATGGGGAGAGCGGACAGCCTTGCCTCGTTCCTGATTTTAGTGGAATTGCTTTGAGTTTCTCTCCATTTAATTTGATGTTGGCTGTTGGCTTGCTGTAAATTGCCTTTATTATGTTTAGGTATGTTCCCTGTATTCCTGATCGCTCCAAGACCTTTATCATGAAGGGGTGTTGGATTTTGTCAAATGCCTTTTCAGCATCTAGTGAGATGATCATGTGGTTTTTTTCTTTGAGTTTGTTTATATGGTGTATCACATTGACAGACTTTCGTATGTTGAACCATCCTTGCATCCCTGGAATGAATCCTACTTGATCATGGTGGATAATTGTTTTGATGTGGTCTTGGAGTCTGTTTGCCAGTATTTTATTGAGTATTTTTGCATCAATGTTCATGAGGGAGATCGGTCTGTAGTTCTCTTTCTTTGTTGTATCCTTGTTTGGTTTGGGAATCAGGGTAATTGTAGCCTCATAGAAGGAGTTTGGTAATGTTCCTTCTGTTTCTATTGTATGGAACAATTTAGAGAGTATTGGTATTAACTCTTCTTTGAAGATCTGGTAGAATTCTGCACTGAAACCATCTGGTCCTGGGCTTTTTTTGGTTGGGAGACTTTTAATGACTGTTTCTATTTCGTTAGGGGTTATTGGACTATTTAAATAGTTTATCTGGTCTTGATTTAATTTAGGTATGTGGTACCTATCCAGAAAATTATCCATTTCTTTTAGGTTTTCCAGTTTTGTGGAATAGAGGTTTTTGAAGTATGACCTGATGATTCTCTGGATTTCCTCAATGTCTGTTGTTATGTCCCCCTTTTCATTTCTGATTTTGTTGATTTGGATGCTCTCTCTCTGTCTTTTGGTTAGTTTGGATAAGGGCTTGTCTATCTTGTTGATTTTCTCAAAGAACCAACTCTTTGTTTCATTAATTTTTTGTATTGTTCTCTTTGTTTCTATTTTATTGATTTCAGCTCTCACTTTGATAATTTCCTGGCATCTATTTTTCCTGGGAGACTTTGCTTCTTCCTGTTCTAGAACTTTCAGGTGTGCTGTTAAGTCACTAGTGTGAGATTTCTCCAGCTTATTTATGTGGGCGTTTAGTGCTATGAATTTCCCTCTTAGTACTGCTTTCATAGTGTCCCATAGGTTTGGATATGTGGTGTCTTCATTTTCGTTGATCTCTAGGAAGTCTTTAATTTCTTTCTTTATTTCTTCCTTAACCCATTGGTGATTCAGGTGGGTATTGTTCAGTTTCCATGAGATTGTAGGTTTTCTGTAGTTTTTGTTGTTGTTGAAATCCAACTTTAGACCATGGTGGTCTGATAGAACACAGGAGGTTATTCTAATTGTTTTGTATCTGTTTAGATTTGCTTTGTGACCAAGTATGTGGTCAATTTTAGAGAAGGTTCCATGGGGTGCTGAGAAGAAGGTATATTCTTTTTTGTTAGGATGGAATGTTCTGTAGATGTCGATTAAGTCCATTTGAGTCATGACATCAATTAAGTCCTTTATTTCTCTGTTAAGTTTCGATTTGGGGGATCTGTCCAGTGGTGAAAGTGGGGTGTTGAGGTCTCCCACTATTAATGTGTGGGGTTTTATATGTGATTTAAGCTTTAATAATGTTTCTTTTACATATGTGGGTGCCCTTGTGTTTGGGGCATAAATGTTCAGAATTGAGACTTCATCTTGGTGGATCTTTCCTGTGATGAGTATGTAATGCCCTTCTTGATCTCTTTTGATTGATTTTAGTTTGAAGTCTATTTTGCTGGATATCAGGATGGCTACACCCGCTTGTTTCTTAAGACCGTTTGATTGGAAAGTCTTTTCCCAGCCTTTTATTTTTAGGTAGTGTCTATCTTTGAATTTGAGATGTGTTTCTTGTATGCAGCAGAAAGATGGGTCCTGCTTTCGTATCCATTCTGTAAGCCTATGTCTTTTTATAGGTGAATTAAGTCCATTGATATTGAGGGATATTAATGTCCAGTGATTGTTCATTCCTGTTATTTTTTGGTGGTGATGTGTGTGTACTTTTCTTCGTTGGGGTCTACTGCTGTGGCTTTATCTATTGCCTGTGTTTTCGAGGTTGTATCTGACTTCCTTAGGTTGGAATTTTCCTTCTAGTGCTTTCTGTAGGGCTGGGTTTGTGGATAAATATTGTTTAAATCTGGCTTTGTCATGGAATGTCTTGTTCACTCCATCTATGACGATTGAAAGTTTTGCTGGGTATATTAGTCTAGGCTGACATCCATGGTCTCTTAATGTCTGCATTACATCTGTCCAGGACCTTCTGGCTTTCAAAGTCTCCATTGAGAAATCGGGTGTTATTCTGATAGGTTTGCCTTTATATGTCACTTGGCCTTTTTCCTTTGCTGCTCTTAATATTCTTTCTTTATTCTGTACGTTTAATTGTTTAATTATTATGTGGCGAGGGGACTTTTTCTGGGGGTCTAGTCTGTTTGGTGTTCTATAGGCTTCCTGTATCTTCATAGGCATTTCCTTCTTTAAGTTGGGAAAGTTTTCTTCTATGATCTTGTTGAATATATTTTCTGTGCCCTTGAGTTGGTATTCTTCTCCTTCTTCTACCCCTATTATTCGTAGGTTTGGTCTTTTCATGGTGTCCCAAATTTCTTGGACATTTTGGTTCATGACTTTGTTGACTTTAGTGTTTTCTTTGACTGATGAATCTATTTCTTCTAATGTATCTTCAACGCTAGAGATCCTCTCTTCCATCTCTTGCATTCTGTTGATTATACTTGCATCTGAAGTTCCCAATCGTTTTCTCAGATTTTCTATTTCCAGCGTTCCCTCTGTTTGTGTCTTCTTCATTTTTTCTATTTCCTTTTTCAGGTCTTGGACTGTTTCCTTCATTTGTTTCATTGATTTTTCTTGATTTTCTTTCAGTATTTTATTGTTCTCTTCCAGGACTTTATTGATTTCTTCTAATTTGTTTGCCCTTTCCTCTAGTTGTTTACAGCGTTCTTCACATTTTTTTGTCTTTTCCTCTACACGAGCCTCTAGCTTCTTCATGATGACATTCATAAGGCTATTTTCTTCTGCTTCTTCCAATTTCTGATGTTCAGGTCTAGGTGTTGGAGGAGGGCTAGGGCCTGGTGATGGTGTATTACTATTCATTTTGTTGTATGTGTTTCTGCCTTGACGTCTGCCCATCTCCTTGTGGTTCGTTCCTGGCCTTATCCGCACACTTGGTTCAGAGCTGACAGATTCAGGAAGTCTCTCTCTCTTGTCCAGATGGGAGCTCTCTTGTCCAAATTGGAAGTCCGGGGCAGGATGGAAGCTCTTGTTCAGAAGGGAAGTCCGGGGGAGGATGGGTGCTCTCCTCTCTCTCTCTCTCTCTCTCTCTCTCTCTCTCTCTCTCTCTCTCTCTCCTCCAGATGGGAAATCCACGGCAAGATGGGAGCTGGGGGCCGGCCTCTAAGTCTCAGGAAGAGGCTTGGGGCTCAGGCAGATGGGCGTGGGGGCAGGGCGTGGAGACTGCAGGGTCTGCCAGGTGTCTTGGAGAAGGGGATCCTTCCCGGTTGGGGTAGAAGGGCACCTGCCCGGGGTCCAGAACCTGGGCCCAAGTTGGGCAGGTCTTCCCCGGAGTGGCTGGTGCCCAGGGATGGGGTCGGGGGCAAGCTAGGGCACTCACCTGTGCTTCAGAAGGGAAGTCCTGGGCAAGATCTAGAATTGATCTTATAAAGAGAGCTGATTGGATCTTTCCTCGAATTGTACGGGAAAAACCTATATCTGGAGTTTGCACATTTTATGCAGATGCCAACAAACAAGGAGAGGCAGGTTATAAATCAGAAGATTTTTTTTTTTTTTTTTGGTTTTTCGAGACAGGGTTTCTCTGTGTAGCTTTGCGCCTTTCCTGGAACTCACTTGGTAGCCCAGGCTGGCCTCGAACTCACAGAGATCCGCCTGGCTCTGCCTCCCGAGTGCTGGGATTAAAGGCGTGCGCCACCACCGCCCGGCCAAATCAGAAGATTTAAGTAAAGTGGTTCAAAGTCCTTATAATTCAGTTCAAAAATCAGAATTGTATGCTATTCTGTTGGTATTAATGGATTTTTCAGAACCTCTCAACATAGTAACTGACTCTCAGTATGCTGAAAGAGTAATATTACATATTGCAACTGCAGAATTTATCGCTGATGCTTCAGAATTAACTTCACTATTTATTCAATTACAAGATACAATCAGGAAAAGGAGTCATCCTTTATATATAACTCACATCCGATCCCATACTGGTCTGCCAGGCCCTCTAGCACAAGGCAATGATGACATTGATATATTATTGATAGAAAATGTGCTGGAGGCCTCAGAATTTCATAAAAGCATCATGTCAATAGTAAAGGTTTAAAAAAGGATTTTTCTATAACCTGGCAATAAGCCAAAGAAATAATAAAGAAATGTCCTACTTGTTCCTTCTACAATCAAACGTCATTACTGGCAAGATGTAACCCAAAGGGTACTTAGAGGAATGAAATCTGGCAGATGGATGTGTTTCACTTTGCAGAATTTGAAAAATTGAAATATGTACACCATACCATTGATATTTATTCAGGATTTCAATGGGCAACTGCTTTGAGTTCTGAAAAAGCTGATTCTGTAATCACTCATTTGCTAGAAATTATGGCCATCATGAGTATACCTGCACAAATCCAAACTGACAGTGCTCCATCATATGTCTCTGTTAAAATGAAACACTTTTTTTGCTTATTACAATATAAAGCATATTACAGGTATACCACATAATCCTACAGGTCAAGCAGTTATAGATAGATCAAACAGTACTCTAAAGGATATGCTAAATAAACAGAAAGGGGTAACAAAAACCCCCAGAAATAGACTACATAATGCTCTATTAACTTGAAATTTTCTCAATGCCAATGAGAAAGGAACAACAGCTGCAGAGAGACATTGGATAATAGAAAAAAACTACAAAATTAAATCAGCCTATATACTTTAAGGATGTGCTGACCTCAGAATGGAAACCAGGATATGTGTTACGTTGGGGACGAGGTTTTCCTTTTGTTTCTACAGGACAAGATATGCTGTGGGTACCATCAAAATTGATAAAGGTTCGATTTGAACAAGAGAGACCTCTTAATTAGAGGAGGTGATAGTTCATCAACCAGCATGAACATCCAATTTAAACTAATTTATACCAGTAACACATGCCTTTTCATTTAATCAGATAATAACTTGCCAAAAAGGAACATCCTCAAAATTAGTCTTGGGGAAAGGTTTTTGGTTTTGTCTTTTAGGAGAATGAAGGTAAAGGAATCTGAAGAACACTGGACAAATGAGACAACTGAAGAAAAGGGACAAATCATCTATCCCAGGAAACAGAGTGAAATGTTATATGGGGATATCATCTAAAAAATTTTATGTCTTCCTAAATGTTTGTTTCTGCTCTTCTCTAAAAATTTAACACTATTGGTCTTCTAATAATCCCAGTTCAATTAAAATTTAAAGCTGACTTTGGAGTTGGAGAATGGCTCTCTCCTTCTTTAAAATCAAGCATGTTGTTAAAAGAAAAATGCAAACTCCCTGTATCATGCCAGAAGAAAAGAGCCATCTTCTGCTATGGGACAGGAGAAAAGCCAAATTAATTAAGGGACTATTCTATTACTAATCTCAACTCTTTGATTCTATTCAGATTCTTTAAACTTTTCTTGAAGTATGAAGTTTATATACAAAATTTACAAGATTAATATATATATATATATATATATATATATATATATATATATATACATTTTAAACTTTGTTAAGATATGAATGGTCATATAGAGTACTAACTAATTCTAGAAAGAAAAAAGGCTTCAATTAGCTACATATATATGTCTTTGTGTTCAAGTCTCTTATCAGTTTTCTGCAGCAAATCACGGCCAGGCCTAACATCAACTGAAGTCTCCAGGAAGAAGATGGGGCCCCACAACAACAACAATTCCACGTGGACAATAATAATATCATTAAGCTGACAAACATCATCTACAGATCAGCTTTGGACTACAAAGTGCTCACAGCATTTTTGAGATGGCTAGCTGAGATGATCCAGTCTCAAAGACTATTTAAATAAGGACTTGAGATAAACCCTGAACTTTGGCATTATACACAGACTGGATAATGAAGGATGTAGTTACCTGTCCTAGAATTTGACAATTAACCTAAAATTGTTCTTTCAGGATATTCTTCAAAGGATAAAGATAACTTCGCCCATACCTAGCAGGAAGCAATTTTAAGAATACGATGCTCACATTCCCAAAGAGGTGGTGTGGGGCGGGTGGTTTTTTGGTCTTTTTAATGGGTTTTGGGTCTGGGACAATTTTCATTGTTTAGGGGGTTTGGTTACAAGTTGTTGTCAAGGGATAGGAAAAAGGCTAAGCAAAGGAGATTAGATTTAAGGTTCTTGTTTAAAAAAAGGGAAGAAAAGAAAAGAAAAGAAAGAAAAGAAAAGAAAAGAAAAAAAGACAATTACTAGTTTTAAATACTTTACATTGGATTGGATTGTTTTATATTGTATACAAATTATATATATTGAAATTGATATTGTTAGAAAATGCTATATGTATATTTCTAACTGTATTTATACCGTTCATTTAACAATGTAATACAATTTTCTGATCCTTGAATGTTATTATTACGAACTATTAGGATATACAGAAATGAAAGTTAGTAGTTAGACATTATAATAGAACTTGTAGTCATATTAGGTATGTTTTTAAAAATTGAACAGATATATTTTAGATAGACAGGTCATCTTCAAACCCTTCAGAGATCTACAGAATATGGCATTTAAAATGTTTTAATAACTTAGAAAATTTTTCTTTTTGTTATGACTATGAGAAATGTTGGCTCCTGGCAGTACCAATCTACTTCAGAGAAGATATGGACATTGAAGAATCTGTATATGGAGTTAACTTTCATTGTGGTAAAAGTTAGCCACTGGACAACAAAGTATCCTCGAATCAACAGGACAAAATGGACAGACAGGACATGAAACAAAGGACTACCGATTCTTGCCAAAACAGGTGTGGTTATGGCTTTATCAAAAGGCATCTTCTGAGGCCAGGATAATATGGCACCATCCCTGAAGTGGTCTTTGCAATCCAGAAAAGGTACAGTGCCCTTTTGTTCAAAGGCAGCTGAACAGGCAGTGGGCCGATGGCTTCTGATGTGCAATGGAACATCAGCTGAAACAGTTATTCTTGAAGAGTAACTAAGCTCACACCTCTCAATAGTAGACTGGCATTTAATAGAGGGATGTGAAGAAGAACGGGATGCTGAGATGAAGCCACACATACACTGTAGCTAGAGTTTTCCTGCCTGGCCCACAGTCAGGGCAAATCTCTTTCACCTGCCAGTCCCACAGCCTCTCAGACCCGACCAAGTAAACACAGAGACTTATGTTGCTTTCAAACTGTATGGCCGTGGCAGGCTTCTTGCTAACTGTTCTTACAGCTTAAATTAATCCATTTCCTTTAATCTATACCTTGCCACATGACTCGTGGCTTACCGGCATCTTCACAAGCTGTTTCTCATGTGGTGGCTGGCAGTGTCTCTCTGACTCAGCCTTCCACTTCCCAGCTTTATTCTCTTCCTTGCCCCGCCTATACTTCCTGCCTAGCCAACGGCCAATCAGTGTTTTATTGATTAATTAGCAACACATTTGCCGTACATCCCACAGCACTTCCCTTTTTTTTTTTTTCAAAAAGGAAGGTTTTAACCTTAACAAAGTAAAATTACATATAATTTGGGAATTTGGGCGTAGCTTCTCTTACTACTTCCTGCTGGAAGGGGGCGCTGTATCTTATGGGGAAACAAAGAAAATTTTAGAATTATGGAATAGTCCATGAGGCTGTATCATCTGAGCCAGATGCCTTCAAACCATTCTGGATGTTGGATCATCTGGGTCATGGTGTCATCGGAGATCTTTCAGGGGGTCTTGGCTGGTCAAACCTGATGTATCTTAATCTTGAACAAATCCATAGCCTCTGGCTTTCTGTGGGAACAAAAGCAGAAACTCTTTTCCAAAGTAACATATCCTTACTTCTAAATTTTGAAGTCAAGATATCTTTAAAATATATATATTGGCATAACTCAACAGCTTTTACAATCAAATGTTTTTCTGCAGTTAAAAATCCCAAAGACAACACAATCCAGATTCTCTGTGTAATATCCATTTTTACGTGGCTTTTTTTATACTACCTTTACTGTCTCTTTAAAGACTTTACTTTTTAAAACTATGTATTTCTTTATATAACTGTATATACCACCTTTTTTTGTCTCTTTCAAGCCTACGTTTTTTTTACACACATTTAAACTATTACATCTGAATCTGTCTTATTGTGAATCTATTGCATTAAACTGCAGCAGCTGTGGCTGCTGGCTCTGCCCACCTCAGCTTCCCATCATGGCTACATTTACCACAAGCTCTGGGAGCTATCGTGGGTCTATGCTTTTATCCAAGCAGCATGTAGTCCAGAAACCTCTTTTTTTTTTGTTTTGTGCTAGCAAAGTCTAAATCCACCATGCAGCTTAATGTGCCACTTGCAGAGGCCTCATTTCCGTCCTACTGCAGATCAAGCACACGCGCTAGGAACCCACCGGTAGCTCAAACCAGCAGCTGCCACTCATTTGAGAGAGACAATTAGGAACTGTTTTTAGCTCCGTTTTAGAATCTTTGTTCTCAGTTTTTAGGTGGAAACTCTTGCCACCATGTTGGACGCCATTTGTAGCTAGAGTTTTCCTGCCTGGCCCACAGTCAGGGCAAATCTCTTTCACCTGCCAGTCCCACAGCCTCTCAGACCCGACCAAGTAAACACAGAGACTTATGTTGCTTTCAAACTGTATGGCCGTGGCAGGCTTCTTGCTAACTGTTCTTACAGCTTAAATTAATCCATTTCCTTTAATCTATACCTTGCCACATGACTCGTGGCTTACCGGCATCTTCACAAGCTGTTTCTCATGTGGTGGCTGGCAGTGTCTCTCTGACTCAGCCTTCCACTTCCCAGCTTTATTCTCTTCCTTGCCCCGCCTATACTTCCTGCCTAGCCAACGGCCAATCAGTGTTTTATTGATTAATTAGCAACACATTTGCCGTACATCCCACAGCACTACACAGCCAAGAAGAACGGACAATTGAATTTAAAAAAAAAGAGAGAAATTCAAGTCAACAGATGAATAAATCACAACAGGGAAACACAAGAAACATGAGAACACAAGTTAACATGACTCTCTCAAACAGTATTAACTCCTCTACTGCTGAACCCATACATACTGAAGTGGACGAAATTCCAGATATACTTTTCAAAAATGTTCTGATAAAAATGGAAAATGGAAAATGGCCTGAAAGAAGATCCATGAACTTTTGAGGAAAGCCAGCCACAGAGACTAAAAATTAAACAGCATAGATGAGAAGACCAATAATATTAACGAAAAAGTCAGCAACATGAAAGAGAAAGCAACAAATAAACTGTGACTTTAAACAAAAAAAAAAAACAAAACAAAATAAAAAATGTTGAAATCACAATGTGACTCAACAAAGCACAAGAAAGAATCCCAGGATGAATTACAAGTTTAAAGAAATACTACATTCAAACATCAAAAGAGAAACAACAAAAACAAAAAAACACAAACAAACAAACATGAAAGTAATGTCCAAGGACTCAAAAATAAAATGTAATAAAAGATGATAGCTGATAGGTAAATGGCGCTGGTGGCAGTTCTGGTTACCAGCAGAAAAGTCACAAGCCACAGTCATGACTACCAGAGTCACAGAGAGTTGTATTAGAAGGGAAAGGTGGGGAAAGAGAGTGGGAATCTGGCTCTGTGGGGAAGGAGAGATTGTGGGAGCAGAGCAGAGAGCATGGAGCAGAGAGGGAACAGAAAGAGAGCAGAGAACAGAGAGAGAGGGTGGAGGTCAGTGTCCAGCTTTTTTAAGGCACGGATTGCATGACCACACGGCAGGTATGTAGTCACCAACACCTGCTGATGACATAAGATGCAAGACCCCGGGGAGTGAGGGCAGGATCCTAACATTTCAGACTTTTTGCTTATTATAAAAAAGTGAGTGAATAGGAATAGGGGCATCATTTCTCCTGGAAAAAAATGCTTCCAGCTGACATGGTGGGCGTCAGTTGACTCTTAGGTGGGGGTAGGGAAGGGTTTGTTTTGAGGTAGACAGGCATCCTGGGATGGTGCGCTGTCCTGCTGCCCTGGAGCTATCCATCCCTCTTGCCTTGGCACTCTGGCAGCTTTTGTGTCTGACAGGATGCTGGTGAGACAGAAAAAGCCTGAAGTAGATCCGACCTGTCCAGATGGATTTAAACTGGTTTCTGGAGCTTGGAAAAATTTTGAACATGTTAAAAAGCAGCCATGAGAAAATTAGTGACCATTGTAGTGTTTAGTATTCTGCTTATATTGGTTAGTGTTAATGAGAGAGACAGAGAGATTGGAACATGCTTTTAAGCTTTATCAGAGACAGATTATTTAAGGCACCTGTTTCCTTTACTAGTTTAGCATCCAGGAGACAGGTGATCAATTGTTGAGAGCATTTAACAGGAATAGACAGTTATATTAAAGTCTGATTTGTAGAACCCAGACACTTTTGGGTCTGGGAATGTAAATACCTTTTAGCTCTTTCAGTTTCTTACTTGATGGTCCCTGGACTCCAGTTCTGTGGTGGTCTGAAGCAGCCATTAGCTGAGTAGTTAATTAGAAGAGGCAACTGGGAAGAGAAAAGTTTGTGGTGCATGAGATCTTATTTCTTTGGAATTAGGGACAAGGCAGAGATCAGGGCCCTGTCTGTGTGCACGAGGAGAAGCACAGGCAGGTGGGTCTGGAGTGAGGCACATGGAAGAAGCAATGAAATGAAAGCTCCTGTCTTAGTTGGAAAATCTTTTCCCATTAAGTAACCCTGAAAGTACAATTAAATCTGGTAAGGTAGATAAGGCTGTCCTCCCTACCCTGACAATAGGGAAACAAGAAAAAGGTGAGACTCCAAAACTCCCAGGACCAGGTTAGTGTCTCTGGTGTCCAGGAGGAAAGAAATGGATCACTTCCTTGCTGCATTCTGGGTTCCCTGCAAACAAGCCTGTGGCTAAGCCTAGGTCTGCTGGAGGTCTTTGTCTGTTCCCCTGCCTCTTGGTGCCTGGGTGCAGTCAGCTGACCAGTTGTCTTTCTAGGTGGCACTCTGAACAAGGCTCAATTGGTGGCCTGACAGGGCATGCACTAGCCTGCATGGCCTTTTTATTTTTGCACTTAAAACAGGGACCTAATGGCTTTCTGGAGCCAGCGTGTGCTAGCACTTGGCAATTCTGTTCTGAGGCTTTTTTCTCTCTCTCCCCTGGTACACATTAAATGCCACAGCTGAAACTTCTGCCTGTGGAGTCAGGAGCTTTGCTCTCCAGATGCTTAAGTTTTAGCCCTATGCTGGGGAGCTCTGGGAGACAAGAGATGGATTTTACTCCATGTCTTGAATGGTTTTTTTTTCCTTGATGTCGGCTGGCTTGAGACAGGTTTTGGAAGACCTGCCAGGAGGCAGACTATAAACTGATCATAAACTTATTTGCATGTATCATAGCCACTTTCAGACCCATCTGTGCCTCTCATGGCAGCTTGAGAATGAGTGGGAAGAGTTAAGGTGAGTTAGGGTGAGAGTCAGCAGAAGCAGCCCACCCAACACTGGAGAGCCTGTGCAATACTGGAGAGCAGAGAGCAGAAGTCAGATAGATAGAAGTGGTCACACGTGGCAGAGAAAGAATCAGAAGTGGAGATGGGGTGGGGGTGAGGTTCAGAGATTCAGTAGAAAGCTTGGGGATAAGATAACTCTTTTCATTTGTCCATTCACTGGCAGATGTTAGATAATTCCCATGAAGCCATTATGCGGCCAGATTTACTGGTATGTGCCCCTATTTCCCATGGCTACAGCACCAAGAGAGAAACATAAAAAATTAAAATAGCAAACTGAGATTAGACTCCAGTCTCTGGCATTTCTGAGGAAGGAGAAGGATCTATGGATCAGTACTAGTTACTCCCTGCTTTGTTAAGAGAAAAGTAAGGGCTGGGAGCATATGCAGCATGTGGATCCCCCAGGGGGTCTGACAGCATTGACCTCATCCTCAAGAGAGAGAATGAGTTGGTGCCAACTCAGCTCGAGGAGCGCCCCCCAGGGGTCTAGCATCAGTAATATAGCTTAGGCTGCAGCCACAGGAAACAGCGGGGGACTCACCAATTGCACATGTGGTGGAGGGAGAAGTGGTGGCAGCGGTCTCGAGCACAGTCCTGACGCAGTACCATGGTGGCTGCAGTGGTGGTGGGGTGGGCAAATGCGTAGCAGGCAGTTGCAGGTTCTCAGTATAGGCTTCTGACAACATTCAGCCCTGGACACCAAGTGAGTGGAATTTCCTATCCAAGATCCGAGTCACGACACCAAATGATAGGTAAACGGTGCTGGTGGCAGTTCTGGTTACCGGCAGAAAGGTCACAAGGCATGGCCATGACTACCAGAGTCACAGAGAGCTTTATTAGAAAGGAAAGGGGGAAAGAGAGGGGAGCCAGGCCTGGGGGGAGGGAGAGATGGCGGGAGCAGAGCAGAGAGCAGGGAACAGAGAGGGAACAGGGAGAGAGTAGAGAGCAGAGAGAGAGGGTGGGGGTCCATGTCTGGCTTTTTTAAGGTGCAGATTGTGTGACCACGTGGCAGATATGTTGTCACCAGCACCTGCTGATGACATAAGATGCAAGACCCCGAGGAGTGAGGGCAGGATCCTAAAATAACAGCTGAATAACACTCCACTGTATAAATGTGCCACATTTTCTTTATCCACCCCTTGAGTGAGGGGCATCTAGATTGTTTACAGGTTCTGGCTATTATAAATAAATCTGCTATGAACATAGTTGAGCAAGTGTTCTTGTGTTATGATTGAGCATCCTTTGGGTATATACCCAAGAGTGGTATAGCTGAGTCTTGTGGGAGATTGATTTCCAGTTTTCTGAGAAATTGCCACACTGACTTCCAGGCAAATGGATGGATCTAGAAAAAATCATTCTGAGTGAGGTAACCCAGACCAAGAAAGATGAACATGATATATACTCACTCATAAGTGGATATTAGCTGTAAAGTAAAGGATAACTATGTCAGACTTTTTCTTTTGGGTCACCGACTAGCTCCCAAATCATGACACAAAGACTTCTTACCAGTTATGAATGTTCAGCCTTGTCTTAGCTCTCATTTTAATCTTTTTCTCTTTATTTACCTTTTTTTTTTGTTTTTGTTTTTCGAGACAGGGTTTCTCTGTGTAGTTTTGCGCCTCTCCTGGAACTCACTTGGTAGCCCAGGCCGGCCTCGAACTCACAGAGTTCCGCCTGGCTCTGCCTCCCGAGTGCTGGGATTAAAGGCGTGCGCCACCACCGCCCGGCTATTTACCTTTTTAACCTTTCTTTCTGTATATTTTACTTTCCTGCTGTCTCTATGTCTGGCTGGCTGGTGGTTTCCTGGCTTCTGGCCCCAGGCATGTCCTTCCTTCCCCTTGTTCTCTTCTCATTCTTTTTGAGCCTAGATTTCTCGTCCTACTTATTCTCTCTGCCTGCCAACCCCACCTATCCCTCTCCTGCCTAGCTATGAACCATTGTAGATGTAACCAACCTTCTTATTAAATAAGAAACACAGAACCAATGCAAAGAATAAAGCCAAGAGGTCAGAGCTAAGAGCTAAACCCTTACCCTTCCTCCTGCAGTGGTCCTACCTCTCCAAAAGAGAGCTACCCCTGTGTTAAAGTCTTTATATAGAGTTCCTGTTCTGCCTTCTCATTGGTTGTAAACCCAACCACATGACTGCCTCATCACGGCCTGTCTGTATAGGCCTCCAGGTTTTCTATGATTGGTATTGAAATTAAAGGCATGTGTATCCAATAATGGCTGTATCCCTGAACACACAGAGAGTTACCTAGCTCTGCCTACCAAGTGCTGGGATTACAAGCATACGCCACCACTGCCCTGCTTTCCTATGGCTTGCTAATAGCTCTGACCCCCAGGCAACTTTATTTATTAACATACAAATAACATTTTAATACAAATAAAATATCACCATAGGCCATTCATCTTTTTATTAGATCAATCTAATTAGATGTCTTAGGCAGGCAAAGTGAAATAGCCAGAGGGGTCAAGATTACAATAAGAAAACTCACAGAATAAACTAACTTCGGCTCATAGGGGTTCACAGAGACTGAACCAACAACCAGGGAGCCTGCATGGGACTGACCTAGGTACTCTGCACATGTGCTACAGTTGTATAGCTTGGTCCTCTTGTGGGACTCCTAACAGTGGGAACAGGGGCTGTCTCCAACTCTTTTACTGGCTTTTAGGGAACTACTCATCATACTGGGTTGCCTTGTCCAAACTTAGTACATGAGGAGGTGCTTGGTCTTATTGAAACTTGATATGCCATGTTTTGTTGATACTCATGGGAGACCTGCCCATTCCTGGACAGAAACAGAGGAGGAGAAGATTGGGCAGTAGGAACACAGGTGTGGGAGAACTGAGAGAAGGGAAGGGAAATCGTGGCCAGGATGTAAAATACACAAATAAATTTATTTTTTAAAAAAAGATAAACAAATGCCAGGCAGTGGTGGCACACGCCTTTAATCCTAGCACTTGGAAGGCAGAGCCAGGCAGATCTCTGTGAATTCAAGACCTGCCTGGTCTACAGACTGAGATCCAGGACAGGCACCAAAACTACACAGCGAAGCCTGTCTTGAAAAAAAAAAAAAAAAACAAGCCGGGCGGTGGTGGCGCACGCCTTTAATCCCAGCACTCGGGAGGCAGAGCCAGGTGGATCTCTGTGAGTTCGAGGCCAGCCTGGACTACCAAGTGAGTCCCAAAGCTACACAGAGAAACCCTGTCTCAAAAAACCAAAAAAAAAAAAAAACAGACAAACAAACAAAACCTTAAGTATCAAGTGCTAAAAGAAGAAGCTGAGATTAAAAATTAAAGACACTAAGAATGTAGTCAATGAAATTAAAAGACATTTTTTGAGGTGTAGATAAAGAAACAAATATTCAAATGCAAGATCCATTTAGAATTCCAAATAGATATGAACAGAGAAGAACCTCTTCATAGCATAGCATGCTCAAGATTTCAAAAATACAATCAAGGAGAATATCAAGAGCTGCAGAGCAAAAACAAAACAAAACACTAAAATACAAAGACAGAAACATCCCAGTAACACCAAAATCTCTCACTGGAACTACAGCCAGAAAAGCACAGAATATCATCTGTGAAGTTCTTAAAGTGAGTGACTACCAACAAGAAGAGACATCCTTTATTACTTACAAAGTAATAAGGACATTGAAGACAAACACATAGAGGATGGTGACAGTTTTAATCATGAAGAAAGAATAATTTTATTGGAGGAGTACATGAACAAGGAAGAACCATGAAGAAACCCATCAAGTACAACACAGTAAAGCAGTAAGCCCCCAATGATAAGATAAAAAGAAACAGCAAACAATAATCTAAAAATCCAAAAGAATTAACAAAATCACAAGAACTCTTAAACATCTCTTAATAATAACTTTAAATATAAATGAGTTCAAATCATCAATAAAGAGATGAGGACTAGCTGACAGAATTGAAACTAGAATCAACTGTCTGGTTGTCTCAAAGAAATAGATGGGAGGTGGGAGGTGGGGAGGTGGGGAGGGCAGGGGAAGAGGGGGGAGGGGAAACTGGGGTTGGTATGTAAACTAAAAAAATTAAATAAGTATGTAAAAGAACTAGGACTCACTGGTGTAATCACTTATAGACAAGAAGCAAAAGGATAGAAGACTAGCTACCGACTGAGTGGAGATGGAGAGCAAGCAGATATAGCTATTTTGGTACATGATAAAGTAGACTTCAAAATTAGTGAGAATAGGTAAAGACAGTAGGTAAATTTTAGTAAAGTGAACTTTTATTAATCGACCAAGTATGTGTAACTATTATAAACATATAGATACCAAATCTTGGGGCTCTCAATTTCATATAAGAAAGACTAAAGAAAAATTCCTATAGGTCCCCTTATAACACTAATCATTGATTTCAATTCCTCATTCTCATTATTGGGTAGGTTGTCTGTGCTGGTTACTTGTCTGGTTTCTGTAATAAAATACCCTGACAAAGCATCAAAAGAAATGAAGAGTTTGTATTGGCTCACCATTCCCGGGTACAGTCTATCATTGCAGGGAACCATGGCCACAGGGGCTTTAGACAGATGGTAATTGTGCATTGAATGTTGCTATTCAGGTCTCCTTTCCCTTTTTAACTCAGTCCAGGACCCCAGGCCGTGAAATTTCAGACTCCCGCATTTAGGGTTAGTCTTCCTAACTCAGTTAAGTTAAGGCAATCAAAGTATCCCTGACAGACCCACCAGAGACTAACCTTATCTAGATAACCCTCACAGGCTCCTTTTCTTCATCATAGTTCCTGTTGACAATCCACATAAAACATCACATCATATGAACTAAAGTTAACAAAGAAACATCAGAGCTAGACTAGACCATACATAGATTGGAATTAACAGATCCCTACAGAATAGTTTATTAAATAGGTATGGCATATACATTCTTCTTGGTACCCCATGGAATCTCCTCTAAAATATACCACATGTGGGTATTTTTTTGTACAAATTAGGTTTTTTTTAAAATTTTTTTTTGATTTTTTTGAGACAGGGTTTCTCTGTGTAGCTTTGCGCCTTTCCTGGAACTCACTTGGTAGCCCAGGCTGGCCTCGAACTCACAGAGATCCGCCTGGCTCTACCTCCCAGTGCTGGGATTAAAGGAGTGCGCCACCACCGCCCGGCCAAATTAAGTTTTAATGAACACAAAACAATAAATACATTTTATTTCATAAAATATAGTGGGAATAAAAATATAAGTCAATAACAAGGAAAGAACAAAAACTATATAAACACAGATGCTGAACAATACACATACTTTACCAGGCTTAAAAGTTAGCATGTAAAGTGAGACTTGTTATGGCATTTTCATTCACTCCCTTTCCTTCCTTCCTCATTTTTATGTGTACTGGCATTTTACCTGCACATATGTCTGTGCACCACATACATGCCTCGTGCCTACAGAGGTCAGAAGAGGGTGCCATATCCCACGAGGACTGGAGTTACAAATAATTGTGAGCCAATGTGTGGATCTGGAAATCAAACCAAGGTCCTCTGGAAGAGCAGCCGGTTCCCTTAAGTGCTAAGCCATCTCTCCATTGTCCTTTTCCATATTGCTGATCCTCCTGTATTGACATCACAGATCCCATGACTTCCTCCTACTGGTTCATTGCTTCCTTCAGTAGCCATCCTGTGGTGGTTTGAGTGACATGTCTCCTATATTTTCACATGTTTGAATACTTGGTCCCCAGTTGGTAGCTGTTTGGGGTGTCTTAGGAGGTATGATCTAGCTAAAGGAAGTATGTCCTGAGGGGCATGTTTTGAAAGCTGAAAGACTCACACAATGTCAGGGTCACTCTCTCAGCTTCCTACTTGTGCTTGGAGATGTGAGCTAACAGCTCCTATTCCTGGTATCATGCCTACTGCTTCCTGCCATTCTTTCCCACCATGATGGACGCTTATCCCTCTGAAACCAAAAGGTCAATAACTTCTCCTTTCCACAAGTTGCCTTGGTAATGGTGTTTTATTGCAACAATAAAACAATAACTAGTGTGCATCCCTTTATATTTTTGTGTCCTATGTATTTTATTACATTTTTAAATTTTTTCCCCTGGAGATCTCTTTTCTCGTCTCATACTTCACTTTCTAGTTTTATGACCTACCCCACATAACCACACATATGTATACAAATATATAAAAATTAAATCTCAAATCCACATATGAGAGAAAACCTATGGTAGTTCTCTCTTTCCAAATCTGTGCCTCATGATGTAGCATAAGAATCTCCAGTTCTATCCATTTTCTTCCAAATGCCATGATTTCATCTATCTTTTCAGTTGAATAAAATTCCATTGTGTATATATACTACATTTTATCTACTCATTTCATAAGAGAAAGGAATGGTCCCATTCCTTAGCTATTGTGAACAATGCAGCAAAAACCATAGATGTGCAAGTATGTCAGAAGTAAGACTTAGGGTCCTTAGATTATTTGTCCAGGAGTATTACAGCTAGGTCTTATAATAATTTTATTTTTATTTTTTGAAATCATAGGTGCTGGTTTATGCATTATGGCACCAGTTTTCATTCCACCAGGGATACAAATAGGAAAGGAAGAAGTCAAATTATTCCTATTTTGAGATAGCATAGTTCTGTACTTAAAAGTCTTCAGCAGAAAATTCAAGTATAGACATGCTCAGCAGGATACAAAATCAACTTTTAAAATCAGAAGCTTTTCTATATGTCAACAAAGACTGTTCTGGGAGAGAAATAAAGAAAATAAAAACCAATTCCTAATAACATTAAAAAATAATAGGTGCTGGTAGATAGTTCAATGGGTAAAGCAATTGCCACACACATGTGAGGACAAGAGTTCAGACCATCAGTACCCAAATAAGTGGTAAGTGTGGCTGCCCCCTACACTCTAGAGAGTTGGAGACTGGGGATCCCCAGGGAAAGGCTGTCTAGCTAGACAATCCAAACCATGCTTCAGTAAATAATGTGTAGATTCACCAAAAAACACCCAACACCAACATGTGGTCTCTGCATGCACATACACACATACACATGTACATCCATTCACATGTGCACCTACATATATCAAAACACACTACACGCTCATGCCCATAACACACACACACACACACACACACACACACACACACACACATACACACACACATAAACACACACACACACACACAAGGTGGGATTAGATGAGCATAAGTAGGAAGGGCAAACTAAGGCTGCCTCCCTGAGACAGTGTCATCTTGTTCCCAGAAGAACCTGCCAAGAGAAATAGCAGGAAGCCACATGGCTGGGTGCCTAGACAGAGTTAATACAGGAAAGGAAAGGACCCAGGGGCCCTAGGAAATATCCATGTTAGCATCTGTTTAACTGACTGCCTGTCTCAAGATTCTCCCAGCCTGAATGAATAGTTATTAAATTTGTATGTGTGTTCTGAATCTGTGAACTTAAGCAAAAGCAGATAAGAGTATTGGAAAAATAGCTTGCATCTGTACTCTAAGGAGATTATTTTTCTTGTCCTTCTTGTCTAACTACACACACACACACACACACACACACACACACACATATATATATATATAATAGGTCCTTCCATAATAATAACATTACAGTATTATTAAGCAATCTAGAGGTGTATTTCAGCATACAGGAAGACGTTCACAGAAGTTGTCACATATTTACCTAAAAAATTCCAGGACAGGCCATGCTTAAAATGCAGAATACCATTTGTAGTATCAACTCCAGGCATCCTCTACTCTATTCAAGTGCTATTACTTGTTCTTTCCCTTGCACAACCAGCAGTGATCGGCTGGCCTGCACAGTCTCTGAGGAGCAAGGGTCTGCATCACCCTTTCTCATTCAGTTAGGAAGCTCCATCAGATCTTATCGCATTAGGAGTCTCCATCAGATCTTATCGCAACATTGATGGTAGCCTGACAGTGGGTACCATCCTGGTGCAAGAAGGACCCCAGAACACAAATTCCCAAGCACCCCTTGCTTTTTCCAATCATGGTGCCCCTTCAACAGTCCTTGTTAAGTCTGCTGACAGTGGGCACAGACTAGCTAGCACTCTTGACCCTAAGGAAGAGGAGAGGGTCCTCAGCGTCCCTCCTCATTCAGAAAACTTGGATGTTTGCCCTGCAGCTGCATGCAGAACGGCAAGGTGAGGCAGCTCGGGACTGGCCTGTGCAGGCCGAGGACAGTCATTCCAAGGGCCCCTCCTGAGAGCTGCTGGATTCCTGAGGCCAACTGTCACTCGAATTCTGTGTGCTTCTTCCGGACATGTCCGCAGTTCTCGGGAAACGAGAGCCTCTCTGACAGGATACTGCTTAGATGCCGCTTTACGTGAGTCACCATTGCCAAGTATATTCCCTACCTCTTGAGAGGGGTAATTTCCCATTTCCTTTTTTCTTGTTCAACTACCTTATTTGTTAAATGGCCAGACTTGTGGAGGGAGGCCAGCGAGCCTCAGCCCAGACGTTACCCTCTGACCGTAGACCGCAGTTTTCCCAGCCTCCCCAGCCTGGGACCCCCTTCAGTGTCACCCAAAGGGATAGTGACCATAGACCGCAGTTTTCTCAGCCTCCTGGACCTGGGACCCCTTTGATATCCTCCAAAGGGATGATGACACCTCACCCCACTGGGGGAAGCACTGGACCAGCATCAAAGACCCAGGGGACTTTGCACCTCCGGTGGTGATTCGACTGACTCCCCACAAGTTCAGGAGCCAGAAGCCCTATGAGGACAAAACATTCAAAGTCCCCGACTTGCAGACTGCAAATAGCCTGAGAAGTCTTAGGGATGTACTTATAAAAAGCACATCTAATAAGAAGACCCTAGACCCCATAAAGGAGCTGAAAGAGAACAAAGGAGGAAAAGTTCCATTTTACGGGAGGTTCCTGAGTGCAGGAGTAACCCACTGAGCAGGAAACCCAGACCATCTGCCTTATTGCCTCTCACCAGGCCCATACCTGGGAAGGTGAAAAGAAGCCTGGCTATGTCTACTGTGTTTGAAAAGCCTATGGACATTGACCAATCGGAAACCAGAGTAAGTGCAACATCTTCAGGACACTGTGCTGGAGATGCTAGTGAAAAGATCAAAGATGACACAGTGCCTGGGCCATCTTCTGCCGACTCTCCCACTGAACAATGTGGACTGGTAATCTCCCCACATATTCAAGGGTCTCTGCAACCCTCCCCACCTACCCATGGTGCTCTGGGATCTTCTGCTTCTTCCCAAGATGCTCAGGAACTACTCCTATCCACCCAAGAGGTTCTGGGAGGACCCCAAAGTGACCAAGGGGCTATGGGCCATTCCACATCTGCCCAGGCATCCCAGAGACCTCCTACTTGTGTTGAAAGTAAAATCAAACATGTCTCCTCTTGCAGAAGGGGCTTCAGAAGTTCATCCTCTACCCAAGGGGACACCAATCATTCCAGTTCTCCCCCAAAGAGTTTTAAGCAAGGCCCTTCTAATCAAGGGGTCCTCCAACAGGCCCCATCAGACAAAGGGGCTTCCAAACCTTCTCCAAAAGGGGGGCTCAGTGATTTCTCATTTTCCCAAAATGGATTGAGTCCCACCACCTCTCCCCAGGGGACTTTCACACCTTTGACAGCTGCCAAAGGTGGCTGGAGAGCTACTCCCTCTAATGAAGACAGTCAAGGACTTTTCCACTCTCCCCGAAAGGACCCTAAGCAACCCAATTCTGCTGAAGCGCTCTTGTGTTCTGCCTCCTATGATCAAGGGAATTTCATAACTTCCCCATTAAAGCAAGAGGGCTTTAAATGTCTTCAACCATTAAAAAATGTGCTCAGATCTTGCCAAACAGCCCAAAGGGGCCTAAGACCGACCACTAATTCCCAAGTGAGCCTCACACCACCTATACCTGCCCAAGCAGAAACAAAACTATCCATGTCTATACCAGGGGCTCAAGGACCTTTTCACTCTTCAGAAGGGGCCCTAGAGAATTCCACATATACACAAGAGGTGGTAGGAACTCCCGAGTCTGCCCAAGGAACTCTTGGGCCTTCTCATCACACACAAAGGGCTTTAGCACCTTCACCATCTTCTCCAGGGGTTCTGAATCCTTCCATATGTGGCATGGGGACTCCAGAATTGTCCACATCTAGAGCAGAATGTTACAGACCTATTCTTTCTCACAAAGAGAGCTTCAAACATTTTCCTGCTAGGGAAAGGGACCCTGGACATTCCCACTGTGACAAAAGGAGATGGAGAGATCCTCCCTCTGAACAAGGGGATTTTACGGTGTCCCTATCAGCCCAAGTGGGCTTCAATTATCCCCTGCCAGCCAAAAGGCCCTCCAGTCATCTTATTCGGCCCCAGTCTTCAAATAATTCCTTCTGGCCAAAAAGGCCATCCTGTCTTGTCATCAGGCCCTAGTCTTCAAATATCCCCTGCTGGCCAAAAAGGCCATCCTGTCTCGTCATCGGGCCCTAGTCGTCAAATATCCCCTGCTAGCCAAAAAGGCCATCCTGTCTCATCTTCATGCCCAAAATAAGCAAACATATCCCGAGACACTCCAAGTGCAACACACAAGTTCCACATCTTCCCAGGGTGCTGACACAACACAACCTTCCTTACCTCCTCAGGGGTCTCTAGGACTTTCCACATCTGTAGGAGAGGCTCTTGGAATTTCTCCATATATACCAGGGATATCAGGATATTCCCTACCTGCCCAGTCTTCTCTGGGTTTTACCCTATCTGATCAAGGTACTTTGGGATGGGATAAATCTACAAAAGGGGCTCCAGCCACATTCCCATCTTTAGAAATCGCTCTTGGATGCAACACATCTAAAAAAGATGTTCCAGGACATAGTCCACCTGTACACCACAGAGTTCTGGATCCAACCCTATGTGATCAAGGGGCCATGGCATATGACAGGTGTACACAAGAGTCTGTAGCAACTTTCACATCTAGAGAAGGGGATTCCTTTGATTCCACGTGTACATGAGCGCCCACAAGACCTCCCCACACTTTACAGGAGGTTGTGAGAATGTTCCAATCCCTTCAAGAGGATCAGAAATCTGCCACAACTATGTAAGAGGCTATAGACCCTTCCCCATCTCACAAAGGGCCCTAGGATCTACCATATCCAACCAAGGTGCTTAAGATCTTCTGCATCCACACAAGAGGGTTTCAAGTATATCCCTTCTAAGGAGGGAAATATTAGATATTCTCCCTCTAACAAAGTGGACCCAGGGCATCCCATTCTTACCAAAAAAAAAGGTTGAGAGTTCATTCTTCTGATCAAGGGGAAGTCAGCATTTCCTTGTCTCAGGAAGACAGTTTCAACCTTCTCCCTAATGCAAAAAGGGGATGTGCATCTTCTCCTGCATTTTCAATGTGCCCTAGATGATTTAGAACATTTGCCACCTAGTGTAGGAGCTCTTAAACATTCCCCAACTCATCAAGGGATTCATGGATGTCTGACATCTGTCCAAGATGCTCTTGAAATTTTGCCATCTAACTCTGAACCTGTGGAAAATTCTCCTCCTGCCATGAGTGGTCTGGAATCCTCTCCATCTGTACCAAGACCTCTACAATCTCTGATATCTAATCAAGGGCCTCAGGAACATTCTATGTCTGTCCAGAGTACACTGGGTTCTTCCTCATCCAGCTCTGGATCTCTAGAACATTTGACATCTTCTTCATCAGTTCTAGGACCACCAGCATCTTTCCAAAGTAAGCTAGGCCACTTGTCTTGCATGGTAGAATCTGAGGATACATCACCATCTGTCCAAGGGACTACAGGGCCTTTGCCATTTCCATCAGGGACTACACAATGTTTACAACATGATCAAATATCTCAGGAATCTTCTTTATCAGTCTCAAGGGATCTAGCACATTTGCTATCTACCCAACTTTGCCTATCTGCTCAGGAAACTCTGTGCCCTTTGCCATATACTCAACAATGTCAACATTCAGCATCTTCCCAAGAGATTCTGGGACCATCCACGTCTACCCAGTGCACACATAGACATTTGTCTTCTGTCCCAGATTCTTTGGGAATGTCTCCATGTGTCCCAACAACTACAAGTACATTGACACCTGCTCCAATGACTCCTAGACTTTCCCCACTAACACAAGCAACTCCAGCCCCATTCCCATCTTTGCCAAATGTGATGGATCTTGCCTATACACACAGGAGACTCTGGAACGGAACACCTCAGCACAAGGCTCTCTAGAATCTTCCCCATTGACTCAGGTGCCTGATCAAGCTTCCCTTTATGCAAAAGCCACTTTGGGACAGCTCAGATCTGCACAGGGTACTGAAGGACACTCAGTTTCTACATCAGGGACTGTGGGATCTAATCAAAGTGTCCAGAAGAAACTAGGAGTTCGTCCACCTGCCCAAGTGCCTCTGGTAATTTCCGTATCTACACAAGGAACTCTAGGATCTTGTTCATCTGCCCAAGAGGATCTAGGGCCTTCCCTATCTGCCCAAGGGTCTCTAAAACTATCCACACCCACACAAGGAACTGTAGGAAATGTACCATCTGCTCAAAGTTCTTTGCAACATTCAACTTCTTCCCAGGTAGCTCCAAGATTTTCTCCATCTTCCCAACATACTGAGCAAGGTTCAGTATCTCCCCCAAGACATACAGTACCTTTCTCATCTAGACAGGAAACTCAAGGATCTTTTTTTGCTTCACTAGAGGATGTAGAACATTCACCATCTGCACCATGTGCTCAGGAACATCCTTTAACTGTTCCAGGGCCTCTAAGACATTTGCTGTCTTCTAAGGAGCCTAAAGAACTCTCCACGGCTGCAGAGGGAACTTTACCTGTGCAAAGTTCTTTCAAATCTTTTCAAAGGACTCTAGAACCATTACTACATTCCTCTCCATGTGTCTCAGGTCCTAGAGAGCCTTCCTGTTTTAACAAAGTGCCTAGAGGACTTTCATCAAATGCCCCACCTGATCCAGCACCTCTGATCTCTGCTCATTTGCCTCTAGAATTTAGTATGTCTGCCTAGGGTTCTCTGAGTACTTTAGCATCTTTCAATAGTGCCTTTCATCTTTCAAGAACTCTAGAGTCCTTGTCTTTTTCTGAAGACATTCTAGGAACACTTCAATCTACACATAGGTGTCATGGGCAAAGGTCACATGTAGGAGAGATTTTGGAGACTTCATCTTCTCCAGGGACTTCCATGTATCTACCTTGTGCTTCAAAGCCCCTGGGACTTACCTCTAGTCATACACCTTCTCACTGTGCTCAAGAAGCTATGGGTTCCTGCCTATCAACACAAGGGACTGTGGGACTGTCTACATCTACACAAAGGACTGCAGGACATCTTCCATTTGCCCAAGGGCTTTCAATCACTTCCGCACACAAACTATGTCTGTACACTTTTGCACAGAGCATAGTAGCACATTTACCATCCACCACAGTGTCTCAGGAATATACCCACCATGCTCAAAAGATGGTAAGAACTTTGAAATGTGCCCAAGAGTCTCTGAGAATTCCTATAACTGCACAAGGGTCTCTAGAACATTTTCCATCTCCCCAGGAGACTCTAGGATATTGATCATCTGCAGCAGGTGCATGCAAAACTTCTACAGCAACCCTAGGACATACGATATATGATGAAGAGACTCTGGAACTTCCCATATCTATCCAAGCAAACTTGAGTCTTTTCATTTCTTCCCAAAGCCTTTGGGAACCTTCCCTGTCTGTAAAAGGGACTTTGGATTTCTCCACACATGCACAAGGTACTCTGAGACCTTTTGCTTCTTCCCAGCAACCTGTTGAGTCTTTACAGTCTGCCCAAAGGGTTCAACAAACAGATCATTCTGCTTCAGACTCCTCAATATCTATGCCTTCTTCAAAAGTTTACATGGTAATTTCTTCATCTGGACAAGGGACTCTAGGACCTACAGCATCTTCTCTTGTGCCTTTGGTAATTTCCTTGTCTGGTCAAGTGAGTGCAGGACCTTTGTTATCTTTCCAAGAAGCTAATGTCTTCACAGGGAACTCTGAAAGTTTCTACAAGTACGCATGGTGATCTTAGGATATCCCATTCTTCAATAGGGGATTTGGGATCTTCACCATCTACTCCAGTGTCTCTAGGATCTTCTCCATCTGTCCAGGATGTTCTAGGAACATCGACATCTGCCCAATTGGCTATGAAACTTTCACCAGCTGGCCAGGGGAATAAAGAACCTTTGCTATATGCACAAGACAATCTGAGACTTGGGTCTACTTCCCTGGGAACTTGGGGACCTTCCCAATTTTCCCAGGGGAAAGAGTCTCTAGGATATTTATCATTTACTCAAGGGAATCCAGAAACTTCCACATCTTCCCACAAAGTGCTAGGCCCTTCTTATGATCAAGGGGATGTAGTACAGTTCTCATCTGTCCCAGGAGGTGGACTTTCTCCCTCTGCCCAGGTGATACTGCTAACTTTGTCATCTTCCCACATTAGTCTAGAAATATCACCTTCTGTCCAGAGAAATGTAGATGCTTCTTTAGATGTGCAAGATACTCTAGCACTTCAGCCTCATTCCCCTGGGTATCTGAGATCTTCTCAGTGTATTCCAAAGACATCACAAAATTTACCATCCCCCCAAATGGTTTCTAAATTTTCTAAAACTTCATCACGGACTCTAGGAACCTTGCCACCTCTCCCAGGTTCTCTGGGACATTTAATATCTCCCAAGGTGCTGTGTGCCCTTGTGATTCTGACCAATCAATTCAGGAATCATCAAAATCTTTCCAGGAAACTCTTCAATATTCTCCATTTTCTAAAGGTTCAGTGGAAGCTACTCCATCTGTACCAGGAACCTTGGAATCTTTATTATCAGCCCAATTGTGTCCAGAATTGCCTAGATCTGCCCAAGGGTCTCTAGGTCCTTCACCATCTCAGAAAGGGTGTTTAGGAGATTCATTATCTGCCCAAGCGGCTCTGGGCACTTCCATATCAATGCAAGAGTATGTAGGACGTTCAAAACCTGATCAATGGTCTCCAGAAATTTTCACATCTTCCCAAAAGGATCATTGCCCTTCTTTAGCCTAAGGGGTTTTAGCATATTCATCTGCTCCAGGAGATTATGAACGTTCCCAACCTTCAGAAGGTACTCTAGGAATATCACCATCTACCCAAGGTGCTAGAGAAATACCATCATCTGCTCAAGGGTCTGTAGAGACTGCATCATCTGCTCAAAGAGTTCTAGGAATCCAGGCTCCTTTGGACAAGACTCTTAGTCCTTCACAATTTAAACTAGAGACATCAGAACCTTTGCCATCTCCCCAAGAAGTTCATAGAACTTTAAAATTGATCTCAAGATCTCTAGAAACTTTGGCATATGTCTTAGAGGCACTGAAACTTTCAACAGCTGTCCAAGGTGCTGTGGACCCTTCTATGTCTGACTAAGTGATACTGGCATCACCAACATTTTCCCAGGACACTCTGAACCATTCTCCATCTGACCAAGGGTCTGTGAAATCTGCCTTATGTAAAACTGGGCCTATAAGATCTTCACTAACAGACCAGGATTTACAGGAAGTGTCTTTGGATGAAAAAGTGACTCCAGAAGATTCACCACCTCAGAAAATCTATTTAGCTAATGCATTGTCTACAAAAGGAGCTCTGGTACTATCCACATCAGTAGAAGAATCTCTTGGACATTCATCATCTGCTCCAGGGTCTCCAGATACTTCCTTGTCATCCCAAGAGACTTCAGGCACTTGTTTGGATCAAGGGCCTTTACGACAGTCATCATCTGACCCAAGAGATCTTGGACTTTCTCAATCTTCCCAGGGGACACTAGGAACATTGTCATGTACCCAAAGTACTCTAGAAATACCATCTTCTACCCATAGGATTACAGAAATTTCACTACCTTCCCAAGATTCTCTAGGACTTCCACTTCTTTCTGTGCAGACTCTGAATCCTTGACCATTTTCTCCAGAGACAATAGAAACTTTGTCATCTACCAAAGAGGTTTGTAAAATTTCAGAATCAATGTCAGGCACTCTAGAATCTTTTCCATCTGTGCTAAGGGCTCTGGGACTTTTGAAATCTAAGCAAGGTGCTCTAGGTCCTTCAGTATCAGATCAAGGAAATCTAGGACCATCAACATCTGTCCATGATACTCTGGAAAACCCCAAAGCAGCCCAAGGGCCTCTAGAACCTATGCCATCTACCCAAGAATCTGTGGGACCTTGCTTTTCAATAGTTTCTGGAACTGTTCATTTGTGTACCTGGGGACTTCATTCCTATTCCTTCTCATGAAGACTGCCCAAGGCATTTCCCTTATCCAAAAATAAGCCCCAGACTTTCCAATACCACCAATAGTGTAATGAGACATGTCCCATTTCCTGAAGGGGATATCAGATATTCCCTTTTAGAACTTGGTAGGTTAAGATATATTCTTTCTGCCAAAGGTAGGCTCACATCTACAGTGTATGCTCCAAAGGACTCAAGTCCTATCTCTACTCCTCAGAGGACTGTTCTACCCCCAACATCATCAGAATTGAGCTTCAGATCTAGTTCCCCTCCTAAAGAAGATCTCAGGTATTCTCCCTCTCCACGAGGTGGCTCCATACATTCTAAATTGAAGAAAACAGAATCAAGACATGCTTCTAAAGAAGCAGGCCTCTAATCTGTCCCCTCAGAAGATGAAGGCTTGACACTTCATCATTCTTCCAAAGAGGGGGGTAAAGCTTCCATTTCTGGCAAAGGGGATATAAGACTTCAAACTGAGCCCAAAGGGAGCCTCACCACTTCTCCTTCTGCCAAGGGAGACTGCAGATCCTCACGATCTCAGGAGGAGGGCTGCAGAAGTTCTCCAGCTCCCCAAGGCATCTCTAGACATTCCAAATCTACCAAAACCAAATTGGAAAAGGCCCCCTCTGACAAAACAGACGTTCATGCTTCCCATTCAGAGCACGAGGGGTGTAAACAATCCTCTTTGTCAAAAAGTCGGCTCAGACATTCTTCTTCTGCCAAAAGGGACCAGAAACCAAAGCCTACTCCGCAAGAGAACATAGAATCTTTCATCTGTACAGAAGGGGGCTCAGGAACTACTCCCTCTCATGAAGAGAATCTCAAACATTCCAGCTCTCCCCACAGAACTTCCAGCCATACTACTTCTACTACTACCAGGACAAGACCCAGAGACGCCCCTTGTACTCAAGAAGCCATTAAAACTTCCCCTGCAGCCCGAGAAAGCTTCAACTCATCTACAGATAGTGACAGTCACAATGGGAGTGTCACACCTTCATCATCACCTCAAAGTGATGATGCCAGATACCCTGTTTCTACCAAGGAGGGCTTTAGACATATTCTTTCTGTGCAAGAGGGACATAATTCTTCCACTAGTGCCAGAGAGGGGCTCAGGGCTTTGTGTCCTGTCAAATGGGGTCTCATACATTCACCAGTTCCAAAATCAAGTGGTACATCATTCCCTGTTGTCCCAGGGAAATTCAGACATACCCTATCTCAACTAGGGGACCTGAGTTCTTCCCTCTCTTACCAAGGGACAGGCATAGCCTTCCAATATGAATATGGGGACCCCATGTGTGACCCTTCTGTCCTAGGAGGCCACAGATATTTACATTCAATCTCATGCAGTCTTCAAAGAATCCCGCTACAAAAGCAGAGCTGGAGTTCTAACCTCTTCCCCCAACCAGGTATCAGACCTTCTCAATGAGACCAAAGGGGCCTCAGAATTTCTGATGGTCACCCTGTTCAAGGCAGCCTTAGAATGTTTCAATCTGAAAGAGAGAGCCTCAGGCATGCCCCGTCTAACAAGCTGAGTCTCAAACGTGCTCCTTGTGACCAAAGAGAATTCAAAGATGTGTCCTCTAAACAAGTGTGGGTCAGAACTTTAACTTCTGCCCTAGGAAACGCCCGACACACTCCTTCTGCCCATGGAGGCTTCAGACCTTACACGCCTGCCCAATTGAAGTTCTAAAGATGTTCATCTCAAGAAGGGAGCCTGGGCCATACTCTCTCTTACCATGACATCTTCAGATCTACTCATCCACACGCTGGCCTCGTATTTTTCACTCTGTGCCCCATGTAAACAATGGGAGTTTAGAATGTTTCCTTGTCATCAAACATCTGTCAAACCTTTGACTTCAATTCCTGACTATGTTAGATGCACATCAAGGCATCAGATAGGACTGTCAAACAAGGGTCAGACATTCCTGATTTTCCCAATAGGTTGTGGGCCAATTATATACCTCCATCCAGCAAGAGGATTTCAAACATCCAGTTTCTGTAAAAGGAGATCTGGGAAATCAAACTCTATTGCAAGGGCTCTCAAAACTGTCCCCCAGATCCAAGGGATGTCTCAGACCTCTACCCTCTGCTCTTTGGCACTTTAGGTCAACCCTTATGTCTAAAGAACCATCAGAGCTTCCCTTCTTTCCATGGTGATGTCACACATTCCCTTATTAACTAAGATTGCTGTAGAGCTGACCCCTCTGATGGAGATAGCCATACAAACACATGTGTGACCAATGAGACCTCACAACTTTCTGCTTTTAGATCATAGGCAGCAGATAGAAAGATGAAATCTGCTCTCAAGCCATCTGCCTCAAAAGTTGGCTATCAAAAATGCACTATTCCTGTCTTTTATTCACATATACGATCAGCTGAACACAACCTTGAAGAAATATCAGTGTTTGCATAACCACTTATCCTGTTGGATAACTGTTATGAGATTTACCTTAGACTCTCAAAGATTTCACACAGGTTATATATGTTTGTATTGGGAAAAATAGTTGGAAGCTAGTGAGGTAGAGCCAAGACCTTTTCCCATTATCCAGAATAGCCTGGGACCTTCCCCTTCTGACCATGGGTGAACTGCATATTTCTTGTATAATATTAGAGGGACCAGCCTTAATATTATACATCCCAGGGGCTCAGGAGAGAGAACTACTAACGTTGAGGACTATTTTCAGGAAATAGAATCTCAGCACACTGAGCTCTATAGTCCACTTGCTTTAATTCCTCTGGCATAACATCCTTTATATCCAGTTTCATTTCTGTTCTCATGTCTAGCTCCTTTCTTGCCTGATTTCTCTATATTTACCTACTGTCCCCTCTAGGTTCTATTTTAATTCCTTCTTCTAGTTCTGTCCCTTCTAGGTTCTCATCTATCTAGTTCTTTCCCCTATCAGCTCCTCTCCCGTCTCCTTCTCTCTCATCTGGCTCTTCCTCATCTTGTTCTTCCCCATCTGGCTCTTCCTCATCTTCCATCTCTTTCCTCTAGTCCTCTCTTCTAGCCCTTCAATCTAGTTCTTCCCCATCTCAGTTTGTTCCTCTCAAGTTCTTACTCATCTAGTTCTTCCATTCTCTTTTTTCTCCTCTGTCCCTCCATGCCCTGGAAGTCCTGGTATATAAAGCCAGGCTTCCAGGGTCAAACGGGGGGGGGGGAGGGGTGATAAGAATCACATAGGGAGGCAATAACCATTAATTATCATTTGCAACCCCAAAGGGAAGTGACCAATGGGGAAATGAATTAACTAAAGGCTAAATTCAGGTAATATCTAAGAAGAGGGAATCTTATGTACTCAACTATAGTCTTAAACGTGATTAGTAGAAAATGTTAAGAATCTATAAGTTGCTAGGTCAATGGGAGAAAATAAAACTGCCTTCTTTTTTCCTGTGGCTCCTATCTGTCCAAGCTATCTGCCGTTTTTTCTGCAGGGTGGGGGAAAGTGTGCTCAGTCACTAGGCAACCTGTGTACAGCTAGATGCCTCTGGTGATAGTTAAAGGGAGATCTGGAACTAGAGGTAAGGTTTGGGAAAGGAGGAAGTAAAGCTTAATTGGCACATCCGCCAGGCCTTCTCAGACAGGTAGCCTGGATGCTTAAGTCTGTTCTTAGAGAGTACAGAGGAATCTCTGATAAGGTACTTTCCTCCATCTGGGGATGGACCTGGCTGGATGCTGCCAATGACGATAATTACAGGGAGGGAGTTTGGGCTGAGCATAGCTGTCAGCACAGAAGGTTATCTAAATATTCCTAGAAGTGGTTAGGTAAGGAGTTACCGGTCTATAAAGTTAGTAAGGCTGTAAGAAAGGAGGGTCCCAGCTGAATTGTGTAAAGCTATTACTTAACGTCCACCTTGACCTAGGTGGTGTCTCCTTGTGGAATTTACTTTAAATCAGGAGACTTGCATGTGTACTGTTATTACTGCTAGTCCTTGAAAGTGGCCAAGGGAGATATCTGATTCCAGAGAAAGCCTTTCCTGAGACAGTTCTCCAAATACCTGGAATGTGTATGTCCAGAGAGTGATCAATCCACACTGTTAGCCCTTCTTAGGGAAAAGTCAACTGGGAAAACTATGAAGGCACACATGATTTTCATAACAGAAGACAGCTGATATATAACAAGCCAAGTAACACCAAAAACTCCTTGGGATTTGGCTTCCTCTGGAGGAATTCCCTGATTCCTCCAGGTAGTGATTTTGCCATAACCAGCTGAGTTCTTATAATATATTCCTGTGGCCCGCAGCACATATTCATATTTGGGCCTCCTCCCTGTGAGCAAAGATGTTCAAGATTTTTCTTTTGCAGAAAGTGGTCTCATGAAATCCCATTCCCTAGAAGAGGTTCTCAGAACTCCACTGTTCCCACAGGACCTCACACATTCCTTGTTTATTAAAGTTGTCATGAGATCTACCCTGTGTCATACTGAGACTCCATCCTTGCTCCCATTAACAATGTGGTCTTAGACCTTACCCAGAAGTTCAAGGGGGATAGGAAACACTGTCTTTGACCCAAGGAAACTTATGCATTACTTTTATTCCCATGGAGGCATTTGACATGCTCTTTTGAAAAATACTGCATCATACCTTGTATTATTATTTCAAAAATCCTCAAGCATCCCCGTAAGTCTCTTAAGTACCTTCAATATATGCTACTACAAATAAGAGAGATTTAAACCTCTCACTTTTGACCTTGGTGCCTAGGGAAATGCATTGCTCCACGCTGGTTTGAGGGGCCAGTTCCTAAGTGTATATTTAGAGACTGGATCCTATGCTATGCTCTTCAATCCAATCACTAGAAATCAAGTGGCCCCATCATTGCTGCTGAGATATGGACTATGAAGACAAACTGAAAGAAGAAGCAACCTAGCCAGGGACAGCCATCCAGGCTCTTTGAAAAAGGTGCTGGTTGCCGCCTGAACTCTCCGAGACTCAACAGAAGATTTGGAAATTCTAAAGTAGAGCTGGAAGCTGAAGTGCAGTGATGAGACCTTCCTTCATCGAATAAGTTATCAGGGACATACACCTTCAACAGAACTGTGCATGGCACTTCCCCTCTCTCTCCAAGCATTTTCCAGTTCATATACCTTTGCCCAACCAGGTGTCAAAGTTTTCTCTCTCTGACAAGGGGCCCAGTGCTTCCTCTCTTCTCAAGTTACCTCACTCCTTTTAATTAGTTGAAGAGAAAGTCAAACCTCCTTCCTAGGACAAAGCCTAATGCAGAGCTTCCCCATTTTCCCAAAGTGGTCTCAAGTACTCATTTTGTGGAAAGAGCCTCAAACTTTCAGTTTCTTTGCAAGTAGCCCTAAGTCATTTCCCTCTGACTAAAGAGGGCTCAGACCAAGTATTTCTTACATCACTCCCTCTGTACAAGTGAGAATAAGATCTGCTCACATGCAATTCAGTGTAGTGCAAAGGAGGGCTGTGATTACCTCCTTTCAACCACAAAGACTACAGAGATCCCATTTTTTCCTATGAGTATCTGGCCTAAGCACAATGATGAATGAGACCTCAGAATTGACTCCCATGGCCAAGGGGCTCTCATTCCTTCACTCTATACTCAATGGAGCTTCAGATCTAGCTACCGACCTTTGGAAGCCCTAGACAATCCCCTGCCTTCAAAATGCACCTTACATGTGACCCTTGAACTCATATTAACTTAGTGCCAATCCCTGTAACCAAGATTGCTAGTCAAACATATTTGTCACTAATGGGACCTCACAAGATTCTAGGTTTAGATCAGAGAGCAAAATATAAAAAGCTGAAACTAATAGTCATTCCATCTGTCCAGAAGATTGTTGTTAGAAATGCAGTATTCTCATCTTTCATTGATGGATAAGCACAGATCAATACAACCTTGAGGAAGCATCAAAGTCTAGACAATCATGCATCCTGTTGGAAGAGAGTTGTAATTGCTTCTTGTACTCTTCCCAACAGTCAATGTATTATATAGATCATGGAAGCTGGGAAGAACAGTTGGAAGCACATGATGCAGAACCACACCATTCTCCCACCACCCAAGGTGAACTAGTCCTTTCCATTCTGCACAATGGAGTGATTGGATCTTGCCATTTGGTTAAACATGGCCGAATATTTTCTGTCTAAGCAAGAAAGTTCAGAAAGACCTCAGAAGTTTCCCCTCTGAATATGGACTCCCCAAACTGTCCTTATTCTCAAGGCATCACATACTATACCCTTTTGATGAAGGGTTATCAGAACTTTCCTTTGGACAAAGTGGTTGTCAGGCCTTTCTGCTATTACAAGTAATACCCCAGACCTTCCCTCTCTGTCCAAGGAGAGTCATAACAAATGGTTGTCTTTTATTATAGCAATCTCTAAATTTCCATTTTGCTCCAGGGGACCAGGATCAAAGGGTCCTCAGAGCATCACCCACGTGCACGTGGGCCTCCAAATTATCCTTGTAATGGAGGGCCTTAGATCTTTTCCCTCTAACCATGGCCACTAGGGAAATACAGGTGTGACCCAAGGGACTTCACTTTGCTCTGCTTTGAGTTGACAGAGCCTGAAACTTAGGTCATCTGTCCTTCATTCTAGTCACTGAAGTGAAGAGGTTGCATCCTTTATGTACACAACAATGTAGTTGATGTTAAGAGAACTTGGAGCCTGATACTGCCAATCATGACCAATGAATAATGCTCAGATTGCTGCCAGGCCTTCCACAGTGTGCCTGAAGATGTGAATCTTCTAAACTGTGATGGAGTCCTTCCTCCACTGCACAAGGTAGGCTGGGACACTCCCTACTCCCTCCGTGGTTTGTGACTTTGCTACACTAACTACATCTGCTAATCTTCACTCTTAAACACCATCAATTTCTTCCCATTAGACATCAAATGCACACTCTGTAACCAAGAGGGCCTGATATCTAACCTGCATGACTGAGGGGGCCACAGAGCACGTCTACAAACCCAAGGCCCCAAGGCTTTCCACTTCCAGGAAAAAAGGACCTCAAAATTTTCTCTCTCTGACCAAGAATTCAATCATTCCCTCTGAGAAGAAGAAGGTCTCAAAACTTCCACTTCTACTTAAATATGTCTCACCTCTAACACCTCATCTGAAAGGGACATCAGAACTAGTCCTTTTGTTTCAGTGGCCCCAAAGTTCTCATACTCTTTCCAAGAAGTCTGAAAATGTCTTTCTTTCATAGAGGGCATTCATATCCTCTCCCTCCCACAGACACCCCACTTTTACTCATAAAGACTTAGTCTTTCCCCCTGTGTCTAGGGGGAAAAGAAATTTCCCCCCAATTTGCAAATTGGCTTGAGAATGTCCTCTTTTTCCCAACAGGGAATTCAGGCTCACCACCTCCTGTAAGAGGTCCATAGATCTTGTTCTCTTGACTATGTATGACTGCTATATTCCCAACCATCTACGATTACATCCAACTTTCTCCCCGCTATGTACAATCTAAGACATGACGGCTCTGAACAAAGGGGCCTTGGGCTTATCTCATCTGACCAAAGGCTTCTTAGACTGAGGATAACCATCCAACCTGCTGGAAAATAATGCAATGATTGTCTTTTTTTAGTTAAACTGTTCTTTTTAAAATTTCTTTTTATTAAGTAGTTAAATTTTCCAGCCTGATTAGTTTCACCTCCTTCCCTCCTCTCCTCCCAGTCACTTACCCCAACCTTCCCTCTTCCCCCATCCACTCCTCCTTTCTCTTCAGAAAAGGGCAGGCCTCCCAAATTGGGGTACAAAACTATGCTCAGTGTGAGGACGAGAAGTAAAGACACCATGATTTAGTGCTTATCATTACATCTATCTGTTGCTCTGTCTGCCATCTGTCATGTATGTATGTATACATGTATATATGTGTGTGTGTATATATGTATGTATGTATCTATCATCTATCTATCTATCTATCATCTATCTATCTATCTATCTATCTATCTATCTATCTATCTATCTATCTATCTATCTATCTACCTATCAATCTATCTGTCTATCCATGTGTCTGTTCCTCTATCTATCTATCTATCTATCTATCTATCTATCTATCTATCTATCTATCTATCTATCTACCTATCTATCATCTATCTAGTGTGTTGGTGAAGTGTGCATGTGCCATGACATACATATGGAAGTGAGAAGTACATGTTGTGATGTCTTGTTGTTCTTCTACCACGTGCATCTTGGGGTTCTAACACAGTTTATCTGGAACAGCTGCAATTACCACTGAGTCAAATCACCAATCCTAATGCTGTGTTTAAAAGGTTACTTAAAGGATTATTTAAACTCTTATTTTCAATTGTACATGGTATCATCACTATTGCCCCTGTTACTCATTGAATGGAATGCTTAAATTCATATTAAGAAATTTGATCCAGAATGGGGAGTAGGGCTTAATTGGAGGGGAGAGGGTTGTGAAGATTCACTTTCAGGAGTGAATTATTACTGTCATCAATGGAGTGGGTTCTGTTGCAGTGCAGTTCCCCTCTGGATTTCTCTCTCACTCTTTTGCCTTTCTGGTTTCTGCAACAGCCTTTTCCAGGATACTGGCTTCTAGTTCTGGTTTTGAATAATTTCATGAAGTTTGTTTCCAGATAGTTTTACAGCTGTAAACAATACATACTGGCCACTCTCACCCTCCAGCTCCTTCAGACTACCCATCTGCACAGCACCCCATGATCTTATAACACATTCATGATTATCATTGTTTTGTGACTCACTGAAATTAAGCAGGGTTTTCTGTGGGACCATGGGTTTATAGATATCTGTCAGATACCTGGTTGGCTCAGCAATGGGTAAACAACTGAAGACAGTGGTTCCTCTTACCCAGAATCCATCAGAATCCAGTACTTCAGAGGTAAAATGTGGGGTCCCAGGAGCCACTCTGCCATGCTTAAGTTATTATTGGTGCTTCTTTTCTATGATCTCAGTGCAATCAATGGAGTTGTGAGTAAATTCAATACTTATATTGAGACTATAAAATGGTTTTTTCATAGCAGTTCACCATATCTTCTATCCCTTACATGCATCTGGCCCCTCCTTCCATAATATTCCCTGAGATAAGAAGGGTGTTGTAAATTCCTTGTTCAGAAATAAGCCCAATATCTTAGCTTTTCCTCTACAACTTGGGCAGCATTTTCTGATTAAGAACGCCTTTCTGATTAACATCAGCCCTTTCTGGTGAAAGCTGGGGGCAGCTTTCCTCTCTGGGTACAAGTGTGGATATGTATGAGACAATTTGCTTTAGGGTGGAACTGGCTTAAGCCTTCATGGGCTGGATGAGCTTTTAGGCATTGAGAGCACGTGGAATAATAATGAAACAGAAGCCCTGGGCAGAACCAGAGGAGAGAGGGTTTGCAGGTGGAGCTCTAGGTGGGGTGGAAAACTCTTGGATGGTAGAAAGAGCAGGTCTGGCCAGGGTCTCAGAAGGGATTGGCAGAGCTCACTGGGGCAAAGATACTGTGTGCAGCTATCATGAGGAAGAATCAGAGGTATGATTTGATAGCCAAGGTCTTGGTAGGAGCTGAGGGACTACTGGATGCTGTGCAGAATCCCTCTTGTGGAACAGAGGCCAAGATGATCCAAATCTCTGTGTGACTTGGGCTGTCATGAGGGCATAGGGAACCCAGTGCTCATGATAGGGGCATTTCCTGCTGCCGAGAAGATGTGGTAGCTGAGGTGGCAGTGTCTGGTCCTTGCAATGTGCAAGATGGACAGAGACATTCACATTGGGCCTAAAGGCTATGGAAATTTTTGATTTTGCACACCATAGTCAGGGAGTTTTCACTCTTATTAAGGGGAATTAGTCCTAAACCTTTGCTCACGTACCTCAGTGTTTCACCTTGTGACAGAGAGGCCTCAAGGCTTTTCATTTTTCCTAAGGGGCCTCTAATGTTTCCTCTTTGAAGAAAAGGGGGTTATATTTTCTTTCTTGGTCTCAGGGCTCTCTGACCTGGTCCTTCTACTCAGGATGTGCTCAGAAACTCCTCTTCCTTGACATGGCCTTCTTACATCCCCCATCTTCCTAAAAGGCCATCAGACCTCCCTACTCTGACTGGAAAGTGAAGGTCCTCTGCTTACCTGTGCATGAGGGATAGGTCTGAGTCCTTCTTGGTATAAGGAAAAAGAGGAATGAGTAACCCCTAACACTCTGTGGCCTCAGATGTTCCTTGTCTGACCCAAAGGAACTAAAGCTTCCTTTAGTGTAAAGGATGTCAATGACTTTACCCTTTAAAAAAGTTGGACACAGCCTGGGTCCTCTGTCCAGTGAGCTTTGTATAAGCCATGAATCCACGGCCCCATAAACTGGCCCTTGTCCCTAAGATTTTTCATTTGTATCTATGGAGCTTCATGTGCATGCTCTCTGATGAAGGAGTCTATTGAAGTAGACTTCTTTTAAGAAGTAGCCCAAACATCTTGTATCTCTGATAAAGGTGGGCTTTAGAACCAATGGAACCTCAAACTTTCCCATGTTACTAAAGGGTGATGCAGAAATTCCACCTCTGTACAATATGGCCTCTGTAATTATCTCTGTGGCTATAAAGGCCCCATGGGTCCTCCTAGGCCACGAAGGTACTCAGACATTTTTCTTCTGTCCTAGGAAGCTTTTTTGCCAAAGAAATTTCAGAAATAACCCTGATGGCCAAGAATACACAGATATTTCCCAGCTATGTATAGGCCACATTAGTTAGAGGTCTTTGGTGACAAGTTTATTTTCTATGAATAATGAGAAATATAATCACATTATGCAGTGTTCAAGAGTCTCCTTATCTCTGATGAATCCATTCCATGACCCACAGCAAGTGACTGACACCCCACGGCTTTGAGCCCTATTAGACATCATTCTCCAATACTTGCATCCTGATGATAAACTTTAACTAATCATGTTGGTGTAATGAATGATTAGCAGACATTATCAATCAATAGAATAATTATATTGTAAAAAAATAAAAACAGATCTATGTCATATATCAAGTATTCAGTTTAATACAGTTAATATTATATTGTGTGCTTCAAATAAATTGAAACATGAAATAGTTTTTTTTCTGGCATATTGGAGAAGGAAGAAAACTTATTATGGGTCCTGTGTATATTTTGCCCATGCTGCTCTTTTCACCTAATTCTCTCTGAGTATAGCTTAAGAAAGAGCCCTGGTCCAGCAGGTGCAGGGTGAGGTTAAAAGGGAGATTCTGTTTACCATGGTCTCTTTTTCCTTGTTCTCCCTCTCTGTTCTTGATCCAGCTGGGATCTCCCACTCCCCCAAGCTCTCTTTCCCTTGACCCTTGCCCTTCATTTCCCCCACTCATGTCCAGGCCGTTCATGTAGATCTCATCCATTTCTCCGTCATTGGTCGATCCCCGTGTCATTCTTGGGGTCCTGTTTTCCAGGTAGCCTCCCTGGTGATGTGAGTAGCAGCCTAGTCATCCTTGTTCCACATCTAGTATCCTCCTATGAGTGAGTACATACCATGTTTGTCTTTCTGAGTCTGGGTTACCTCACTCAGGATGATTTTTTTCTAGATCCATCCATTTGTCTGCAAACCTCATGATGTCATTGTTTTTCTCTTCTGAGTAGTATTCCATTGTGTATATGTACCACATTTTGTTTATCCATTCTTCAGTTGAAGGGCATCTAGGTTGTTTCCATGTTCTGGCTATTACAAACAATGCTGATATGAACATAGCTGAACAAGTGCTCTTGTGGCATGATTGAGCATTCCTTGGATATATGCCCAAGAGTAGTATAGTTGAATCTTGGGAAAAATTGATTGAAGACCACATGAGAATAGGAAGAAGCAAAGTGCTAGAGAGGCCCACAGAAATCCACAAAGATACCCCCACAATAGAATGCTGACAATGGTCGAGAGACAGCCCGAACTGACCTACTCTGGTGATGGGATGGCCAAACACCCTAATTGTCGTGCTAGAAACCCCATCCAACTACTGAGGGATCTGGATGCAGAGATCCACAGGCTAGGCCCTGGGTGGAGCTCTGGGAGTTCAATTAGCAAGAAAGAGGAGGGTTTATATGAGCGAGAATTGTTGAGACCAAGGTTGGATAAAGCACAGGGACAAATAGCCAAACGAATGGAAACACATGAAGTATGAACCAATGGCTGAGGGGCCCCCAACTGGATCAGGCCCTCTGAATCGGTCAGACAGTTGATTGGCTTGATCTGTTTGGGAGGCATCCAGGCAGTGGCGCTGGGTCCTGTGCTCATTGCATGAGTTGGCTGTTTGAAACCTGGGGCCTATGCAGGGTCGCTTGGCTCGGCCTGGAAGGAGGGGACTGGACCTGCCTGGACTGAGTCTACCAGGTTGATCTCAGTCCTCGGGGGAGTCTTTGCCCTGGAGGAAGTGGAAATGGGGGGTGTGCTGGGGGGAAGAGGAGGAGGACAGGAGCGGGGAGAACAAGGGAATCCGTGGCTGATATGTAGAACTTTATTGTATTGTAAAATAAAATAAAAAATAAAAAATAAATAAATAAAGAGGTGCAAACACCAAAATAAATAAATAAATAAATAAATGAATGAATAAGTAAATAAATAAATATATAAATATATAAATAAATAAATTAAAAAAATAAATAAAAGGGAGATTCAGGAGTGACACTCTGAACATGCAGGTTCATCTTCGAAAATCCACACCCCCTACTAACCACCTTTGTCCTGTTTCCTCATTCCTTTTGATTAATCTTCATGAAGTAATTTTATTTTTTTTAAAGTTGCTTCTGTGGAGTTCTTTCCATGAAAGAACAGAAATCAGTCTCTGCTCAGGTGATATGTGTTTGGAGCGGTGAGTCAGCAGCAGATGAATGTGGGTGTGTGCTCCCAAGCAACACACTAATGATATCACCATCCAAAACAGGAGCTTTCTGATTTATTGAGCACATTTCTCATGGATACCAGTTAAGAGGCAATTGGAAGGTAGGAGCTGTAGACATTGGGAAAGTAAGTTCCAGGAAGCCTCAGTGAATAAGGAATTGTTGGTCTTGGTCTGCTTGGTTCTCCTTCCCAGCTCCCCAACCCCCATCATCACCACTTCCTGGAGATCTCCCATCAGCATTGTGAGACTTTAAATTTGCACAGTTCACACTGCCTCCACTATTCATGCAGTCCAAAGGCTATAGAAGGTGGACCTCAAGGCACAGGAATTCACTCTTGTCCCTAGGCCAGCATGGCATGCACAAAAGACCAGTGTTTTGGTCAGTATTATACTGCTGTGAAGAGGCACCGTGACCATAGCAACTCTTATAAAAGAAAGCATTTAACTGGGGCTTGCTTACAGTTTCAGAGGTTCATTCCATTCTCATCATGGCTGGGAGCATGGTGGCTCATAGGCAGACATGATAGCTGAGAGTTCTACACCCAGATCCACAGCAGAAGGAAGAGAGAAACTCTGTGCTTGGAATGGGCTTTTTGAAACTTCAAAGTCCACCCACCAGTGACACACTTCCTCCAATAAGGACACATCTCATAATCAATTCAACAGTGTCATTCCCTGGTGACCAAGTATTCAAATCTATAAGCCTATGGGGACCATTCTCATTCAAACCCCCATAACCAGCATGTCTTGAACACCAAAGTTTCATTCCTCTAACACAACCTATGGCCTCCCCTTAACTGGGAAACTTCTCCTGTCTCAATAGGGCTGCATCTACTTAAGTGGTACTGAGCATTTACAGCAGCAGGCTGTCCTTGGAGAGAGGAAATCCTGCTGGTGGCCCATCTCCTGCAACTTCTCAGCAGGAGGCTTCCCATTAGTACTAGGTTCCTGCAAATGTTTTAAACTTAGCCTGCATAATTGCACAGTCACTTTAGTAACCAGCTGGGCTGCAGTGGGACCCAGTGCGTGCTCTGTGCAGGCATAGAGCCCACTGATCCCAGCAGGGCACGAGGGCACAACTTAACTGTTAATTTCTCATGTGATGAAGTGAGCCTATGTGGTGGAACATTGATGAAAGTAGGAGCCGCCTCTAAGTCTGGCAGGGCATGATAACACACCTCACCTGTTAGTGTCTCATGTTGTGTTGTGTCTGCTGGCTTACTCAGGGAGCCCAGGCTGTAACAGCCCTCTTCCTATCCTTATCCCCAATCTATCCCAGCCCAAGAAGGAGCCAGCAGGGAAAGAGGGCACATGGTGGAATATTCCAGGTTTCCTGTAAGGGTTCACAGCTCATGGGGTGGTGCCCACAAATTGGCACTAACTATGAGATAAAGCTCATGTCCAAAGTGCTGGCTCATGCTCAGTGAGCCTAGGAGATGGCACCCCTCTGGCAGGAAGGAGCCAGGTCAGATTACAAGATGTTGTGAGGGTCCATGGTGGAATATTCTCTGCAGCTGGATCACAGGGTCGCCTCAATTGGTTGGCATCCACCCTGAGCCAATATACATGGCCCTAGTACTCATGTGTGTTCAGTACCCTCACCAGAGAGCGCCTGGTTGCTTCTGCTCCTGTCTGTCCTTCTAATATGGAAGAATGGACAGCTGAGTCTATTTATTTCTTTAGCAACTGGAAAGGACTGAAGGATTTGGCAAATGAAATCTGTTTGAAAAATTTAAATAAACACATTTCAATTGAATGTAAATTAAAGTACAAGAAATGTTTTTCATTTAAAATTATCATGTGTCTGACAGATGTGTATGGAGGCTTGCTTGCCACTGCTGAAGCATAAAGTCAATAGATAACTGTATTGCATGCATTCTCTCTTTTACCTCTTCTTAGAGTCTGGAGATCAGATCCTGGTCCTAGGACTAAATTGATTTTACATCCTTGAGAGTCAAGCACCATTCTCCACCACATCATTTTGTGGGCTTTGGACTCTCAGTCTAATGAAACAATACTTACTGTTTTACTTTTTAATGGTGATTAAGATTTATATTTGCTATTATTTTCCTAATAATGACCAGTGTGATCGATGTTCTTGGTTTTCAGCTTAACTACATCCTGAATTAATTAAACTGAAGTTAATGGCTGGGTACACCAGTGAGGGATTATTTCCTAATTAAATCATTTGAAGTGTGAAGATCTACCCTAAATTCAGATCTTTTGAGATGGGAAGATTCACCTTAAATCTGGGCCACACCTTCTGGTGGCAGTCTGTAGATGTAATTCAGTGTAGATGTAGCCAATGGTTTTATCAGACAAAAAACACAGAGCCGATTCAGAGAAGAAAGCCAAGAGGTCGGAGCCAAGAGCCTCACCCTTTCTGATTCAGGGATACTCCTCAGCCAAGAGAGCTCTCCGAAAGAGGAGCCCTCCTTCTTGTGTGTCTGTCTCTATAGTCTCTCTGTTCTGGCTTCTGATTGGTTGTAAACCCAATCATGTGACTGCCTCGTCATTGCCTGTATGTACCGCCCTCCAGGTCCTTAAAGGCGTACACCACCACTGCCATGCACTTGCTATGGCTCTAATAGCTCTGACCCCAGGCAACTTTATTTATTAACATAAAATACCACCACAGTAGTCTCTATGAAGGACATGGAAGAAGGTAGCATTTGTTCCTTGCCTGCTTGCCCTCATTCTCACTAGCAAGTCCATTCTTTCACTGGCATTAGAGCCTGCTTCTTTGGGATTCCAGTGTATACTGAGGAACAGCTGAGTCATCCAGCCTCATGGACTGAACAAGAACAAGAAACCAATAGATTCTTGGACTTTCCAACAGGAAAAGCCATTGTTGGAATTGTTGGACGACAGCCTGTAAGCCACTCTAGTAAATCACACACACACACACACACACACACACACACACACACACACACATACACACACACACACAGTGCGTGTGTGTGTGTGTGTGTGTGTGTGTGTGCGCGCGCGCATGTGTATATCATACATTTGTGTGTATGTATATATATTGTGCGTGTGTGTGTGTGTGTGTGTGTGCGCGCATGTGTATATCATACATTTGTGTGTATGTATATATATAGTCATTCTGTCAGTTATGTTTCTCTGATGAATCCTGTCTAATACATTCAATGTAGGCTTTTTTTAAATGCCTATATTACTGTAGTATGAAATAAAAATACAACTCAAGAGATGAAGTAGATGAGGTAATTCATCTTATTTTTAATACAAATTAACATGTACAACTATAATTCATAATGTATAATATACTAGAAAACTGCTAAATGCTGATTATATGAGGCCTTGGAAATGCAGAAATGAATAGGACACCAAGGGCATCTTCTTTTCTTTAAGCAATTTGCCTGAGTGTTAAGAAGTAATTGGAGGATTTGATGCAGGGAATTCCTGTCAATTTTTTTGTCTTCCATTTTGTACAAGGGCTAAAGAAATACTCTACACAAGCATGACGATCGGAGTTCAGATCCCTACCTATGTAAAATCTAGGGATGGCGACATACATGTCTGTGTTCTCAGGGCTGGGGCAAGGGATGTGCAGACAGTCAGATACTGGAGCTCCCTGGCCAGGCAGCCAGCCAGCCTAAATGAAACAGTGAGCTCCAGTAAGAGATTCTGTCTCAAAAATGAGGTGGAGTGAAATTGAGGTAGACATCCTATGTCAACATCTGGCCCCTACTTCTGCCTCTACAGTTACTCATATGCACGTGCACATGCACACACATATACATGTGCATACACTACACATAAAACAATGTTTAATTCTCCGACAAGTAGCTGGAGTTTAACATTCTCTGTAAAGAATCATTTGGAGTGCGGTAAATCTAGAAGCAGGGAGAATGGAAATATTTTGCAGTAATAGAGACAACAAATAATGTCAGAGTGTATTATGAACACCACAATAACATGGAAAAAGTAGATAAATTCACCCAATATTTAGAAGGTAGGCTACATACATATTTGTGCTTGGGGTTATAAGAGACAAAAGAGTCATGAATAACACCTCACTTTCCTGAACATATAATAACCATTTAAAATTGCAGGTCTCCTAAGTGGTTACCCAAAGCAAATGAATCAGAATTTCTATGACATTCTCACTAAAACAGTTTAGAAAATAAGTTGTGTGTTTGCACACATGTGTGTGCATGTGGGTGTGTTGTATATATGTAGCTAGTATGTATGTACTGAATTCATAGTTTGTCATAAATTTAGCTAGGAAAATCTCAAGTAGCCTATGCATAAAATAGAGAATAATATTTGTAATATATGATACTTTGTCTTGTTCAGAACTTTAAAGGGAATGTATCTAAAGTTGTAACTGAGTATGGCTGCTTTGTTAGTTATAGTTGAAGATTAGTTAGTTATAGTTGAAGACTAGTTAGGATAGAAAGTGAATTAGGTACATTTTGTTCTTGTATAAGTACAGGGACAGATGTTTCAAAAATGTCTCATAGCCTCATGGCGTAAGGAAGACCTTCAAGTAGATAAGGATATCTCCCTCAAAGTGGCAGCAGGGGAATAGTATGTTCAGGACTTTCCTGGATAAGCTTAGAATCAGCATTCCTGGGAGAAGGCACAAATGATTCAAATGGAATTCTCCATCAATCCAACATCTCCAAATTGTACAAATATTAAAAGTTCCCCAAGTATATAACAGGTGGAGATGAAAACCAAAGGTGACATGGCAGCCATCATGTGGCTCAGCTTTGCTGGATCTTTGTCAAGCAGCTGTGCTGGCTTTATGACTTCTGCCATTCCATTCAGTTATGGCTGTGCCGTATCACAAAGTATCCTTTGCTTCTTTGGGATTCTCAGATCTCCCTGGCCTCTTATTTTATCTTTTGTGGTGATTTTCTGAAGACATCCTCAAGCAACTTGGTTGTCAAGGAAATAGACTGCAAATTGTGTCAGAAAGGTGTTTTTAATTCAGCTGTGGCCCTAAGACCTCAGTTGTCACAGTGAAAGCTCCTGTATTGTTACTGGATGTGGTGGTGCTCAGTGGCCACCAAGGTTAGGAGGACAGCGCTGGCTGAAGAGGATAAAGGATGAAATTCGGGGACTCACAGGCAGGAGTGTAGTTGGAGGGCAGAGCATGTACTGGATCAAGACATATGATAAGGATACAATGGGCAAAGAGTGGCCCTCTGGGAGTGCCAGCTTTGACAGGGCTCTCTGTGGCATTCTGCTGCCCAGCTTCTCAGAAACAAGGTATCCATGGGCAGCTGCCCTCTGAGTGGTCTCCAGGTGTCTTTCTCATCTTTCTCATGTCAGCATACTCTCCATAAAGTGTCTCAAGTAGCTGCTAGCATTTAATGATGAGAAAGATTTATAAGGCATTTCTCCCTCTCACCAATGTCGAGAACCTGGAAAATCATTCAGACTTGTTCTTGCATTCCTCCAGCAACACTGAGACTGCAGGAGGCATTGCCTTTCCACATCACCCCCTCTTGTTTCCTTCATGTATCACTTGTCTGCTTACCCCGAATGGCAAATATTTGTATCATAGTCGTTCCATTATACACAAGCAGGGAGGATCGTATTAACACTGTACTCCATTGTCTACTTTCAACAATTATCATTCATAGCCAATTGGATTCTACTGATAACCTACCAAATTCAACAACACCCTAAATTTACCCTTGGAATATTTTTAGATAAATCCACAAATCCCAGTGTTTAGTCACTAAGTACCTCAGCATCTCTGAAATATAGATCCTTCCCTCATACTTCTCATAATATAACGTGAAAGTGTTGTACAGAACACCTAATCACACATACACATATCAAAAATGTCACAGACAGTTTTAATTTACATATCTGTCATGTTCATGGTTGTAGCAGGAATCTTAAAGAGTCTTATTAATAAAATAAAACCTGAGGCCAGTTATTGGGGTGAACTCTGGTAGATCAGAGAGACAGAACAAGCCACAGCTAACATCACCTGGCCAACTTCTCAGCTGATCTTGTTTCCTCAGACTGGAAGCCTCTGTGTCCTCATATCCGAATGGCTCTCTGCTTTGAACTATGCAGCTCAAAACCTAAAAGCTTAACCAGCCAAATGCGTCTAGTTAATGGTCTTCACCCCTTATATAGCTTTCCTTTCTGCCATCACTCCCTGGGATTAAAGGCTCACTTCTTGAGATTAAAGGCGTGTGTTACCATGCCTGGCTGTTTCCAATGTGGCCTTGAACTCACAGAGATCCAGAGGGATTTCTTCTCTGGAATGCTAGGATTAAAGGTGTGAGTGCCACCATTTTCTAGCCTTTGGATCTAGTGGCTGTTCTGTCTCTGAACCCAGATAAGTTTATTAGAGAGCACAATATTTTGGGGAGCACAATACCCCCCACACATGGTCTGTCTGAAAGTTCCTTTCCATGTTGCTCTCCTTGGCTGATTTCCTTCTTTGTCTTTATGGCAGAGGGCTGGCCTGGGAGAGCAAGGTGGGGAGCAGGCACATGAATATGCCATTTGGTCTCTACAGAACACATATTTGCATAAAACCTCTACTCTTTACATTTTTCTAGGTGTTTGAAGCATGTCTGAATTGATTTTGTCTCTACAGTGACACATAAATTGCAATTTATTACTCCTAAGATTCTATGGGGCCAGGTGGTGGTGGCACATGCTTGTAATCTCAGCACTCTGGAGGCAAACCCAGGCAGATCTCTGTGAGTTAGAGGCAGCTTGGTCTACAGAGCAAGAGCCAGGACCGGCTCTAAAACTACACAGAGAAACCCTGTCTCAAAACAAAACAAAAAGATTCTATGGCTGGGACAGCTGAGACATGGTGTCTCAGTGACTTGAAATATATTTATTTCCCTTACTGTGTGTAGCCCTGGCTATCTTGGAACTTGCTGTATGTATCTTACTAGCTCTTTCTAAAACCAAAATTAGGTTTCCAAGTGGCAAGAGCTTTGGGCACAGCATTCCTGACCACTGAATAACTTGTATCCCATTTGTAAATAGCTCTTACTCCTTGCTCCAGTTCCAATATGCCAGACATCACTTCACTGATGTGCCAGGATTCTCTTCCTCCAGAGTCCTCCACAGCCTTGGACAATCATGCTTTCTTCGTAAAACCACCTAAATTCCTTCACAACACACTGTCTTCTCCATGTCAAGAGATGGAAGAGGTGAAAGTCTTCATACCTTTCCAGTGGATCTTTGATACAGTCTGATGACAACAAATTAACAAGTGTGGTCAGCTGGGGACACTTTTCAACATAATTATCATATATGTTACCAGGGTGTTCTGTTAACAGCCACTTCTGAGAACTCTAAACTTATTATTTGGTAAAAGGAAGGTTTGATTGACTCCAGAATCACAAATCCATGTCATGGCCATCTTCAATGTCCATATACAAGTCCTAGAAGATGACTGTGTTGCTGATCAAGACTTGTAGCCTAGGTTCCTTCTGGAATAGCTCCTGGCAGATGGCACACAGAGCTGAGGAAATCCAGGTTCAGGTCTCTTCTGAAGGCCTTGATAGCCCCATGGCATGAGGCTATGTCCAGGATCCCTGAATTTGGGCAACTCACAGGGGAGCTGATATGCTACTGTCTGGGAGGAATAAAGGACTAGCCACCCATGATCACACCTACACTGAGCTGCTTAGCACAAACCTCCATTCACCTCATAAGATCAGCTTGGTCTTCTAGTGAATGAGGCCAGGTTCCTGATTTTGCTCAGCTGCTGGACCCTGAGCATCAGGAACCGTTGGCTAACAGCTACAGTGTCCAGTCCTCAGCAGCCAATAGTGTTTCCAAGATAGCTGCTATAGTAGCTTCCAAGGACCAGATCACACCACCCCAGTCACCCTTCTACTCACAAATCAAACCTTCGATCAGGGAGGGAAGAATTCCTCTTGGTTTGTATGCTGACTACCATAGCAGGCAAAGAACATGAAACTCTACATCCCACTGTGATTTTAAACTCCACTAGGCAGTGCACTTTCCTTAGTGGTGCCCTGTGATGGGAAAGTTACCACCCTATCTCTTCCTTCAGGCTACCACAATGCACAGAGTTCCAAGAATTAATTACATGGTCTCTATGCTTCCATAGTTAATATTCTGTGATGTTATTTTGTGTTACTGTGGATTGAACCTAAGACCTCCTGCCTGTTAAGCAAGTCCCCTAATACTCTGAACCTCAGCATGAGAAGTTTTAGTCTCTTGAAATATTTACTGATTTTTACTTCATATGTATAGGCGTTTCACAGGCACGTTCATATGTGCCATGTCTGGTGCCTGCAGAGGTCAGAAGAGGGGCTTGGATCCTGCGGAACTGGAATTCTAAATGGTTATGAGTCACCAGGTGGGTGCTGGGAATCAAACTCGAGTCTTCTGCAAGAGCAGAAAACACTCATAAATGCTGATCTAGCTCTCCTGGATCCACCCCTTCCCTACCTGCACATTATGTCTGCTTTTTCTTTTGAAGCCATCAGGGACAGCTGGTGCTGCCCATACACTCTTGGATGTGTGGCTTTCAGTGGAGGGTGATCAACAGGCCAGAGTCCTTAAATAAAACTAAGTCTCTCCTTTCCAATAGCTATCACCTGCCAATAGTTCCTTAGCTAGGTGTGAGACTTCATGTCCACTTCTCAATGTTCGGGTTTCATTGCAGAGAGGGCTAGAAAGCTTGCAAGAATGGGTGACTATAAAGATCCAGTTAGCTTTGTTAGTCAGCCAGTGTGTGCCTGTCATCTGAGAGGAAATCCTCCACTGAGGAATTGTTTAGATTACATTGGACTGTGGCCCTGTTTGTAGGGGATTGCTTTGATGGATAATTGACAGAGGAAGAAGGCCCAGCCCTCCAGGAGTGGTACCACCTCTGGGCAGGTGTTGTTGAGCTGTATAAAAAAGCTTACCAGCGAGCCAGCAAGCAACATTCCTCCATGGTTTCTGCTTCAAGTTTCTGGTTGACTTCCAGCCCTGATTTCTCTCAGAGATGGACTGTATAATCCATTAGCGGCTTTTGATCTGAGTGTTTTATCACAGCAAACAGAAAGGAAACTACAATGTCTTCCTCTTACAGCAGAGGGCAGTGTGGATCTGGTAACCATGAAGGAGGCCTCTAGACCCAATGGGAGGCTGACTTAGCTGACCTGGAGGGAAGCGCTAAGATGACAGAGGGCTTTGTGTTTGGTTGTCACCTTTAACCTTTTATCTGTAAGTTTATAGTTGATAATAGAGTTCAACATGAACAGAGGCAATGAGAACATGCTAGAGAAGGAAGTAATGGAGTATGACAGCTACTCTGTGTGTGTGGTTCATGTGTGTATATGTTCATCTATGTGTGTGGATATGCATATACTTGTGTGTAGGTACATGTGATACTCACTATGAAAGCCAGGCTGGCCTTGAACTCATAGAGTTCTGTCTCTGGGATCAAAGGCATCTGCCTCTATACCTGGTCAACCTTACTTTTTGAGACAGTGTTCTTCACTGAATCTGGAGCTCACTGATAGGTAAACTAGCTGGCCAGTGAGTTCCTGGGATCTGTCTCTGCTCACTATGACTGGCTTTTAAGTAGATGCTGGGGATCTGAACTCAGGTCTTCAGACACCCGTGGTAACCACTTTACAGACTCAGCTGTCTCCCTCAGTGACCCATCTTACCAGGTCTCACTTCATATATTCTTTTGACCTTTTTCCAATGTTATTGTTTATGCTGTGTGCACACTACACCCCGGGTGGGCTGTAGTCTGATGACAGCAGGGACCAGTGTCTTTTTATTAGCAAAGGAGATTCTCTAAAATCTTTCCTCTCAAGACACATTGGATGTGTGCTTCATCACTTCATTCCTTCTCACCTGGATCATGTTGTGCTTACTGGATTTCAAAGCATTACCCAAGGAAGCAAAAGAAAAAAATCAGAAACTTGACAGTTCAAGATGTACCAATCTTCACCCTTGGAGGATTCTGTGAGGGTCAGGTTGGTATTCCTTCTGAGTTAGAATAGGATCTGGCCAGGCAGTAGTGGCACACACCTTTAATGCCAGCACAGGCAGAGCCAGGCAGATCTGTGTGAGTTCAAGGCCAGCCTGGTCAACAGAGCAAGATCCAGAACAGCCACCAAAAGTACACAGAGAACCCCTGTCTCAAAAAAACAAAAAATAAAAATAAATAAATAAATAAAATGAACAGGATCTGAAGAAGTAGCTTGGGAGAAAGAGACCAGTGAACTGCTTTTACAACCATGAGTTCTGTTTTATAAAACTGAGAAATCCTCACTGCAAGACATCTGAGGAAGAAGGGTGGAGATGGGGTCTTCTGGGGACATCTTATGTAGTGACACATAGTTGTTGGCTTTGTTGATTAGCTAATTAATTTTTTCCTGACATTGTCCCACCTCCACTCCTATTCAGGCCCTGCCTGTCATGATCAGGTCATGTCAGATTCTCCTTTGCATGTACGGAGAATCAGTCTGCTCTGTTAATGAATGATTGAAAGTTTGTGCTGTGTCTGAATCAATAGACTTGCTAATATATCAAAACCACTCTGTATAGAAGATGAAATAGTGTTGATTATAACTTTTCAAGACAGCATTTCTCTGTGTAATAGCCCTGGACATCCTGGAACTCTGTAGACCATGTTGACCTCAAACTCAGAGATCTGCCTGCCACTGCATTCTGAGTGGTGGGATTAAAGACACGAAGCACCACGCCCAACCTTGCATTTCTTTCTTTACCCCCTATATTTTCCACATTAAAAAATCACACCCTTTGTAAAATTTTAAATACCAATAGAATCCAATGTATCGAAACAGCTATATCCAAATGGAGTAGTGCTGACCTGGCTGTATTCGATCTGGATGCTGTTGGCACAGAGGGAGAAGAGAAGTGTAAGACCATGAAACCTGGGTAGACTATCCTCTGCCACTTCAACTTGCAATGTGGGGATACTGAAGTACAAGGATTCAGGCCAGTCTTGCGTTGCCCATTATACCTCTTCTGTGTATTTATAGAGAGCCTTGGTCTTGCTGAATTTTCTTTCAGCTTGTTGGGTGACTTTAGGAAAGTTTACCTCTCTCTTTAACTTTGCCCACCAGCAACACCAGGGTATTTAGGCATTGTTGCTGGGCCTAGGCAGGACCTAGTACTGAACAGAACAAGGGACCCTGTATGTTTCTGTTCCTCAGACCCTGAAATCAGAGGTTTACCCCCGTTTTGCATATGCGTCATTAAAGATGTTGTCTCCAAGGGCAGGTGATCTTGCACCCATTCCAAAAGGGTCAGTAGTCTGTAGTACTTTCAGTCTGCTGGAGACAGCCTGTAGTTGAAGGAAGAGCTACCTTTCTGTCTCGCAGCAACTTGCTTTAGGCTGCATGTGTGTGGCTGTGAGCCTAGTATAGTGGACCAGGAACCAATGCTCCGTGCACTTGATGGATGTTCTACTCATTGGTCCCACTCCCACCATGGACAGCTACAGGGGCTGTCAGCTTAGAGTGCCTGTCCCTCAGGAGTGCCTGCTGCATCAGCCTCCAGAAGACCAAACCCCATCCTCAGCAACCTAGCAATATGAATCCACTTTGCTCATGGTACCTAAGGCAATCCATGGCTGTCAGAAAGGACAAAGGCCTTAGCCAGGCTGAGGCAACCATCTGCCTTTCAGAGTGTGGAGTCTAAGACATGGTAGGAGGGCTTTTCTCAGGCATCATTTCGGCAGTCTTTAGCACTTCAACATGGCTGTATTGTTTCCTTGTGAAGACCTGGGTACAGGACTGTTACTGAGAATTCTGGGTCTGGAAACAGCAGGCTACTGTTTCAGTAGGTGAGCGCAGAGGCTGACTTTCAGCCTTGTGGCCCCTTACAAATCCAGGGCCAGCCAGCTTTGCCATGGTGGAAGCTAAGGGGATTGTCAGAGTGGGACTACACATTGTTCCCCTGTCTCCGGAACTTCAGATCCCAAGATTACTTATGGTCTGCTCATGTGTGGGCACAGGAGTCCAGTCAGTGAAAGGGTGATCTGTAGTCCTTGGGTTATCTGCCTGGTGCTGGTCAGGGATGCCACAGGCAATGGGATCTGAGTCTCCACAGCCAATCTCTTCTGTCCTCTGAGCTGGGTAGCCTCTGCCTGTCCACTGGGCACACCCTCATGGCAGGTCACCCAACTCTTCAGTTCCTATTAAGTTTCCCAACTCTGGGACCAGCTGAACTACAAGGAAACAGGGTCACATTCTGAGTCTTGGAGATGGGGAGGAAATTTCTCAACAATCTAAGTGTGTGGACCAAGTAAAGTCTACATATGGAGTCACAAAAGGGTCTCACAGGGTCTCAGAAAGGGCTCGTGCACTCACGAGTATGGCTGTCCGCTCCAAGCTCAAATAGCTCCCATGCCACAGTTTATTCATCTCTTAGATGGGAATGACAGGAATTAGCATCCTTTCCCACTCAGGCATCTGTGTTTAAAGCACAGCTGGTCTTTCTCTGTCTGCCTGGCCATGTGCCTGGACTAACCCATTGAGAAGGAGACCAACAGGGATTTTGCTTCTGTCAAGCTGGGCTGTATTAGCAGCTGGCCATAGAATGAATCCTGGAAGGCTGCTTTCTTAAGTTACTGGCTGCTAAGTTGAGTGGTCTTTTTGCTCTAGCCCGTCAAAATAGTGAGTAGGCAAGAAAAAACAATTTCTACTGAGTTTAATGCTACACTATCACAGGAGAGTGAACCGGAGGCTGTCTTCCTGTAGACTCACTAACAGCCTAAAAAGCCTATTCACATCATCTGAAAAGAAATAGTTGGCCCAATCACAGTCTTGTCTTTTAGCACCTATCCTAGACCAACCCTCGTCTTTCCCCTTCAGCAGCAATCACAGCTCTGCTAGGCCTCCAGGGGAAGTTTTCTGCCCTCTTTGCTGGGTGGGAAAAGTTTCAAGGTCTTTTACAGTTTGTTGAGGTTGATAGCATGGGAGAGTCTAGAACACTGTGTCTCAACCATTCCTCAAGGAGGCTGCACTTTCAGGAGCCTGGGCAGTCAGCTATGATCCTTTCATAGTTTTCTCAGTGTCCTTTGAGCATTCAAGGCTGCTGCAATGACATGAAGCAACTCTTCCTGGCTAAATGACAGTCCATTCGTTCAAGACTGCCTAGGCAGTATGAGAGAATCCTGCTGTTGCTGCTTAGCATCAAAAGGCCCCATTTTCCAACATCTTTGCTTCCCTACTAGAAAACAAACATCAGACAAGTTCAAGTAATCAAAATGTAAAGACTTTAAACTTACTAGTACCGACTGTGCTCTGGATTGTAATATTGCTTCAGAGGTGCTCTAAGACACCTGTCCAGTGCCTTGGGGAGATAAGCCACCTTAACTAGAACATGTAAGGTCACACTATTTTGTGCTGTCCTTATGCCTGGGATGCCAGTCTGCTCTTCAGGTCAGACGTAAAACTCCAAGCCCATGTGGCCATGGGGAGTGTCATTGTCTTGGAAGTCCCTTCCTAAAGAGACATCTTCTTGTGGAAGGTTGAGAAAAATAAAGGAATTTGCTTGGTTCTTTGAGTTCCCCGAGCTGGGAGCTGGGGGGATGATGAGATGCAAGCAGCTCATATCCAAGGAGGCTTCATTAAGTTGAAGGCCCAGAAGCATGCCCTGGTGTACCTGTTCAGCCAAGCATCTTGGAGTGGGTGAAGACTGAGTATGAGGGTGCCTGCTGACTAGTGTGCTAGGCGGTCTCTACCCTCTCTGCCTTGGTGTGCACAAGGGTAGGAAATCAATACATGGTAGAGTTCATTGCCCCTGAGAAACCTGAGTCTGCGCTGTTTGAGGGTGAAAACAGAGAAATCCTACACAAGGCTCCACTTTGGGTCTGGAGGTGCCCAGTTACACAGTCTGCATGGTGCGAGTTAGATTTTTCTGGGCTGGCATGGTGGAAGGTGACTTTGTTCACATTCTCCTGTGGTTCTTCGTTTTGTCAAGGGAGCCAGGGAGAGTCTGGCCCGTTTACATATCCAGAGTTCTGTAGCTATTTATTTCCTCCAAAATTGAAACTTTCTTTCCTGAAGAGAGAGGACTCAAAGGCTCATATGTCTTAGGAAACTTAGTAAATTAAGGAGAGTTGCAGCATTCACAAGAGCCCTCCCAAGGGTTGTCAAAGAAGTAAATGGAATTCTGGGGAGAGGCAATCCTCCAGACCAGGCACCTGTAAATTTTACAAGGAGCTCCATGGATACAGCTATCACGAGCTATCTGTCCCTCATGCTGTGGAGGGGCTTTTAATGGTACAGCTATCTTTGAGTGACCCATACTCTTGTAACCTCTCACATATGCCCCTGTTTGAAAACCCCAATACACTGACTGGCTTACTAGGTGGAACCGTGTATTTGGTTTACAATGGGTGAATCTGTGGTCAATAGTAGTTTGATCACCCCTCCTCAGGAAAAGTCACACAACTGGTGTAGACCCTGCAGATTAAATAGAGCTCCTAGAGCAGAACGAGGACTGCCTTTTCTTTCAGTGAAGAAGCATCAGGAATCTCTCATTGCCTTTGAGCCTGAAGTCCTGCTCCAAATCCTGACTAAAACAGGCAGAGATCTCTAAAGAACTCTTAGGTAGAGAGCAGGCCCTGGCAGATGGCTTGGCTGGATGGGGTTGCTAGGAGTAAAACTGACCCCCAAGGGTAATTTTCCAGTAGCAGGAGGACCCCCAACAGAGATCTGAGTTTAGCAGCAGCAGCTGAGGCTAGACACCATTGAAGGAAGCCACACTTCAAGGCATCAGCCTCCCAACAGTAGCAGGCTGTAATTAACAGCTCACAGAGACAGTCAATTGCAGTGCCCAGGGGAAGATTGTGGCAATCAGGAATACACAAAAACAAGAGAAAACAAACAAACGGTAACCCTAACCTGGGCAAGGAACAAAAGTGAGAAGGGACAACCCACACACATATCTTTGATGCTTCCCTTCTGACTTACCCGAGCCCATTCCCACACCTATAGAAAACAAACAGGCTGGGCTGTGGTGGAGAATGCCTTTATTCCCAGCCCTTGGAGGCAGAGGCAGGCTGATCTCTGTGAGTTTGAAGCCAGCCTGGTCTACAAAGCAGGTTCCAGGACATCTAGGGCTGCTGAGAAACCGGGTTTCTCAAAATAAATAAATAAACAAAACCCAAACACCCAACCAACCAACCAAAGCAAAACTACCACCACTGGACAACAAAAACCCCAAAACATCAGAAACGAAACCCCACACAGATTTATGATTGAACTCTGAGTGGCAGCCGGCTAATGCTCTGGTCTGGAGAGACTTCAGAATCCAACTCTTAACTGGAATCCAGTTCTCAATCAGCTTTTGGCTCTGATGGGGGTCTCGGCTTCTAGAAGGTCACTAGAGAAGATTGTCCCCAGGCCTGCTAGGCCTGCTGGAGACAGACTCCCTGGAGATCATACTCAGATAAAGGGAGTTATTCCAGTTCCTACTACTGCTCCAAGAGTCATTGCTTTTGCTTTGAGATCCACAGTTTGGGCCTTGGAGACTTGGTGCTTCTGCCACAGGCAGGGCAATTCCTCCAGCCTTTGAGACATGCCAACATGGGAGATCTACCACTTGTGCTACTCAGTGGCCTGCTCTCTGCAGACTTGCTCTGCAAGAGACTCTTCCCAGTTGGCATACCGAGACCCCTGCTACTGTGACACGTGTTGATGGTGCTTGGCTAGGCACCCTGAAGCCTGCTGAAAACTTAGTGCTGAAACACTACCAACATCTCTCAATCACATAGCTTCCTCTTCCTACTTCTCTAGTCAAGTGTCCACTCTTTCATCTTGCTTTGTTTTTGCCCTTCACTGAGTGTCCACTTTATTCCTGGAGGGAGGGATAAACAAGAAATAAAGGTAAGAATAGACTACCTTAAGGAAATGGAGTGGTGAAACATCATGATCCAGCTGACTGAAGTCACAGCAGGGACTGGTGGAACGCACTGCTGTTTCAGGACAATCAAATGGGCCCAGGAAGGGAGTCAAGCAGCCTGTAGAGCTACAGACTCCAGAGGGTCCCACCAGTAGTGCAAGGTGTGGGAGGAGAACCTGGATCCCCTAGTGCACGGAGCTCCTTGAAGCTTGGTGAGAAGGTTGTGCTAGGGTTCTATAGGTACTTATGCCATTTACCTGTCAGCAACCCTCCATCCTATCCCTCAGACATTCACTCACTTAGCAAAATGTTGGCTGTTATCTGGTAGTCAGCAAAGTACCCACCCTCTCAGCCTTGTAGAGAGGCCCAGATACACTGGAGTTTGCGTAGGTTCATTGGTGGACCGCAATCCCTCATTCATGGGAGCAGGCTATCTGCCTAATTGCTTCCTTGTTCCCAGCATAAGTCCACAGCCCACAGGAACACATCCAGCATTAGACAGGCCAATCCCCAGAGGCCCTCGGGGATCCCAACTCAGTAATAGGAGGTACTAGTGGCAGTATAGAACCGTTCACACAGGCGGGAAGACCAGGAAGTATGCACAGGAAAGGGCCCCAAAGTTAAATTAGAAATAAAACCAGAAGGAACAAAGGTGGACCAAGGAACACTGTTTGGTGACAACATCAAATGGAACATGAGATCGGACAAGGGCAGTGTTGGGCTCCTGCAAAGTCAGAAGGGTGGTGGGCAGCTGTGGGAAGTGTCTGAGAAGAGAAGCAGCAGAGTCAGGGTGGCAGTTTGGAAAGATCACCCTGACTGAACTTGTGAGAGCATGATATCCATGGTCTGTAATATCATCTAGGCTCAGGTCAGACTTTGGCCTATGGAGTAAATTCTCCAATGAAGGATATCAAGGCCCTTCCCAGCTTTTTGTTTAGACATAATTCTGCAGTGAGTATCACAGACAAATCAACACACATTAAATCATTATAACCGATTTCTACTAGTAAGGATTCTTCATTCTCCATGGGTGTCACTGAAGAAGTTGAATGTTCTTACCACCCCACCAGAGGACTATCTGAGAGCTTGTTATGCCAGCCTCAGCTTGCATCCAGGAAGAACAGGCCCCTCTCGGAGAGCACCAGGGGAGTTTATGTGGTCAACTCTCTACACAGCAGAACCATTTTTACTGGTCTTTGAGCCCCACAAAGGCACATTTAGGGTCCTGGAGATTTTACAAGGGCCCAGATTTCCTTCTGTACACTGGACCCTGGTTAGCCAGGCTGATTTACATGAGAAATCCCCACCACTGTCCTGCAGCCTGCCTCACTTCTGTACTGATGCACAGTCAGTCATGCTCACAGCATGCTCTCATCTGCTGCACAGTCTTCTGACTTCTCAGTGGCCTCTCTCCTGGGCACTGCTGGGTACCCCCAGCTCCAACCTCCTTCTTGGGGCTCAAAAAATATTTGTTTGGTTATTGTGTACTTTGGGTGCCTGTCCTGGTTCTTGCTCTGTAGAACAGGCATCCTTGAACTCACAATGATCTGCCTGGCTCTGCCTCCCAAGTGCTAGGATTGATGGCATGTGCCACCACTGCCTGGCGAGACTTATACTTGGTACAACTTTCTCCCCAACCCTGCCTCCTTTCCACTGGAAAATTGCCCCAGCTTGTCTCCAGATAATCTCCTGTCCATACCTCTACCATCTCTATCAGAGCTACCCTTCCCTGGAGCTCACTTCAGCCACCCCACCCTCTCCTTCCTCAGGATACTATCCTTCTAGATGTCTGCCCACCCAACTCCCAGTCCTGGCCTCCCTCTATATCAACCCTTGTCTCTCTCGACCATGTGTTTCTTACAAACAGCAGGAAGAGTCCTTACTGAGTCCCTGTAGGGTGAGTCCTGTGACCAGAGATAGGACCTATGGCCTGGATACATCAAGAATACTCCAGGGCCTGTTGCTTGGATACAGCATACCAGAGGGTTAAGCAATAACACTCCAAAGTGATGTGACTGGTTGAAAGGCTGAAAGGGAGGATACCTGATCTGTCCACTCCTTTCCTGGTTTAGAGAAGGGCTCAATCTTCATTATTTCTGCATAACACACCAGTATACACACAAAAATTGAGAGGGACAGAGAGGAGAGAGAGAGAGAGAGAGAGAGAGAGAGAGAGAGAGAGAGAGAGAGAGAGAGAGAGAGAGAAGCTGCAGTTCAGATGAGCCAGGTGGCAGCCTCTGACTTTCCTGCCGAAGACATGATTATCACTTGATGGCTTGAAAGCTCAGGCCATGGAGTGCTGAGCAGAGAAAGGACATAGTGAGCTGTGACTATGTGGGCAGTGCAGTGGTCAGTGTATCCTGTCCTATGAGCCACAAAGGCCTCATGGGAGAGCCAACCTGGGCACAGCTGGTTCATGGAATGTCAGGTGTTCCCAACTATGCTGTCCATGGGTTTGTGGAAGATGACTCAAATCTAGCTTCCACATTTATTATTTATTCTGTATATGACATGATGTCATACACAGATAAAAGTTCATCAAAGAATTCATTCCCTGTCAATTATGTTTCTTCTTTTTTTCTTTAAGAATTTTTTTATTCATTTTACATACCAACCACAGATCCCCTTCTCATCTCTCCTCACAATTCCCCCAACATTCCCCCCAGCAACCTACCTCCCTATCCCCACCTCGAAAGAGATAAGGCTCCCACGGGGATTCAGCAGAGCCTGGTACATTCAGTTGAGGCAGGACCAAGCCCCTCCCCTCTGTACCAAGGCTGTGCAAGGTGTCCCATCATAGGTAATGACCTCCAAAAAGCCCCCGCATGCACCAGGTATAGATCCTGATCCCACAATTATGTTTCTTCTTAGAGCTGATAAATTGCTTCTAAAATTGCTCATTTGAATTATCTCAACACTCTTCAAGGTGAACCGAATATTGTCTTGGGTTTTAGTTAAGCAGTGATCCAAGATTTTTTTTAAAATTGTGCTCATCAATAAAACACATGATTTATTTGTGTTTCCCTTCACAGCTGTAATTAGCTTTATGAAATGTTTTCAGCCACTTTCCTTTTATGATTTCTATATTTCTAGAACTACTCTTACATTCTGCAGATTAGCTTCTCTCTAGGGGATGGGCCAATGAGATGGGAGGTCTTTGGCTACAGATGTTTCTGCATGTGAATGTTTTGTCTGTGAATGCATCTGTGTGGAGTTGTGCATGCTGACCAAGAAATCCCTCAGGAAAATCTGTGTGCAGGTAGGTTTCCCATCTAATAACTATGATGAGCAGAGTCCCATGGGAAAATGGTGTAGAAACTCCACAATCACATGCCTTAACCTGAAGCAGTGGTTCTCAACTTGGGTAATGCAGCCACTTTTAACTTTGGGGTTGACAGACCTTAACTAAGACCATTGGAATACAAAGATATTAAATTGTGACTCATAACAGTAGCAAAATTACAATTAGGAAGTAACAACAAAAATGGTTGGGGTCAGCACAGCATGGGCAACTATATTAAAGGGCCACAGCATTAGGAAGGTTGAGAATCACTGACCTAAAGCATTGAGCATGTAACTAAACAAGAAGGAGCCACAAGATTTCAATAATGCATTTCAATCCTGGAGAGTCCCTCGCAGAAGATAGCTTATAAGAAAATCACACAGAGCAGTAATTGGGCTCATGAACCACTGCTGTTCTACAGCAAAAGCTGCTTATGGGTACAAGTTTCCTGTCATTGCAGGGATATATAGGATTGGGCTACTAGATCACAGCAGGCGAGCAGCAGACATCCTAAGGAGTCAGAGGAGTAGAGTCCCTTCCCCAGGTCCAAGATGGGGACAGCAGAGTCAAGAGGATCAAGGGTAAAGGCAGAGATGGGTGCTGGTTTCCAGACTCACATAGATAACAGCTTGGAGCAGAGCAGGCCTTGGTGTTTACCTGTGTTAGCTACTCCCATAGAATACTCCACAGCTTCTCTGGGTTACACAGCAAGCATCCATCTTTTAGGGTGCTGAATCAACAATCAGAGAGCGATATCCCTCTGCATCACTTTGCTAAGCCCTTGGAGCAAACTGCCAGAAATAAAATAATACACCCATTGTCTTGTGAGCTCCATCTCCTAACAATATCCTCAGCCATTGTCCAGACTCTGCCATGATCCTATTAAAAACAAAAACCACGAAATGACAGAGCTCAGTGGCTCTTTTAAATTTTGGGAATGTCACCTACTCTAGGGAGTCTCTCTAAATTTTCCTCAGTTCTGCCCCTTCCTGCAATGATTCTTTGTAGAGCTTGAATCCAGAATTGCTTACTCCTCCTGCCTTTCACCTTCACAGCTGTGAGACAGGTTGGGAGCCAGTACCCAGGGTTGATCTTTGATGCCCTCAGGTATCTGGGTCACCCTAGGACCTTGGTCAAGCACAGCTAGGTAGAGAATGGTCTCCATCAGAATGAGCTTGTGAACACTGGTGGAATTCAGCCCTGTTGGGAGCACAGTCTCTCAGGAGGATCTTGCCCTGGCCTACCCACATATTTGCCATCATATAAGGCTCTTCAAGGCAGCACAACCAAGATTGGGGCATTTTGTTTGAAGGACATTTGCATAAATTAATAAAGTGATTTAGCTGGGATCAAGGGCCTGCTGAGTTTGAGAAGGTTTTTGTGTTACTCCCTGTGACTGAATTTGAAAACTAGAGGTGTCAGCTAAGCAGCAAACCAGAGCCACAGGTTCTGCACCCCCACTGCACACACACTCACTGCAGTTTTTAAAGTACTCCCTGCTCTTTGTAGCCCTAAAGTGCTTCAGGCTAGGCACCTCAGAGGACAAGCCCACAGTCACTGAGCCTGTGCAGGCCAGAATGTGTGATTGGACACATTGTAATTACGTAGAGTCTCCAGAAGACAAGCCTTCCGGGTCAAGCGTCAGAGCTGTAAGTCTGGCGCCAGACAGTGAGGACGTGGCTTTTCAGCTTTGGAACTCGGTCCGATCAAAAGATTCCCGGCATGGAGACTCCTCAGGGCTGCTGCCACAGTTTCAACAAGATGCTGAGTCCAGGAGCTGATGAAGACCAGGAACAACAGCATGGTCAGTAAAATCGTTCTGATTGTACTTGGGCGAAGTCCGGGAAGCAAATTTGGTGCAAAGGACAGTGGCCAGGCGCTTTAAGTACCCCGCTCTGCATCTGACCCCTCTCCAGGCTTTCCAATGATCCATCGGCCAAGATGCTCAGATTTTTATCTTTGTGTTTTTCTCTCTCGCAGGTGAGAATGAAATAGTCCCGAAGGCTGAAGAGGAAGGAGGAAAGAAAGGGCTTGTACAGAGTGAGCTTGCTCAGGGTGAGCTCGCTCAGGGTGTGCTTGCTCAGGGTGAGCTTGATCAGGGCGAACTTGCTCTGGGCGCACTTGCCCCAAGCAAGCCTGCTCAAGAAGAGCTTGCTCAGTCCGGTCTTACTCAGGAAGCCACAGGAGTGGTAGAGGCGGGAGAAAACGAAGAAGAAGAAATGGAAGGAGGTCATTCTGGCGATGGTAGTTCTGGCCCCATGGAAAAGGGGATCCAGGCCGAAGGTGGCCATGGCGGCAGTGTTCAACAGCAGCCTCAGCAAGAGGCAGCAATGCCTGAGGGCACCAAGAGTCTCCAGGCTGGGGACAGGCAGCCTTTCCAGAGACGCACCAGATTCACCCAGTCTCAGCTGCAGGACCTGGAGCGTCTTTTCAAAGAGACTCCCTACCCGAGCTTGCGAGCAAGGTAAGCAGAACGCCCTGCTAGGCGCCTGGTTTTCAGGCAGCGCATCCAGGCTGTCCTTTGGTGCTCCCTGAACCCCGATTTCCTCTAGAAACAAAGCGACCGTGTCTGGACCCTCCAGCAGAAATTGGATTCTGGAGTAGGGGGATGGGCCCTAGTCCAACTGGAAAGAGTGTGCTTTGTTGCCTGTTTAAGTGGCACGTGAGTGAGAAATTTAGAAAATGCTTGTTCTAAATGAGTCTCTGTAAGTATGAGAAAGAAGCCTGAGGTGTGGCTGAGAAAATGCAGGAAGGATTCCACCTCAGATTAAAATTTGTCTAACACTTTTCATCGTGGAAGTTCTCTTAATGAAGTTTTACATTTTAAGTACATCAACAAGGTACCTGTGTTTGGAGGTTACCCTTAATTTTGGTCCCTGAAAGAAACCTGTTACTAAAGTAAGTCTCAAAGTACGTGTGAGGAATAGTGTGTGTGTGTGTGTGTGTGTGTGTGTGTGTGTGTACACATGTGTACACACAAGTGTGGATACAAACATTTAAAAGCAAACAGGACATGCCTTATACAGTTTATTTCCACCACAAAGCCTAAATGTTGGAATCTTTTCACTTCAGGAAGGATCTTGCAAGATGGATGGGTGTGCCGGAAGCAGATGTGCTGGTCAGTATTCTAAAAAAAAATAATATTTTGGAAGGGTTCCACAACTTGTGATGTTGTTGTCTAGAAAAGAAGGGTAGCAGCAGATTAGGACCCTGAAGTTGTATCCCAAGAATTCCAGACGAGTCCACAGCCAGGCTAGGCTCAAGATGACGAAAGACCTCCATTTTCTCAGGCAGGAAATGCCAACCTAGACACCTGAAAACATAAGTTGCCAAGGTGCTTTGTGTGTCCCTTGGTGAACATAGTGTGTTCTCCATGACCTTCTGAAGGCTGTGCAGCCCGAGTGCCTCACTTAAGTGAAGAGACCATGTTCTTGCCCACCTTCAACTCTTTCACTCTGCGTGTCTCAGAAAACCTTTTCTCAGACTTCTTGATCTAGTCTGTAAATGTCCCATGCCTGGCTTAGTTCTGAATCAATACTGGGACCAGGAACCTCAAAAGGCCCATAACCCTTTTACCAGTCTTTTGTTGGTTATGTATGTGAACTCTGCTCACCATTACAATCAGCCCTGACTTTTCCAGACCACATGCCTACAAGGGAAAAGTCCTATACACAGTATGCTTAGAGGCTAGGGAGGAAGCATAGAGCAGGAAGAAGTACCCTTTGTCTCATAAAATGTGTATTCTGGATACTCACAAAAGGCTATCACCATGGAGCCTTTTACAGACAGCTTTGGGCCTTGAGATAGTACTCCGGGGTTCCAAGAGAACTGTTTTTGATACTTTTCAACACACAGCAAGGACCAGGAACAACCCATGAGCTGGATCTGCATCCTTTCCTGAAAGAATGCATTAAAAATATCAATTGATGGAGTGAATAGACAATATTCTGTGTCTGTTCCATAGCAGAAGGACTGGGTGTGGGAGTACATGTCCTCAGGGGCTTCATGAGGGTGTTTTGACTGTTTCAATGAGAATGAAACCTGTTGCTTCCAGCATTCTGAACAATCAGTACACACTTGAGGTAAGTCTTCAACCGTTCTTGGGGTTAGATCGATAAACAGTTTCTGGGCAAACAGAAATGTGGTGCTTTGCTAGGGGAGTAGCTCTGTCCTGGAGCACATACCTAGCACACACTGGCCCAGGGATGGGTTCCATATATGTTCTAAAATGCTAGTACAATTGAGCCAGTATACATGGTTAAAGGATGTGTTCTTTAGTGGTGGTACAGTACAGTGTACTAAAGCAACCCTTTCTTCTGCTTGTAGGAATGGTTTAGGAACAGGAGAGCCATTTTCAGGAGAAGCAATAGAATGGTGGGGCTGATCGATGCACCACCTGGTCCCCAGAACAACGATCCCTGAAGATTTTGGAGCAGCTCATGTGTGCCACCTCTTTCCAAAGCCAGATGACCTGGAACCTGGCCCTGCCCCCAATGTCTCGGCCACCCATGCTGGCCATGACATCCTTTTCTTCCCTGCAATTATCTCATCAATAAAGAGGTGGATTCTAAGTATGTTGATTCCATTGTTTTTGAGGTTACTAAAATGTGGGTATAAGTATTTGAACCATAGTAGCCTATTCCAGAAATGGCATTTATGGCAGGAGGTGATACTGGCAAGCTGTGGTCACTGTGCCATGCCGAGGGATGAAGATTTCCATGTGCTATGCTGCTTCATGCTGACCCCACATGGTTCTCTGCCCCCTCATCATGGCCTTGTAAACTCACTCCACCTCTGTGGAACAATTATTTGTAAGGGCAGGTGGGGCAATTCTCCAGCAGAGGACACTGTGTATCTAGTCATGGCTGTTCCCACCCACACTCCACTAAATCTCAAAATGGACTCAGCTTAAAACTTTGGCAGTAGGAGGAAGGGGTACATGATGTGTGTCTTGCATCCTATCTGGGCGTCCAAGATACTAGGAGCCACACTGAACAGAGTCCTGATGCTTGAGAGGGAGAGGAGAATCCATCCATCCAGGCCAGAGGAAGGTTTCCGTCTCAATTCTTCCATTCCAACTCAGGGAGCATATGGTCTCACCCTAGCCTGCTCAGAGATCTTGACTAATATGTCTTCTCTCTGCATTTTGTCACCTGCCTTGGAGAACCCTCAGTACTCAAGATTTCGGGGACCTTTGCTTCATAGCAGCTCTAACTTGTAAACAAGGTTGAGTCCCTAGCAATGTTCTGGAACAGTCACTCAGTGTATAGAAAAGTTGTACTGCTTCTTTGCCTATGTGAAGCTTCAGGTCCAAATAAACAAATTCCATCTTGGACAGATGGAGAGCTATGGCCTAGGTGTACAGCCCCAAACGTACTGCATGGTATTGTCCCAACACCATGCTCTCCTGCCCTTGCAATGAATAGTCTATTTTTGGTCTCTGGGAATGTGAGTGCTCCAGGGACCTTGCCTGCTGCAGGTACTTTGCTTTTGAGTCTCTAGGATGTCTCCCAGCACACTGATTTTAGAGCCCTTGATGTAGAAACAGGTATCAGAATTTCACTAGGGCTGCATCTGTGGCCCTGAACCTGAGTTCTCCCCTTTTCCGGTCTAGCACATAACATTTCAGTACAGATAACTAGTTCCCCTGGCTTTAAGAATCGTCCACCAGTCATCCTCATGGTCCCTGTGCCTGTGAGCAAGGGGAATGACAGAGATGTCCCATTTAGACCTGAGTGCTCCACCTTCTCTTGTGTGCCACTGAACAATGACCAACTGTGGGTCTCTGTTCTGACCATCAGCTACTGCAAAGTAAATCCATCCTGAGCTGTTCAGAAGATGTGATGTACGTGGTGATGTGCAAGCTGACAGGCCCAGCAGCCTTGGATCCCGTTTGACTTTGGTCAGGAAGAGCAGGAAGGGACTCTAGAAGGAGGAATGAAGTCTGAGCACAGCCCCTACCCCCAGGCTGTGTAGGCCCCATTGAGCTCAGTGCACATCCTACAGTCCCATGGGGTTTTGGAATAGTCTGAAAACAGGTCTCAGTCTTGTAAGGGTGGAGTGAAATCAGTGGTTTCCAGGGTCCTCAGATTGTCTCCAGGGAGCCTGAGTTCCTGGCTGCTTCTGGCTTCCACTGTTTCTCTGTAGGAAGAAGAGTTCCTACACCAGTGAGATCCCTTCCTCCTTCCTGACCCCCCCCCCAGTCCTCCACACATACAGACTGCTGCAGCTGCTACTACCACCACAGCCCCTGGTCCTAACTGACTTCTGGATGGTATTTTGCAATCATCTTTATCTTAGGATAATCCCTGAGGGCTCATGGTGGGGACCATACTTGGAGAAGCAGAAAGAGAGAGAGAGAGAGAGAGAGAGAGAGAGAGAGAGAGAGAGAGAGAGAGAGAGAGAGAGAGAGAGTAATGGGTTCACTGGGGCCCTGGAGGCATCAGGAGGAAGTGTCCTGAGGGCTCCACATAGGATGTTCCAGCAAGAGTTGACTTTCTTGAGTTCCATACGGGCCCTTGCCACCAGTCTTCCTGGTACAGAGTATTGTCTGCTGACATGCTCCAGTTCCTGGCTGCCACATCCAGTGGCTTCAGTCTTCTCACTGGGGCTGATGCTCCATGAACCGAACCTGTGGTTGGCATCCTGTGCCTCAGCTGCCTGTGGATTCTCATTCTGTGCTCCCCAGTTATGTGGAAGTGAGATGTGCTGTTGACTCTCTTCCTAGGGAGATGGGAGAAACTGGGAACAAACATCTACTAAGCCCAGTTGGAGCTATCCAGCTTTTTACTTCCTGTGACTTAAACATCTCTCCCTCATTATGAAATGTTTCATCTCCATTTGGAATGTCTTATGTCTTCAGGAGCTTTCCTCCAAATGGAATGTCTTATCTTGGAGGAAACTGCTACACAAAATTTGTATCCAGCTACAGGGCCAGATCCTGTGGAGGCATGCTCTAGGTGACCACATGTCTGGCTCAGGTTCTGACTGGACTTCCTATCCATTACAAGAGGCTCCACTTTTCAGTGGCTTACATTGCTGTGCAAGCGACCGTGTGTCTGTGAGAGGGCACCTTCATAAAACATGGACAGAGACTGTGGGGAGACCAGGTAAATGTGTGAAAAGGGGTCTGTGTTTCTATTGGCTGACTACACATGACTGGCTGGCATCTGTGTCTAAGGGTAAGCGATTTCATCGACACTTTAAGAGAAAAGACTTTCTGCTGTTCGTTGAGGACATTTTGTAAACATCCCTTCACTCAGATATCTCAAATCCATACACAACTTCCTCCTGAAATCACGGGGCTCGGTTTCTATGACTTCCCTGGGGTATTTGGTGTTTATTTGGACTCTGCTTACTGAAGCTCCAAACTGCTGTTAGTTTTGGACCTCAGAGGCTCAGTCTATAGCAATTGTCAGTCATCCCAGGAAGCCAGGAACGAAGGCTTCTGATTGGTTAAGATAACCTCAATGTCAGATCCTTAGGTCCAGAAGAGAAAGAACCCTTCCTAGTGGAGTAGTTCTGCCAGAACTATAGGGGTCTCCCCCTCAGAATGTGAAGAGACACAAAGGAAGGCAAACCTCAAGTGACTTTGACAGCATTCCTGTCATGGAGCATAGAAACATCAAACACCTGCCTCTTGAGGGACCTGACCAGGAAAAATGGAAAGGTCAGTGCATGCTAGGAGTGGTGGGTTTGCCATGTCCATGAGGGGATGCTCTCCCTCAGAAGTGACTGGAAAAGCATGGGGCACTGTGGACTTCACATCCTGGATGTCATAGCGACTTTGCACCACCCTGGGACCTGTTGCCTCTTCTTTCTGTTTCCCTCTCAGGTGCTGAGACACCGATGCTCTCCCCATATGAAGAGGGAAGAAACGAGGAAGAGAGTGGAAGGGACCACCCTGCGTCGGGAGCCCCAACAGCAGAATGGAGAGGAGTAGAACAGAAAAACAGGGAAGACTGGAGAAGGTCCTTCTGCTGCTGTACCTTCGGGCCTCGTGGATGACCGAGAGAGTGCCAGTCCCAATAGCCAGGAGAATGAGCGTCCACCTCAGAAGCCAGTTCCTGAGAGCATAGGGGGCACTGAGGCTGTGCAGCTTTGTGATCTGTGTACAGCATATGTCACATCTGGTTCCCCGAGTACAGTGTATGTCAGTAACAGTGCCTGGTGTATAGCCTCTGCCTGTTACTATGCTCCAGGTACAGCCTATGCCTGTTACTGTGCCTCAAGTACAGTCTATGTCTGTTACTGTGCCCAATGTAAGGACCCTATACCTGTTACTGTGCCCCACGTACAGCCTATGCCTGTTACTGTGCCTCAAGTACAGCCTGTGACTGTTACTGTGTCCCAAGTACAGCCTATGTCTGTTACTGTGCCCCAAGTACAGCCTATGCCAATCACTGTGCCCAGTGTACAGACCCTATACCTGTTACTGTGCCCCAGGTACTGCCTATGCCAATCACTGAGCCTCGGGTACATCATATGCCTGTTAATTTGCCCCAGTTACTGCCTATGCCAATCACTGAGTCTCGGGTATAGCATATGTCTGTTACTGTGCCCCAGGTACTGCCTGTGTCAATCACTGAGGCCCAGATACAGCCTATGCCTGTTTCTGTTCCCCATGTCTGTCCCATGCCAGTTACTATGTCCAATGTACAGCATATGCCAGTTAAGTTATCTAGCACACCACCTATGGCAGTTCCTATTGCACACCCTATGCCATTCCAGGTGGGTTGTGTACAGCCATACCAATTACAGTACCCAGTGTTCAGTCTATGCCAAGTACAGTGTCACCCAATGAGCAGCCTGTGCCATTACAGGACCCCATGTCCAGCCTGTGTCAGTTCTGACGCCCAGTGCACAGTCCATTCCAGTTACCATGCCCAAAATGCAGCCTGTGCCAGCACTGGGGTCCTGCAGCTGCCTCTGTGACAGGGCTACAGCTGCAGGAGTTGGAACACCTTTTCCAGAGAAATCACGATCCAGTGCTGAAGAAGGGTAAGCACCTTGTGTGGCTTCAAGTCCCTTCATAGGGAACAAGCTGGTACAGAGAGGCCTCTGGCTTGCTGGCAGCTGTCCTTCTTGTTTTTATTTACTGAAAAGTTCAGATTACATTTTGAAGTTTGATTTTGTCTTGGCATGAGTGTGTGGGGCGGGGGGGACGAGAGGAGCTGTGTCTCACATTTGGAGGTCAGAGGACAGCTGGAAGCACTTGGTTCTCTCCTTCCCAGATGTGAGTCCTGGGCTCAAAATCATCTCCTCAGGCTGGCTGGCAGGCATGTTCATCTGCTGAGCCATTTTGTCTGCCTCCATTTTGCCCTCCAGAACTAAAGCCACCCACACATTCCAGCCTGCAAGACCCCTGCCTTGCTGTCCTAGGCTTCCAAAAGGGAGTGGAGCTGTTCTCATGTAGTATTTAGGTGGAACAAGTAGAAATGTTTGGCCAGTGTCTGTTGATCTAGGTAAGATCCTGTTAGGACAGGCCTAGGAAGCCTGAGCTGTGGTTGGAGTAATACAGGGTACCACTCTGCCTTTGTTTAAAATGTTGATACATTTGTACATCGTGTATATTTTGGCTTTGTGTTTACTAACTATAAACACATGGACACAGTTCTCTTAATCGTTCTTTTTGGCATTTTCTGAAAATTTCTGTGCCCTATTCAAAAAAGTTGTCCATACAGATAAGCTTCAGTGTTGGGCATGGTGGCTTCTGCATGTAATCCCAGCACTGAGAAGGCCAAGCCTGGATGACAGTGGTCAGTCCCTGGAAGGCCTGAGCTACAGAGAAAACTTCTCAACATTCAGAAAATAAACTTTGTTTATCAAACCAGCTGTGTCTGTAGCCCCACTACTTGAAGAAGGAAGGTAGGTCACACTTTCAAGGACATCCTCAGTTATGTGACTAAAGCCAGGCCAATCCCCAAGAGACCCCTTTTGCTGGTGGTTTAGGCCTGGGTTTTGTTTTTTATTTTGTTTTCTTGTCTTCTGATTTTCTTATGCAGGGTCTCACTCTGTAGCCCAGAATGGCCTCTAACTTTCAGGAAAGCTCTTTTTAAATCTCCCTCATGCTGGGAATCCAGGACTGTGTAGACAATAATGAGAGCTTTTAGGACATTCATTTTCTGTCTGATGTGATTGTACCATTTCATTCCTGGACCCGGAAGGTGGCTCAGCAGGTAAAGGCTCATGCTCAGCTGAGACCCAGAGAGCCAATCCTGGAAGCCATGCTCTGATTCCCCATGTACACTGTGATCTAAGATGCAGACACACACACACACACACACACACACACACACACACACACACACATACACACACAGTCACTCACTACATGAAGTGAATGTAACAAGCCATTTTCCTGATGATCAGCTTGTTGGACATCCTTATGTGTTAACTGAACTTAGGAATCCTCAGGTAATTTCCAAGAATCCATCCTTTTTTATTTTTGTTTGTCTTTCCACCATGGCCAAGGCCCTCACATGGGATTTTCTTGTGTGCATTTGTTTTTGTAACTCTTGTTTTGTATTAAGTAATGTTTTGAGGCAGTTTTATGCTCCACATATGCAGTGGTTGGAGCATCTATTTGAGGTATTTGCTGTCTCTATTGGTGTTTGTAAATTAGCTTATTAGCTATGTGCTTAGGATTTGACTATGGATAGCACCTTTCTGATGCATTAAAATCACCTATAGAAACTGACTGTCTGAGAAGGTAGGGGACTGAGACAAGTATATTAATAAATACCGAGTCCTTTGTATGCTTTATTTCATCTGGTGTGTCATATACTGAACCTCTGCCGTTTTTGCTCTCAGAAAATAGCTGGCAAGATGGATGGGCGTGACTGAAGCCAAAGTGCAAGTGAGTAACCCACAAAATGTCATTTGACAACCCAGCCATTGGAGAACTTCTCTCAGGTCTTGGCTATGTCTGTCCTGCCATTGAAGTTGTGGTGTTCTTTTGACCTCACCATGCTTCCCAGTACTTTAAAGTGTGTGTGTGTGTGTGTGTGTGTGTGTGTGTGTGTGTGTGTGACATATTCGTGAGTACCTATGGAAGCCAGAAGAGGATATGGGATGCCCCATAGCTGGAGTTACAAATGATTATGAGCCACCAGACATGGGAGCTGGGAACTGAACTCAGGTCCTCAGGATCACGAAATGCTCTTAATCCTTGAGCAATCTCTGCAGCCACCTCAGAGTAATTTTCAGGCTTTGTGGTCTTTGTGGGGAGAAAATAAAACCAGAAGCCTCACTAGGCAGAAGGGGCACATTTCAAATGGAGCTCAATGAAACATGGATTAGTACAAAGCAATTTTCATTCCTTACACACATATGTATTACACATACAGTATCCTGTCCAGAAACTGTGAGTATATGTGTTGTAACTTACAAAATGTGTACACATGATATATGTTAAGAGTTGTATTTTCAGGTTTCATACCTGGGACACATGGCTAAGGTGCCTGTTTAACATATCAAAGTGGACATGGCCACCAGGTTCTCCCTGCACCCAAGGTCTGTCCCTACCAGTTACAGGGCCATCATGGCTGGCATGCCCCACCCTCATCCTAAACTTGTCCAGCCCAGGGGCCTGGCTGCCCTTCCCCAGCTACTGTTCCTTGTAAAATGAAACAATATCGGTGTCCAGGCCTTTCATCTACTCTCTTTGGGTCTCCTGGATGCTGCACCTGTTTCCCCTCTCTCCCCACTCCATTACCTTCCTGACTATCCCTATGGGACAGCTCTGTGGTCATGTCCAGTCTGGACTCCCCCAGATGTCCCTACCTCTGCCTATGCTCTCCCATGTATCTATAAGAATCCTTCTCCATCATACCTATGCTCTCCCATGTATCTATAAGAATCCTTCTCCATCATACCTATGCTCTCCCATGTATCTATAAGAATCCTTCTCCATCATACCTATGCTCTCCCATGTATCTATAAGAATCCTTCTCCATCATACCTATGCTCTTCCACGTATCTATAAGAATCCTTCTCCATCATACCTATGCTCTCCCATGTATCTATAAGAATCCTTCTCCATCATACCTATGCTCTCCCACATATCTAAAAGAAACCTTCTACATCATATCTTGGACCAGTCATATTGCTTTCCTCCTTATTTCTTTTTTCATTCTTCAGTTGCTGAAACCCAGGGTCGGACATATTCCTTTCCTCCTTATTTCTTGTTTCATTCTTCTGGTTCTGAAACCCTGAACCAGTCATGTTCCTTTCCTTTTTTATTTACTTATTTTTTCATTTATCTGGTGCTGAAACCCCGGAATGGCATAAATGGGCTCCCTTCTGGGGAACTCGGCCATTCCTAGCCTAGCAGCTAATCTGACTCCCCTAAGGTTTGTGGGGATCATTTGTTTCTGCCGGCTTCTGCCACCCACAACACTTGATTCCAAACCCTTGAGTCTTATTCCTCAGCTGCTGCTTCCCTCTATCTGCTTTCTACCTGCTGCTCTCATCTCTCTGCTCTTCGGCCTGCTATGCCCTCCATGTGGGCACCTCCACACTCTAGACGTGTTCCTCTGACCCTCAGCCTGCTGCTCCTCTGGCCTGCTACACCCACATGGACATCTCCCTTTTCTCCTGCTCTCTCCTCTGTCCTTATCTACTGGATAAATGTCACCCCAAGCTGCCTGCTTTGTTTACTGTTACCACAAAAGCCCCACCTGTGTGCCAGGAAGTTCCTCTCACCCCACTCTGCTCCAATCACAAGGACAAGGGACTCCTTTCCTCTGTGATTTGGAACAGTTTTCTCTCTGACAAGTTTCCCACTCCACTTGGGATGCCCTGGATGGAAATTCTTGTCACTAAGACATATTATCTACGTCAGCTACTCGCATTTCTAGGCCCTGGCCTGCTACAGCCATCTGGGTCTCTCTACTCCTGGCTCCCTTTTGTTCTGTATCCTGCCTCCCGTCCCCCGTCCCTTCTCCTCTCCTCACATGGCTCAGTCTGGTTACATCCATTCTGGACTATCCCAGATGTCCCTGCCTCTGGCTGTGCTCTCCCACAAATCTATTATAGACTCTTTCCTCCACAATACCTTGGTGAAAGTCATGTTTTTGCATTTTTATGTCTTTTTTACTTTCAGTATTAATAATACATACGTATATATACATATATGTATATGTACACATGCATTCAAGTCCTTTAATCTGGTATCCTTTGGGTGGGGTTTCTCTGTGGAGTAGTCCTGGGGTTATGACATATAAAGGATTCAAATTAGTGTAACTAGGGGTTCCATGATCCTAAAGTGTTTGAAATACTGAAAACTAAACATAGATTCCATCCTTACAGGAGAAGTTTGGGTGTGTGGCTAGTTGACAGGCAGAACCCAGCACTGATAATGTTGATGTAAGCTTGGTTAAACAGAGACTGATGGGAATGGGAAAAGCAGAGTCAAAATGCCCGGGCCCTCTGCTGTTTTGAAGCATCTGGAGAGGTCACACAGATAAGGACACCCAGCTTTGTAATTATCTGAAGCATGCTGGTGCATCTGCCTGAAAATCCTGCTGACTTCCTCGATAGTGAATTACTGTGGGGAGGGGGAAGGGCATGCAACATTTGGACATTAGTCCAGGGACTGTTCTGCAGTACTGGGGTGGAAACCAGGGCCTCCCACATTCTAGGTAAGCACTGGACTCTGTTCCAGCCCCTCAGCCCCACACAGCATTAGAGTAGTGAGACAGCAGGATCTTCTGTGCAACCTAAATTATAGAGAGCAGCTAATGTCACACGATGTTTTTTCTGTTTATATTCTGATTACCCTACTGAACAAATCCCTCTTCCCTCTCATTGCAGAGATGGTTCAGGAAGAGGAGAGAACAGATCTGGTGAAGTAAGAATCTGCCAGGACTTAGCAGTGCTCCTCCTGGGACCCCCTCCACCTCAATCTAAAGATTGTGCAGGAGCCCCAGTGTGTCCACCTTTACTAGGATCCACTTGCACATGCATTTTTGTCTTCCACCCACATGTTGTTACATCTTTCTTCCCTAAGAACCTGTATTTGAAATAAGTAGATTCTCACTTTCTTCATGTGTCTTCTGTATTAGTATGGTATGTATGACAGTTATCAAAAAATGCCATATAAAGAAAATGATAGGGTCTCCTTCTATGGGGGGACTTCACTGAGTGAGCATCAGTAGCCTTTTATATCATGGAAGTTTGTCAAGTGGAATAATATGTTTACATTGACCCATAAATTCTCCTGTCCTCCATCAAGGTGTTTTCATCCTCACCCTGATCATGTTTTACCACAGATGTGCAAGAGGGATATTGAAACTCTCCAGGCAGATAGTATTTATCCAGACAGAGCTGGTTCTGGCCATACCTGGGATTTCATACCCATGATAGACTCTGAGAGAACTTTTTTTTGTTTCTTTTTAAATTGTTTTGATTTTTGTTTTCTTTTTCCAGTGGGCAAGGTGTCTGTTATGACAAGTTTTTTTCTCAAATATAAACAGGCTAGACACATCTGGAATGATGGAATATCCATTGAATAATGGCTCCATCCTGTAAGCCATTCTGAGGAGCGTTTTCTTGATTAATGATTGATATGGAAGGGTCCCTCCCACTGTGGGTGGAGCCACCCCAGAGCAGGTCATCCTGGAGTGTATTAGAAAGCAGGCTGAAGAAGCCAAGAGGAGCAAGCCGGTAAGCAACATCTCTACACAGCCTCTGCCCCAGTTCCTGCCTCCAGTTCCTACCCTGACTCCTCTCAATGATAGACTGTAGCTCTGAGAGGAAATAAACCTTTTCCTCCCCAGTTTGCTTTAGTTCCTGTGTTTTATTGCAGAAGCAGAAAGCCAACTAAAGCCAACTCAAATAAAGAAATGGACTGATAGAATCCATGCAAATATTTTTCTTTCTTTCCTTCCTTACGATTTTACTTATTTTATTTAACATAATTTCTTTATTGAATATTTGGGAATTTGACATCATGTACCCTAATTAAGCTCACCTCTCAGTCTTTCCATATCCTCCCATCACCCCTGCAGTGCCCCCAAAAGGAAATGTTAAAACATCAAACTAATCCAAAACAAAAGAAGCAAACAACAACAACAAAGAAAAACAAAAAGAAAAAACAAAACAAACAAATTAAATGGCCCCTCTTTGTAGCTCCACTTCTCCCAGCTCTGCAATATCTCTTTATTCATCCTGGTGGTATTGGGAGCTTCAGTGTTTCACACAGTAAACTTTTTTGTCCAATCAGCTTTACTTGCAAATGTTCATTTGCAATGAGTCATTGGTCTGGTTCATGTCCTCAAGTTTCTGGTACACCGTCATCACTAGACCCTCACTGAAACTCCTCTAGGATATCTTGTGACCACCCCAAGTCATGGAGATTCTGCGGGTATAGTTTCCCAAGATCAGTGACTTCACCTTCTCTAACAGGTCCTGGATGGTACAGATGGTAGTGTGGGCCAACCCCAGGCCTGGTTGTGGTCCTGGGTGGTAGTTGAACGGGTCAGTTCTGGCCACTGGGGCTGTCCCCTTTGGGGGAGGGGTGGAGCCTGCTCCCCTATGACCATGCCAGCAGGGTAGTTCTCCCTTGCTTGTGGTGAGGGGTGGGGCCATCTCTCCCAAGTGCTATTGCATCTCTCCCATGAGTATGGAGGCCAGCTCTCTTGCTGTAATTCCAGTGAGGGGCAGCACCAGAGAATGGCAGGGCCTTCTAAACATTGCCTCAGATTTCATCGTGCATGGTTCCTGTGTCCCCCTGAGGTGACATGGGCCACAGATTTCAATACAGATCCCAGCTGCAGTAGGACCACAAACCCAGACATGGCGTTTGGCAGCAGCTCATCCAAGGATTTCTAATGTTCAATTAGCATGTAAGGATGTCCAACTTGCTGATTATTAGGTAAATTAAACATTTATTTACTTTTAATCTTATTTATTTTCTTTCTGAATGAAAAGGACACAAAATGGAAAGTATGTGACTGGTCCCAGGTTTCAGCACCAGTAGAATGAAAAAAAAGGGAGAAAAATAAAAAGTAAGTACATGAATGCTCCTAGGTATGGTAGGGGAGCAGGTTTATTGTAGAGAAAGGAGAACACAGCCATGGGCAGGGACATCTCAGAGAGTCCAGAGTGGACATGAGCCTGAGCCATGTGAGGAGAGGGAAGGAGGGGTGAGGAACTGTTGAACAAGTGGTGAAGCCTGGACCCAGAGACCAGCCAAGAGAATAGACAAAATAAAGACCAAGTGAACAAAATGGCTGAGTTATGTATAAAGGGAAGGGCAGCTGGGATCAGAGCAGCCCAGGCTCTGGGCTCGAGAAGGTTAGGGTAAGAGAGGGATATGCCAGTCAGAGGGCCCTGTAACAGGTAGGGACTGGGAGATGCAGGGAGAACCTGGCAGTCATTCTCCAATTTCACATGTTGTTACCTCATCCTTTTGTCCCCTGTTTGAGACCTAACAATCTGTATTATGTATATGTGTATATAATATATATATAGTGATAGGGTACACACATGTGGATGGCAGAGGATAACCTATATCTTTGGTTCTCTCCTTCCACTGTGTGAATATTGGCAATCATATGGGTCAACAGGCTTGATGGCAAGGGCTGTTAACCACTGTGCATCTCTCCATCCCAGGAAATGACATAAAAAACCACACCAGGCACAAAGTAAAGGTGCTTATTTTTTAATCTCACAATGCTGAATGCACAGTCCTGAATTCCTACCATGAGGTAGGCTGAGTCAAAGAGCTCTGTACAAGTCCCACTGGCTTTAGCATAGGGATTGGAGCCTGTATAAACAACTAGAAGTCACAGTACAAAGGGTCTCATGAAGACAAGGCTGAGTATGACTTTAGATTTCTGATCTACCTGCTTCCATTTCCCAAGGACTGTGATTTCAGATGTGCACCACTATAACCAGCTTGTTTTACATGTATTTTAAAATGCAAACAAAATAAATTTACATTTATTGTGTTTGAGTGTGTGCATGCTGAAAAAAAAACCAGTTCTATTAGGGACATTTTAAGTCCCAATTATCTATATTCTTATTAGTCCCCTCCTTCCAACTCCTCCCATGCCTTCCCCCACTACTCTCACATTAATTACCTCTTTTCAATTATTCTTCCTACGTATAGACATATATGTATGAATAAATGTGTGAATATGGCTTGCTGAGTCTGCTTTAGTTGTTTGTGTGTATGTGATTTCAGGGCTGATCCTTTGCCTTGACTAACCACTGAGAGGGCTCATCCCTGGGAGAGGTCAATTCTCCCTCTCTCTGTAGTCACTAGCTGCCCACAGTTCTCTGTCTGGGAACAAAATAAAGCCCAGGCCTGAAATCCCAGTACAAAGTGTCTCTCCTTCCATGGAGACTTTACCATCTCTCCATCATCTTGTCTGTTGATATGGCCAATGTTCACATCTCATTTATGCTGCCAGTTCTGTGAGTGACTGTTTCACAGCAGACATCCTGGTATTGAGGCTCTTAAAATCTTTCAGCTCCCCTCTTCCCCTGCCTTTCCTGAGTCATAGATGCAGGAACTGTGATGTAGATGTAGGCATTGGGGCTGTGCTCCCCATGAGCCATTGTTCTCTGCATCCTGTCCAGTTGTGGCTTCTCTGATGGTCTCCGTTTGCTGTAGACAGAGGGTTCTCTGATTAGGGGTGTTAGTCACACTTATGTAAGGATAAGATTAATAATGCGGTTTGAATTATTCCAGTCTATCATCGTGGCAATTGTAAATTCTCTTCTAAGATACATAACCTCACTAGACCTGGGATGTTGTCTAGGTTTCTAGGATGAGGGATGATTTCCCTCCTGTGGAGTGGGTCTTAAAAGTCCAAATAGACAGCTGTTGGTTACCACCATCTTGGGAGTGTCTCTTCTGAACCCTTCATGGATATTTGGACATTGTTGTGCTTCATGGGTGTTGTTGCTGGGTAGTACCGTTAATCGCTTCCCTCCCTTGGCAGCTTGCATAACAATTTCTTGTAGCATGGGAACCAAACACACAGGAAGGTGGTTTTCAGGCTACATCCTGCTGCTGTACAGTGTCTTTGCCAATAGAGGCTCACGTCCATTTGCTGAGAGGCATCCAATAACAATTATACAACTCCATTTACTGTCCTGAACCCTTCTTCCTTGTGCCACCACTAGCACATGTCCATGCAGACAGGGAGACAGGTGGTGCATTGACTTCTCAGGGTCCATGCTCAGAGAGATAGTCATCACATTGTTCCTGTGTGTGTGTGTGTGTGTGTGTGTGTGTGTGTGTGTGTGTGTTTGTGTGTGTGTGTGTGTGTAATTATATGTGTACATGTGATTGATATGTTTGTGTGTGAATGTACATGTGTATGTGTGTGCATGCATGCATATGGCAAGGTGTAGATGTGGAGGGAGGTCAGAAGACAACTTCAGCCATGGATATCAGTCCTCACATTCTGCCTTGTTTAAGACAGGATCCCCTTGTTTTTCTGCTACATAGAACAAGCTAGCTGTCCTGTGAACTTCCTAGCATTCTTTTGTCTTCATCTTCCATCTCACCATAGTAATACTGGGATTGCAGATGCTTACTACTCTGCTATTATGGTTTGTGGGGGTTTGAATTCAGATGTAATGGCTGCGTGATAAGCATTCTACCCTAGTCTCTGCACACTGTTCTTTCTGTGTGTGAGGAATGGCTGGGACCACCACTTGCAATTGGCTAGTTACCACTGACAGCTTTATGCTTAACAGGGAAGGGAGGCACTTATTAGAAACTCCCAAGAGCTCAAAATATACTCATGAAACTACAAAGAGCCAATACACACTGAAATGTTCTTGTTCACTTTTTTTAATTCACTGCAAAAAATTTAACCTCCATCTAAAAGTCAATTAACAAGCTAAATGAGTATTCTGTCAAAATACAGCTAGTGTCATAATCCTGGGGAGGGGGGGAGTTGTGCTTATTTAGCTGTCAAGCTGGCCCCTCTGATGCCACCATGTCTTTACTTCTGCCAAATTTCTGACTTTCTTTCTTTTATGTTTCCAGCATAGCTATCTCCCCTTAAAGTAGGCAAGAAAAGGCCACTCTGGAAGTTCATTATTAGACCTGTTGTCAACAAAGAAAACACCAAGAAATGCAACAGAGGATTGCTTCCAGATGATTTAGGAATGAAGCCTAATGTAACCTGCTTAAACAAAACCCCAGAGTGGTATTTGGGCCAATCACAAACATTTGTTTGGTTAATCATGGCTTAGTATATATCACCAATTACAGTCATTAAAGCTTGTATTTTTGACCAATGCCATGACCTTGCCACCAACCAGAGGAAGAGTTCCACACAGAGCCAAGATGAAAATGGCCAATTCAGGCCTGTAATTGCAAAGTAGCTGGTACCAAGATTTTCAAATAGCCCTGACTGGGCCTATGTCTTCAGGAGACAGGGCATTCAGATATGGTCTTTCTTAATTGTGTCAAGACTTCTGTAGAATGTTTGAGACAGCTGGTGCAGGCATTAGGATAATCTGGGTGGATGTTAAACAGATAGTCCCTGTGCTCGAGGCAGCTTAGATAGCAAGAGAGAGTCAGGCAACTGCTAATTAGGGAGTCAAATTACCCTAGTCTCTGTTTCCTTGCTTATTTCAGAAAACTGACCACCAGGAAGAATACTCACAAATAGAAACCTAAAAATCCATTAAACTAACAGCAACTTTAACACAATTTAACACCTGCTTACCCCAAGTGAGAGGCAGGTCTACTTCATTTCCCTAACCAGAACCTCTGGAAAATGTTGGATCTGGGCTTGCAGTTTGCAGTAGTCTTACAGAGTGTTTGGAAGCAAGTAAACTACTGGGGAATGTGGATTGCTTTAGGCTAAGAGTGCATCCTGCCAACTAGTGTGTCTGGGTTGACTCCAAGCTGGTTAAGGTAGCATGACAGGTAATGCTGTCAACAGCATCTACAACTACCTAAGGAGGTATATCTCTGGGCATGCCTGTAAGCATATGTATTGACTATTTTTTAATGCCATGGCCAAACACCATGAGCAAAGCAACTTAAAGAAGAATTTATTTTGGCTTATGCTCTGACCTGCATGACTTTGGGATTGACTTGATGGGTGACGGGGAATGTAAAAACAACAGACACAGAAAATCTGGAATTGGGTGGACTGTACACTCTGATGGAGACACACCAGCAGCAGCATCCGGGGAAACTCAGCACATTCATTACATAGTCTGAATGCGGTGGAGGATGAGAAAACCTCAGTATGAGATCTTTGTAGGGGAATAGTCTCAGGTTCCAGTCAAATGGTGGGGAGGAAGCTGTGGTTGATACTCTCTACACACTGTCAACATCCATACTAGGATTAGGGAAAGGCTTTGCCATTTACCATGGATTTGAGGCACTAGGGTCTTTAACAGTCCTTCTCATGCCAATAATACACATTCAGTCAGAACTTCATCAGCTCCTCACACAATTCTAGTTCTAGAGGGTAAGTGCTCATGATGGCAGAACAGAGACATGGCTGATGGAGCAGGAAGCTCACATCTTCAAACCTCAAGCATGAAGCGGAGAGAGCAAAGTAGAAGCGGTGAGGCTTTTTACTCTCAAAGCCCAAACCCAGTGACATCTTTCCTCCAGCAAGGCCACACAGCTAATTGCCCTAGCTTCTGTAGGCATAGCTCATCCAGGGTTGTTTGAAAAACACTTTGTGCTACTGACCTCAAACTCCAGATGATCCTGAAAGCATTTTCACCTAGAGAGAGGGGAAGGAGTTTCCCTGGAGGCCTACAAGAGAGACTTTCGTGACTGGTGATTTAGGCAGTCTGGAATGCAAAGCTGGGATTGGTCTGAAAACAAGCTTCCGTGACTGTAATTGGTGCTCAGATACAAGGCTTCCTTCACACATATCTGATATTAGCCCAAATATTCCCTTTTTAGGTAGTGTAGCAGACTTCTTAGGCTATTAGTGTATCTACAAGCAGACCCATTCCTGTGCTGCTTCCTGTGGTGTTGCAACCTTGAACCCAGTAAAAGCCCTTTTTCCTTGTCTGCTCACAATTTGTCTCTGGTTGGGAAGCAGGACCCCAGATAGCTGACAGTACACATAGGAACAGGCTTCTAGGTGACACCAGAGGGCTCTGTGACTCAGATGCAGAACCCACCTCTAGTTCCTTCTTTTTTCCTGGGACAACTTCCTTGAAGCAAATTTCATAATCATATCAAGGACCATGACATTTGTAGGAGGCAGATGTCAGTGAATGTATTTACTTCTAGCAGATGATGAAGTTGAGGCCTGAAGGATATCTGGGGTTACACAACTTATAACCCTAAGCACTCCTGTCTCTCAGAAGGCATCATGACACACCTCTGTGAGTTTCTTGTGTGGACGTGGGCCTGGGATCCACCCATTTGTTTTTTTGAGACATTGCTCTTTTCTTCTCCAGTCTCATAGGTGATCCTACATTCTCCTGGACCCTTGGTCTCAGGATTTTATGCTCAGTGGAACTGAGTGACATATTTGTAGGTGTGGATGAAATGAAGTAGGCTTCATTCCACAGGAGATAAGGATTGGGGTGTTGGAGAATGATTTCTCAGCTTCTGAGTCATATTTTGTTTCCTCTTTATTTTAATGATCCTTGCTGTTATACTCATCACTCAGGTACCAATGGTTACACATGGAACTAAATTATGTTACTGCCATAGACAGAAATATAGTGTGGAGAAGAATGCTTATACTCTGCCAGGTCAGCTACTTTGCATCACTGTTCTCATCTCCCCTCTCCTATGTCATTAGGAACTACAAAGCTGCTTCCCTACTGCCAGGTCCAAAGGAAACTCCAATTCCCCAACTCTGAAAGGCAGCCCAAATATCCAGAAGTTAGTGCAACCTGAACTATAGGAGGATTTCTGACATTTTGATAAAAGCCAGAATTCTTCAGAAACTTGTGAAACTGGTTTCCATCTGCCAAAAGAGTCATTTCCCTTACCTCTGGCAGAAGGTATGGGTTAAAGTTATGGACTACTACAAAGTTCATGCTGGCCTCCGGGCTCCCTCAATATCACAAGTACCTGTTACACAGTTCAAAGTCCATGCTAACATCCTAGTCCTTCTCACATCCCCCTTTATTTATTTTTTTCTAAACTCCCTCCATCTGCTGGAGTTTTCTCCTTCCAGCTGCTTGTTCCCCTTATAACCCTGTTATTCTTGCTACGTTTTCTCTCTGTTCTGCTCTTGTTTCTTTCACTAGGTTTTCTCTGTTCCTTGATCATCTCCCCTGTCTCACAAATAGCCCTGGCCATGTTCAGGCTGCTGGCCATGTTTAATCTACTTCTTTCACTCTCTGCTCTGGATTCTTCTAGATGCCTCTGGATGTTCTCTCTGTCTCTGTCTGTCTGTCTGTCTGCCTCTCCTATCTACAATAAAAATCTTTACCTTAACCATACCATGGAGAAGTCATGTCATCAGTTTATACCCCTACATGCCCCTTTCCCACAGCTTGAATGTACCTACTGAAATAGGCAAAGGCTACATAGCTCAGATGGGTAGGATATAGTGTAGGGAGGAACAATTCTGACAGACATGCATGGATGAAGCCTGAATAAGAAGACAACTAAGGCATGAGTCAGAGATGATTGTTCCACAGGTAGGATTCCTCTCATAGTACAGGATCAAGGGTAAACACGGCACCCAGGGTCCCAGACACTGGAGAACTAGAGTCACCTGGATCCACCTCATCCTTTACCATGGCCAGCCTGCCAGGCTTGGGAAATCCTTGCTTTCTCAATCTAGAAGGGTTCAAAGGGTTTAAAGCAGGCCTCCACTTGTGTCTGCTGACATAGGAGTCTATGGCCTCCAGAGACAGAGTCATACTGGTTATTTAGTTTATTCACACAGAGCATTAGTGTAGCAGGGCTGGATTGATAAGCCTGGTAGAAAACAGCATGTGAACCCCTGTGCTGCACATTATCAGTCCCACTGCCTGGTAGGCAGAGTGTGGCGTTTGCCTTTTCTGAAAACCCTGGATGGCCTTGTTATGAAAACCACAGAGCTCCATATTGCTAAGAACTTGACTATGGGGCCTGGGCCTCTGGAGTTTGAAGGAAGCAATGGACAGTAATTTATCATTGAGAAGAGTGAGTTTTCAGGTCTATAGATTTATTACATGTGCGCACATGTGTGTGTGTGTGTGTGTGTGTGTGCGTGTGTGTGTGTGTGTGTACAGATGGATTCTTATGGAAGTCAAAGGACAACTTGCAGGTGTTTGTTCTTTCCTTATACCATGTGGGTTTCAGAGATCAAACTCAAATAACCAGCCTTAGCAAAAAGCACCTCTGCCCACTGTGCCATCTTGGAACTCTGGATCTACAGATTTTAAATTGTACTTCTACATACCTGACAGACTAGTTATCTGTTACAACTATTTATCTGTCAGACCAATGACTCATTTAAGTGAGAAATCAATGAATCATTTAACTGAAAATTCAGAATATTTGATTGGGAAGACTTGTTTCCACATTCTCATGGGTACTTCTTGTCTGCAGTTCTGTAGAGTTCGGTGTTATTGAGGTAACTTGAGTTGTCCATAGTGCTAGATATTTACACCATAGGAGATAAGGATTAGGTGGAAAATGACTTCTTGGCTTTTGAGTCACTTTGTCTTGATCTTAGTGGCCCTTACTAGATTCATCAGCCAGGTACTAAATGGTCATCCATAGCATTAAGCTTTGCTGCCACTGTAGATAGGAATGTACTGTAGAGAAGAGTGGTTATCCAATCCATCAGGCCAGCTACTTTCCTTCGTAATCCTCATCTCCACTTTCCTTCAGTTCCTAATGACAGAGGTACTACAAAGCTGCTTCCCTACATGCTCCTTTCTCACAGTCACGCCATTTGCCACTGGTTTTAACCAGGATGGTCTGTGTGAACATGGATTTGGAACTATTCCCTGGAACCTGGAGGATTCATCAATTGTTATACAACTGAAGGCAATGACAGTCCCTCCCCCAGAATTTGTCTGTTGCCAATAGTTCAGCAGAGAGGGTTAAAGCCTCGTGATCACCTCTTCAATTCACTATTGGCTATTGGCAGGCCTGTTTTGTGCAGACCCAGTGTAGGCTACTCAGATGCTATGAGATTATGTTTGCAATGGTTATGCCATGCCCCGAAGAAACAACCACAGAGATTATATTTATAGAAGTAATTAACTGTATATAGTAGAGACAGAGAATTTGCAGTTGACAATATTGTGCTGTGGTTTTAGATCTTCTGCTGAAAAAAACCTACACCCAATGTATGAGAAGCAGCTACAAGATGCTGTGAGGCCATGCAAAATGTTACACAGATCCAGAATTGTACCAAGAGCAGTTTATTAGGGATTTGCAGATAGAAGTGTGGCCAAAGGTGGCAGCAATACCTGGGTGTCCTTGACTTGGCTCACAGGGTAAAACTTTATATAAGTGCCTGGACAACAGTAAATTTCATCCCTTATTCTAGAAGGACGCAGCCAGATGGTGGCAAGTTCTTTACTTTGATGCCTTCTGCCTTGTACACTTGTGGGGCATTTGTACCTAGTGTTCACAAACATACATTAGGAAAGTAAAAACTCCATCAGAGATACTTTATGCAGGGATGGAGGGCAGAGAGCAGAATACATATGGGAGGAGGACTTACAGTGATGACTATCAGGACAGAATAAAAGCATGTTATAGTTGATTTTGTTTGTTTGGTTGGTTGGTTGGTTGGTTTGGTCTGTTTTTTCGAGACAGGGTTTCTCTGTGTAACAATCCTGGCTGTCCTGGAAATTGCTCTGTAGACCAGGCTGGCCTCCAACTCACAGAGATCTGCTTGCCTCTGCCTCCCAAGTGCTGGGATTCAAGGTGTGCACCACCACTGCCTGGCAGGTTGTTAGGTTTTATGATGCTTTCAAGGACATTCTTCTGTTCTCAAGAATAAAGATGGGTTAAAATTGACTTCACTGACAAAAGTCGAATGACCACGGCTTGAGTTTTGCTGACCTTATTTCAATTGCTGACACAATTCTCTAGGAAATATGTTAGAACTGGTTGTTAAATGTTTCATACAAATACTCTGATTTGGGGTTAAGCTTTTGAAACAGAAACATCTGAAAGTAGTAGCCCAGTGCTCATACCCAGGAACTCTGAACTGCCCATAGATATTGACTGTCCCCTTGGGAAGAGGCATACTCTTTCCCAGTTTTGCCACAATATCCACTCTGCTTACTTCAATCACTTTGTTACCTTCCTGGACATGGAAGTTCTGAATGCTGATCACTGTGCTTCTTAATGATACAAAGTGTCTGCCATATCAAGGCAAAGAGAATCAGACTGAAGCTCCTACACCTCTCTATTAGTTTCTACTCTTCCTCAAGAACTCCAGTAATTATTTAATTATTTTCTAAACATGGAAAAGGCAATATAAACCCAACTTCAGATTTGGTGGGACAAATGTTCCCAAGACCTGCAGGTGGTATTGGTCAGGTTCATATATCTTTCACTCTGGTGTCTAAAGAGAAGACATGTTCTGCGTCTGTATGTGTAGATGAATGAAATAGGTATCATTTATTTCAAACTTTCATGTTAGTATCTGACTCTTTATACTGCTTGGCCTGGAAATTATTAATTCTATAGTATCTAGATGAAGGCTTCTTTGAGGCATGGTTTCCACTCAACAGTAAGTTGAAGGAGATCACAGAACCAAGTTTCAAATGGCTATTACAAACAATGCTGATATGAACATAACTGAGCAAGTGCCCTTGTGGTATGATTGAGCATTCCTTGGGTATATGCCCAAGAGTGGTATAGCTGGGTCTTGGGGGAGATGGTTCCCAATTTTCTAAGAAAGCGCCATATTGATTTTCAAAGTGGTTGTACAAGCTTGCATTCCCACCAGCAGTGGAGGAGAGTTCCCCTAGCTCCACATCCTCTCCAGCATAAGCTGTCTTCATTGTTTTTGATCTTAACCATTCTGACAGGTGTAAGGTGGTATCTCAGAGTCATTTTGATTTTCATTTCCCTGATGATTAGGGATGTTGAGCAATTCCTTAGATGTCTTTCACCCATTTGAGCTTCCTCAGCAGCTTTGAAGATGAAAGAGATTAATCTGAGCACACTGGGAATAGCATGCACACAAGTGGACTCTCTGTGTTCCTTTGCATGACAATGTCTTACAGTCTTCACTTTTCTAAGAACCCGCTTTCAATCAAATCCATTTACACAAGCCTCTTGTCAGGCCAAACTTATCCTGTTTGATTCATTAAAATCTCTTGTTAAAATAGTTGCCCTGCTGGCCAAGGAGCATTCTGTACATGCTGATGCCCAAGGCTTATAAGCTTCAGCAGTCTTGTATCTGTAAGTTGGTCCTAGTTCAAGAAAAGTGAGAAGTGGATCCAGGAGTAGAGAATAAGGTTGGGGCACAACTTCTCCTCTCTGAGATTGGGTACCTCATTGAGCCAGGTGTTTAATCCACAGTCACTTTAAGGATTTTGAATACTTAGGAAAATGTTGACTGTCCCCTGATTGCCCAAAACCCTCTTCCATCTTTGACTGTGAAAGAGGAAAGGAATCCTGCACCACTGTCTGCTGTGGGATGTCTTTCCATATGCTGTGAATATATGCTGTTCCCATTGGTGAATAAATTAAGCTTCATTGGCCTATGGCAGGGCAGGATGGAGCCAGGTGGGAAAATCCAAGAGAGATAATGAGAGGAAAAAAGAGAGTAAGGAGAGATGCCAACCTCTGCCCAAGGAGCAGCAAGATGCCAGCAGACTGGTAAGGCCACGGTCACATGGAAACTTATAGATTAATAGAAATGGGTTAAGTTATAAGAGCTAGCTAGAAAGAAGCTTGAGCCATAAGCCATACAGTTTGTAACTAATATAAGACTCCGAGTGATTATTTAATAAGCAGCTATGGGACTGGGGGGCTGGTGGGACCAGAGAAAGTTCTGCTAAAACTGTCCTGGCTAGTTTTATGCCAACTTGACAGAAGCTAGAGTCATTTTGAAAGATGGAACCTCAACTAAGAAAATCTCCCCACCAAATTGCCCTGTGGTCAAGTGTTAATGCATTTTCTTGATTGATGATTGATGTGAAAGGGCCCAGTTAACTGTAGACAGTTCTGTCCCTGAGCTGGTAATCCTGAGTGCTACCCGAGCAAGGCTGAGTAAGCCATGAGGAGCAAGCCAGTAAATAGCACTCCTGCATGACCTCTGTATTAGCTCCTTCCCCCAGATTCCTGCCCTGTTCATTTTTCTGTCCTGACTTCCTTCATTGATGGATTGTGATGTAGAACTGCAAGCTGAAATAAACCCTTTCATCCTCAAGTTGCTTTTGGTCATAGTGTTTTATCATAGCAATAGAAACCTTAACTAAGACAACCACCATTGCCAGTCAGCTTCCTGCTGTTGCTAGGGCCTCTGCTCCTAAGATATGTGCAATGTTTTACCTGTATCTACTTCTTCCCATATAATAAACATGTTCTTAGAATGGGGTTCACATCTGGAAAGAAGCAAAAGCAGAAAGAGAGACAGAGGAAAGGGTGAAGGATCGATGCATCAGAGGTCTGGGTACATTGAAAGGAAAATGCTAGGGACTGAAGATTCAGAGCAGCATAGGAAAGAACATTATGTGTTAAAGAAAAAGGCTGTTTCCTGTTTCCTAGAGTACACCACAGCATCTGTTTCAGTTCTGGCAATGTCCAGAAATTTCTCCATTGACTTTCTTGACTCTCAGGCTGCTGCATCTGGTGTCATCAGCCCCTTCACTTGGGTTGAGGCTCCATGGGCTCAGTGTGGTGGTAGAGCTGTGTGCCTCAGCTGACTCTTGACTGTGATGTACAACAATCCGCACTCTGAAACAGAGAGGTAGAGTTAGCATCAGGGTCAGATATTCTGAAGAGATTATTGATGACGGCTTGCTTTAGCATTTGCAGTTTACTGAACGTCATCCCTTGGTGCTCTCAGTGGACCTAGAAGTTGCACTCAAGTGCTAAGATTGGCATATGGTTAAGTTGCTCAGATGTTCTGTGAAGTAAGCCAAATCACCTGTGGAGAAAGTGCAAAGATTGGGATTTGGAGTGATGACTAGAACCACCCAGCAAACACATGTGGAACCCTGGTCAATGCTTACCACATCCAATAACACACACACTGTTCAGGTTCTGGAGTATCCAGTAGTACGTGGACCTGATTGCAGGTTCTCTCCAGAGGTTCAAGTGTTCCCCGGGTTAGGATCTTGCTGAGTTATGTGTGAGTACTTCCAGAGGTGTGTCAAGAAACTATCTCTTTCCAACTGCTGACACGGTTCTATTTTTTAGGTCTATTGAGCTTTATTACTAGATATACTGACATAATGTCATACTCATTTATTTCCTTTCTGAGCCCAGCTTATAAACGAGCTTTGTAAAAGGGTAATCATGTCTGTTACAAGGTCAAATTCCCGGTTTCCATCATTAAGTTTCTCTGACTGATTAGTGCAGGATGGTCCCAGAAAGGAAAAGGTGCAAGCAGGGAAAGAAAACGGTGATAAGCTATTTATCTCAGGCTGAAGACATTGGTGGTAAGTTCTTAGGCATGTGGGAGAACAGCTGTGCTAGTTCTAAGAGTGTGCTGTTGCTAACTTTGTCTTGTAATAATGATGCTATCCTCATTTCATGGATGAAGAAGCTGGGAGCCAGACAGATTCATCCCACGATACACCCAAGTCAGGGTTTGTGCCTGGGTTCACAATTCCCACCTCCTGCCAATGTTCACTTTCTTCATGTTTCACAAAGCATTGTCCTTCTCACTCCCTTTTTCTCTTATGTTTATTCTTCTTTTCATTTTATTAGTATTTTAATTGTACAATTTCCACTACTCTGGATTTCTTAGAAAACCATTTATAATGCACAAGATTTTCAAATGCATGAATATGCATCAAAAATCACATACACAAGAAAAATTTACAGGTCATTCTGAAGCTTCCTCTTTAAAATACCTTTAAAAAATTAAACATTCCCCAGAACTTAGGAGGTAGAGGCAGGCAGATCTCTGTGAGTTAGAGGCCAGCCTGGTCTACAAAGTGAATTCCAGGATAGCCAGAGCATTGTGTTCTCTGGACTGCTTCCTGTTGTCTGGGGGCACTGGCATTTTTGGAGACTTTGAGAAAATTAGGATAATGATCAAGTCCTGGCTAGAACAGTCTATGGGGCTGGATCTTTTCAGCTAGCAGCCTTGAAGCTGTTCTGGATGCAGAACTCTGAGAAAATTACAACACAGGCACTCTGAGAGGCTGGACCACCTGGGCCATCCATTTTCATTGGTGTTTGGTCTCCTTGTTCTGAAAACACATAAACTTTCAAAGGTAACATATATATCTGCATTAACACAAGAATGGACTGTGCGTTGTACACAAGCCGGCCAGGGATGATTTTTTTTTTTTTTTGGTTTTTTGTTTAAGCATGTAAAATATATGTCACCAGTCTTGTAGTTTTTCTAGGTTTATTTCTTTATATCTGTAGCCAGGATTTTCAGAGGGTCTTCCCCAATCAAATCTGATCTCTATCAACCCTGAATGAATTCATAGCCTTTCATTTTCCGTGAAAACAAAAACATAACTTTTTCCCCATTTTGAAGTTAAGACATTTAAAAAATGTATATAGGTTGGTTTAACTTAGTAGTTTTTATAATCCAGTGTCTCTCAGCAGCTGTTATTTGCTCATGGACAATCAAAAATTTTAAAATCAATACAACACCACACAAGATCCAGACTCCCTGTGTATTTCTCATCTCTACATCGCTGCTTCTTTTCTTCTTCTTCTTCTTCTTCTTCTTCTTCTTCTTCTTCTTCTTCTTCTTCTCCTTCTTCTTCTCCTTCTTCTACTTTACTTCTCTCTTTAAAGACTTCATTTTATTATTTTTAAGCTATTACTTTTTAAGACTGTCTATACCCTTTTTTGTGTGTGTCTTAAGCCTACACACATTGTTAAACACATTGTAACCTGTTTAGTGGTTCTTTCTGTCCGGATCTGTGTTTACTAAACATCTGGAACATTCTCTGATCATGTGAGACAAATCTTAAACTGCTATGTCAGCTGTTGGCACAGCTCAGCTTAGAGTATGGTGCTGGCAGATGGCTCCAGCTTGTATGTAGTAGCCAGTAGCTGCACCCCTGCATGTAGCGGAGCACCAGCTGGCCTGAGAGACTACAGGACCAGGAAGCTACATCCAGCTCTTTGTTCATAACTTTTTTTTTGCTTTCTCAAGCCCTATGTTTGGATATTTGAGCCCCCACTTCAGATGCCATTTGTAATGAGTCTTTCTCTGTCCCACAAGCCAGCTCCCAAATAATGACACAGAGACTTCTTATTAGTTATGAAAGCGTGATCAATAGCTTAGGCTTGTTACTAACCAGCTCTTACAACTTAAACTAACCCTTTTTTATAAATCTACTTTTTCTCTCCTGGCTTTATTATCTTTACTCTGCACTGCCCATGCTACTTCCTCTCCATTTGGATGGTGACTCCACACGTCTCTGCCCCTCTTCTTCCCAGCATCCTCTCGGCCCTGAAAATCCTGCCTAGCTATTGGCTGTTCAGCTTTTTATTAAACCAATCCAAGTGACAAATCTTAACAGTGTACAGAAAGATTATTCCACAACAATTTCCTAAACTAATCTTATTCATCTTGGTGGGTACTCTTAGGAACATACCCTCACTATTTCACAAGTGACTTCAAGATAATTAAATATAGGAAGTTTTAGAAATTTTACCCGGAAATAATCAGTTAACACAAAGAGGCAATTTATGAAGTTTTAAAAGCACTGTGGTTACCATTGAAGTCCAGATCTCTGCATAAGAAGCACATTCACTCGTTTTGATACATCTAAATCCAAACAAAGCTTGATTCAGATGAACGTATGGTCTTCCAACTACAAGTGCTAATTAGGGAGAATGTGTCTTTGCCAAATGTTTAAGGGACATAATGGGTGCTCAGAGAGTACAGTATTTTACACATAGGCACAATTTGAATATTTGGTATTAACTTTCAACACAGCACAATAAATGTAGCGTTCTTCCTCCCACCAAGATATTATTCCTATTTATTTATAGGGATATAAAAACACCTTTCTCCTAATGTTTAAGGGCTGAACAATTCACCTCCCATGGTGTTTGATGAGAGAAGAGCTGTTTGTGTGATTGAGACACTAGCATCCTCCACCCCATCCAATGGTAGCCAATGCCACATTTAAGGATAGAAGTACTGGCATGGGTAAGCTACTGCCTTTCAATTTCTTTTTGTTTCCAGATTTTAATCTGTTCATTCCAACTGTAAGAAAGGCAGTGGAATTACCTTCTCACCTCACACATTCATCTAAGAAAGACATTTTCTCTCCACCGTCTTTCAATGCTGCATCACTCAAGTTTTCAAACTGAGATAGTAAAATACAAACAAGCAAACAAAAAACAAAAGCAAGAACAAAAACCACTATTGTTTATTATGGTTTTATTATAACATTAACCAAGATCACTGTAAGGTATTCTTTAACCAATGTTTTTCTTTTTGAAGAAAACTTGATTTTATGATTGCTTTGTGGTATCTGCTCTGCTGAGTTTCAGGAGGGTTAAGGGGAGAAGGCATTTTTCAGTTATTGGTTGTCCTAGTCAGGTTACTATTTCTGTGATAAAACACCATGAACAAAAGCAAGTTTGGGAGGAAAGGGTTTATTTAGCTTACGCTTCCACATCATATGGTCCATCATAGAAGGAAGTCAGGACAGGAACTCAAACAGTGCAGGAACATGGAGGCAGGAACTGATGTAGAGACAATGGAGGGGTGCTTCCTATTGGCTTGTTCCTCATGACTTGTTCAGTCTGCTTTCTTATAAGAATCCAAGATCATCTGCCCAGGGGTGGTATTATCACACAATGGGCTACGCTTACCCCCTTCAATTACTTACTAAGAAAATGTCCTACAGCAGTGGTTCTCAACCTTCCTAATACTCTGACCCTTTAATACAGTTCCTCATATTGTGGTGACCCCACAACCATAAAATTATAATAATTACCTGAAAACACAATAAAGTTATTTCCGTTGCTACTTCACAACTGTAAGTTTGCTACTGTTATGGATCCTAATGTAAATATCTGTGTTTTCTGATGGTCTTAGGGGACCCCCGTGAAAAGGTCATTCAACCCTCAGGTTGAGAACCACTGGTTCTATACAGGCTTGCCTATAGCCCCATCTTATGGATACTCACTCTTTCCTTCCTTCCTTCCTTCCTTCCTTCCTTCCTTTTTTCTCTCTTTCTTTCTTTTTTTTTGAGACAGTGTATGGAGGCATTTTCTTTATTGAGGCTCTCTCCTCTTAGATGACTTCAGCCCTTGTCAAGTTAGCACAAAACCATTCAACACACTAATCATAGTCTCCAGCTAAAGGCAACAGCAAGTTTCCTTACTAAAACAGCTAACCTCCTGAATCAAGTGATTGTTGCTAAAATCAAACAGTATATGACTTGCATAAGAAAAAAAAGGATCCACCATATTACAGAGAAAGACTACAAAGAATTAACATTTAAAATGTTATTTTATGTGCATGATTGTTTTGCCGTCATGTATGTTTATGCTCTCTGTTTATGTTTTATGCTCACAGAAGCCAGAAGATTGTGTCAGATCCTCTGGAACTGGAGTATAGAAACCAATGACATTATTTTGATTTAATACATGGGGATGTAGCAGGAATCTTAAAAGTTCTTATTAATAAAATCAAACCCGAGGGCCAGGTATTGGGGTAAAGCTGGAAGATCAGAGACACAGAACAAGCCACAGCTACCTCACCTCGCCGGATCCTCAGCTGGTCTTGTCTCCTCAGACTGGAGGCCTCTGAGTCCTCATCCAGAATGGGTCTCAGCTGAATTGCTGCTCAAAAGCCTGAATGCTTAACCAGCCAAATGCTTAACCAGCCAAATGCTTCTAGTTTCTGGTCCTCACGCCTTATATACTTTTCTGCTTTCTACCACCACTCCCTGGGATTAAAGGCTCGCTTTCTGGGATTAAAGGCGTGATGAGTCACCATGCCTGGCTGTATCCTTGAACACATGGATTTCTGCCTCTGGAATGCTAGGATTAAAGACGTGTGCTACCACTGCCTATCCTTTATGTTTAATATTGTGGCTGTTCGGTCTCTGACCCCAGATAAGTTTATTAGCATGCACAATATTTGGGGGAATACAATACCACATGGGAGGAGATATTATTTCAACTTGTATGACAGGACAAACCAACAATGTGCAGTTTTACAATTCTCTTGTCCATACATGATATAAAAATGAGGCCTGGCTGGGCGGTGGTGGCGCACGCCTTTAATCCCAGCACTCAGGAGGCAGAGCCAGGCGGATCTCTGTGAGTTCGAGGCCAGCCTGGGCTACCAAGTGAGTTCCAGGAAAGGCGCAAAGCTACACAGAGAAACCCTGTCTTGAAAAAAAAATGAGGCCATAAAACAATTTTCTAACCCAGAAACAGTTTCTCATGAGAAGAGGGTATTGGATTCCCTGAAATTAGCATTATGGATGGTTGTGAAATACCACATGGGTGTTAGGAATCAAACTTGAGTCCTCTACCAGAGCACCAAGTGCTCTTAACAACTGAGCCCTCCTTCTAGGCCCCATGGAGAGAATGTAAAGACATTTTAAGATTGTCCACCTCTCCAGGGTGAAGAAGAACTACAGGCTCACATTGCAGGAACTCTATTGGCTGAAGCACCTGGACATCTATGGTAGTTTCAGAAAGGTAGCCCAAAATCTCTGTTGAAGTTCTCATCCTCAAGTGTATTATTTATACTTAAGTAATGTTAGTTTAGTGTGCCATTTGGTCTATGGTGGTGTCCAGGTGCATCCTAAAAGCAGCCTTCTACTCCAAGTGGCCCTTTTTGCCAAGCATCCTTTGGCAACTGTCTTCTCCTTGGATGGGTCCACACCCACGTTCACAACAACTACACCATATCCCTTGAGAGTCAAAATTAGCCCCACCCAGGGATGTGAACCAAAAGCCAATGGCAGCGGTGGTAGGCATCACACAGCAACATGTGCCACTTGGCGGGTAACAATTTTTTTCTGAAGAACCCTAATTTGTTCTCCAGTGGCTCTAGGGCTTGAAGATCTTCAGAGCTGCAGCCATGGCTCGAAAGTACTTTTATTTTAACCTCAACTATTATGGGGTAGGCTTCTATGAAGAAGAAATATCAGTTGAGGCTGAGCAAATGGAGGCCATTTCAGTGGATGGTGGCTGCTATGGCGAAGGAGCTACAGGCGTTTTGCCTGAGCAAGGCTTTGAGCCTCACTTGAGCCCTGTAAGCGGCAAAAAACTATGAGAAATATGACATAAGGAATACTGAAGGGAGTCTCCAGAAGTCTGAAGAGGAAGAGCTGGAGGAAGCCGAGAACATGGACTGTGAGCAGTCATCACTCTTTAGTTCTCGGAAATCATACAAATTCACACCTGGACAGCTGTGGGAACTGCAGATGGTATTTCAAGAAACTCACTACCCAGACGCCCTCAGACGGTATGTACCAGGCCTCTTTTTTTTTCAGGGCTTTGGGCTCTTTATCTCCCATGACTTGCTGCACCCTTGTTAAATTTTTTTTTCTTTGAGACAGGGTTTTTCTATGTTAACCCTGGCTTTCCAGAAACTTGCTTTGTAGACCAGGCTGGCCTCAAACTCACAGAGATCCACCTGTTCTTGCCTCCCAAGTGCTGGGAGCAAAGGTTTGCACCACCACCACCAGCCTTTGTTAAAAAATTTTTAATTGCCTTGAGGTTGGCACACACACTCAACAAGGGCCTTGCCACAGAGGTCCATTGCCAGTCTATTTTTAGTTTTGTTGAATCAGGGTCTGAGTTGTGCAGGCTGGCCTTGAACTTGTGATCCTTCTGCCTCAGCCTCTTTAGTAGCTGAGATTACTGGTTTGTGTCATCAGGGTTGACTTTCTACCCCCTCTTGGCCCAGAATCCATCCACAAAGTCTTTACCTGACTCTATCTTGGAGGTAGGGAGTGTGCCCTTTGGGAACCAAGGTCAAATTTTTATGAAGCTATAATGAAAACCAAGTTTCTAGAATGCTCACTAGCCATGCATTTTTATTTTTATTTTTATTTCATTAAAAAATGGTCCTGAAACACAGAAACATAAAAGTCATCTCCTAAGTCTAAAGTTCAGAATCCAGCCAGCAGCCTGAAGTTGTTTCAAGCTGTTTTGGGACACAGTTCCAGAAATTTGTGTTGGCAAATGAAAATCCTTACCTGTTAAATAACTACCATTTCTTCTCCCTTGTCCCAAACTACCACTAGTCTGCCTTTTTATCCTCTTAATCTGACTTGTCTAGGTACCTCACGTAAGAGAAATCATGCAGAAGCTGCCTTTTTCCAACTGCCTTGTTTCACTTAATATATGTCCTTAAGGTTCATCAGTGTGGTAGCATGGGGCAGAATTTTGCTTTTCTCAAGGCTGAATTCAGTGATTCTTAGAATATTATTTTGAAGGGCTTTTGTTTATCACTGCCTGTGGAGGAATAGCTGGTTGGGTTTTGTCTTTGGCACATGTGAATTTTGCTTTGCTACTGTGAACAGGGATGGGAAAATACTTTTTTTTCTTTAATTTTTTTTCCAAGACAGGGTTTTTCTTGCCCTATACTCACATTGTAGACCAGACTGGCCTTGAACTGAGAGATCCACCTGCCTCTGCCTCTGCCTCCCAAGTGCTGGGATTAAAGATGTGTGTGACACCACTGCCCAGCTTTCCCAGAGCCTTTTTAACTCCAGCTTTTCAGTCCCTTTTGGGACTATACACAGAGGTGGGAGTGCTAGACTGTGTGATAATTCCATGTTTCTGTTTGGAGGAAGTGGCTGATTCTCCTTGTATGGTTGAACAATCTGACCTTTCTCCTGATTGGGTATAATGTTTCCAGTGCCCTGGGGGCCTCACTAAAGCTTGTTATTTTCTGAATATTATTACTAGCCAACCTTCTGAGAGTGAGGCAATAGTGTTGTGATTTGATTGGCATTTCCTTGTATATGTGTGACTAAGCATCTTTTTGTGTGTGTATTTATGGCCATCATAACCTATCTTCCTGGATCAAACATCTCTTTATGTATTTTTTTATTTTAAACCTAGGTCTGGCCGGGCGGTGGTGGCACACACTTTTAATCCCAGCACTCAGGAGGCAGAGGCAGGCGGATCTCTGTGAGTTTGAGGCCAGCTTGGTTTCCAAAGCGAGTTCCAGGAAAGGCGCAAAGCTACACAGAGAAACCCTGTCTCGAAAAACAAAAACAAAATCCCTAGGTCTGTTTTGATGAGCTGTCGATGTTTAAATATGTTGTCTCATTGCACGTATTGCCTTTTTCTTTTATTGTTTCCTTTAATACACAGAAGATTTTTAAGTTTGATACCTTCCAAATTTATCAATTTTATGTGTATTTCCTGTTCTAAGGCCATGCCTTTTTTCCATAAAACTTTATTGAAATCAGGTTCAAAAAATTGAGGTTCTCTCATGTACCTGTAGTGAAACAACATTCCTGTAGAAAATGTGTGTAGTTAGCTGGCCCTATGGGCCCAGGTCTGTAATCTTAGCTCCTCAGGATGCAGATACAGAATGAATGGAAGTGCCAAAATATCTGGGCTTCAGAGGAAGTTCAAGGTCAACCTGAGCAACTTAGGTTAATGTAACTCACCAGCAAAACAAAACAAAACCCCCACAAACTACTGGGGTACACAAGTGACAGAGCCTTTGCCTAGTGTGCCTTAGGCCATAGGTTCCATTCCCCACAACACACACACACACACACACACACACAATGTTTAAGTTGTGTGTGAGAGATTTAGACATTTGTTATTTGTCCCAGAGGCCATTAACAATCACATTTAGACTACAGAGCAATAATACCAGCCTTCCTTTAATTTTGTGACAACGTGAAACAACTTATAAACAATGCTTTTTCTAAGAATTACTGAGAAGTGTGTACTTATGGAGGTCTCAGGTGAAATAGAAAATTTAAAAATATGCACAAAGTATACAAATAGTAGTTCATTTCCTACCTAGTATGGAATATTCAATGTTTGTCTTTTTTTCTCTCCACAGAAAAGAGCTGGCAGAGCTCATGAACATGGATGAACAGAAAGTGAAGGTCAATCAGTTTATGCATTAGTCTGCCTGCACAAATAGTTTGGTGGGATACCCCATTTCAGACCTGAGTTAGGGCATGGATGGCTTTGTCCTTTACACCGTGTAATTAGTATACTTGTTTTCTTGCATGTTTTATGCCAGTGAGCAAGATTTAGACTGTGGACCCTTGGCAAGTAGAAAATGAATAAAGGAAATGTTAATCTGTTCCCTTTCTCACTCTGATTTCAGGTTTGGTTCAACAATAGCAGAGCCAAACTTAGAAAAACTCAGAAGACATTAAAAAACCAGCACCTATCTGTTACCCAAGACCATCTGTCCATTAAGAATATGGTGGAGGCACAGAATGTCATCATTTTCCAGGAGCAAGTTGGGGATGGGCTCTTCTGGTATCCCCAGCAACTTGGTTACCCATGCTGTCCATAACGACCTTGTTTTTTTCCTTGTATTTTTCCTGTATTTTATTCATAATATATTTTCAGTATACTCTTTTGTGTGTCATTTTCCTTCACAGAAAAGGAAAGGTTTTTATTAAAATTATTTCAAAAAGCAGATCATATCAGGAGCAGGGACACACCCTCCCAGAAAAAAAAGGGAAGATGGAGTCCCTTAGTCCTTATGGTCAGTGTTATCCTCTCTCCTTATTCTGCTGCAGCCTCTGGGCTTTCTGTCACCACCTTTCCTACGACTTCTATGGTCAGTGTCCTAGCCTGCTGACTCTCTACCTGGTTCCTGTGAAGAATGCCTTGGGAGAGGGGAAATATGAGCAGGATTAGGAGGTCATGAAGACGAACATTCGGCTCTGGCAGCAGCAATAGTTTTATGTGTCTAAGAAACAAACATTCAAGATAGAACAACAGCTCTGACCAGAACAAAATATGGAATCAGAAATCGGGGGGCAACTAGCTACTTGTTTTTAGTGCCCCAAAGAAGAGAAACAGCCTAGAGTGGGAGCAGAGGGAATGGGAGCCCAGCCTGATATAAACAGGCTTATGGCACTTTTGGAAACACCTTGATGTCTAAAAATCTCAAGTGTTCCTTCTTACTCCTCACTGACCCCAAAATGAAGGTGAGCTCTTCAAAGAAGGCCTTTACTTATGCATATGACCTTAAAATATATTTTGTGACTTCTGTATTCTCCCTAACAGAAATGAACATTTATCAAGACTGGTAAGGGCCTGTGCCTTTTCCCCCAGGCAGTGGAACCGGGACCTGTCCTTAGTGCATGGGCTGGCATTTTGGAACTTAGGGCCTATGCTGGGACACTTTACTCAGCCTTGTTGTAGGGAGGAGGGGACTGGACCTGCCTCAATTGAATCCACCAGGCTGAGCTGACTCCCCAGGGGAGACCTTACCCTGGAGAAGGTGGGAATGGGGGGTGGATTTGGGGGGAAAGGCTGGGGAGTGGGAGGAGGAAGGACAGGGGAATCTGTGGTTGATATGTAAAATTAAAATAATTATAAAACAAAATTTTTTTTAAGAGTGGTAAGGAGCAGCTGCACATCTGGTGTTCAGATATTAGCATGTAAACTTTGTATTATCCTTTTCCTGGGACACTGGGACAATATCAAGGACTTGGAGCCTTAACTTAGGGATGTCATCCAATCCTAGAAGAAACCATCAAAACCATTAAAATTGTAGGGGAGAGGCAATGGACTCAGCTGACTGTCTACCCTGACACACACAGCTGGTACCCACTGTGGGTGAGTCATAGGTAGTATGTGGCAATAGACATTCTTAATGTCTTCTTTTTCTGTGGCTCTCAGGATGGAACCTGGTGTCACACTTGTGAAGCCATCCACCACTGTACAGTACTAATAGCCCCATAAAGTATTTGATCCATGAGCTTCTACACGACAGCTTCAAGTCTCAGTGGCATCTGAATGCTTGTTTGTTTTCTCCATGGTGATATTTATTATTCAAAGGTTTAAGTGGACCCCTTTCCCCCTGTGATTTCAGGCGTGGATTAACAATAGGAACTTCATGTGGTGTGGGTAAGACAGAGGAAATCAGTGCTCATGGCTACAGCAGCTGAGTCCCGGGCCACATTTTCCTGATGGGAATGAAGGAACCCTAGAGAGCCATCCTTGTACCCACCATTCTAATGCTCTCTGTGATTGATAAGAAGAGTCAAGAGCAGGTCTTTATGCCTGGGAGCCATGAGCCAGAAACTCTAGGCTACAGGCCTCTTTAACGTGGCCTGTGGGAGCACACTGATGGAAGGAGGCCTGTTTTGTATAGTTTATCTTCATTCGGAGTGTAATTGGGGCCTTATTGGACTAGAGCCTGGTCTACAGAACAAGTTTCAGGACAGCCAGGACGTTTGTTACACTGAGAAACTCTATCTAGAAAAACTGAGAGAGAGAGAGAGAGAGAGAGAGAGAGAGAGAGAGAGAGAGAGAGAGAGAGAGAGAGAGAATATTCCTTTATCTGTTATCCTTCTACTTGTTTGAAGTCAAAATTTCCCCCCAAATAATATTATCAACTTAACACTGCCAAAAGAAAAAACAAAAAACAAAAAACTGTAGCTCATCATAGGGGCCAAAAGATGTGTTATTATAGGATCATGTTATAAAAGGTAACTAGAGAAAGCAGACAATTAATTACAATCCTGGGACCCACATTATCAAAGCACTGCTTTGATATTAAATCATACTAATAGGCAACCATAGAATTACATCCTCAGAAAGCATTTGTAGAAAAGCAAAGGAAAAATAAAGGTTTTATACTGACAGATTCTAGTACCTCCTTTAGGCAACAGGGGAATCCCCATGTCTATAATGTCAAGCAGAGAGATCAGCATGGACCCAGGGACCCCAGCATGTACCCAAGGACCCTGAATTTCAACAGAAGCATGTGATACTTTCGGGGCTGGCAAGAGACAGTTCATTTTTTCTGGTGGCTGCAGAGACTGGAGCCACTGGGACTACTGATGGCTTCTGTTGTTATGAATCATCGAATGGGACCTGGCATAATTAACATGCTTCTCTAATTTATAGCCTTGATAGAGGAAATCTATGCCATGCCACAGACATGTTTCTGCTCAGGATTAGTGTAATCTGGCACTGGCCAATGACTCCCCTTTTCATCATCTGGCTATAAGAATTGATCAGTAAGAAATGATCTCTCTAACATGTGATCATGTCTACTAGGGCTGAGGAGACAGTTCAGTTGGTAAAGTGTTTGTCTTGCAAGGATGGGGAGACACGGGAAAATGAGTTCAATCCCCAGAAGCCATGCTTAAAAGCCAAAAGTGAAGCCATGTCCTTGTCATCACAGAGCTAGGGAGGTGGGATTAGGCTGATTCCTGGATGTTAGTGACCACCCAGTCTGGCTTGCTTGGTGATTTCTAATTCAGTGAAAGACCTTGCCTCGAAAGACCAAGTGGAAGGCACTTGAGGAACAGCATCTAAGGTTGTCCTCTAATATCTACACATATACACACTCAGACAGACACAACTTCTAGTCAGTGTACTCTTCCACATGAACATGTATGTGAGCACACACACACACACACACACACACACACACACACACACACACACAAGGTTTACCGAATGACTTTATGTGAATGTTCCCACTCTTACTAGTTAGTGAGGAAACTTTTTTAGCTTTCTTTTTATTTATTCTCTGTGTCTTTCATATCTTGTATCTTGAGCCCATTCATTTTTTTGTTCCTATGTATTTGTCCTGTCTTTGCATCCCCCACCCCAATAAAATTTACGAGAAAAAAGAAAAAGGAGAAAAATCTCATCACGGAAGTGTGACACAGTGAGTCACACAGTAAACCCTTTTATCCATTTATCTTTACTTGCAAGTGTTCATTGCAAAGAGTCATTGATCTGGTTCGAGGCCTCTGGCTTCTGCTGCACTATCAACGCCGGGCCCTCACTGGAACTCCTCTTGATTATCCTGTTGTTGCCCTGTGTCATGGAGATCCTGCAGCTTTTGATCTGCAGGGCTGGCCCCTTCACATGTTCCAGTAGATCACAGATGGGGCAGATATTGGGGTGGGCCAACCCATAGCCCTGGTGCAGGGTCTGCTCTCCTGAGTGCATTTGGTGGCAGCCAGGGGGCAGCTTTCCTGTCCTTATGACCTCAGGGTCAGCTCTTCCATCTGCCTCAGATGTTGATTGGTGTGTTGGGGGAAGAGTATCTCTCCTCAACCCATGCCATTACATTACAGATGGGTAATAGGGACAGCTCTCTCATGCTCACATTTTTGGGGCTGGCTCACCCACACCTCCACCAATGGGGTTGACTCTGTTCTGCTTCCCAAGTAGGTACAGGGCCTGCTCTCCTGAGTGTTGGAGCTGGTGGAAGGGGGCAGGGATGGGCCAGTTATGCCTTGCTGACATCATGGCCAGCTCTCCCACCTGCCTCAGGTATTGACTGGGAAGGAGAGAATCTCTTCCCCGTCCATGTTGCCATATGGCAGAGAAGCGCCAGGGCCAGCTCTCCCATGCTCACATTCCCAGGCCAACTCACTTGGGCCCTCATCAACAGGGTCAGTTCTGCTGCGCTGCCAGATGAGGCACAGGGCTCACTGTCCCAAGTGTTGCAGCTGGTAAAGGGGTCAGCTCCCTCATCAGCTGGATGCAGTAGGGGCAAGGTGAACTTCCCTCATCTCCACCACCACACCAACAAGGAAGCTTTTATGTTGAGACTTCACATTCAAAACAATTAGAAGGCATTCAATAGATGATGTTTTTTCTCTTCTTCAGTGCAGCTTCAAAGAATGTTGGCTTAATTTTCATAATTTTTTGTGTGCATCATACCTAAAAATAAAATTATCACATACACACACTAAAAGAAACATTGTCTTCTGAAACAAACAAACAGAGCTATTACTCTGTTATGGGGGATGGTGGTAAGAGAGGATACATGGTCAGAGGAAACCCACTCTCACACTTGGGACACTCCGCAATAGACTCAGCCATGTCACTGAGTGGAAAAGGATTTTTCTTTTCTGTTTAAAGGTTATTTTATTGATAATTCACACACATATCCTACCAATCCCAAGAGACTCATGAAGCAAATGTATTGCGATTTCACCGCTTTATTGAAAATAAAAACACTCAGGAGATAAGGGTGAGATAAAAAAAAAGAGGGGGAGAATAAAATAATGCATAGGTAGCAGCAGAAACAACTGTTTCTGTCTCCTGGGCAAGGGTGGGTCCCTAGGGCTCCTCCACAGTCTTCAGGGAAAGGTGCAACGGGCACCATGGGGAACACTTCAGAGCATTTACATCCTCAGGCATTTCCTGTATTTGACTCTCCTGCTCTTAAGCCAGTTCTACAAGGAAAAGAGAAAACGACTGTCATAGTCAGGATCATAACTGAAGAGCACATCATGTAAGTTTATACACCAGTGAGATTTTTACATTCCATGAGAGAATCTTTCTTATTGTTCTAACTCCAATTTCAACTCCTCCAACTCCAACTCCAGCTCCAATCCCAATTCTAATTCTTATTCTAATTCCATGAGGGACTGAGGGTGTTGCACAGGGAACAGTGCTTGCTAGAATGTGTGAGGCCCTGGGCTCTATCCTCAGTACTGCAAAAAGGAACCCTGAGGAATTCCATAGAACAGATGATACCACAGCCCATCATCCTTCAGCAAATTCTCCCTAGCACCAGCCCTGTGGCAAAGTTTTGGAGACTTTGACTCTCCTCTCCAATTACATATATTGTTTTTTTGAGAAATGGATTCTCTGTGCAGCCCTGGCTGTCCTGGAACTCACTTTGTAGACCAGGCTGGCCTTGAACTCAGAGATCCACCTGCCCTTTCCTCCAAGTGCTGGTATTAAAGATGTTCACCACCATGCCCAGCTCCAATTATATTTCAATGGCTTCTTCAAGAAGAAGACACAGATACAGCTTATGAGTTACTGTTGGTCATTTCTGTGATGAGATGTCAAAGAAAGGGTAGTCTCTAAATTCCAGTGAACTATGAAACGGCAAAAGGCATTAAGTTCCCCTGTCTTCTCACTACCTTCCTTTATGAGAGCTCCATTGCATTAACCTTTTGAATGCTTCCAAGTGTTGAACTGTGAGTCAAAAACTCTATTCCCTGTTTGCTGCATCTTTCCTGGTCACCCATCATATTATTTGAAGTCCTTTTACCTCAGTCAGTACAGTCTACAAATCCAGAGCAATGTCTTGAGAGTTAGAGCAGTGGTTCTCAAGGTTCCTAATGCTGTGATCCTTTAACACAGTTCCTCATGTTGAGGTGACCTCCAACCATAAAATTATTTTGTTGTTATTTTATAACTGTAATTTTACTACTGTTGTTAATCATAATGTAAATATCTGATTTATAGGATATCTGATATGCAACACCTGTGAGAGGGTCACGAATCACATGTTGAGAACAGCTGATATACACAGTAAAGAGGGTCTTGAGCAAGTTGACTCCGGGTTCCTTTTCTTGACATTTGAGTGTCTGCTAGAAGATGCAAGAGAAAGGAAAATAGCTTATTTCTGGCCTACCAACTCCTCTGGTGGGCAGCAATATGAACCATTCGTTCATGGTCTGAGAATTAAGAATTCTGTAAGGGCAGGGCATTTAGTTCCGTGGCAGAGTGCTTAGCTAGCAAACACACGTCCTCGGGTTTGGTTCCCAATACACACACACACACACACACACACACACAGAGAGAGAGAGAGAGAGAGAGAGAGAGAGAGAGAGAGAGAGAGAGAGAGAGAGAGAGAGAGAGAGAGAGAGAACCGGACAAAAAGTACTATATTTACCTCCCTTGTGGTGTTGGCTATGTTTATGCACTCTGCCTACTGCTACCCTCTGACTCAGTGGTTCTCAACATGTGGGTCAAGACCCCCTTGGGGTCCTATATTAGATATCCTGCATCTCAGCTGATTGCTGATTTAACAACATTGCTGATTTAACAACACAACTTTAAAGATGATAAAACAAAAACAGAGTGACTAGAGGTTCTTGGAAAGCTTGTTGAAGAAACATTGAAAGGTGTGATAGTAAATGGGAACATTGTCTTTCCCCTTACTCACGGTGGTCGGGTCACTTTGCCCTCAGAATGCCATTGAGATTATACTGTGTAAACTGAGGGAGGAACAAAGCAAGTGTCAGTTTCTTAGTTCGCCAGCTGGGACTTCCCTCGATTGAGAAAGTGAAGTTCTGAAACTCCACCTGAGTCAGGTCTGGTTGTGATCCTGGCCTATCGCCTTGAGGTACAGCTTCAGGGGTCTCCTGTGTTGCTCTGGCATTCTAGAAAGATCATAATTTGATCTGTAGACCATCACTGCACCATGGGGGAGGGCTCTGAGCACCAAAGCTAAAGTTCGTGTTTATGTTTCCTGTCTTTCTCATTGCCTTTTGCCGGCACACATTTTACAGCTTGTGCTCTCCTAGACAGTCACAGAGTCAACTTATCACAACTAGTAAGTAATTACACTGCCTAAGCGAATGAAGGGCTTCATGTTCCCACATATGACAACTGTTCTCTACTCTTAACAAATGATACAGAATACATTTTTTTTTGAGACAGGGTTTCTCTGTGTAGTTTTGGTGCCTATCTTGGATCTCACTCTGTAGACTAGGCTGGCCTCGAACTCACAGAGATCCACCTGGCTCTGCCTCTCAGGTGCTGGGATTAAAGGCGTGCACCACCGCGGATTCAGAATACATTCTTCCACAGATTTTTTTTTTTCCTTCCAGGAAATAGTCACAGATGCATGCAGTGGTTTCCAAGAGTCCCAGTGTGCAGGGTGAGCATGCACAAGTTTGTATATCATTCTTTCCTAACATTTCCTCAGATCAGCTGAAAACCATCCTAATTTGTTTCTTTTAGGTTGCTTAGCTTTTTGGACAAATTTCCAAAGACTGCTCACCTTCATCTATCTCTACTACAATGTACAATCGAGTTTGTTAGTGGTGTATTCAGACCACATCAGTGTGGTTCAGAAAATTAAAGCACATGAATGGTTTTTCCAGGAAAACTAAGCATCAGGACTTGAGGCATCCCTCATTCCCACCAGTCTCTGTTTAATTAAATGATTTTACACTCTAATATCTGAATGTTTATAAATTCCCTCCATAAGTATAGTGTGAATATAGTTTATTTTTAGAACAATTCATTGTCCTGAATCCCTAAACTGCACTAATTTGAGTGACTTATATGTTAACCTTAAGCTTAATATGACTCTACACACAAATGCTACCTAAAAGGACTCCAGAATTGAATATAACTTTATATGTATCTATAACCTATATATTTCTACATAATTTGTATGATTATTTGCACATAGAATGAATCTGCATTTTTGTAATGCAGAACATGTATTAATAATTTATTCATAAAAAAACAAATAACACAGAGTCTCTTTATGTTTAAGGAATAAAACTGGTTCTGTGAAGGCTAAAGAAACTCCATTTTGTGCTAGGCATCCATCTTGGTACCCACTAGCCATTTGTCACTGACTCCAGACCCTGGAAGATGAGTTCGCAGTAACCCTGACTTAGTGACCCTCCCCCACAAAAATGTACAGCCATGACTATCTGCTTGCTATCAGGTGACTAACTGCACTTCAGCTTTTCTAGCCTGCTTACGCACACATCCAAGGACTAGTTTGATTTTGACTTGACTACCTAGTCTTGGAAGAGCAGAACAGCTCCCGGCTTACTTGTGTTCAGAGTCTTCTTGTACTTTTCACCTTTAAAAATCCTCCCCTCACCCCCCTTCACATGGCAAACTCAAGTTTGGCTCAGAGATTATTGTCTTGCTAGCAGCTTTAATACATTTAGCTAATTATAATCCAGATTGAGTCTATGTTCCCCCTTCCCGGGGGGGTCATGAACTCTATAATTGTTCAATAGTATTTTTTTTTTCATTTAGGAAGTCATGTTCCCTCTGAAAATGTGACATTTTGGTATTAAAGAACTTTCTTATTCCATTTCCCATGTATAAAACTGACAAAGTTCAAAACTCATTTCCCAGCTGGGCATGGTGGTGGCACATGCCTTTAATCCCAGCACTCTGGAGGTAGAGACAATCGGATCTCTGTGAGGGAGGCCAGCCTGGTCTACAAATTGAGTTCCACAAGAGCCAGGGCTATGTAGAGAGACCTTTGCCTCAAAACAAAAACCCTCATTTACCAAATAAAGAGAAGTAAAAACATCACAACAACTTCACCCATAGGACAAAGGTATCCAGGACCTGACACAAGTTCTAGAATGGCTGTCTTTTTTCTAGTTACTGACCTGCACTCTGGATTCTGTCACACCTATCCATCTTGCAAGTTCCTTTCTGTGGGCAAAAGTTGCAAATGTTCAGTATTTGGCATCATGGTTGAAATTTAAAAAAATGTAAAAGGCATTTTATATCCATTTTCAAATGTTTGGCCTCACTTCTGTGACATTCACTTTGAGGACTTTGAGGCTTTTAAAATGTGTTTCTGCCAACGATATTTTATTTTCTATGTGCTACTGATAGAAATGTGAAAAAAAACTGAATAGGTCCCTAAGACACTCAGACACAATTTGAAAATCACTAAAATAGAAAACAAAACGTGATACAAAATGTTACTGACATTAACATGTGTTGATACAACAGAGCTGTGAACAGAATCACATGGAGGAAAGGTTTTGGGAACTTTGTCAGACTGGAAAGAGAAATTCAAATAAAAGAAAATGGATTAATTAAAATGGAATTCCTAGTGTTCAATTACCATGCAAAAATGTTCAACCTGCTGATTACCAGGGATAGAAAATACTAAAGCCACAACAGGTGCAAAAACACTGTTTAAAAGTCTCACAATGCTAGCAGCACAAGCTTGTACTACCAGAGTGAAGGATCTGAACCAAGCTCTCTGGAAGTTCCAGGCCAACCGGGGCTGGAAAGTGAGTTTCTGTATCAGTAAAAGAGAATCAGGAGAAAAGGAGGGGTGGGGAAGGAGAGGAGATAGGTAGATAGAAGGGGAAAGGATGGGGGAGAAAGGAGAAGGGTTTGAGTGAGGAGAGAGGAAAAGCCAGACTGTGGTGCTGCACTCCTGGCTCTTCCGGGGTTTGCTTTTGTTGTTCTCCTGGCACAGGCCTCCTGGAGCCAAGTAGCTGAGGATGACCTTGAACTTCTTACCCTCATGCTGCCACCTCCCAAGTGCCCAAGTGGAGGGATTGCAAACAAGGACTACTGTAGATGTAACCAACCTTCTTATTAAATAAGAAACACAGAACCAATGCAAAGAAGAAAGCCAAGAGGTCAGAGCTAAGAGCTAAAACCTTACCCTTCCTCCTGCGGTGGTCCTACCTCTCCGAACAAGAGCTACTTTCTGTGTTAAAGTCCTTATATAGAATTTCTGTTCTGCCTTCTCATTGGTTGTAAACCCAACCATATGACCACCTCCTCACGGCCTGTCTGTATAGACCTCCAGGTTTTCTATGATTGGTATTGAGATTAAAGGCATGTGTATCCAATAATGGCTGTATCCCTGAACACACAGAGACTTACCTAGCTCTGCCTACTAAGTGCTGGGATTACAAGCGTATGCCACCACTGCCCTGCTTTCCTATGGCTTGCTAATAGCTCTGACCCCGGGCAACTTTATTTATTAACATACAAATAACATTTTACTACAAATAAAATATCACCAGACTACCAGCATGGATTTGATTGATTGATTGAGATCACATTTCAGGCTATAGCCCAAGATGTCCTGGAATTTGCAGTGAGCCTTTTGCCTCAGCTGTGTTGCTCGGGCCACAAGTCACCATACTCAGCACTTTATCTTGCTTTTAGGGACAGTTTTTTTTTTTCTTGAGTAGAAATTTTAAGGGGAAGAATACTTTCTCTCCCACCCTGCAAAATATTCAACAGTAACAATGAAATCAATGATTTAAGAAAAATGTTCCAAAGCATTTATAAAAATATAACTTAATTACAATGTATCTGGTCAGTCACAGGCATCCTGTTCTGCCCGCTTTCTCAATGCCATTTACTGTGGGTTGAGCTTCTTCAGATTCAACCAGTGACAGCAGTTTAGGGTTGCAATGAGCAGAATATGCTTGTGAGAACAGCACAACCCATGGGAATGTGGGGGTGTACATTGGACTTCTAAGACACAGTCCTGCTGATTAGTGTTGCCTTGGTGATGAGGTATCATCCCAGGGAAGAGAACATGCTCAACTGTGCTGACAGATTTGAAAGGAATAAGGCACAGTTCTCCCATTAGCTATGAAGTCTGGTGAGAAACGTCAGTGAACACCTCTTGGCCTAGAATTCTACATCTGAGAGCTGGTACTTGACATAAATAAAGCAAATATGATCATGTAGAAGTTCTCTGCCTCTGAACATTCACAAAGACAGAAGTTAGAGCCTGGCATGCTTCCAGGGTCTCTAGTTGTAGGATATTGAAAAGCGTATACAGAGGCTGTTGAAGGCTCAGGAGACCTATCACAGGGATCCACACCTCCCTGGGGCACTGGGGCAATTTATACTGTTTAGCATTGATTAATACTGTTAAGATTGGTTACAACCTATTAGAATTATCTGTTGTCTGCTGAAATTCCCTTAAGTCCTTGTAAAATCCTCGATAAGACTTTATAGGGCTAAGTGAATGTGTTAAGATTTGCCTTTTATCTACATAGTCTTTTAAAAGTGTGGCTATGTATGTTTGTTCACATGTGCAAATGGAGGCGCATCTTTGGGAACTCTGACCATCTCCTTTGACATAGTTTCTCAATTGCCTGGAGGTCACAAATTAGGCTGGAATTGTACTAGTCAGCAAGTCCTAGGAACTTACCTGCCTCGACCCCATCAGTGCTGAGATTACAAATGAAAGCAAGCATCCCTGAAATTTCTACTTGGGTATGGGTATCTAGCTCAGGTCCTCAAGGTTGAGCACTTTACCAAATGAGCTATCTCCTTAGCTTGCCTTGTCTTTTCCACAAGGAGGCAGGCAGTTTGGGACACATTACCATCACTCTTTGAGTGCAGGGGGGTCTCAGAAGAAATAGAATTGTTACAGGCAATTGCACACTTGAAACTAATACCCTTGTGGAGAGTTTATGACGTTGGCATTCTAAACCACAAAGCAGAAGCTGTTTCCTAATATTCAGACACCTTAGGCAGATGCAGGCAGGGTGTGTTCAGTATTGGAGTACATGGCTAGACTCTATGTAATCATACTCAAGTCTGCTTTCATGAACCAATTGGTTTAGTTGGAGTGACATAGAGGACAATAGGTGTGAGTTTACTTACAGTAGCTCGGGACAAGTTATGGGAACTAAACCACCCAACAAAAGTAACTCTCCCCTGAAGCACGCATTAATGGCTTATTCATGCTCTGGGCTGGGTGGAGGGTTGATGAATCCCTCCTTGGTGGCTCACAGTCTGCTAGTACACTCACTCCTGTGCTGTCTCACAAGCTCTCCACCCACCGTGGGTAGCTAGTGACTACAGAGAGAGGGAGAATTGACCTCTCCCAGGGATGAGCCCTCTCAGTGGTTAGTCAAGGCAAAGGATCAGCCCTGAAATCACATACACACAAACAACTAAAGCAGACTCAGCAAGCCATATTCACACATTTATTCATACATATATGTCTATACGTAGGAAGAATAATTGAAAAGAGGCAATTAATGTGAGAGTAGTGGGGGAAGGCATGGGAGGAGTTGGAAGGAGGGGACTAATAAGAATATAGATAATTGGGACTTAAAATGTCCCTAATAGAACTGGTTTTTTTTTCAGCATGCACACACTCAAACACAATAAATGTAAATTTATTTTGTTTGCATTTTAAAATACATGTAAAACAAGCTGGTTATAGTGGTGCACATCTGAAATCACAGTCCTTGGGAAATGGAAGCAGGTAGATCAGAAATCTAAAGTCATACTCAGCCTTGTCTTCATGAGACCCTTTGTACTGTGACTTCTAGTTGTTTATACAGGCTCCAATCCCTATGCTAAAGCCAGTGGGACTTGTACAGAGCTCTTTGACTCAGCCTACCTCATGGTAGGAATTCAGGACTGTGCATTCAGCATTGTGAGATTAAAAAATAAGCACCTTTACTTTGTGCCTGGTGTGGTTTTTTATGTCATTTCCTGGGATGGAGAGATGCACAGTGGTTAACAGCCCTTGCCATCAAGCCTGTTGACCCATATGATTGCCAATATTCACACAGTGGAAGGAGAGAACCAAAGATATAGGTTATCCTCTGCCATCCACATGTGTGTACCCTATCACTATATATATATTATATACACATATACATAATACAGATTGTTAGGTCTCAAACAGGGGACAAAAGGATGAGGTAACAACATGTGAAATTGGAGAATGACTGCCAGGTTCTCCCTGCATCTCCCAGTCCCTACCTGTTACAGGGCCCTCTGACTGGCATATCCCTCTCTTACCCTAACCTTCTCGAGCCCAGAGCCTGGGCTGCTCTGATCCCAGCTGCCCTTCCCTTTATACATAACTCAGCCATTTTGTTCACTTGGTCTTTATTTTGTCTATTCTCTTGGCTGGTCTCTGGGTCCAGGCTTCACCACTTGTTCAACAGTTCCTCACCCCTCCTTCCCTCTCCTCACATGGCTCAGGCTCATGTCCACTCTGGACTCTCTGAGATGTCCCTGCCCATGGCTGTGTTCTCCTTTCTCTACAATAAACCTGCTCCCCTACCATACCTAGGAGCATTCATGTACTTACTTTTTATTTTTCTCCCTTTTTTTTTCATTCTACTGGTGCTGAAACCTGGGACCAGTCACATACTTTCCATTTTGTGTCCTTTTCATTCAGAAAGAAAATAAATAAGATTAAAAGTAAATAAATGTTTAATTTACCTAATAATCAGCAAGTTGGACATCCTTACATGCTAATTGAACATTAGAAATCCTTGGATGAGCTGCTGCCAAACGCCATGTCTGGGTTTGTGGTCCTACTGCAGCTGGGATCTGTATTGAAATCTGTGGCCCATGTCACCTCAGGGGGACACAGGAACCATGCACGATGAAATCTGAGGCAATGTTTAGAAGGCCCTGCCATTCTCTGGTGCTGCCCCTCACTGGAATTACAGCAAGAGAGCTGGCCTCCATACTCATGGGAGAGATGCAATAGCACTTGGGAGAGATGGCCCCACCCCTCACCACAAGCAAGGGAGAACTACCCTGCTGGCATGGTCATAGGGGAGCAGGCTCCACCCCTCCCCCAAAGGGGACAGCCCCAGTGGCCAGAACTGACCCGTTCAACTACCACCCAGGACCACAACCAGGCCTGGGGTTGGCCCACACTACCATCTGTACCATCCAGGACCTGTTAGAGAAGGTGAAGTCACTGATCCTGGGAAACTATACCCACAGAATCTCCATGACTTGGGGTGGTCACAAGATATCCTAGAGGAGTTTCAGTGAGGGTCTAGTGATGACGGTGTACCAGAAACTTGAGGACATGAACCAGACCAATGACTCATTGCAAATGAACATTTGCAAGTAAAGCTGATTGGACAAAAAAGTTTACTGTGTGAAACATTGAAGCTCCCAATACCACCAGGATGAATAAAGAGATATTGCTAGAGCTGGGAGAAGTGGAGCTACAAAGAAGGGCCATTTAATTTGTTTGTTTTGTTTTTTCTTTTTGTTTTTCTTTGTTGTTGTTGTTTGCTTCTTTTGTTTTGGATTAGTTTGATGTTTTAACATTTCCTTTTGGGGGCACTGCAGGGGTGATGGGAGGATATGGAAAGACTGAGAGGTGTGCTTAATTAGGGTACATGATGTCAAATTCCCAAATATTCAATAAAGAAATTATGTTAAATAAAATAAGTAAAATCGTAAGGAAGGAAAGAAAGAAAAATATTTGCATGGATTCTATCAGTCTATTTCTTTATTTGAGTTGGCTTTAGTTGGCTTTCTGCTTCTGCAATAAAACACAGGAACTAAAGCAAACTGGGGAGGAAAGGGTTTATTTCCTCTCAAAGCTTACAGTCTATCATTGAGAGAAGTCAGGGTAGGAACTGGAGGCAGGAACTGAGGCAGAGGCTGTGTAGAGATGTTGCTTACCGGCTTGCTCCTCTTGGCTTCTTCAGCCTGCTTTCTAATACACTCCAGGATGACCTGCTCTGGGGTGGCTCCACCCACAGTGGGAGGGACCCTTCCATATCAATCATTAATCAAAAAAACGCTCCTCAGAATGGCTTACAGGATGGAGCCATTTTCCAATGGAGATTCCCTCTTTCCAGATGCATCTAGCTTCTGTCTACTTGACAAAAATGCAACAGACACTTTGTCCACTGGAAAAAGTAAACAAAAACGAAAACAATTTAAAAAGAAACAAACAAAAATGGTTCTCTCAAGTTCTATGGTTGGTATGAAATCCCAGGTATGGTCAGAACCAGCTCTGTCTGGATAAACACCATCTCCCTAGAGATTTTCAATGTCCCTCTTGCCCATGTGTGGTACAACATGGTGAGGGTGAGGAAGAACACACTATGATGGAGGACAGGAGAATTTATGGGTCAATGTAAACACCACTTGACAAACTCCCATGACATAAAAGGCTACTGATGCTCACTCAGTGATGTGCCCCCACAGAAGGAGACCATGTCATTTTCTTTAAATGGCATTTCCTTGATAACTGTCATACATAACACACTAATGCAGAAGACACATGAAGAAAGCAAATTGAGAATCTCTTTATTTCAAATACAGGTTCTTAGGGAAGAAAGATGTAAGAACATGTGGGCGGAAGGCAAAAATGCATGTGCAAGTGGATCCTGGTCAAGGCAGGCACACTGGGTCTCCTGCACAATCTTTAGATTGAGGTGGAGCGGGTCCCAGGAGGAGCACTGCTAAGTCCTGGCAGATTCTTCCCTCACCAGATCTGTTCTCTCCTCTTCCTGAACCATCTCTGCAATGAGAGGGAAGAGGGATTTGTTCAGTAGGGTAATCAGGATATAATCAGAAAAAACATCGTGTGACATTAGCTGCTCTCTATAATTTAGATTGCACAGAAGATCCTGCTGTCTCACTACTCTAATGCTGTGTGGGGCTGAGGGACTGGAACAGAGTCCAGTGCTTACCTAGAATGTGGGAGGCCCTGGTTTCCACCCCAGTACTGCAGAACAGTCCCTGGACAAATGTCCAAACGTTGCATGCCCTTCCCCGCTCCCTACAGTAATTCACTATTGAGGAAGTCAGCAGGATTTTCAGGCAGATGCACCAGCGTGCTTCAGATAATTATAAAGCTGGGTGTCCTTATCTGTGTGGCTTCATCAGATGCTTCAAAACAGCAGAGGGACCAGGCATTTGCACTCTATGCTTTCCTATTCCCATCAGTCTCTGTTTAACCAAGCTTACATCAGCATTATCAGTGCTGGGATCTGCTTGTCCTATCCACACACCCATATTACTCCTGTAAGGATAGAATCTATGCTTAGTTTTCAGTATTTCTAATAGTTTAGGATCATGGAACCCCTAGCTACACTAATTTGAATCCTTTAATCCCCAGGAGTACTCCACAGAGAAAACCTACCCAAAGGATACCAGCATTAAAGGACTTGAATGTACATGTACAAACATACATACATACACACACAGACACAGACACACATAGACTCCCTCCCTCCCTACCTCTCTTTCTCTCTCTCTCTCTCTCTCTCTCTCTCTCTCTCTCTCTCTCTCTCTCATACACACATATATATTATGAATACTGAATGTAAAAAAGACATAAAAAAAGGAACATGACTTGCACCTAGGTATGGTGGAAGAAAATGTCTATAATAGATTTGTGGGAGAGCATAGCCAGAGGAAGACATCTGGGAGAGTCCAGAGTGGATGTGACCAGACTGAGCCATGTGAGGAGAGAAGAGAGGGGGGACACAAATGTATCAACATTATAAACAAAGGCAGTGTGATACCCTGAATTATCCCAACCACAACTCAGGCTTCTCAGGCCTGTTCTAACAGGACCTTACTTAGATCAACAGGCACTGGACAAACATTTCTACTTGTTCCACCTAAATACTACATGAGAATAGCTCCACTCCCAGTTTATAGAGCTCCCACTCCCTTTTGGAAGCCTAGGACAGCAAGGCAGGGGTCTTGCAGGCTGGAATGTGTGGGTGGCTTTAGTTCTGGAGGGGAAAATGGAGGCAGACAAAATGGCTCAGCAGATGAACATGCCTGCCAGCCAGCCTGAGGAGATGATTTTGAGCCCAGAACTCACATCCGGGAAGGAGAGAACCAAGTGCTTCCAGCTGTCCTCTGACCTCCAAATGTGAGACACAGCTCCTCTCGTCCCCCCCGCCCCACACACTCATGCCAAGACAAAATCAAACTTCAAAATGTAATCTGAACTTTTCAGTAAATAAAAACAAGAAGGACAGCTGCCAGCAAGCCAGAGGCCTCTCTGTACCAGCTTGTTCCCTATGAAGGGACTTGAAGCCACACAAGGTGCTTACCCTTCTTCAGCACTGGATCGTGATTTCTCTGGAAAAGGTGTTCCAACTCCTGCAGCTGTAGCCCTGTCACAGAGGCAGCTGCAGGACCCCAGCGCTGGCACAGGCTGTATTTTGGGCATGGTAACTGGAATGGACTGTGCACTGGGAGTCAGAACTGACACAGGCTGGGCATGGGGTCCTGTAATGGCACAGGCTGCTCATTGGGTGACACTGTACTTGGTATAGACTGAACATTGGGTACTGTAATTGTTATGGCTGTACACAACCCACCTGGAATGGCATAGGGTGTGCAATAGGAACTGCCATAGGTGGTGTGCTAGATAACTTAACTGGCATACGCTGTACATTGGACATAGTAACTGGCATGGGACAGACATGGGGAACAGAAACAGGCATAGGCTGTATCTGGGCCTCAGTGATTGACACAGGCAGTACCTGGGGCACAGTAACAGACATATGCTATACCCGAGACTCAGTGATTGGCATAGGCAGTAACTGGGGCAAATTAACAGGCACAGGCTGTACACCAGGCACTGTTACTGACATACACTGTTCTCGAGGCACCAGATGTGACATATGCTATACACAGGTCACAAAGCTGCACAGCCTCAGTGCCCCCTATGCACTCAGGAACCGGCTTCTGAGGTGGACGCTCATTCTCCTGGCTATTGGGATTGGCACTCTCTCGGTCATCCATGAGGCCCAAAGGTACAGCAGCAGAAGGACCTTCTCCAGTCTTCCCTGTTTTTCTGTTCTACTCCTCTCCATTCTGCTGTTGGGGCTCCCGACGCAGGGTGGTCCCTTCCACTCTCTTCCTCGTTTCTTCCCTCTTCATATGGGGAGAGCATCGGTGTCTCAGCACCTGAAAATAGAAAACAGAAAGAAGAGGCGACAGGGACCAGAGTGGTGCCAAGTTGCTATGATGTCAAGGCAGGCAAAGCCCTCAGTGCCCCATGCCTCTCCAGTCACCTCTGAGGAACAACATCTCCTCACGGACATGGCCAACCCACCACTCCTAGCATGCACTGACCTTTCCATTTTTCCTGGTCAGGTCCCTGAAGAGTCAGGTGTTTGTTTGATGTTTCCATGCTCCATGTCAGGAATGCTGTCGAAGTTCCTCAAGGTTTGCCTTCCTTTATGTGTCTCTTCACATTCTGAAGGGGAGCCCCCTACAGTTCTGGCAGGAGAACTACTCCACCAGGTAGGGTTCTTTCTCTTCTGGACCTAAGGACCTGACATCCAGATTATCTTATCCAATCAGAAGCCTTCCTTCCTGGCTTCCTGGGATGATTGACAGTTGCTGTGGACTGAGACCCTGAAGTCCAAAAGCAACAGCAGTTTGGAGCTTCAGTGAGCAGAATGTGTTTACATTGAAGGTGTGGCCCTTGGAAAGTAGAGTGAAGAAGGAACATTTCAAGTTGCAACTTCATGAGTCCTTTTGCCGTGGTGAATTAGCTTCCTAGGTAACGTGTGGAGGTCAAAACTATGGGAACCCATTTACTGGCACTAAGAAAAGATCCCCCCAGTAACTCTGGAGGCCTTGTGGAAATGTGTGGACCATATCTCTTGGTCTAGCACTCCACATTGGGTCCCTGGTACTTGGCAGAGAACGGTTATTAAGCTAATGTGTTTATCTGGGAGGTTCTTTCACACACAGTGAAGTTAGAGCCTGTCATGCTTCCATGCTCTGCCTTTCCAGGAGCTGGGCAGGGTTGCAGGGTTCTGCTGGCCATTCCACAGGCAGATCAGAGGGATCATCTTCACCAGGGCTACTGGGGAGGAGTTTGGTAGTACTGTTCAGCCTTCATGAGTGCTAGCAAAAGCTGTGAGAATTGTCAGACCTGTGCTGAGGTTCCTCACCTTCTCTTGAACACACACACACACACACACACACACACAAACACACACACACACACACACACACACATACACACACACACATTCAATCCCCTTGATTCTGTTCCTCTAGAGAACCCTAATACAGTTATCTACCATAACTACATGGTAATACCATATTGCTGAAGACATCACATACTTTAGCTGAAGGACATAGAGAAATCAATTTTAAAGTTTCCTGGAATCTTCTTCCCTGCTGCCTAGATTTCATAGTACCAAAAGATTCTCTGCAGACTACAGGGGATGGGGAGTTCTATTCCTATGTTAGTCTCATCATACCATGCATTAGTTGGTCCATGTGGGTTCCATGGGCAGATTGGTAACTTGCCCCAATAGCTAGGAGGTTGTCCTTTAGCTAAGTGTGCACGACTAATTTTTAGTAATTTAATGCAACTGAATCCTTTGATAGCCCTGTTTGATCCTGCATCTACTTGAGTTTCTACAGCAGCATCCTCAGCCCCGATGTGACTACACAGAAGTTTCCTGTAAAGGACAATGGTGGTGAAGGAATTAAACATTAATCCTGGGTAAATAGCCATGCACTCACAGGTATGTGTTCTACATGTATATAATTATACAGCGCTTGCTGTGTAAAGACCTTGTTTTTGCACATAGAACATTAGCAGCATGTGGTTGCTTTGGGTTTCTGTTTCTACCATGAAGTCACTTTCCTTCCAGGAACAGTTAGAAGCACTAGCTGAAGTATAGTTCTTCCATTTTCCAATGAAGAAGCCAGTGACTGCCATCATAGGAAAACAGAAATCATACACCTACTTAAAAAGACCCAGGACAACTGGTCCAAGACCTGAAGTGCTTCAGATGGACTGTCCTGCCCCATGTTTTCTCAGATTTACTGACCTGCACTTTGGCTTCAGGCACATTCATGTTTCTGGCAAGCACCTGTCTGTGTAGAGAAAGCCACACAGATCAGGAGTCAAGAATATGAGAAAAGTCACAAGCTGTGACAGTTTTTAGCAGTCTTCCTGCTAAACTCCTCAACGACTTGTCACTGATAAAACCAGGCATGGTTTTCAAAGGTTTCATATCATCACAACACTTAAAGTGTTGTGTTGTACATTGATGGTCAAGATGACTCTAATTAGCTTACACAAATAATTTCAATGCAGTATATTATAAATGAGGACGAAGGCAGAAGTCTATGATAAAGGCGTTATGCAAATTTTAAACATAGGAAAATGTAGGAAATATGTGAAAGGCTACATGATGACAGGATCTTTTTCTCCTTACTCTGTTTCCTGTAAATTTTGTTTAGTACCTAATGCGAAGATCAGGAAGGAGAGGGAGTGGGGGGTATGGTGTGGAGGGGGAGAAAATGAGATAAAATAGAGTGCATCAAAAATATAATCTTCCGTGTATCATAGAATATAACTAAGACTATGTAGCCAGAACTGAGAGTGGAGACCTGTATTTCTACCAACTTGGGAAACTACGCCAGCAGGGTCACAATATAAGGCCTGAGTGGGCTCTAGTTTAAGTTCAAGGTCACCCTAAGGAAGGTAGAGAGACCATATCTCAATCAGTAAGAGGAGGCTCATAGCCAAGGCAAAGGGCCTCAGATTTATCTTCCCAGTACTTGAACACCAGAAAGAAGATAGCCTCAAGAACAAGATTAGCTTGGTTTACATTGGGAGATCCATTTCAGCAAGGACTCCAAAGGAAGTCCATTTTTAAAGAAACCAAACACCCCTTTAGTATCAACCAAGAAATAGGTGGCTGTGGTCTTAGATTTAGTGGACTGCATGTGAAGCATACACATTCCCTGCCTTCAACCCTTACCACAGACAAACAAAAGTGACAAAGACAACCACAGTGTAGGAAAATGTTTGGAAAGAACACAGTCACAATCTCTTACCCAGTGGGGTAGCTAACATAATCAAGAGGTGAGGACGCAGAGAAAACAGGAGATTCTAGACTGTGGGTGGAAATATCTACTCATGTACTAGGTTGGGAAAAGGATTGCTTACGAAAAGACTCAATCCAGTAACTCCATTTCAGAGTTTACATAGCCAAGACCAGAAGCCTGGAGCTGAAGAGAGTTTTGTCATCCCAGGTAACATCAACCCCACCCCCATAGCCACAAGGCAAAACAACGCTGAACTCCTCAGAGGAGGGATTCTAAACAAAGACAGGGTATGTTGATACAGAGGTGTGAGATTCAGACCCAAAGGGATCTGAACAGCAGCAGAAACAATAGCTGAGAAGCTCAAGAACTATGACAAATCAGTCAAAAAAGGACGTTGACGTCTATCAGAGGCGGCCTTTAGAGCACTAGTGTTTACACCAGGAAGGAAGAAGAGGTCAGGTTCTGGGGTGGAAGAAGTAGGGGATTTTGATACAGTTGGTCAAGAGGAATGGACTTCTAGAGCTGTGTCAGACAAATCATAACATTGCAGAATTCTAAAGCATCAGAAGAGTTTGAGTTCCTACACGATTTTCATTCACCCATGTTGCACCACGGTTGAGAACCGAGATAAAGAAGGACATGAGCAGTAAGCACACCTGTCTCATGCCACCACTGCATGAAAACACTAACCTTGATTCAAACACTGAGCTCGATGCCACAAAGCAACTTCCCCACACCCATCATGGGGTAGAAGCTACCTGTGGTTTGGAAATGAATGGGGAGGACAGGGTCCAGAAGGGGTAAAGGCCAGGACAATATGAACACTAGCTCCTGGAGGCCAGGGTGCCTCCTGGTGTCAGCCACATACCTTGTGAGCACATCCGGGTACTGGGTTTCTTGGAAAATGGTCTCCATTTCCTGCACCTGCCACTGTGTGAAGTGGAACTGGATTTGGTGCCTGCTGGGCTGGCGCCTTGGAACCCTGCTGGGCTCCTGTGGGTCCACCTCCATGGCAACCTGTTTGCTGTGGTCACCTTCAGGACCCAGGCTGTTGTAAGGGCTCCTGTGGCCTCCCTGGTTGAGGTTGCCCTGTTGGTTCTCACTGTCATCAAGGCTTAGAGCTCCTTCATAGACCCTGCCACCCAATTCAGGTGCTCCCTCCTGTTCAGGGTGGGGGCCACTGTCTTCCTCATAGTCCTCCAGATGACAGTAGAAGTTGTCGTTGTAATTGTGTAGGTGTTCCATGGCTGCTGCTCCTCAGACACCTAGTGACCAGCACCCTCCCTGAGGTCTTTGGCAGGAGCCTAGCCTTGGGGTCTTTCAGAAGGTTGCTGCCACAATGTTTCAGGCCCTCCTCTGGCTTTCTGTGTGCTTCCTATATTAGTGGATGAGTCTCTGAAGTGAGAAATGGATGGGGCGTGGCCCAAGCATGGGATGGAGGAAGGACAGTGAATCTTACTTTTAGAAGACCTGCTCAGATCTGGCTGCCTGCCCTGGCCCATGCTTTTGGACCTCACAGAACACCTTGGGAATGGGGCTATGGGAGATTGCAGGCTGATTTTAGCATGGAGAGTGGGGAAGGGGGAAAAACTCACAAGGAGCACATGAGGCTTGGGTGAAGACTGGAGAATTTCTCAACATTCCAGACCCCACATTTCCGAGTCTCTATGACACATGAGATGAACATTGAGTGGACAGGGTCAGCTCTGCATGTGTCTGCTTCAAGAGTCTTCAAGGACTCTGAAAGCAGAGTCCAATCCCAGACCTCCACCTTCAGCAGTGGCATTTTAGACCTATGTTTACAGTGTGTTTTGCAGCACTGAAAAAATCCAGTGCAACCCTTGGAAAAGTTAACAGACTCCAGACAGCCAGTGAAGAATCTGCATTAGAATGCTTATAGAAGGTCCTGTCCAGGGCTTCTCAGCTCTGCAAGTTCAGACACTGCACCAACTGCACCCTTTGTGTTGCAGTACAAACTACTGAGGGCTGAGGGTGCCCTCTCACAGACATAAGGTCCCTTGCACAGCAATGAAAGCTACAGAAAAGCAAAGCCTCATCTAATTGATAGGAAGTCCAGTCAGAACCTGATCCAGACATGTGGTCACCTAGAGCATGCCTCCACAGGATCTGGCCCTGCAGCTGGATACACATTTTATGTAGCAGTTTCCTCCAAGATAAGACATTCCATTTGGAGGAAAGCTCCTGAAGACATAAGACATTCCAAATGGAGGTGAAACATTTCATAATAAGGGAGAGATGTTTAAGACACAGGAAGTAAAAGGCTGGATAGCTCCAACTGGGCTTAGTAGATGTTTGTTCCCAGTTATTCCTGTGTCCCCAGGAAGAGTGTCAACAGCACATCTCAGGTCCACACAACGTAGGAGCACAGGATGAGAATCCACAGTCAGCTGAGGCACAGGATTCCATCAGCAGGTTCAGTTCACGGAGCATCAGCCCCAGTGAGAAGGCTGAAGCCACTGGATGTGGCAGACAGGTACTGGATCATGATAACACTCTGTACCTGGAAGATTGGTGGCAAGGGCCCATATGGAACTCAAGAAAGTCATCTCTTGCTGGAACATCCAATGTGGAGCCTCAGGACCCTTCCTCCTGATGCCTCCAGGTCCCCAGTGAACCCATCTCTCTCTCTCTCTCTCTCTCTCTCTCTCTCTCTCTCTCTCTCTCTTTCTCTCTCTCTCTGCTTCTCCATGTGTGATCCCCACCATGAGCCCTCGGGGATTATCCTAAGATAAAGATGATTGCATAATACCATCCAGAAGTCAGTTAGGAGCAGAGGCCCTGGCGGTAGTGGCAGCTGCAGCAGTGTGTATATGTGGAGGACTGGGGGGGGGGTCAGGAAGGAGGAGGGGGCCTCACTGGTGTAAGTACTCTTCTTCCTACAGAGAAACAGTGGAAGCCAGAAGCAGCCAGGAACTCAGGCTCCCTGGAGACAATCTGAGGCCCCTGGAAACCACTGATTTCACTCCACCCTTACAAGACTGAGAACTGTTTTCAGACTATTCCAAAACCCCATGGGACTGTAGGATGTGCACTGAGCTCAATGGAGCCTACACAGCCTGGGGACAGGGGCTGTGCTCAGACTTCATTCCTCCTTCTAGAGTCCCTTCCTGCTCTTCCTGACCAAAGACAAACAGGGGATCCAAGGCTGCTGGGCCTGTCAGCTTGCACATCACCACGTACATCATATCTCCTGAACAGCTCAGGGTGGATTTTCTTTGCAGTAGCTGATGGTCAGTACAGAGACCCACAGTTGGTCATTGTTCAGTGGCACACAAGAGAAGGTGGAGCACTCAGGTCTAAATGGGACATCTCTGTCATTCCCCTTGTTCACAGGCACAGGGACCATGAGGATGACTGGTGGACGATTCTTAAAGCCAGGGGAACTAGTTATCTGTACTGAAATGTTATGTGCTAGACCTGAAAAGGGGAGACCTCAGGTTCAGGGCCATAGATTCAGCCCTAGTGAAATTCTGATACCTGTTACCACATCAAGGGCTCTAAAATCAGTGTGCTGGGAGACATCCTAGAGACTCAAAAGCAAAGTACCTGCAGCAGGCAAGGTCCCTGGAGCACTCACATTCCCAGAGACTGAAAATAGACTATGGATTGCAAGGGCAGGAGAGCATGGTGTTGGGACAATACCATGCAGTACATTTGGGGCTGTACACCTAGGCCATAGCTCTCCATCTCACTAAGATGGACTTTGTGTATTTGGACCTGCAGCTTCACATAGGCAAAGAAGCAGTACTTCTCTATGCACAGACTGACTGTTCCAGAACATTGCTAGGGACTCAACCTTGTTTACATATTAGAGCTGCTATGAAGCAAAGGTCCCTGAAATCTTGAGTACTGAGGGTTCTCCAAGGCAGGTGACAAAATGCAGAGAGAAGACATATTAGTCAAGATCTCTGAGCAGGCGAGGGAGAGACAATATGCTCCCTGAGCTGGAATGGAAGAAATGAGACAGAAACCTCCCTCTGGCCTGGATGGATGGATTCTCCTCTCCCTCTCAAGCATCAGGACTCTGGCCAGTGTGGCTCCTAGTGCCCTGGATGTCCACAGAGAGGATGCAAATCACACATAATGTACCCCTTCCTCCCACTGTCAAACCTGGGAAAAGTGTCTGGGAAGTATCCAGCTGGGTCCAGGTTGAGACTTACTGGAGTGTGGGTGGGAACAGCCATGACAAGATACACAGTGTCCTCTGCTGGAGACTTGCCCCACCTGCCCTTACAAATAATTGTTCCACAGAGGTGGAGTGAGTTGACAAGGCCATGATGAGGGTGCAGAGAATCATGTGGGGTCAGCATGAAGCAGCATAGCACCTGGAAATCTTCATTACTCGGCATGGCACAGTGACCACAGCTTGCCAGTGTCACCTCCTGCCATAAATGCCATTTCTGTAATAGGTTACTATGGTTCAAATACTTATACCCACGTTTTAGTAACCTGAAAAACAATGGAACCAACATACTTAGAATCCACCTCTTTATTGCTGAGATAATTGCAGGGAAGAAAAGGTTGTCATGGCCAGCATGGGTGGCTGAGACATTGAGGGCAGGGCCAGGTTCCAGGTCATCTGGCTCTTGGACAGAGGTGGCACACATGAGCTGCTCCAAAATCTTCAGGGATCGTTGTTCTGGGGAGCAGGTGGTGCATCAATCAATACCACCAGTCTAGTGCTTCTCCTGAAAATGACTCTCCTGTTCCTAAACCAATCCTACAAGCAGAGGAAAGGATTGTTTTAGTACACTGAACTGTACCACCACTGAAGAAAACACCCTGTAACCATGTATACTGGCTCAATTTTACTAACATTTTAGAACGTATATGGAATCCATCCCTGGGCCAGTGTGTGCTAGGTATGTGCTCCAGAACAGAGCTACTCTCCTAGCAAAGCACCACATTTCTGATTGCCCATTAACTGTTTGTTTATTGATCTAACCCCAAGAACGGTTGAAGATGTGTTACTTCAGTACCCGAGTGTGTACTGATTGTTCAGAATTTTGGAAGCAACAGATTTCATTCTCATTGAAACAGTCAAAACACCCCCATGAAGCCCCTGAGGACATGTATCCCCACACCCAGTCCTTCAGCTATGGGACAGACTCAGAATATTGCCGCTTCCCTCCAACAATTGATATTTTTAATGCATTCTTTCAGGAAAGGATGCAGATCTAGCTCATGGGTTGTTCCTGGTCCTGGCAGTGTGTTGAAAAGTATCAAAAACAATTCTCTTGGAACCCCGGAGTACTATCTCAAGGCCCAAAGCTGTCTGTAAAAGGCTCCATGGTGATAGCCTTTTGTGAGTATCCAGAATGCACATTTTATGAGACAAAGGGCACTTCTTCCTGCTCTATGCTTCCTCCCTAGGCTCCAAGTATACTGCGTATAAGCCTTTTCCCTTGTGGGCATGTGTTCTGGAAAAGTCAGGGCTGATTGTAATGGTGAGCAGAGTTCACATACATCACCAACAAAAGACTGGTAAAAGGGTTATGGGCCGTTTGAGGTTCCTGGTCCCAGTATTGATTCAGAACTAAGCCAGGCATGGGACATTTACAGACTAGATCAAGAAGTCTGAGAAAAGGTTTTCTGAGACACGCAGAGTGAAAGAGTTGAAGGTTAGCAAGAACATGGTCTCTTCACTTAAGTGAGGCGTGTGGGCTGCACAGCCTTCAGAAGGTCATGGAGAACACACTATGTCCACTGAGGGACAGACAAAGCACCTTGGCACGTTAGGTTTCAGGTGTCCAGGTTGGCATTTGCTTCCAACCTTGAGCCAAGCCTGGCTATGGACTGGTCTGGAGTTCAGCAGATGCAACACCAGGGTCCAATGCTGCTGCTACACTTCTCTTCTAGACAACAACATCACAAAGATGTGGAGCCCTCCCAAAATATTATTATTTTTAGAATACTGACCAGCACAAGGGCTTCCGACACACCAATACATCTTGCAAGATCCTTCCTGAAGTGAAAAGATTCCAACATTTAGGCTTTATGGTGGAAATAAAGTGTATAAGGACATGTCCTATTTGCTTTTAAAAGTTTTGGGTCCACACTTATGTATGCACACACGTGTACACACACACACACACACACACACACACACAGAGTATTTCTCACACCTACTTTGAGAATTACTTCAGTAACAGGTTTCTTTCAGGGACCAAAGTTAAAGGGTAATCCCCCAATCACAGGTATGTGGTCTATGTACTTAACATGTAAGTCTTCATTATGAGAGCCTCCACGATGAAAAGTGTTAGTCAAATTTTAATCTGAGGTGGAATCCTTCCTGTATTTTCCCAGCCACACCTCAGGATTCTCACTCATACTTACAGAGACTTATTTAGAACAAGCATTGTCTCAATTTCCCACTCACGCGCCACTTAAACAGGCAACAAAACACAATCTTAACAGTTGGACTAGGGCCCATCCCCCTACTCCAGAATCCAATTTCTGCTGGAGGGTCCAGACATGGTGGCTCTGTTTTTTAGAGGAAATCAGCGGTTCAGGGAACACCAAAGGACAGCCTGGATGCACTGCCTGAAAATCAGGCGCCTAGCAGGGCTTTCTGCTTACCTTGCTCGCAAGGTGGGGTAGCGAGTCTCTTGGAAAAGTCGCTCTAGTGCCTGCAGCTGAGACTGGGTGAATCTGGTGCGGCGCTGTAAAGGCAGCCTGTCCCCAGCCTGGAGACTGTTGGTGCCCTCAGGCATTGCTGCCTCTTGCTGAGGCTGCTGTGGAACACTGCCACCATGACCACCTTCCGCATGGATCGCCGTTTCCATGGGGCCAGAACTCCCATCGCCAGCGTGTTTTCCTTCCATTTCTTCTTCTTCGTTTTCTCCCGCCTCTACCGCTCCTGTGGCTTCCTGAGTAAGACCGGACTGAGCAAGCTCTTCTTGAGCAGGCTTGCTTGGGGCAAGTTTGCCCAGAGCAAGTTCGCCCTGACCAAGCTCACCCTGAGCAAGCTCACTCTGTACAAGCCCTTTCTTTCCTCCTTCCTCTCCAGCCTTCAGGACCACTGCATTCCTACCTGCAAGAGAGAAAAACATAAAGATAAAGATCTGAGCATCGTGGCCCATGGATCATTGGAAAGCCTGGAGAGGGGCCACAGGCAGAGCCGGGTAATGGAAGCGCCCAACCACTGGGCTTTTCCACCAAATTTACTTCCCGGACTTCGCCCAAGTCCAATCAGAACGATTTTACTGACCATGCTGTTGTTCCTGGTCTTCATCAGCTCCTAGACACAGCATCCTGTTCAAACTGCGGCAGCAGCTCTGATGAGTTTCCATACCGGGAATCTTTCGATCAGACCCGAGTTCCGTAGTTTTAAAAGCCGTGTCCTCACTGTCTGGCGCTAGACTTACAGCTCTGATGCCTGACCCGGAAGGCTTGTCTTCTGGAGACTCTACGTAATTACAATGTGTCCAATCACACATTCTGGCCTGCACAGGCTCAGTGACTGTGGGCTTGTCCTCTGAGGTGCCTAGCCTGAAGCACTTTAGGGCTGCAAAGAGCAGGGAGTACTTTAAAAACTGCAGTGAGTCTGTGTGCGGTGGGGGTGCAGAACCTGTGGCTCTGGTTTGCTGCTTAGCTGACACCTCTAGTTTTGGGTAATGCTAGACTGTCCAAATTCAGTCATAGGGAGTAACAAAAAGACCTTTTCAAACTCAGCAGGCCCTTGAGCCCAGCTAAATCACTTTATTAATTTATGCAAATGTCCTTCAAACAAAATGCCCCAATCTTGGTTGTGCTGCCTTGAAGAGCCCCGTATGATGGCAACTATGTGGGTAGGCCAGGGCACGATCCTCCTGAGAGACTGTGCTCCCAACAGGGCTGAATTCCACCAGTGTTCACAAGCTCATTCTGATGGAGACCTTTCTCTACCTAGCTGTGCTTGACCAAGGTCCTAGGGTGACCCAGATACCTGAGGGCATCAAAGATCAACCCTGGGTACTGGCTCCCAACCTGTCTCACAGCTGTGAAGGTGAAAGGCAGGAGGAGTAAGCAATTCTGGATTCAAGCTCTACAAAGAATCATTGCAGGAAGGGGCAGAACTGAGAAAAATTAGAGACTCCCCAGAGTAGGTGACATTCCCAAAATTTAAAAGAGCCACTGAGCTCTGTCACTTCGTGCTTTTGTTTTTAGTAGGATCATGGCAGAGTCTGGACAATGGCTGAGGTAATTGTTAGGAGATGGGTTAGTTCTCTGGGATAGCATAGGCTGAGACACTGGAGGGGCCACAGTCCACATGGTCTAGCCCACACCAAGGAGATGATCTTGTTCTGTTCACCTATTGCCCACCTAGTCAGGGGTGGCTCAACCCCCTCCCACCACAGGCCCCTTTATCCATCCCTGACTAGGGCTTTGTGAATTGTGGACCTTGACTGTCTGGTCACCATTAGCCACTGCATGGTCTTGTGTCCTCTGACATTTCAGCTGTCCCAGGTGCTTTTAATTATCCTCAGCTCTCTTTCTTCTCAGTCACCAAGAAGCAGCTGCAACTGTCCTTCCTCTTCTCCTTATCTCCTGGGTCGTTGTGAAAGGCTTCCCTGAAACACCGAAATGGGAGGCTTTCTTAGACACAGACTTTACTCACTCTCACAATGAGCTGCTCGGGAAGCTGGGCTATTTTAGGAGACAATAGTACCATGGGTGCTTTCCTGAAGGACTTAGTGGCCTGGTTGGACTGTCCACACTAGACGGGAGCCCTGTCTTTACCAGTGTGAGATGGCTTGACTGTCCTACTGATCGCAGAAACTCTTTGTGTCCCATCTTTGGTGTTCCTGGCTTGGCTGTTTCAAATCAACCCTCCTTTATCCCTAGCATCCCTGCAACATATGCGAGCAACTTAGAAATTTGAACGTGAGTGCTTTTTCCTTACTAAGGACAGAGACCTACCTCCTGCATCCATACCAACCCCAGATTCTGAGATAAATTTCCCAAGATGCTGTTTCCAGGGTTAGTGTGAAGCAGGTAAGCAATCATGCATTCAGGGTGCCCCAGAGACTGTTCATTTCTTCTCCTTTCTACAGAGCTCATAGGACACTGGGTGTATTCTTTTATTTCTGGCAGTTTGCTCCAAGGGCTTAGCAAAGAGTGATGGGCAGGGATTTCCTCTCTGTGGGTTGATTCAGCACCCTAAAAGATGGATGCTTGCTGTGTAACCCAGAGGAGCTGTGGAGTACACTATGGGAATAGCTAACACAGGTAAACACCAAGGCCTGCTCTGCTCCAAGCTGTTATCTATGTGAGTCTGGAAACCAGCACCCATCTCTGCCTTTACCCTTGATGCTCTTGACTCTGCTGTCCCCATCTTGGACCTGGGGAAGGGACTCTACTCCTCTGACTCCTTAGGATGTCTGCTGCTCGCCTGCTGCGATCTAGTAGCCCAATCTTACATATCACTGCATTGACAGGAAACCTGTACCCATAAGCAGCTTTTGCTGTAGAACAGCAGTGAATCATGAGCCCAATTACTGCTCTGTGTGATTTTCTTTTAAGTTGTCTTCTGTGAGGGACTCTCCAGGATTGAAATGCATTAATGCAGTCTTGTGGCTCCTTCTTGTTTAGTTACATGCTCAATGCTTTAGGTCAGTGATTCTCAACCTTCCTAATGCTGTGGCCCTTTAATATAGTTGCCCATGCTGTGCTGACCCCAACCATTTTTGTTGTTACTTCCTAATTGTTATTTTGCTATTGTTATGAGTCATAATTTAATATCTTTGTTTTCCAATGGTCTTAGTTAATGTCTGTCGACCCCAAAGTTAAAAGTGGCTGCATTACCCAAGTTGAGAAGCACTGCTTCAGGTTAAGGCATGTGATTGTGGAGTTTCTACACCATTTTCCCATGGGACTCTCCTCATCATAGTTATTAGATGGGAAACCTATCTGCACACAGATTTTCCTGAGGGATTTCTTGGTCAGCATGCACAAGTGCACACAGGTGCATTCACAGTCACAACATTCACATGCAGAAACATCTGTAGCCAAAGACCTCCCATCCCATTATCCCATCCCCTAGAGTGAGGCTAATCTGCAGATTGTAAGAGTAGTTCTAGAAATATGCAAAGCAAAAAAGGAAAGTGGTCCAAAATGTTTCATAAAGCTAGTAACTGCTGTGAAAGGAAACACAAATGAATTATAAGTCTGTTTTATTGATGAGCACAATTAAAAAAAAACCTAGATCACTGCTTTGCTAAGACCCAAGACAATATTAGTTTAACATTAAGAGTGTTAAGACAACTCACATTAGCAATTTTAGAAGCAATTGACCAGCTCTAAAAGAAACATAATTATGGGATCAGGATCTATACCTGATGCTTGAGCAACTTTTTGGAGCTCATTAGCTATGGTGGGACAACTTGCACAGCCATGGTACAGAGGGGAGGGGCTTGGTCCTGCCTCAACTGAATGTACTAGGCTGTGCTGAATCCCCATGGGAGCCTTACGTTTTTTGAGATAGAGTGGTTGGTTGGGGGCAGGGGAGAAGATGGGGAGAGCAGGAGGAGAGATAAGAAGGGTGTGGTTGGTATGTAAATTGAAAAAAAAATTCTTAAAGAAAAAAAGAAGAAACATAATTGACAGATAATGAATTCTTTGATGAGCTTTTACCTGCATATGACATCATGTCACATACAGAAAGAATAATAAATGTGGAAGCTTTCTTAGGTTTGAGTCATCTTCCACAAACCCATGGTCAGCATAGTTGGGGATACCTGACATTCCATGAACCAGCTGTGCCCAGGTTGGCTCTCCCATGAGGCCTTTGTGGCTCATAGGACAGGATACACTGACCACTGCACTGCCCACTTAGTCACAGCTCACTATGTCCTTTCTCTGCTCAGCACTCCATGGCCTGAGCTTTCAAGCCACCAAGTGATAATCACGTCTTTGGCAGGAAAGTCAGAGGCTGCCACCTGGCTCATCTGAAATGCATCTGCTCTCTCTCTGTCTCTCTCTCTCTCTCTGTCTCTCTCTCTCTCTCTCTCTCTCTCTCTCTCTCTCTCTCTCTCTCTCTCTCTCTCTCCTCTCTCCCTCTCTCTTTTTGGTGTGTATACTGGTGTGTTATGCATAAACAATGTAGCATGAGCTCCTCTCTGAACCGGAAAAGGAGTGGACAGGTCAGGGATCATCCCTTCAGTCTTTCAACCAGCCACATCACTTTGGAGTGTTCTTGCTTAACCACTCTGGTATGCTGTATCCCAGCCACAGGCCCTGGAACATACTTGCTGTATCCAGGCCGTAGGTACTTTTCCCTGGTCAGAGGTCTCACCCTACAGGGACTCAGTAAGGATGCTTCCTGCTGTTTGTAAGAGACACATGGTTGAGAGAGACAAGGGTTGATATAGAGGGAGGCCAGGACTGGGAGTTGGGTGGGCAGACATCCAGAAGGATAGTATCCTGAGGAAGGAGAAGGTGTGGTGGCTGAAGTGAGCTCCAGGGAAGGGTAGCTCTCATAGAGATGGTAGAGGTATGGCCAGGAGATGGTCTGGAGACAAGCTGGGGCAATTTTCCAGTGGAAAGGAGTCAAGGTTGGGAAGAAAGATGTACCAATTATAAGTCTCGCCAGGCAGTGGTGGCACATGCCATCAATCCTAGCACTTGGGAGGCAGAGTCAGGCAGATTATTGTGAGTTCAAGGCTGCCTGTTCTACAGAGCAAGAACCAGGACAGGCACCAAAAGTACACAATAACCAAACAAATATTTTTTTGAGCCCCAAGAAGGAGGTTGGAGCTGGGGGTACCCAGCAGTGCCCAGGAGAGAGGCCACTGAGAAGTCAGAAGATTGTGCAGCAGATGAGAGCATGCTGTGAGCATGACTGACTGAATCAGTACAGAAGTCAGGGAGACTGCAGGACAGTGGTGGGGATTTCTCATGTATATCAGCCTGGCTAACCAGGGTCCAGTGTACAGAAGGAAACCTGGGCCCTTGTAAAATCTCCAGGACCCTAAATGTGCCTTTGTGGGGCTCAAAGATCAGCAAAAATGGTTCTGCTGTGTAGAGAGTTGACCACATAAACTCCCCTGGGGCTTTCTGAGAGGGCCCTGTTCTTCCTGGATGCAAGCTTAGGCTGGCATAACAAGCTCTCAGATAGTCCCCTGGTGGGGTGGTAAGAACATTCAACTTCTTCAGTGACACCCATGGAGAATGAAGAATCCTTACTAGTAGAAATTGGTTATAATGACTTAGTGTGTGTTGATTTGGCTATGATACTCACTGCAGAATTATGTCTAAACAAAAAGCTGGGAAGAACCTTGATATCCCTCATTGAGAATTTACTCCATAAGCAAAAGTCTGACCTGAGCCTAGATGATTTTACAGACCATAAACATCATGCTCTCACAAGTGCAGTCAGGGTGATCTTTCCAAAATGCCACCCTGACTCTGCTGCTTCTCTTCTCAGACACTTCCCACAGCTGCCCACCACCTTTCTGACTTTGCCAGAGCCCAACAGTGCCCTTCTCTGACTTCATGTTCCATTTGATGTTGTCACCAAACAGTGTTCCTTGGTCCACCTTTGTTCCTTCTGGTTTTATTTCAGACATGTGCTGCTTTCTAATTTAACTCTGAGGCTCTGTCCTGTGCACACTTCCTGGTGGAAGATCTCCCATATCTGGCATGTCTCAAATGCTGGAGGAATTGCCATGCTTGTGGCTGAAGCACCGAGTCTCCAAGGCTGTGGCCTGAACTCTGGATCTCAAATCTAAAGCAATGAATCTCAGAGCAGTAGTGAGAACTGGAAGAACTCCCCTTATCTGAGTATGACCTCCAGGGAGTCTGTCTCCAACAGGCCTAGCAGGCCTGGGGACAATCTTCTCTAATGATCTTCTAGGAGCCAAGACCCCTGTCAGAGCCAAGAGCTGGTTGAGAACTGAATTCCAGTTAAGAGTTGGATTCTGAAGTCTCTCCAGACCAGAGCAGGAGCCAGCTGCCACTCAGAGTCCAACCAAGAACCCGTGTGGGGTTTTGTTGTTGTTGTTTTGGGGTTTTTGTTGTTGTTGATAGTAGTTTTGTTTGTTTGGTTTGTTGGGTGGTTGGGTTTTTGTTTATTTTGGGTTTTTGTTATGTTTTATTTGTTTTTTGGGAAATCCTGTTTTTCTGCAGCCCTAGATGTCCTGGAACTTGCTCTGTAGACCAGGCTGACCTCAAACTCAGAGATCAGCCTGCCTCTGCCTCCAAGTGTTGGGATTAAAGGCATGCTCCACCACAGCCCAGCCTGTTTGTTTTCTATAGGTGTGGGAATGGGCTCAGATTGGTCAGAAGGGAAGCATCAAAGATATGTGTGTGGGTTGTCCCTTCTCACTTTTGTTCCTTGCCCAGGTTAGGGTTATAGTTTTTTTGTTTTCTCTTGTTTTTGTGTATTCCTGATTGCCACAGTCTTCCCCTGGGCACTGCAATTGACTGTCTCTGTGAGCTGTTAATTACAGCCTGCTACTGTTCGGAGGCTGATGCCTTGAAGTGTGGCTTCCTTCAATGGTGTCTAGCCTCAGCCGCTGCTGCTGAACTCAGATCTCTGTTGGGGGTCCTCCTGCTACTGGAAAATTACCCTTGGGGGTCAGTTTTACTCCTAGCAACCCCATCCAGCCAAGCCATCTGCCAGGGCCTGGTCTCTACCTGAGAGTTTTTTAGAGATCTCTGCCTGTTTTAGTCAGGATTTGGAGCAGGACTTCAGGCTCAAAGGCAATGAGAGATTCCTGATGTTTCTACACTGAAAGGAAAGACAAATTCAGTCCTCATTCTGCTCCAGTACCTCTCTTTCATCTGCAGGGCCTACACCAGTTGTGTGACTTTTCCTGAGGAGGGGTGATCAAACTACTATTGACCACAGATTCACCCATGGTAAACCAAATACACGGTTCCACCCAGTATGCCAGTCAGTGTATTGGGGTTTTCAAACAGGGGCATATGTGAGAGGTTACAAGAGCATGGGTCACTCAAAGGTAGCTGTACCATTAAAAGTCCCTCCACAGCATGAGGGACAGATAGCTTGTGATAGCTGTATCCATGGAGCTCCTTGTAAAATTTGCAGGTGCCTGGCCTGGAGGATTGCCTCTCCCCAGAACTCCGTTTACTTCTTTGACAACCCTTGAGAGGGCTCTTTTGAATGCTGCAACTCTCCTGAATTTTCCAAGTTTCCTAAGCCATATGAACCTCTGAGTCATCTCTCTTCAGGAAAGAAAGTTTCATTTCAGAGGAAGTAAATAGCTACATAACTCTGGATATGTAAATGGGCCAGACTCTCCCTGGCTCCCTTGACAAAACGAACAACCACTGGAGAACGTGAACAAAGTCACCTTCCACCATGCCAGCCCAGAAAAATCTAACTCCCACCATGCAGACTGCATAGCTGGGCACCTCCAGACCCACAGTGGGGCCTTTTGTAGGATTTCTCTGTTTTCACCCTCAAACTGTGCAGACTCAGGTTTCTCAGGGGCAATGGACTCTACCATGTGTTGATTTCCTACCCTTGTGCACACCAAGGCAGAGAGGGTAGAGACCGCCTAGCACACTAGTCAGCAGGCACCCTCATACTCAGTCTTCACCCACTCCAAGGCGCTTGGCTGAACAGGTACACCAGGGCATGCTTCTGGGCCTTCTACTCAATGAAGCTTCCTTGGATATGAGCTGCTTGCATCTCATCATCCCCCCAGCTCGGGGAACTCAAAGAACCAAGAAGACCCCTTTATCTTTCTCGACCTTGCATAAGAAGATATCTCTTTCAGAAGGGACTTCCAAGGCAATGACACTCTCCATGGCCAGATGGGCTTGGAGTTTTAAGTCTGACCTGTAGGGCAGACTGGCATCCCAGGCATAAGGATAGCACAAAATAGTGTAAACTTACATGATCTAGTTAAGGTGGCTTATTTCCCCGAGGCACTGGACAGGTGTCTTAAAGCACCTCTGAAGCAATATTACAATCCATTTCACAATCACTACTAGTAGTAAGTGTAAGGTCTTTAAATTTAGGTTATTTGTACTTGCTAATGTTTGTTTTCTAGTAGGGAAGTAAAGAGGTTTGAAAATGGGGCCTTTTGATGCTAAGCAGCAACAGCAGGATTCTCTCATACTGCCTAGGCAGCCTTGAACGAATGGACTGTCATAAAGCCAGGAAGAGTTGCTTCATGCCATTGCAACAGCCTTGAATGCTCAAAGGACACTGAGAGAAAACTATGAAAGGATCATAACTGATTACCCTAGCTCCTGAAAGTGCAGCCTCCTTGAGGAATGGTTGAGACACATTGTTCTAGACTCTCCCATGCTATCAACCTCAAAAAATTGTAAAACACCTTGTAACTTTTCCCACCCAGCAAAGAGGGTTGAGAACTTCCCCTGGAGGCCTAGCAGAGCTGTGATTGCTGCTGAAGGGGAAAGATGAGGGTTGGTCTAGGATAGGTGCTAAGAGACAAGACTGTGATTGGGCCAAATATTTCTTTTCGGGTAATGTGAACAGGTTGTTTAGGCTGTTAGTGAGTGTAGAGGAAGACAGTCTCTTGTTCTCTCTCTTATGGTGGTGCAGCATTAAACCCAGTAGAAATTGTTTTTCTTCGCCTACTCACTATTTTTATATGGCTAAAGCAAAAAAGACCACTCAACTTAGCAGCCAGTAACTTAGGAAAGCAGCCTTCAGGATTCATTCCATGGCCAGCTGCTCCTACAGCCCAGCTGGACAGAAGCAAAATTCCTGTTGATCTCTTCATCAGTGGTTTAGTCTAGGCATGTGGCCAGGCTGACAGAGAGAGAGACCAGATGTACTCTAAACAGCGATACCTGAGTGGGAGAGGATGCTAATTCCTGTCGCTCCCATCTAAGAGATGAATAAACTGGCGTGGGAGCTATTTGAGCTTAGAGAGGATAGTCATACTCGTGAGTGCACGAGCCCTTTCTGAGACCCTGTTATGAATCCATATGTAGACTTTACTTGGTCCATACACTTAGATTGTTGAGAGATTTCCTCCCCATCTCCCAGCCTCAGAAGATGACCCTGTTTCCTTCTAGTTAGTCTGGTCCCAGTGTAGCTTATGTTTTCCTGCCTGGCTAACAGTCAGGACAATTCTCTCTCACCTGCCAGTCCCACAGCCGCTCAGACCTGACCAAGTAAACACAGAGACTTATATTGGTTACAAACTGTATGGCCGTGGCAGGCTTCTTGCTAACTGTTCTTACAGCTTAAATTAATCCATTTCCATTAATCTATACCTTACCACATGGCTCGTGGCTTACCGGCATCTTTACATGCTGTTTGTCATTGTGGTGCCTGGCAGTGTCTCTCTGACTCAGCCTTCCACTTCCCAGCTTTATTCTCCTCCTTGTCCCACCTATACTTCCTGCCTGGCCACCGGCCAATCAGTGATTTATTTGTTGACCAATCAGCAACACACTTGACATACAGACCATCCCACAGCATCCCAGAGTTGGGAAACTTAATAGGAACTGAAGAGTTGGGTGACCTGCTATGAGGGTGTACCCAGTGGACAGCAGAGGCTACCCAGCTCAGAGGACAGAAGAGATTGGCTGTGGAGACTCAGATCACATTGCCAGCACCATCCCTGACCAGCACCAGGCAGATAACCTACAGGGATCACCCTTCCACTGGCAGGACTTCTGTGCCCGCTCATGAGTGGTCATGGGATCTGAAGTTCCGGAGACTGGGGAACAGTGTGTAGTCCCACTCTGACAATTCCCTTAGCTTCCACCATGGCAAAGCTGGCTGGCCCTGGATTTGTAAGGGGCCACAAGGCTGAAAGTCAGCCTCTGCGCTCACCTACTGAAACAGTAGCCTGCTGTTTCCAGACCCAGAATTCTCAGTAACAGTCCTGTACCCAGGTCTTCACAAGGAAACAATACAGCCATGTTGAAGTGCTAAAGACTGCTGAAATGATGCCTGAGAAAAGCCCTCCTACCATGTCTTAGACTCCACACTCTGAAAGGCAGATGGTTGCTTCAGCCTGGCTAAGGCTGTGGCCTTTGTCCTTTCTGACAGCCATGGATTGCCTTAGGTACCATGAGCAAAGTGGATGCATATTGCTAGGTTGCTGAGGATGGGGTTTGGTCTTCTGGAGGCTGATGCAGCAGGCACTGCTGAGGGACAGGCACTCTAAGCTGACAGCCCCTGTAGCTGTCCATGGTGGGAGTGGGACCAATGAGTAGAACATCCATCAAGTGCACAGAGCATTGGTTCCTGGTCCACTATACTAGGCTCACAGGCAAACACATGCGGCCTAAAGCAAGTTGCTGCGAGACAGAAAGGTAGCTCTTCCTTCAACTACAGGCTGTCTCCAGCAGACTGAAGGTACTACAGACTACTGACCCTTTTGGAATGGGTGCAAGATCACCTGCCCTTGGAGACAACATCTTTAATGACGCATATGCAAAATGGGGGTAAACCTCTGATTTCAGGGTCTGAGGAACAGATACATACAGGGTCCCTTGTTCTGTTCAGTACTAGGTCCTGCCGAGGCCCAGCAACAATGCCTAAATACCCCGGTGTTGCTGGTGGGCAAAGTTAAAGAGAGGTAAACTTTCCTAAAGTCACCCAACAAGCTGAAAGAAAATTCAGCAAGACCAAGGCTCTCTATAAATACACAGAAGAGGTATAATGGGCAAAGCCAGCAAGGTTATCCTGAATCCTTGTACTTCAGTATCCCCACATTGCAGGTTGAAGTAGCAGAGGATAGTCTACCCAGGTTTCATGGTCTTACACTTCTCTTCTCCATCTGTGGCAACGAAATCCAGATCTAATACAGCCAGGTCAACACTACTCCATTTGGATAGCTGTTTTGACACAGTGGATTTTATTGCTATTTAAAATTGTACAATAGACAGGATTTTTCAATGTGGAAAATATAGGGGGTTAAGAAAGAAATGCAAGGCTGGGCGTGGTGCTACATGTCTTTAATCCCAGCACTTCGAAGGCAGAGGCAGGCAGATGTCTGAGTTCAACATCAGTCTGGTCTACAGAGTGAGTTCCAGGTTGTCCAGGGCTATTACACAGAGAAACCCAGTCTTGAAAAACAAAAAGAAAACAAAACAAAAAGCAAGAAAGAAACGCAAAAGAAATTTGAGATGTGAAAGTAAAGTTTCATCCTATAAATTATAATCAACACAATTTCACCTTCTATATAGAGTGGTTTTGATATATTAGCAAGTCTATTGATTCAGACACAGCACAACCTTTCAATCATTCATTAACAGCGTAGACTGATTCTCCGCCCACACAAGGAGAATCATGACATGAACTGATTATGACTGGCAGGGGCTGAATTGGAGTGGAGGTAGGACAATGTTCAGGAAACAAATTCATTAGCTAATCAACAAAGCAGGGAACTGGGTGTTACTACATCAGCTATCCCCAGGAGACGCCATCTCCATCCTTCTTCCTCAGATGTCTGCAGTGAGGATTTCTCACGTTCATAAAGCAGAACTCACGGTTGTAAAAGCAGTTTGATGGTCTCTTTCCCTCAAGCTGCTTCTTCAGAACCTGTTTATTTTTTATTTTTATTTATTTTATTTTTTAGGGGTGGCAGGGGGTTGAGACAGATGTTCTCTGTGTAGTTTTGGTGCCTGTCCTGGATCTTGCTCTGTAGAACAGGCTGGCCTCAAAGTCACAGAGATCTGCCTGACCTGCCTCCCAAGTGCTGGCATTAAAGGTGTGTGCCACCACTGCCTGGCCAGATCCTATTCTAACTCAGAAGGAATACCAACCTGACCCTCAGAGAATGCTCCAAGGGTGAAGATTGGTACATCTTGAACTGTCAAGTTTCTGATTTTTTTTTCTTTTGCTTCCTTGGGAAATGCTTTGAAATCCAGTAAGCACAACATGATCCAGGTGAGAAGGAATGAAATGATGAAGCACACATCCATTGTCTCTTGAGAGGAAAGATTTTAGAGGATCTCCTTTGCTAATAAAAAGACACTGGTCCCTGCTGTCATCAGACTACAGCCCACCCAGGGTGTAGTGTGCACACAGCATAAACAATAACATTGGAAAAAGGTCAAAAGAATATATGAAGTGAGACTTGGTAAGATGGGTCACTGAGGGAGACAGCTGAGTCTGTAAAGTGGTTACCACAGGTGCCTGAAGACCTGAGTTCAGATCCCCAGCACCTACTTAAAAGCCAGGCAGAGTGGTACCTGATTTGAATCCCAGTGCTGGAGGAGAAGAGACAGATCCCCTGGAACTCACTGGCCAGCCAGTTTAGCCTATCAGTGAGCTTCAGATTCAGTGAGAAACACTGTCTCAAAAAGTAAGGTTGACCAGGTATAGAGGCACATACTTTTGAACCCAGAGACAGAACTCTATGAGTTCAAGGCCAGCCTGGCCTACATAGTGAGTACCAGGCTGACCAAGGCTACATAGTGAGACCCTGTCTCAACAAACAAAAACAAAAACAAAAAACTCAAAGAGGTGGAAAAGCCATTAAGGAAGATTCTGACCTCCACATGTACCTACACACAAGTACATGCATATCCACACACATAAATGAACATATACACACATACACCACACACACAGAGTAGCTGTCATACTCCATTACTTCCTTCTCTAGCATGTTCTCATTGCCTCTGTTCATGTTGAACTCTATTATCCACTATAAACTTACAGATAAAAGGTTAAAAGTGACAACCAAACACAAAGCCCTCTGTCATCTTAGCACTTCCCTCCAGGTCAGCTAAGTCAGCCTCCCATTGGGTCTAGAGGCCTCCTTCATGGTTACCAGATCCACACTGCCCTCTGCTGTAAGAGGAAGACATTGTAGTTTCCTTTCTGTTTGCTGTGATAAAACACTCAGATCAAAAGCTAATGGATTATACAGTCCATCTCTGAGAGAAATCAGGGCTGGAAGTCAATCAGAAACTTGAAGCAGAAACCATGGAGGAATGTTGCTTGCTGGCTCGCTTGTAAGCTTTTTTATACAGCTCAACAACACCTGCCCAGAGGTGGTACCACTCCCGGAGGGCTGGACCTTCTTCCTCTGTCAATTATCCATCAAAGCAATCCCCTACAAACAGGGCCACAGTCCAAGGTAATCTAAACAATTCCTCAGTGGAGGATTTCCTTTCAGATGACAGGCACACACTGGCTGACTAACAAAGCTAACTGGATCTTTATAGTCACCCATTCTTGCAAGCTTTTTAGCCCTCTCTGCAATGAACCCAGAACATTGAGAAGTGGACATGAAGTCTCACACCTAGCTAAGGAACTATTGGCAGGTGATAGCTATTGGAAAGGAGAGACTTAGTTTTATTTAAGGACTCTGGCCTGTTGATCACCCTCCACTGAAAGCCACACATCCAAGAGTGTATGGGCAGCACCAGCTGTCCCTGATGGCTTCAAAAGAAAAAGCAGACATAATGTTGTGCAGGTAGGGAAGGGGTGGATCCAGGAGAGCTAGATCAGCATTTATGAGTATTTTCTGCTCTTGCAGAAGACTCGAGTTTGATTCCCAGCACCCACCTGGTGACTCATAACCATTTGTAACTCCAGTTCCGCAGGATCCAAGCCCCTCTTCTGACTTCTGCAGGCACCAGACATGGCACATATGAACATGCCTGTGAAACACCTATACATATGAAGTAAAAATCAGTAAATATTTCAAGAGACTAAAACTTCTCATGCTGAGGTTCAGAGTATTAGGGGACTTGATTAACAGGCAGGAGGTCTTAGGTTCAATCCACAGTAACACAAAATGACATCACAGAATATTAACTGTGGAAGCATAGAGACCATGTAATTAATTCTTGGAACTCTGTGCATTGTGGTAACCTGAAGGAAGAGATAGGGTGGTAACTTTCCCATCACAGGGCAGCACTAAGGAAACTGCACTGCCTAATAGAGTTTAAAACCACAGTGGCATGTAGAGTTTCATGTTCTTTGCCTGCTATGATATTCAGCATACAAACCAAGAGGAATTCTTCCCTCCCTGATCGAAGGTTTGATTTGTGAGTAGAAGGGTGACTGGGGTGGTGTGATCTGGTCCTTGGAAGCTACTATAGCAGCTATCTTGGAAACACTATTGGCTGCTGAGGACTGGACACTGTAGCTGTTAGCCAACGGTTCCTGGTGCTCAGGGTCCAGCAGCTGAGCAAAATCAGGAACCTGGCCTCATTCACTAGAAGACCAAGCTGATCTTATGAGGTGAATGGAGGTTTGTGCTAAGCAGCTCAGTGTAGGTGTGATCATCCTTTATTCCTCCCAGACAGTAGCATATCAGCTCCCCTGTGAGTTGCCCAAATTCAGGGATCCTGGACATAGCCTCATGCCATGGGGCTATCAAGGCCCTCAGAAGAGACCTGAACCTGGATTTCCTCAGCTTTGTGTGCCATCTGCCAGGAGCTATTCCAGAAGGAACCTAGGCTACATGTCTTGATCAGCAACACAGTCAACTTCTAGGACTTGCATATGGACACTGAAGATGGCCATGACATGGATTTGTGATTCTGGAGTCAATCAAACCTTCCTTTTACCAAATAATAAGTTTAGAGTTCTCAGAAGTGGCTGTTAACAGAACACCCTGGTAACATATATGATAATTATGTTGAAAAGTGTCCCCAGCTGACCACACTTGTTAAGTTGTTGTCACGAGCCTGTATCAAAGATCCACTGGAAAGGTATGAAGACTTTCACCTCTTCCATCTCTTGACATGGAGCAGACAGTATGTTGTGAAGGAATTTAGGTGGTTTTACGAAGAAAGCATGATTGTCCAAGGCTGTGGAGGACTCTGGAGGAAGAGAATCCTGGCACATCAGTGAAGTGATGTCTGGCATACTGGAACTGGAGCAAGGAGTAAGAGCTATTTACAAATGGGATACAAGTTATTCAGTGGTCAGGAATGCTGTGCCTGAAACTCTTGCCACTTGGAAACCTAATTTTGGTTTTAGAAAGAGCTAGTAAGATACATACAGCAAGTTCCAAGATAGTCAGGGCTACACACAGTAAGGGAAATAAATATATTTCAAGTCACTGAGACACCATGTCTCAGCTGTCCCAGCCATAGAATCTTTTTGTTTTGTTTTGAGACAGGGTTTCTCTGTGTACTTTTGGAGCCTGTCTTGGATCTCACTCTGTAGTCCAGGCTGGCCTCGAATTCACAGAGATCTGCCTGGCTCTGCCTCCCAAGTGCTGGGATTAAAGACATGCACCACCACCACCTGGCCCCATAGAATCTTAGGAGTAATAAATTGCAATTTATGTGTCACTGTAGAGACAAAATCAATTCAGACATGCTTCAAACACCTAGAAAAATGTGAAGAGTAGAGGTTTTATGCAAATATGTGTTCTGTAGAGACCAAGTGGCATATTCATGTGCCTGCTCCCCACCTTGCTCTCCCAGGCCAGCCTTCTGCCATAAAGACAGAGAAGGAAATCAGACAAGGAGAGCAACATGGAAAGGAACTTTGAGACAGACAATGAACATGGCAGATATGTAAATTAAAACTATCTGTGGCATATTTTATATGTGTATGTGTGATGAGGTATTCTGTATGACACTTTCACCTTATACTATGATTAATATGATGAAAGGATCTATATTTCGAGATGCTGAGATACTTAGTGACTAAATACTGTGATTTGTGGATTTACCTAAAAATATTCCAAGGGTAAATTTAGGGTGTTGGCAATTTTGGTAGGGTATCAGTAGATTCCAATTGGCTATGAATGATAATTGTTGAAAGTAGACAATGGAGTACAGTATTAATACGATCCTCTCTGCTTGTGTATAATGGAACGACTATGATACAAATATTTGTCATTCAGGGTAAGCAGAAAAGTGATACATGAAGGAAACAAGAGGGGGTGATGTGGGAAAGGCAATGCCTCCTGCAGTCTCAGTGTTGCTGGAGGAATGCAAGAACAAGTCTGAATGATTTTCCAGGTTCTCAACATGGGTGGGAAGGAGACATGCTTTATAAATCCTTCCCATCATTAAATGCTAGCAGCTACTTGAGACACTTTATGGAGAGTGTGCTGACATGAGAAAGACACCTAGAGACCACTCAGAGGGCAGCTGCCCACGGATACCTTGTTTCTGAGAAGCTGGGCAGCAGAATGCCACAGAGAGCCCTGTCAAAGCTGGCACTCCCAGAGGGCCACTCTTTGCCCATTGTATCCTTATCATATGTCTTGATCCAGTATGTGCTCTGCCCTCCAACTGCACTCCTGCCTGTGAGTCCCCGAATTTCATCCTTTATCCTCTTCAGCCAGCTCTGTTCTCCTAACCTTGGTGGCCACTGAGCACCACCACATCCAGTAACAATACAGGAGCTTCACCGTGACAACTGAGGTCTTAGGGCCACAGCTGAATTAAAAACACCTTTCTGACACACTTTGCAGGCTATTTCCTTGACAAACAAGTAGCTTGAGGATGTCTTCAGAAAATCACCACAAAAGATAAAATAAGAGTCCAGGGAGATCTGAGAACCCCAAAGAAGCAAAGGATACTTTGTGATACGGCACAGCCATAACTGAATGGAATGGCAGAATTCATAAAGCCAGCACAGCTGCTTGACAAAGATCCAACAGAGCTGAGCCACATCATGGCTGCCATGCCACCTTTGGTTTTCATCTCCACTGGTTACATACTTGGGGCACTTTTAATATTTATACAATTTGGGGATGTTGGATTGATGGAAAATTCCTTATGAATCATTTATGCCTTCTCCCAGGAATGCTGCTTCTAAGCTTACCCAGAAAGTCCTGAACATACTATTCTCACACACACACACTTTGAGGGAGACATGCTTATCTACTTGAAGTTCTTCCTTACGCCTTGGAGGTTGTGACACATAAAGAAGCCAGAGGTCTCTTCATGAGGCTATGATACATTTTTGAAACATCTGTCCCTGTACTTATACAAGAACAAGATATTCAAAACAAAATAAAATTAAAAAGATCAACAAGATTTGGTGGGCTAGAGGAATTGTCCACAGTTCAGATTACAAGCCTCTTCCCACTGTACACTCAGACAATTACGTGGAATACAACTCTGGCCTACACAGAGACATATTGATGAGCAAAGTATGGAGTGGAAAGATAATAAAAGTATGAGGTGTTAGGACCTTGCTCTCTTAGAAGTCAGCTCATGTAGAGCCACTATAATGTCATATGACCAAGGAACAACAGAATGCCAGGATTATACATATAGACAAATTCTATAAGGATATAAATGTGAACATTGATTGTATTATGTCAGAATTTGAATAATAACTACAGCAGCTTTAGCCTGAGGATTTTTCGTGGGCACTCTGGCCACTAAGAGTTAATAATACACTGCTTGAGGCATGGCAAAATGCCCAGGGTTGTAGTGGGTAGCCATTCCAGCTTTGATCTGGAAGTTTCAAACCCCATTGAGACTTCGGCAACTGTCATGCCTACAAGGCGGGGCCAAGGGAGGCACCTCGGGACCCGAGATCTGGATCAGGGGGCGCTCTCTCGGTTCTGGGACCCTGGATGGTGGAGGTGGATCAAGCAGAGCTCCAGAGAACACCACTGGACTGTGATACACATTCCCCAGACCCCGCGACCTACCTATCCCTTAATTTGTAAGTTACGCCATTAAATAAATCTCCTTTTAACTACATGGAGTGGCCTTAATATTTACACCAATGGTGTTGATATTAATGGTTGATTTTTTTTGTTTTGGTCTAGTGTCCTTGAAGCACCCAATGCAACCAGCCTGAGCATAGGCTGTCATATGCCTCTAGAGTCTCAAAAATTGGGTTATGGGGTTAGTGAATAAGAATGATAACTCTCTTTATTAATGATGTCAAAACTTGAGGGAAAATGATTGGAAATAATAACTCTTTTCTGTCATAGTTTATTAATGATGACTAAAAGATGAGCAAAAGGAAGTGAAACACATGTCCAAAACCAAAAATGAAATGATCTATGTTTGGAACATCATGAATGTATCCCTGCTAACTAAATTCTGTACAAATAAAGACACACTCTGGCTGCTAGTCTGTCTGGCTACAAGATTCTCCAGACCACCATGGCCTGGCTCACTTCCTTTCCCGCTGACTCCTTACACTCTCTGTAGGACCCATCCACCCCCGGGGATGGCTCCCGGCAGTGATAGCAATGATTTTTGTGATCAAGATGCATTTTTTCAATTTGAACAGTTCCTTGGATCTCCTGGTTTTTCTCTTACTCTTCTCTTAAAATTCTGTTAGAAATTTCACTTTTATTATTTAAATTTTTTGAAAATATGTAGAAAATTTCTGCATTCTTTGGTTTTCTCTGTGCACATGCATCCTGTTGCTATGGGAACATGAACCAATCCAGGAAGTAATTCATCCAGGCACTGAGAGAACACAGCACAAATTCTTTAGTCATGAAACCAAGACCCTTGCTAGTGCTTAATGGGAACCGGCCCAAAGGAAAGCCATTCATGTTTATAAAAAGGAGAGCTATAACAGTGTACTCTTATATACAGTTTCATCTACAGCAGGATCTAGGATCCCATCTCAAGATACATTTTCTGAGCAATTAAACAAGTTTTTTTTCCCTATGGCATTTCTTTCCTTTAATTGACCATTGATAATTTTTTCTCACATAATATATGTTGATTACTGTTTCCACAGCATCTATTTCTCCCTGTTTCTTCCCACCTTCCCTACCATCTGGATGCCGTCCCTTTCTGCCTCTCATTAGAAAACATACAGTTTTCAGAATAGGACAAAATAATGAATAGAAGGAAAAGAGCCCAAGAAAAGGCACAAAAAACAGAAGCAAACAGAAAGCTGCTTGCTCACATACTCAGAAATCCCATACTGAGAGCCATAATATGTATGAAAAGGACCTTTGGGCTTAAAAAAGAGAGAGAAAATTAAAAATAATAAGTGAAAAATCTTTAAGAAGATAAAAATTAAAGAAAAAAAAACAGAAGAAGAAGAAGAAGAAGAAGAAGAAGAAGAAGAAGAAGAAGAAGAAGAAGAAGAAGAAGAAACGTGACATGACTTTATGAGACAAGAAATCTTCAAAGATGCCCTTGAGTTCCTTTCAATTTGGCCATCTACTGCTGGACATGTGGCCTATCCTTAAGAATAGTTTGTTTCCTCAATTAGAGATAGCTTCTGGGTTAGGGGTGGGGGTATGTGTCCACTTTGTCTTTCAGCTCAAGGACCCCATGTAGTGCAGACCCATGTGGACCCTGCTCATGCTGCCTTGGTCTGTGTGAGTTTATATGTGCATTGATCATTTTGATTTAGAGACCTTCTTTTCTTGGTGTCCTCCACTCCCTCTGGCTCTTACACACTTCCCCTCTTATCCACCGCAGGGTTCCCTGAGCTCTAAGAGAAGGGGTTTGATGGACACATTCCATTTAAGGCTTAGTGTTTCAAGGTACCTCATACCCCACATATTGTCTGGCTGTGGCTCTCTGTATTTGTTCCCATCTGTCACAGGAGAAAGCTTCTCTTATGGTGGCTGAGCAAGGTACTGGTCTATGAGTATAACCTAATGTCATTGGGAGTCATTTTTTTGCCACTTTTGTTAGAAGAGTAGTGTTTGGTTTTCTTCTAATTCCCGGGACTATCTAGTCTCCGGTTCTTGGTCACTCAAGCAGTGTTGGGTGTGGGTTCCATCTCATGGAGTAGGTCTTAAGTCAAACTGGATATTGGTTGGCTAATGACACAAGCTTTCTGGGAATAACCTTGAATTCACTGGCACAGGAAAAGACTTCGTGAACAGAACACTGTTAACTTAGTGCACAGGCATTAAATTCAACAATTAATAAATGGGAACTCGTGAAACTTAAAATCTTTTGTAATGCAAAGAACACCATCATTCAGACAAAGCAGCAGCCTACAGAATGGGAAAAGGTTTTTACCAACCTCATGTCTGATAGAGGACTAACATCCAAAAGACATAAAGAACCAAAAACACAAGATGGGGCTGTGTAGATGACTCAATGGTTATGTACACTATCAGCTCTTCCAGAGGACCCAGGATTAATTCTCAGCACCCACATGGCAGCTCACAACCATCTGTAGTTCCAGTCCCAAGGAATTCTGGTCTCTAAGGGCACTGCATGCATATGGTACACAGGCATACATGCAAGCAAATCACCCATACACATAAAATTTAAAAAAAAATCTAAAGGAATGCAAAAAATAATTTAGATATTATGAAAACAAATAACTCAATTTAAAAATAGGGTACAGATCTAAATGGAATTCTTAAAAGAGGAAACTCAATGGGTTGAGAAACACTTAGAGAAACGTTCAATACTCTTTGTTGTCAGGTAAATGCAAATCAAAACTACTCTGAGATTCCATCCTATCCCTGTCAGAGTGCCTAAGACCAATAAAGAACCTGACAGACCATGCTGGTGAGGATGTGGAGTAAGAACACTCATCCATTGCTGGTGGGAGTGCAAACTTGTATAGCCACTATGAAATCAATGTGGTGGTTCCTCAGGAAGATGGGAATTGATCTACCTCAATATCCAGCTATATTATTCTAGGGCATATACTCAAAAAACACTTCATCATACCAAAGAGACACTTACTCAAATATGTTTATTGCTGTTCTATTGATAATAGCCTCAAATTGGAAACAACCTAAATGTCCCTCAACCGAAGGATGGATAAAGAAAATGTGGTACAATTACACAATGGAATATTACTCAGCTGTTTAAAAAATGGCATCATGAAATTTACAGGTAAATGGATGTAATTAGAAAAATCACCCTGAGTGAGGTAACCCAGACCCACATAGACAAATATGGTATGAATTTTCTTATATGTGGATATTAGCCGTTAAGTCAATGATAAGCAAGTAACAATCTGTAGAATCAGAGGATAGATACAGAGTAAGTGACTACGGGGACAGATAGATCTCCCTAGGAGCGGGAAGTAAAACAGATAGTTATGGATGGTTGGGAAAGGTTGGAATGGGAGGATGTGTGAGTTTTTGTTTTATCTTATCTGTTTCATATTATTTATCAGTATGCCTTAGAAGTATCTTTCTAGAAAGAGACAGGAAGGGAGTGGATCTGGATCAGAGTGGAGGTGGGAGGAACTGGAAAAAGTAGTGTGTGGGAAAAGTAATCAGGATAAATTATGTAAGAAAACAAATAAAGTTTCAATTAAAGGAAAATATATAAACTACAAAAAAAAGAAAAAGAAAAGAAAAAAGAAAAATGAGCTGAGAAACCATAGGCAGCTAGCCAGTAAGCAATGTTGGTCCACAGCCTCTGCTCCAGTTCCTGCCTCCAGAGTCCTATCTTGAGTTCCTGCACTGACTTTCATGGGTGATAAACTATAACTTGTAAGATACAAAACATGCTTTGCTCAGCAAGTTGATTCTGGTCATGTTTTTAAATGCAAGAAATAGAAACTCTAAGACAGCCCCCAGACCACCTCTCCTGATGGAAACTTCATATTCTAGTAGCTCCTCATTCAGGGATGGAACTCTGAGAATACTCCTTATAGCAGCTTCAACTTGCATGTGGACATCTTCCTCACAGCATCATCAAATTCAACTATCTCCTTAGTGGAGAATTAATCCTGTTGAGCACCTCTTCCATGGCATCATCGAATGCTTATAACTCCTCAGTAAAGAATAAGCCCTGTTGAGCACTTCCCTCATGGCATCATCAACTGCTTATAATTTTTCAGTAAAGAATGAGTCCCTTTGAGCACCTGCCCCTTGGCAGTTTCAATTGCCTATAACTAAAGGGGTGGTAGAGCATGGAGAGCGCCTCCCTATCATAGCTTCAGTTGTCAATTGCAACTCAGTAAGGAAAAGGGCCTCTGAATTGCCTCATCTTTGACAGCATCAATTGACAAAGCACCTCAGTAAGGTATAGGGCCTGGAGAGCACATATGATGACAATTTCAATTAATAATTTCCCAGTAAGGGGTAGTGTCTGGAGGACACATCACCTATGGTAACTTCATCTGTAAAAAGATACACAGGAAGGTACGGGGCCTGTGTTGGCTAGTGTTTTGTCAAATCGACACAACCTAGATGCATCTGAGAAAAAGGAAACTCAATTCAGAAAATACCTCCATAAGATCGGCCTGTAGGCAACCCATGGGGCCATTTCTTGATGGAAAATTAGTGTGGGAGGGTTCAGATCATTGTGGAAGGTACCACTTTTGGCATTTTGTCCTGTGTGCACTAACAAAGCAAGCAAAGCAAGCCAATCACAGCAAGCGTGAAAACATCATGATTCCACGGCCTCTGCCTCAGTTTTCGCCTCTAGGTTCTAGCTTTAAATTCCTATAGTGCCTTCCACAGAAAATGGACTACAAGCTACAAGATGAAATAAACCCTTTTCTCTAAAAGTTGATTTGGTTCAGGGTGTTTATCCAAGAACTTGAAACTCTAAGACAGGGAGTGAAGTTCACCTTTCCCCATGGAAGATTTATATGCTAGTAGCTCCCCAGTCAGGGATGGAATTGGAGAGCATTTCCCATAGCCAATTCTACTAGGAACATCTCCTCAGTAAGGAGTATGGACCCTCCGCATGACATCTTCAAACAGCGCTAACTCCTCAGTAGCAGATGAAGCCTGGAGAACACCTCTCCCAAGGTTGCTTCAACTGTCATGAGCTCCTCAGCAAGCTATTGGGTCTGGAGAACACCTTGACCAAGGCAGACTAAACTGCCAATAGCTCCACAGAAGACGAAAGGGCCTGCACAGTACCTCCCACCACAACTTCACCTGTGTAAGGCTTCCCAGTAAAGAACAGGGACTGGAGATTACTTTCTTCCTGGCAGCCTCAACAGCCAGGATCCCCTAAGTAAATAAGAGCTCCAAAGGGCACCTTGCCTCATGAGAGCTTCACCTATCAGCAGCTACTCAGTAGGAGATATTTTCAGTAAAGCACCTCCTCCGTGGTCCATGGTGGCTTCAACTGCCTAGAGCTCTGCAATAAGGGACAGGGTTTGTGTTTGCTGTTTTGTTTGTTTTGTTTTGTGTTGGTTTTGTGTTTTTGTCAACTTGACACAAGCTAGTCAACTGAGAGGAAGGAAACTTAATTTAGAAAATACTTTCTAAAGATTGACTTGAAGCCAACTCCTGGGGGCATTTTTTCATTGAGAATTAGTGTGGGAGGGCCATGCTCACTGTGGGAGGTACCAATCTTGGGAAAGTGATGCTGGGTGCTGTAAGAAATCAGAATGGGTAAGGCATGGCCAACAAACCAGTCAGCAACATTCCTTCATGATCTCTGTTTCAGTTCCTGCTTCCATGTTCCTGCCTGAGTTTCTGCCCTGACTTGATGAATAAAGGACCACAAGCCATATAATAAAATAAACCTTTTCTTGGAGAACATTTCCCATGGCAGATTCTGCTAGCAACATCTCCTCAGTAAGGGATATGGCACCACTCCCATGGCATCTTTAACTAGCACTAACTCTTCAGTAAGGGATGAGGCCTGAAAAGCACCTCTCCCTAGGTTGTTTCAACTGTCAGTAACGCTTTAGCAAAGGGTAGAGTCCCAAGAGAACCTTCACATGACAGATTCTACTGCCAATAGCTTACAATTAAGGGACAGAACCAGGAAATCGCTTAAGCATAGAAGATTATACTGCCTTCAGCTCCTTAGTAAGGGAAAATTTGTGGTAGAGCACATACTCATGAGAGCTCATATGGCCAGCAACTCCTCAGTATGGGATAGGGCCTGGTAGATCATTTCCTTCATGGCAGCTTCATCTACTAGTGTTTCCTCAGTGTGGGATATTATCTGCAGAGCATTGTCCATAGCAGATTCTACTAACAACATCTCCACATAAGGGATGGGACCGGAAAGGCATCTCCGCTCATGAGAGTTTCATCTCCCGTATCTCTTCAGTAAGGAAAAGGACTTGGAGAACTCCTCCCAAGGTAGCTTCAACTGCAAACAGCTATCCAGTGGGGGATGGGGCCTGGAAAGTTTCTCCTCCATGACATATTAACTGCCAGTAGCGCATCTATAAGGGCTAGAGCCTACAGATCACCTTCCTGGCAGCTTCAACTGCCAGTGTCTCCTAAATACGGGATAGGGAGGGCTTGAAGAGCAGCTCCTCACTGCAGCTTCATGAGTTCCTCAGTAAAGGTTAGACCCAGGTGGAGCACCACCTCACATCACAACTTCAACTGCCAATCAATCTCCAGTAATTGCTGGGCACAGGAGAGCTCTTCCTCAAAGCAGCTTCAACTGCCAACATCTAAATAAGGGATATGGCCTGTGGAACACCACACACATGGCAGCCTCAACTGCCACTAACCCCTCAGTAAGAGACAGAGCCTGAAGTTCACTTCCCCTACAGCAACATCAACTCTCATGAGGTTTCCAGTAAGGGCCAGGGCATGGTAGGGCTCCTACCCCATGTCACCTTCCATTGTCAATAGGTTAACAGGGACAGGGCCTGAGGACCACTTCCAACATCAGTGCTAGAAGATTCTGCTAAAGGTGATTTAAGATTTAAGACAGGATAATTGTAAAGAAAATGACATTTAGAAAAATTAAGAATAGTAACAAACAGGATTGACTGGTGCAGAGGGAAATACACTAGACAAGTCTACTATCCAAACTTGCTAGAATAAAATACGGCAATGAGGTCATGACTGAAAGGTGTGACTGGAGAAATGAGGGTCTGGAGACACCACAAGCAGGATAATATCTCATTGAAGTACAAAGAGATAGATGCAGTGAATTATTATTCTAGACGTTTGCTTCTAACACTTGTCCAAAACTCTGAAATGGATAAGGTGGCCTCATTCAGATGTTGTCTGCTCCCCTCTGATTCCCCTGGCTGCTCTGAATTATTTCACTTTTATCTTTTACGACCTCCTGAAGATTTCTGTGAGAGGGAATGCAGAAAGAAGTCACTTCTTCATTGCTAATTTCATGGGTCAACATGTATCACCCAGTTTTCCTGACCCTGGCAATTCCAGCACACACTGTGCAAATACACCAATCAGTCAGTATAAGTCAGATGGCATTATGTCTGGCTTAGGGGCAAAATCACATTGTCCTAGGCATTCAGGAGCTAATGTCTCAATAATGGCATCTGTATTCAAGGCAGCCACATAGGGATGAAGAAGATTTGAAGGGCAGTAAGTCCATAGTCAATTTTAGCTGTGTGTTATCGTATATTTCACTATTTTTTCATTCCATCTTTTTTTTTACTATGAGACATTTACAAACATTTTATTTCATTACTGTTTCATACAGAAGAAAGATACATATAAAGATAAAAAGTCTATACTATGACACAGAATATAAATACGCTTATTGAGAACTTAGTTATAGAACAGAACAAAATGAATTTTGAAAGTTGGAGAAAATATTTCAGTCAGAAACATACTTGAGAAAAAATATCTTTTGGTTTTCAATAGCACTGAGTAGATAAAGTTGCACACATAGCAAATATTTCACATGTACAGAATTGGTGACATAGACACTTCAGCCACATTAGAATTCACTTGAACTTTGTAGTCTGACACCTGAACCCAAGTCATCATACATGCTGAACTAACATAGTACTATTGAGCTACACCCCAGCTCCAAACCCCATTTTTACTAATGAGGTCCATGAATAAATGAAGTTGAGTCTCAGTAGATTTTCGTAGAGCTGCCGTTTTTTCTTTATTTATGGAGGGGGCATGGTAGATGACAACTAGCTACATTTTTGGTTCTCCCTAGACATCTAGGAAATTGAGGATTTATATGTACTAAAATAATCTGTACATTTAATCCTTCTCTTCAACAAGTCAAAGGGGGAAAGAATCATGAACTACTGTTAACCACACAGCATAAAGTGATATATGGTGAAATGCAATTACGTTGGAAGGAAACAACAGATTGGAAATCAACTTCTTTTGTTCTGCCTTTAGAATATTAAGTGCATGGAATCATTCATTTGAAGTCACATTGTTGTAGTATGCTTGCAGTTCCAGAAGAAAAGCTTTCTTGGGAAAACAGTTTCTTATTCCAAACTACAGAAGCTAATTCACAGTAGTGCAAGCAAAAATAAAGGCTTATTAAAAGGAACCGGTCATGTATACTTCCTGGACTTGTGAGAAATGGAAACCAAAACTCAAGGAAACCAAGAATCAAGATAATTTCTCACTCTCAGCCCATTTTCTTTTTTAAACCATCTTGTGATGCATACTGTTTGTGTCCCTCAGTGATTCTTTTTCATGTTTTCTTTACAGACCCACTTTGTATCCATCTACCTAAAGAAGAAAATCAAACTACTATTTCTAAACTAGGACTGATGAGATGATAAAAGAAGAGGAAATGCATTTTATCCTCTATATGTGCCAAAGATGGCAAGAGCTAGAAGACACTTTCTGGAGGGACAGTTATACTTTGTGGAAAAAGCTGAAATCCCACAGATCCACTTTCAAAATCTGCCTCCTCTACAAATTAACACTGGACCCATTCAGTAAAATATGTTTTGATTTTTCGATTCTCTAAAATATGGATACCAATATTTGTCTTGCTGATATGCTATGTAAATTAGTTAAAGTAAAATTATGACAGGATTTGTCACTAAATAGATACTCAAGAATTTGTATTGCTATTGTTTATTATGTTGTTTCTTTGCTATCAATTTATTATACTTGTCTTAGTGTTATTAGTATGTTACAGATAAGATTCCTCTATGTAGGGTATTTGATGAGGATGGTGACAAGAGTTAAGGATTTTTAAAGTCCTAATTTTTTAGTGTTCTTTTACCTTTAGCTCAGAGATGTCTCAAGTCTCCCTTGGAGCAGAGTTGCAGAGCTGGGGCGACATTTAAAAATGTTCAACTCATCATTCTTTTTGTACACCTAAAGGGAATTTTAAGAAATGGAGATTGATCTCTGCAATGACTAAAGTGTTGGATTAGCTCCTTCTGAAGCACTCTCTTCTCTGGATTTCATAACACCATTCATGCCTAATTTTCCTCCCAGCTCCTCTCAGTTTCTTTGTTGGTTTCCTTTTATCTGTCTATCCTTTAAATCTTGGTGTGTCTTAATGATTGTTTCCCTCTTTTATCTGAGTCTTTTCAATCATGTTTGTTCACAGTTCTACCTATATTTATGACCTCCAATTTTATATTTTTAACTTCTGAATTTTCTTTTCATAGATACCCAAAGAGCAACACATCAAGTAATCAATCCTTTCCCTTGTTATCTCTGCAAAGAATCTGCCTTTTTTCTCCCGTGTGTGCTCTTTTAGTATGTGCACCACAATTAACCTATGAGGCCAACAGAAACATAGGAATTGTTCTTGACTCTTTTTTCCACCATTACCATGTTTCTACTCCTAATTCCTTTGGTCCCCAAGACCTGTGAGGACTAGTCTAGGATACTTATCATCTCCTGCCTAATCATTTTAATCACCTACTAACTTTTCTCCTTGAACAAACCATCAACATTCCCTATACATCCTCTGTAACCTGTCCCAAGAGATCTTGAATACATTTTCAAGGCAGACTCTTACACAGTGTGTCTGTGTGGCTTCACAGTTCTCCCTGCTTTTATGTATTACTCAGAAAAGCATACCTTTTCTTTTTTCTTTCTATTTCTGTTCCAATTGTGCTTTCCCTAACACTTCGGACTTCCTTAATCTTTTTGTAAAGCCCAGCTTCTCACCATGTGGCAGACCCCTCATGCCAGCTTAATTCAAGCAGTATGTGTTTTTCTCCTACTCTACTCCATTCTCCTCCATCCATGAAGTGGTCAAGAGTTTGGTTTGCCTCATTCCTTGGGGTTCTTCTTTTAAACCCTAATAAAATTGTCCTCAAGCATATGAAACAGCTTAGCAGGTAAAGGAACCTACCGGATGACCTGAGTTCAATCCCTGTGACCCACATGGTGGATGGAGAAAACTGACTTCAGCAAGTTTCTTCTGACTTCCACACATGCTGTGGCACATGAACCCCCTCCCCAATATTAGTTATAAAAACTCACCTTGAAAATAGTAGTTGTCCCTTAAAGAATCATTGATTACCATGCACTTGTTTCAGGATAATGTCTTAACCCCTTCAGTGGTTTACAAAACTCTGATTAAATTTTAGTTTCTTTTCCAGGTTTTCATTCTTTCCTGACCCCATTCCCTGCATTTTCTGTTCTATTCAAACAGTGTTAATTGTTCTTTCCCTAGCATGAGATCCAGGGTCTGGCATGTTCAGTGCTCTTTTTGAGTACATGTAGACCAAATGAGCAAATCAGGTACAATGTATAGGGAGCTTGGAACTTAGTTTGAAACATTTCCCCTATAATCTTGTTTTAGTTATGCACTCCAGAGTTAAGATTACATTTCTGTGCTTCTCACTCTGCCCTACCTAGGCTTTTCTGCTTTGTAATGAGTATGCTTCAATACAGAAATGGTTGTCTGCCTTTGAGTTTCCAGTTCAAGGCTCATTAGACTGCATTGATCAGTTCCAATCAAATGACAGTGGAGAGTGAGTCCAAATTCAGGTGATGAAAGCACCTCACATCTTCGATCAGTCATATTGTTATGCATTTTTTCCTATGCCTTGTGAGTTAGATAGGAAAAGAAATGAAATCATTCTGAACTGAACCAATCTGTGGTTCAACTTGACCCAGCGCATGTGTAATCCTGGGAGGACCTTGATGAAAATTGTCTTCTGAACTCTAGTTCAGGGATCTCAGTGTGTAGAAATCAGCTTTCCTTACACTTTAGTTCTGACACTTGCTACTGTGAACATATGTGAGAACTAATGGCTTCGTTCCCTCTATTGCCAGAGTTTAATGTTCTTGCAAATTATTGATTGATTGCCTATTATATAACTTCTTATTGGTTGAAATGTGAAATAGAAGAGACTTTAAATGGCATTTGTTTTTTTTTTCTTTCACAGCCCGTTTGTCACGTGTAGCAATTATGAATATGCATGTCCGTGCTGGCTGCTAACTGGCCTACACTGGTCACTGCCTCAGTCTCCTCACCTTCTGACTTCCTCCTCCTTCCTTCCCTCCCTTCCCTCTCTCCTGTCCTCCCCCTTCCTCTGCTTTTATATAACATCATCACCCCTGCATTATTTTCTCCTGCTTTCTTTTATCTTCTTGCTGTTGTTTCTCTATCTGATGAATGGTGCATTTGTGTGCATGTGTGCATTCACCAAAGAAGAAATGAAGTGAGAAAAATATGCTTTCCACTTGGAGGAAATTTCAAGCTCACTTGTAGTATTTTCCCTCATTCTTACACACAAAAAGAACATAAAATCTATCACCAGTTGAGCTCCAAGGAAGCTCAGAGACCAATTGGATTCTCACAAGAGCTACTCGAAGCTCAGAAATGTGAAATGACTCACGTGAGCCAGACACAGACGTGAGGGCAGAAATTGATGGTGTTTTAGAGTTGAAGATTAGCAGATGTAGGTAGAGTAGCAAAGTCACAAACCATGTAGGGAGAAGGGAGTGTCCCAGCCTACCTTGTGCAGTGGTGAAAGGACTTCATCACAGTTTAGAAGATTCACATCTTCAGTCACACTGTGGTGGTCCTGGCAGATATCTGAGCATTCTTCATCAGTCATGATTGACAATCTCTGTCTCTAAGTCCTCTTATCATCAGCTACATCGGTGTGTACATGAAGGAGGCTGAAGGATGTGACCTCTTCACTTTAGTGACTAGAATGAAGGACAGATGACCTACGTTTCATGCTCTGTCAACTCAAAGCAGAGGGAATTGAAGTCCCCTGGGTCACACATGCATTTTCCTAGTGGCCATGGTTAGAGGGAAAAGATCTAAGGCCCTCCATTAGAGGGACAATTTGGAGGCCCACGTGCACAATGGAGATGCTCTGAGGACTCTTTAATCCTGGTCCACTTGGGCAAAATGGAAATTCTCAGATTGCTATAGTAAAAGACTTATGAGTCTCCTTGGACAGAGAGGGAAGATCTGGGGTATAACTTGTAATAGCAGAAAGGCCTGACAACCACTTTGTCCAAAGGAAAGTTCTGATAACCCTTCATCAAAAGGGTATACTGTGTGATGCCTTGAGAATAAGGACAGTTTGGGGAGCCCATATTCAGAGGGGAAAATTCTGAGGGCATTCTGAACTGCCTTGCTTAGACAGAAAGTGTCCGGCCTTGTTTAACCAAATAGCAAGATCCAATCACTCCATTGCCAGAATGGAACAGACTAGCTTACCTTGGTGGTGGGAGAATGGTGTGGTTCTGCATCATGTGCTTCCAACTGTTCTTTCCAGCTCCCATGATCCATATATTACATTGACTGTTTGGAAGAGAACAAGAAGCAATTACAACAGTCTTCCAACAGGATGCGTGATTGTCTGGACTTTGATGCTTCCTCAAGGTTGTATTGATCTGTGCTTATCCATCAATGAATGATGGGAACATTGCATTTCTGACAATCATCTTCTGGGTAGATAGCCTGACTATTAGTTTTAGCTTTCTATATTTTGCCCTCTGATCTAAACCTAGAATCTTGTGAGGTCCCATTGGTGACAAATGTGTTTGCCTAGCAATCTTGGTTACAGGGATTAGCACTGAGGTAATATAAGTTCTAAGGTCACATGTAAGGTGTACTTTGAAGGCAGGAAATTGTCTAGGGCTTCCAGAGGTCAGAGGCTGGATCTGAAGCTCCACTGAGTATAGAATGAAGGAATGAGAGCCCCTTGGCCATGGGAACCAATTCTGAGGTCTCATTCATTATATGGCCAGACACTCATAGACAAAAATGGGATCTCTGTAGTCTTTGTGGTTGAAAGGAGGTAATCATAGCCCTCCTTTGCACTACACTGAATTGCATGTATGCAGATCTTATTCTCACTTGTACAGACGGAGTGGTGTAAGGAATACTTGGTCTGAGCCCTCTTTAGTCATAGGGAAATGACTTAGGCCCACTTGCAAATAAACAGAAAGTTTGAGGGTCTTTTCCACAAAATGAGTACTTGAGACCACCTTGGGCAAATGGGGAAGGTCTGCAGTAGGCTTTGTCCTAGGAGGGAGGTTTGACATTCTCTTCAACTAAGTAAAAGGAGTGAGGTAACTTGAGAAGAGGGGAAGCACGGGGCCCCTTGTCAGAGAGAGAAAACTTTGACACCTGGTTGGGCAAAGGTATGAACTGGAAAACCCTTGGAGAGAGAGGGGAAGTCCCATGCACAATTCTGTTGAAGGTGAATGTCCCTGCTACCTTATTCCATGAAGGAAGGTCTCATCATTGCACTTCAGCTTCCAGCTCTACTTTAGAATTTCCAAATCTTCTGTTGAGTCTCGGAGAGTTAAAGCAGCAATCAGCACCTTTTTCAAGGAGCTTGGATGACTGTCCCTGGCTAGGTTGTCTCTTCTTTCAGTTTGTCTTCATAGTCCATATCTGAGCAGCATTGATGGGACCACTTCATTTCTAGTGATTGGACTGAAGAGCATAGCATAGGATCCAGTCTCTAAATATACTCTTAAAAACTGGACCCTCAAACCATTGTGGAGCAACGCATTTCCCTAGCCACCAAGGTCAAAAGTGAAAGGTTTAAATCTCTCTTATTTGCAGTAGCATATGTTGGAGGTACTTCAGAGACTTACAGGGATGCTTGAGGACTTGTGAAATAATAATACAAGGTATGATGCAGTATTATTCAGAAGAGTATGTCTAATGCATTCTTGGGAATACAAGGAATGCATGAGTTTACTTGTGTCAAAGACAGTAGTTCCAATTCCCCCTTGAAGAGGTGAGTAATGTCTAAGACCACATTTTAATGGGGTGAAGGATGGAGGCTCAGTATGACGCAGGGAAGTTCTCATGACAACTTCAATAAACAAAGAATGTGTGAGGTCCTGTGGGAACAGAAGAATTCTGAGAACAACTTCTAGGGAATGGGAAGTCATGAGACCACCTTCTGCAAAGGAGAAATGCTGATCATCTTTGTTCACAGGGAGGAAGCCCTCAGCCATATTTGATAGAATAGGAATATGCAGTTTGCCCATGGTCAGAAGGGGAAGGTCCCAGGCTGTTCTGAGTAGTGGGAAAAGGTCCTGGCTCTGCCTCACTAGTTTCCGGCTATTTTTCCCAGTACAAACATATATACACTGTGTGAAATCTTTGAGAGTCTATGGTAAATCTCATAACAGTTATCCAACAAGATAAGTGGTTATGCAAATATTGATGTTTCCTCAAGGTTGTGTTCAGCTGATCATATATGTGAATAAAAGGAATAGTGCATTTTTGATAGCCAACTTTTGAGGCAGATGGCTTGAGAGCAGATTTCATCTTTCTATCTGCTGCCTATGATCTAAAAGCAGAAAGTTGTGAGGTCTCATTGGTCACACATGTATTTGTATAGCTATCTCCAACAGAGGGGTCAGCTCTACAGCAATCTTAGTTGATAGGGGAATGTGTGACATCACCATGGAAAGAAGGGAAGCTCTGATGGTTCTTTAGACATAAGGGTTGACCTAAAGTGCCAAAGAGCAGAGGGTAGAGGTCTGAGACATCCCTTGGATCCGGGGGACAGTTTTGAGAGCCCTTGCAATAGAGTTTGATTTCCCAGATCTCCCTTTACAGAAACTGGATGTTTGAAATCCTCTTGCTGGATGGAGGTATATAATTGGCCCACAACCTATTGGGAAGATCAGGAAGGTCTGACTCTTGTTTGTGCAGAGTGGTATAATGCACTCTCGGTCTGATGCCCCTTTAATGAGAAAAGAAGACTCACAGACACTTGGCAGGAATGGGAATATTTAAGGACCATGTAACACAAAATAAATGTTTTAGGCCCCATTGAGAAAATGGGGCTTAGAACAACCTTAGTCTCAAGAGAGTTCTAACATCTTGTTCCATGTACTGAGAAGGAATACGATAATAATAATAATAATAATAATAATAATAATAATAATAATAATAGGAAAAGTGGAAGCTCTGAGCCCTACGTGACAGAGAAGTCCTCTGAGGCCCATTTAAAAATGAAGACAGAATCTCCTTTGGGTAGAGGATGAAGGTGCCATATACACTTCTGTTGAAGGTAACTATCCCTGGTACCTTATACAGTGGAAAAAGTTCCCAGAATTGATCGTGAGCTTCTAACTCTTATTCAGAGTTTTGTAACTTCATAGTTTGTGTTCATTCTGGGAGAGATAAGGCAGCAACAACCCATGTCTTCTTCCAAAGGCCTGAATGACTGTCCCTGACTAGGTTGGTTCCTCTAGTTTGTCTTCAGCTTTACACATCTAGGCAGAGATTCTGAAGTCATTCCACTTCTTATAGACTGGCCTAAAGGCAGATGACATGGGTTTCAATGTTGTGATTACTAAACTTGGCCTATGGGACCACAAACCAAAGTGGACTGGTGCCCCTTGTTTATAGAGAGTCTCTCATAGACCTATGCCTGATCAGTTCAATGTGAGACCCATTTGGCCATATGTGGGGAAATGTCAGGCCCCATTCTTGAACAGAAGAAAGTTTTGTGTTGGCAGGTTTAGTAGGAATGAGCAGTAAGGTCCTAGAATACTTCATGCAGAAGATGAAGCTCCCAGGTTACCTTGGGAGTTGGATGAAAGTGCAGGCAATTTCTTGACAGGTCCAAATGTCCTCACACTACAGAATACCCATGTGTTCTGGACTCTGAGACTTGCTTGCCAGCAATCAGAGCCTTTGTTCTTACAGGTTGGTTAGTAGTCCCTGGCTCTGTGTCTACCACAGCCTTTCATCAGCAGCACAGGCATAGGCAACAAAGATGGTACCACTCCATTTCTGGTGAGAATCTTAAAAGTAGAAGGTGTTTAATCAGGGATCAGATTTTTACAGTCATGTCCCAGGATATCAGTTCAGAGTGATCTGACATCCCTTTGGTCATTTGGGAATGTCTGGCCACCCAGGTCAGAAGGGAAAGACTGAGACCTCAGTTAGAGTAAATGCACTCCACTAATTCTCAAGCAGGCTTCAGACCTAGCACTTCAGAACCACAGGTCTTCCAAACTGCTCTATGGATGGAGGGGGCGTCTGATCTGTCCTTCAGAACCAGGGGTTCTCAGATCATCCCAAATGGCCCAGGTTGCCTCAACTTTATCTGTCTAGAACAAAGATAACTCACAACATTCACCAGTAACTCAAGGGGGGTTGGATCTACCTCCTCAACATCAAAAGCTTCAACCATTCCATAGTATTCAGGGGACATTGTCACACCTTTCCTTTAAGGACCAGGGGGGTCTCAGGCATTCACTAATTGTCTTCTGGTTCTAAAAGAGTAAGTCTGAGACCCCTTTGTCAGAAACACAATTTGGAGAGCCCCTGGACAGAGTGAGAATATTTGAGGCACTCACAGACAAACAGGGAATTTTGAGGACACCATTCTTCAGAGGCAGAAAGTCTCATGTTATGTTGGGGAAAGCAGAAACGTCAAAGAGTCTGATGGGGAACAGGGGCACATCAAAAGTCAATTTGGGAATTAGAGAAGGCCAGAAAATTTCCTTATCCAATCTTCATGGGAATATAGAACATCCATGTTATGCAGGGCAGGCAGCAGTGTGATCAATCTCCAACATGCTAGGAGGCAGTTCCCAGCTAGGTCTCCTGACCAATTCAGCTACCTACTTCTGAACATGAAGGGCATGGCTTCTTTATTTCTGCTGACCAAGTTAAAGGCATATATCCTAGGTTTAGGGTGATGCTGGACACTCTTAAGCTCTGGGACTTCAGGCATCAGGTCCTTTTATTTTTGCACAGAGGTCATGAAGTCAGATGATTAGAATAAGAAACACTCAGAGCCTCTTAGGCACAGGGAGTTGATCTGTCCCCCTGCTAGGTCAGATGGAGTCAGTCTAGGGCCACATTAGTCAGAAGGAACACATGCTGTTCTCAATGGGTAATAGATTGAATAGCATGTTCTGGATAGAAACTGTTATCTATTCTTATTCAAAAGGTAAACACCTGCCTTGCTTATAGTCAGATGGGTCTATCTGATGCCTTGATGTGCATCTGACATAGCCAGGAATTGAAGTCAAAGGTTTGACAGATGTTTGATGACAAGGAAACATTCTAAACTCCCATTGTTCATGTGGGTAACAAAGTGAAAAAATATGAGGCCAGCTTGTGGGTAAAAAGATCTGAAGCTGTCATAGTAAGAGAGAGTATGGCCCAGGCTCCCCTCTTGAGATGAACATCTTCAGAACTTCAATTGGGCAGGCATTGTAAGGTCTGAAGCCTCCATGGGCAGAAGGAGTGTGCTGGGGCTTCCTAGGGCAGAAGTTGAAGTTCTGACCCACTCTTGTTTAGGGGGCACATCTCTGAATTCCCTTTGGTCACAAGGAGCACATGTGAGACTCACCTTGTTAGATGGGTATGCCTGTGGCTCTCTCTTTCAGATTGAAACATTCTAAGGCTGTCTTGAACAGGGTGACCATCAGAAATTCTGAACCCCCTTTGGTCCCATTGAGAAGGTCTGATACCTGGTTGGGGGAAGAGGTTAAAACTCCAGCTCCATTTTTGCAGCAGGATCCTTTTGAGACTGCATGAGATTGAATGTAAATATATGTGGCCACCTAGGACAGAAGGGTCAAGTATGGGGGCCTCATATTCATACTGGAAGGCTGTACCTGTCCCTTTATAAAAGAGGGAAGATCTCAGGTCACCTAGTTGAGATAGGGTATGTCTGAATTTCCCTTGGACAACAGAGACTGATATGCCACTTGCTTTTGGAACTGGTGAATATATGAGTTCCCATTGGACAGGACACAAAGCCCTGAGCCCCTCCCTGGCACTAGTGAGAGATTTCTGTCTCTCTTGGACAGAAAGGGTATGTCTAAAGCCCTTCTTGGTAGAAAGAGGGTGTCTGGCATCATCGCTTTGGGGTGATGAGGAAAGTGTGACACTCCCATTGGGACTATCACCATCTGTAGATGAGTTGAAGCTTTCTTGGGCTGCAGGGGAAGTTTTGACGGCTTCTGGAATATAAGGGGTGTCTCTGGGTCTTGTCCTGGTAGTAGTAGAAGTAGTATGGCTGAAAGTCACATGGGGAGAGGTGAAATGTCTGAGATTCTTTTCATGAGAGGGAGTAGTTCCTGTGTCCCCTTCTGTACATATGAAAGGTTTTATGTTCTCTTGGGGAGTAGGTTTTGGTTTCTGGTCCCTATTGGCAGAAGAAGAATATCTGAGCCAACTTTTTGACAAAGTGGATTGTTTACAGCCCTCATGCTCTGAATGGGAAGCATGAACATCTGCTTTGTCAGAGGGGGCCTTTTCCAAATTGGTTTTGGTAGATTTGGAATGTCTAGGTATGCCTGGGTGGAGATGGAGAACTTCTGCAGTGCTCCTCACAAGATCGTGGGTATCTGCAGTCTCCCTTATCAGAAGGAGAAGTAGTGAGGCTCCCTTTGGGCTCAGTTTGAAGTCTTATACCCCCTTTGCCAGAAATGGAAGCTTTGCCCCCCTTTTAGGAAGAATGAGGAAGTTTCAAGTTCTCATCTTCTGATGAGATAGATTTGAGGCCTGCTTCTTTAGAAGCATGTCTTGATTTTGTTTTCTTCAATTTAGAATGTCTGGAGCCAACTCGTGGAGAGGGAGAATGTCTGAGATCTTCTTTAGGAAGCGAACTAGATCTGACAATTCTGATGATGGGGGTGGAACACTCCTCTGAGGAGTAGAGGTAGGACTTGAATCCTTTTGGGCATACACTGAAGACATGAGCCTACCTTTGGCAGAAAGAATAGATCTTAACCTATCAAGTTCTGAAAGGGAATATCTGATATCCCCTTCAGGAAACGGGACATGTCTTGATACATTTTTGGTGGAATTGGAAAATCTGGAGCTTATTTTTGGATAAGGGGAATGCCTTGTCAGTCTTCATGAGAAGGAATAGGAATGAAGTCGCCAGGTACATAAATGGACAGGCCCAGAAACTCTGTTGAAAAGCAAGGTCCCACAGCTTCCTGGGTAGATGGCATAGGTTCTAAAGGCCCTTGGGCTGGTTTGGGGTTTTCCAGAGTATCATGGAGAGATGTCGATGATCCCAGATTTCCTTGATCACATACCAAAGGGCCCAGAGGACCTGGGTTAGATTTCAAAAGTCCCAGAGTCCCTAGCACAGATGGAAAAGATTCTAAAGTGCCTGACATTGATTCTGAAGTTTTACAAACCTCTTTGGTTGATGACAAAGTTTCTATTGTCTCTGGAGAAAGTGGGCAATGATTTAGAGTCTGCACAGAAGGAAGTGGAAGTCCTAGAGAATCTTGGTAATGTGGTGAAACTTCTGTAATCCTATGGGTCGAAGATCGTATTTCTAGAGTACTTTGGGTACATGGGAATATTCCTAGTGTCCCCTGACCAGACTGAGAAAGTCCAAGATCTCTTGGGTCAGATGATGACTGTCGTAAAGGCCCTTGATCCAAACAAGTGCCTGAAGCTTCTTGCAATGACAAGGAAGTATCTGGAGACCCTTGAGCAGATGATGAATGTCCAAGAGATTCTTGTATTGATGTGGACAGTCTCAGAGCCCCTTGTGTAGACAATGCATTTCCTAAAGAGATTTCCTGAGGTGGTGAGTCTTCAGGAGTCACTTTTTCATCCAAAGACACTTCCTGTAAATCCTGGTCTGTTAGTGAAGATCTTATAGGCCCAGTTTTACATGAGGCATATTTCAAAGACCCTTGGTCAGATGGACAATGTTCCAGAGTGTCCTGGGAAAATGTTGGTGATGCCAGTATCACTTGGTCTGATATAGAAGGGTCCACAGCACCTTGGGCTGTTGGAAGTGTCAGTGCCTCTAGGTCAGATGCCAAAGTTTCTAAGGACCTTGAGATAGATTTTTAAAGTTGTATGAACCTCTTGGGGAGATGGCAAAGGTTCTGATGTCTCTAGTTTAAATTGTGAAGGACCCAGAGTCCTCTCCAAAGAAGCCTGTATTCCCAGAACACTTTGAACAGATGATGCAGAATCTATAGACCCATGGGCAGATGATGGTGTTTCTCTAGCACCTTGAATAGATGATGATGGTCCTAGAGGACATTCTGAAGATTGGGAAAGTCCAGAAAGTCCTGGATCAGATGAATATGCTAAAGCCTCTTGGGGTAAAGAAGGGCCACAATCCTTTTGGGAAGATGTGGAAGTTGCTGGAGATCATTGATCAGGTTTTGAATGTCCTACATAATCTGGTGTTGATATGGAATTTCCCAGAGCCCCTTGGGCAGATAGTGAATCTCCTTAATATCCTTTCTGAGATGGTGAAGGACCTAGAGACCTTTGGGCAGATCTAGGCAATTCTAGACACAATTGGGCTGATAATAAAGATTCCAAGGTCCCTGGTACAGATGGAGTAGGTCCCACGGAACCTTGAGAAAATGGTAACAGTTGAAGAGTTTCCTGGAGAGATTTTGATGATCCCTGAATTGGTTGGTCAGAATCACAAAGGCACTCATCACCTTGCACAGATATTGAATGTCCCAGAGAACCTATGAGAGGTGACAAGGTTCGTAGTGTCCCTGATTGTTGGACCCTGATCCCCATTCCTTGGATAGCTGTTGCCTTGCTTGCTGACCTTGATCAGATGTCTTCCCTATGCTAATTTCCTCCCGTTTCCTTCCTCCTAAATGGCTTACCAGAGGTTCCTTTTTTGTGTATCCTGCATATTGCTGTAAACAGCTAGGATGCAAGAATGTATGTAAAACATCTGTAGTGAACTTCTGCGCTCTGGGGTTCTCCCACTGTGCTGTAATCCTGTATTTAAGGCCTCTTCCCTCCTTCAATAAAGGGCATTCTACTGAGATGAATGACCCACTGTCTTGTCTCTGTTTTAATCCTCAGCCCCTCCCTTGGACATGATGAACGGGTAGTAGCACAAGTGCTACAAGTGGAGGTCCCACTAAGATCCGAGAAAGAAGAGATGTGCTGAAGTACACTCAAAGAAAGGCTGGCCAGCATTTTTAAAGAAATTAAGAGTGGGTGAATTGTTATGGGTGAAGCTAGTTCTCAGTCGCTCCCGGAGGAACAATTAATTGGACTGCTGAAGCAACAGGGAATCACCATTAAAAGTAGACTGGCAGGTGAGTCCCCTAACTTGCCCGGACCCCATCCCTGGGCACCAGCCACTCTGGGGAAGACCTGCCCAACTTGGCCCCAGGTTCTGGCCACCAGGCAGGTTCCCTTCTAGCCCCACCGGGAAGGATCCTCTTCTCCAAGACCCCAGGCAGACCCTACAGTCTCTACGCCCTGTGCCCACGCCCATCCGCCCGAACCCCAAGCCTGTTCCTGAGACTTAGAGGCTGGCCCCCAGCTCCCATCTTGCCCTGGACTTCCCTTCTGGAGGAGAGAGAGAAAGAGAGAGAGAGAGAGAGAGAGAGAGAGAGAGAGAGAGGAGAGCTCCCATCATGCCCTGGACTTCCCTTCTGGACAAGAGCTCCCATCCTGCCCTGGACTTCCAATTTGGACAAGAGAGCTCCCATCTGGACAAAAGAGAGAGACTTCCTGAATCTGTCAGCTCTGTCTGAACCAAGTGTGCGGATAAGGCCAAGAACAAACCACAAGGAGATGGGCAGACGTCAAGGCAGAAACACATACAACAAAATGAATAGCAATACAGCATCACCAGGACCTAGCCCTCCTCCAACACCTAGACCTGAACCTCAGAAATTTGAAGAAGCAGAAGAAAATAGCCTTATGAATGACATCATGAAGAAGCTAGAGACTTGTGTAGAGGAAAAGACAAAAAAATGGGAAGAACACTGTAAACAACTAGAGGAAAGGGCAAACAAATTAGAAGAAATCAATAAAGTCCTGGAAGAGAACAATAAAGTACTGAAAGAAAATCAAGAAAAATCAATGAAACAAAAGAAGGAAACAGTCCAAGACCTGAAAAGGGAAATAGAAAAAATGAAGAAGACACAAACAGAGGGAATGCTGGAAATAGAAAATCTGAGAAAACGATTGGGAACTTCAGATGCAAGTATAATCAACAGAATGCAAGAGATGGAAGAGAGGATCTCTAGCGTTGAAGATACAGTAGAAGAAATAGATTCATCAGTCAAAGAAAACACTAAAGCCAACAAAGTCATGACCCAAAATGTCCAAGAAATTTGGGACACCATGAAAAGACCAAATCTACGAATAATAGGGGTAGAAGAAGGAGGAGAAGAATACCAACTCAAGGGGACAGAAAATATATTCAACAAGATCATAGAAGAAAACTTTCCCAACTTAAAGAAGGAAATGCCTATGAAAATACAGGAAACCTATAGAACACCAAACAGACTAGACCCCCAAAAAACGTCCCCTCGCCACATAATAATTAAACAATTAAACGTACACAATAAAGAAAGAATATTAAGAGCAGCAAATGAAAAAGGCCAAGTGACATATAAAGGCAAACCTATCAGAATAACACCCGATTTCTCAATGGAGACTTTGAAAGCCAGAAGGACATGGACAGATGTAATGCAGACACTAAGAGACCATGGATGTCACCCTAGACTAATATACCCAGCAAAACTTTCAATCATCACAGATGGAGTGAACAAGACATTCCATGACAAAGCCAGATTTAAACAATATTTATCCACAAACCCAGCCCTACAGAAAGCACTAGAAGGAAAATTCCAACCTAAGGAAGTCAGATACACCCTTGAAAACACAGGCAATAGATAAAGCCACAGCAGTAAACCCCAACAAAGAGAAGTACACACACATCACCACCAAAAAATAACAGGAATGAACAATCAATGGACATTAATATCCCTCAATATCAATGGACTTAATTCACCTATAAAAAGACATAGGCTTACAGAATGGATACAAACGTAGGACCCATCTTTCTGCTGCATACAAGAAACACATCTCAAATTCAAAGATAGACACTACCTAAAAATAAAAGGCTGGGAAAAGACTTTCCAATCAAATGGTCTTAAGAAACAAGTGGGTGTAGCCATCCTGATATCCAGCAAAGTAGACTTCAAACTAAAATCAATCAAAAGAGATCAAGAAGGGCATTACATACTCATCACAGGAAAGATCCACCAAGATGAAGTCTCAATTCTGAACATTTATGCCCCAAACACAAGGGCACCTACATATGTAAAAGAAACATTACTAAAGCTTAAATCACATATAAAACCCCACACATTAATAGTGGGAGACCTCAACACCCCACTTTCACCACTGGACAGATTTCCCAAATTGAAACTTAACAGAGAAATAAAGGACTTAACTGATGTCATGACTCAAATGGACTTAATCGACATCTACAGAACATTCCATCCTAACAAAAAAGAATATACCTTCTTCTCAGCACCCCATGGAACCTACTCTAAAACCGACCACATACTTGGCCACAAAACAAATCTAAACAGATACAAAACAATTTGGAATAACCTCCTGTGTTCTATCACACCACCATGGTCTAAAGTTGGATTTCAACAACAACAAAAACTACAGAAAACCTACAATCTCATGGAAACTGAACAATACCCACCTGAATCACCAATGGGTTAAGGAAGAAATAAAGAAAGAAATTAAAGACTTCCTAGAGATCAACGAAAATGAAGACACCACATATCCAAACCTATGGGACACTATGAAAGCAGTACTAAGAGGGAAATTCATAGCACTAAACGCCCACATAAATAAGCTGGAGAAATCTCACACTAGTGACTTAACAGCACACCTGAAAGTTCTAGAACAGGAAGAAGCAAAGTCTCCCAGGAAAAATAGATGCCAGGAAATTATCAAAGTGAGAGCTGAAATCAATAAAATAGAAACAAAGAGAACAATACAAAAAATTAATGAAACAAAGAGTTGGTTCTTTGAGAAAATCAACAAGATAGACAAGCCCTTATCCAAACTAACCAAAAGACAGAGAGAGAGAGAGAGCATCCAAATCAACAAAATCAGAAATGAAAAGGGGGACATAACAACAGACATTGAGGAAATCCAGAGAATCATCAGGTCATACTTCAAAAACCTCTATTCCACAAAACTGGAAAACCTAAAAGAAATGGATAATTTTCTGGATAGGTACCCCACACCAAAGCTAAATCAAGATCAGATAAACTATTTAAATAGACCAACAACCCCTAAGGAAATAGAAACAGTCATTAAAAGTCTCCCAACCAAAAAAAGCCCAGGACCAGATGGTTTCAGTGCAGAATTCTACCAGATCTTCAAAGAAGAGTTAATACCAATACTCTCTAAATTGTTCCACACAATAGAAACAGAAGGAACATTACCAAACTCCTTCTATGAGGCTACAATTACCCTGATTCCTAAACCAAACAAGGATACAACAAAGAAAGAGAACTACAGACTGATCTCCCTCATGAACATTGATGCAAAAATACTCAATAAAATACTGGCAAACAGACTCCAAGAATACATCAAAACAATTATCCACCATGATCAAGTAAGATTCATTCCAGGGATGCAAGGATGGTTCAACATACGAAAGTCTGTCAATGTAATACACCATGTAAACAAACTCAAAGAAAAAAAACCACATGATCATCTCACTAGATGCTGAAAAGGCATTTGACAAAATCCAACACCCCTTCATGATAAAGGTCTTGGAGCGATCAGGAATACAGAGAACATACCTAAACATAATAAAGGCAATTTACAGCAAGCCAACAGCCAACATCAAATTAAATGGGGAGAAACTCAAAGCAATTCCACTAAAATCAGGAATGAGGCAAGGCTGTCCACTCTCCCCATACTTATTCAATATAGTACTTGAAGTTCTGGCCAGAGCAATAAGACAACATAAGGAAATTAAGGGGATACAAATTGGAAAGGAAGAAGTCAAGCTTTCCCTATTTGCAGATGACATGATAGTATACTTGAGTGACCACAAAGATTCCACCAAGGAACTGATACAACTTATAAACACCTTCAGCAACATAGCAGGATACAAGATCAACTCAAAAAAATCAGTAGCCCTCCTATATACAATGGACAAAGAAGCAGAGAAGGAAATCAGAGATACACCACCCTTTACTATAGCCACAAATGACATAAAATACCTTGGAGTAACACTAACCAAGCAAGTGAAGGACCTATATGACAAGAACTTTAAGTCCCTGAAAAAAGAAATTGAAGAAGATGTCAGAAAATGGAAAGATCTCCCATGCCCATGGGTAGGCAGGACTAACATAGTAAAAATGGCAATCTTACCAAAAGCAATCTACAGATTCAATGCAATCCCCATCAAAATACCAACACAATTCTTCACAGACCTGGAAAGAATAATACTCAACTTCATATGGAAAAACAAAAAACCCAGGATAGCCAAAAGAATCCTGTACAATAACACAACCTCTGGAGGCATCACGATCCCTGACTTCAAGCTGTACTATAGAGCTACAGTAATAAAAACAGCTTGGTATTGGTATAAAAACCAACATGTGGACCAATGGAATCAAATTGAAGACCCTCACATGAATCCGCACACCTATGAACAAATAATTTTTGACAAAGAAGCCAAAAGTGCACAATGGAAAAAAGAAAGCATCTTCAACAAATGGTGCTGGCAAAACTGGATATCAACATGTAGAAGGCTGCAAATAGATCCATATCTATCACCGTGCACAAAACTTAAGTCCAAGTGGATCAAGGACCTCAACATAAATCTGAAGGCTACTCTGAACCTGCTAGAAGAGAAAGTAGGAAGTAGTCTTGAACACATTGGCATAGGAGACCACTTCCTAAATAGAACACCAGTAGCACAGACACTGAGAGAAACAATCAATCAATGGGACCTCTTGAAACTGAGAAGCTTTTGTAGAGCAAAGGATACGGTCAACAAGGCAAAGCGACAGCCTACAGAATGGGAAAAGATCTTCACCAACCCCACATCTGACAGAGGACTGATATCCAGAATATATAAGGAACTCAAGAAATTAGACATCAAAATGCCCAACAGTCCAATTAAGAAATGGGCTATAGAGCTAAACAGAGAATTCTCAACAGAGGAAACTCAAATGGCTGAAAGACATTTAAGGAATTGCTCAACATCCCTAATCATCAGGGAAATGCAAATCAAAACAACTCTGATAGACCACCTTATGCCTGTCAGAATGGCTAAGATCAAAAACACTGAAGACACCTTATGCTGGAGAGGATGTGGAGCTAGGGGAACTCTCCTCCACTGCTGGTGGGAATGCAAGCTTGTACAACCACTTTGGAAATCAATATGGCACTTTCTTAGAAAATTGGGAATCCATCTCCCCCAAGATCCAGCTATACCACTCTTGGGCATATACCCAAGGAATGCTCAACCACACCACAAGAACACTTGTTCAGCTATGTTCATATCAGCATTGTTTGTAATAGCCAGAACATAGAAAAAACCTAGATGCCCTTCAACTGAAGAATGGATAAACAAAATGTGGTACATATACACAATGGAATACTACTCAGCAGAGAAAAACAATGACATCATGAGGTTTGCAGACAAATGGATGGATCTAGAAAAAATCATCCTGAGTGATGTAACCCAGACTCAGAAAGACAAACATGGTATGTACTCACTCATAGCAGGATACTAGATGTGGAACAAGGATGACTGGACTGCTACTCACATCACCAGGGAGGCTACCTGGAAAACAGGACTCCAAGAAAGACACGGGGATCACCCAATGACAGAGAAATGGAATGAGATCTACATGAACAGCCTGGACATGAGTGGGGGTAGTGAAGGGCGAGGGTCGAGGGAAAGAGAGCTTGGGTGAGCGGGAGATCCCAGCTGGATCAACAACAGAGAGGGAGAACAAGGAATAGGAGACCATGGTAAATGAAGACCACATGAGAATAGGAAGAAGCAAAGTGCTAGAGAGGCCCACAGAAATCCACAAAGATACCCCCACAACAGACTGCTGGCAATGTTTGAGAGACAGCCCGAACTGACCTACTCTGGTGATGGGATGGCCAAACACCCTAATTGTCATGCTAGAAACCTCATCCAACTACTGAAGGATCTGGATGCAGAGATCCATGACTAGGCCCCGGGTGGATCTCTGGGAGTCCAATTAGTGAGAATGAAGAGGGTTTATATGAGCGAGAATTGTTGAGACCAAGGTTGGATAAAGCACAGAGACAAATAGCCAAACGAACGGAAACACATAAAATATGACCCAATGGCTGAGGGGTCACCAACTGGATCAGGCCCTCTGAGTGGGTGAGACAGTTGATTGGCCTGATCTGTTTGGGAGGCATCCAGGCAGTGGGACCAGGTCCTGTGCTCATTGCATGAGTCGGCTGTTTGAAACCTGGGGCCTATGCAGGGTCGCTTGGCTCGGCCTGGGAGGAGGGGACTGGACCTACCTGGACTGAGTCTACCAGGTTGATCTCAGTCTGCGGGGAAGGCTTTGCCCTGGAGGACATGGGAATGGGGGGTGGGCTGGGGGGATGGTGAGGGGGCGGGAGGGGGGAGAACAAGGGAATCCGTGGCTGATATGTAGAACTGAATTGTATTGCAAAATAAAAATTAAAAAATAATAATAAAAAAAAGAGTAGAATGGCTAAAGATTTCATTCAGATCCTCCAGAATGTTAGTCCCTGGTTTCTGGTCTCTGGGGGATTTAATATACCAGATTGGGAACAGGTTAAGATTGACTTACAAAAGTACTTGCATAAAGAAGGGCCTGATTCCATACCCTTCACTACTTTCTCTTTGTGGTGCTTGGTTAAAGATGTGTTGCTTAGTGATAATATCAAAGTTCAAGAATTAACTGAAGCTAAAGCTGTGTTGAAAGAGGCTCAGGTAGAGGAGGCTTTCAGATCCCTTCAAACTTCTGATGTTTCTGACTCTGCAGAGTCGTCCTCACAGGGTCATGATGTAGAAGTCAGATTAGAAAAGAATACTAGATGCTTAAAAGGGAAATTACAGAAGATGTCTTACAAGGATAGACCTCCAGCCCACAACCCTGACTTTTGCATCACAGAGGTCCATCCTTCTGCATCCATAGAGGAGTTAACAGGGGAAGTTGCTTACCCAGTTATAGAGTCTCAAAATGCTCAAGGTCAGAGGCAAGAGGAACACAATCCGCTAGATTTTAAAAGCATCAAACAGCTTAAGGAAGCTGTAGTGTCATATGGGCCCCATGCTCCTTTTACCACAGCTATACTTGAATCCTTTTCGGCCTTAATTATACCCCTTGAGATTGGATGCAGTTGTGTCGTGCTGCTCTCTCTAGGGTGGGATTGTTTAAATTGGAGGAGTGAGTTTCAAGAACATTGTGAAACTACAGCTAATAGGAATGCCACTGTGGGCTTTCCAGCTTGCAGTCTTGAGATGCTCACGGATACAGGGCAGGATGCCACTTTACAAGCACAGATTTTGTATGATCTCACAGTTTATGCACAGATTAGCATAGCCGCTACCAGTGCATGGAACAGGCTGCCTAATAACGCTGCTGGCAAACAACTATCTAAAGTCATTCAGGGACCATCAGAACCATTCGCAGAATTTATAGATCATCTGCTTCAATTAGCAGGTAGACTATTTGGGGACGCTGATCAAGCCATGCCTATAGAAAAGCAATTGGCCTTTGAAAATGCCAATAAGTATTGCAAGGAGGCCATTAAACCCCATAAAAAGAACTTAAATGATTATCTTAAGATATGTAGAGATATAGACGGGCATCGCATCATGGGACAGGTAATAGCTTCAGCCATGAGGGGAAAATATTGTGGAGGAGCCCACCAAAAAAGCTGTTTTGGATGTGGCCAGCAAGGTCATTTTAAGAAAAATTGTCCTCGAGCACAAGCAGTGGCAAAGACACTGGGACTTTGCTCCCGATGTCAAAAGGGCCATCGCTGGAGTACTGGGTGCCGATCTAAGGTTGATGCTCAGGAAAATCTGTTACCACCTTTGGTAAACGGGCAGCGGGGTCTGCTCTGGACCCCCCACAGTCAGGTGTACTGAGCCCTGGATACACCTGCCCCAACCCCTGTTTCCCACCATCCCATCCAGTTTGTTCCTCACAAAAATCACTTTCTGTCCAAGACCTTATCAGAGGGACCCCCGGAAGTGCAGGATTGAACCTCTGCACCTCTGTCAAAGCAATATTAACACCTCGGATGGGCCCCCAGGCTCTCAGTACTGGAGTCATGGGTCCACTACCTGCAGGATCTTTAGGACTGATTCTGGGCAGGAGCAGTGCTCTTATGCAAGGTATTAGAGTAATTCCAGGAGTGACAGATGAAGACTCTGAAGGAGAAATAAGAATCATGGTTGAGGCTGGTAAGGGGGTGACAGTTATTCCCCAGGGTGCTTGCATAGCACAATTGCTTTTGATGCCTCACTTTCAAACTAATAATCCTTTTCTTAAATCACATAGAGGTGAGGGTGGATTGGGCTCTATGGGCCCTCTAGCCTGCTGGGTGTCCACCTCAGAACAAAGACCCACACTAAATTTAAAAATTAATGATCGCAATTTTCAGGGTCTTTCAGATACTGGTGCTGACACTTGAGTTATCTCTATAAAACATTGGCCTAAATCATGGCCCCTTAAAGATTCCACCTCTAACCTACAGGGTATCAGCACAGCTCAGATGCCATTACAGAGCAGGCTACTCTTAAATTGGAAGGATAAGGAAGGTCATGCAGGAACTTTTCAACACTTTGTGCTACCTGACACTCCAGGGAACTTGTGGGGACAGGACGGGTTAGACGGTATGGGAGCAGTGCTTACTACACAGCTTGTACAACAGATGCTGAAGAGTCAGGGCTACTGCCCAGGCAGAGGCTTAGGGAAAATGCTGCCAGGAGATCCACTACCTGTGGCAGACAAAAGCTGTGTTACTAGATGTCCTGGGGATACTAGAGGATTAGGGTTTTTTCCACAGGGGTCACTGCACAGCAGCCTTCGATAATACAACCAATAAAAATCACTTAGAAAAGTGATGACCCTGTACGGGTGGAACAGTGGCTTCTTAATAAAAAAAAAATGGAGGCTGTGAATGCATTATCTAAGGAAAAGTTAGATGCTGGACATATCATTCCTTCCACCTCACCCTGAAACACACCTATATTTGTTATTAAAAAGAAGTCAGGAAAATGGAGGCTATTACAAGATCTTAGAGCTGTAAATAAAACCATGCTTCTCATGGGAGCAACACAGCCTGGTTTGCCTGCCCCTGTGGAAATTCCTAAACATTGGAATTTAATTGTGATTGACTTGAGGGATTGTTTCTTTACCGTTCCTTTGCATCCCAAGGACAGTCCTTGCTTTGCTTTTAGTGTTCCATCAGAAAATCTCAAAGAACCTTATCAGAGATATCTGTGGGCAGTTTTGCCCCAAGGAATGGCCAATAGCCCTACTATATGTCAAATTTATGTCTTTGTCCACAGCTCCAGTTCGAAAATCTTTTCCAGATGTTTATATAATTCACTATATGGATGATATTTTATTGGCTGCTGAAGGCAAAAAAACTTGTTTTTGATACCTTTTCTAAATTACAAGAGGTTCGTAGCATGGATAATTTACAAATAGCCCCAGGAAAAGTCCAGGTATCCTTTCCCTATCATTATTTAGGTCATAAAATGTTATGCACAGCATACATCCACAAAAGATTACTCGCATATGGATCAGCTATGGCATGCTTAATGATTTCCAAGACTTCCTGGGAGATATTCAAAGACTTCAGCCCACTTTAAAGATTTCAACAGATCAACTTCATCCTTTGTATGATGTCTTAAAGGATGACCCTGATCCTATCTCTCCACAACATTTTGTTCAATTCTAACATGTTAATTTTTGTTTTCCTTATTATGTTACTATTTATTTATCTGTCTATCTATCTATCTATCTATCTATCTATCTATCTATCTATTTATTTATTCATTTTGGATTTTTCAATACAGGGTTTCTTTGTATAGTCCTGGCTGTCTTGGAACTCAATCTGTAGACCAGGCTGGCCTCAAACTCACAGAGATCTGCCTACCTCTGCCTCCCAAGTGCTGGGATTAAAGGCATGTACCACAACAGCTGGCTATAGTTTATTTTATTATTACCCCTTAGAAGCCTGTATGTTTTCCATAGACACACACACACACACACACACACAATTTCTTTATTGATTCACATCATGCAACCCTAATTCTGCTCATTTCCCAGTCCCTCCATATCCTCCCTTCACCCTTGCAGAGTCCCTCCCCCAAAAGAAAATTAAACAAAAAACCAATCTCAACCAAACAAACAAACAAACAAATAAAAATCCCACTTCTTTCCTCTGTCTTTCCTGCCTCTTCAACATCTCTTCATTCATTTTATTGGCACTGGGATCCTTGGTGTGTCCTGCAGTATACCCTTTTGTTCAATCAGCTCCAACTGAAAATGAAAATTGTAATGAGTCATTGGTCTGGTTCAAGGCCTCTGGTTTCTGGTACACCGTCATCACTTGACCCTCACTGAAACTCCTCTCTGATATCCCATGGCTGACCCTAGTCATTGAGATCTGCAGAACCAGTCCTTTCACATGCTCTAGCAGGTCCTAGATGGGGTAGATGTTAGGGTGGGCCAATCCAAGGCCCTGGATATGGACCTGGGTGGTAGTTGAGCTGGTCAGTCCTGGATACTTGAGCTACGCCCCTCAGGTGAGGGGTGGAACCAGTTCTCCTATGTCCATGGCATCAGGGCCATCTCTCTCATGCCTGTGTTGAGAGGTGGAGCCAATTCTCCTAAGTACAGGGGGCCAGCTCTCCATGCCAGAGTTATTGGGGCCAGCTCTCCTGTGAGGGTCAAGGTCAGCACTCTTGCTGCAGTGTCTAGTGAGGGGCAGGGCCAGCTTTCCTAGGGCCAACAAAGGGCAGGGCCAACTCAGCACCACACTTGGATTTCATCATGCATGGCCCCCTATGGTAACATGGCCCACAGACATCAACACAGACCCCAGTTGCAGCAGGTATCCATGTGGCCTAGGTGGCAACACAGGACACAGACTTTAACACAGTCACTGGCTACAGTAGGACATGGACCCAGACATTGTCCTAGGCAGCTACATAGCCTGGATGTCACCAAGGTACAGGAATCCTTACTTCCCTGGGTGACAATCAGGCCATCTACCTCATGCAGCTCCTCACCACCTTCGGTTCTTCTGTTCCACATCTTTCCACAGCACATGAACCATTCTGCTTCTCGTTTTCTCCCATTTTCCACCACACATTTGCTCATTATAACGGCACCCAACCTCTGTCAACTTCTTTAGGTAGCCCAGGTCTTGAGGACCCAGGATGGCCTGTGAGTGCTTTCCACCCACTTGAGTTTTTTTCTAATGACAGACAGAAAGGTAGATATGTCCAGATGGAAGGGTAAGTGACGAGGAACTGGGGGTAGTAGGAGGAAGGGAAACCATAATCAGGGCATATTATTTGACAAAAAAATCTATTTTCATTAAAAGAAAAAAGAAAGAATTGTTATGACCCTCCCCCAAACAAAAAGTAATCACTATCAATACTTTCTGTGCCCACCTTCTCCTTAGATTCCGCATTTGCAGGGTTACTACTGAATCCCTTACTCAAAGGATCAAGTGAGCCTGAATCAAGAAGGCTTAAGTGATCCACTGTTTCACAATTCCCATGTATAGGTAATAGTCATCTGTGCAAGCAATACTCATGATTTTGAAATGCCACTCCTGAAACACAGAACTTGTCATTTTGTTTAAATGGCATTTCCTGAAGAGTGTACATCTATATACTACAAAACCCCAGAAAGCATATGAAATTAAATAACTTGGAAATTCATGATTTTATTGTTAACATGAGTGCTGAATTTTAGTGAAGCTGTACATTGAGTACATGTGTCACCAGATTTGCCTCTAGGTCCTGAACAAAGATTGCACTCTATAGATAGTCGTCCCTATCGATAATGAGAAGGACCTATTCAACACGAGGAGGTGTGCTCTGTACTACTACACGCCTCTGACTTTTCCTCTCTTCTGCTCTCCGATGGACGAACCATGTCTAAAATTAGAGGAAGACAGGATTGGAGTTAGCATTGGCTTCCACCCCAGAGCCAAGAGATAAAAACCACTTTAAGACACATAACACTGACTTTCTATTCAGCTCATAAAAGCAAATACCAGCTGTGTGTCAACTTCTGCAATAGGCCATGGTTTTGTCTTTTTCCAGCAGTATAGACACTTCAGTGGTTTCTTTTCTATTGGATCGAAAGCTTAGATTACAACTTGTTCCAGGTCTTTGATATTAATTCAATATATGGTAACTGGGTAAAGGAAAGTCTTCATTCTGACATTTGACCATCAGCTGTAGAATACCCTCCTCACTAGTGATACATTCCTCTTGTTTGGGCAGAGATTGTAGATCACCAAATGTTAGCACATTTTTAAAGGCCTATGGAGGGGAACAGCTTTCTGTTTGTAAAAGCACTCTTCAGTATGAAGTAATTAATCAACAGAAATAAGTATTGGAGATTTTTAGAAAGAAAATAGCATTCAAGGGTGCCAATGGTATTGTTGGTGCTTGAAATTTCTGGAGAGGGAACAGGTGGTAGGCAGAGAAGGCCTGGACAATGGTTTGACATCACAGCCTCCAGTGTTTGTGAAGGATGACAAATTTAACCTAATGACATACAGGACACCGAAACCTTTGCCATCTCCAGGAGTTCAGCTGAAAGCATGACTTCCACCCATGGTAAATCTGAACAGTATATTCTTTCATGCTATAAAAAGTTCTCCAGGATCAGGATGAAGAATAATATCATTGTTTCACCTGTATTTCCAGAATCCTGTCCAGCACAGAGGGCACACTAGGCCCTGCTGCATCACCAGGACATCTAAAGCCCATCTTTCTTCAAAAGGCAAAGAGTAAGATGGTCCACAACAGTGTGGGGAAAGTAGTCATAAATCAGCTCTTCCTAAATATGGTCTAGCTATGGAAATACAGTCACAGTTACCTGTTAGATGTCACTATCCTCTCAGGCTCCTAGTGAATGAGGGTCCATTGTATTGGGAAGTTCTCAAACTGTACATTTGTGCCTCCATATACTTTATTTCCCTGCCTATTTTGTGGATGTATGGTCTATAGAAGGCCAACCAAAACACCAGAAGCCCTACTTCCATCATGATGCCTCCATGAACTCAAATAAAGCCCCAGTGGCTGACTCATGTGGTCTCATATTAAGTCAGAGTTCCTCCTGTTTGATTCCTAAAGCCTATCTATTACGTTTGTAAGAGGAAAGAGGAAATCAGAAATGAGGCTTTTGGAAAGTCACACTCAAGAGTGTGCAAACAGGAGACCATGGGTGTTTTCTCGTGTGTCTTGTGTCTACCTTCTCTCAGTAGCTGCAGTGCACCAGTCTCTAGAGATGTAGTGTATCATCCTCTCCAGAGCTGCACTGCATCATCCTCTCTAGAGCTGTAGTGCACCAGTCTCTAGAGCTGCAGTGAATCAGTCTCTAGAGCTGTAGTGTATCATCCTGTCTAGAGATGCAGTGCATCAGTCTCTAGAGCTGCAGCACAGCAGTCTCTAGAGTTACAGTGCGTCAGCCTCTCTAGAGGTGCAGTGCATCATCAACTCTAGAGTTGAATTGCAACAGTCTCTAGAACTGCAGTGAATCAGCCTCTTTAGAGATTCAGTGCATCAGCCTCTCTTGCAAAGAATAACGAGGCTACAATCGACAACCCAAGAGAAGTCAGGTAAAGAGAAGGTCTCAAAGAGGGACATGCATGGATCACCCCAGGAAGTGAAAACGGATATGATCTCCTCTGTAAACTGGGTAGGGGGTAGAATGGAGGGGTTGGGAGATAGGAGCATGAGGGATCTGGATGGCCAGGTTGGAATAGGAATGGAAAGGGAGAGCAATGAAAGAGATATCTTGAGAGAGCCATTATGGGTTTAGGGAGAAACCTGGTACTAGGGAAATCCCCAAGAACCCAATGCCTTGTTCAGCCTTGATGCAAGGGGGAGGGGCTTGGTCCTGCCCCAACTGAATATACCAGGTTTGTTGACTCACAATGGAGGCCTTACCCCCTAAGAGGAGTGGATGTGCGAGTTCAGGGAGGAGGTGGGGATGAGAACAGGAGATGGGGAAGGGGGGAACTGTGGTTGGTATGTAAAATGAAAAATAACTTAAATAAAAAAGTGTCTAGGACAAGGCTTCCCAAGACCTGAGGAAGGCTGTAGATTGACTGTTCAATGTCTTTGTTTGGATTTACTGACCTTCACTTTGACTTCAGGAATATTCAAAGCTTGTGCAAGTTCTTTCCTGTGGAAAGAAAACCACAAATGTTTAGCATGCCGTGGTTTGCATGAACTGCAAAGTCATAAATGATTTCTATGCTTTTTTAATATTGCTATCTTCCCTCACCCCCCCATTTAACTTTCATTCTGAGAACTAGTCTTGCTTTTGCAATGGTTTCACCTCTTACAAAAGTTTCTAAACAATACTGATTTTAATTTTAACACACTATGAAAACTAAAAATAAATGCCTAAGTGTATGCTGAGCAAATTATACTAAATTAAAAAACAGCACCAGGGTAAGGGAAAGGGAAACTGAAAGGAGTTGATGGATAGGTACACAGTCCCTGAAAAGATGAGGAGACTACTGGTGAGGAGGTCACCCAACAAAGTGTAAATCCTTAACACTGGTGAACTTTACACTAGTGAGTATTTTGGCACACTATACTCATGTCTCTATATTTTACAGAAATTAAAGTATGACTCGAAATGAGTGGTGTTGACTATGTATACTTGTTTGGGGCCAACACTACACGCTAATACTGACTTTTACCCCTACACAAGGCACCCTCCTGTACCCACCTCCTAGGGAGAAGACAACAGTGGCTTAGGGAGGGATGACAGGAAACCAGGGCCTGGATGAACAAAAGGGCACCTCAACCTGTGACAACAGGGAGGTTGGGGATAGCTCCTGGTGCAAGACACATACCTGGCAAGCGCATCTGGGTACTGGGTTTCTTTGAACAATTTTTCCATTTCCTCAACCTGCCCCAGTGTGAACTTCAATGTGGTTCGCCGCCGCCTTCGTGATGAACGGCGCCTCGGAATCCTAATCACAGCCTCGGCTGAGGGCCTTGGCACCTCCTGGTCCCTACTGCTCTCCTCAGAGCCTATTTGGCTTTCACGGACATGGCGGACCCCGTTATTTAGTTCCATTACACAGCCCGCGTCACCTCCACCAGGGTTGCCACCCACTATCGCCAAGGCAGCCTCTAAGGTGGAGACCTCAGCTATCTCCTCACCATTCTCATTCCTCACAATGTATATATATTGCCATTGGACCTTGCGGGCCATGACTAGTAGTGGGCCGAAGCCACAGAGAGAAGTGGGGCCCCAGGAATGTCCAACCTCAAGGCCTATTGTTTGGTCAGTCTCTACTACCAATGAGGCGTCAAGAGAAGGCCTGAGGAAAGGGTGACGTCAACGTGTCTTTCTGCACATGCTCCACACTTCTCCATGTTCCTCAAGGTTGACGTCAACACGCTCCTCACCAGATGGGTGCTATAGGCTTTTCCCTCCCTGACTGACTGCTCTGGGCTTTTTGACCTCTTGCTGAGGTAGGTGGTATTTGCTTTGTTGCACAAATGGTGGGTGTGGCCCAAAAGATGAGGAACAAGGGAGCCATTGTGAACAGGGTAGTAAAAGGTCGTGTGAAGTTAAACCTTGCTTCCAGGGCATGCGTGTAGAATGAGTTTTAGCTTGCATCTGCGCGCATGTGCATGCTGCCTGTTCCTCCTAGGTTATAGAGATGACACTGGAGGATGAATTGTGTAGCACTGCAAGATAATTGGGGAATAGAGTATGGGAGAAAGGTGGGAACACACACTGACCACAAGACCCTTGAGTGAACATGTAGAAAATTTCTGTGAACCTCACCCTCCACCTACCAGTTACTGCTCAGAGAATGGGCTTAGAACTAAGTGGACATGATCAGATTAGTGGCTGCTAGTTCAAGAGTGCCTGTTAGTACATTGAATGCTAGCTAGCCATTCTTCTTCAAGCTCAACATCAAGATCTTGGGACTGGATGTGAATATAATTCTAGTTAATGGCACTGTTGAAAACCAAACAAAAGACACTCTCTCCCCTTAAAAACTTATCTTCTTGACAAATTATTACCTCAGATTATAATAATTTTATAATCTCTGTTAAATTCCACATATAATATATGCCTCGGTTCTTATCACTGAGGATGTTGATGCGGCCCTTACTTCTGTTGGATTGAAGGTAAATACATAAATATTCTGTTAGTGTTTAAAACAATATTTTGTACATGACATATTTCATATGACACCTTTTCAGAAAAATAATAGGTTCCTAAGTTAGCCACTGTCAGATGTGGGGGAGGGTCAGTCCCTCTCTTCCTGACAGATTCCCAGAAGTAAAGAAAAATTTGCCTTTTATTGGAATACAAATTGTTCCTGAAAAGTTACAAAGAGGAGGTTCTTTTAGTTATTTGGATATAAAATAGATCTACAAAAAATTCGACCCCAAAAGGTGCAAATGAGGTGATATTGATTATAGACTTTTAATGACTTTCAAAGTTTATTTGGAGACATTTCTGTGAACTGTGGTTGGAGTAAAAAATGATGAACTAGCCAGGTGGTGGTGGCGCACGCCTTTAATCCCAGCACCCGGGAGGCAGAGCCACGCGGATCTCTGTGAGTTCAAGGCCAGCCTGGGCTACCAAGTGAGTTCCAGGAAAGGCACAAAGCTACACAGAGAACCCTGTCTCGAAAAAAAAATGATGAACTGAGTAATTGTTCAAAACCTTAGAAGGTCACAATGACTTAAATAGTCCAAGAGAATTATCAGGTGAAGCTGAGAGAGGATTGGCCTTGGTGGAAAAGACAGTGTAGGAAGGACAGTTGAATTGTGTGTATCCAAAGCTTGATTGCATTTTGGTTATTTTACCCTGTAAGCGTTCTCCTACGGGAATTTTAATGCAGAGGGAAGATAGTATATTGGAATGGATATTTCTGCCAAATAAACAGAGTAAAAGTTAAAACTTAGGTGGAGAAGATCTCTGAGTTGATTTTAAAGGAAAATTGAGACTTTGTCAATTAGCAGGAATAGACCCAGCAGAAATTGTAGTACTTTTAGCTGAGGATGACACTGAGAAGTTATGGGCAGAAAGTGAACCTTGGCAAAGAGTTTGCAGTAATTTTTATGAGAGATTAACACTAACTATCCAAAAAGTGATCAAATTTAACCTTTTAAGAGAGCTGATAGGATTCTGCCTCACATTGTATGGGAAACACCCATATCTCGACCCTGTACATTTTACACAGATGCAAACAAACAAGGAAAGGAAGGTCACTAATCAGGAAATTTAAGTAAAGTGGTTCAAAGTCCTTATAATTCAGCTCAAATATAGGAAATTTATGCTATTCTGTTGGTATTAATAGATGTTTTGGAACCTCTCAGCATCGTTACTGACTCTCAGTATGCTGAAAGAGTGGTATTACATATTGAGACTGCAGAATTTATCCCTGATGAGTCAGAATTAACTTCACTATGTATTCAGTTACAAGATATAATCAGGAATACAAAGCATCCCTTATACATACCTCACATCTGATCTCATATGTGTCTACCAGGCTCACTAGCACAAGGTAATGATGAGATTGATAAATTATTGATAGGAAATGTGGTGGAGGCCTCAGAATTTCATGAAAAACATCATGTCAATATTAAAAGGTCTGAAAAAGGGTTTTTCCATAACCTGGCAACAAGCCAAGGAAATTGTAAGGAAATGTCCTACTTGTTCTTTTTACAATCAGACTCTATTACCAGCAGGATGTAACCCAAAAGTTACTCAGAGGAATGAAATCTGGCAGATGGATGTGTTTCACTTTGCAGAATTTGGATAATTGAAATATGTAAATCACGCCATTGATCTTTTTCAGGATTTCAATGGGCAACTGCTCTGAGTTCTGAAAAAGCTGATTCTGTAATCATGAATTTGCTAGAAGTTACCGGCACTATGGATGTACCAGAATAAATTAAAACTGACAATGCTCCAGCTGAAAAAATGAAACATTTTTTTTGTTTATGACAATATAAAGCATATTACAGGTATACCACATAATCCTCCAGAGAAAGCAGTAGTAAAAAGATCAAACCAAACTCTAAAGGATATGCTAAATAAACAGAAAGGGGTAACAAAATCCCCCAGAAATAGATTACTACACAGTGTTGTGCTCTGACCTCCACAAGTGCTGAAGTATGTGCGTGTCCTCTAATTGGAAATGCATGATGATATCAAAGAAAATAAAAAACAATAACAAAAAACTGGTGGGAATTTCAGGTGAAGTTCTTTTTTCCTTAGTTCTAAATATAGCTAAAATTTGTCTGCAGTGTTAAAAGTCTGAGGCTTAGCAAGATGAGGGAGGTACTGTAATGAATGGAGAAAGGGAACCTAAAGACACATTCATTGATTTCTCTCTGATTGTGGATATGGTGCCACCAGCTGTTTCCCACCATGATAGATAGATGCACATTTGAACTCTGAGACAGAACACACTCTTGTCTCCCCTAAGTTGCTTTTACATAGTATTTTATCACAGCATAAGAGAGCAACTGAGGGGTGGAGTGACTTGGGTGGGGAGGAGTGACTGATGAGGACTTATTGATGGGGGAAGTGATTGATGGGGGTGAGTGACTGATGGGGAGTGGCTGATGGGGGAGTGACTGGTGGGGAGTGACTGATGGGGAGTGACTGATGGTGAGTGACTGATGGGGAGTGATTGATGGAAGAAATGACTTATGGGGGGAGTGACTGATGGGGAGTGACTGGTGGGGAGAGTGACTGATGGAGGAGTGATTGATGGAAGAATTGACTGATGGGAGAGTGACTGATGGTGAGTGACTGATGGAGGAGTGATTGATAGAAGAAATGACTTATGGGGGAGTGACTGATGGGGGAAGTGACTAATGGGGAGTGACTGATGGGGGGAGTGACTGATGGGGAGTGACTGATGGGGAGTGACTGATGGGGGGAGTGACTGATGGGGAGTGACTGATGGGGAGTGACTGATAGGGGAGTGATTGAAGGAAGAAATGACTTATGGGGGGAGTGCCTGATGGGGGGAGTGACAGATGGGGAGTGACTGCTGGGGAGTGACTGATGGGGGAGTGACTGATGGGGAGTGACTGATGGGGAAGTGATTGAAGGAAGGGATGACTTATGGAGGGAGTGACTGATGGAGGTGACTGATGGGGAGTGATTGATGGGGGAGTGACTGATGGGGAAGTGACTGATGGGGAGTGACTGATAGGGGAGTGACTGAAGGAAGAAATGACTTATGGAGGGAGTGACTGATAGGGGGAGTGACTGAAGGGGAGTGCCTGATGCGGGGAGTGACTGATGGGGAGTGACTGATGGGGGAGTGGTTGATGGAAGAAATGACTATAGGGGGAGTGACTGATGGAGCAGTGACTAATTGGGAATGACTTATGGGGGGAGTGACTGCTGGGGAGTGACTTATGGGGGGAGTGACTGATGGGGAGTGACTGATGGGGAGTGACTGAGACAGCTTTAGTTGAGATTTTTTAAATTTTCCTTTAAGCTCCTACTTGTGTATGTAAGTGCATGAGCCATGTGTGTGGGTCAGAAGATAACTTGGAGGAGTTGTTTCTCTCCTTCCACTGCATCCAGGGATTGAACCCAGGCTGACAGACATTAGCAGCAAGTACCTTTACCATCTGAGTCATCTTGCTGGCCCTGACAATACCTATTTATGCAGGTTGTTTGTTAATGGGCATTTCCTAGTGTTATATATGTTCTCGTTCCCATATATTTAGGCCTTGAAATGCATAGCTGTTTGAAGATTCAGAAATAGTAGTGTTTGGTTTAGGTCTTCTAGACACATAAAAACCACAAGAGCTAGTCAGCACAGCTTGATGTTAAACTTAGTAAACAATTAGATTTCAGATTTTGGTGTATTCATGTCTCTAATATTCAAATCTTTGTCTTTTGGTTAGTCTGCCTAATCATACTTTTCAAAGAACCAACTTCTACTTACATTGATTCTTTATTGTTATTTTTGTTCTCATTTAAATAATTCCTGCGTTGATCTTGATTTCTTTTCATCTCCTGATTTGGGGTTTGGCTTATCCTTCATTTTTGAGGGCTCTCATATGTATCATTTATTTGCACTCTCTCTGGCTTTTTTGTTGTTGTGTTTTGGGACAGGGTTTCTCTGTGTAACAGCCCTGGCTGTCTGGGAAGTCACTTTGTAGACCAGGCTGACCTCCAACTCACAGAGATCCCTCTGTGTCTGCCTCCTGGGTGTCGGAATTAAAAGGGTGTGCCACCACCTCCGGTAGTTTCATTCCAGTATGATCATGTAAACTACAAGGAATTGTTTTCCTGTAATTGTTTAGACTTGCTTTGTCTCAGAATATGTGATGTATTTTGAAGAAAGTTCCATGGGAATAATGTATATTCTGCAGTGTTTGGATGGACTAGTCTATAGATGTCTGTTAAGTCTATTTGATCTATAATATCATTTAATTTGCATATTTTTGTTTATTTTTTGTGTAGGGAGACATATCAATTGGAGAGAGTTGGGTAATAAAGTCACCCACTAGTATTGGGCTAGAGTTAATCAGGCTTGAATCTAATATTATTTGTTAGGAAATCAGGTGCACTTGCTTGAGGCATACTTTTAGAATCATAAAATCCTCTTACATTCCCTTAGTCAGTATGAAGTGACTCTCTTTATATTTTCTCACTAGTTTTGGTTAGAAGTCTGTTTCATCAGCTATGGGAATAGTGGCATCTGCTTGTTTCCTAGGTCTATTTACTTAGATCTTATTCCATTCTTTCCCTCTAGGGTGACATCTGCCTTTGTAGTGACATCTGTTTCTTGGGGGCATCAAGTAGATGTTTCCTGTCATTTGATGCAATCTACTAGTCTGTGCCCTTTTTTCCAAAGATTTATTTTTGTTTTCAATTGTGTGCGCCCATGTCTATATGTAGGTCTGTGCATGTGATTGCAGGTGTTCAAAGAGCCCAGTGGTGTGGGAGCCCCTGTAGTTTGGTTGTGGAATTGAGGCCATTAGTATTCAGTTATTGTTGAAAAGTGGGTGTTAATTACTGCCATTTGTTGATTTTGAAGATTTTTTTTTCTTTTCCCCTCTTGCTTAACTATTATCCTAGTGTGGTTTAATCTTTGCTGTGGATTTGTGGAGGAATTTGTTTTTCTCTTCAGTCTAAAAGATTCCTGTAAGTATTTTCTATGGAGCTAGCTTAGTGCTCATGCATTCCTTTAGTCTGTTTTTTTTTTTAATCATGGAAAGTGTGTATTTTCCTTTCAGTTACCACAGACAGTTTTGCTAGCTATAGTCATCTGGGTTGGCAGTTGAGTCAGAATTGAAATGCATCTGCCCGGGTCTCCTCACTGTAAAGTTGCAGCGGAATAATCTGCTGCCATACTGCCAGTCTTCCTTTTGGGACATGGTGTGTCTGGCTGCTGCTGAGATGCTGTCTTTGTTCTGTGTCTTTAGTGTTCTAATTGTGAGGAGGCCCAATTCTTTCCTAGTCTGTCTCTTGGTGTTCTAAGCACTTCACATCTGGATTGACCTCTCTTTTTCCAGTGCTGAGAAATTTTCTGTTATGAGGTTTTTTAAAAACATGTTTTGCATCTTTAGAACTTGATTCTTCTCCTTCTTCTCTGCTGTCGTCATGGATCTCTCAGGGTGTTGTATGTCTTGGAGTCCCACTGATGCCTTCTTTGTCTTGTTTGGATTGTTCTAGCAACTTAACTGCATTGAATTTCTCAACCATGTTTACATTTTCCCAGAAAGCATTTTGTGATTAACTTTATTCTGTATGTCTTTTCCTTCTTGTTCTTTGCTTCTGATTCTTAACTATTTATTGCTGATTTAAGTTTGTACTTTCTCTGCCATTTTAGAATTGAAGCAGCATGATATAACACACTTTTTATTAGTAGTGAGCTGGTTCATTCATGTAGACTTCTTGCCCTCCCCTCCAGTGCCAGGAATCATACCCAGGCCCTTGTGTGTGCTAGGCACATGCTCTCCCACTGGACCCCAGCCTCAGCCTATGGGTTCTGAACCCTAGTGAGGTACTGTGGGTCTTGTGTGGATAATGTATCCTGGGAGGGATTCTGATTGTTTTCTTTATTTTTTTCTTCTGTATAGTGCTTAGAATTGGACCCAGGAGCTCAAGTATGTAACATACAGTTTATAACTGAGCTATATTCCCACTCTAGCCTAGGAAATCTGAGCCTTTGTGTTTCTATGCAGGAATTGTTTGGGGAGTGGGGTGATAATGGCTGAATCATTGAGCTCCAAGAATTACTATGAAGAGAAAGAAAAATGGTTCTTTTAAAAGCATTTTTATTTTATTTATGTGTCTATGTGTGTCTTTATGAGTGTGTGCCATGTGTGTGCAGGTACCTGCAGAGTCTAGAGAGCATGGATTCTGTGGAGTATAGGCGGTTGTGTGCTGGCATTTGAACTTGCAGCATTTGGAAGAGCAGCATGCACTCTTAACTGCTCAGCCAACTCTCCAGTTTTACTTTTTTATTTGTTTGTTTTTTATTTTTATTTTGCAATACAACTCAGTTCCACATATCAGCCACGGATTCCCTTGTTCTCCCCGCTCCCATCCCCTTCACCTCCCCCGCAGCCCACCCCCCATTCCCACCTCCTCCAGGGCAAAGCCTCCTCCCAGGACTGAGATCAATCTGGTAGACTCACTCTGGTGATGGGATGACCAAACACCCTAATTGTCGTGCTAGAAACCTCATCCAACTACTGAGGGATCTGGATGCAGAGATCCATGGCTAGGCCCCGGGTGGATCTCTGGGAGTCCAGTTAGCGAGAATGAGGAGGGTTTTTATGAGCGAGAATTGTTTTGTTTTTTGAGACGTGGCTTCTCTGTGCAGTCCTGTACAACTCACTATAGACCAGGCTGGCCATGAACTCACAGATTTCTGCCTGCATTTGCCTCCCAAGTGATGGGATTAAAGGTGTGCACCACCAACTCTGGCCAGTCCTGATTTTTAAATGTATTTTTATTTTTGCATTTATTGTTTTGGTGGAGGACACTGCAATGCTTGTATGGGAGTGAGAGGACAACGTCTACTCTGTTCTCTTTCTCACTGGAGCTGGGACTAGGAGTGTCTTAACCACTGAGCCAGCTGTCTCACCAGCCAAGAAGAGTTTTTAAGGTTACAGTATGAAGTGATGCTAAGTTTTCAGGTGAGGAAAAAGCACCAATAGCATTTAGAAGAGGATGGACTTTCTTTGTTAATTCAGATTTTAGTGTTTAGCTTGTAAACTTTCTTTGTCCTGAAAAATATAAGAAGTAGCTATGGAGCCCCTAAAGTCAGAGAGAACATGATGTTTTAAATTGGGATATATAGACAGCTTGGTTGCTTCAGCAAGAATTTCTGAGCAACAAGTTCCTGAAATTCCCAGGGACAGTATACTGAAGAATTGTATCACAGAGCAGTAGCCTGCTTGCGGTCTCTTGCCCGCCATTTGTTGATCGTGGAAGAGCTAGGAATTCATCAGTCTTGTAGTCACTAGGCTCTTGATGCTCCTCTTCCTTAGCTTCTGTGAGCTGGTTCACCCTGACTTTTGGCTGTTGTCCAAATATCCAGAGAGGTGTCACAAGTGACACTCCCATGTTGGTGGTAACCAACAGCTGTCTATTTGGACTTTTAAGACCCACTCCACAGGAGGAAAATCATCCCTCATCCTAGAATCCTAGACAACATCCCAGGTCTAGTGAGGTTATGTATCTTAGAAGAGAATTTACAATTGCCACGATGATAGACTGGAATAATTCAAACCGCATAATTAATCTTATCCTTACATAAGTGTGACTACCACCCCTAATCAGAGAACCCTCTGTCTACAGCAAACAGAGACCATCAGAGAAGCCACAACTGGACAGGATGCAGAGAACAATGGCTCATGGGGAGCACAGCCCCAATGCCTACATCTACATCACAGTTCCTGCATCTATGACTCAGGAAAGGCAGGGGAAGAGGGGAGCTGAAAGATTTTAAGAGCCTCAATACCAGGATGTCTGCTGTGAAACAGTCACTCACAGAACTGGCAGCATAAATGAGATGTGAACATTGGCCATATCAACAGACAAGATGATGGAGAGATGGTAAAGTCTCCATGGAAGGAGAGACACTTTGTACTGGGATTTTAGGCCTGGGCTTTATTTTGTTCCCAGACAGAGAACTGTGGGCAGCTAGTGACTACAGAGAGAGGGGGAATTGACCTCTCCCAGGGATGAGCCCTCTCAGTGGTTAGTCAAGGCAAAGGAGCAGCCCTGAAATCACATACACACAAACAACTAAAGCAGACTCAGCAGGCCATATTCACACATTTATTCATACATATATGTCTATACGTAGGAAGAATAATTGACAAGAGGCAATTAATGTGAGAGTAGTGGGGGAAGGCTTGGGAGGAGTTGGAAGGAGGAGACGGGAGAAATTGAGGGAGGAGAGATTTTATCACTCCATTTCTTTATTTGAGTTGGCTTTAGTTGGCTTTCTGCTTCTGCAATAAAACACAGGAACTAAAGCAAACTGGGGAGGAAAGGGTTTATTTCCTCTCAAAGCTTACAGTCTATCATTGAGAGAAGTCAGGGTAGGAACTGGAGGCAGGAACTGAGGCAGAGGCTGTGTAGAGATGTTGCTTACCGGCTTGCTCCTCTTGGCTTCTTCAGCCTGCTTTCTAATACACTCCAGGATGACCTGCTCTGGGGTGGCTCCACCCACAGTGGGAGGGACCCTTCCATATCAATCATTAATCAAGAAAACGCTCCTCAGAATGGCTTACAGGATGGAGCCATTTTCCAATGGAGATTCCCTCTTTCCAGATGCATCTAGCTTCTGTCTACTTGACAAAATGCAACAGACATTTTGTCCACTGGAAAGAGAAAACAAAAACGAAAACAATTTAAAAAGAAACAAACAAAAATGGTTCTCTCAAGTTCTATGGTTGGTATGAAATCCCAGGTATGGTCAGAACCAGCTCTGTCTGGATAAACACCATCTCCCTAGAGATTTTCAATGTCCCTCTTGCCCATGTGTGGTACAACATGGTGAGGGTGAGGATGAAAACACTATGATGGAGGACAGGAGAATTTATGGGTCAATGTAAACACCACTTGACAAACTCCCATGACATAAAAGGCTACTGATGCTCACTCAGTGATGTCCCCCCCACAGAAGGAGACCTTGTCATTTTCTTTAAATGGTGTTTCATTGATAACTGTCATACATAATATAGTAATGCAGAAGACACATGAAGAAAGCAAACTGAGAATCTATTTATTTCAAATACAGGTTCTTAAGAAAGAAAGATGTAACAACAGGTGGGCGGAAGGCAAAAATGCATGTGCAAGTGGATCCTGGTCAAGGCGGGCACACTGGGTCTCCTGCACAATCTTTAGATTGAGGTGGAGCGGGTCCCAGGAGGAGCACTGCTAAGTCCTGGCAGATTCTTCCTTCACCAGATCCGTTCTCTCCTCTTCCTGAACCATCTCTGCAATGAGAGGGAAGAGGGATTTGTTCAGTAGGGTAATCAGGATATAATCAGAGAAAACATCGTGTGACATTAGCTGCTCTCTATAATTTAGATTGCACAGAAGATCCTGCTGTCTCACTACTCTAATGCTGTGTGGGGCTGAGGGGCTGGAACAGAGTCCAGTGCTTATCTAGAATGTGGAAGGCCCTGGTTTCCACCCCAGTACTGCAGAACTCCCTGGACTAATGTCCAAACGTCGCATGCCCTTCCCCCCTCCTCACAGTAATTCACTATTGAGGAAGTCAGCAGGATTTTCAGGCAGATGCACCAGCGTGCTTCAGATAATTACAAAGCTGGGTGTCCTTATCTGTGTGGCCTAACCAGATGTTTCAAAACAGCAGAGGGACCGGGCATTTGGACTCTATGCTTTCCCATTCCCATCAGTCTCTGTTTAACCAAGCTTACATCAACATTGTCAGTGCTGGGTTCTGCCTGTCCTATCCACACACCCATATTACTCCTGTAATGATAGAATCTATGCTTACTTTGCAGTATTTCAAACAGTTTAGGATCATGGAACCCCTAGCTACACTAATTTGAATCCTTTATTGGTCATAACCCCAGGACTACTCCACAGAGAAAACCTACCCTAAGGATGCCAACATTAAAGTAATGGAATGCACTTGTATATAGATATTGATATAAATACTGAATGTAAAAAAAGACATAAAGAAGTAGGAACATGACTTGCACCTAGTATGGTGGAAGAAAAGTCTATAATAGATTTGTGGGAGAGCATAACCAAATGCGGGGACATCTGGGAGAGTCCAGAGTGGATGTGACCAGACTGAGCCATGTGAGGAGAGGAGGAGGGAGGGGGATACAAATGTATCAACATTATAAACAAAGGCAGTGTGGTACCTGAATTATCCCAACCACACCTCAGGCTTGCCCCGCTAAACATTTCTACCTGTTCCACCTAAATACTACATGAGAATAGCTCCACTCCCAGTTTATAGAGCTCCCACTCCCTTTTGGAAGCCTAGGACAGCAAGGCAGGGGTCTTGCAGGCTGGAATGCGTGGGTGGCTTTAGTTCTGGAGGGCAAAATGGAGGCAGACAAAATGGCTCAGCAGATGAACATGCCTGCCAGCCAGCCAGAGGAGATGATTTTGAGCCCAGGACCCACATCCTGGAAGGAGAGAACCAAGTTCTTCCAGCTGTCCTTCTACCTCCAAATGTGAGACACAGCTCCTCTCGTCCCCCCACACACTCATGCCAAGACAAAATAAAACTTCAAAATGTAATCTGAACTTTTCAGTAAATGAAGACAAGAAGGACAGCTGAGAGCAAGCCAGAGGCCTCTCTGTACCAGCTTGTTCCCTATGAAGGGACTGGAAGCCACACAAGGTGCTTACCCTTCCTCAGCACTGGATCGTGATTTCTCTGGAAAAGGTGTTCCAACTCCTGCAGCTGTAGCCCTGTCACAGAGGCAGCTGCAGGACCCCAGTGCTGGCACAGGCTGCATTTTGGGCACGGTAACTGGAATGGACTGTGCACTGGGCGTCAGAACTGACACAGGCTGGACATGGGGTCCTGTAATGGCACAGGCTGCTCATTGGGTGACATTGTATTTGGTATATACTGAACACTGGGTACTGTAATTGGTATGGCTGTACACAACCCACCTGGAATGGCATAGGGTGTGTAATAGGAACTGCCGTAGATGGTGTGCTAGATAACTTAACTGGCATATGCTGTACATTGGACATAGTAACTGGCATAGACTATACATGAGGAAGAGAAACAGGCATAGGCTGTATCTGGACCTCAGTGATTGACACAGGCTGTACCTGGAGCACAGTAACAGTTATAGGGTCCTTACATTGGGCACAGTGATTGGCATAGGCTGTACTTGAGGCATAGTAACAGGCATAGGCTGTACTTGAGGCACATTAACAGGCACAGGCTGTACCTGGCACACAGTAACAGGCACAGGCTATACACCAGGCACTGTTACTGACATACACTGTACTCAGGGCACCAGATGTGACATATGCTGTACACAGGTCACAAAGCTGCACAGCCTCAGTACCCCCTATGCTCTCAGGAACTGGCTTCTGACGTGGACGCTCATTCTCCTGGCTATTGGGACTGGCACTCTCTCGGTCATCCATGAGGCCTGAAGGTACAGCAGCAGAAGGACCTTCTCCAGTCTTCCCTGTTTTTCTGTTCTACTCCTCTCCATTCTGCTGTTGGGGCTCCCGATGCAGGGTGGTCCCTTCCACTCTCTTCCTCGTTTCTTCCCTCTTCATATGGGGAGAGCATCGGTGTCTCAGCACCTGAAAATAGAAAACAGAAAGAAGAGGCGACAGGGACCAGAGTGGTGCAAAGTCGCTATGACATCAAGGCAGGTGAAGCCCTCAGTGCCCCATGCCTCTCCATTCACCTCTGAGGAACAACATCTCCTCACGGACATGGCCAACCCACCACTCCTAGCATGCACTGACCTTTCCATTTTTCCTGGTCAGGTCCCTCAAGAGGCAGGTGTTGACGTTTCCATGTTCCCTGACAGGAATGCTATCAAAGTCGCTTGAGGTTTGCCTTCCTTTGTGTCTCTTGACTTTCTGAGGGGAAGACCCATACACTTCTGCAGGATAACTACTCCACCAGGAAGGCTACTTTCTCTTCTCTACCTTAACGACCTAACATCCAGGTTATTTTAACCAATCAGAAGCCTTCCTTCCTGGCTTCCTGGGATGATTGACAGTTGCTATGGACTGAGCCACTGAGGTCCAAAACCAACAGCATTTTGGAGCTTCAGTAAGCAGGATGTGTTTACAGGGATGGTGTGGCCCTTGGGCAAGTAGAGTGTAGAAGGAACCTTCCAAGTGGCGTCTCAACTGAGTGCCCAGTTCTTGGGGAATTATCTTCCTAGGAAATGGGGATGATCAACTATGGGAACAAATCTGCAGTGAGTAAGGAAAAAAAAACCAATAATTCTGAGGTCTTGTGGAAATGTGTGGACCATATCTCTTGGTCTAGCACTCCACATTGGGTCCCTGGTACTTGGCAGAGAACGGTTATTAAGTGAATGTGTTTATCTGGGAGGTTCTTCTTTAAGATTTCACAGAAAATGAAGTTAGAGCCTGTCATGCTTCCATGCTCTGCCTTTCCAGGAGCTGGGCAGGGTTGCAGGGCCTGCTGACCGCTCAGCAGACAGATCAGAGGGCTCATCTTCACCAGGGCTGCTGGGGAGGAGTTGAGTAGTACTGTTCAGCCTTCATGGCTGCTTGCAAAAGCTGTGAGAATTGTCATACCTGTGCTGAGGTTCTTCACCTTTCTCTTGAACACACACACACACACACACACACACACACACACACACACACTCACACACACACTTCCAATTTCTTAGAATAAAGGTTCAAGAGCAGGCCTTTATTTAATCCCTGGTCCCCATCCCAGAATAGTCAGCAAAGCAGCCCCTTCACTGGCATGTAGCTAGACTGAGCCCACGGCAGTCACCTTTTTCCAAATCGTTCTGGTCACTCTGAGACGAGAAGGACACTAAAGAAGTAGCATATGACCAGACAATTCCTCTTTTGTGTGGGAATATTTGGGAGCCCTGGTGCCTGAGTAGGAGTTTTCCTTCTATCAAAAGACTTGCCTCACAGTTCTAGTTACTCCCTCACCAATAAATCTGCACATAGACATTTCTTGCCCCTCCTCTTTGCTCATGTGACCTCCATGGTTGAGGTTGCCCTGTTGGTTCTCACTGTCCTCCAGGTTTACAGCTCCTTCCTAGACCCTGCCACCTTCTTAGGCTGCTCCCTCCTGTTCAGGGTGGGGACCGCTGTCCTACTCATAGTCCTCCAGATGACAGTAGAAGTTGTCGTTGTAATTGTGTAGGTGTTCCATGGCTGCTACTCCTCAGAAGCCTAGTGACCAACACCATCCCTGAGGTCTTTGGCAGGAGCCTTACTCTGGAAGCTTTCAGAAGGTTGCTGCTACAAAGTTTCAGGCCCTCCTCTGCTATTGGCTTTCTGTGTGCTTCCTACATTAGTGGGTGGGTCTCTGAAGTGAGAATGGGCTGGGGCGTGGCCTAACCATGGGATGGGGGATGGACATTGATTCTTAATTTTAGAAGACCTGCACAGATCTGGCTGCCTGACCTGGCCCATGCTTTTGGACCTCACAGAACACCTTGGGAATGGGGCTATGGGAGATTGCAGGCTGATTTTAGCATGGAGAGTGGGGAAGGGGGGAAAAACTCACAAGGAGCACATGAGGCTTAGGTGAAGACTGGAGAATTTCTCAACATCCCAGACTCCACATTTCTGAGTCTCTATGACACCTTAAATGAACAGACGAGGGTGAGACCATATGCTCCCTGAGCTGGAATGGAAGAAATGAGACAGAAACCTCCCTCTGTCCTGGATGGATGGATTCTCCTCTCCCTCTGAAGCATCAGGACTCTGGCCAGTGTGGCTCCTAGTGCCCTGGATGTCCATGGAAAGGGTGCAAACCACACATCATGTACCCCTTCCTCCCACTGTCAAAGTTTCCATCTGGGTCTAGGGTGGGACTTACTGGAGCGTGGGTGGGAACAGCCATGACTAGAAACACAGTGTCCTCTGCTGGAGACTTGCCCCACCTGACTTTATAAATAATTGTTCCACAGAAGTGGAGTGAGTTGACAAGGCCATGATGAGGGTACAGAGAACCATATGGGGTCAGCATGAAGCAGCATAGCACCTGGAAATCTTCCTCCCTTGGCAAGGCACAGGGACCACAGCTTGCCAGTGTCACCTCCTGCCATAAATGCCATTTCTGGAATAGGCTACTATGATTCAAATACTTATACCTACATTTTAGTAACCTGAAAAACAATGGAACCAACATACTGAGAATCCACCTCTTTATTGCTGAGATAATTGCAGGGAAGAAAAGGATGTCATGGCCATCACAGGTGGCCGAGACATTGGGGGCAGGGCCAGGTTCCAGGTCATCTGGCTTTGGAAAGAGGTGGCACACATGAGCTGCTCCAAAATCTTCAGGGATCGTTGTTCTGGGGATCAGGTGGTGCATCAATCAGCATTGATAGTGTAGTGCTTCTCCTGAAAAAGGCTCTCCTGGTCCTAAACCAATCCTACAAGCAGAAGAAAGGGTTGCTTTAGTACACTGTACTGTACCACCACTGAAGAACACATCCTTTAACCATGTATACTGGATCAATTGTACTAGCATTTTAGAACATATATGGAACCCATCCCTGGGTCAGTGTGTGCTAGGTATGTGCTCCAGGACAGAGCTACTCCCCTAGCAAAGCTCCACATTTCTTATTGCCCAGAAACTTCAAACGATCTAACCCCAAGAACGTTTGAAGACTTACCTCAAGTGTGTACTGATTGTTCAGAATGCTGGAAGCAACAGGTTTCATTCTCATTGAAACAGTGAAAACACCCCCATGAAACCGCTGAGGACATTTACCCCCACACCCAGTCCTTCTGCTATGGAACAGACTCAGAATATTGTCTATTCTCTCAATCAATTGATATTTTTAATGCATTCTTTCAGGAAAGGATGCAGATCTAGCTCATGGGTTGTTCCTGGTCCTTGCTGTGTGTTGAAAAGTATCAAAAACAGTTCTCTTGGAACCCTGGAGTACTATCTCAAGGCCCAAAGCTGTCTGTAAAAGGCTCCATGGTGATAGCCTTTTGTGAGTTTCCAGAATGCACATTTTATGAGACAAAGGGCACTTTTTCCTGATCTATGCTTCCTCCCTAGCCTCCTAGCATAGTGTGTATAGGCCTTTTCCCTCGTGGGCATGTGGTCTGGAAAAGTCAGGGCTGATTGTAATGGTGAGCAGAGTTCACATACATAACCAACAAAAGATTGGTAAAAGGGTTATGGGCCGTTTGAAGTTCCTGGTCCCAGTATTGATTCAGAACTAAGCCAGGCATGGGACATTTACAGACTAGATCAAGAAGTCTGAGAAAAGGTTTTCTGAGACACACAGAGTGAAAGAATTGAAGGTGAGCAAGAACATGGTCTCTTCACTTAAGTGAGGCACCCGGGCTGCACAGCCTTCAGAAGGTCATGGAGAACACACTATGTTCACCGAGGGTCAGACAAAGCATCTTGGCATCATAGGTTTCAGGTGTCCAGGTTGGCATTTCCTGCCTGAGAAAATGGAGGTGTTTCGTCATCTTGAGTCTAGCCTGGCTGTGGACTGGTCTGGCATCCTTGGGATGCAACATCAGGTCCCAATTTGGTGCTATACCTCTCTTCTAGACAGCACCATCAGAAGATGTGGAGCCCTTCCAAAACATTAATTTTTTTAAAATACTGACCTGCACATCTTCTTCTTGCACATCCATAGATCTTGCAAGAGCCTTCCTGAAGTGAAAAGATTCCAACATTTAGGCGTTTTGGTGGAAATAACCTGTATAAGGACATGTCCTGATTGCTTTTAAATGTATGTGTCCACACTTGTGTGTACACACATGTACATACACACACACACACACACACACACACACACACACACACAAACACGAGCACACACACACAGTATTCCTCATACCTACTTTGAGACTTACATTAGTAACAGGTTTTTTTCAGGGACCAAAATTAAGGGTAATCCCCCAAATGCAGGTATGTGGTCTATGTACTTAACATGTAAAGCTTCATTAAGAGAAGCTCCACGATGAAAAGTATTAGTCAAATTTTAATCTGAGGTGGAATCCCTCCTGCATTTTCCCAGCCACACCTCAGGATTCTCACTCATACTTACAGAGACTTATTTAGAACAAGCATTGTCTAAATTTCCCACTCACGCGCCAATTAAAGAGGCAACAAAACACAATCTTTCCAGTTGGACTAGGGCACATCTGCTTACTCCAGAATCCAATTTCTGCTGGAGGGTCCAGACATGGTGGCTTTGTTTCTAGAGGAAATCGGGGTTCAGGGAGCACCAAAGGACAGCCTGGATGCACTACCTGAAAACCAGGCGCCTAGCAGGCCTTCTGCTTACCTTACTTGAAAGCTGGGGAAGCGATTCTCTTCGAAAAGACGCTCCAGGTCCTGCAGCTGAGACTGGGTGAATCTGGTTTGGCTCTGGAAAAACAAGTTGTCCCCAGCCTGGAGACTGTTGGTGCCCTCAGGCATTGCTGCCTCTTGCTGAGGCTGCTGTTTAACACTGGTGTCATGGCCACCTTCTGACTGGATTCCCTTGTCCATGGGGCCAGAACTGACATCATCAGCGTGTTTTCCTTTCCTTTCTTCTTCTTCGTTTTCTCCCTCCTCTACCACTCCTGTGGCTTCCTGAGTAAGACCGGACTGAGCAAGCTCTTCTTGAGCAGGCTTCCTTGGGGCAAGTTCGCCCAGAGCAAGTTCGCCCCGATCAAGCTCACCCTGAGCAATTTTGCTCTGTAAAAGCCCTTTCTTGCCTTCTTCCTCTCCAGCCTTCAGGACCACTGCATTCCCACCTGCCAGAGAGAAAAACATAAAGATAAAGATCTGAGCATCGTGGCCCATGGATCATTGGAAAGCCTGGAGAGGGCCCACAGGCAGAGCTGGGTAATCGAAGTGCCTGGCCACTGGCCTTTCCACCAAATTTGCTTCCCGGACTTCGCTCAAGTGGAGTCAGAACCATTTTACTGACCATGCTGTTGTTCCTGGTCTTCATTAGCTCCTAGACACAGCATCCTGGTGAAAATGTGGCAGCAGCCCTGGCGAGACTCCATGCCAGGAATCTTTCAATCAGACCCGAGTTCCGAAGACTTAAAAGCAGTGTCCTCACAGTCTGACGCCAGAGGTACAGCTGTGACTCTTAACCCGGAAGGGTTGTATTCTGGAGACTCTACGTAATTACAATGTGTCCAATCACACATTCTGGCCTGCACAGGCTCAGTGACTGTGGGCTTGTCCTCTGAGGTGCCTAGCCTGAAGCACTTTAGGGCTACAAAGAGCAGGGAGTACTTTAAAAACTGCAATGAGTGTGTGTGCGGTGGGGGTGCGGAACCTGTGGCTCTGGTTTGCTGCTTAGCTGACACCTCTAGTTTTGGGTAATGCTAGACTGTCCAAATTTAGTCACAGAGAGTAACAAAAAGACCTTTTCAAACTCAGCAGGCCCTTGAGCCCAGCTAAATCACTTTATTAAATTATGCAAATGTCCTTCAAACAAAATGCCCCAATCTTGGTTGTGCTGTCTTGAAGAGCCCCGTATGATGGCAAATATGTGGGTAGGTCAGGGCACGATCCTCCTGAGAGACTGTGCTCCCAACAGGGCTGAATTCCACCGTTGTTCACAAGCTCATTCTGATGGAGACCTTTCTCTACCTAGCTGTGCTTGACCAAGGTCCTAGGGTGACCCAGATACCTGAGGGCATCAAAGATCAGCCCTGGGTACTGGCTCCCAACCTGTCTCACAGCTGTGAAGGTGAAAGGCAGGAGGAGTAAGCAATTCTGGATTCAAGCTCTACAAAGAATCATTGCAGGAAGGGGCAGAACTGAGGAAAAGTTAGAGAGACTCCCCAGAGTAGGTGACATTCCCAAAATTTAAAAGAGCCACTGAGCTCTGTCACTTCGTGCTTTTGTTTTTAATAGGATCATGGCAGAGTCTGGACAATGGCTGAGGTAATTGTTAGGAGATGGGTTAGTTCTCTGGGATAGCATAGGCTGAGACCCTGGAGGGCCCACAGTCCACATGGTCTAGCCCACACCAAGGAGATAATCATGCTCTGTTCACATATTGCCCACCTAGTCAAGGGTGGCTGAACCCCCTCCCACCACAGGCCCCTTTATCCATGCCTGACTAGGGCTTTGTGAATTGTGGACCTTGACTGTCTGGTCACCATTAGCCACTGCATGGTCTTGTGTCCTCTGACATTTCAGCTGTCCCAGGTGCTTTTAATTATCCTCAGCTCTCTTTCTTCTCAGTCACCAAGAAGCAGCTGCAACTGTCCTTCCTCTTCTCCTTATTTCCTGGGTCGTTGTGAAAGGCTTCCCTGAAACACCGAAATGGGAGGCTTTCTTAGACACAGACTTTACTCACTCTCACAACTAGCTGCTGGAGAAGCTAGGCTATTTTAGGAGACAATAGTACCATGGGTGCTTTCCTGAAGGACTTGGTGGCCTGGTTGGACTGCTCACACTAGACGGGAGCCCTGTCTTTACCAGTGTGAGACAGATTGACTGTCCTACTGATCACAGAAACTCTTTGTGTCTCATCTTTAGTGTTCCTGGCTTGGCTGTTTCAAACCAACCCTCCTATTAGCCCTACCATCCCTGCAACATATGCGAGCAACTTAGAAATTTAAACATGAGTGCTTTTTCCTTACTAAGGACAGAGACCTAGCTCTTGCATCCATACCAACCCCAGATTCTGAGATAAATTTCTCAAGACGCTGTTTCCAGGGTTAGTGTGAAGCAGGTAAGCAATCATGCGTTCAGGGTGCCCCAGAGACTGTTCATTTTTTCCCCTTTCTACAGAGCTCACAGGACACTGGGTGTATTCTTTTATTTCTGGCAGTTTGCTCCAAGGGCTTAGCAAAGAGTGATGGGCAGGGATTTCCTCTCTGTGGGTTGATTCAGCACCCTAAAAGATGGATGCTTGCTGTGTAACCCAGAGGAGCTGTGGAGTACACTATGGGAATAGCTAACACAGGTAAACACCAAGGCCTGCTCTGCTCCAAGCTGTTATCTATGTGAGTCTGGAAACCAGCACCCATCTCTGCCTTTACCCTTGATGCTCTTGACTCTGCTGTCCCCATCTTGGACCTGGGGAAGGGACTCTACTCTGCTGACTCCTTAGGATGTCTGCTGCTCGCCTGCTGCGATCTAGTAGCCCAATCTTACATATCACTGCATTGACAGGAAACCTGTACCCATAAGCAGCTTTTGCTGTAGAACAGCAGTGAATCATGAGCCCAATTACTGCTCTGGGTGATTTTCTTTTAAGTTGTCTTCTGTGAGGGACTCTCCAGGATTGAAATGCATTACTGAAATCTTGTGGCTCCTTCTGGTTTAGTTACATGCTCAATGCTTTAGGTGAGTGAGTCTCAACATTCCTAATGCTGTGGCCCTTTACTATAGTTGCCCATGCTGTGGTGACACCAACCATTTTTGTTGTTAATTCCTAATTGTGATTTTGCTACTGTTATGAGTCATAATTTAATATCTTTGTTTTCCAATGGTCTTAGTTAAGGTCTGTCGACCCCAAAGTTAAAAGTGGCTGCATTACCCAAGTTGAGAACCACTGCTTCAGTTTAAGGCATGTGATTGTGGAGCTTCTACACCATTTTCCCATGGGAATCTGCTCATCATAGTTATTAGATGGGAAACCTATCTGCACACAGATTTTCCTGAGGGATTTCTTGGTGAGCATGCACAACTCCACACAGGTGCATTCACAGTCACAACATTCACATGCAGAAACATCTGTAGCCAAAGACCCCCCATCCCATTGTCTATTCCCGTAGATTGAGGCTAATCTGCAGATTGTAAGAGTAGTTCTAGAAATATGGAAAGCAAAAAAGGAAAGTGGTCCAAATCGTTTCCTAAAGCTAGTTACTGCTGGGAAAGGAAACACAAATGAATTCTAAATCTTTTATTGATGAGCACAATTTAAAAAAAAATCTTGGATCACTGCTTAACTAAAACCCAAGACAATATTAAGTTTACCTTGAAGAGTGTTGAGATAATTCAAATGAGCAATTTTAGAAGCAATTTATCAGCTCTAAGAAGAAACATAATTGTGGGATCAGGATCTATACCTGGTGCATGCGGGGGCTTTGTGGAGGTCATTACCTATGATGGGACACCTTGCACAGCCTTGGTACAGAGGGGAGGGGCTTGGTCCTGCCTCAACTGAATGTACCAGGCTCTGCTGAATCCCCATGGGAGCCTTATCTCTTTTGAGGTGGAGATAGGGAGGTAGGTTGCTGGGGGGAATGCTGGGGGAATTGTGAGGAAAGATGAGAAGGAGATCTGTGGTTGGTATGTAAAATGAATAAAAAATTTCTTAAAGAAAAAAAGAAGAAACATAATTGACAGATAATGAATTCTTTGATGAGCTTTTACCTGCATATGACATCATGTCACATACAGAAAGAATAATAAATGGGGAAGCTTTCCTAGATTGGAGTCATCTTCCACAAACTCATGGTCACCATAGTTAGGGATACCTGACATTCCATGAACCAGCTGTGCCCAGGTTGGCTCTCCCATGAGGCCTTTGTGGCTCATAGGACAGGATACACTGACCACTGCACTGCCCACTTAGTCACAGCTCACTATGTCCTTTCTCTGCTCAGCACTCCATGGCCTGAGCTTTCAAGCCACCAAGTGATAATCACGTCTTTGGCAGGAAAGTCAGAGGCTGCCACCTGGCTCATCTGAAATGCATCTGCTCTCTCTCTCTCTCTCTCTCTCTCTCTCTCTCTCTCTCTCTCTCTCTCTCTCTCCTCTCTCCTCTCTTCTCTCCCTCTCTCTTTTTGGTGTGTATACTGGTGTGTTATGCATAAACAATGTAGCGTGAGCTCCTCTCTGAACCGGAAAAGGAGTGGACAGGTCAGGGATCATCCCTTCAGTCTTTCAACCAGCCACATCACTTTGGAGTGTTCTTGCTTAACCACTCTGGTATGCTGTATCCCAGCCACAGGCCCTGGAACATACTTGCTGTATCCAGGCCGTAGGTACTTTTCCCTGGTCAGAGGTCTCACCCTACAGGGACTCAGTAAGGATGCTTCCTGCTGTTTGTAAGAGACACATGGTTGAGAGAGACAAGGGTTGATATAGAGGGAGGCCAGGACTGGGAGTTGGGTGGGCAGACATCCAGAAGGATAGTATCCTGAGGAAGGAGAGGGTGTGGTGGCTGAAGTGAGCTCCAGGGAAGGGTAGCACTGATAGAGATGGTAGAGGTATGGCCAGGAGATGGTCTGGAGACAAGCTGGGGCAATTTTCCAGTGGAAAGGAGTCAAGGTTGGGAAGAAAGATGTACCAATTATAAGTCTCGCCAGGCAGTGGTGGCACATGCCATCAATCCTAGCACTTGGGAGGCAGAGTCAGGCAGATTATTGTGAGTTCAAGGCTGCCTGTTCTACAGAGCAAGAACCAGGACAGGCACCAAAAGTATACAATAACCAAACAAATATTTTTTTGAGCCCCAAGAAGGAGGTTGGAGCTGGGGGTACCCAGCAGTGCCCAGGAGAGAGGCCACTGAGAAGTCAGAAGATTGTGCAGCAGATGAGAGCATGCTGTGAGCATGACTGACTGTGAATCAGTACAGAAGTCAGGGAGACTGCAGGACAGTGGTGGGGATTTCTCATGTATATCAGCCTGGCTAACCAGGGTCCAGTGTACAGAAGGAAACCTGGGCCCTTGTAAAATCTCCAGGACCCTAAATGTGCCTTTGTGGGGCTCAAAGATCAGCAAAAATGGTTCTGCTGTGTAGAGAGTTGACCACATAAACTCCCCTGGGGCTTTCTGAGAGGGCCCTGTTCTTCCTGGATGCAAGCTTAGGCTGGCATAACAAGCTCTCAGATAGTCCCCTGGTGGGGTGGTAAGAACATTCAACTTCTTCAGTGACACCCATGGAGAATGAAGAATCCTTACTAGTAGAAATTGGTTATAATGACTTAGTGTGTGTTGATTTGGCTATGATACTCACTGCAGAATTATGTCTAAACAAAAAGCTGGGAAGAACCTTGATATCCCTCATTGAGAATTTACTCCATAAGCAAAAGTCTGACCTGAGCCTAGATGATTTTACAGACCATAAACATCATGCTCTCACAAGTGCAGTCAGGGTGATCTTTCCAAAATGCCACCCTGACTCTGCTGCTTCTCTTCTCAGACACTTCCCACAGCTGCCCACCACCTTTCTGACTTTGCCAGAGCCCAACAGTGCCCTTCTCTGACTTCATGTTCCATTTGATGTTGTCACCAAACAGTGTTCCTTGGTCCACCTTTGTTCCTTCTGGTTTTATTTCAGACATGTGCTGCTTTCTAATTTAACTCTGAGGCTCTTTTCTGTGCACACTTCCTGGTGGAAGATCTCCCATATCTGGCATGTCTCAAATGCTGGAGGAATTGCCATGCTTGTGGCTGAAGCACCGAGTCTCCAAGGCTGTGGCCTGAACTGTGGATCTCAAATCTAAAGCAATGAATCTCGGAGCAGTAGTGAGAACTGGAAGAACTCCCCTTATCTGAGTATGACCTCCAGGGAGTCTTTCTCCAACAGGCCTAGCAGGCCTGGGGACAATCTTCTCTAATGATCTTCTAGGAGCCAAGACCCCTGTCAGAGCCAAGAGCTGGTTGAGAACTGAATTCCAGTTAAGAGTTGGATTCTGAAGTCTCTCCAGACCAGAGCAGGAGCCAGCTGCCACTCAGAGTCCAACCAAGAACCCATGTGGGGTTTTGTTGTTGTTGTTTTGGGGTTTTTGTTGTTGTTGATTGTAGTTTTGTTTGTTTGGTTTGTTGGGTGGTTGGGTTTTTGTTTATTTTGGTTTTTTGTTATGTTTTATTTGTTTTTTGGGAAATCCTGTTTCTCTGCAGCCCTAGATGTCCTGGAACTTGCTCTGAAGACCAGGCTGACCTCAACCTCAGAGATCAGCCTGCCTCTGCCTCCAAGTGTTGGGATTAAAGGCATGCTCCACCACAGCCCAGCCTGTTTGTTTTCTATAGGTGTGGGAATGGGCTCGGGTAAGTCAGAAGGGAAGCATCAAAGATATGTGTGTGGGTTGTCCCTTCTCACTTTTGTTCCTTGCCCAGGTTAGGGTTATCGTTTGTTTGTTTTCTCTTGTTTTTGTGTATTCCTGATTGCCACAATCTTCCCCTGGGCACTGCAATTGACTGTCTCTGTGAGCTGTTAATTACAGCCTGCTACTGTTGGGAGGCTGATGCCTTGAAGTGTGGCTTCCTTCAATGGTGTCTAGCCTCAGCCGCTGCTGCTAAACTCAGATCTCTGTTGGGGGTCCTCCTGCTACTGGAAAATTACCCTTGGGGGTCAGTTTTACTCCTAGCAACCCCATCCAGCCAAGCCATCTGCCAGGGCCTGCTCTCTACCTGAGAGTTCTTTAGAGATCTCTGCCTGTTTTAGTCAGGATTTGGAGCAGGACTTCAGGCTCAAAGGCAATGAGAGATTCCTGATGCTTCTTCACTGAAAGGAAAGGCAGTCCTCGTTCTGCTCTAGGAGCTCTATTTAATCTGCAGGGCCTACACCAGTTGTGTGACTTTTCCTGAGGAGGGGTGATCAAACTACTATTGACCACAGATTCACCCATTGTAAACCAAATACACGGTTCCACCTAGTAAGCCAGTCAGTGTATTGGGGTTTTCAAACAGGGGCATGTGAGAGGTTACAAGAGCATGGGTCACTCAAAGATAGCTGTATCATTAAAAGTCCCTCCACAGCATGAGGGACAGATAGCTCGTGATAGCTGTATCCATGGAGCTCCTTGTAAAATTTACAGGTGCCTGGTCTGGAGGATTGCCTCTCCCCAGAATTCCATTTACTTCTTTGACAACCCTTGGGAGGGCTCTTGTGAATGCTGCAACTCTCCTTAATTTACTAAGTTTCCTAAGACATATGAGCCTTTGAGTCCTCTCTCTTCAGGAAAGAAAGTTTCAATTTTGGAGGAAACAAATAGCTACATAACTCTGGATATGTAAACGGGCCAGACTCTCCCTGGCTCCCTTGACAAAACGAAGAACCACTGGAGAATGTGAACAAAGTCACCTTCCACCATGTCAGCCCAAAAAACTCTAACTCGCACCATGCAGACTGTGTAACTGGGCACCTCCAGACCCAAAGTGGAGCCTTGTGTAGGATTTCTCTGTTTTCACCCTCAAACAGGGCAGACTCAGGTTTCTCAGGGGCAATGGACTCTACCATGTGTTGATTTCCTACCCTTGTGCACACCAAGGCAGAGAGGGTACAGACCGCCTAGCACACTAATCAGCAGGCACCCTCATACTCAGTCTTCACCCACTCCAAGATGCTTGACTGAACAGGTACACCAGGGCATGCTTCTGGGCCTTCTACTCAATGAAGCCTCCTTGGATATGAGCTGCTTGCATCTCATCATCCCCCCAGGTCCCAGCTCGGGGAACTCAAAGAACCAAGCAAATTCCTTTATTTTTCTCAACCTTCCACAAGAAGATGTCTCTTTAGGAAGGGACTTCCAAGACAATGACACTCCCCATGGCCAGATGGGCTTGGAGTTTTACGTCTGACCTGAAGAGCAGACTGGCATCCCAGGCATAAGGACAGCACAAAATAGTGTGACCTTACATGTTCTAGTTAAGGTGGCTTATCTCCCCAAGGCACTGGACAGGTGTCTTAGAGCACCTCTGAAGCAATATTACAATCCAGAGCACAGTCGGTACTAGTAAGTTTAAAGTCTTTACATTTTGAATTCTTGAACTTGTCTGATGTTTGTTTTCTAGTAGGGAAGCAAAGATGTTGGAAAATGGGGCCTTTTGATGCTAAGCAGCAACAGCAGGATTCTCTCATACTGCCTAGGCAGCCTTGAACGAATGGACTGTCATAAAGCCAGGAAGAGTTGCTTCATGTCATTGCAGCAGCCTTGAATGCTCAAAGGACACTGAGAAAATTATGAAAGGATCATAGCTGACTGCCCAGGCTCCTGAAAGTGCAGCCTCCTTGAGGAATGGTTGAGACACATTGTTCTAGACTCTCCCATGCTATCAACCTCAACAAACTGTAAAAGATCTTGAAACTTTTCCCACCCAGCAAAGAGGGCAGAAAACATCCCCTGGAGGCCTAGCAGAGCTGTGATTGCTGCTGAAGGGGAAAGACGAGGGTTGGTCTAGGATAGGTGCTAAGAGACAAGACTGTGATTGGGCCAAATATTTCTTTTCGGATGATGTGAATAGGCTTTTTAGGCTGTTAGTGAGTCTACAGAAAGACAGCCTCCGGTTCACTCTCCTGTGATAGTGTAGCATTAAACTCAGTAGAAATTGTTTTTTCTTGCCTACTCACTATTTTGATCTGGCTAGAGCAAAAAGACCACTCAACTTAGCAGCCAGTAACTTAAGAAAGCAGCCTTCCAGGATTCATTCTATGGCCAGCTGCTAATACAGCCCAGCTTGACAGAAGCAAAATCCCTGTTGGTCTCCTTCTCAATGGGTTAGTCCAGGCACATGGCCGGGCAGACAGAGAAAGAACAGCTGTGCTTTAAACACAGATGCCTGAGTGGGAAAGGATGCTAATTCCTGTCATTCCCATCTAAGAGATGAATAAACTGTGGCATGGGAGCTATTTGAGCTTGGAGAGGACAGCCATACTCGTGAGTGCACGAGCCCTTTCTGAGACCCTGTGAGACCCTTTTGTGATTCCATATGTAGACTTTACTTGGTCCACACACTTAGATTGTTGAGAAATTTTCTCCCCATCTCCAAGACTCAGAAGGTGACCCTGTTTCCTTCTAGTTCAGCTGGTCCCAGAGTTGGGAAACTTAATAGGAACTGAAGAGTTGGGTGACCTGCCATGAGGGTGTGCCCAGTGGACAGGCAGAGGCTACCCAGCTCAGAGGACAGAAGAGATTGGCTGTGGAGACTCAGATCCCATTGCCTGTGGCATCCCTGACCAGCACCAGGCAGATAACCCAAGGACTACAGATCACCCTTTCACTGACTGGACTCCTGTGCCCACACATGAGCAGACCATAAGTAATCTTGGGATCTGAAGTTCCGGAGACTGGGGAACAGTGTGTAGTCCCACTCTGACAATCCCCTTAGCTTCCACCATGGCAAAGCTGGCTGGCCCTGGATTTGTAAGGGGTCACAAGGCTGAAAGTCAGCCTCTGCGCTCACCTACTGAAACAGTAGCCTGCTGTTTCCAGACCCAGAATTCTCAGTAACAGTCCTGTACCCAGGTCTTCACAAGGAAACAATACAGCCATGTTGAAGTGCTAAAGTGCCGAAATGATGCCTGAGAAAAGCCCTCCTACCATGTCTTAGACTCCACACTCTGAAAGGCAGATGGTTGTCTTAGCCTGGCTAAGGCTGTGGCCTTTGTCCTTTCTGACAGCCATGGATTGCCTTAGGTACCATGAGCAAAGTGGATTTATATTGCTAGGTTGCTGAGGATGGGGTTTGGTCTTCTGGAGGCTGATGCAGCAGGCACTGCTGAGGGACAGGCACTCTAAGCTGACAGCCCCTGTAGCTGTCCATGGTGGAAGTGGGACCAATGAGTAGAACATCCATCAAGCGCACGGAGCATTGGTTCCTGGTCCACTATACTAGGCTCACAGGCAAACACATGCGGCCTAAAGCAAGTTGCTGTGAGACAGAAAGGTAGCTCTTCCTTCAACTACAGGCTGTCTCCAGCAGACTGAAGGTACTACAGACTACTGACCCTTTTGGAATGGGTGCAAGATCACCTGCCCTTGGAGACAACATCTTTAATGACGCATATGCAAAATGGGGGTAAACCTCTGATTTCAGGGTCTGAGGAACAGAAACATACAGGGTCCCTTGTTCTGTTCAGTACTAGGTCCTGCCTAGGCCCAGCAACTATGCCTAAATACCCTGGTGTTGCAGGTGGGCAAAGTTAAAGAGAGAGGTAAACTTTCCTAAAGTCACCCAACAAGCTGAAAGAAAATTCAGCAAGACCAAGGCTCTCTATAAATACACAGAAGAGGTATAATGGGCAACGCAAGACTGGCCTGAATCCTTGTACTTCAGTATCCCCACATTGCAAGTTGAAGTGGCAGAGGATAGTCTACCCAGGTTTCATGGTCTTACACTTCTCTTCTCCCTCTGTGCCAACAGCATCCAGATCAAATACAGCCAGGTCAGCACTACTCCATTTGGATATAGCTGTTTCGATACAGTGGATTCTATTGGTATTTAAAATTTTACAAAGGGTGTGATTTTTTAATGTGGAAAATATAGGGGGTAAAGAAAGAAATGCAAGGTTGGGCACGGTGCTTCGTGTCTTTAATCCCACTACTCAGAATGCAGTGGCAGGCAGATCTCTGAGTTTGAGGTCAACCTGGTCTACAGAGTTCCAGGATGTCCAGGGCTATTACACAGAGAAATGCTGTCTTGAAAAGTTATAATCAACACTATTTCATCTTCTATACAGAGTGGTTTTGATATATTAGCAAGTCTATTGATTCAGACACAGCACAAACTTTCAATCATTCATTAACAGAGCAGACTGATTCTCCGTACATGCAAGGAGAATCTGACATGACTTGATCATGACAGGCAGGGCCTGAATAGGAGTGGAGGTGGGACAATGTCAGGAAAAAATTAATTAGCTAATCAACAAAGCCAACAACTATGTGTCACTACATAAGATGTCCCCGGAAGACCCCATCTCCACCCTTCTTCCTCAGATGTCTTGCAGTGAGGATTTCTCAGTTTTATAAAACAGAACTCATGGTTGTAAAAGCAGTTCACTGGTCTCTTTCTCCCAAGCTACTTCTTCAGATCCTGTTCATTTTATTTATTTGTTTATTTTTATTTTTTGGTTTTTTGAGACAGGGGTTCTCTGTGTACTTTTGGTGGCTGTTCTGAATCTTGCTCTGTTGACCAGGCTGGCCTTGAACTCACAGAGATCTGCCTGGCTCTGCCTCCCAAGTGCTGGCATTAAAGGTGTGTGCCACCACTGCCTGGCCAGATCCTATTCTAACTCAGAAGGAATACCAACCTGACCCTCACAGAATCCTCCAAGGGTGAAGATTGGTACATCTTGAACTGTCAAGTTTCTGATTTTTTTCTTTTGCTTCCTTGGGTAATGCTTTGAAATCCAGTAAGCACAACATGATCCAGGTGAGAAGGAATGAAATGATGAAGCACACATCCAATGTCTCTTGAGAGGAAAGATTTTAGAGGATCTCCTTTGCTAATAAAAAGACACTGGTCCCTGCTGTCATCAGACTACAGCCCACCCGGGGTGTAGTGTGCACACAGCATAAACAACAACATTGGAAAAAGGTCAAAAGAATATATGAAGTGAGACCTGGTAAGATGGGTCACTGAGGGAGACAGTTGAGTCTGTAAAGTGGTTACCACGGGTGTCTGAAGACCTGAGTTCAGATCCCCAGCATCTACTTAAAAGCCAGGCATAGTGAGCAGAGACAGATCCCAGGAACTCACTGGCCAGCTAGTTTACCTATCATTGAGCTCCAGATTCAGTGAGAAACACTGTCTCAAAAAGTAAGGTTGACCAGGTATAGAGGCAGATGCCTTTGATCCCAGAGACAGAACTCTATGAGTTCAAGGCCAGCCTGGCTTTCATAGTGAGTATCACATGTACCTACACACAAGTACATGCATATCCACACACATAAATGAACATATACACACATACACCACACACACAGAGTAGCTGTCATACTCCATTACTTCCTTCTCTAGCATGTTCTCATTGCCTCTGTTCATGTTGTACTCTATTATCCACTATAAACTTACAGATAAAAGGTTAAAGGTGACAACCAAACACAAAGCCCTCTGTCATCTTAGCACTTCCCTCCAGGTCAGCTAAGTCAGCCTCCCATTGGGTCTAGAGGCCTCCTTCATGGTTACCAGATCCACACTGCCCTCTGCTGTAAGAGGAAGGCATTGTAGTTTCCTTTCTGTTTGCTGTGATAAAACACTCAGACCAAAAGCTAATGGATTATACAGTCCATCTCTGAGAGAAATCAGGGCTGGAAGTCAACCAGAAACTTGAAGCAGAAACCATGGAGGAATGCTGGCTCGCTTGTAAGCTTTTTTATACAGCTCAACAACACCTGCCCAGAGGTGGTATCACTCCCAGAGGGCTGGACCTTCTTCCTCTGTCAATTATCCATCAAAGCAATCCCCTACAAACAGGGCCACATTTCAATGTAATCTAAACAATTCCTCAGTGGAGGATTTCCTTTCAGATGACAGGCACACACTGGCTGACTAACAAAGCTAACTGGATCTTTATAGTCACCCATTCTTGCAAGCTTTCTAGCCCTCTCTGCAATGAACCCAGGACACTGAGAAGTGGACATGAAGTCTCACACCTAGCTAAGGAACTATTGGCAGGTGATAGCTATTGGATATGAGAGACTTAGTTTTATTTAAGGACTCTGGCCTATTGATCACCCTCCACTGAAAGGCACACATCCAAGAGTGTATGGGCAGCACATGCTGTCCCTGATGGCTTCAAAAGAAAAAGCAGACATAATGTTGTGCAGGTAGGGAAGGGGTGGATCCAGGAGAGCTAGATCAGCATTTATGAGTGTTTTCTGCTCTTGCAGAAGACTGGAGTTTGATTCCCAGCACCCACCTGGTGACTCATAACCATTTGTAACTCCAGTTCCGCAGGATCCAAGCCCCTCTTCTGACCTCTGCAGGCACCAGACATGGCACATATGAATGTGCCTGTGAAACACCAATACATATGAAGTAAAAATGAGTAAATATTTCAGGAGACTAAAACTTCTCATGCTGAGGTTCAGAGTATTAGGGGACTTGATTAACAGGCAGGAGGTCTTAGGTTCAATCCACAGTAACACAAAATGACATCACAGAATATTAACTGTGGAAGCATAGAGACCATGTAATTAATTCTTGGAACTCTGTGCATTGTGGTAACCTGAAGGAAGAGATAGGGTGGTAACTTTCCCATCACAGGGCAGCACTAAGGAAACTGCACTGCCTAATAGAGTTTAAAACCACAGTGGCATGTAGAGTTTCATGTTCTTTGCCTGCTATGATATTCAGCATACAAACCAAGAGGAATTCTTCCCTCCCTGATCGAAGGTTTGATTTGTGAGTAGAAGGGTGACTGGGGAGGTGTGATCTGGTCCTTGGAAGCTACTTTAGCAGCTATCTTGGAAACACTATTGGCTGCTGAAGACTGGACACTGTAGCTGTTAGCCAACGGTTCCTGATGCTCAGGGTCCAGCAGCTGAATAAAAACAGGAACCTGGCCTCATTCACTAGAAGACCAAGTTGATCTTATGAAGTAAATGGAGGTTTGTGCTAAGCAGCTCAGTGTAGGTGTGATCATGGGCGGCTAGTCCTTTATTCCTCCCAGACAGTAGCATATCAGCTCCCCTGTGAGTTGCCCAAATTCAGGGATCCTGGACATAGCCTCATGCCATGGGGCTATCAAGGCCTTCAGAAGAGACCTGAATCTGGATTTCCTCAGCTTTGTGTGCCATCTGCCAGGAGCTATTCCAGAAGGAACCTAGGCTACATGTCTTGATCAGCAACACAGTCAACTTCTAGGACTTGTATATGGACACTGAAGATGGCCATGACATGGATTTGTGATTCTGGAGTCAATCAAACCTTCCTTTTACCAAATAATAAGTTTAGAGTTCTCAGAAGTGGCTGTTAACAGAACACCCTGGTAACATATATGATAATTATGTTGAAAAGTGTCCCCAGCTGACCACATTTGTTAATTTGTTGTCATCAGCCTGTATCAAAGATCAACTGGAAAGGTATGAAGACTTTCACCTCTTCCATCTCTTGACATGGAGCAGACAGTGTGTTGTGAAGGAATTTAGGTGGTTGTACGAAGAAAGCATGATTGTCCAAGGCTGTGGAGGACTCTGGAGGAAGAGAATCCTGGCACATCAGTGAAGTGATGTCTGGCATATTGGAACTGGAGCAAGGAGTAAGAGCTATTTACAAATGGGATACAAGTTATTCAGTGGTCAGGAATGCTGTGCCTGAAACTCTTGCCACTTGGAAACCTAATTTTGGTTTTAGAAAGAGCTAGTAAGATACATACAGCAAGTTCCAAGATAGTCAGGGCTACACACAGTAAGGGAAATAAATATATTTCAAGTCACTGAGACACCATGTCTCAGCTGTCCCAGCCATAGAATCTTTTTGTTTTGTTTTGAGACAGGGTTTCTCTGTGTAGTTTTAGAGCTGGTCCTGGCTCTTGCTCTGTAGACCAAGCTGCCTCTAACTCACAGAGATCTGCCTGGGTTTGCCTCCAGAGTGCTGAGATTACAAGCATGTGCCACCACCGCCTGGCCCCATAGAATCTTAGGAGTAATAAATTGCAATTTATGTGTCACTGTAGAGACAAAATCAATTCAGACATGCTTCAAACACCTAGAAAAATGTAAAGAGTAGAGGTTTTATGCAAATATGTGTTCTGTAGAGACCAAATGGCATATTCATGTGCCTGCTCCCCACCTTGCTCTCCCAGGCCAGCCCTCTGCCATAAAGACAAAGAAGGAAATCAGCCAAGGAGAGCAACATGGAAAGGAACTTTCAGACAGACCATGTGTGGGGGGTATTGTGCTCCCCAAAATATTGTGCACTCTAATAAACTTATCTGGGTTCAGAGACAGAACAGCCACTAGATACAAAGGCTAGAAAACGGTGGCACTCACACCTTTAATCTTAGCATCCAGAGAAGAAATCCCTCTGGATCTCTGTGAGTTCAAGGCCACATTGGAAACAGCCAGGCATGGTGACACACGCCTTTAATCTCAAGAAGTGAGCCTTTAATCCCAGGGAGTGATGGCAGAAAGGAAAGCTATATAAGGGGTGAAGACCATTAACTAGACGCATTTGGCTGGTTAAGCTTTTAGGTTTTGAGCTGAATAGTTCAAAGCAGAGAGCCATTCGGATATGAGGACACAGAGGCTTCCAGTCTGAGGAAACAAGATCAGCTGAGAAGTTGGCCAGGTGAGGTTAGCTGTGGCTTGTTCTGTCTCTCTGATCTACCAGAGTTCACACCAATAACTGGCCTCAGGTTTTATTTTATTAATAAGACTCTTTAAGATTCCTGCTACAACCATGAACATGACAGATATATAAATTAAAACTGTCTGTGACATTTTTGATATGTGTATGTGTGATTAGGTGTTCTGTACAACACTTTCACGTTATATTATGAGACGTATGAGGAAAGGATCTATATTTCAGAGATGCTGAGATACTTAGTGACTAAACACTGCGATTTGTGGATTTATCTAAAAATATTCCAAGGGTAAATTTAGGGTGTTGTTGAATTTGGTAGGTTATTAGTAGAATCCAATTGGCTATGAATGATAATTGTTGAAAGTAGACAATGGAGTACAGTGTTAATACGATCCTCCCTGCTTGTGTATAATGGAACGACTATGATACAAATATTTGCCATTCGGGGTAAGCAGACAAGTGATACATGAAGGAAATGAGAGTGGGTGATGTGGGAAAGGCAATGCCTCCTACAGTCTCAGTGTTGCTGGAGGAATGCAAGAACAAGTCTGAATGATTTTCCAGGTTCTCGACATTGGTGAGAGGGAGAAATGCCTTATAAATCTTTCTCATCATTAAATGCTAGCAGCTACTTGAGACACTTTACGGAGAGTATGCTGACATGAGAAAGATGAGAAAGACACCTGGAGACCACTCAGAGGGCAGCTGCCCATGGATACCTTGTTTCTGAGAAGCTGGGCAGCAGAATGCCACAGAGAGCCCTGTCAAAGCTGGCACTCCCAGAGGGCCACTCTTTGCCCATTGTATCCTTATCATATGTCTTGATCCAGTACATGCTCTGCCCTCCAACTACACTCCTGCCTTTGAGTCCCCGAATTTCATCCTTTATCCTCTTCAGCCAGCTCTGTTCTCCTAACCTTGGTGGCCACTGAGCACCACCACATCCAGTAACAATACAGGAGCTTTCACTTTGACAACTGAGGTCTTAGGGCCACAGCTGAATTAAAAACACCTTTCTGACACAATTTGCAGTCTATTTCCTTGACAACCAAGTTGCTTGAGGATGTCTTCAGAAAATCACCACAAAAGATAAAATAAGAGGCCAGGGAGATCTGAGAATCCCAAAGAAGCAAAGGATACTTTGTGATACGGCACAGCCATAACTGAATGGAATGGCAGAAGTCATAAAGCCAGCACAGCTGCTTGACAAAGATCCAGCAAAGCTGAGCCACATGATGGCTGCCATGTCACCTTTGGTTTTCATCTCCACCTGTTATATACTTGGGGAACTTTTAATATTTGTACAATTTGGAGATGTTGGATTGATGGAGAATTCCATTTGAATCATTTGTGCCTTCTCCCAGGAATGCTGATTCTAAGCTTATCCAGGAAAGTCCTGAACATACTATTCCCCTGCTGCCACTTTGAGGGAGATATCCTTATCTACTTGAAGGTCTTCCTTAAGCCTTGGAGGTTGTGACACATAAAGAAGCCAGAGGTCTCTTCATGAGGCTATGAGACATTCTTGAAACATCTGTCCCTGTACTTATACAGGAACAAGATATTCAAAACAAAGTAAAATTAAAAAGGTCAACAAGATTTGGTGGGCTAGAGGAATTGTCCACAGTTCAGATTACAAGCCTCTTCCCACTGTACACTTAGACAATTACATGGCATATAACTCTGCCCTACACAGATTTATATTGATGAGCAATGTGTGGAGTGGAAAGATGATAAAAGTATGAGGTGTTAGGACCTCCCTCTCTAAAAAGTTAGCTCATGTAGAGCCACTATAATGTCATATGACCAAGGAACAACAGAATGCCAGGATTATACATATAGACAAATTCTATAAGGATATAAATGTGAACATTGATTGTATTATGTCAGAATTTGAGTAGTAACTGCAGCATCTTTGGCCTGAAGACTTTTCCTGGGCAGTCTGACCCCTAAGAGTTAATAATACACTGCTTGAGACATGGCAAAATGCCCAGGGTGGTTGAACATTTTTGTTTTGGTCCAGTGTCCTTGAAGCAAACAAAGCAACCAGCCTGAGCACAGGCTGTCATATGCCTCTAGATTCTCAAAAATTGGGTTATGAGGTTAGTGAGTAAGAATGATAACTCTCTTTATTAATGATGTCAAAACTTGAGGGAAAATGATTGGAAATAATAACTCTTTTCTGTCATAGTTTATTAATGATGACTAAAAGATGAGCAAAAGGAAGTGAAACACATGTCCAAAACCAAAAATGATAGGATCTATGTTTTGGAACATCATGAATGTACCCCTGCTAACTAAATTCTGTACAAATAAAGAAACACTCTCGCTGCTGGTCAGTCAGGCTGCAAGATTCTCCAGACCACCATGGCCTGGCTCACTTCCTTCCATGCCGGCTCTTTACACCCTCTGCAGGACCCATCCACTGCTGGGGATGGCTCCCGGCAGTTATAGCAATGATTTTTGTGATCAAGATGCATTTTTTTCAAGTTGAACCATTCCTTGGATCTCCTGGTTTTTCCCTTTCTCGTCTCTTAAAATTCTGTTAGAAATTTTACTTTTAATATTTATTTTTTTTTCAGACATGTGTAGAAAATTTCTGCATCCTTTGATTTTCTCTGTGCACATGCATCCTATTGCTATGGGAACATGAACCAATCCAGGAAGTAATTCACCCAGGTATTCAGAGAACACAGGAAAAATTCTTTAGCCATGAGACCAAGACCCTTGCTAGGGCTTAAGGGGAACCAGGCCAAAGAAAAAACATTCATTGTTTATAAAAAGGAGAGCTGTAACAGTGTACTCTTACATATAACATCATCTATAGCAGGATCTAGGATCCCATCTCAAGAAACATTTTCTGAGCAATTAAGCAAGTTTCTTTTTCCTATGTCATTTTTTCCTTATATTGACCATAGACTATTTTCTGACATAATACATGCTGATTACTGTTTCCCCTACATCTATTTCTCCCTATTTCTCCCCACCTTCCCTACCATCAGGATGCACTCCCTTTCTGCCTCTCATTAGAAAACATATCTTTTCAGAATAGGACAAATATCAAAGAATAGAAGGAAAAGAGCCCAAAAATAGGCACAAAAAGCAGATACAGACAGAGTGCTGCTTGCTTACATACTCAGAAATCTCATAAAACACTAAACTTGGAGACATAATATATATGCAAAGGACCTTTGGTGTTAAAAAAGAGATAGAAAATTAAAAATAATAAGTAAAAAACTTTAAAAATTAAAAATTAAAGAAAAAACAGCAGCAGAAGGAAAAGACGTGACATGACATTATGAGACAAGGAATCTTTGAAGATGCCCTTGAGTTCCTTTTAATTTGACCATCTACTGCTGGACATGTGGCCTATCCTTAAGAATAGTTTGTTTCCCCGGTTAGAGATAGCTTCTGGTTTAGGGATGGAGGTATGTGTCCACTTTGCCTTTCAGCTCAAGGACCCCATGTGGTGCAGACCCATGTGGACCCTGCTCATGCTGCCTTGCTCTGTGTCAGTTTATTTTTTTATTTTTTTTTATTTTTCTTTATTTAGAAATTTTCAACTCACTCCACATACCACCCACAGATACCACCTCCTCCCTCCTCCCACCACCCAGCTGCCTCTCCCAAGCCACCCCACATCCCCACATCCCCCAAATCAAGGTCTCCCAGGGGGAGTCAGCAGAGCCCAGCACACTGATGTAGATGTAACCGACCATCTTATTAAATAAGAAACACAGAACCAATGCAAAGAAGAAAGCCAAGAGATCAGAGCTAAGAGCCTTACCGCCTGCTGCAGCTATCCTCTTCAGCCATGAGACCTCTCCGAAAGAGAGCTACTTCCTGTCTGTCTTTATATAGACTTTCTGTACTGCCTTCTCATTGGTTGTAAAACCAATCACATTACTGCCTCGTCACTGTCTGTTGGCTGTATCCTTGAACACACAGAGATCTACCTAGCTCTGCCTACCAAGTGCTGGGATTAAAGGCATGCGCCACCACCACCCAGCTCTGCTATGGCTCTGACCCCCAGGCAACTTTATTTATTAACATACAAATAAAATCACATTTCAGTACAAATAAAACACCACCATATTTCCCTTTTTCTATTTTAATAAAAAGAAAAAAGGTTATAACTAACATAAGAAAAACTATATGCAAAAGTACAATAACTATATATAATATATACAAGTAATAAATACCCAAACAATGTCTAGTCCATTTGTATTTGACAAATTCAGAGAAAATAATTCCATTATCTATCCTATTTTGGTAAGTCCAAAATGTACCTAATTCACTTTCTATCCTAACTAGTCTTCAACTATAACTAACTAATCTTCAACTATAACTAACAAAGCAGCCATACTCAGTTACAACTTTAGATACATTCCCTTTAAAGTTCTGAACAAGACAAAGTATCATATATTACAAATATTATTCTCTATTTTATGCATAGGCTACTTGAGATTTTCCTAGCTAAATTTATGACAAACTATGAATTCAGTACATACATACTAGCTACATATATACAACACACCCACATGCACACACATGTGTGCAAACACACAACTTATTTTCTAAACTGTTTTAGTGAGAATGTCATAGAAATTCTGATTCATTCGCTTTGGGTAACCACTTAGGAGACCTGCAATTTTAAATGGTTATTATATGTTCAGGAAAGTGAGGTGTTATTCATGACTCTTTTGTCTCTTACAACCCCAAGCACAAATATGTATGTAGCCTACCTTCTAAATATTGGGTGAATTCATCTGCTTTTTCCATGTTATTGTGGTGTTCATAATACACTCTGACGTTATTTGTTGTCTCTATTACTGCAAAATATTTCCATTCTCCCTGCTTCTAGATTTACCGCACTCCAAATGATTCTTCACAGAGAATGTTAAACTCCAGCTACTTGTCGGAGAATTAAACATTGTTTTATGTGTAGTGTATGCACATGTATATGTGTGTGCATGTGCACGTGCATATGAGTAACTGTAGAGGCAGAAGTAGGGGCCAGATGTTGACATAGGATGTCTACCTCAATTTCACTCCACCTCATTTTTGAGACAGAATCTCTTAATGGAGCTCACTGTTTCATTTAGGCTGGCTGGCTGCCTGGCCAGGGAGCTCCAGTATCTGACTGTCTGCACATCCCTTGCCCCAGCCCTGAGAACACAGACATGTATGTCGCCATCCCTAGATTTTACATAGGTAGGGATCTGAACTCCGATCGTCATGCTTGTGTAGAGTATTTCATTCATCACACCATCTCTTTAGCCCTTGTACAAAATGGAAGACAAAAAAATTGACAGGAATTCCCTGCATCAAATCCTCCAATTACTTCTTAACACTCAGGCAAATTGCTTAAAGAAAAGAAGATGCCCTTGGTGTCCTATTCATTTCTGCATTTCCAAGGCCTCATATAATCAGCATTTAGCAGTTTTCTAGTATATTATACATTATGAATTATAGTTGTACATGTTAATTTGTATTAAAAATAAGACGAATTACTTCATCTACTTCATCTCTTGAGTTGTATTTTTACTTCATACTACAGTAATATAGGCATTTAAAAAAGCCTACATTGAATGTATTAGTCAGGATTCATCAGAGAAACATAACTGACAGAATGACTATATATATACATACACACAAATGTATGATATACACATGCGCGCACACACACACACACACACACACATACACAGTGTGTGTGTGTGTGTGTGTGTGTGTGTGTGTGTGTGTGTGTGTGTGTGTGATTTACTAGAGTGGCTTACAGGCTGTCGTTCAACAATTCCAACAATGGCTTTTCCTGTTGGAAAGTCCAAGAATCTATTGGATTCTTGTTCTTGTTCAGTCCATGAGGGTGGATGACTCAGCTGTTCTTCAGTATATACTGGAATCCCAAAGAAGCAGGCTCTAATGCCAGTGAAAGAATGGACTTGCTAGTGAGAATGAGGGCAAGCAGGCAATGAACAAATGCTACCTTCTTCCATGTCCTTCATAGAGACTGCCACCAGAAGGTGTGGCCCAGATTTAAGGTGAATCTTCCCATCTCAAAAGATCTGAATTTAGGGTAGATCTTCACACTTCAAATGATTTAATTAGGAAATAATCCCTCACTGGTGTACCCAGCCATTAACTTCAGTTTAATTAATTCAGGATGTAGTTAAGCTGAAAACCAAGAACATCGATCACACTGGTCATTATTAGGAAAATAATAGCAAATATAAATCTTAATCACCATTAAAAAGTAAAACAGTAAGTATTGTTTCATTAGACTGAGAGTCCAAAGCCCGCAAAATGATGTGGTGGAGAATGGTGCTTGACTCTCAAGGATGTAAAATCAATTTAGTCCTAGGACCAGGATCTGATCTCCAGACTCTAAGAAGAGGTAAAAGAGAGAATGCATGCAATACAGTTATCTATTGACTTTATGCTTCAGCAGTGGCAAGGAAGCCTCCATACACATCTGTCAGACACATGATAATTTTAAATGAAAAACATTTCTTGTACTTTAATTTACATTCATTTGAAATGTGTTTATTTAAATTTTTCAAACATATTTCATTTGCCAAATCCTTCAGTCCTTTCCAGTTGCTAAAGAAATAAATAGACTCAGCTGTCCATATTAGAAGGACAGACAGGAGCAGAAGCAACCAGGCGCTCTCTGGTGAGGGTACTGAACACACATGAGTACTAGGGCCATGTATATTGGTTCAGGGTGGATGCCAACCAATTGAGGCGACCCTGTGATCCAGCTGCAGAGAATATTCCACCATGGACCCTCACAACATCTTGTAATCTGACCTGGCTCCTTCCTGCCAGAGGGGTGCCATCTCCTAGGCTCACTGAGCATGAGCCAGCACTTTGGCCATGCACGTTAGCTCATAGTGTGTGCCAATTTGTGGGCACCACCCCATGAGCTGTGAACCCTTACAGCGAACCTGGAATATTCCACCATGTGCCCTCTTTCCCTGCTGGCTCCTTCTTGGGCTGGGATAGATTGGGGATAAGGATAGGAAGAGGGCTGTTACAGCCTGGGCTCCCTGAGTAAGCCAGCAGACACAACACAACATGAGACACTAACAGGTGAGGTGTGTTATCATGCCCTGCCAGACTTAGAGGCGGCTCCTACTTTCATCAATGTTCCACCACATAGGCTCACTTCATCACATGAGAAATTAACAGTTAGTTGTGCCCTCGTGCCCTGCTGGGATCAGTGGGCTCTATGCCTGCACAGAGCACGCACTGGGTCCCACTGCAGCCCAGCTGGTTACTAAAGTGACTGTGCAATTATGCAGGCTAAGTTTAAAACTATTGCAGGAACCTAGTACTAATGGGAAGCCTCCTGCTGAGCAGTTGCAGGAGATGGGCCACCAGCAGGATTTCCTCTCTCCAAGGACAGCCTGCTGCTGTAAATGCTCAGTACCACTTAAGTAGATGCAGCCCTATTGAGACAGGAGAAGTTTCCCAGTTAAGGGGAGGCCATAGGTTGTGTTAGAGGAATGAAACTTTGGTGTTCAAGACATGCTGGTTATGGGGGTTTGAATGAGAATGGTCCCCATAGGCTTATAGATTTGAATACTTGGTCACCAGGGAATGACACTGTTGAATTGATTATGAGATGTGTCCTTATTGGAGGAAGTGTGTCACTGGTGGGTGGACTTTGAAGTTTCAAAAAGCCCATTCCAAGCACAGAGTTTCTCTTTTCCTTCTGCCTGTGGATCTGGGTGTAGAACTCTCAGCTATCATGTCTGTCTATGAGCCACCATGCTCCCAGCCATGATGAGAATGGAATAAACCTCTGAAACTGTAAGCAAGCCCCAGTTAAATGCTTTCTTTTATAAGAGTTTCTATGGTCATGGTGCCTCTTCACAGCAGTATAATACTGACCAAAACACTGGTCTTTTGTGCATGCCATGCTGGCCTAGGGACAAGAGTGAATTCCTGTGCCTTGAGGTCCACCTTCTATAGCCTTTGGACTGCATGAATAGTGGAGGCAGTGTGAACTGTGCAAATTTAACGTCTCACAATGCTGATGGGAGATCTCCAGGAAGTGGTGATGATGGGGGTTGGGGAGCTGGGAAGGAGAACCAAGCAGACCAAGACCAACAATTCCTTATTCACTGAGGCTTCCTGGAACTTACTTTCCCAATGTCTACAGCTCCTACCTTCCAATTGCCTCTTAACTGGTATCCATGAGAAATGTGCTCAATAAATCAGAAAGCTCCTGTTTTGGATGGTGATATCATTAGTGTGTTGCTTGGGAGCACACACCCATATTCATCTGCTGCTGACTCACCGCTTCAAACACATATCACCTGAGCAGAGACTGATTTCTGTTCTTTCATGGAAAGAACTCCACAGAAGCACCTTTAAAAAAAATAAAATTACTTCATGAAGATTAATCCAAAGAAATGAGGAAACAGGACAAAGGTGGTTAGTAGGGGGTGTGGATTTTCGAAGATGAACCTGCATGTTCAGAGTGTCACTCCTGAATCTCCCTTTTATTTATTTTTTTAATTTATTTATTTATATATTTATATATTTATTTATTCATTCATTCATTTATTTATTTATTTATTCATTCATTCATTTATTTTGGTGTTTGCACCTCTTTATTTATTATTTTTTTATTTTTTATTTTATTTTACAATACAATAAAGTTCTACATATCAGCCACGGATTCCCTTGTTCTCCCCACTCCTGTCCTCCTCCTCTTCCCCCAGCCCACCCCCCATTTCCACTTCCTCCAGGGCAAAGACTCCCCCGAGGACTGAGATCAACCTGGTAGACTCAGTCCAGGCAGGTCCAGTCCCCTCCTTCCAGGCCGAGCCAAGCGACCCTGCATAGGCCCCAGGTTTCAAACAGCCAACTCATGCAATGAGCACAGGACCCGGTCTCACTGCCTGGATGCCTCCCAAACAGATCAAGCCAATCAACTGTCTGACCGATTCAGAGGGCCTGATCCAGTTGGGGGCCCCTCAGCCATTGATTCATAGTTCATGTGTTTCCATTCGTTTGGCTATTTGTCCCTGTGCTTTATCCAACCTTGGTCTCAACAGTTCTCGCTCATATAAACCCTCCTCTTTCTTGCTAATTGAACTCCCAGAGCTCCACCCAGGGCCTAGCCTGTGGATCTCTGCATCCAGATCCCTCAGTAGTTGGATGGGGTTTCTAGCACAACAATTAGGGTGTTTGGCCATCCCATCACCAGAGTAGGTCAGTTCGGGCTGTCTCTCGACCATTGTCAGCAGTCTATTGTGGGGGTATCTTTGTGGATTTCTGTGGGCCTCTCAAGCACTTTGCTTCTTCCTATTCTCATGTGGTCTTCAATCAATTTTTCCCAAGATTCAACTATACCACTTTTGGGCATATATCCAAGGAATGCTCAATCATGCCACAAGAGCACTTGTTCAGCTATGTTCATATCAGCATTGTTTGTAATAGCCAGAACATGGAAACAACCTAGATGCCCTTCAACTGAAGAATGGATAAACAAAATGTGGTACATATACACAATGGAATACTACTCAGCAGAGAAAAACAATGACATCATGAGGTTTGCAGACAAATGGATGGATCTAGAAAAAAATCATCCTGAGTGAGGTAACCCAGACTCAGAAAGACAAACATGGTATGTACTCACTCATAGGAGGATACTAGATGTGGAACAAGGATGACTAGACTGCTACTCACATCACCAGGGAGGCTACCTGGAAAACAGGACCCCAAGAATGACACGGGGATCGACCAATGACGGAGAAATGGATGAGATCTACATGAACGGCCTGGACATGAGTGGGGGAAATGAAGGGCAAGGGTCAAGGGAAAGAGAGCTTGGGGGAGTGGGAGATCCCAGCTGGATCAAGAACAGAGAGGGAGAACAAGGAAAAAGAGACCATGGTAAACAGAATCTCCCTTTTAACCTCACCCTGCACCTGCTGGACCAGGGCTCTTTCTTAAGCTATACTTAGAGAGAATTAGGTGAAAAGAGCAGCATGGGCAAAATATACACAGGACCCATAATAAGTTTTCTTCCTTCTCCAATATGCCAGAAAAAAAACTATTTCATGTTTCAATTTATTTGAAGCACACAATATAATATTAACTGTATTAAACTGAATACTTGATATATGACATAGATCTGTTTTTATTTTTTTACAATATAATTATTCTATTGATTGATAATGTCTGCTAATCATTCATTGCACCAACATGATTAGTTAAAGTTTATCATCAGGATGTTGATATCATCAGTATTGGAGAATGATGTCTAATAGGGCTCAAAGCCGTGGGGTGTCAGTCACTTGCTGTGGGTCATGGAATGGATTCATCAGAGATAAGGAGACTCTTGAACACTGCATAATGTGATTATATTTCTCATTATTCATAGAAAATAAACTTGTCACCAAAGACCTCTAACTAATGTGGCCTATACATAGCTGGGAAATATCTGTGTATTCTTGGCCATCAGGGTTATTTCTGAAATTTCTTTGGCAAAAAAGCTTCCTAGGACAGAAGAAAAATGTCTGAGTACCTTCGTGGCCTAGGAGGACCCATGGGGCCTTTATAGCCACAGAGATAATTAGAGGCCATATTGTACAGAGGTGGAATTTCTGCATCACCCTTTAGTAACATGGGAAAGTTTGAGGTTCCATTGGTTCTAAAGCCCACCTTTATCACAGATACAAGATGTTTGGGCTACTTCTTAAAAGAAGTCTACTTCAATAGACTCCTTCATCAGAGAGCATGCACATGAAGCTCCATAGGTACAAATGAAAAATCTTAGGGACAAGGGCCAGTTTATGGGGCCGTGGATTCATGGCTTATACAAAGCTCACTGGACAGAGGACCCAGGCTGTGTCCAACTTTTTTAAAGGGTAAAGTCATTGACATCCTTTACACTAAAGGAAGCTTTAGTTCCTTTGGGTCAGACAAGGAACATCTGAGGCCACAGAGTGTTAGGGGTTACTCATTCCTCTTTTTCCTTATACCAAGAAGGACTCAGACCTATCCCTCATGCACAGGTAAGCAGAGGACCTTCACTTTCCAGTCAGAGTAGGGAGGTCTGATGGCCTTTTAGGAAGATGGGGGATGTAAGAAGGCCATGTCAAGGAAGAGGAGTTTCTGAGCACATCCTGAGTAGAAGGACCAGGTCAGAGAGCCCTGAGACCAAGAAAGAAAATATAACACCCTTTTCTTCAAAGGGGAAACATTAGAGGCCCCTTAGGAAAAATGAAAAGCCTTGAGGCCTCTCTGTCACAAGGTGAAACACTGAGGTACGTGAGCAAAGGTTTAGGACTAATTCCCCTTAATAAGAGTGAAAACTCCCTGACTATGGTGTGCAAAATCAAAAATTTCCATAGCCTTTAGGCCCAGTGTGAATGTCTCTGTCCATCTTGCACATTGCAAGGACCAGACACTGCCACCTCAGCTACCACATCTTCTCGGCAGCAGGAAATGCCCCTATCATGAGCACTGGGTTCCCTATGCCCTCATGACAGCCCAAGTCACACAGAGATTTGGATCATCTTGGCCTCTGTTCCACAAGAGGGATTCTGCACAGCATCCAGTAGTCCCTCAGCTCCTACCAAGACCTTGGCTATCAAATCATACCTCTGATTCTTCCTCATGATAGCTGCACACAGTATCTTTGCCCCAGTGAGCTCTGCCAATCCCTTCTGAGACCCTGGCCAGACCTGCTCTTTCTACCATCCAAGAGTTTTCCACCCCACCTAGAGCTCCACCTGCAAACCCTCTCTCCTCTGGTTCTGCCCAGGGCTTCTGTTTCATTATTATTCCACGTGCTCTCAATGCCTAAAAGCTCATCCAGCCCATGAAGGCTTAAGCCAGTTCCACCCTAAAGCAAATTGTCTCATACATATCCACACTTGTACCCAGAGAGGAAAGCTGCCCCCAGCTTTCACCAGAAAGGGCTGATGTTAATCAGAAAGGCATTCTTAATCAGAAAATGCTGCCCAAGTTGTAGAGGAAAAGCTAAGATATTGGGCTTATTTCTGAACAAGGAATTTACAACACCCTTCTTATCTCAGGGAATATTATGGAAGGAGGGGCCAGATGCATGCAAGGGATAGAAGATATGTTGAACTGCTATGAAAAAAACATTTTATAGTCTCAATATAAGTATTGAATTTACTCACAACTCCATTGATTGCACTGAGATCATAGAAAAGAAGCACCAATAATAACTTAAGCATGGCAGAGTGGCTCCTGGGACCCCACATTTTACCTCTGAAGTACTGGATTCTGATGGATTCTGGGTAAGAGGAACCACTGTCTTCAGTTGTTTACCCATTGCTGAGCCAACCAGGTATCTGACAGATATCTATAAACCCATGGTCCCACAGAAAACCCTGCTTAATTTCAGTGAGTCACAAAACAATGATAATCATGAATGTGTTATAAGATCATGGGGCGCTGTGCAGATGGGTAGTCTGAAGGAGCTGGAGGGTGAGAGTGGCCAGTATGTATTGTTTACAGCTGTAAAACTATCTGGAAACAAACTTCATGAAATTATTCAAAACCAGAACTAGAAGCCAGTATCCTGGAAAAGGCTGTTGCAGAAACCAGAAAGGCAAAAGAGTGAGAGAGAAATCCAGAGGGGAACTGCACTGCAACAGAACCCACTCCATTGATGACAGTAATAATTCACTCCTGAAAGTGAATCTTCACAACCCTCTCCCCTCCAATTAAGCCCTACTCCCCATTCTGGATCAAATTTCTTAATATGAATTTAAGCATTCCATTCAATGAGTAACAGGGGCAATAGTGATGATATCATGTACAATTGAAAATAAGAGTTTAAATAATCCTTTAAGTAACCTTTTAAACACAGCATTAGGATTGGTGATTTGACTCAGTGGTAATTGCAGCTGTTCCAGATAAACTGTGTTAGAACCCCAAGATGCACATGGTAGAAGAACAACAAGACATCACAACATGTACTTCTCACTTCCATATGTATGTCATGGCACATGCACACTTCACCAACACACTAGATAGATGATAGATAGATAGATAGATAGATAGATAGATAGATAGATAGATAGATAGATAGATAGGGGAACAGACACATGGATAGACAGATAGATTGATAGGTAGATAGATAGATAGATAGATAGATAGATAGATAGATAGATAGATAGATAGATGATAGATAGATAGATAGATAGATAGATAGATAGATAGATAGATAGATAGATAGATGATAGATACATACATACATATACACACACACACACATATATACATACATGATAGATGGCAGACAGAGCAACAGATAGATGTAATGATAAGCACTAAATCATGGTGTCTTTACTTCTCATCCTCACACTGAGCATAGTTTTGTACCCCAATTTGGGAGCCTGCCCTTTTCTGAAGAGAAAGGAGGAGTGGATGGGGGAAAGAGAGAAGGTTGGGGTAAGTGACTGGGAGGAGAGGAGGGAAGGAGGTGAAACTAATCAGGCTGGAAAATTTAACTACTTAATAAAAAGAAATTTTAAAAAGAACAGTTTAACTAAAAAAAGACAATCATTGCATTATTTTCCAGCAGGTTGGATGGTTATCCTCAGTCTAAGAAGCCTTTGGTCAGATGAGATAAGCCCAAGGCCCCTTTGTTCAGAGCCGTCATGTCTTAGATTGAACATAGCGGGGAGAAAGTTGGATGTAATCGTAGATGGTTGGGAATATAGCAGGCATACATAGTCAAGAGAACAAGATCTATGGACCTCTTACAGGAGGTGGTGAGCCTGAATTCCCTGTTGGGAAAAAGAGGACATTCTCAAGCCAATTTGCAAATTGGGAGGAAATTTCTTTTCCCCCTAGACACAGGGGGAAAGACTAAGTCTTTATGAGTAGAAGTGGGGTGTCTGTGGGAGGGAGAGGATATGAATGCCCTCTATGAAAGAAAGACATTTTCAGACTTCTTGGAAAGAGTATGAGAACTTTGGGGCCACTGAAACAAAAGGACTAGTTCTGATGTCCCTTTCAGATGAGGTGTTAGAGGTGAGACATATTTAAGTAGAAGTGGAAGTTTTGAGACCTTCTTCTTCTCAGAGGGAATGATTAAATTCTTGGTCAGAGAGAGAAAATTTTGAGGTCCTTTTTTTCCTGGAAGTGGAAAGCCTTGGGGCCTTGGGTTTGTAGACATGCTCTGTGGCCCCCTCAGTCATGCAGGTTAGATATCAGGCCCTCTTGGTTACAGAGTGTGCATTTGATGTCTAATGGGAAGAAATTGATGGTGTTTAAGAGTGAAGATTAGCAGATGTAGGTAGTGTAGCAAAGTCACAAACCACGGAGGGAGTAGGGAGTGTCCCAGCCTACCTTGTGCAGTGGAGGAAGGACTCCATCACAGTTTAGAAGATTCACATCTTCAGGCACACTGTGGAAGGCCTGGCAGCAATCTGAGCATTATTCATTGGTCATGATTGGCAGTATCAGGCTCCAAGTTCTCTTAACATCAACTACATTGGTGTGTACATGAAGGATGCAACCTCTTCACTTCAGTGACTAGAATGAAGGACAGATGACCTAAGTTTCAGGCTCTGTCAACTCAAAGCAGAGCAAAGTGAAGTCCCTTGGGTCACACATGTATTTCCCTAGTGGCCATGGTTAGAGGGAAAAGATCTAAGGCCCTCCATTACAAGGATAATTTGGAGGCCCACGTGCACGTGGGTGATGCTCTGAGGATCCTTTGATCCTGGTCCCCTGGAGCAAAATGGAAATTTAGAGATTGCTATAATAAAAGACAACCATTGTTATGACTCTCCTTGGACAGAGAGGGAAGGTCTGGGGTATTACTTGTAATAGCAGAAAGGCCTGACAACCACTTTGTCCAAAGGAAAGTTCTAATAACCCTTCATCAAAAAGGTATAGTATGTGATGCCTTGAGAATAAGGACAGTTTGGGGAGTCCATATTCAGAGGGGAAACTTCTGAGGTCATTCTGAACTTTCTTGCTTAGACAGAAAATATTCGGCCATGTTTAACCAAATGGCAAGATCCAATCACTCCATTGTGCAGAATGGAAAGGACTAGTTCACCTTGGGTGGTGGGAGAATGGTGTGGTTCTGCATCATGTGCTTCCAACTGTTCTTCCCAGCTTCCATGATCTATATAATACATTGACTGTTGGGAAGAGTACAAGAAGTCTGGACTTTGATGCTTCCTCAAGGTTGTATTGATCTGTGCTTATCCATCAATGAAAGATGAGAATACTGCATTTCTAACAACAATCTTCTGGACAGATGGAATAACTATTAGTTTCAGCTTTTTATATTTTGCTCTCTGATCTAAACCTAGAATCTTGTGAGGTCCCATTAGTGACAAATATGTTTGACTAGCAATCTTGGTTACAGGGATTGGCACTAAGTTAATGTGAGTTCAAGGGTCACATGTAAGGTGCATTTTGAAGGCAGGGGATTGTCTAGGGCTTCCAAAGGTCGGTAGCTAGATCTGAAGCTCCATTGAGTATAGAGTGAAGGAATGAGAGCCCCTTGGCCATGGGAGTCAATTCTGAGGTCTCATTCATCATTGTGCTTAGGCCAGATACTCATAGGAAAAAATGGGATCTCTGTAGTCTTTGTGGTTGAAAGGAGGTAATCACAGCCCTCCTTTGCACTACACTGAATTGCATGTGAGCAGATCTTATTCTCACTTGTACAGAGGGAGTGATGTAAGAAATACTTGGTCTGAGCCCTCTTTAGTCAGAGGGAAATGACTTAGGGCTACTTGCAAAGAAACTGAAAGTTTGAGGCTCTTTCCACAAAATGAGTACTTGAGACCACTTTGGGAAAATGGGGAAGCTCTGCATTAGGCTTTGTCCTAGGAAGGAGGTTTGACTTTCTCTTCAACTAATTAAAAGGAGTGAGGTAACTTGAGAAGAGAGGAAGCACTGGGCCCCTTGTCAAAGAGAGAAAACTTTGACACCTGGTTGGGCAAAGGTATATGAATTGGAAAATGCTTGGAGAGAGAGGGGAAGTGCCATGCACAGTTCTGTTGAAGGTGTATGTCCCTGATAACTTATTTGATGAAGGAAGGTCTCATCACTGCACTTCAGCTTCCAGCTCTACTTTAGAATTTCCAAATCTTCTGTTGAGTCTCGGAGAGTTCAGGCGGCAACCAGCACCTTTTTCAAAGAGCCTGGATGGCTGTCCCTGGCTAGGTTGCTTCTTCTTTCAGTTTGTCTTCATAGTCCATATCTCAGCAGCAATGATGGGGCCACTTGATTTCTAGTGATTGGATTGAAGAGCATAGCATAAGATCCAGTCTCTAAATATACACTTAGGAACTGGACCCTCAAACCAGCGTGGAGCAATGCATTTCCCTAGGCACCAAGGTCAAAAGTGAGAGGTTTAAATCTCTCTTATTTGTAGTAGCATATGTTGGAGGTACTTAAGAGACTTATGGGGATGCTTGAGGATTTGTGAAATAATAATACAAGGTATGATGCAGTATTTTTCAAAAGAGCATGTCTAATGCCTCCATGGGAATAAAAGGAATGCATAAGTTTCCTTGGGTCAAAGATAGTGTTTCCTATCCCCCTTGAACTTATGGGTAAGGTCTAAGACCACATTGTTAATGGGAGCAAGGATGGAGTCTCAGTATGACACAGGGTAGATCTCATGACAACTTTAATAAACAAGGAATGTGTGAGGTCCTGTGGGAACAGTGGAGTTCTGAGAACCTCTTCTAGGGAATGGGATTTCATGAGACCACTTTCTGCAAAAGAAAAATCTTGAACATCTTTGTTCACAGGGAGGAGGCCCAAATATGAATATGTGCTGCGGGCCACAGGAATATATTATAAGAACTCAGCTGGTTATGGCAAAGTCACTACCTGGAGGAATCAGGAAATTCCTCCAGAGGAAGCCAAATCCCAAGGAGTTTTTGGTGTTACTTGGCTTGTTATATATCAACTGTCTTCTGTTATGAAAGTCATGTGTGCCTTCATAGTTTTCCCAATTGACTTTTCCCTAAGAAGGGCTAACAGTGTGGATTGATCACTCTCTGGACATACACATTCCAGGTATTTGGAGAACTGCCTCAGGAAAGGCTTTCTCTGGAATCAGATATCTCCCTTGGCCACTTTCAAGGACTAGCAGTAATAACAGTCCACATGCAAGTCTCCTGATTTAAAGTAAATTCCACAAGGAGACATCACCTAGGTCAGGGTGGACGTTAAGTAATAGCTTTACACAATTCAGCTGGGACCCTCCTTTCTTACAGCCTTACTAACTTTATAGACCGCTAACTCCTTACCTAACCACTTCTAGGAATATTTAGATAACCTTCTGTGCTGACAGCTATGCTCAACCCAAACTCCCTCCCTGTAATTATCGTCATTGGCAGCATCTGGCCAGGTCCATCCCCAGATGGAGGAAAGTACCTTATCAGAGATTCCTCTGTACTCTCTAAGAACAGACTTAAGCATCCAGGCTACCTGTCTGAGAAGGCCTGGCGGATGTGCCAATTAAGCTTTACTTCCTCCTTTCCCAAACCTTACCTCTAGTTCCAGATCTCCCTTTAACTATCACCAGAGGCATCTAGCTGTACACAGGTTGCCTAGCGACTGAGCACACTTTCCCCCACCCTGCAGAAAAACGGCAGATACCTTGGACAGATAGGAGCCACAGGAAAAAAGAAGGCAGTTTTATTTTCTCCCATTGACCTAGCAACTTATAGATTCTTAACATTTTCTACTAATCACGTTTAAGATTATAGTTGAGTACATAAGATTTCCTCTTCTTAGATATTACCTGAATTTAGCCTTTAGTTAATTCATTTCCCTATTGGTCACTTCCCTTTGGGGTTGTAAATGATAATTAATGGTTATTGCCTCCCTATGTGATTCTTATCACTCCCCCCCCCCCCGTTTGACCCTGGAAGCCTGGCTTTATATACCAGAACTTCCAGGGCATGGAGGGACAGAGGAGAAAAAAGAGAATGGAAGAACTAGATGAGTAAGAACTTGAGAGGAACAAACTGAGATGGGGAAGAACTAGATTGAAGGGCTAGAAGAGAGGACTAGAGGAACGAGATGGAAGATGAGGAAGAGCCAGATGGGGAAGAACAAGATGAGGAAGAGCCAGATGAGAGAGAAGGAGACGGGAGAGGAGCTGATAGGGGAAAGAACTAGATAGATGAGAACCTAGAAGGGACAGAACTAGAAGAAGGAATTAAAATAGAACCTAGAGGGGACAGTAGATAAATATAGAGAAATCAGGCAAGAAAGGAGCTAGACATGAGAACAGAAATGAAGCTGGATATAAAGGATATTATGCCAAAGGAATTAAAGCAAGTGGACTATAGAGCTCAGTGTGCTGAGATTCTATTTCCTGAAAATAGTCCTCAACGTTAGTAGTTCTCTCTCCTGAGCCCCTGGGATGTATAATATTAAGGCTGGTCCCTCTAATATTATACAAGAAATATGCAGTTCACCCATGGTCAGAAGGGGAAGGTCCCAGGCTATTCTGGATAACGGGAAAAGGTCTTGGCTCTACCTCAGTAGCTTCCAACTATTTTTCCCAATACAAACATATATAACCTGTGTGAAATCTTTGAAAGTCTAAGGTAAATCTCATAACAGTTATCCAACAGGATAAGTGGTTATGCAAACACTGATATTTCTTCAAGGTTGTGGTCAGCTGATCATATAGGTGAATAAAAGACAGGAATAGTGCATTTTTGATAGCCAACTTTTGAGGCAGATGGCTTGAGAGCAGATTTCATCTTTCTATCTGCTGCCTATGATCTAAAAGCAGAAAGTTGTGAGGTCTCATTGGTCACACATGTGTTTGTATGGCTATCTCCATCAGAGGGGTCAGCTCTACAGCAATCTTAGTTAATAAGGGAATGTGTGACATCACCATAGAAAGAAGGGAAGCTCTGATGGTTCTTTAGACATAAGGGTTGACCTAAAGTGCCAAAGAGCAGAGGGTAGAGGTCTGAGACATCCCTTGGATACGGGGGACAGTTTTAAGAGCCCTTGCAATAGAGTTTGATTTCCCAGATCTCCTTTTACAGAAACTGGATGTTTGAAATCCTCTTGCTGGATGGAGGTATATAATTGGCCCACAACCTATTGGGAAGATCAGGAATGTCTGACCCTTGTTTGACAGTCCTATCTGATGCTTTGATGTGCATCTAACATAGCCAGGAATTGAAGTCAAAGTTTTGACAGATGTTTGATGACAAGGAAACATTCTAAACTTCCATTGTTCATGTGGGGCACAGAGTGAAAAATATGAGGCCAGCGTGTGGATGAGTAGATCTGAAGATGTCATGGTAAGAGAGAGTATGGCCCAGACTCCCTTCTTGAGATGAACATCTTTAGAACTTCAATTGGGCAGGCGTGTAAGGTCTGAAGCCTCCATGGGCAGGAGTATGTCGGGCGTTTCCTAAGGCAGAAGTTAAAGTTCTGACCCACACTTGTTTAGAGGACACATCTTTGAATTCCCTTTGGTCACAAGGAGCACGTTTGAGACTCAGCTTGTTAGACGGGGCATGCCTGAGGCTCTCTCTTTCAGATTGAAACATTCTAAGGCTGCCTTGAACAGGGTGACCATCAGAAATTCTGAGGCCCCTTTGGTCTCATTGAGAAGGTCTGATACCTGGTTGGGGGAAGAGGTTAGAACTCCAGCTCTGCTTTTGTAGCGGGATTCTTTGAAGACTGCATGAGATTGAATGTAAATATCTGTAGCCTCCTAGGACAGAAGGGTCACATATGGGGTCCCCATATTCATATTGGAAGTCTATGCCTGTCTCTTGGTAAGAGAGGGAAGAACTCAGGTCCCCTAGTTGAGATAGGGTATGTCTGAATTTCCCTGGGACAACAGGGAATGATGTACCACTTGATTTTAGAACTGGTGAATGTATGAGACCCCATTTGACAGGACACAAAGCCCTGAGCCCCTCTCTGGCACTAGTGGAAGGATTCTGTCCCTCTTGCACAGAAAGAATATGTCTAAAGCCCTCCTTGGTAGAAACAGGGTATCTGGCATCATCACTTTGAGGTGATGAGGAAGGTGTGATACTCCCATTGTGACTGTCACTATCTGTAGATGAGTTGAAGCTTTCTTGGGCTGCAGGGGAAGTTTTAATGGCTTCTTGAGTACAAGGGGCATCTCTGGGTCTTGTCCTGGTAGTAGTAGAAGTAGTATGGCTAGAAGTTCTGTGGGGAGAGCTGGAATGTCTGAGATTCTCTTCATGAGAGGGAGTAGTTCCTGAGCCCCCTTCTGTACAGATGAAAGTTTCTATGTTCTCTTGCGGAGTAGGCTTTGGTTTCTGGTCCCTTTTGGCAGAAGAAGAGTGTCTGAGCCGACTTTTTGACAAAGAGGATTGTTTACATCCCTCTTGCTCTGAATGGGAAGCATGAACATCTGTTTTGTCAGAGGGGGCCTTTTCCAATTTGGTTTTGGTAGATTTGGAATGTCTAGAGATGCCTTGGGGAGCTGGAGAACTTCTGCAGCCCTCCTCCTGAGATCGTGAGGATCTGCAGTCTCCCTTGGCAGAAGGAGAAGTGGTGAGGCTCCCTTTGGGCTCAGTTTGAAGTTTTATACCCCCTTTGCCAGAAATGGAAGCTTTACCCCCCTCTTTGGAAGAATGATGAAGTGTCAAGCCTTCATCTTCTGATGGGACAGATTAGAGGCCTGCTTCTTTAGAAGCATGTCTTGATTCTGTTTTCTTCAATTTAGAATGTATGGAGCCACCTCGTGGAGAGGGAGAATACCTGAGATCTTCTTTAGGAGGGGAACTAGATCTGAAGCTCAATTCTGATGATGTTGGGGGTAGAACAGTCCTCTGAGGAGTAGAGATAGGACTTGAGTCCTTTGGAGCATACACTGTAGATGTGAGCCTACCTTTGGCAGAAAGAATATATCTTAACCTACCAAGTTCTAAAAGGGAATATCTGATATCCCCTTCAGGAAATGGGACATGTCTCATTACACTATTGGTGGTATTGGAAAGTCTGGGGCTTATTTTTGGTTAAGGGAAATGCCTTGGGCAGTCTTCATGAGAAGGAATAGGAATGAAGTCCCCAGGTACACAAATGAACAGTTCCAGAAACTATTGAAAAGCAAGGTCCCACAGATTCTTGGGTAGATGGCATAGGTTCTAGAGGCCCTTGGGCTGCTTTGGGGTTTTCCAGAGTATCATGGACAGATGTTGATGGTCCTAGATTTCCTTGATCTGATACTGAAGGACCTAGAGCACCTTGCTTAGATTTCAAAAGTCCCAGAGCCCTTAGCACAGATGGAAAAGATTCTAGAGTGCCTGACATTGATTCTGAAATTTTACAAACCTCTTTGGTAGATGACAAAGTTTCTATTGTCTCTGGAGAAAATGGTCAAGGATTCAGAGTCTGCACAGAAAGAAGTGGAAGTCCTAGAGAATCTTGGGAAGGTAGTGAAATTTCTGTAATCCTATGGGTAGAAGATGGTATTTCTAGAGTACTTTGGGTACATGGCAATGTTCCTAGTGTCCCCTGGGAAGATTGAGAAAGTCCAAGATCTCTTGGGTCAGATGATGACTGTCGTAAAGGCCCTTGATCCAAACAAGTCCCTGAAGTCTCTTGGGATGACAAGAAAGTATCTGGAGACCCTGGAGCAGATGATGAATGTCCAAGAGATTCTTCTACTGATGTGGATAGTACCAGAGCTCCTTTTGTAGACAATACATTAGCTAAATAGATTTTCTGAGGTGGTGAATCTTCTGGAGTCACTTTTTCATCCAAAGACACTTCCTGTAAATCCTGGTCTGTTAGTGAAGATCTTATAGGCCCAGTTTTACATAAGGCAGATTTCACAGACCCTTGGTCAGATGGAGAATGGTTCAGAGTGTCCTGGGAAAATGTTGGTGATGCCAGTATCACTTAGTCAGACATAGAAGGGTTCACAGCACCTTGGGCAGCTGTTGAAAGTTTCAGTACCTCTAGGACAGATGCCAAAGTTTCTAGAGATCTTGAAATCAATTTTAAAGTTCTATGAACTTCTTGGGGAGATGGCAAAGGTTCTGATGTCTCTAGTTTAAATTGTGAAGGACTAAGAGTCTTGTCCAAAGGAGCCTGGATTCCTAGAACTCTTTGAGCAGATGATGCAGTCTCTACAGACCCTTGAGCAGATGATGGTGTTTCTCTAGCACCTTGGGTAGATGGTGATATTCCTAGAGTACCTTCTGAAGGTTGGGAAAGTTCATAATCTCCTGGAGCAGATGAATATGCTAAAACCCCTTAGGCTAAAGAAGGGCCATGATCCTTTTGGGAAGATGTGAAAATTTCTGGAGACCATTGATCAGGTTTTGAACGTCCTACATACTCTTGCATTGATATGGAAGTGCCCAGAGCCCCTTGGGCAGATAATGAATCTCCTAAACACCCTTTCTGAGATGGTGAAGGACCTAGAGACCCTTGGGCAGATCTAGGCAATTCTGGACACAATTGGGCTGATAATAAAGATTCCAAAGTCCCTGGTACAGATGGAGTAGCTTCCACTGAACCTTTAGAAAATGGAGAATATTGAAGAGTTTCCTGGAAAGATTTTGATGATTCCTGAATTGGTTGGTCAGAATCACAAGGGCACACAGCACCTTGGGAGATATTAAATGTTCCAGAGAACCTGGGAGAGGTGGCAAGGTTCCTAGAGTCCCTGATGAAGTTTTAGAAAAATTAGAAACCATTTGGGGGGATGGTAAAGTTTGTGATGTCTTTGGAATACACTGAGAAGGTCTCAGATACCCTGGGGAATGAGGCTGAAGTGCTAGAGTACCTTGAACATCTAAAGAAGCATCTACATTTCTCTGGACAGAAGGTGATATTTCTAGACTAATGTGGGAAGATGACAAAGTTCGCAGTATCACCTGGGCAGAGGGAGAAAGTCCACCTCCTGGGACAGATGAGAACTGTACTACATCCCCTTGATCATAAGAAGGGCCTAGCACTTTGTGGGAAGATGTGGAAGTTTCTGGATTCCCTTGAGTAAATGATAAATATCCTAGAGACTCTTTCCCCTGGGAAAATTGGGAAGGTCCCCAAGTTCCCAGGGAAGTAGACCCAAGTCTCAGATTGTCTTGTGCATATAGCAAAGGTTCTTTATTCCCCTGGCCAGCTGGTGAAAGTTTCATAGCCAATTGGGCAGATGTCGATGTTCCTAGAACATCCTGGACAGATGGAGAAGATCCTAGAGACACTGGAGTAGATGGTGAAGATCCCAAATCCCCTATTGAAGAATGGGATATCCTAAGATCACCATGCGTACTTGTAGAAACTTTCAGAGTTCCCTGTGAAGACAAGCAAGGTCCTCCAGCTTCTTGGAAAGATAACAAAGGTCCTGCACTCACTTGACCAGACAAGGAAATTACCAAAGGCACAAGAGAAGATGCTGTAGGTCCTAGAGTCCCTTGTCCAGATGAAGAAATTACCATGTAAACTTTTGAAGAAGGCATAGATATTGAGGAGTCTGAAGCAGAATGATCTGTTTGTTGAACCCTTTGGGCAGACTGTAAAGACTCAACAGGTTGCTGGGAAGAGGCAAAAGGTCTCAGAGTACCTTGTGCATGTGTGGAGAGATCCAAAGTCCCTTTTACAGACAGGGAAGGTTCCCAAAGGCTTTGGGAAGAAATGAAAAGACTCAAGTTTGCTTGGATAGATATGGAAAGTTCCAGAGTCTCTTCATCATATATCATATGTCCTAGGGTTGCTGTAGAAGTTTTGCATGCACCTGCTGCAGATGATCAATATCCTAGAGTCTCCTGGGGAGATGGAAAATGTTCTAGAGACCCTTGTGCAGTTATAGAAATTCTCAGAGACTCTTGGGCACATTTCAAAGTTCTTACCATCTTTTGAGCATGGTGGGTATATTCCTGAGACACTGTGGTGGATGGTAAATGTGCTACTATGCTCTGTGCAAAAGTGTACAGACCTTGTTTGTGTGAGGAAGTGATTGAAAGCCCTTGGGCAAATGGAAGATGTCCTGCAGTCCTTTGTGTAGATGTAGACAGTCCCACAGTCCCTTGTGTTGATAGGCAGGAATTCAGAGCTTCTTGAGCACAGTGAGAAGGTGTATGACTAGAGGTAAGTCCCAGGGGCTTTGAAGCACAAGGTAGATACATGGAAGTCCCTGGAGAAGATGAAGTCTCCAAAATCTCTCCTACATGTGACCTTTGCCCATGACACCTATGAAGTGTTCCTAGAATGTCTTCAGAAAAAGACAAGGACTCTAGAGTTCTTGAAAGATGAAAGGCACTATTGAAAGATGCTGAAGTACTCAGAGAACCCTAGGCAGACATACTAAATTCTAGAGGCAAATGAGCAGAGATCAGAGGTGCTGGATCAGGTGGGGCATTTGATGAAAGTCCTCTAGGCACTTTGTTAAAACAGGAAGGCTCTCTAGGACCTGAGACACATGGAGAGGAATGTAGTAATGGTTCTAGAGTCCTTTGAAAAGATTTGAAAGAACTTTGCACAGGTAAAGTTCCCTCTGCAGCCGTGGAGAGTTCTTTAGGCCCCTTAGAAGAGAGCAAATGTCTTAGAGGCCCTGGAACAGTTAAAGGATGTTTCTGAGCACATGGTGCAGATGGTGAATGTTCTACATCCTCTAGTGAAGCAAAAAAAAGATCCTTGAGTTTCCTGTCTAGATGGGAAAGGTACTGTATGTCTTGGGGGAGATACTGAACCTTGTTCAGTATGTTGGGAAGATGGAGAAAATCTTGGAGCTACCTGGGAAGAAGTTGAATGTTGCAAAGAACTTTGAGCAGATGGTACATTTCCTACAGTTCTTTGTGTGGGTGTGGATAGTTTTAGAGACCCTTGGGCAGATAAGGAAGGCCCTAGATCCTCTTGGGCAGATGAACAAGATCCTAGAGTTCCTTGTGTAGATACGGAAATTACCAGAGGCACTTGGGTAGGTGGACGAACTTCTAGTTCCTTCTGGACACTTTGATTAGATCCCAGAGTCCCTGATGTAGAAGCTGAGTGTCCTTCAGTACCCTGTGCAGATCTGGGCTGTCCCAAAGTGGCTTTTGCATAAAGGGAAGCTTGATCAGGCACCTGAGTCAATGGGGAAGATTCTAGAGAGCCTTGTGCTGAGGTGTTCCGTTCCAGAGTCTCCTGTGTGTATAGGCAAGATCCATCACCTTTTGGCAAAGATGGGAATGGGGCTGGAGTTGCTTGTGTTAGTGGGGAAAGTCTAGGAGTCATTGGAGCAGGTGTCAATGTACTTGTAGTTGTTGGGACACATGGAGACATTCCCAAAGAATCTGGGACAGAAGACAAATGTCTATGTGTGCACTGGGTAGACTTGGATGGTCCCAGAATCTCTTGGGAAGATGCTGAATGTTGACATTGTTGAGTATATGGCAAAGGGCACAGAGTTTCCTGAGCAGATAGGCAAAGTTGGGTAGATAGCAAATGTGCTAGATCCCTTGAGACTGATAAAGAAGATTACTGAGATATTTGATCATGTTGTAAACATTGTGTAGTCCCTGATGGAAATGGCAAAGGCCCTGTAGTCCCTTGGACAGATGGTGATATATCCTCAGATTCTACCATGCAAGACAAGTGACCTAGCTTACTTTGGAAAGATGCTGGTGGTCCTAGAACTGATGAAGAAGATGTCGAATGTTCTAGAGATCCAGAGCTGGATGAGGAAGAACCCAGTGTACTCTGGACAGACATAGAATGTTCCTGAGGCCCTTGATTAGATATCAGAGATGGTAGAGGTCTTGGTACAGATGGAGAGGATTCCAGACCACTCATGGCAGGAGGAGAATTTTCCACAGGTTCAGAGTTAGATGGCAAAATTTCAAGAGCATCTTGGACAGATGTCAGACATCTATGAATCCCCTGATGAGTTGGGGAATGTTTAAGAGCTCCTACACTAGGTGGCAAATGTTCTAAATCATCTAGGGCACATTGAAAATGTCTTTTTGTTCCTTGGGAAGCTGATGGGTTTATTAGAGTTTCTCGAGCTGGTTCCAAAGGTTGCATGGTCCCTTCTTTCAATGTGCATGGTTTTGGATCTCTTTGGACAGACAGGGAATGTCCCGCATTCACCTGAACAAATGGCAAATGTCTGAGATTTCCTTGTGCAGATAAGAAATTCCCAACAGGATCATGGTCAGATATTATAGATTCTGGAAACCCTGAGACATTTCTCAAATGTCTTACAGGTCCTGGAGCATGTGAATATGTCCCCACATCCACTTCCACAGAAGACAATGGTCCTAGGTCCCCCTGGGAAGACAGCAAAGGTGCCATATCATCTAGAAAAGACAGATAATGTCCTGGAGTTCCTTGTGTGGACTTGGAAATTTCTGAAGCCTCTTGTGCAGACAGGGGCACAGGTGCTATTCTCCCTTCTGAGGATGAGGGAATTCCCTGATGGCATTGTGCAGATGAGTGTGAAGAAGTTTCCAGAGCCTCCAGAGAAGGGGGAACACATCGTAAAATTCCATGTTCTAATGAGGAAAGTCCCAGATCTCCTGAGAAGTGGGGAAAATGTCCTGAGTAACTTGATGAAGATGAAAAACTTTCCTGAGTCCCTTGGGCAGATGGCAAAAGTTCTATTGTTTCTTGGGCCGACTGGAGACACCACAGAGCTCCTGGGGGAGATGGTGAATGTACTAGAAATCCTTGGCCAGGTAGTGACGTTCCAACATACCCCTGCTTAGATGTTGATGGTACCAGGGAACCTGGAGGGGGAAGGCAAGTGTTCTGCAGCAAGAAATCAGGAGGCAGAAGGATCTTTAGATGCTTTGGAGGACATGGGAGTTGTCAGATCCTCGTGGGCTAGTGGTACATGTCCTAGAGTTCTTTGTACAAATGTGGACTTTCCCTCACACTCCTGGGCAGATAAGGAAGGTTTCACAGTTACTAGTTTAGATTTGGAAAGTGGCAAAGCCCTTGGGCATGGGGAGAAATTTCTGGAGCCCTTGAAAGAGATGGAGACTGTTCCTGAATCCCTGGGGCAGATGGTGATCACTATAGACCCTTTGGGACAGACAGAGAAGACCTTTGAGGCTCTTGAGAAGTTATGGAATGTCCACGAGACCCTTGGTTAGATTGGCAAGATCCCACAGTCTTATGGTCAGATATGGAACATTCCAGGGCCTTTTGGACAGATATAGAAGATGTGAGTCTCACCTGAGGAGTACTTGTAGCTATTGATGTTTCTTTGGGAGCAGGAGAAGATGCACATTCCCTTTTTGCATTAGGGAGAAGGTTGAAACTGTCTTCCTGAGACAAGGAAATACTGATTTCCCCTTGATCAGAAGAATGAACTCTCAACCTTTTTTTTTTAGTAGGAATGGGATGCCCTGGGTCCACTTTGTTAGAGGGAGAATATCTAATATTTCCCTCCTTAGAAGGGATATACTTGAAACCCTCTTGTGTGGATGCAGAAGATCTTAAGCACCTTGGTTGGATATGGTAGATCCTAGGGCCCTTTGTGAGATGGGGAAGGGTCTATAGCCTCTTACATAGTTGTGGCAGATTTCTGATACTCTTGAAGGGATTAGAACATTCTCACAACCTCCTGTAAAGTGTGGGGAGGTCCTGTGGGTGCTCATGTACACGTGGAATCAAAGGAATCCCCTTCTCTAGATGTGAAAGTTGCTACAGACTCTTGTGTACACCTGTCATATGCCATGGCCCCTTGATCACATAGGGTTGGATCCAGAACTCTGTGGTGTACAGGTGGACTATGTCCTGGAACATCTTTTTTAGATGTGTTGCATCCAAGAGCGATTTCTAAAGATGGGAATGTGGCTGGAGCCCCTTTTGTAGATGTATCCCATCCCAAAGTACCTTGATCAGATAGGGTAGAACCCAGAGAAGACTGGGCAGGTAGGGAATATCCTGATATCCCTGGTATATATGGAGAAATTCCAAGAGCCTCTCCTACAGATGTGGAAAGTCCTAGAGACCCCTGAGGAGGTAAGGAAGGTTGTGTTGTGTCAGCACCCTGGGAAGATGTGGAACTTGTGTGTTGCACTTGGAGTGTCTCGGGATATGTTTGCTTATTTTGGGCATGAAGATGAGACAGGATGGCCTTTTTGGCTAGCAGGGGATATTTGACGACTAGGGCCTGATGACGAGACAGGATGGCCTTTTTGGCCAGCAGGGGATATTTGAAGACTAGGGCCTGATGACAAGACAGGATGGCCTTTTTGGCCAGCAGGAATTATTTGAAGACTGGGGCCGAATAAGATGACTGGAGGGCCTTTTGGCTGGCAGGGGATAATTGAAGCCCACTTGGGCTGATAGGGACACCGTAAAATCCCCTTGTTCAGAGGGAGGATCTCTCCATCTCCTTTTGCCACAGTGGGAATGTCCAGGGTCCCTTTCCCTAGCAGGAAAATGTTTGAAGCTCTCTTTGTGAGAAAGAATAGGTCTGTGACATTCTGCTCTAGATGTGGACAATTCTGGAGTCCCCATGCCACATATGGAAGGATTCAGAACCCCTGGAGAAGATGGTGAAGGTGCTAAAGCCCTTTGTGTGTGATGAGAAGGCCCAAGAGTTCCTTGGGCAGACTCGGGAGTTCCTACCACCTCTTGTGTATATGTGGAATTCTCTAGGGCCCCTTCTGAAGAGTGAAAAGGTCCTTGAGCCCCTGGTATAGACATGGATAGTTTTGTTTCTGCTTGGGCAGGTATAGGTGGTGTGAGGCTCACTTGGGAATTAGTGGTCGGTCTTAGGCCCCTTTGGGCTGTTTGGCAAGATCTGAGCACATTTTTTAATGGTTGAAGACATTTAAAGCCCTCTTACTTTAATGGGGAAGTTATGAAATTCCCTTGATCATAGGAGGCAGAACACAAGAGCGCTTCAGCAGAATTGGGTTGCTTAGGGTCCTTTCGGGGAGAGTGGAAAAGTCCTTGACTGTCTTCATTAGAGGGAGTAGCTCTCCAGCCACCTTTGGCAGCTGTCAAAGGTGTGAAAGTCCCCTGGGGAGAGGTGGTGGGACTCAATCCATTTTGGGAAAATAAGAAATCACTGAGCCCCCCTTTTGGAGAAGGTTTGGAAGCCCCTTTGTCTGATGGGGCCTGTTGGAGGACCCCTTGATTAGAAGGGCCTTGCTTAAAACTCTTTGGGGGAGAACTGGAATGATTGGTGTCCCCTTGGGTAGAGGATGAACTTCTGAAACCCCTTCTGCAAGAGGAGACATGTTTGATTTTACTTTCAACACAAGTAGGAGGTCTCTGGGATGCCTGGGCAGATGTGGAATGGCCCATAGCCCCTTGGTCACTTTGGGGTCCTCCCAGAACCTCTTGGGTGGATAGGAATAGTTCCTGAGCATCTTGGGAAGAAGCAGAAGATCCCAGAGCACCATGGGTAGGTGGGGAGGGTTGCAGAGACCCTTGAATATGTGGGGAGATTACCAGTCCACATTGTTCAGTGGGAGAGTCGGCAGAAGATGGCCCAGGCACTGTGTCATCTTTGATCTTTTCACTAGCATCTCCAGCACAGTGTCCTGAAGATGTTGCACTTAATCTGGTTTCCGATTGGTCAATGTCCATAGGCTTTTCAAACACAGTAGACATAGCCAGGCTTCTTTTCACCTTCCCAGGTATGGGCCTGGTGAGAGGCAATAAGGCAGATGGTCTGGGTTTCCTGCTCAGTGGGTTACTCCTGCACTCAGGAACCTCCCGTAAAAGTGGAACTTTTCCTCCTTTGTTCTCTTTCAGCTCCTTTATGGGGTCTAGGGTCTTCTTATTAGATGTGCTTTTTATAAGTACATCCCTAAGACTTCTCAGGCTATTTGCAGTCTGCAAGTCGGGGACTTTGAATGTTTTGTCCTCATAGGGCTTCTGGCTCCTGAACTTGTGGGGAGTCAGTCGAATCACCACCGGAGGTGCAAAGTCCCCTGGGTCTTTGATGCTGGTCCAGTGCTTCCCCCAGTGAGGTGAGGTGTCATCATCCCTTTGGAGGATATCAAGGGGGTCCCAGGTCCAGGAGGCTGAGAAAACTGCGGTCTATGGTCACCATCCCTTTGGGTGACACTGAAGGGGGTCCCAGGCTGGGGAGGCTGGGAAAACTGCGGTCTGTGGTCAGAGGGTAACGTCCAGGCTGAGGCTCGCTGGCCTCCCTCCACACGTCTGGCCATTTAGCCAATAAGGTAGTTGAACAAGAAAAAAGGAAATGGGAAATTACCCCTCTCAAGAGATAAGAAATATACTTGGCAATGGTGACTCACGGCAAGCGGCATCTAAGCAGTATCCTGTCAGAGAGGCTCTAGTTTCCCGAGAACTGCGGACATGTCGGGAAGGAGAAGCACACAGAATTCGAGTGACAGTTGGCCTCAGGAATCCAGCAGCTCTCAGGAGGGGCCCTTGGAATGACTGTCCTCGGGCCTGCACAGGCCAGTCCCGAGCTGCCTCACCTGGCCATTCTGCATGCAGCTGCAGGGCAAACATCCAAGTTTTCTGAATGAGGAGGGACGCTGAGGACCCTCTCCTCTTCCTTAGGGTCAAGAGTGCTAGATAGTCTGTGCCCACTGTCAGCAGACTTAACAAGGACTGTTGAAGGGGCACCATGATTGGAAAAAGCAAGGGGTGCTTGGGAATTTGTGTTCTGGGGTCCTTCTTGCACCAGGATGGTACCCACTGTCAGGCTACCATCAATGTTGCGATAAGATCTGATGGAGACTCCTAATGCGATAAGATCTGATGGAGCTTCCTAACTGAATGAGAAAGGGTGATGCAGACCCTTGCTCCTCAGAGACTGTGCAGGCCAGCCGATCACTGCTGGTTGTGCAAGGGAAAGAACAAGTAATAGCACTTGAATAGAGTAGAGGATGCCTGGAGTTGATACTACAAATGGTATTCTGCATTTTAAGCATGGCCTGTCCTGGAATTTTTTAGGTAAATATGTGACAACTTCTGTGAACGTCTTCCTGTATGCTGAAATACACCTCTAGATTGCTTAATAATACTGTAATGTTATTATTATGGAAGGACCTATTATATATATATATGTGTGTGTGTGTGTGTGTGTGTGTGTGTGTGTGTGTGTGTAGTTAGACAAGAAGGACAAGAAAAATAATCTCCTTAGAGTACAGATGCAAGCTATTTTTCCAATACTCTTATCTGCTTTTGCTTAAGTTCACAGATTCAGAACACACATACAAATTTAATAACTATTCATTCAGGCTGGGAGAATCTTGAGACAGGCAGTCAGTTAAACAGATGCTAACATGGATATTTCCTAGGGCCCCTGGGTCCTTTCCTTTCCTGTATTAACTCTGTCTAGGCACCCAGCCATGTGGCTTCCTGCTATTTCTCTTGGCAGGTTCTTCTGGGAACAAGATGACACTGTCTCAGGGAGGCAGCCTTAGTTTGCCCTTCCTACTTATGCTCATCTAATCCCACCTTGTGTGTGTGTGTGTGTGTTTATGTGTGTGTGTATGTGTGTGTGTGTGTGTGTGTGTGTGTGTGTGTGTGTGTGTGTGTTATGGGCATGAGCGTGTAGTGTGTTTTGATATATGTAGGTGCACATGTGAATGGATGTACATGTGTATGTGTGTATGTGCATGCAGAGACCACATGTTGGTGTTGGGTGTTTTTTGGTGAATCTACACATTATTTACTGAAGCATGGTTTGGATTGTCTAGCTAGACAGCCTTTCCCTGGGGATCCCCAGTCTCCAACTCTCTAGAGTGTAGGGGGCAGCCACACTTACCACTTATTTGGGTACTGATGGTCTGAACTCTTGTCCTCACATGTGTGTGGCAATTGCTTTACCCATTGAACTATCTACCAGCACCTATTATTTTTTAATGTTATTAGGAATTGGTTTTTATTTTCTTTATTTCTCTCCCAGAACAGTCTTTGTTGACATATAGAAAAGCTTCTGATTTTAAAAGTTGATTTTGTATCCTGCTGAGCATGTCTATACTTGAATTTTCTGCTGAAGACTTTTAAGTACAGAACTATGCTATCTCAAAATAGGAATAATTTGACTTCTTCCTTTCCTATTTGTATCCCTGGTGGAATGAAAACTGGTGCCATAATGCATAAACCAGCACCTATGATTTCAAAAAATAAAAATAAAATTATTATAAGACCTAGCTGTAATACTCCTGGACAAATAATCTAAGGACCCTAAGTCTTACTTCTGACATACTTGCACATCTATGGTTTTTGCTGCATTGTTCACAATAGCTAAGGAATGGGACCATTCCTTTCTCTTATGAAATGAGTAGATAAAATGTAGTATATATACACAATGGAATTTTATTCAACTGAAAAGATAGATGAAATCATGGCATTTGGAAGAAAATGGATAGAACTGGAGATTCTTATGCTACATCATGAGGCACAGATTTGGAAAGAGAGAACTACCATAGGTTTTCTCTCATATGTGGATTTGAGATTTAATTTTTATATATTTGTATACATATGTGTGGTTATGTGGGGTAGGTCATAAAACTAGAAAGTGAAGTATGAGACGAGAAAAGAGATCTCCAGGGGAAAAAATTTAAAAATGTAATAAAATACATAGGACACAAAAATATAAAGGGATGCACACTAGTTATTGTTTTATTGTTGCAATAAAACACCATTACCAAGGCAACTTGTGGAAAGGAGAAGTTATTGACCTTTTGGTTTCAGAGGGATAAGCGTCCATCATGGTGGGAAAGAATGGCAGGAAGCAGTAGGCATGATACCAGGAATAGGAGCTGTTAGCTCACATCTCCAAGCACAAGTAGGAAGCTGAGAGAGTGACCCTGACATTGTGTGAGTCTTTCAGCTTTCAAAACATGCCCCTCAGGACATACTTCCTTTAGCTAGATCATACCTCCTAAGACACCCCAAACAGCTACCAACTGGGGACCAAGTATTCAAACATGTGAAAATATAGGAGACATGTCACTCAAACCACCACAGGATGGCTACTGAAGGAAGCAATGAACCAGTAGGAGGAAGTCATGGGATCTGTGATGTCAATACAGGAGGATCAGCAATATGGAAAAGGACAATGGAGAGATGGCTTAGCACTTAAGGGAACCGGCTGCTCTTCCAGAGGACCTTGGTTTGATTTCCAGATCCACACATTGGCTCACAATTATTTGTAACTCCAGTCCTCGTGGGATATGGCACCCTCTTCTGACCTCTGTAGGCACGAGGCATGTATGTGGTGCACAGACATATGTGCAGGTAAAATGCCAGTACACATAAAAATGAGGAAGGAAGGAAAGGGAGTGAATGAAAATGCCATAACAAGTCTCACTTTACATGCTAACTTTTAAGCCTGGTAAAGTATGTGTATTGTTCAGCATCTGTGTTTATATAGTTTTTGTTCTTTCCTTGTTATTGACTTATATTTTTATTCCCACTATATTTTATGAAATAAAATGTATTTATTGTTTTGTGTTCATTAAAACTTAATTTGGCCGGGCGGTGGTGGCGCACGCCTTTAATCCCAGCACTGGGAGGTAGAGCCAGGCGGATCTCTGTGAGTTCGAGGCCAGCCTGGGCTACCAAGTGAGTTCCAGGAAAGGCGCAAAGCTACACAGAGAAACCCTGTCTCAAAAAAATCAAAAAAAAATTTAAAAAAAAACCTAATTTGTACAAAAAAATACCCACATGTGGTATATTTTAGAGGAGATTCCATGGGGTACCAAGAAGAATGTATATGCCATACCTATTTAATAAACTATTCTGTAGGGATCTGTTAATTCCAATCTATGTATGGTCTAGTCTAGCTCTGATGTTTCTTTGTTAACTTTAGTTCATATGATGTGATGTTTTATGTGGATTGTCAACAGGAACTATGATGAAGAAAAGGAGCCTGTGAGGGTTATCTAGATAAGGTTAGTCTCTGGTGGGTCTGTCAGGGATACTTTGATTGCCTTAACTTAACTGAGTTAGGAAGACTAACCCTAAATGCGGGAGTCTGAAATTTCACGGCCTGGGGTCCTGGACTGAGTTAAAAAGGGAAAGGAGACCTGAATAGCAACATTCAATGCACAATTACCATCTGTCTAAAGCCCCTGTGGCCATGGCTCCCTGCAATGATAGACTGTACCCGGGAATGGTGAGCCAATACAAACTCTTCATTTCTTTTGATGCTTTGTCAGGGTATTTTATTACAGAAACCAGACAAGTAACCAGCACAGACAACCTACCCAATAATGAGAATGAGGAATTGAAATCAATGATTAGTGTTATAAGGGGACCTATAGGAATTTTTCTTTAGTCTTTCTTATATGAAATTGAGAGCCCCAAGATTTGGTATCTATATGTTTATAATAGTTACACATACTTGGTCGATTAATAAAAGTTCACTTTACTAAAATTTACCTACTGTCTTTACCTATTCTCACTAATTTTGAAGTCTACTTTATCATGTACCAAAATAGCTATATCTGCTTGCTCTCCATCTCCACTCAGTCGGTAGCTAGTCTTCTATCCTTTTGCTTCTTGTCTATAAGTGATTACACCAGTGAGTCCTAGTTCTTTTACATACTTATTTAATTTTTTTAGTTTACATACCAACCCCAGTTTCCCCTCCCCCCTCTTCCCCTGCCCTCCCCACCTCCCCACCTCCCACCTCCCATCTATTTCTTTGAGACAACCAGACAGTTGATTCTAGTTTCAATTCTGTCAGCTAGTCCTCATCTCTTTATTGATGATTTGAACTCATTTATATTTAAAGTTATTATTAAGAGATGTTTAAGAGTTCTTGTGATTTTGTTAATTCTTTTGGATTTTTAGATTATTGTTTGCTGTTTCTTTTTATCTTATCATTGGGGGCTTACTGCTTTACTGTGTTGTACTTGATGGGTTTCTTCATGGTTCTTCCTTGTTCATGTACTCCTCCAATAAAATTATTCTTTCTTCATGATTAAAACTGTCACCATCCTCTATGTGTTTGTCTTCAATGTCCTTATTACTTTGTAAGTAATAAAGGATGTCTCTTCTTGTTGGTAGTCACTCACTTTAAGAACTTCACAGATGATATTCTGTGCTTTTCTGGCTGTAGTTCCAGTGAGAGATTTTGGTGTTACTGGGATGTTTCTGTCTTTGTATTTTAGTGTTTTGTTTTGTTTTTGCTCTGCAGCTCTTGATATTCTCCTTGATTGTATTTTTGAAATCTTGAGCATGCTATGCTATGAAGAGGTTCTTCTCTGTTCATATCTATTTGGAATTCTAAATGGATCTTGCATTTGAATATTTGTTTCTTTATCTACACCTCAAAAAATGTCTTTTAATTTCATTGACTACATTCTTAGTGTCTTTAATTTTTAATCTCAGCTTCTTCTTTTAGCACTTGATACTTAAGGTTTTGTTTGTTTGTCTGTTTTTTTTTTTTTTTGGTTTTTTGAGACAGGGTTTCTCTGTGTAGCTTTGGGACTCACTTGGTAGTCCAGGCTGGCCTCGAACTCACAGAGATCCACCTGGCTCTGCCTCCCGAGTGCTGGGATTAAAGGCGTGCGCCACCACCGCCCGGCTTGTTTTTTTTTTTTTTTTTCAAGACAGGCTTCGCTGTGTAGTTTTGGTGCCTGTCCTGGATCTCAGTCTGTAGACCAGGCAGGTCTTGAATTCACAGAGATCTGCCTGGCTCTGCCTTCCAAGTGCTAGGATTAAAGGCGTGTGCCACCACTGCCTGGCATTTGTTTATCTTTTTTTAAAAAATAAATTTATTTGTGTATTTTACATCCTGGCCACGATTTCCCTTCCCTTCTCTCAGTTCTCCCACACCTGTGTTCCTACTGCCCAATCTTCTCCTCCTCTGTTTCTGTCCAGGAATGGGCAGGTCTCCCATGAGTATCAACAAAACATGGCATATCAAGTTTCAATAAGACCAAGCACCTCCTCATGTACTAAGTTTGGACAAGGCAACCCAGTATGATGAGTAGTTCCCTAAAAGCCAGTAAAAGAGTTGGAGACAGCCCCTGTTCCCACTGTTAGGAGTCCCACAAGAGGACCAAGCTATACAACTGTAGCACATGTGCAGAGTACCTAGGTCAGTCCCATGCAGGCTCCCTGGTTGTTGGTTCAGTCTCTGTGAACCCCTATGAGCCGAAGTTAGTTTATTCTGTGAGTTTTCTTATTGTAATCTTGACCCCTCTGGCTATTTCACTTTGCCTGCCTAAGACATCTAATTAGATTGATCTAATAAAAAGATGAATGGCCTATGGTGATATTTTATTTGTATTAAAATGTTATTTGTATGTTAATAAATAAAGTTGCCTGGGGGTCAGAGCTATTAGCAAGCCATAGGAAAGCAGGGCAGTGGTGGCGTATGCTTGTAATCCCAGCACTTGGTAGGCAGAGCTAGGTAACTCTCTGTGTGTTCAGGGATACAGCCATTATTGGATACACATGCCTTTAATTTCAATACCAATCATAGAAAACCTGGAGGCCTATACAGACAGGCCGTGATGAGGCAGTCATGTGGTTGGGTTTACAACCAATGAGAAGGCAGAACAGGAACTCTATATAAAGACTTTAACACAGGGGTAGCTCTCTTTTGGAGAGGTAGGACCACTGCAGGAGGAAGGGTAAGGGTTTAGCTCTTAGCTCTGACCTCTTGGCTTTATTCTTTGCATTGGTTCTGTGTTTCTTATTTAATAAGAAGGTTGGTTACATCTACAATGGTTCATAGCTAGGCAGGAGAGGGATAGGTGGGGTTGGCAGGCAGAGAGAATAAGTAGGACGAGAAATCTAGGCTCAAAAAGAATGAGAAGAGAACAAGGGGAAGGAAGGACATGCCTGGGGCCAGAAGCCAGGAAACCACCAGCCAGCCAGACATAGAGACAGCAGGAAAGTAAAATATACAGAAAGAAAGGTTAAAAAGGTAAATAGCCGGGCGGTGGTGGCGCACGCCTTTAATCCCAGCACTCGGGAGGCAGAGCCAGGCGGAACTCTGTGAGTTCGAGGCCGGCCTGGGCTACCAAGTGAGTTCCAGGAGAGGCGCAAAACTACACAGAGAAACCCTGTCTCGAAAAACAAACAAAAACAAAAACAAAAAAAAAAAGGTAAATAAAGAGAAAAAGATTAAAATGAGAGCTAAGACAAGGCTGAACATTCATAACTGGTAAGAAGTCTTTGTGTCATGATTTGGGAGCTAGTCGGTGACCCAAAAGAAAAAGTCTGACATAGTTATCCTTTACTTTACAGCTAATATCCACTTATGAGTGAGTATATATCATGTTCATCTTTCTTGGTCTGGGTTACCTCACTCAGAATGATTTTTTCTAGATCCATCCATTTGCCTGGAAGTCAGTGTGGCAATTTCTCAGAAAACTGGAAATCAATCTCCCACAAGACTCAGCTATACCACTCTTGGGTATATACCCAAAGGATGCTCAATCATAACACAAGAACACTTGCTCAACTATGTTCATAGCAGATTTATTTATAATAGCCAGAACCTGTAAACAATCTAGATGCCCCTCACTCAAGGGGTGGATAAAGAAAATGTGGCACATTTATACAGTGGAGTGTTATTCAGCTGTTATTTTAGGATCCTGCCCTCACTCCTCGGGGTCTTGCATCTTATGTCATCAGCAGGTGCTGGTGACAACATATCTGCCACGTGGTCACACAATCTGCACCTTAAAAAAGCCAGACATGGACCCCCACCCTCTCTCTCTGCTCTCTACTCTCTCCCTGTTCCCTCTCTGTTCCCTGCTCTCTGCTCTGCTCCCGCCATCTCTCCCTCCCCCCAGGCCTGGCTCCCCTCTCTTTCCCCCTTTCCTTTCTAATAAAGCTCTCTGTGACTCTGGTAGTCATGGCCATGCCTTGTGACCTTTCTGCCGGTAACCAGAACTGCCACCAGCACCGTTTACCTATCATTTGGTGTCGTGACTCGGATCTTGGATAGGAAATTCCACTCACTTGGTGTCCAGGGCTGAATGTTGTCAGAAGCCTATACTGAGAACCTGCAACTGCCTGCTACGCATTTGCCCACCCCACCACCACTGCAGCCACCGTGGTACTGCGTCAGGACTGTGCTCGAGACTGCTGCCACCACTTCTCCCTCCACCACATGTGCAATTGGTGAGTCCCCCGCTGTTTCCTGTGGCTGCAGCCTAAGCTATATTACTCATGCTAGACCCCTGGGGGGCGCTCCTCGAGCTGAGTTGGCACCAACTCATTCTCTCTCTTGAGGATGAGGTCAATGCTGTCAGACCCCCTGGGGGATCCACATGCTGCATATGCTCCCAGCCCTTACTTTTCTCTTAACAAAGCAGGGAGTAACTAGTACTGATCCATAGATCCTTCTCCTTCCTCAGAAATGCCAGAGACTGGAATCTAATCTCAGTTTGCTATTTTAATTTTTTATGTTTCTCTCTTGGTGCTGTAGCCATGGGAAATAGGGGCACATACCAGTAAATCTGGCCGCATAATGGCTTCATGGGAATTATCTAACATCTGCCAGTGAATGGACAAATGAAAAGAGTTATCTTATCCCCAAGCTTTCTACTGAAGCTCTGAACCTCACCCCCACCCCATCTCCACTTCTGATTCTTTCTCTGCCACGTGTGACCACTTCTATCTATCTGACTTCTGCTCTCTGCTCTCCAGTATTGCACAGGCTCTCCAGTGTTGGGTGGGCTGCTTCTGCTGACTCTCACCCTAACTCACCTTAACTCTTCCCACTCATTCTCAAGCTGCCATGAGAGGCACAGACGGGTCTGAAAGTGGCTATGATACATGCAAATAAGTTTATGATCAGTTTATAGCCTGCCTCCTGGCAGGTCTTCCAAAACCTGTCCTCAAGCCAGCCGACATCAAGGAAAAAAAACCATTCAAGACATGGAGTAAAATCTGTCTCTTGTCTCCCAGAGCTCCCCAGCATAGGGCTAAAACTTAAGCATCTGGAGAGCAAAGCTCCTGACTCCACAGGCAGAAGTTTCAGCTGTGGCATTTAATGTGTACCAGTGGAGAGAGAGAAAAAAGCCTCAGAACAGAATTGCCAAGTGCTAGCACACGCTGGCTCCAGAAAGCCATTAGGTCCCTGTTTTAAGTGCAAAAATAAAAAGGCCATGCAGGCTAGCGCATGCCCTGTTAGGCCACCAATTGAGCCTTGTTCAAAGTACCACCTAGAAAGACAACTGGTCAGCTGACTTCACCCAGGCACCAAGAGGCAGGGGAACAGACAAAGACCTCCAGCAGACCTAGGCTTAGCCACAGGCTTGTTTGCAGGGAACCCAGAATGCAGCAAGGAAGTGATCCATTTCTTTCCTCCTGGACACCAGAGACACTAACCTGGTCCTGGGAGTTTTGGAGTCTCACCTTTTCTTGTTTCCCTATTGTCAGGGTAGGGAGGACAGCCTTATCTACCTTACCAGATTTAATTGTACTTTCAGGGTTACTTAATGGGAAAAGATTTTCCAACTAAGACAGGAGCTTTCATTTCATTGCTTCTTCCATGTGCCTCACTCCAGACCTGTCAGCAGTGCTTCTCCTCCTCATGCACAGGGACACAGAAAGGGCCCTGATCTCTGCCTTGTCCCTAATTCCAAAGAAATAAGATCTCATGCACCACAAACTTTTCTCTTCCCAGTTGCCTCTTCTAATTAACTACTCAGCTAATGGCTGCTTCAGACCACCACAGAACTGGAGTCCAGGGACCATCAAGTAAGAAACTGAAAGAGCTAAAAGGTATTTACACTCCCAGACCCAAAAGTGTCTGGGTTCTACAAATCAGACTTTAATATAACCGTCTATTCCTGTTAAATGCTCTCAACAATTGATCACCTGTCTCCTGGATGCTAAACTAGTAAAGGAAACAGGTGCCTTAAATAATCTGTCTCTGATAAAGCTTAAAAACATGATCCAATCTCTCTGTCTCTCTCATTAACACTAACCAATATAAGCAGAATACTAAACACTACAATGGTCACTAATTTTCTCATGGCTGCTTCTTAACATTCAAAATTTTTCCAAGCTCCAGAAACCAGTTTAAATCCATCTGGACAGGTCGGATCTACTTCAGGCTTTTTCTGTCTCACCAGCATCCTGTCAGACACAAAAGCGGCCAGAGTGCCAAGCCAAGAGGGATGGATAGCTCCAGGGCAGCAGGACAGCCCACCATCCCAGGATGCCTGTCTACCTCAAAACAATCCCTTCCCTACCCCCACCTAAGAGTCAACTGAGGCCCACCATGTCAGCTGGAAGCATTTTTTTCCAGGAGAAATGATGCCCCTATTCCTATTCACTCAGTTTTTTATAATAAGCAAAAAGTCTGAAATGTTAGGATCCTGCCCTCACTCCCCGGGGTCTTGCATCTTATGTCATCAGCAGGTGCTGGTGACTACATACCTGCCGTGTGGTCATGCAATCCGTGCCTTAAAAAAGCTGGACACTGACCTCCACCCTCTCTCTCTGTTCTCTGCTCTCTTTCTGTTCCCTCACTGCTCCATGCTCTCTGCTCTGCTCCCACAATCTCTCCTTCCCCACAGAGCCGGATTCCCACTCTCTTTCCCCACCTTTCCCTTCTAATACAACTCTCTGTGACAGTGGTAGTCATGACTGTGGCTTGTGACTTTTCTGCTGGTAACCAGAACTGCCACCAGCGCCATTTACCTATCAGCTATCATCTTTTATTACATTTTATTTTTGAGTCCTTGGACATTACTTTCATGTTTGTTTGTGTTTTTTTTTGTTGTTGTTTCTCTTTTGATGTTTGAATGTAGTATTTCTTTAAACTTGTAATTCATCCTGGGATTCTTTCTTGTGCTTTGTTGAGTCACATTGTGATTTCAACATTTTTTATTTTGTTGTTTTTGTTTAAAGTCACAGTTTATTTGTTGCTTTCTCTTTCATGTTGCTGACTTTTTCGTTAATATTATTGGTCTTCTCATCTATGCTGTTTAATTTTTAGTCTCTGTGGCTGGCTTTCCTCAAAAGTTCATGGATCTTCTTTCAGGCCATTTTCCATTTTTATCAGAACATTTTTGAAAAGTATATGGAATTTCGTCCACTTCAGTATGTATGTTTTCAACAGTAGAGGAGTTAATACTGTTTGAGAGAGTCATGTTAACTTGTGTTCTCATGTTTCTTGTGTTTCCCTATTGTGATTTATTCACCTGTTGACTTGAATTTCTCTATTTATTATTTTGTACTCAATTAGAGGGAAATATTTTTTCTAGCACAGTCTATTATTGAAGGTTCGATATCCAGTACTATCCAGTGAGGAGAAAACAAACTGCTCTAATAAGAGTATTAAACCATATACAATATGGAAATGCATTTAATATTGATTGAAACTGAGTTTCACTTGACAAGACCTAAAATCATCCTGGAGATGGGCCTCTGTGTATACTTGTGTAACAGGTGATTTTGATTTCATTAATTGATGTGGAGAGAGACACTTTTGACGCTCAAGGAAAGTTTTATTATATCTTAAAAGAAAAAAAAACTTGGGTTGCCAAGATGTGAATACCAACATCAGTCTAAAGGAAGATAATAGAGGTGGGGAAGAAAACAGCCATGTTCTTTGATTTACTGGCATGAAGGTCCACCATGGGGCAGCAGGCAGCCCTATGGTGGAGAGTATACAGAGAAGCTTCAGAGAAAGATTGTAATACCAACATATCAGAAAAAGCACACTTTGATTTTTGGCCAGCATCTGAAAGAAGACAGAATAAAGGAAAAGTTGCAAAGTTAAGACTCAGAAAGTTGAGCAGACCCAGTGAAAGCTCATGGCTTCTAGGGTTATAAGAGTTGTGTGGAAATTGTGGTTAAGAACAATTCAGTATTCTTTAAAAGAAGAGTTATTATTCTCCTATCTCTGTAGTGTTGCTCAATGAGAACCCACCTTCCAGAGGGGTAGTCCTGTAGTCAGGTCAATGACACTGTATCAGTTACTTTTGCTTGCTGTGATAAAATACCATGACCAAAAGTGACTTGTAAAAGGAAGAGTTCATTTTGGCTTTAAGTTCTAGAGAAAGAGTCCATAGTAGCTGAGAAAGCACACTCACAGATGGACAGATTAGGAAGCTAAGAGATCACATGATTGTCCACATTCAGAAACAGTGAGAACTAACTGGAAGTGGAGCAAGGCTGTAAACTCTCAAAGCCAATGTTCAGTCCCCAGGGATGCATTTCTTCTGGCAAGGCTATATGTATAAAAGTTCCATAGCCTCTCCAAAGAGTACCACCAACTGTTGAAATACCTGAGCCTGTAGGGGACAATTCTCATTTAAAAAACCATACTGTCCAGCTGGAAGTTTAGATCTCCACCCAGGCCAGAGATTCCATTCTCTTTGCCAGAAGGACCCTTTATGTCTACTCTAACATTCCCCACTCTGAAGAGGTAACCTTAAAATGATTTAAGAACCAGATCAGTGATCAGATCTCTGTAGATGTAACCAACCGTCTTATTAAATAAGAAACATAGAGCCAATGCAAAGACAAAAGCCAAGAGATCAGAGCTAAGAGCCTTACCCGCCTGCTGCAGCTAGCCTCTTCAGCCAAGAGACCTCTCCGAAAGAGAGCTACTTCCTGTCTGTTTGTCTTTATATAGACTTTCTGTTCTGCCTTCTCATTGGTTGTAAAACCAACCACATGACTGCCTCGTCACTCTCTGTCTGTATAGACCTCCAGGTCTTCTTTGGTTGGTATTGAGATTAAAGGCATGTGTCTCCAATGCTGGCTGTATCCTTGAACACACAGATCTTCCTAGCTCTGCCTACCAAGTGCTGGGATTAAAGGCGTGCCCCACCAATGCCCAGCTTTTGCTATGGCTCTAATAGCTCTGACCCCTGGGCAACTTTATTTATTAACATACAATTAAAATCACATTTCATTACAAATAAAATACCACCATATTTCCCCTTTTCTATTTTAATAAAAAGAAAAAAGGAAAAAGGTTATAAGTAACACAAGAAAAACTATATACAAAAGTACAATAACTATATACAATATATACAAGTAATAAATACCTAAACAATGTCTAGTCCATTTGTATTTGACAAATTCAGAGAAAATAATTCCATTATCTATCCTATTTTGGTAAGTCCAAAATGTACTTAATTCACTTTCTATCCTAACTAGTCTTCAACTATAACTAACTAATCTTCAACTCCCTCAGAGATCCAAGAATGAAAATAATATTACCTAATAAAAAATAAAAACAGGAAGTACATGCAAGCAACTTCCAAAAAATTTGTGAGTTGACAGAAACAGCCAGCTGCCTGGACAGTCATCTGAGGTTTCTCCGCAGTGTGGGGGCATCATCTTCAGCCTATAGGCTTAGCGTATCTGACAGACTCATTTGTGAAGTAGGATGTATACAGGGTCAACAGTTCAACCTCACATTGGGTGAGAGCAGTCTATGTACCAGAAACACCTGAATTCCACTAGTGTCCTGTCGTGATTCAGGATTTTAAATTCTGGAAATTGTTGATTTTTCTTTTATTCAATTGTCTGCTCTTCTTGGCTGTGTATATGTGGCTTCATCTCAGCATCCCGTTCTTCTTCACATCCCTCTATTAAATGCCAGTCTACTATTGAGAGGCGTGAGCTTAGTTACTCTTTAAGAATAACTGTTTCAGCTGCTGTTCCATTGCACATCGGAAGCCATCGGCCCACTGCCTGTTCAGCTGCCTTTGAAGAAAAGGGCACTGTACCTTTTCCAGATTGCGAAGGCCACTTCAGGGATGGTGCCATATTGTCCTGGCCTCAGAAGATGCCTTTTGATAAAGCCATAACCACACTTGTTTTGGCAAGAATCGGTAGTCCTTTGTTTCATGTCCTGTCTGTCCATTTTGTCCTGTTGATTCGAGGATACTTTGTTGTCCAGTGGCTAACTTTTACCACAATGAAAGTTAACTCCATATGCAGTTTCTTCAATGTCCATATCTTCTCTGAAGTAGATTGGTACTGCCAGGAGCCGACATGTCTCATAGTCATAACAAAAAGAAAAATTTTCTAAGTTATTAAAACATTTTAAATGCCATATTCTGTAAATCTCTGAAGGGTTTGAAGATGACCTGTCTATCTTAAATATATCTGTTCAATTTTTAAAAACATACCTAATATGACTACAAGTTCTATTATAATGTCTAACTACTAACTTTCATTTCTGTATATCCTAATAGTTCGTAATAATAACATTCAAGGATCAGAAAATTGTATTACATTGTTAAATGAACGGTATAAATACAGTTAGAAATATACATATAGCATTTTCTACCAATATCAATTTCAATATATATAATTTGTATACAATATAAAACAATCCAATCCAATGTAAAGTATTTAAAACTAGTAATTGTCTTTTTCTTTTCTTTTCTTTTCTTCCCTTTTTTTTAAACAAGAACCTTAAATCTAATCTCCTTTGCTTAGCCTTTTTCCTATCCCTTGACAACAACTTGTAACCAACCCCCCTAAACAATGAAAATTATCCCAGACCCAAAACCCATTAAAAAGACCAAAAAACCACCCGCCCCACACCACCTCTTTGGGAATGTGAGCATCGTATTCTTAAAATTGCTTCCTGCTAGGTATGGGCGAAGTTATCTTTATCCTTTGAAGAATATCCTGAAAGAACAATTTTAGGTTAATTGTCAAATTCTAGGACAGGTAACTATATCATTCATTATCCAGTCTGTGTATAATGCCAAAGTTCAGGGTTTATCTCAAGTCCTTATTTAAATAGTCTTTGAGACTGGATCATCTCAGCTAGCCATCTCAAAAATGCTGTGAGCACTTTGTAGTCCAAAACTGATCTGTAGATGATGTTTGTCAGCTTAATGATATTATTATTGTTCACGTGGAATTGTTGTTGTTGTGGGGCCCCATCTTCTTCCTGGAGACTTCAGTTGATGTTAGGCCTGGCCGTGATTTGCTGCAGAAAACTGATAAGAGACTTGAACACAAAGACATATATATGTAGCTAATTGAAGCCTTTTTTCTTTCTAGAATTAGTTAGTACTCTATATGACCATTCATATCTTAACAAAGTTTAAAATGTATATATATCTATATATATCTATATATATTAATCTTGTAAATTTTGTATATAAACTTCATACTTCAAGAAAAGTTTAAAGAATCTGAATAGAATCAAAGAGTTGAGATTAGTAATAGAATAGTCCCTTAATTAATTTGGCTTTTCTCCTGTCTCATAGGAGAAGATGGCTCTTTTCTTCTGGCATGATACAGGGAGTTTGCATTTTTCTTTTAACAACATGCTTGATTTTAAAGAAGGAGAGAGCCATTCTCCAACTCCAAAGTCAGCTTTAAATTTTAATTGAACTGGGACTATTAGAAGACCAATAGTGTTAAATTTTTAGAGAAGAGCAGAAACAAACATTTAGGAAGACATAAAATTTTTTAGATGATATCCCCATATAACATTTCACTCTGTTTCCTGGGATAGATGATTTGTCCCTTTTCTTCAGTTGTCTCATTTGTCCAGTGTTCTTCAGATTCCTTTACCTTCATTCTCCTAAAAGACAAAACCAAAAACCTTTCCCCAAGACTAATTTTGAGGATGTTCCTTTTTGGCAAGTTATTATCTGATTAAATGAAAAGGCATGTGTTACTGGTATAAGTTAGTTTAAATTGGATGTTCATGCTGGTTGATGAACTATCACCTCCTCTAATTAAGAGGTCTCTCTTGTTCAAATTGAACCTTTATCAATTTTGATGGTACCCATAGCTTATCTTGTCCTGTAGAAGCAAAAGGAAAACCTCGTCCCCAACGTAACACATATCCTGGTTTCCATTCTGAGGTCAGCACATCCTTAAAGTATATAGGCTGATTTAATTTTGTAGTTTTTTTCTATTATCCAATGTCTCTCTGCAGCTGTTGTTCCTTTCTCATTGGCATTGAGAAAATTTCAAGTTAATAGAGCATTATGTAGTCTATTTCTGGGGGGTTTTGTTACCCCTTTCTGTTTATTTAGCATATCCTTTAGAGTACTGTTTGATCTATCTATAACTGCTTGACCTGTAGGATTATGTGGTATACCTGTAATATGCTTTATATTGTAATAAGCAAAAAAAGTGTTTCATTTTAACAGAGACATATGATGGAGCATTGTCAGTTTTGATTTGTGCAGGTATACTCATGATGGCCATAATTTCTAGCAAATGAGTGATTACAGAATCAGCTTTTTCAGAACTCAAAGCAGTTGCCCATTGAAATCCTGAATAAGTATCAATGGTATGGTGTACATATTTCAATTTTCCAAATTCTGCAAAGTGAAACACATCCATCTGCCAGATTTCATTCCTCTGAGTACCCTTTGGGTTACATCTTGCCGGTAATGATGTTTGACTGTAGAAGGAACAAGTAGGACATTTTTTTATTATTTCTTTGGCTTATTGCCAGGTTATAGAAAAATCCTTTTTTAAACCTTTACTATTGACATGATGTTTTTTATGAAATTCTGAGGCCTCCAGCACATTTCCTGTCAATAATATATCAATCTCATTATTGCCTTGTGCTAGAGGGCCTGGCAGACCAGTATGGGATCGGATGTGAGTTATATATAAAGGATGACTCCTTTTCCTGATTGTATCTTGTAATTGAATAAATAGTGAAGTTAATTCTGAAGCATCAGCGATAATTCTGCAGTTGCAATATGTAATATTACTCTTTCAGCATACTGAGAGTCAGTTACTATGTTGAGAGGTTCTGAAAAATCCATTAATACCAACAGAATAGCATACAATTCTGATTTTTGAACTGAATTATAAGGACTTTGAACCACTTTACTTAAATCTTCTGATTTATAACCTGCCTCTCCTTGTTTGTTGGCATCTGTATAAAATGTGCAAACTCCAGATATAGGTTTTTCCCGTACAATTCGAGGAAAGATCCAATCAGCTCTCTTTATAAGATCAATTCTATTGCTTTTGGGATATTTTCTGTTAATTTCTCCCCCAAAATTACTGCAAGCTCTTTGCCAAGGTTCACTTTCTGTCCATAACTTTTCAATGTCCTCCTTAGTTAAAGGTACCACAATTTCTGCTGGGTCTATTTCTGCTAATTGACGAAGTCTCAATTTTCCTTTCCAAAACAAGTCAAGATTTTTTCCACATAAGTTTTTAATTTTTTATTTGGTTTATTTGGTAAAAATATCCATTCCAATATAATATCTTCCCTCTGCATTAATATTCCTGTTGGGGAAACCCTAGAAGGTAAAATAACCAAAATGCAATCCAACTTTGGATCAATATGATCTACGTGCCCTTCATGTACTTTCTTTTCTACCAAGGCCAATTCTTTCTCAGGTTCAGGTGATAATTCTCTTGGACTATTTAAGTCCTTGTTACCTTCTAAGGTTTTGAACAAATTATTCAGTTCATCATTTTTTACCCCAACAATAGTTCGTAGATGAGAAATGTCTCCAAATAATCTTTGAAACGTATTAAGAGTCTGTAGTCGATCTCTCCTAATTTGCACCTTTTTGGGTCTAATTTTTGTAGCTCTATTTTATATCCTAAATGATTAATAGAATCTCCTCTTTGTATCTTTTCAGGAGAAATTTGTAATCCCCAGAAAGGCAAAATTTTCTTTATTTCTTCAAACATTCTTTCTAAAGTATCTGCATTTGAGTCAGATAGTAAAATATCATCCATATAATGATAAGTTGTAGATTTAGGAAATTTATTACATATCACTTCCAATGGCTGTTGTACAAAATATTGGCACAGAGTTGGGCTATTCAACATTCCCTGTGGGAGGACCCTCCATTGAAATCTTTTAACCGGTTGAGAATTATTATAAGTAGGCACTGTGAAAGCAAATCTTTCTCTGTCTTTTTCTTGTAAGGGTATTGAAAAGAAACAGTCTTTTAAATCAATAACTATGAGAGGCCATCCTTTTGGTAACAGAGTAGGCAAAGGAATTCCAGATTGTAGAGAGCCCATTGGCTGAATTACTTTGTTAATTGCTCTAAGGTCTGTTACCATTCTCCATTTACCAGATTTCTTTTTAACAACAAATACAGGAGAATTCCAAGGGCTGGTTGATTCTTCAATATGCTGAGCATTTAACTGTTTTTATACCAGCTCTTCTAAAGCCTGGAGTTTCTCTGTTGTTAAAGGCCATTGTTGAACCCATACAGGCTTGTCTGTTAACCATTTTAAAGGTAGAGCTGTTGGTGTCTTTGGGAGATCATCAGTTGTTGTGCCCTGTTCTTGTATAATATGGATGGCTGTTGACCACTCAGAATAATGCCTTCTAATATTTCTCTCAGAAACATGTGCTAGTTTATGATTTTTTTCTGAGATTAGAGGGATGTTAATCTGAATATTCCATTGTTGTAACAAGTCTCAACCCCACAGGTTCATAGCTATGTTAGTCACATATGGTTTTAATTTTCCTCTCTGTCCTTCTGGACCTATACATTTGAGCCATCTTGCACTCTGTTTCACCTGAGATAATGTCCCAATTCCTAACAGTTGAACATTTACCTCCTGAAAAGGCCAAGTTGGATACCAAAATTCTGGTGCAATTATGGTAATGTCCACATCTGTGTCTGCCAGACCAGACAACAAAACACCATTTATTTTTATTGTTAATTTTGGTCTTTGTTCGTTTATAGAAGTTTGCCAAAAAATTTTCTTTATGTTTTTTCCTGAATTTTCTATTCTCTCTGTTTTATCATCCTGACCAGCATGATTTATTTCAATAGGCATTTGGTTATTTAATTGCTCCGAGTAGGGGTTTCTTCTACAACTGCAGGAAAGGTTTGAACTGGATTTACTGTGGAGGCCTGCCTGAGGCCCCTCTGGGAGTTTCCCAAAGCCCGAGGCAAAGGATTACTTGTCTGTCCCTTGTTGATCTACATTCATTGGTCCAGTGTTTTCCCTTACCACACCTTCTGCATACTCCAGAAGGAAGGGGCATTCTGTTACCAGTGTTCCTTGAAGAAACATTGTTTCTAGATATGACTTGTCTACAGTTCCTTTTCAAATGTCCTTGCTTTCCACATCCAAAACATATAACATTCCTCAAACCTTTTAAAATTGCTTCTCCTACCCACATATCATCATAGTCATGAGCCTCAACATTAACTGTGTCTCTAATCCAATCTTCCAAGGGTGCAGATCTTTCCTTTAATGGCCTGATTATTCTCTTGCACGCTGCATTTGCGTTCTCAAAAGCCAAAGATTCAATTATTATCTGACTGGCTTCTGAATTCGGGACCATTCTCTTTACTGCTGAAGTCAATCTTTGTAAGAAATCTGTGAAAGATTCTTTTGGGCCCTGTATAACCTTTGTAAATGACTCAGTTTTTTTTCCTGGTTCCTCAACTCTGTCCCATGCATTCAAGGCTGCCATTCGACATAGAATTAGGGTTTGGACATCATATAAACATTGTGTTTGTACTGAAGCATATTGGCCTTCTCCAATAAGCTGATCCTGGCAGACTCGTGTTCCTTTATCCCTCCATTGTTTTTCTATATTTTTAGCCTCATTCTTGAACCACATTTTCCACTGGAGATTTTGTCCGGGTTCTAGAACAGCCTGTGCCAGCTCCCACCAGTCCTGTGGTAGAATCCTATTATAAGTTGACCAGGTGTTTAACATTTGCTTTACATATGGGGAATGCATGCCATAAGATGTTATTGCCTCCTTAAATCTTCGTAAGTCTAACATTTCAATTGAAATCCAAGTGGTTTGTCTATTCTCTTCACCAGGTAGCTCTGTGGCTACCAGATAAATTAAGGGTGATTGTGTGAAAACTGTCTTTCTTTCTGTAACCTTATGATCCAATTTTTTTTTTCTGAGACAGGGTTTTTCTGTGTAGCTTTACACCTTTTCCTGGAACTCACTTGGTAGCCCAGGCTGGCCTCAATCTCACAGAGATCCGCCTGGCTCTGCCTCCCGAGTGCTGGGATTAAAGGCGTGCGCCACCACCGCCCGGCTATGATCCAATTTTGAAACAACTTCACTGTTAATTTCTTCTGTCTGAATTTGAATTTCTCTGTAATTCATTTTTACAGGTTTAACAGGTTTTTCTAAAACTGTTATCCTGGCACTTAAATTAACTATCTTTTTGAATAGTAAAATGAGGATAAGAAAAGTAATAAACTGCATAATTCAATCAATATTAATCTTCTCATATAGTTGTTCCATTGTCAGAGTGCCTAAAATTTCAAACAAAGCCCAATTTTCTTCCAATGTACACTTAAAACCCATTTTTTTAATGTGGAAAAAATTCTCCTTTAAATAGTTTTCTTTAAAATATTTGATATCTTATTTGACTTACCAAGTCTGCATAGAACAGTAGAAATCTGAGGGAATTTCAAAACAGCCACCTAGTGTCTGAGGTGTGAATCCAGAGAGAGAGAGAGAGAGAGAGAGAGAGAGAGAGAGAGAGAGAGAGAGAGAGAGAAAGCATAGCCACAAGTTCTAGCTATCTAGCCACGTGTTCCCGCTTGAGTAGAGTCAAGGCTTGGCTCTGGCTTCCTTAAGCTCCAACCACATGCGTTGGCTTTACAGGCAGGGGCCCTGTTCAGCAGGGCAGACCTGAGTTGTTTGTAGCACCAGCTTTAAGCAAGCAGCTCCAACTGCGTGCAACCGCTTAGGACTCCAGTCAGTCAGGCCTGAGGCCAAGCAAACCTGGGCCCGAGCTGGGCCCGAGCTAGGGAGCCAGGCCGCTCAGGCCGGAAACTGGACCTGCTGCCATGCCAAGCCAAGCAATTTTTAATGGATTCTTGTCACGTTGGGCGCCAAATGTAGATGTAACCAACCGTCTTATTAAATAAGAAATACAGAGCCAATGCAAAGACAAAAGCCAAGAGATCAGAGCTAAGAGCCTTACCTGCCTGCTGCAGCTAGCCTCTTCAGCCAAGAGACCTCTCTGAAAGAGAGCTACTTCCTGTCTGTTTGTCTTTATATAGACTTTCTGTTCTGCCTTCTCATTGGTTGTAAACCTAACCACATGTCTGCCTCGTCACTGCCTGTCTGTATAGACCTCCAGGTCTTCTATGGTTGGTATTGAGATTAAAGGCATGTGTCTCCAATGCTGGCTGTATCCTTGAACACACAGAGATCTACCTAGCTCTGCCTACCAAGTGCTGGGATTGAAGGCGTGTACCACCAATGCCCAGCTTTTGCTATGGCTCTAATAGCTCTGACCCCTGGGCAACTTTATTTATTAACATACAATTAAAATCACATTTCAGTACAAATAAAATACCACCATAGATCTCTTAAACACTTCTGGCATCTCTGGCTTCCAAAAAGGAAAAGGTTGCCCAAAAGCCCAAGAAAATTATGGTCTTTAGCTAAGAAAGAAACTGCTTAATTTCCTCCATTGATAGAAGTAGTAGAGATTTGATTACAATATATTGACCTTTGTCCTTAGAATTAGATTTAATATCATACATATATCATCTCTAAATCTCATTTTATATATGTTATATAGCATACTCAGAGCTTGGTAACTCTCTTAGTCCTTTATGCTTTTTTCACCATTCTGGAAGAAACATCCATCTATCTTAATTTTTATAAACAACTCCTTTTTGCTCAAAATATTTTTATTCTTATATCCTTCTAATATTTATTTTTCCTACTTTCTGGTTACCTTTAATTTTATTTTTCATACCATGAGATACAGTAACAAAACTTTACCATCTGTTGTGAGAATTTTCTCCCTGAAGGGACTAAGCAATAGGAAGACTCATCTTAATTAGGGGATGTGCCAGTTCCTGGGGAGAGCATCTCAGAATATATATATAAGGTGGAGAATGTGAGCTGAGTGCTAACTTGGATTTGTCTCATTTTGTTCCTGAATGTGGATGCACTGTGACCAGATGCTTCAAACTCCTGGTGTCTTTACTTCCCATCTATGATGGACTTAATTCATGAAATGTGAGCTGAATAAGCTATTTCTCTCTTAACTGCATTTTTATCCATGCATTTTATCACAAAAGCAGAAGAAACCAAGACAGAAACTTACTAAGACATCACCATTGTCTGTAAGACAGAAAATATCAAAATTAGTGGGAGTGTGATATTCAGTTAAATGTTATGTAAGATAAGTATGGAAATAGTTAATGAATGACATAAATGAAGGTGAAGGAGTCAGTGAATGGGAGGGAATAGAAGCCTCCCTGACCAGCAACTCATGAAGCACCCCACACAGGGGACTACGAATTTTGTTTGAGAAACAAAGACTGCTAGATATAGCATCATCTGGCCATGCAGGACACCTGCCTTCTCACTATTTTTAACACACCTGCACACAGTATTTTTTTTAAGATTTATTTTATCCTTTAATTATATATTATTTGTATCTCATTTGTTTCCCCTGTCCCCAATGCCTGTCCTTACTGGAACCTTTCTACCCCACATTTGTCTTCTCCACTTTCACAAACTTAAGACATTCCCCCCAATGACCTTTTTCTAGTTTAGTGACTTCTACAGCTGCTCTACATTAAATTCATCAAACTAAGGTTTGAAGCTAGGCTCAATACATAAGAGAGCATATGAGATATTTGTTTCTAGGCCTGGGTTACTTCATCCAGCAGCAAAAGTCTCCCAGGATTTTCTGTGTATCCTTTCTTCCACACTTCCCCAATCTCCATGATGGACTCTCTCCTGGAAGGAGTTTCCTGCTGGGCCCTCTTCTTGCCCTGAAGCTTCAACCCAGATTTACAAGATCAGATTTATTTCTATTCATCAACAGCAAAGAAGCAGGGACAGACAGAGGACAAGGAAACTTTGGGAACAATAGGATACAGGAGGAAAAGAGAACAAGATTCCCTAAAATCATATCCCAGGCCACCTCAAGAACTGCAAAAGTCAAAGCGAGGGGCAGAGGCACAGGCAATCCAGGTGACTCAGGCAGCATGATCTGCTGTCCAGAAAGCCCAATGCCACGTGACATACACAAGGCAAAAGGAAGCTTAGCCGATGACCATGACCCCTAACTGAAGCTGTAGGAGCAAGGAACTGTAAATCAGTATTCCCAGTCCCCTCTAACACCTCTAGGCTGTTTCTTCTTACAAAATAGGGGTTCACTCACTGGGGTACAGCACTAGTGCACAAAGCTCCTGTCCCACCTATGATGTCAGGGTAGCCACAGCATATTTGCTGCAGTTCTGGCTCAGCTATCTCAAGCCCTCTGCCTTGTCTTCTATTGATGTCTGAAGCCCTGGGACTTGGGGGAACCTCTTCTAAAAGCAAGATGAGAAAGGACGTGAACACTTATCACCCTTCCCACTTTCTTCCTGGCCCTCATTGCTCTTTTTCTTCTCCCCACAGGAGATGTTAAAGGACACTGAGAGAAGACGTACAGATGGAAAGGATGGGGCCACATCCTCCCATTGGCACCCCCACCCCAGAAAGGCAGCAGGAGGACAGGAAAGCTAGGCTTCCAAGTTCAGCAACACTAGCAGCTTCTCTTCCTGCTCAGGCTTCCCACCAATGGGACCAGAGTCACAAGAAGTGGGAAAAGGCACTGGACACTCAGGACACACCCCAGCCTTGGTAGAGCATCTCCATTTAGTCCAGTGGTCTGTGATTACACTCACCCTGGCCGGCTTCAATGGGGGCTGGGGAAGGAGTAACAGAGAGAGGCACCTGTTCTCTGATGGTGGACTCCGAGCCTGAGGAGGTCACTGTTTGCAGTGTGGCTCAGGTAATGTGCCCTATGACTGGGGAGGAAGAGCTATAACTACAACAGGGAACCTCCTAAGGCTTGCTGTGTGTGTGCTGCAAGCAGTTCTTTTTTTGACTTGGCCCGTTCTGCCTTGTTGTACCCCATCTCGTCCTCCAGAGGGAGACAAATGCTGCTGGCTTGGTCTCCTAGGCCTGCTTCTGAGGTTCCCATGCAGTCAGCTGTCTGGCCCAGACCTCCCTGCAGAATTTCTCCAGGCTTTGGCCCTACATGGGACCCCTCATGGAACTTCTGCATAGGTGCAGTAGGGTGCATGGGCCTTAAAGACGCACTCAACGGGAAGCAGGTGGCAGTTTAAGGTTCCCCGGTCTTCAGTACCCACATTGGGGACAGCTGCTGCAGGAGATGTTCTGGGGTTACCTTAGGGTGAAGAAACCAAGCAAACACGGAGGGTGGGTCTTGGAGGTGGCCAGAGGGAAGTGGTGTGGAGGAACTTCCTCAGACAAGAGAGGATCTGCTGGTTACTTGATCCCTCCAACAAGGGCCCCTGAAGGGCCAGGTTGCCCCAAGAGCTGGTGGCACCTGAACCCTCTGCTTCTAGATATTTCATTGAAGTTATTTTTCCAAGACCACATTTCATGGACTCATATACATTAATGTGAGAGTTTGAATTTCCTATTTGTTTGAGTTGTTTGCTGCCTTGAGAGGTGGTTTCCAGTCTGAGTTAGGATGTGATTTGGAACTTCCAGAAAACTTTATTACTCCGCTCCTCTCAGAGTAGGTATGAGAGGGAAGAACACTAATGACTGCTTCCTGACCCAGAACCACCTGCTCTAATATTGGACATTATTACTTCTGCCACTTGCACAAACCTCATTTCATCACAGCATCACACATATGGACTTTTATCATGTGAACATAGAGGATAAAGTCAGTCAAGAGATGTTAGTGGGATAGACAGAGCCAGGACCAACTTACATTGTAAATGCTTATAAAATGGTAGGGAGTGAACAGCGTTCAAGAGGGAAATTAATCTTTAAATCACACAGTCTGGGCCCTTTCTAAAAAAAAAAGAAAAGAAAAAAAAGAAAGAAAGAAGAAGAAAAAGACAATTACTAGTTTTAAATATTTTACATTGGATTGGATTGTTTTATACTGTATACAAGTTATATATATTGGAATTGATATTGTTAGAAAATGCTATATGTATATTTCTAATTGTACTTATACCGTTCATTTAACAATGCAATTTTCTGATCCTTGAATGTTATTATTACCAACTATTAGGATATAAAGAAATGAAAGTTAGTTAGTTATAGTTGAAGATTAGTTAGTTATAGTTGAAGATTAATTAGGATAGAAAGTGAATTAGATACATTTTGGACTTAACAAAATAAGATAAATAATGAAATTATTTTCTCTGAACTTGTCAAATACAAATGGACTAGAAATTATTTAGACATTGTATATAGTTATTGTACTTTTGTATGTAGTTTTTCTTTTGTTAGTTATAACCTTTTTCTTTTTTTCCTTTTTATTAAATTAGAAAAGGGGAAATGTGGTGGTATGTTAATAAATAAAGTTGCCTGGGGTCAGAGCTATTAGAGCCATAGCAAGTGCGTGGCAGTGGTGGTGTATGCCTTTAAGGACCTGGAGGGCGGTACATACAGGCAGTGACGAGGCAGTCACATGATTGGGTGTACAACCAATCAGAAGCCAGAACAGAGAGACTATAGAGACAGACACACAGGAAGGAGGGCTCTTCTTTCTGAGAGCTCTCTTGGCTGAGGAGGATCCCTGAATCAGGAAGGGTGAGGCTCTTGGCTCTGACCTCTTGGCTTTCTTCTCTGAATTGGCTCTGTGTTTTCTGTCTGATAAAACCATTGGCTACATCTACACTGAATTACATCTACAGTCTGGTGCTTCAGAGCCCATTTATACTCTTGCAGTCCGTTTCCTAAATATCAATGTAGTGGACAGGAAGGGACTTAAAACATCCAATACACAGAAGAAACCAAAATACCACGCTGCCAATTGGGCAATTGGGTGCAGGATCAAGTTGCTGTGCAGGGAACTAATTCACACAGGATTCTAGATTTCCAAGTCCAAAGCATTGTTGTGTTTCTCTGTCTGAGGGGGCTACTGAGGTGTTCTTTCAGCAAAGTGATAGAGGCTAATGGTTCTGAAGGGTCCGTTCTGTGTGACTCTGTGCCCCAGACATCACTCCATACCCTCTTTAACCTTCTCTACCCTTGGATGGACAATCCTCAGGAGGATTCCATATGCAACCTCTAGCTACTCAAGAAGAAACTTTTCCTATGACTTCAGTTTGATGCTGTGGAATGTTCTGGTTTCTGTGCCTAAGAGCAAGGCCTCTTTCCAAGGCTGCTAAGCCCAATACAAGAGTCTTTCTTGAGGTGGAAAAAAAGGAAGCTCTGTCCAGTCTGAGAAAGTAACTTTTCTGTTCATTCCTGAACTTGCCATGTACGACTGTCAAAGCAGAAGAACTTATGTAAACAAAACCATGCAGATCCAGCAGATTTTTCCCAAGGCTTGTATCTTGGGGTCAGACTCTAGCTAGGTATGTGTGTAATAAAGCTGTGGAAATCCTTTATCCCAGTTCTGTTCATTACCCGTGCATCTCCTGAAGTCCCTGCTCAAGAATAGATCACATCATCCTCAGCACAGCACCTGATACACCTGAATGGGAAAAGGACATAGGTCAGAAAAAGCTGTGTAACAATACAAGTGTTTGTAACTGTGTTTGGGGTGCTACCTGGGTGCATGCACATATGTAGAGGAAGTGCTCGGTATGTATTTTTCTTCTGGAACCCTCTTGAATCACAGGTAGATATATATCCATGGACTAATTCCAAAAGGTACAATTGTTCAGTCTCATTGTAAATCAAACAATGGCACATAAAATTTACAATTGTAGTTCCACTAGAGAACCATTAAGGTATATTTAAAATAGAGGTAAACACTTAATGTATGGTGTTAAAACTGAGCCTCAGTATATAGCCCAGGCTGACCGGGTATTCCAGACTGTCTGCCTCAGGATCTCAAACGCTGGTACCACAGGAATGTGCCACTACAGACAAAGCTTATTCCTTGATGTGTATTCTCCATACATTATTAGAGACATATTTATGCTAAAAAGAATTATGTGAGGGGGTGGAGAGATGGCTCAGGGTAAAGAGTACTGGCTGTTCAAGAAGAGCTGGGTTCATCATTCACATAGTGGCTCATATGAATCTGTAACCCCACTTCCAGTGGGATACACCACCCCCTTCTGACTTCCATAGGTATCAGGCACACACATGGTATACACACATGTATGCAGGCAAAACGTTCATACACATAAAATAAAATAAATGTGAAGGTAAAGTTTAAAAAAATTTCTTATTTGTAGCTAAAATTTACCTTACTATCTAGCATATCCTTGCAATGCCTTGTTCCTTCCCATACTCCAAAATTTCAGGAATGGAAAAATGCATTTTTCCTGTTCTCTAGAATTTTTTTCAATCACTCTGCAGTTGTAGGCACAAAAAGTGTTACCTGTCAATGTTAAAGCCAAAGAAAGCTGCTCACTAAAATCAAAAGAGGAAAGAACAAATGCATTGCCATCATATTGGGAAGAAATGACCAGGGTGGAGGTGACATACACCACCACAGCCATCTCTGTGAAATCTGCAGCCAGAGGGGAAGCAGGATGCATGCCTGCAAAGAGGGCACTGGGTGATACAGAAGTGTCCCACATCATTGAAACTTCTGGTAGGATTTTAACTGAAGAAGATTTGAGAATGGGATACAGGAGGGAGTGCTGTAGCTTGAGTTTTTCTGCCTGGCCCACAGTCAGGACAAATCTCTCTCACCTGCCAGTCCCACAGCCTCTCAGACCTGACCAAGTAAACACAGAGACTTATATTGCTTTCATACTGTATGGCCGTGGCAGGCTTCTTGCTAACTGTTCTTACAGCTTAAATTAATCCATTTCCATTAATCTATACCTTGCCACATGGCTCGTGGCTTACCGGCATCTTCACATGCTGTTTCTCATGGTGGTGGCTGGCAGTGTCTCTCTGACTCAGCCTTCCACTTCCCAGCTTTATTCTCCTCCTTGTCCCGCCTACACTTCCTGCCTAGCCAGTGACCAATCAGTGTTTTATTTATTGACTAATTAGCAACACATTTGCCATACAGAACATCCCACAGCAGAGTGCGGAATTGGACAAACAATTATTTAATCACAGGAGACATCGCTGCCATGAGACACTGATTGTTGCACTGGTCAGCCCTGACTTCACCAGCCAGTTAGTTACCTTATGAGATGGTTTTTTGGAGGTGCCCTCAGGCTATGTGCACGTGTTGTGTGACAAGATTTTTCCTGAGGAGAAGAAACACACTCATCTACTCACCCCAGATAGGGAGCCCATGATAGACCAAAGTGCAGATACCACCAAATTCCAACTTGGTGAATGAATGGGTTTTACTGGGGTTAGAGGATATGGGTGGGGGGATACAGGAGCAGAAATGACTCAGACAGGTGCATCACCAAAGCCGACCCCAGCATGGGTGACAGCTCAGAAAACCTGGGAATCTGGAGTACACTGCACAGCCTGCAGGCAGCTCAACAGGTTGGAACGTGTCCTTTCCAGGTGCCTCAGCTGATTTAAACCTCTTCTAGGCTGCTTAGCTGGGCTTGCTTCTTCTAGGCAGCTGGTCTTGTCTCAGTCTTGTCTGCTTCTTTTGACCTCTAAGAGTCTTCTTAGCAGCTCAGCTTTTCTTCCTCTGACAGGGACTCAGCTTTCACTGTTGACTCTGGCAGGAAGGGGCCTAGTGAACCTGGTCAGTATCAGGGAGTTCTTAGAATTATTTGGAGTTATCTCTCTGGATAAGGAGGTCCCAAGCCTGCATGGTGCAATGTTTCCATCTCAGAGGAAACTGTTACACAACAATGGGCCATCAGCATGGGCCAGAAAGAAGGTTCAGGCCAGCAGTGCCCTGAAGCCACAGTGCCACTGTAAGACCTCCTGTCTTGGATTCCTGTGTTAGTGGTGTTCAATGGTTAGGGTTTTGAGATCACATCTGGGTGAACAGAGGAAAGACGTCATCTCAGCAGATCTATGAGAGTCACAGCCATGAGGCCCAGCATGTACGGGAGGATAATGAGGCATTACCTGAAGCTGCTGTGGGTTAACAAAGATCAAACTGGAAGGAACAGAACTTGCTGGAAATCTGATCTCTCTAATCCAGGCCTCCTAGTGCTTGGCTGCTGTGTGGGCCTTGACAAAGCTGGGGAAGGGAGGCAGATGCTTTCCCCTGGGAATCAGGAAAATAGATACTCTTAGTTGATACCTTCTTTAAAGTCTGAAACCTGTGCTTGTCCAATGACAATATTTAAACTTTCTCCATGGAACTAGACATTAAATCAGGACCTAGTGCAAGCTAGGCAATCTCTACCGTGCAGCAAATGAATTATTGTATGTAGAGGCACTATTAGTCATTACTATTTTGTTATTATTATTATTATTATTATTACTATTACTACTCATTTATTGGGGTGACCCTTCCCAGTGTGGAGGACAACTTGCAGGGTCTGATTCTCTCCTTCCACCATGTAAATCCTAGGGATGAACTTCAGGTCAGCTGTCTTGGTGACAAGCACTTTACCTTCTGTGATGTTTTGCTTTAATTGTCAACTTGACACGACTTACAATCACTTGAGAAGAGAGTCTCAATGATAAATTATCTACTTTGGTTGACCTGTTGGAGATTGTCTCAAGTGAGTTGTTATAGGAAGATCTAGTCCACTTTTGGGGCATCATTCCCTAGCCAGGGGATCTTGAACTGCATACAAATGAATACATTTCCATGAGCAGAAACAAGCAAGTAAGCAGGAATGCATTCACTTCTCTCTTCTCCTGATTGTGAAAGTAAAGTGTCCAGCTATTTTAAGTTCCTTACTATAATGGTCTATAACCTGGAATTGTGAGCTGAAATAACCCATTTCTCCCATGAATTACTGAAAGGGAAAAAATCAGTACCCCTCTTAAGAGATGCTCCCTCCCCACCTCCTCTAAAGGTATTTGCTGACCAGAGTTTTATAGCTGACCAGAAATTAAACTCATTGGAAAATAGGACCAAAACAATAAATTTTAATGTATATATCCTGGGCTAAGCAAAAACAGGTTATAGGGAGTAAAAAACTTACGTTTCTGTCGATACCCTGCATCCTGTTAGCCATTAGTAACCTCACGCTTATAGGTCAGCCAGTAACTTCAAAGAATAACCTCACCCCAAGCCCCCTCGTGCAATCCCGAGATATGTAACCCTCTGCACATAAACTTTTCCTATATAAACCCCTTGAAGTGAGTGCTTGGGGCTGTCTTCCTCCATCCACTGTGCTGAGTGTTGGACATGGATCAAGCCTGGGCTTGTTTTGCTATTAACAAACCCCTGTGTGCTTGCATCAGATATTGGCTCCGTGGTGGTCTTGCTTGGGGGTCTTGTGACACGGGCACAACGTTACTTTTTGTCAGGGTATTTTGTCACAGCAACAGAAATGAAACACCTGCTGAACTTCCTCACCAGCCATGTTCCTATTCAGATACATGCATCAAAAATGCCTTGCACTAGGCATATGCTGATGGTGGCAGGAACAAGAAGGATCCTGGGACACAAAGATTCATGGCTGAAGATCTGTTGTCTGGAACTCTCAATCTGGACTTTCTTTTTGAAATCTTATTTTTAATTATGAGCATGAGTCTGTGCATGTATGCAAACAGGTGCCTGTATAGGCCAGAGGAGGGTGTCATATCCCCTGAAGCTCGAGTTACAGGAGGTTATGAGCCAACATAGGTGCTGGGAAATGAACCATAAAGAGTATGACTGGGTCCATAATTGCTGTGCCATCTCTCTATGCCCTTATTCTGGACTTTGCCCCAAGAGATGTGTGTCATGTTTTGTCGTGGGGTCCTGGGAATGGCACTCTCTGGATAAGGAACACAGATCAAAATGAGGACACCTTCCCATTTGTATATTGACTACATATACTTTCCCCTCTCCTGGTATGTGGAGCTGTGGGTGCTCACTCTGGTCCCACACCAGAACCTGTTTTTATCAATGGGCCCCTCCCTCATTGTTCATTGATCTCTATGGAAAGAAGCTTTCTCTGCATTTGTTGGGCCTTCATCCACTAGGCCCACTTTGTGTGGCCAGTCACTTTCCAATTCTCAGGACTCTACTAAGAACCTGTCTGCATTCTGTGGTAGTAGACCCCAGGGAGTCTTTCTCACTGTCTCCACCTCACACACCCCACCTCTGCCTGCATAGGCATCTGTCTACTGTTCCCTTTCCTTCGAGGTCTTGCACATGTCCCTAAATCCAGCATCCATCCTGGTGCTTATAACTCCAGTATCAGTGCTCCCAGCCCAGCTTGGAGTGGAAGGATGTTGTCTTAGTCATGGTTTCTGTTGCTGTGACAAAACACCACGACCAAAATGCAAATTGGGACAAAATGGTATTATTTGGCTTACACTTCAACATTGCTGTTCATCACTGAAGGAAGTTAGGACAAGAACTCAAACAGGGCAGGATCCTGGAGACAGGAGCTGATGTAGAGGCCATGGATGGATGCTGATTACTGGCTTGCTTAGCCTTTTTCTTTCTCTCTTTTTCTTTCTTTCTTTCTTTCTTTCTTTCTTTCTTTCTTTCTTTCTTTCTTTCTTTCTATATCTCTTTCTTTCTGGTTTTTCAAGACAGGGTTTCTCTGTGTAGTTTTGGTGCCTGTCCTGGATCTCTCTCTGTAGACCAGGCTGGCCTTGAACTCACAGCAATCCACTTGGCTCTGCCTCCCAAGTGCTGGGATTAAAGGCGTGTACCACCACTGCAAGGACTACCATCTCAGGGATGGCCCCACCCAATGTGGGCTGAGTCTTTGCCCACTGATCACTAATTGAGTAATGTCTTACAGTTGGATCTCAACTGGGGCTCATTCCTCTCTGATGACTCTAGCTTGTGTCAAGTTGGCACACAAAACCAGCCAGTACACATGTTATCTGGCTTCTAGACACCCTGCTGTGTGGATCCATGTCTTTCATCTTTCCCCAATGCCTCTACCATCCATAAACTTCCCTTAATACAAGGCTGTACTTACTCCATCTGCCCCTCCTCTGTCACACCAGACAGACTAGATGTGTGTCTACTGAGTAAACAGCCCTCTTTACCCATCATCTCTATTCAAGATTCCAGATTCCCCCTTACCTGTGGTCAGTTTCCAAAGAGGCTTTCAACACATGCTGCTGGACCCCTCTTTTTTAGAGTCTGTCACAGCTCACAAATAGTCACAGCATCAAAATCATCTCATGTCCTGGCCACATTCTTACAGGACCATTATCTCTACTTCCCATGCCATACACTGCCATACTAATGTCCCTACACCGCTGTACTAACGCCCCTTTGATGTGTCCTCCCTGCTGGAACTCAGGCATAAGCCTCTCTATACATTTCCCACACTGCCTCTCCTCCAGTTACCCTTGGGCTAACACAGACAATTGTTCCCTGCATGTCCCAACCCTATATCCAATGTCTCCCCCTAACCTGGGCTGGTGCATCTACTGAGAAACCTTTGCCTCTCTGGTCTGACCTGAGAGGAATGGGTCAATATGCATCTTGTGCATAGAGGTGGGAGAAGAGAGGAAACTTCCTTCGAGTCAGCATGGGATGGGCTCTTGTGTTTTCTTTGAAACAGTAGGACCTGAAGCAGAATGACTCCTAGTACCATGACTGAGCCATTGAAAGGAAGGACAGTGAACAGACCTGGGGGCAGCCTGGGTGATTGTTCACACTCCTCCTCCCATGAATGCTCAGAATCTCCTCTTTGTATATTTGGTGCAGATAAGAGTGAACTCCTAAGTATTGGTGGAACTCAGCTGTCTTTGTGAACAGTCTTCTCACTGGTGATTTGCCCTGTTCCTGTTTTTATGTATTTGCTCATGTATACAGGGTCAACCATTAAGGTGAGGATAGCACAATGTGACAACAGAGAAGACTCTATGTCTGTGTGAGGATCTCTGTGGCTCCTGAGAAACTTTGTGATTTGTGGAGCAATAAAGATGACTCAGGGTTTGTCACCTCTCTTTGTCTTTCAAACATGATATTTTCTCAATAATTGACACCCACAACTTACTGCCCACTCCAAAAAAAACATGAAACATATTGAATACACATCTCTTTGTTGCTGAAGGGATAAGGTTTCACAGCCATTATGAGCGCTTGTCAGTGACACCAGAATATCCTGTCTTCATCCAGTGCTGGGACAAGATGATGCTTCAGGACTTCTCCAAAAGCTTTACTGCAAGGTGTTCTGCCCGTCAGCAGATTCACACTTGAGCATTTGAGACTGCTGAGTTTTCCTGTACTTGGCTCTTCTTCTCTTAAACCAACTCTGCAATAACATGGAGAAAGAGATGCCTTTAGAATATTCAACAGTCAATATCACAACTGGAAAAAAAAAAAAAAACCTCTGTATGCCAGTGAGGCTTTAGACCGAATAGAACAATCTCATACATATGGGTTTTTTTCTTTAAAATTATTATATAGAAAATATTTGATCGTTTCCTCTCCTGAATACTTCTCACATTCTCTATACCTCCTAACCCACCCAACTTCATTTTCTCTCTCTCAAAAAATAAGACAATGACAAAAGAAAAAAATCAAAAGAAACTAAAAAAAAAGACAAAACAAAAACAAAAAAACAAAAGAAACAGAAATTCTTCAGAAAACACGGCGTCAACCAGAATTATTCCTGGGTATGGGACCTGCCCCAGAGTATGGTTGCTATACCCAGTAACACTCCATGCAGAAAACTCATGTTCCCTTTACAATCAGGTATCAACCGCAAGGAGCTTCTTGGTTAGGGGTGGAACTCTGTGTCCACTTCCCCTTCTCAGTGCTGGAATTTTGTCTGGTTTTAACCCTTGCGGGTCTTGCACCTGAAAGTGAGAGACTTTGTGCCAGGGCAAGACAACAAAAAGGTTCCTCCATTTTGTATTCTTGCTGAGGCCACTTCAGATTTAACTGGAATGTGATCTCCTTGTTGGAAAACCCAGGAAAAATTATCCAACTCTATTATTCTGGGGACCAGAGGACAAGATGTCCTAGCTACCTAATCTTAGCTTCTGTTAAACTACCTGCTTGTGCAGAACACTCCCTCCAGCTAACCACTTAATTTGTCTTCTATTAAAACTGCTTGTTTCAAAGTACTTACTCTGCAAAGCCCCCCTGCAGCTGCCGAGTGTGATGCCAGGGTATTTTCTGCCTTTAAAATCCCCATGCTCTGTACTATTGGAGCTACACCTAGGTCCCCAAATAGTTTGGATGTGATCCTAGCCAGCTGGAATAAATACTTTCAATTGGCTATAAATTGTTTGAGTGGCCATCTCTGGTGGGCTACGGGTAAAATTTTGGAGGTCCCTCTGAGATCCCAGAGATTGGACTCAGACACTTAGGTCTTTGGGACCCCCAGGAACAGTGAAGAGTGCACCAGCTGGAGAGGACACTTAGGGGATGTGCTTGGCCTGAGACGGTCTAGGATCCCAAGAAAATCATCTCTGAGCCATTGCTGCTGAGCACTCTGGAGGCACCCAGTATTGGTCACCACCCAAAAGAGAAACAAACAAAAAAGGTAAAACAGAAGTCATCTGCTCTGAACACCTCCGGAGGTAAGTTTGGTCTGTAAGGGGTGCCATCTGGTTAGGACACAAGAGGAGAGGTCAGGCTCGACCATAGATCCTGTGTCTGGGATCTGTGCAATATCACTGGATTGTTGATCTGCAGGTGTATGAACATGTGGTAGCCACCCCTAATTGTCATTTGTCTTTTCTATGTGTCTCTCAGCATGACTGTGTCTCCCTGTGTGTTTCTGTCAGTTCTGTTGGCTGAAGAAACAGATTGAAAATGAAAGGGGGCGCTGGAGAGATGGCTCAGCGTTTAGGAGCACTGGCTGTTCTTCCAGAGGTCCTGAGTTCAATTCCCAGCAACCACATGGTGGCTCACAACCATCCGTAATGAGATCTGGCACCCTCTTCTGGCACACAGGTAGAACACTGTATACATAATAAATAAATAAATCTTAAAAAAAAGAAAATGAAAGGGGGAGTAAGTCATCTAAGACCACAGCTAGAGCTGCCCCTAGGCAGTGCACAATTTCCTGCAAGCTCATCGGCAATGCCAGGCAGCAGCTGTGGCTGTGCCTCGTGGCAGCTGGCTCCACTACTGCTATGACTATCTGGGTGCTTCCAAGCCTCATCTGTAATCACCAGTTCCCATGTAATAACCAATGGCTTCCTCTGATGCAAGGCACCTCACCTTGATTTAAGACCTTTGTCCTCTCCTTGGAAACCAGAATCCTTTGGCCCTAACCGAGTAACTCAGAGAAACCCCAAACTTCTGCCTGTTCCCTCAGCTGGGAGACAGGAATAATTCCCAGAGCCAGGTGCTGGTTGCTCAGAGGAAGGAGAAAGTTGAAGGGACTCTAGCCAGCTTGAGCATGGCAAACATGGCTCAGGCAGGCATTATCCATCTCCCCATTCCCTCTGCCTTGCTAAAAACTGTTAGATTACATTCCTAAAGCTAGCCACCAAGGTCTGTTCCCTTATTTCGCAACTTCCTTCCCCTGATGCTCACTACCAAGTTCTGTATCAGAGTATTGAAGTCCAGCAATCAAAATACCCTTGTGGCTGCCCTAGTTAACACATCCAATCAAAATGAAACACCTTATCCTAACGTGAAGTTTCCCCCTTTACCTTTATTGTCACTTATAGGGTTAAGGAAACAAGACCAATTTAGACAAATCATTTATGTATCTTGGCTGATAAGCAACTCCTGCTTCCATGGAGTTCAGGTGATGGGGGAAGCTGCTGTCAACTATGGACTTCTTGCCCTCTTAGGTTTTCTGGGCTCAGGACAAAGGCAATGTTCTCAATGAGAGTTGCAGCATGAAGATATTGATGCCCTACTTCCTGCCCGACATGAAGGGCATCCTGAGCCCTAATATTCTTCCAGGACATCCAAATCCTGAAGGCAGAGCCTTAAGGTTTAACCTCAACTCAGGAAAGTGATCTGACACAGAGTGGAGAACATTTAACAGAACTGCCTCCTCCTCAATACATTGTGTAGCTATGGAAATACAGTCACAGTTAACTGTTAGATGTCACCATTCTCTGAGGCTCCCAGTGAATGAGGGTCCATTGTATTGGGAAGTTCTCAATCTGCACATTTGTGACTCCATGTACTTTCTCTCCCTGCCTTGGGAAAGTCACACTGAAGAGTGTGCAAAGAGAACATGGGTGTTTTCTCTTGTGTCCTGTGTCCAACTTCTCTCTACAGCTGCAGTGCATCAGTCTCTAGAGCTGTAGTACATCAGCACCTCTAGAGCTGCAGTGCAACAACCTCTCTAGAGTTGCAGTGCATCAGCCTTTCAAGAGCTGAAGTGCTTCAGCCTCTCTAGAGCTGCAGTGCATCAGCCTTTCTAGAGCTGCAGTGCATCAGTCTCTAGAGCTGTAGTGTATCAGCCTTTCTAGCGCTGCAGTGCATCAACCTCTCTAGAGCTGCAGCTCATCATACTCTCTAGAGCTGCAGTGCAACATCCTCTCTAGAGCTGCAGTGCATCAGCCTCTCTAGAGCTTCAGTGCATCATCCTCTCTAGAGTTGCAGTGATTCTGCCTCTCTAGATCTGTAGTGCATCAATCTCTAGAACTGAAGTGTATCAGCCTCTCTAGAGCTGCAGTGCATTTATCTCTAGAGAGGCAGTGCAACAGCATCTAGAACTACAGTGCATTTATACCTAGAGCTGCCGTGCATCAGCCTCTCTAGAGCTGCAGTGCATTTATACCTAGAGCTGCAGTGCAGTGGCCTGTCTGCTCTGAGAGGGGAAAAATCCCTCACACCTTCAGCTTTTCTTTTCCTCTCACTCTTCCTCTCCACCTTGGGGAAAACCACTCTTCATTCCTCCAACTTCTCCCACCTGAGCCTAGTTCTACTGTAGCATATATCTCATGGTATTAGGACACATGCACTCAGGAGCCTGCTATTTGGGACTTCTGTTCTGCACAACCTACTGCAGGTAGGGCAGCATGCTTACATCATGACTGCCCTGATGCATGCTGAAGTGAGCATTAACAGCACTCTGTGCTTTGTCCTTTCTGATTTGGCATGGAGTATTCAGTTTCTTTGGGCTCATGAACTCATCTTTTTATCTCATGAGCTAAACATTAGTCTTTACTGTCTGAAGGAAAGAAATTCGTTTGAAAATAAGATCGCTACAACTCTACCTTCAAGTGAGCTCTAGCCTTTCCAAATTTTCAAAAAACCTGTATCTTCAACACAGTCTCCTTTAAAGGAAAAGGTACCTTTTCTGTTTTCAAGTTATTCAACAGAAGACTTACTTGTCTGTGGCTTGGCAACCTTTACTTTTTATGTGGATGGTGTGTGATGTGCATGTGTGTCCATGTGCACATGCACACTTGTGATTGCAGAGGACTGAGATCAGAGTCAAGCATTTTCCTAGCTTGTTCCCCACATGATTTATGGAGGCAGGGTCTGTCCCTGAACCTAAGCTCAGCAACTAAGCTAGTCTCAATCACCCTCAGAACCCACAGTCTCTGCCTCCTGAACCTGAGCTTATGATGCAGGTGAGCTGACATACCTGCTAAGCTTTTATGTGGGTGCTGAGGATCCAACTCATGTGGGAAGTACTTTATCCACTGAGCTCTCTCCTCAGCCCCAACCTGCATTTTGACTTTGCTAATTTCCCCTGAACACGTCCTCCATATTAGATTAACTGAAGTTAATTCAGTCCGACTCTTTTTTGTTTAATTTTAGCACAGATTTCCAAAGCTATCAGCCCTAGACCTCTCCAAACACTAATGAGACTATTTTGGCAATGTTTTAGATAACCTAAACAAAGCATGGGAGAACATGTAAATTTGACCTTGCTGTTGTCTATATCACCTTTCCACAAACTTACAAAGGTGGAGGGCCAACCACGTGGACTTTTAAAGTGTCTTCCCACATGACTCTTCACTAAACTAAACACAGGTGAGTTATTGAAAAAGTGTGTTTCTTGGAAGCATTTCTCCCTTGTCTCAATTAACTCATGCTTTTAAGTAAATGTATATTTGTTGCAACTGAACCCCTTTTTATCCCTGCTGCTTGCTACATCAATTAGAGGTCCCCAAGGTCATTTAGAGCCCTACTATGATCCTAGATGTAAGTGCCCTGAAATGACCTGAGTGTCAGCACTTCACTATTAATCACTGCAGACATACCAGTAAACATTTATATCTTCCTATATGCATGGCATTATAATATTCAATGGTGTCTATACATCTGATGTCCACACACTGATTATAAATAGTCTGCCTTTTCAGTTTCTTTTCCAATTAAGAGATCATGCTGCCTCCAGTAATGGGAAAGGACCATAAACTGCTGGGTATGCATTCCATTCTTACCTCTGGAAAACTGCAAGACTCAATGCTTGGTTGCCATTATAAAACAGACAAGGGCACCTCCCACCCTTGATCACTTTTCATTATGACTACAAGAAAATTAACCACAGCCTGAAGCAGAGTGTCCTACCCAAAGCCTTTTCAGATTTACTGACCCGCACTCTGGATTCTCCCAGGAACAAGCGCTTTGCAAGGTCCCTCCTGTGGAAATAAGATGGAAAAGTGGAGCTGTTAGAGGAATACAGATTTCAACTTGGCAAGATGAAGAGACTTCTGGAGATGAGTCACATACCAACACAAAAATATGTAAAGATGGTGCTCTCTAAAGTATAAAAGTGGCTTTTCATTTATCTCTACTTTACTACAATAAATAAACGCATTTATTAATTAACACATGGGGGATATAATATAGTAGTAGTTGGATTGCCTAGAAACCCCAAGGTCTTGAGTACAATTCCCATTACAAAAGGGGGGAAGGAAGCATGAAGAAGAAGAGGAGGAAAAGAAACATAAACACTAGGAAAACTGTTTGAAGGAATTGAGAGGCACCAACCAGTTTTTAGAATCAATCTATATCAATATTGCATGGAAATATTGACTCTGACATCACAAATCCCTTCCCATCAATGAAACAGGTAAAGACCTCCATGCCTTGGGGCTCAAAGCAGATAGGGGCCACAGTGTGGAGAACACACCTCCAAATGAGAAGCTGAAAGTTGGGAGGTGGGATTGGCTGCTGAAACAAGCCACATACCTTGTGGCCTCATCAGGGTACTTAGTTTGTTGAAAAACTTCTTCCAGTTCACTCAGCTGCCTGGGTGTGAGACCCAACTGGATCCGTGGCCTTCTGCGCCGTAACTGTGGAACTCTGGCAGCAGCCAAGTTCTCCTGCTTCTCCAACTGTGGGTGTCCAGACCCTTGTTGGCTCCCATGGCTCTCATCTTTGATATCATCACCAATGTAGTGGATCACATCATCCTTATGGTCTGGGATTCCCTGGTTCTTTAGTTTGTCTGGACCATTTAGAGAACCTTCAAAGTTGCCATTTTCTGCTGCTACAGTGGTCTCTTGTTCAGCCTCAAGGCTCACCTCGATCTCATTTTCCTCCATCTTGTGGAAATCGGGGTCTACATGTTGGAATTGAAGAGCCATGTTGGACCTAAAAGAGAATAAGTAGTGTCACCTCTACAAATGTTCTGTGGATTGAATGGTATTGCAGTGCCTGGAGTTTTTGCAAGTTTCACATCTGTCTTTTTCATCCCATGATCCCTATAGGAGATATGTGGTCAATGGAAGTGGCTCTAGGGAGCATGAGCAGAGTGTACCCAACTTGGAATCCAACCAAGCCCATCAAAACCTGGAGAAGAGGGACTTCAGGAGCAAGCAAGCTGTTGCAAGTGCACAAGCAAGGATGAGGACAAGAATTTACACTGAGCACATGGCCCCTGAGTGAACCTCTGGAGAACTTCTAGCCTCTATATCTCACTGGGTGCACATTGCAGGAACTAGGAATTAAGTGCTCATGGTTATCTCAGTTTGTGTTTGTTCCAAATTTTTGTAAGGACACTGAAAACACAGCCAATCACTGTCTTCCATCAGCAGCAGTGGCATGTTTGTGGAGCCAGGTATGTGCAGCATTCTGGTGGACAAGACACTGCAAAAAATTGATGTCATCAGTGAAAAAAATTCCCATACTCCAGATTGTTGTAAAAAAAATCTCCATCAGAGTCGTATAGTGTCCTGCCCAGTGCTTCTTGTGTCTGCAAATGCTGACACTGCATGGTTAAGTGCCCTTTTTGTAGTGTCAATAAACCACTTAAGGTTGAGCGTGCATTGGAATAGTACCTGGGTTGATTAAACACCATATATGCATTAAGGAAATGAAAAGGAAAGAATGTCAGGCCCAGTACTTTTCAAGGAGTTAATAGTCTCAAAGAAGTGTTTTCAGTGTACTGAGATGTTGGGAAATATCAAGAGGATCTCATTAAGAAAATGTAATTCTTCACCCAGCCACTGATAGAAACAGATGCAGAGACCCACAGCCAAACATTAGGTGGACCTCAGAGAATCCTGTGGAAGAGATAGAGGAAAGATTATGGTAGCCAGAGGGGCTAAGGAAACCACAAGAAAACCCACAGAATCAACTAATCTGGGCTCATAGGTGCTCACAGAGACTGAATAGCCAGCAAGAGAGCTTACATGGGTCTGAACTAGGCCCTCTGCACATATTTTACAGATGTATAGCTTGATCTTCTTGGGGGGCTTCTAATAGTGGAAGCAGGGGCTGTCTCTGACTCTGTGACCTGCTTTTGGGACCCTTTCCTCCTACTAGATTGCCTTGTCTAGCCTTAACAGGAGAGGAGGTGCCCAGTCTTACTACAACTTGATAAACTATGGCTGGTGGATACATAAGGGAGGCCTGTCCTTTTCTGAAGAGAAAAAGGAGGAGTGAAAGGGGGAAGAGGAAAGGTTAGTAGGAAGGTCTGAAAGGAGAGGAAGGAGGGAGGGGAAATGTGATTGGGCTGGGAAAATAATTAATATATTAATAAAAAATAAAAACTGGAGTTCAATATTGCTTTTAAAAATTAATACTGAATTTACTAAAGTTACAGATTAAGAAACCTAAAAACATAATTCCTTTTTAAAAAGATGATTATTTGTTTGTATGCACATGCTTGTGGCTGCCTACAGGGAGCACTGGAGGCCCTAAAGCTCAACTTATAGATAGGTGGTTGTGAGGACCTGAGGTCATGCTGGGAACTGGACTCTGGTCCTCTGAAAGAACAACAAAAGTTCTTAACCATTTAGCCATCTTCCAGTCCCCTCACACAAATGCAAACTTGTTCTTTCTTCCTTTCAGTTGTAGATTCCTAGAGTTTTGTGATATTAGGGCAGCAAGTAAGATGCCTAAGAAAGCTGTAGTGCAAATAATTTGACTTGCAAATGTGAAAATCAATGTCCTTAAATACAAAAGCCTTGTCAAATACTCATAGAGTTGGTAGCTGAGTAGATTAGGAATCCTTTTAATTGTTGAATTTATTTGTTATGTGTGTATGGACATGTACCATGGAGTGCAGGCCACAGCACACATTGGATGTGAGAAGACAACTTGGGAGAATCAATTCTCTCTTTCTACATGTGCATCCCAGGGATCAGGCTCAGGTAATCAGGCTTGTCAGCAAACATCTTTACCCACTGAAACATCACAGAAGACCTCATGCCCCACACAAAGAGTCATTTTTGTGTACAAGAGGTACGGTCCACACAAAGTCCCATAAGAGTATGCCTGCTCAAAATTATCAAACAACATTTAGAATGCTTTTGGATATTCAGCTTACTGGACTTTGAGTCCTACATACACTACAGGGTCTCATAAATCCTAACAGTATTTCCCCCAGAACTCCTGACCAAGTAAATCCCATCAAATTCCTCCTAAGCATCCTATCAGGAGGAAGAGTAGAATATCCCTTCTGAAGAGAATACTATCTTTTCTGAAGTTGTATTACACCCCTTTCAATGGATTGTGTGATTTTATAAAGATTAGTTCTTTGGTTGTTAGCAGGTTTGGGTAGTATAGAATAAGAAGCAGAGCCTCTGAGACTGCAACCTGCTAATGCTAGAAGCTGAGGTCTTCATGGTGATGCTGAACATAAAAAACCCTGATATTTCCGTCATGTGAGCATCAGCAGGACAGGACACAGTCACCTTCCCTTTCCACTCACTGCTAGGAAGTCCTTTGATTCTAACACTCGAGGAGGAAGAGAGGAGGAAAAGAAGTAAGAATGAGCAGAAAAGGAATGGAAAAGGCATGCTGCTGTGAAGCAAGGTGGTGATCAGCAGTGTAAGGTGACACGTGGGTGCCCAGGTCCAAATCCTGAGCTTTGTGTCTTAGGACCCTCGATGACTGTGTCTAATTCTCAGTTATATTAACCTCCTGTATTGCTGCTTCACCTATTCCTTTTGCCTCCTGGGAACATTTTACACTCAGCTGCTGTTGCAAAACACACTTTTTCTAGGGAAACAACACACATTTACTCACTACAGAAAGGGATCCCCCCACAGACAGAAGTAACAATTGTACCAGTGTCCAACTAGGTGAACCAATGGATTTTACCAGAGTTACAGGAATACGGGCGAGGGGTTGCTTACAGGAGCAGAAATGACTCAAAGTCACCTTTGTCACCAAATCCTACCTCAGCTCGAGCGATGGCTCTCCAGATCTGGAAACCCCAAGCACTCTATACAGCCTGCGGGCAGAAAAACAAGTTGCAGTCTTTCCAGGTGGCTGTCAGTCTGAGTCTCTCCCAGGCAGCTCAACCGGTCGTTGCTCCTTCTGAACAGTTCTGCTGGTCTCTTCCCGGCTGCTCCACTGGTCTGAGAAAGACTCTCAGCTGTCTTAACTATTTATACAGTCTTGGGGAGGGCGGGGCCCACTGAATGAAGTCAGTTTCAGAAATTTCCTGAAGGTATTTCAGTTGTTTACTCCTTTTTCCCCCCTACCTGGACCTGAGGACCGAACCCAGGGCCTTGTGCTTGCTAGGCAAGCACTCTACCACTGAGCTAAATCCGCAATCCCTGTTTACTCCTTCTTAAGGGGCTTTTCTGTGGAATTGAATGTTTCAATCCAGGAGGAAACTGCTCTACAACAGCAGTAAAAAGAATCAATGATAAAAATGTGCACTTGAGCCTGTCATGCTCCTTGTTATACCCTCCCAGAGAAGGCACATAATACTTGGAAATTAATATGGCATCATAACTTTCAACTACCTAGTAATATAGTATAGTAGGCCACAGAAGAAACCCTATCATCCTCATTAAACATACATGTTTCTGACACATTTTGGCTATAACACAGCTTGTTGTTACTCCTGGGCAATAGATCAGTTTATATTTACAAAACAAGACTGTTGAGGGGCAGAAGAATGACACAGGGGTAGGCCTACACCCAGCCAGGTACACGGCAGGATCCCAGGTCACAGAACACTCAAGCTTGTGGAGAGGACATGCAACAGAGAGCATCAGGCTACACCACAGCTCAGAACACATGTGCCACCTGATACTTGAGAGTGCATGTGCTGGGTGCTTTGTTGAATACAGATAATACTGGCCAAGGATTCAGAATTTCCCAAAAGGCCATGTTTTAGGAATTTTGCTATCAGAACTGTGGTATAGGGTGACTGCAATGCCACTGAGTCCATCTGACTTGGCTCAGAGGGAGCAGCCTTCTATAAGATTCTAAACCAGTGGTTTTCAACCTTCTTAATGCTTCAAACTTTTAACATAGTTCCTCATGTTGAGGTGACACCACACACCATAAAATTATTTCATTGCTACTTCCTAAGTGTAATTTTGCTATTGTTATGAGTTGTAACAGAAATATCTGACATGCAGGATATCTGATAAGCAACCCCAAGTGGGTCACAACCCACAGGTTGAGAACCATTGTTCTAAACAAAGGTGACTGTAGACAGCACAGGGTCTGATGTGGGAAAGAAGCAGAAAGGCAGGGTAGGACAGATGGAGAAGGGAAGGGTTTACAAGGCACACATTAAGTGGTTCAAGGCCAGAGAAAAAAGGATTGAAGATGACTAGAGAGAGGAGGAGGACAGAAACAGAGAACAGAACCTGGTATATCCAATGAGGTGACTTCCGTATCCCAAATACTGCAATGAATGTTCAAGTAACCTTCATCAAAATTCTGTCAGAAAGTAGGGTTTCAAGAATAGGGTTCCATTCAGATGAGATCTTCATACGATGTAATATAGCAGAAAGACCCATTTGTTACCAAGAAAAACCTTCCTAGCCCACAGAATCTGGGAATAATGCCCACACAAGATGAAGCTAAAAAAAAAAGTCTTCCAAACAGATCAAGCCAATCAACTGTCTCACCCATTCAGAGGGCCTGATCCAGTTGGTGACCCCTCAGCCATTGGTTCATAGTTCATGTGTTTCCATTTGTTTGGCTATTTGTTCCTGTGCTTTATCCAACCTTGGTCTCAACAATTCTCGCTAATTGGACTCCCAGAGATCCACCTGGATCTGTTTGGGAGGCATCCAGGCAGTGGGACCGGGTCCTGTGCTCATTGCATGAGTTGGCTGTTTGAAACCTGGGACCTATGCAGGATCGTTTGGCTCGGCCTGGGAGGAGGGGACTGGACCTACCTGGACTGAGTCTACCAGGTTGATCTCAGTCCGCATGGGAGGCTTGGCCCTGGAGGAGGTGGGAATGGGGGGTGGGCTGGGGGGAAGGTGAGGGGGGCGGGAGGGGAGAGAACAAGGGAATCCATGGCTGATATGTAGAACTGAATTGTATTGAAAAATAAAAATTAAAAAAATTTTTAAAAAAGTCTTTGCACCTAGGAGGAGTCTTTTAAAAGAAGCTCAGGACTCTAACCATCATTAGAGTCAGCCTCAGAGTAGACTTAAACCTCAGGAGTTAAGTCCATCCTAACCAGTTTTCATAGAAGCTGCCTGAAGCAATGCTTCTGCAATATGATTCATAAGCAGATGTCAAGTATATAGGTCAGGAGTGAAGGCTCAACACTGAAGTATGAATACCTGGGGTCCCAGATGAGAGGTCCAGGAGCTCAGGGATGTCAATGTTACAGCATCACAACGACAAAAGGAAAACATTACTGAACTCTTCAACAGTACAAAGGGAGACTGTTCCAGGGGAGCCTCAAGACAGCTATAGGGAAAGGAGCTAAGCTCAGATTCAGGTGTGGGCCACAGTCAAGACAGCTTGTAGTCAAGTCTCTTCTTCGGCCTAAACACTGACCTACCAGGTCTGTGACCCCGACTGTGGAGGAGAAAGATAATTTTAGTTACTTCTTCAGTGAATTTAGGGCCAAAACTGAGGTCACTGTCACTAAAATGAAGCCTGGTTGGGACTAGAGAGATGGCTCAGTGGTTAAGACACTTGGTGCTCTTGCAGAGGACCTGGGTTCAGATATCACTACCCACATGGTGGCTCTCAACTATCCATAACCCCATTTCCAGGGTATCTGATACCCTCTTTTATACATACATGCAGGTAAAAGAGTCATACACATAAACTAAAATAAATAAATCTAATAAAATAAATAAATGGCAGCCTGGGAATGTGGCAATTCCCAGCTTCAGAGCAGAGGGTAGAGTAGTGGATGGAAATCTACTCACACAAATCCTTTGTAGGAAGGCGTAATTCTGGATGAATAAAGATAATAAGACTTTGTGTAAGTCAGGTCAGGGTGCCCAGACTTCTGTTGGGTGTGTGCAAGGATGAGGATGCAGAGCAGACATCAGGAGTGCTAGGCTATGCAGGACAGCTCAACTGACTGAGCAGGAGCTTTGCTAAACTCGGACCAGGCAGACAAAATGTCCTAAGTTCAGAGTCTGGGCTCAGAGCTCAGGAGAGACTGGATGGCAGGCTCCTCCCCTCCATGACCTCAGGGTAGGTAGCAGGGGAACAAAAGCATACTACACGGTGAAAAGAGAGGAAAATTCCATGAGTCTGAGGTACCAGCCCTGTCTACTTGAGACAGGAGATATACGGGAAAGCCGCGGGACCACGACCCTTTGTGAATGGAGAGGAGAAGCTGAGAATGTAAAGGAGTAGGTTGAAGAAAGGGCTGCACCTCCGAAGGTGTGAAGGAAGGCACGGAAAGGGGCACAAGACAGGCAGGGAGGCAAATGACAAGACTCAGAAGCATGGTGTCAGAAGCATGAAATGAGCCAAGGAGTGGGGAATGAGGCCTGAGCACAGCCCTTGCTCAGGCCATTAAGCATGGCGCTTAACCCACAATCACATAGGGACTAGGAATACTTAGGGAAATATTCGCTCAGCTCTGGAATCACAAGGTGAAAGCATGGAAGTCCCAGGGCTTCTGGACTGACCTCAAGAATCAGAGACCCTTTGTCAACACACTCAGGAGTCCCATAAACACTAAACTGAATTCAGAGGATTGGTGCAGACCCATGCAGGTCCTGTGCTTGTTGCTACAATCTCTGACAGTTCAGATGAGCTTTGCTCAGTGGATTTGGAGTGACTTGTTCTCCTGGTGTCCTCCATCCCCTCTGGCTCTTACACTCTTTCTGCCTCCTCTTCTTTGGGGGTCCCTGAGCCCTGAGGGGAGGGATTTGATGGAGACATCCTGTTTAGAGCTGAGTGTGAGATGCACTGGATTGTTATAGGCAGCTTGATTGGGCTATTTACAGTAAATCAGAAGTCAGAGGCTTCCATGCTGACAAAGGCTCTGGAAGCCCTGTCCTATTGCTGAGATTATGCTTTTCAGGGGAAGTAAACTGTAGTTACTGGTACACTGGTTTTGTGAAGTTGAAGTAAAAGGATGTCAAACTGTGCAAGTAACTCAATGAACCCTGATGGTATCCCTGTCCTGTGCCAGTAGTGTTATCCCATTTCATGGTTAAGGAAGCTGTGAACAAGGCATTTCATTCAGAGTTCCAAGATATACGGAACTCAGGCTTTGGGATTTTGTTAAATAGAGCTGACACCGCCCATCCCATTTTCTTTTTTCTCAGCTGCTTCTTTCTTTACCTTCTGCTCTCTTCCTCCTCTGAATTTATGATGCAGAGGTCTCCTAGAAATTGTGTGGCAGTCAGTGAGAGGGAAAACTGTCCTCTGAGGCCCAAGTACAAATGTCAAGTGCCAAGCCGGGTGGTGGTGGTGCACACCTTTAATCCCAGCACTCGGGAGACAGAGTCAGGTGGATCTCTGTGAGTTTGAGGCCAGCCTGCATTACATAGTGAGTTCCAGGAAAGGTGCAAAGCTACACAGAGAAACCCTGTCTTGAAAAACCAAAAAAGAAAAAAAAAAAAAAACAAACAAACAAAAAACAAATGTCAAGTGCCTTTCCATGGCTCCACATCCACCATAAAGACCCCAGCTTCCTGCATTAGTGTGCTGCAGACTCAGGGTCTCTGTCTCTTTGTCTACACTGACAAACCCATGGACAGCCAAGTAGTCAACTTTTAGAAACACACAAAATTCATTGTAAGGCATATGGGAATCTGTCAGGAAGAGGGTTACTGAGCCTTCCCCACTTTTGACGGTGGTTAACTCAGGCACCTATTATTTTTTCTGAAAAGGTGTCATATGCCTTATTATGTGTCTACACCCACACACATGTACAAATACAAACAAGTGAACAATAATACATACACATAAAGAAAAAGAAAAATAAACCTTAAAAAATTGAACTGAATTTTTTTTTTTTTGGTTTTTCGAGATAGGGTTTTTCTGTGTAGCTTTGCGCCTTTCCTGGGACTCACTTCGTAGCCCAGGCTGGCCTCAAACTCACAGAGATCCGCCTGCCTCTGCCTCCTGAGTGCTGGGATTAAAGGCATGTGCCACCACCGCCCAGCTGAACTGAATTTTTAATCCTGACCCTCCCCAAACTTCCAAGAGCGGGGGGGGGGGGGGGGCGAACCCTAGGGTTGTGTTAAGTGTCTGGAGAGAAGAGCAGAAACAAACATTTAGGAAAACATATGAAATTTTATATGTGATATAACAATAGGCCAATTTACTCTTTTTTCTTGGGACATTTTTTCTGGATGATTTGTCACTTTTCTTGAGATGTCCCATTTGTCCAGTATTCCTCAGATTCCTTAGCCTTCATTCTCTTGAAAGACAAAAACAAAATCTCCCTTCTCCAAGCCTAACTTTGGGGAAGTCCCTTTTTGGCAAGTTACATCTGATTAAATGAAAAGGATTTGTTAGTGATATAAGTTAATTTTAATTGGATGATTATGCTGGTCGATGAACTATCACCTCTTCTAATTAAGAGGTCTTTCTTGTTTAAATCGAACCTTTATTAATTTTGATGGTATCCACAGCTTATCTTCTCCTGTAGAAACAAAAGCAAAACCTCGTCACCAACGGAACACATATCCTGGTTTCCATTCTGAGGTCAGCACATCCTTAAAGTATATAGGCTGATTTAACTCAGTAGTTTTTTTCTATTATCCAATGTCACTCCGCAGGGATGCCACAGGCAATGGGATCTGAGTCTCCACAGCCAATCTCTTCTGTCCTCTGAGCTGGGTAGCCTCTGCCTGTCCACTGGGCACACCCTCATGGCAGGTCACCCAACTCTTCAGTTCCTATTAAGTTTCCCAACTCTGGGACCAGCTGAACTAGAAGGAAACAGGGTCACCTTCTGAGTCTTGGAGATGGGGAGGAAATTTCTCAACAATCTAAGTGTGTGGACCAAGTAAAGTCTACATATGGAATCACAAAAGGGTCTCACAGGGTCTCAGAAAGGGCTCGTGCACTCACGAGTATGGCTGTCCTCTCCAAGCTCAAATAGCTCCCATGCCACAGTTTATTCATCTCTTAGATGGGAATGACAGGAATTAGCATCCTTTCCCACTCAGGCATCTGTGTTTAAAGCACAGCTGGTCTTTCTCTGTCTGCCCGGCCATGTGCCTGGACTAACCCATTGAGAAGGAGACCAACAGGGATTTTGCTTCTGTCAAGCTGGGCTGTATTAGCAGCTGGCCATAGAATGAATCCTGGAAGGCTGCTTTCTTAAGTTACTGGCTGCTAAGTTGAGTGGTCTTTTTGCTCTAGCCAGATCAAAATAGTGAGTAGGCAAGAAAAAACAATTTCTACTGAGTTTAATGCTACACTATCACAGGAGAGTGAACCGGAGGCTGTCTTCCTGTAGACTCACTAACAGCCTAAAAAGCCTATTCACATCATCCGAAAAGAAATATTTGGCCCAATCACAGTCTTGTCTCTTAGCACCTATCCTAGACCAACCCTCGTCTTTCCCCTTCAGCAGCAATCACAGCTCTGCTAGGCCTCCAGGGGATGTTTTCTGCCCTCTTTGCTGGGTGGGAAAAGTTTCAAGATCTTTTACAGTTTGTTGAGGTTGATAGCATGGGAGAGTCTAGAACAATGTGTCTCAACCATTCCTCAAGGAGGCTGCACTTTCAGGAGCCTGGGCAGTCAGCTATGATCCTTTCATAGTTTTCTCAGTGTCCTTTGAGCATTCAAGGCTGCTGCAATGGCATGAAGCAACTCTTCCTGGCTTTATGACAGTCCATTCGTTCAAGGCTGCCTAGGCAGTATGAGAGAATCCTGCTGTTGCTGCTTAGCATCAAAAGGCCCCATTTTCCAACATCTTTGCTTCCCTACTAGAAAACAAACATCAGACAAGTTCAAGTAATCAAAATGTAAAGACTTTAAACTTACTAGTACCGACTGTGCTCTGGATTGTAATATTGCTTCAGAGGTGCTCTAAGACACCTGTCCAGTGCCTTGGGGAGATAAGCCACCTTAACTAGAACATGTAAGGTCACACTATTTTGTGCTGTCCTTATGCCTGGGATGCCAGTCTGCTCTTCAGGTCAGACATAAAACTCCAAGCCCATCTGGCCATGGGGAGTGTCATTGTCTTGGAAGTCCCTTCCTAAAGAGACATCTTCTTGTGGAAGGTTGAGAAAAATAAAGGAATTTGCTTGGTTCTTTGAGTTCCCCGAGCTGGGAGCTGGGGGGATGATGAGATGCAAGCAGCTCATATCCAAGGAGGCTTCATTGAGTAGAAGGCCCAGAAGCATGCCCTGGTGTACCTGTTCAGCCAAGCATCTTGGAGTGGGTGAAGACTGAGTATGAGGGTGCCTGCTGATTAGTGTGCTAGGCGGTCTGTACCCTCTCTGCCTTGGTGTGCACAAGGGTAGGAAATCAACACATGGTAGAGTCCATTGCCCCTGAGAAACCTGAGTCTGCCCTGTTTGAGGGTGAAAACAGAGAAATCCTACACAAGGCTCCACTTTGGGTCTGGAGGTGCCCAGTTACACAGTCTGCATGGTGCGAGTTAGAGTTTTTTGGGCTGACATGGTGGAAGGTGACTTTGTTCACATTCTCCAGTGGTTCTTCGTTTTGTCAAGGGAGCCAGGGAGAGTCTGGCCCGTTTACATATCCAGAGTTATGTAGCTATTTGTTTCCTCCAAAATTGAAACTTTCTTTCCTGAAGAGAGAGGACTCAAAGGCTCATATGTCTTAGGAAACTTAGTAAATTAAGGAGAGTTGCAGCATTCACAAGAGCCCTCCCAAGGGTTGTCAAAGAAGTAAATGGAATTCTGGGGAGAGGCAATCCTCCAGACCAGGCACCTGTAAATTTTACAAGGAGCTCCATGGATACAGCTATCACGAGCTATCTGTCCCTCATGCTGTGGAGGGACTTTTAATGATACAGCTATCTTTGAGTGACCCATGCTCTTGTAACCTCTCACATGCCCCTGTTTGAAAACCCCAATACACTGACTGGCTTACTAGGTGGAACCGTGTATTTGGTTTACAATGGGTGAATCTGTGGTCAATAGTAGTTTGATCACCCCTCATCAGGAAAAGTCACACAACTGGTGTAGGCCCTGCAGATTAAATAGAGCTCCTAGAGCAGAACGAGGACTGCCTTTCCTTTCAGTGAAGAAGCATCAGGAATCTCTCATTGCCTTTGAGCCTGAAGTCCTGCTCCAAATCCTGACTAAAACAGGCAGAGATCTCTAAATAACTCTCAGGTAGAGAGCAGGCCCTGGCAGATGGCTTGGCTGGATGGGGTTGCTAGGAGTAAAACTGACCCCCAAGGGTAATTTTCCAGTAGCAGGAGGACCCCCAACAGAGATCTGAGTTTAGCAGCAGCGGCTGAGGCTAGACACCATTGAAGGAAGCCACACTTCAAGGCATCAGCCTCCCAACAGTAGCAGGCTGTAATTAACAGCTCACAGAGACAGTCAATTGCAGTGCCCAGGGGAAGATTGTGGCAATCAGGAATACACAAAAACAAGAGAAAACAAACAAACTATAACCCTAACCTGGGCAAGGAACAAAAGTGAGAAGGGACAACCCACACACATATCTTTGATGCTTCCCTTCTGACTTACCCGAGCCCATTCCCACACCTATAGAAAACAAACAGGCTGGGCTGTGGTGGAGCATGCCTTTAATCCCAACACTTGGAGGCAGAGGCAGGCTGATCTCTGAGGTTGAGGGCAGCCTGGTCTACAGAGCAAGTTCCAGGACATCTAGGGCTGCAGAGAAACAGGATTTCCCAAAAAACAAATAAAACATAACAAAAAACCAAAATAAACAAAAACCCAACCACCCAACAAACCAAACAAACAAAACTACTATCAACAACAACAAAAACCCCAAAACAACAACAACAAAACCCCACACGGGTTCTTGGTTGGACTCTGAGTGGCAGGTGGCTCCTGCTCTAGTCTGGAGAGACTTCAGAATCCAACTCTTAACTGGAATTCAGTTCTCAACCAGCTCTTGGCTCTGACAGGGGTCTTGGCTCCTAGAAGATCATTAGAGAAGATTGTCCCCAGGCCTGCTAGGCCTGTTGGAGACAGACTCCCTGGAGGTCATACTCAGATAAGGGGAGTTCTTCCAGTTCTCACTACTGCTCCGAGATTCATTGCTTTAGATTTGAGATCCACAGTTCAGGCCACAGCCTTGGAGACTCGGTGCTTCAGCCACAAGCATGGCAATTCCTCCAGCATTTGAGACATGCCAGATATGGGAGATCTTCCACCAGGAAGTGTGCACAGGACAGAGCCTCAGAGTTAAATTAGAAAGCAGCACATGTCTGAAATAAAACCAGAAGGAACAAAGGTGGACCAAGGAACACTGTTTGGTGACAACATCAAATAGAACATGAAGTCAGAGAAGGGCACTGTTGGGCTCTGGCAAAGTCAGAAAGGTGGTGGGCAGCTGTGGGAAGTGTCTGAGAAGAGAAGCAGCAGAGTCAGGGTGGCATTTTGGAAAGATCACCCTGACTGCACTTGTGAGAGCATGATGTTTATGGTCTGTAAAATCATCTAGGCTCAGGTCAGACTTTTGCTTATGGAGTAAATTCTCAATGAGGGATATCAAGGTCCTTCCCAGCTTTTTGTTTAGACATAATTCTGCAGTGAGTATCATAGCCAAATCAACACACACTAAGTCATTATAACCAATTTCTACTAGTAAGGATTCTTCATTCTCCATGGGTGTCACTGAAGAAGTTGAATGTTCTTACCACCCCACCAGGGGACTATCTGAGAGCTTGTTATGCCAGCCTAAGCTTGCATCCAGGAAGAACAGGGCCCTCTCAGAAAGCACCAGGGGAGTTTATGTGGTCAACTGTCTACACAGCAGAACCATTTTTGCTGATCTTTGAGCCCCACAAAGGCACATTTAGGGTCCTGGAGATTTTACAAGGGCCCAGGTTTCCTTCTGTACACTGGACCCTGGTTAGCCAGGCTGATATACATGAGAAATCCCCACCACTGTCCTGCAGTCTCCCTGACTTCTGTACTGATTCACAGTCAGTCATGCTCACAGCATGCTCTCATCTGCTGCACAATCTTCTGACTTCTCAGTGGCCTCTCTCCTGGGCACTGCTGGGTACCCCCAGCTCCAACCTCCTTCTTGGGGCTCAAAAAAATATTTGTTTGGTTATTGTGTACTTTTGGTGCCTGTCCTGGTTCTTGCTCTGTAGAACAGGCAGCCTTGAACTCACAATAATCTGCCTGACTCTGCCTCCCAAGTGCTAGGATTGATGGCATGTGCCACCACTGCCTGGCGAGACTTATAATTGGTACATCTTTCTTCCCAACCTTGACTCCTTTCCACTGGAAAATTGCCCCAGCTTGTCTCCAGACCATCTCCTGGCCATACCTCTACCATCTCTATCAGTGCTACCCTTCCCTGGAGCTCACTTCAGCCACCACACCCTCTCCTTCCTCAGGATACTATCCTTCTGGATGTCTGCCCACCCAACTCCCAGTCCTGGCCTCCCTCTATATCAACCCTTGTCTCTCTCAACCATGTGTCTCTTACAAACAGCAGGAAGCATCCTTACTGAGTCCCTGTAGGGTGAGACCTCTGACCAGGGAAAAGAACCTACGGCCTGGATACAGCAAGTATGTTCCAGGGCCTGTGGCTGGGATACAGCATACCAGAGTGGTTAAGCAAGAACACTCCAAAGTGATGTGGCTGGTTGAAAGACTGAAGGGATGATCCCTGACCTGTCCACTCCTTTTCCGGTTCAGAGAGGAGCTCACGCTACATTGTTTATGCATAACACACCAGTATACACACCAAAAAGAGAGAGGGAGAGAGGAGAGAGAGAGAGAGAGAGAGAGAGAGAGAGAGAGAGAGAGAGAGAGAGAGAGAAAGAGAGCAGATGCATTTCAGATGAGCCAGGTGGCAGCCTCTGACTTTCCTGCCAAAGACGTGATTATCACTTGGTGGCTTGAAAGCTCAGGCCATGGAGTGCTGAGCAGAGAAAGGACATAGTGAGCTGTGACTAATTGGCAGTGCAGTGGTCAGTGTATCCTGTCCTATGCGCCACAAAGGCCTTGTGGGAGAGCCAACCTGGGCACAGCTGGTTCATGGAATGTCAGGTATCCCTGACTATGGTGACCATGAGTTTGTGGAACATGACTCCAATCTAGGAAAGCTTCCCCATTTATTATTCTTTCTGTATGTGACATGATGTCATATGCAGGTAAAAGCTCATCAAAGAATTCATTATCTGTCAATTATGTTTCTTCTTTTTTTTTAAGAAATTTTTTATTCATTTTACATACCAACCACAGATCCCCTTCTCATCTCTCCTCACACTTCCCCCAGCATTCCCCCCAGCAACCTACCTCCCTATCTCCACCTCAAAAGAGATAAGGCTCCCATGGGGATTCAGCAGAGCCTGGTACATTCAGTTGAGGCAGGACCAAGCCCCTCCCCTCTGTACCAAGGCTGTGCAAGGTGTCCCATCATAGGTAATGACCTCCACAAAGCCCCCGCATGCACCAGGTATAGATCCTGATCCCACAATTATGTTTCTTCTTAGAGCTGATAAATTGCTTCTAAAATTGCTCATTTGAATTATCTCAACACTCTTCAAGGTAAACTTAATATTGTCTTGGGTTTTAGTTAAGCAGTGATCCAAGATTTTTTTTTAAATTGTGCTCATCAATAAAAGACTTAGAATTCATTTGTGTTTCCTTTCCCAGCAGTAACTAGCTTTAGGAAATGATTTGGACCACTTTCCTTTTTTGCTTTCCATATTTCTAGAACTACTCTTACAATCTGCAGATTAGCCTCACTCTAGGGGATGGGATAATGGGATGGGAGGGCTTTGGCTACAGATGTTTCTGCATGTGAATGTTGTGACTGTGAATGCACCTGTGTGGAGTTGTGCATGCTGACCAAGAAATCCCTCAGGAAAATCTGTGTGCAGATAGGTTTCCCATCTAATAACTATGATGAGCAGATTCCCATGGGAAAATGGTGTAGAAGCTCCACAATCACATGCCTTAAACTGAAGCAGTGGTTCTCAACTTGGGTAATGCAGCCACTTGTAACTTTGGGGTCCACAGACCTTAACTAAGACCATTGGAAAACAAAGATATTAAATTATGACTCATAACAGTAGCAAAATCACAATTAGGAATTAACAACAAAAATGGTTGGTGTCACCACAGCATGGGCAACTATAGTAAAGGGCCACAGCATTAGGAATGTTGAGACTCACTCACCTAAAGCATTGAGCATGTAACTAAACCAGAAGGAGCCACAAGATTTCAGTAATGCATTTCAATCCTGGAGAGTCCCTCACAGAAGACAACTTAAAAGAAAATCACCCAGAGCAGTAATTGGGCTCATGAATCACTGCTGTTCTACAGCAAAAGCTGCTTATGGGTACAGGTTTCCTGTCAATGCAGTGATATGTAAGATTGGGCTACTACATCGCAGCAGGCGAGCAGCAGACATCCTAAGGAGTCAACAGAGTAGAGTCCCTTCCCCAGGTCCAAGATGGGGACAGCAGAGTCAAGAGCATCAAGGGTAAAGGCAGAGATGGGTGCTGGTTTCCAGACTCACATAGATAACAGCTTGGAGCAGAGCAGGCCTTGGTGTTTACCTGTGTTAGCTACTCCCATAGTGCACTCCACATCTCCTCTGGGTTACACAGCAAGCATCCATCTTTTAGGGTGCTGAATCAACCCACAGAGAGGAAATCCCTGCCCATCACTCTTTGCTAAGCCCTGTGAGCAAACTGCCAGAAATAAAAGAATACACCCAGTGTCCTGTGAGCTCTGTAGAAAGGGGAAAAAATGAACAGTCTCTGGGGCACCCTGAACGCATGATTGCTTACCTGCTTCACACTAACCCTGGAAACAACGTCTTGAGAAATTTATCTCAGAATCTGGGGTTGGTATGGATGCAAGAGCTAGGTCTCTGTCCTTAGTAAGGAAAAAGCACTCATGTTTAAATTTCTAAGTTGCTCGCATATGTTGCAGGGATGCTAGGGATAAAGGAGGGTTGGTTTGAAACAGCCAAGCCAGGAACACTAAAGATGAGACACAAAGAGTTTCTGTGATCAGTAGGACAGTCAAGCCATCTCACACTGGTAAAGACAGGGCTCCCGTCTAGTGTGAGCAGTCCAACCAGGCCACCAAGTCCTTCAGGAAAACACCCATGGTACTATTGTCTCCTAAAATGGCCTAGCTTCTCCAGCAGCTAGTTGTGAGAGTGAGTACAGTCTGTGTCTAAGAAAGCCTCCCATTTCGGTGTCTCAGGGAAGCCTTTCACAACGACCCAGGAGATAAGGAGAAGAGGAAGGACAGTTGCAGCTGCTTCTTGGTGACTGTGAAGAAAGAGAGCTGAGGATAATTAAAAGCACCTGGGACAGCTGAAATGTCAGAGGACACAAGACCATGCAGTGGCTAATGGTGACCAGACAGACAAGGTCCACAACTCACAAAGCCCTAGTCAGGGATGGATAAAGGGGCCTGTGGTGGGAGAGGGTTGAGCCATCCCTGACTAGGTGGGCAATAGGTGAACAGAACAAGATCATCTCCTTGGGGTGGGCTGGACCATGTGGACTGTGGGCCCTCCAGTGTCTCAGCCTATGCTATCCCAGAGAACTAACCCATCTCCTAACAATTACCTCAGCCATTGTCCAGACTATGCCATGATCATATTAAAAACAAAAGCACGAAGTGACAGAGCTCAGTGGCTCTTTTAAATTTTGGGAATGTCACCTACTCTGGGGAGTCTCTCTAACTTTTCCTCAGTTCTGCCCCTTCCTGCAATGATTCTTTGTAGAGCTTGAATCCAGAATTGCTTACTCCTCCTGCCTTTCACCTTCACAGCTGTGAGACAGGTTGGGAGCCAGTACCCAGGGTTGATCTTTGATGCCCTCAGGTATCTGGGTCACCCTAGACCTTGGTCAAGCACAGCTAGGTAGAGAAAGGTCTCCATCAGAATGAGCTTGTGAACACTGGAGGAAATCAGCCCTGTTGGGAGCACAGTCTGGCAGGAGGATCTTGCCCTGGCCTACCCACATATTTGCCATCATATGGGGCTCTTCAAGACAGCACAACCAAGATTGGGGCATTTTTTTTGAAGGACATTTGCATAAATTAATAAAGTGATTTAGCTGGGATCAAGGGCCTGCTGAGTTTGAAAAGGTCTTTTTGTTACTCCCTGTGACTGAATTTGAACAAAACTAGAGGTGTCAGCTAAGCAGCAAACCAGAGCCACAGGTTCCACACCCCCACCGCACACAGACTCACTGCAGTTTTTAAAGTACTCCCTGCTCTTTGCAGCCCTAAAGTGCTTCAGGCTAGGCACCTCAGAGGACAAGCCCACAGCCACTGAGCCTGTGCAGGCCAGAATGTGTGATTGGACACATTGTAATTACGTAGAGTCTCCAGAAGACAAGCCTTCCGGGTTAAGAGTCACAGCTGTACCTCTGGCGTCAGACTGTGAGGACACTGCTTTTAAGTCTTCAGAACTCGGGTCTCATTGAAAGATTCCTGGCATGGAGTCTCGCCAGGGCTGCTGCCACATTTTCACCAGGATGCTGTGTCTAGGAGCTAATGAAGACCAGGAACAACAGCATGGTCAGTGAAATGGTTCTGACTCCACTTGAGCGAAGTCCGGGAAGCAAATTTGGTGGAAAGGCCAGTGGCCAGGCACTTCGATTACCCAGCTCTGCCTGTGGGCCCTCTCCAGGCTTTCCAATGATTCATGGGCCACGATGCTCAGATCTTTATCTTTATGTTTTTCTCTCTGGCAGGTGGGAATGCAGTGGTCCTGAAGGCTGGAGAGGAAGGAGGCAAGAAAGGGCTTTTACAGAGCAAAATTGCTCAGGGTGAGCTTGATCAGGGCGAACTTGCTCTGGGCGAACTTGCCCCAAGGAAGCCTGCTCAAGAAGAGCTTGCTCAGTCCGGTCTTACTCAGGAAGCCACAGGAGTGGTAGAGGCGGGAGAAAATGAAGAAGAAGAAAGGAAAGGAAAACACGCTGACGATGTCAGTTCTGGCCCCATGGACAAGGGAATCCAGTCGGAAGGTGGCCATGACACCAGTGTTAAACAGCAGCCTCAGCAAGAGGCAGCAATGCCTGAGGGCACCAACAGTCTCCAGGCTGGGGACAACTTGTTTTTCCAGAGCCAAACCAGATTCACCCAGTCTCAGCTGCAGGACCTGGAGCGTCTTTTCGAAGAGAATCGCTTCCCCAGCTTTCAAGTAAGGTAAGCAGAAGGCCTGCTAGGCGCCTGGTTTTCAGGCAGTGCATCCAGGCTGTCCTTTGGTGCTCCCTGACCCCTGATTTCCTCTAGAAACAAAGCGACCATGTCTGGACCCTCCAGCAGAAATTGGATTCTGGAGTAAGCAGATGTGCCCTAGTCCAACTGGAAAGATTGTGTTTTGTTTCCTCTTTAATTGGCGCTTGAGTGGGAAATTTAGACAATGCTTGTTCTAAATAAGTCTCTGTAAGTATGAGTGAGAATCCTGAGGTGTGGCTGGGAAAATGCAGGAGGGATTCCACCTCAGATTAAAATTTGACTAATACTTTTCATCGTGGAGCTTCTCTTAATGAAGCTTTACATGTTAAGTACATAGACCACATACCTGCATTTGGGGGATTACCCTTAATTTTGGTCCCTGAAAAAAACCTGTTACTAATGTAAGTCTCAAAGTTGGTATGAGGAATACTGTGTGTGTGTGCTCGTGTTTGTGTGTGTGTGTGTGTGTGTGTGTGTATGTACATGTGTGTACACACAAGTGTGGACACAAACATTTAAAAGCAATCAGGACATGTCCTTATACAGGTTATTTCCACCAAAACGCCTAAATGTTGGAATCTTTTCACTTCAGGAAGGCTCTTGCAAGATCTATGGATGTGCAAGAAGAAGATGTGCAGGTCAGTATTTTAAAAAAATTAATGTTTTGGAAGGGCTCCACATCTTCTGATGGTGCTGTCTAGAAGAGAGGTATAGCACCAAATTGGGACCCTGATGTTGCATCCCAAGGATGCCAGACCAGTCCACAGCCAGGCTAGGCTCAAGATGACAAAAGACCTCCATTTTCTCAGGCAGGAAATGCCAACCTGGACACCTGAAACCTAAGTTGCCAAGATGCTTTGTCTGACCCTCGGTGAACATAGTGTGTTCTCCATGACCTTCTGAAGGCTGTGCAGCCCGGGTGCCTCACTTAAGTGAAGAGACCATGTTCTTGCTCACCTTCAATTCTTTCACTCTGTGTGTCTCAGAAAACCTTTTCTCAGACTTCTTGATCTAGTCTGTAAATGTCCCATGCCTGGCTTAGTTCTGAATCAATACTGGGACCAGGAACATCAAACGGCCCATAACCCTTTTACCAATCTTTTGTTGGTTATGTATGTGAACTCTGCTCACCATTACAATCAGCCCTGACTTTTCCAGACCACATGCCCACGAGGGAAAAGGCCTATACACACTATGCTAGGAGGCTAGGGAGGAAGCATAGATCAGGAAAAAGTGCCCTTTGTCTCATAAAATGTGCATTCTGGAAACTCACAAAAGGCTATCACCATGGAGCCTTTTACAGACAGCTTTGGGCCTTGAGATAGTACTCCAGGGTTCCAAGAGAACTGTTTTTGATACTTTTCAACACACAGCAAGGACCAGGAACAACCCATGAGCTAGATCTGCATCCTTTCCTGAAAGAATGCATTAAAAATATCAATTGATGGAGAGAATAGACAATATTCTGAGTCTGTTCCATAGCAGAAGGACTGGGTGTGGGGGTAAATGTCCTCAGCGGTTTCATGGGGGTGTTTTCACTGTTTCAATGAGAATGAAACCTGTTGCTTCCAGCATTCTGAACAATCAGTACACACTTGAGGTAAGTCTTCAAACGTTCTTGGGGTTAGATCGTTTGAAGTTTCTGGGCAATAAGAAATGTGGAGCTTTGCTAGGGGAGTAGCTCTGTCCTGGAGCACATACCTAGCACACACTGGCCCAGAGATGGGTTCCATATACGTTCTAAAATGTTAGTAAAATTGAGCCAGTATACATGGTTACAGGATACATGATTCAGTGGTGGTACAGTACAGTGTACTAAAGCAACCCTTTCTTCTGCTTGTAGGATTGGTTTAGGAACAGGAGAGCCTTTTTCAGGAGAAGCACTACACTATCAATGCTGATTGATGCACCACCTGATCCCCAGAACAACGATCCCTGAAGATTTTGGAGCAGCTCATGTGTGCCACCTCTGTCCAGAGCCAGATGACCTGGAACCTGGCCCTGCCCCCAATGTCTTGGCCACCTGTGATGGCCATGACATCCTTTTCTTCCCTGCAATTATCTCAGCAATAAAGAGGTGGATTCTAAGTATGTTGGTTCCATTGTTTTTCAGGTTACTAAAATGTAGGTATAAGTATTTGAATCATAGTAGCCTATTCCAGAAATGGCATTTATGGCAGGAGGTGACACTGGCAAGCTGTGGTCCCTGTGCCTTGCCAAGGGAGGAAGATTTCCAGGTGCTATGCTGCTTCATGCTGACCCCATATGGTTCTCTGTACCCTCATCATGGCCTTGTCAACTCACTCCACTTCTGTGGAACAATTATTTATAATGTCAGGTGGGGTAAGTCTCCAGCAGAGGACACTGTGTTTCTAGTCATGGCTGTTCCCACCCACACTCCAGTAAGTCCCACCCTAGACCCAGATGGAAACTTTGACAGTGGGAGGAAGGGGTACATGATGTGTGGTTTGCACCCTTTCCATGGACATCCAGGGCACTAGGAGCCACACTGGCCAGAGTCCTGATGCTTCATAGGGAGAGGAGAATCCATCCATCCAGGACAGAGGGAGGTTTCTGTCTCATTTCTTCCATTCCAGCTCAGGGAGCATATGGTCTCACCCTCGTCTGTTCATTTAAGGTGTCATAGAGACTCAGAAATGTGGAGTCTGGGATGTTGAGAAATTCTCCAGTCTTCAACTAAGCCTCATGTGCTCCTTGTGAGTTTTTCCCCCCTTCCCCACTCTCCATGCTAAAATCAGCCTGCAATCTCCCATAGCCCCATTCCCAAGGTGTTCTGTGAGGTCCAAAACCATGGGCCAGGTCAGGCAGCCAGATCTGTGCAGGTCTTCTAAAATTAAGAATCAATGTCTATCCCCCATCCCATGCTTAGGCCACGCCCCAGCCCATTCTCACTTCAGAGACCCACCCACTAATGTAGGAAGCACACAGAAAGCCAATAGCAGAGGAGGGCCTGAAACTTTGTAGCAGCAACCTTCTGAAAGCTTCCAGAGTAAGGCTCCTGCCAAAGACCTCAGGGATGGTGTTGGTCACTAGGCTTCTGAGGAGTAGCAGCCATGGAACACCTACACAATTACAACGACAACTTCTACTGTCATCTGGAGGACTATGAGTAGGACAGCGGTCCCCACCCTGAACAGGAGGGAGCAGCCAAAGAAGGTGGCAGGGTCTAGGAAGGAGCTGTAAACCTGGAGGACAGTGAGAACCAACAGGGCAACCTCAACCATGGAGGTCACATGAGCAAAGAGGAGGGGCAGGAAATGTCTATGTGCAGATTTATTGGTGAGGGAGTAACTAGAACTGTGAGGCAAGTCTTTTGATAGAAGGAAAACTCCTACTCAGGCACCAGGGCTCCCAAATATTCCCACACAAAAGAGGAATTGTCTGGTCATATGCTACTTCTTTAGTGTCCTTCTCGTCTCAGAGTGACCAGAACAATTTGGAAAAAGGTGACTGCCGTGGGCTCAGTCTAGCTACATGCCAGTGAAGGGGCTGCTTTGCTGACTATTCTGGGATGGGGACCAGGGATTAAATAAAGGCCTGCTCTTGAACCTTTATTCTAAGAAATTGGAAGTGTGTGTGTGAGTGTGTGTGTGTGTGTGTGTGTGTGTGTGTGTGTGTTCAAGAGAAAGGTGAGGAACCTCAGCACAGGTATGACAATTCTCAAAGCTTTTGCCAGCACTCATGAAGGCTGAACAGTACTACTCAACTCCTCCCCAGCAGCCCTGGTGAAGATGAGCCCTCTGATCTGCCTGCTGAGCGGCCAGCAGGCCCTGCAACCCTGCCCAGCTCCTGGAAAGGCAGAGCATGGAAGCATGACAGGCTCTAACTTCATTTTCTGTGAAATCCTAAAGAAGAACCTCCCAGATAAACACATTCACTTAATAACCGTTCTCTGCCAAGTACCAGGGACCCAATGTGGAGTGCTAGACCAAGAGATATGGTCCACACATTTCCACAAGACCTCAGAATTATTGGGTTTTTTTTTCCTTACTCACTGCAGATTTGTTCCCATAGTTGATCATCCCCATTTCCTAGGAAGATAATTCCCCAAGAACTGGGCACTCAGTTGAGACGCCACTTGGAAGGTTCCTTCTACACTCTACTTGCCCAAGGGCCACACCATCCCTGTAAACACATCCTGCTTACTGAAGCTCCAAAATGCTGTTGGTTTTGGACCTCAGTGGCTCAGTCCATAGCAACTGTCAATCATCCCAGGAAGCCAGGAAGGAAGGCTTCTGATTGGTTAAAATAACCTGGATGTTAGGTCGTTAAGGTAGAGAAGAGAAAGTAGCCTTCCTGGTGGAGTAGTTATCCTGGCAGAAGTGTATGGGTCTTCCCCTCAGAAAGTCAAGAGACACAAAGGAAGGCAAACCTCAAGCGACTTTGATAGCATTCCTGTCATGGAGCATGAAAACATCAAACACCTGCCTCTTGAGGGACCTGACCAGGAAAAATGGAAAGGTCAGTGCATGCTAGGAGTGGTGGGTTGGCCATGTCCGTGAGGAGATGTTGTTCCTCAGAGGTGACTGGAGAGGCGTGGGGCACTGAGGACTTCGCCTGCCTTGATGTCATAGCGACTTTGCACCACTCTGGTCCCTGTCGCCTCTTCTTTCTGTTTTCTATTTTCAGGTGCTGAGACACCGATGCTCTCCCCATATGAAGAGGGAAGAAACAAGGAAGAGAGTGGAAGGGACCACCCTGCATCGGGAGCCCCAACAGCAGAATGGAGAGGAGTAGAACAGAAAAACAGGGAAGACTGGAGAAGGTCCTTCTGCTGCTGTACCTTCGGGCCTCGTGGATGACCGAGAGAGTGCCAGTCCCAATAGCCAGGAGAATGAGCGTCCACGTCAGAAGCCAGTTCCTGAGAGCATAGGGGGTACTGAGGCTGTGCAGCTTTGTGACCTGTGTACAGCATATGTCACATCTGGTGCCCTGAGTACAGTGTATGTCAGTAACAGTGCCTGGTGTATAGCCTGTGCCTGTTACTGTGTGCCAGGTACAGCCTGTGCCTGTTACTGTGCCTCAAGTACAGCCTATGCCTGTTACTGTGCCTCAAGTACAGCCTATGCCAATCACTGTGCCCAATGTAAGGACCCTATAACTGTTACTGTGCTCCAGGTACAGCCTGTGTCAATCACTGAGGTCCAGATACAGCCTATGCCTGTTTCTCTTCCTCATGTATAGTCTATGCCAGTTACTATGTCCAATGTACAGCATATGCCAGTTAAGTTATCTAGCACACCATCTACGGCAGTTCCTATTGCACACCCTATGCCATTCCAGGTGGGTTGTGTACAGCCATACCAATTACAGTACCCAGTGTTCAGTATATACCAAATACAATGTCACCCAATGAGCAGCCTGTGCCATTACAGGACCCCATGTCCAGCCTGTGTCAGTTCTGACGCCCAGTGCACAGTCCATTCCAGTTACCGTGCCCAAAATGCAGCCTGTGCCAGCACTGGGGTCCTGCAGCTGCCTCTGTGACAGGGCTACAGCTGCAGGAGTTGGAACACCTTTTCCAGAGAAATCACCATCCAATGCTGAGGAAGGGTAAGCACCTTGTGTGGCTTCAAGTCCCTTCATAGGAAACAAGCTGGTACAGAGAGGCCTCTGGCTTGCTCTCAGCTGTCCTTCTTGTCTTCATTTACTGAAAAGTTCAGATTACATTTTGAAGTTTTATTTTGTCTTGGCATGAGTGTGGTGGGGGGACGAGAGGAGCTGTGTCTCACATTTGAAGGTAGAAGGACAGCTGGAAGAACTTGGTTCTCTCCTTCCAGGATGTGGGTCCTGGGCTCAAAATCATCTCCTCAGGCTGGCTGGCAGGCATGTTCATCTGCTGAGCCATTTTGTCTGCCTCCATTTTCCCCTCCAGAACTAAAGCCACCCACACACTCCAGCCTGCAAGACCCCTGCCTTGCTGTCCTAGGCTTCCAAAAGGGAGTGGGAGCTCTATAAACTGGGAGTGGAGCTATTCTCATGTAGTATTTAGGTGGAACAGGTAGAAATGTTTAGCGGGGCAAGCCTGAGGTGTGGTTGGGATAATTCAGGTACCACACTGCCTTTGTTTATAATGTTGATACATTTGTATCCCCCTCCCTCCTCCTCTCCTCACATGGCTCAGTCTGGTCACATCCACTCTGGACTCTCCCAGATGTCCCCGCATTTGGTTATGCTCTCCCACAAATCTATTATAGACTTATCTTCCACCATACTAGGTGCAAGACATGTTCCTACATCTTTATGTCTTTTTTTACATTCAGTATTTATATCAATATCTATATACAAGTGCATTCCATTACTTTAATGTTGTCATCCTTAGAGTAGGTTTTCTCTGTGGAGTAGTCCTGGGGTTATGACCAATAAAGGATTCAAATTAGTGTAGCTAGGGGTTCCATGATCCTAAACTGTTTGAAATACTGCAAAGTAAGCATAGATTCTATCATTACAGGAGTAATATGGGTGTGTGGATACTGGACAGGCAGAACCCAGCACTGACAATGTTGATGTAAGCTTGGTTAAACAGAGACTGATGGGAATGGGAAAGCATAGTGTCCAAATGCCCGGTCCCTCTGCTGTTTTGAAACATCTGGTTAGGCCACACAGATAAGGACACCCAGCTTTGTAATTATCTGAAGCACGCTGGTGCATCTGCCTGAAAATCCTGCTGACTTACTCAATAGTGAATTACTGTGAGGAGGGGGGAAGGGCATGCGACGTTTGGACATTAGTCCAGGGACTGTTCTGCAGTACTGGGGTGGAAACCAGGGCCTTCCACATTCTAGGTAAGCACTGGACTCTGTTCCAGCCCCTCAGCCCCACACAGCATTAGAGTAGTGAGACAGCAGGATCTTCTGTGCAACCTAAATTATAGAGAGCAGCTAATGTCACACGATGTTTTTTCTGATTATATCCTGATTACCCTACTGAACAAATCCCTCTTCCCTCTCATTGCAGAGATGGTTCAGGAAGAGGAGAGAACAGATCTGGTGAGGGAAGAATCTGCCAGGACTTAGCAGTGCTCCTCCTGGGACCCGCTCCACCTCAATCTAAAGATTGTGCAGGAGACCCAGTGTGCCCGCCTTAACCAGGATCCACTTGCACATGCATTTTTGCCTTCCGCCCACATGTTCTTACATCTTTCTTCCCTAAGAACCTGTATTTGAAATAAAGAGATTCTCAGTTTGCTTTATTCATGTGTCTTCTGCATTAGTGTGTTATGTATGACAGTTATCAAGGAAATGCCATTTAAAGAAAATGACAAGGTCTCTTTCTGTGGGGGCACATCACTGAGTGAGCATCAGTAGCCTTTTATGTCATGGGAGTTTGTCAAGTGGTGTTTACATTGACCCATAAATTCTCCTGTCCTCCATCATAGTGTGTTCTTCCTCACCCTCACCATGTTGTACCACACATGGGCAAGAGGGACATTGAAAATCTCTAGGGAGATGGTGTTTATCCAGACAGAGCTGGTTCTGACCATACCTGGGATTTCATACCAACCATAGAACTTGAGAGAACCATTTTTGTTTGTTTCTTTTTAAATTGTTTTCGTTTTTGTTTTCTCTTTCCAGTGGACAAAATGTCTGTTGCATTTTGTCAAGTAGACAGAAGCTAGATGCATCTGGAAAGAGGGAATCTCCATTGGAAAATGGCTCCATCCTGTAAGCCATTCTGAGGAGCGTTTTCTTGATTAATGATTGATATGGAAGGGTCCCTCCCACTGTGGGTGGAGCCACCCCAGAGCAGGTCATCCTGGAGTGTATTAGAAAGCAGGCTGAAGAAGCCAAGAGGAGCAAGCCGGTAAGCAACATCTCTACACAGCCTCTGCCTCAGTTCCTGCCTCCAGTTCCTACCCTGACTTCTCTCAATGATAGACTGTAAGCTCTGAGAGGAAATAAACCCTTTCCTCCCCAGTTTGCTTTAGTTCCTGTGTTTTATTGCAGAAGCAGAAAGCCAACTAAAGCCAACTCAAATAAAGAAATGGAGTGATAAAATCTCTCCTCCCTCAATTTCTCCCGTCTCCTCCTTCCAACTCCTTCCATGCCTTCCCCCACTACTCTCACATTAATTGCCTCTTGTCAATTATTCTTCCTACGTATAGACATATATGTATGAATAAATGTGTGAATATGGCCTGCTGAGTCTGCTTTAGTTGTTTGTGTGTATGTGATTTCAGGGCTGCTCCTTTGCCTTGACTAACCACTGAGAGGGCTCATCCCTGGGAGAGGTCAATTCCCCCTCTGTCTGTAGTCACTAGCTGCCCACAGTTCTCTGTCTGGGAACAAAATAAAGCCCAGGCCTAAAATCCCAGTACAAAGTGTCTCTCCTTCCATGGAGACTTTACCATCTCTCCATCATCTTGTCTGTTGATATGGCCAATGTTCACATCTCATTTATGCTGCCAGTTCTGTGAGTGACTGTTTCACAGCAGACATCCTGGTATTGAGGCTCTTAAAATCTTTCAGCTCCCCTCTTCCCCTGCCTTTCCTGAGTCATAGATGCAGGAACTGTGATGTAGATATAGGCATTGGGGCTGTGCTCCCCATGAGCCATTGTTCTCTGCATCCTGTCCAGTTGTGGCTTCTCTGATGGTCTCTGTTTGCTGTAGACAGAGGGTTCTCTGATTACGGGTGGTAGTCACACTTATGTAAGGATAAGATTAATTATTCGGTTTGAATTATTCCAGTCTATCATCGTGGCAATTGTAAATTCTCTTCTAAGATACATAACCTCACTAGCCCTGGGATGTTGTCTAGGTTTCTAGGATGAGGGATGATTTTCCTCCTGTGGAGTGGGTCTTAAAAGTCCAAATAGACAGCTGTTGGTTACCACCAACATGGGAGTGTTACTTGTGACACCTCTCTGGATATTTGGACAACAGCCAACAGTCAGGGTGAACCAGCTCACAGAAGCTAAGGAAGAGGAGCATCAAGAGCCTAGTGACTACAAGACTGATGAATTCCTAGCTCTTCCACAATCAACAAATGGCGGGCAAGAGACCGCAAGCAGGCTACTGCTCTGTGATACAATTCTTCAGTATACTGTCCCTGGGAACTTCAGGAACTTGTTGCTCAGAAATTCTTGCTGAAGCAACCAAGCTGTCTATATATCCCAATTTAAAACATCATGTTCACTCTGACTTTAGGGACTCCATAGCTACTTCTTATATTTTTCAGGACAAAGAAAGTTTACAAGCTAAACACTAAAATCTGAATTAACAAAGAAAGTCCATCCTCTTCTAAATGCTATTGGTGCTTTTTCCTCACCTGAAAACTTAGCATCACTTCATACTGTAACCTTAAAAACTCTTTTTGGCTGGTGAGACAGCTGGCTCAGTGGTTAAGACACTCCTAGTCCCAGCTCCAGTGAGAAAGAGAACAGAGTAGACGTTGTCCTCTTACTCCCATACAAGCATTGCAGTGGCCTCCACCAAAACAATAAATGCAAAAATAAAAATACATTTAAAAATCAGGACTGGCCAGAGTTGGTGGTGCACACCTTTAATCCCATCACTTGGGAGGCAAATGCAGGCAGAAATCTGTGAGTTCATGGCCAGCCTGGTCTATAGTGAGTTGTACAGGACTGCACAGAGAAGCCACGTCTCAAAAAACAAAATAATTCTCGCTCATAAAAACCCTCCTCATTCTCGCTAACTGGACTCCCAGAGATCCACCCGGGGCCTAGCCATGGATCTCTGCATCCAGATCCCTCAGTAGTTGGATGAGGTTTCTAGCACGACAATTAGGGTGTTTGGTCATCCCATCACCAGAGTGAGTCTACCAGGTTGATCTCAGTCCTGGGAGGAGGCTTTGCCCTGGAGGAGGTGGGAATGGGGGGTAGGCTGGGGGGGAGGTGAAGGGGATGGGAGGGGGGAGAACAAGGGAATCCGTGGCTGATATGTGGAACTGAGTTGTATTGCAAAATAAAAATAAAAAACAAACAAATAAAAAAGTAAAACTGGAGAGTTGGCTGAGCAGTTAAGAGTGCAGGCTGCTCTTCCAAATGCTGCAAGTTCAAATGCCAGCACACAACCGCCTATGCTCCACAGAATCCATTGTCTCTGGTCTCTGCAGGTACCTGCACACACATGGCACACACTCATAAAGACACACATAGACACATAAATAAAATAAAAATGCTTTTAAAAGAACCATTTTTCTTTCTCTTCATAGTCATTCCTGGAGCTCAATGATTCAGCCATTATCACCCCACTCCCCAAACAATTCCTGCATAGAAACACAAAGGCTCAGATTTCCTAGGCTAGAGCGGGAATATAGCTCAGTTATAAACTATATGTTACATACTTGAGCTCCTGGGTCCAATTCCAAGCACTATACAGAAGAAAAAAAATAAAGAAAATAATCAGAATCCCTCCCAGGATACAATATCCACACAAGACCCACAGCACCTCACTAGGGTTCAGAATCCATAGGCTGAGGCTGGGGTCCAGCGGGAGAGCATGTGCCTAGCACACACAAGGGCCTGAGTGTGATTCCTGGCACTGGAGGGGAGGGCAGGAAATCTATATGAATGAACCAGCTCACTACTAATAAAAAGTGTGTTATATCATGCTGCTTCAATTCTAAAATGGCAGAGAAAATACGAACTTAAATCAGCAATAAATAGTTAAGAATCAGAAGCAAAGAACAAGAAGGAAAAGACATACAGAATAAAGTTAATCACAAAATGCTTTCTGGGAAAATGTAAACATGGTTGACAAATTCAATACAGTTAAGTTGCTGGAACAATTGAAACATGACAAAGAAGGCATCAGTGGGACTACAAGACACACAACACCCTGAGAGAACCATGACAGCAGCATAGAAGAAGGAGAAGAATCAAGTTCTAAAGATGCAAAATATGTTCTTAAAAAACCTCATAACAAAAAACTTCTCAGCGCTGGAAAAAGAGGTCAATCCAGATGTGAAGTGCTTAGAACACCAAGAGACAGACCAGGAAAGAATTGGCCCTCCTCACAATTAGAACATTAAAGACACAGAACAAAGACAGCATCTCAGCAGCAGCAAGACACACCATGTCCCATAGGGCAGAATGGCAGTATGGCAGCAGATTATTCGGCTGCAACTTTACAGCCAGGAGGCCCGGGCAGATGCATTTCAATTCTGACTCAACTGCCAACCCAGATGACTATAGCTAGCAAAACTGTCTGTGGTAACTGAAAGGAAAATACACACTTTCCATGATAAAAAAAAAAAAAAACAGACTAAAGGAATGCATGAGCACTAAGCTAGCTCCATAGAAAATACTTACAGGAATCTTTTAGACTGAAGAGAAAAACAAATTCCTCCACAAATCCACAGCAAAGAATAAACCACACTAGGATAATAGTTAAGCAAGAGGGGAAAAGAAAAAAAATCTTCAAAATCAACAAATGGCAGTAATTAACACCCACTTTTCAACAATAACTGAATATTAATGGCCTCAATTCCACAACCAAACTACAGGGGCTCCCACACCACTGGGCTCTTTGAACACCTGCAATCACATGCACAGACCTACATATAGACATGGGCGCACACAATTGAAAACAAAAATAAATCTTTGGAAAAAAGGGCACAGACTAGTAGATTGCATCAAATGACAGGAAACATCTACTTGATGCCCCCAAGAAACAGATGTCACTACAAAGGCAGATGTCACCCTAGAGGGAAAGAATGGAAAAAGATCTAAGTAAATAGACCTAGGAAACAAGAAGATACCACTATTCCCATAGCTGATGAAACAGACTTCTAACCAAAACTAGTGAGAAAATATAAAGAGAGTCACTTCATACTGACTAAGGGAATGTAAGAGGATTTTATGATTTTAAAAGTATGCCTCAAGCAAGTACACCTGATTTCCTAACAAATAATATTAGATTCAAGCCTGATTAACTCTAGCCCAATACTAGTGGGTGACTTTAATACCCAACTCTCTCCAATTGATATGTCTCCCTACACAAAAAATAAACAAAAATATGCAAATTAAATGATATTATAGATCAAATAGACTTAACAGACATCTATAGACTAGTCCATCCAAACACTGCAGAATATACATTATTCCCATGGAACTTTCTTCAAAATACATCACATATTCTGAGACAAAGCAAGTCTAAACAATTACAGGAAAACAATTCCTTGTAGTTTACATGATCACAATGGAATGAAACTACCGGAGGTGGTGGCACACACTTTTAATCCCGACACCCAGGAGGCAGACACAGAGGGATCTCTGTGAGTTGGAGGTCAGCCTGGTCTACAAAGTGACTTCCCAGACAGCCAGGGCCGTTACACAGAGAAACCCTGTCCCAAAACACAACAACAAAAAAGCCAGAGAGAGTGCAAATAAATGATACATATGAGAGTCCTCAAAAATGAAGGATAAACCAAACCCCAAATCAAGAGATGAAAAGAAATCAAGATCAACGCAGGAATTATTTAAATGAGAACAAAAATAACAATAAAGAATCAATGTAAGTAGAAGTTGATTCTTTGAAATGTATGATTAGGCAGACTAACCAAAAGACAAAGATTTGAATATTAGAGACATGAATACACCAAAATCTGAAATCTAATTGTTTACTAAGTTTAACATCAAGCTGTGCTGACTAGCTCTTGTGGATTTTATGTGTCTAGAAGACCTAAACCAAACACTACTATTTCTGAATCTTCAAACAGCTATGCATTTCAAGGCCTAAATATATGGGAACGAGAACATATATAACACTAGGAAATGCCCATTAACAAACAACCTGCATAAATAGGTATTGTCAGGGCCAGCAAGATGACTCAGATGGTAAAGGTACTTGCTGCTAATGTCTGTCAGCCTGGGTTCAATCCCTGGATGCAGTGGAAGGAGAGAAACAACTCCTCCAAGTTATCTTCTGACCCACACACATGGCTCATGCACTTACATACACAAGAAGGAGCTTAAAGGAAAATTTAAAAAATCTCAACTAAAGCTGTCTCAGTCACTCCCCATCAGTCACTCCCCATCAGTCATTCCCCCCATCAGTCACTCCCCCCATAAGTCACTCCCCAGCAGTCACTCCCCCCATAAGTCATTCCCAATCAGTCACTGCTCCATCAGTCACTCCCCCTATAGTCATTTCTTCCATCAACCACTCCCCCATCAGTCACTCCCCATCAGTCACTCCCCTATCAGGCACTCCCCATCAGTCACTCCCCCTATCAGTCACTCCCTCCATAAGTCATTTCTTCCTTCAGTCACTCCCCTATCAGTCACTCCCCATCAGTCACTTCCCCATCAGTCACTCCCCCCATCAATCACTCCCCATCAGTCACCTCCATCAGTCACTCCCTCCATAAGTCATCCCTTCCTTCAATCACTTCCCCATCAGTCACTCCCCATCAGTCACTCCCCCCATCAGTCACTCCCCATCAGTCACTCCCCATCTGTCACTCCCCATCAGTCACTCCCCATCAGTCACTCCCCCAATCAGTCACTCCCCAGCAGTCACTCCCCCCATAAGTCATTCCCAATCAGTCACTGCTCCATCAGTCACTCCCCCTATAGACATTTCTTCCATCAATCACTCCCCCATCAGTCACTCCCCATCAGTCACTCCCCCCATAAGTCACTCCCCATCAGGCACTCCCCCATCAGGTTCTCCCCCCATAAGTCATTTCTTCCTTCAATCACTCCCCTATCAGTCACTCCCCATCAGTCACTCCCCATCAGTCACTCCCCCCATCAGTCACTCACCATCAGTCACTCCCCTCATCAGTCACTCCCCATTAGTCACTTCCCCCATCAGTCACTCCCCCGATAAGTCATTTCTTCTATCAATCACTCCTCCATCAGTCACTCACCATCAGTCACTCTCCCATCAGTCAATTCTTCCATCAATCACTCCTCCATCAGTCACTCCTCACCAGTCACTCCCCACCAGTCACTCCCCCATCAGCCACTCCCCATCACTCACCCCCATCAATCACTTCCCCCATCAATAAGTCCTCATCAGTCACTCCTCCCCACCCAAGTCACTCCACCCCTCAGTTGCTCTCTTATGCTGTGATAAAATACTATGAAAAAGCAACTTAGGGGAGACAAGAGTGTGTTCTGTCTCAGAGTTCAAATGTGCATCTATCTATCATGGTGGGAAACAGCTGGTGGCACCACATCCACAATCAGAGAGAAATCAATGATTGTGTCTTTAGGTTCCCTTTCTCCATTCATTACAGTACCTCCCTCATCTTGCTAAGCCTCAGACTTTTAACACTGCAGACAAATTTTAGCTATATTTAGAACTAAGGAAAAAAGAACTTCACCTGAAATTCCCACCAGTTTTTTGTTATTGTTTTTTATTTTCTTTGATATCATCGTGCATTTCCAATTAGAGGACACGCACATGCTTCAGCACGTGTGGAGGTCAGAGCACAACACTGTGTAGTAATCTATTTCTGGGGGATTTTGTTACCCCTTTCTGTTTATTTAGCATATTTTTTAGAGTTTGGTTTGATCTTTTTACTACTGCTTTCTCTGGAGGATTATGTGGTATACCTGTAATATGCTTTATATTGTCATAAACAAAAAAAATGTTTCATTTTTTCAGCTGGAGCATTGTCAGTTTTGATTTATACTGGTACATCCATAGTGCCGATAACTTCTAGCAAATTCATGATTACAGAATCAGCTTTTTCAGAACTCAGAGCAGTTGCCCATTGAAATCCTGAAAAAGATCAATGGCGTGATTTACATATTTCAATTATCCAAATTCTGCAAAGTGAAACACATCCATCTGCCAGATTTCATTCCTCTGAGTAACTTTTGGGTTACATCCTGCTGGTAATAGAGTCTGATTGTAAAAAGAACAAGTAGGACATTTCCTTACAATTTCCTTGGCTTGTTGCCAGGTTATGGAAAAACCCTTTTTCAGACCTTTTAATATTGACATGATGTTTTTCATGAAATTCTGAGGCCTCCACCACATTTCTTATCAATAATTTATCAATCTCATCATTACCTTGTGCTAGTGAGCCTGGTAGACACATATGAGATCAGATGTGAGGTATGTATAAGGGATGCTTTGTATTCCTGATTATATCTTGTAACTGAATACATAGTGAAGTTAATTCTGACTCATCAGGGATAAATTCTGCAGTCTCAATATGTAATACCACTCTTTCAGCATACTGAGAGTCAGTAACGATGCTGAGAGGTTCCAAAACATCTATTAATACCAACAGAATAGCATAAATTTCCTATATTTGAGCTGAATTATAAGGACTTTGAACCACTTTACTTAAATTTCCTGATTAGTGACCTTCCTTTCCTTGTTTGTTTGCATCTGTGTAAAATGTACAGGGTCGAGATATGGGTGTTTCCCATACAATGTGAGGCAGAATCCTATCAGCTCTCTTAAAAGGTTAAATTTGATCACTTTTTGCATAGTTAGTGTTAATCTCTCATAAAAATTACTGCAAACTCTTTGCCAAGGTTCACTTTCTGCCCATAACTTCTCAGTGTCATCCTCAGCTAAAAGTACTACAATTTCTGCTGGGTCTATTCCTGCTAATTGACAAAGTCTCAATTTTCCTTTAAAATCAACTCAGAGATCTTCTCCACCTAAGTTTTAATTTTTACTCTGTTTATTTGGCAGAAATATCCATTCCAATATACTATCTTCCCTCTGCATTAAAATTCCCGTAGGAGAACGCTTACAGGGTAAAATAACCAAAATGCAATCAAGCTTTGGATACACACAATTCAACTGTCCTTCCTACACTGTCTTTTCCACCAAGGCCAATCCTCTCTCAGCTTCACCTGATAATTCTCTTGGACTATTTAAGTCATTGTGACCTTCTAAGGTTTTGAACAATTACTCAGTTCATCATTTTTTTTTCTTTTTTTCGAGACAGTGTTCTCTGTGTAGCTTTGTGCCTTTCCTGGAACTCACTTGGTAGCCCAGGCTGGCCTTGAACTCACAGATCCGCGTGGCTCTGCCTCCCAGGTGCTGGGATTAAAGGCGTGCGCCACCACCACCTGGCTAGTTCATCATTTTTTACTCCAACCACAGTTCACAGAAATGTCTCCAAATAAACTTTGAAAGTCATTAAAAGTCTAAAATCAATATCACCTCATTTGCACCTTTTGGGGTCGAATTTTTTGTAGATCTATTTTATATCCAAATAACTAAAAGAACCTCCTCTTTGTATCTTTTCAGGAACAATTTGTATTCCAATAAAAGGCAAATTTTTCTTTACTTCTGGGAATCTGTCAGGAAGAGAGGGACTGACCCTCCCCCACATCTGACAGTGGCTAACATAGGAACCTATTGTTTTTCTGAAAAGGTGTCATATGAAATATGTCATGTACAAAATATTGTTTTAAACACTAACAGAATATTTATGTATTTACCTTCAATCCAACAGAAGTAAGGGCCGCATCAACATCCTCAGTGATAAGAACCGAGGCATATATTATATGTGGAATTTAACAGAGATTATAAAATTATTATAATCTGAGGTAATAATTTGTCAAGAAGATAAGTTTTTAAGGGGAGAAAGTGTCTTTTGTTTGGCTTTCAACAGTGCCATTAACTAGAATTATATTAACATCCAGCCCCAAGATCTTGATGTTGAGCTTGAAGAAGAATGGCTAGATAGCATTCAATGTACTAACAGGCACTCTTGAACTAGCAGCCACTAATCTGATCATGTCCACTTAGTTCTAAGCCCATTCTCTGAGCAGCAACTGGTAGGTAGAGGGTGAGGTTCACAGAAATTTTCTACATGTTCACTCAAGGGTCTTGTGGTCAGTGTGTGTTCCCACCTTTCTCCCATACTCTATTCCCCAATTATCTTGCAGTGCTACACAATTCATCCTCCAGTGTCATCTCTATAACCTAGGAGGAACAGGCAGCATGCACATGCGCGCAGATGCAAGCTAAAACTCATTCTACACGCATGCCCTGGAAGCAAGGTTTAACTTCACACGACCTTTTACTACCCTGTTCACAATGGCTCCCTCGTTCCTCATCTTTTGGGCCACATCCACCATTTGTGCAACAAAGCAAATACCACCTACCTCAGCAAGAGGTCAAAAAGCCCAGAGCAGTCAGTCAGGGAGGGAAAAGCCTATAGCGCCCATCTGGTGAGGAGCATGTTGACGTCAACCCTGAGGAATGTGGAGAAGTATGGAGCATGCGCAGAAGGACACGTTGACATCACCCTTTCCTCAGGCCTTCTCTTGACTCCTCATTGGTAGTAGAGATTGACTAAACAATAGGCCTTGAGGCTGGTCATTCCTGGCGCCCCACTTCTCTCTGTGGCTTCGGCCCACTACTAGTCATGGCCCGCAAGGTCCAATGGCAATATATATACATTGTGAGGAATGAGAATGGTGAGGAGATAGCTGAGGTCTCCACCTTAGAGGCTGCCTTGGCGATGGTGGGTGACAACCCTAGTGGAGGTGACGCGGGCTGCCTAATGGAACTAAATAACGGGGTCCACCATGTCCGTGAGAGCCAAATCGGCTCTGAGGAGAGCAGTAGGGACCCGAACTCTTCCTCGGGGCCTCACCAGGAGGAGCCAAGACCCTCACCCGAGCCTGTGATTCGGATTCCGAGGCGCCGTTCATCACGAAGGCGGCGGCGAACCACATTGAAGTTCACACTGGGGCAGGTCGAGGAAATGGAAAAATTGTTCAAAGAAACCCAGTACCCAGATGCGCTTGCCAGGTATGTGTCTTGCACCAGGAGCTATCCCCAACCTCCCTGTTGTCACAGGTTGAGGTGTCCTTTTGTTCATCCAGGCCCTGGTTTCCTGTCATCCCTCCCTAAGCCACTGTTGTCTTCTCTCTAGGTGGTCGGTACAGGAGGGTGCCTTGTGTAGGGGTAAAAGTCAGAATTAGCGTGTAGTGTTGGCCCCAAACAAGTGTGCATAGTCAACACCACTCATTTCGAGTCATACTTTAATTTCTGTAAAATATAGGGACATGAGTATAGTGTGCCAAAATACTCACTAGTGTAAAGTTCACCAGTGTTAAGGATTTACACTTTGTTGGGTGACCTCCTCACCAGTAGTCTCCTCATCTTTTCAGGGACTGTGTACCTATCCATCAACTCCTTTCGGTTTCCCTTTCCCCTACCCTGGTGCTGTTTTTTAATTTAGTATAATTTGCTCAGCATACACTTAGGCATTTATTTTTAGTTTTCATAGTGTGTTAAAATTAAAATCAGTATTGTTTAGAAACTTTTGTAAGAGGTGAAACCATTTCAAAAGCAAGACTAGTTCTGAGAATGAAAGTTAAATGGGGGTGTGAGGGAAGATAGCAATATTAAAAAAGCATAGAAATCATTTATGACTTTGCAGTTCATGCAAACCACGGCATGCTAAACATTTGTGGTTTTCTTTCCACAGGAAAGAACTTGCACAAGCTTTGAATATTCCTGAAGTCAAAGTGAAGGTCAGTAAATCCAAGCAAAGACATTGAACAGTCAATCTACAGCCTTCCTCAGGTCTTGGGAAGCCTTGTCCTAGACACTTTTTTATTTAAGTTATTTTTCATTTTACATACCAACCACAGTTCCCCCCTTCCCCATCTCCTGTTCTCATCCCCACCTCCTCCCTGAACTCGCACATCCACTCCTCTTAGGGGGTAAGGCCTCCATTGTGAGTCAACAAACCTGGTATATTCAGTTGGGGCAGGACCAAGCCCCTCCCCCTTGCATCAAGGCTGAACAAGGCATTGGGTTCTTGGGGATTTCCCTAGTACCAGGTTTCTCCCTAAACCCATAATGGCTCTCTCAAGATATCTCTTTCATTGCTCTCCCTTTCCATTCCTATTCCAACCTGGCCATCCAGATCCCTCATGCTCCTATCTCCCAACCCCTCCATTCTACCCCCTACCCAGTTTACAGAGGAGATCATATCCGTTTTCACTTCCTGGGGTGATCCATGCATGTCCCTCTTTGAGACCTTCTCTTTACCTGACTTCTCTTGGGTTGTCGATTGTAGCCTCGTTATTCTTTGCAAGAGAGGCTGATGCACTGAATCTCTAAAGAGGCTGATTCACTGCAGTTCTAGAGACTGTTGCAATTCAACTCTAGAGTTGATGATGCACTGCACCTCTAGAGAGGCTGACGCACTGTAACTCTAGAGACTGGTGTGCTGCAGCTCTAGAGACTGATGCACTGCATCTCTAGACAGGATGATACACTACAGCTCTAGAGACTGATTCACTGCAGCTCTAGAGACTGGTACACTACAGCTCTAGAGAGGATGATGCGGTGCAGCTCTGGAGAGGATGATACACTACATCTCTAGAGACTGGTGCACTGCAGCTACTGAGAGAAGGTAGACACAAGACACACGAGAAAACACCCATGGTTTCCTGTTTGCACACTCTTGAGTGTGACTTTCCAAAAGCCTCATTTCTGATTTCCTCTTTCCTCTTACAAACGTAATAGATAGGCTTTAGGAATCAAACAGGGGGAACTCTGACTTAATATGAGACCACATGAGTCAGCCACTGGGGCTTTATTTGAGTTCATGGAGGCATCATGATGTAAGTAGGGCTTCTGGTGTTTTGGTTGGCCTTCTATAGACCATACATCCACAAAATAGGCAGGGAAATAAAGTATATGGAGGCACAAATGTACAGTTTGAGAACTTCCCAATAAAATGGACCCTCATTCACTAGGAGCCTGAGAGGATGGTGACATCTAACTGGTAACTGTGACTGTATTTTCATAGCTAGACCATATTTAGGAAGAGCTGATTTATGACTACTTTCCCCACACTGTTGTGGACCATCTTACTCTTTGCCTTTTGAAGAAAGATGGGCTTTAGATGTCCTGGTGATGCAGCAGGGCCTAGTGTGCCCTCTGTGCTGGACAGGATTCTGGAAATATAGGTGAAACAATGATATTATTCTTCATCCTGATCCTGGAGAACTTTTTATAGCATGAAAGAATATACTGTTCAGATTTACCATGGGTGGAAGTCATGCTTTCAGCTGAACTCCTGGAGATGACAAAGGTTTCGGTGTCCTGTATGTCATTAGGTTAAATTTGTCATCCTTCACAAACACTGGAGGCTGTGATGTCAAACCATTGTCCAGGCCTTCTCTGCCTACCACCTGTTCCCTCTCCAGAAATTTCAAGCACCAACAATCCCATTGGCACCCTTGAATGCTATTTTCTTTCTAAAAATCTCCAATACTTATTTCTGTTGATTAATTACTTCATACTGAAGATTGCTTTTACAAACAGAAAGCTGTTCCCCTCCATAGGCCTTTGAAAATGTGCTAACATTTGGTGATCTACAATCTCTGCCCAAACAAGAGGAATGTATCACTAGTGAGGAGGGTATTCTACAGCTGATGGTCAAATGTCAGAATGAAGACTTTCCTTTACCCAGTTACCATATATTGAATTAATATCAAAGACCTGGAACAAGTTGTAATCTAAGCTTTCGATCCAATAGAAAAGAAACCACTGAAGTGTCTATACTGCTGGAAAAAGACAAAACCATGGCCTATTGCAGAAGTTGACACACAGCTGGTATTTGCTTTTATGAGCTGAATAGAAAGTCAGTGTTATGTGTCTTAAAGTGGTTTTTATCTCTTGGCTCTGGGGTGGAAGCCAATGCTAACTCCAATCCTGTCTTCCTCTAATTTTAGACATGGTTCGTCCATCGGAGAGCAGAAGAGAGGAAGAGTCAGAGGCGTGGAGTAGTACAGAGCACACCTCCTCGTGTTGAATAGGTCCTTCTCATTATCGATAGGGACGACTATCTATAGAGTGCAATCTTTGTTCAGGACCTAGAGGCAAATCTGGTGACACATGTACTCAATGTACAGCTTCACTAAAATTCATCACTCATGTTAACAATAAAATCATGAATTTCCAAGTTATTTAATTTCATATGCTTTCTGGGGTTTTGTAGTATATAGATGTACACTCTTCAGGAAATGCCATTTAAACAAAATGACAAGTTCTGTGTTTCAGGAGTGGCATTTCAAAATCATGAGTATTGCTTGCACAGATGACTATTACCTATACATGGGAATTGTGAAACAGTGGATCACTTAAGCCTTCTTGATTCAGGCTCACTTGATCCTTTGAGTAAGGGATTCAGTAGTAACCCTGCAAATGCGGGATCTAAGGAGAAGGTGGGCACAGAAAGTATTGATAGTGATTACTTTTTGTTTGGGGGAGGGTCATAACAATTCTTTCTTTTTTCTTTAATGAAAATAGATTTTTTTTGTCAAATAATATGTCCTGATTATGGTTTCCCTTCCTCCTACTACCCCCAGTTCCTTGTCACTTACCCTTCCATCTGGACATATCTACCTTTCTGTCTGTCATTAGAAAAAAACTCAAGTGGGTGGAAAGCACTCACAGGCCATCCTGGGTCCTCAAGACCTGGGCTACCTAAAGAAGTTGACAGAGGTTGGGTGCCATTATAATGAGCAAATGTGTGGTGGAAAATGGGAGAAAACGAGAAGCAGATGGTTCATGTGCTGTGGAAAGATGTGGAACAGAAGAACCGAAGGTGGTGAGAAGCCGGCTGAGGTAGATGGCCTGATTGTCACCCAGGGAAGTAAGGATTCCTGTACCTTGGTGACATCCAGGCTATGTAGCTGCCTAGGACAATGTCTGGGTCCATGTCCTACTGTAGCCAGTGACTGTGTTAAAGTCTGTGTCCTGTGTTGCCACCTAGGCCACATGGATACCCAGGGTCTGCGGTACAACCTGTGGACTTGTTGTTGTCCAAGCCTCCAGAGCCTTGCTGATCTGAGTAGCCTATGCTACCACCTGGGGTCTAGGTGTCATCTGGGCCCAAGTAGCTGCTGAAGGCCATGTCTAGGTCCGTGTCCCTATGGCAGCCATGGTCTGAGTTGATATCCATGGCTCCTGTTACCACCAAGGGGCAAGAATATGTCCTAGGTCTGGTTTGCCACCTGAGACCATGTAGGTGTCCCACAGCCATGCTGCTGCTCTGGATGGCCTGTGCCACCACCTGGGGCCATTGTATGTCAGGGCCCAAGCTTAAGTCTAGGGCCATCACTGGGTCCATGGCCCCACAGCAGCCAGTGAGGATGGTGTACCAGAAACCAGAGGCCTTGAACCAGACCAATGATTCATTGTAATTTTCATTTTTGGATCAGGCTGATTGAACACAAGGGTATACTGCAGGACACACTGAGGATCCCAGTGCCACACAAATGAATGAAGAGATGTTGAAGAGGCGGGAGAAACAGAGGACAGATGTGGGCTTTTTTTTTTGTTTGCGTAGTTGGTTGGTTAGTTGGTTGGTTGTCTTAGTTTGGTATTTTTTTTAATTTTATTATGGAGGAGGGATGCTGCAAGGGTGAAGGGAGGATATGGAGGACTGGAAAATGAGCAGATTTGGGGTGCATGATGTGAAATTCACAAAGATTTAAGATTGTGTGTGTGTGTGTGTGTGTGTTTGTGTGTGTGTGTGAAAAAACATACAGGCTTCAAAGGAATAATAATAAAATAAACTATAGTAAAGCTGTTGTGGTACATGCCTTTAATCCCAGCCCTCTGGAGGCAGAGGCAGGCAGATCTCTGTGAGTTCGAGGCCAGCCTGGTCTACAGTGTGAGTTCCAAGACCAACAGGGCTACACAAAGAAACCCTATCTTGAAAAACCCAAAATACATACATACATACATACATACATACATACATACATACATACATACATACATAAAACAAAAACTAACATGTTAGAATAAAAAAAAATTTTGTGGGGCTGGGGTCACTCAGAGATTCACTGTGACCATGAATAAATTTAAATTAGCACAGGCTTTATTAAATAAGAACTGGTGCCAGATGCTCATGACACCAAGACTGCAACTGAGATTGCTCCCAAGTTGCAGCCCCTGGTCACATTAATCCAAGGCTTATAAAGTCCAAAACCACAAGGTTACATGTATTCTGTCTACATGTAAGCGTGGTCTAATTTTAACATCTATGTCTTGCAGTTGTCCCAGTCATTGAGCAGAGTAAGCAAGTTTGATTACAAAAACAGAAATAGTAGTTAGTCCTATGAGCTATTGTGTTGCTAGAACAGCACATTTTACAGGATCAGTCAGTTTAAGAACAGTCTTCAATGTCTTGGACAAACGGGGGGGCGGGGGGGAGGGTGAGCTACTAGGGCACAGCTTGTACCAACTAGGGGCTTGCATGTTGGAGGCATTTTTGTTTTGGGTCTCTCAAGCATAGTAAGTCTAAACTTTAAATGTAATGATAACCATTACAATCCCCCCTTGAGTTGTTTCATGACTCTGTGATGGATACCCGTTATTTCTAAAGCTTTTTGATAGAGGGAAACCAGTTTCATTTAGAGCAGTATTCCAGCCTTTAGTTGAGGATAAAGGGTAAGGAACTCTCTTCTGTAACTGCTTCTCAGCAGAGATTAGGATGTTCTTGTCAGGACCCATGAAGGCTGGAATGCAAATCCAAGGCCAATGTTAGGCGTTCAGGCAGTGGGGAACATTCATCAGAAGCATCTGGTTTGCTGTGGAGACAGGGAGAAATCACATTGGCTGGACTGGTTCACATAAGCTTTCAGCAAGTCCAGGGCTCATGACCTTTGAAGCAGTTTGGTGTCTGCCACCGACTCCTGATGTCTGTCGGCTGAGTGGGAATCTGGTGGTACAGATGTAGACTGGGGACAGAAGTTAAAGTTTAGGAACTTAAAGGAGAATCTTAGATTTGAACTTGCCCCTCAGTAATAAGCAGCAGGCAGGGAAGCTTAGGCTATTGATTGACAGGAGTACTTATCTGGAGTCCATTTGATGTGTGACATGTGGATCCAAGTTGTGTCTTTCTACAGCTTATATGGATTTTTAAAATTTACACCAGAGAACATTTTAGATACATTACTATTAACGTTGTTTCTAATATGTACAGAAATCTGAAATGTAAAAAATGCAGTAGACTCATGCCTATGACTCATAGTAAAAGCTTGAGGACTCAAAAGATACAAAATCAAACATATGAACACCTTTACCCAAAGGGCTGAAATTGTGTATATATAAAAGAAAGAGATGTTTTTAGCACGATAAAAAGCATCTTTAAGTCTATTGTTAGGAAGACATCTTGACCAAGATGATGGTGAAATTACATGGCTGTTATCTTTTTTAATCCTTTTTTTCTAACAAGTGTTGAATATATTGTAGTAAATTAAGGATACTCACACACATATCTTTAATTATTAAGCCTTTTTGTCATAAATTTTTAAGTTAACCTTTTTGTTGTAGATTTTATAGATCTTTAACCACACTCAATTTGATTTAATGTTACATATCAGCCACGGATTCCCGTCCTCCCTCTTCCCGCCATCCCCCCACCCCACCCCACCCTCGCCGTACCCCAAGTCCACACCCCATTCCCATCTCCTCCAGGGCGAGGACTCCTCTCTGGATTCAGCTCCACCTGGTATATTCAGTCCAATCAGGTCCAGTTCCCTCCTCCCAGGCTGAACAAAGTGTCCCTGCATAGGCCCCAGGTTCCAAACAGCCAGCTCATGCACTAAGGACAGGTCCAGGTCCCACTGCCTGGGGGCCTCCTAAACAGTTCAAGCTAAACAACTTTCTCACTTTTCCAGAGGGTCTGATCCAGTTGGGGGCTCCTCAGCTATTGGTTCATAGTTCATGTGTTTCCACTAGTTTGGCTATTTGTCCCTGTGCTTTTTCCAATCTTGGTCTCAACAATTCTCACTCATACAATCCCTCCTCTTTCTCTCCGATTGGATTCCTGCAGCTCCACCTGGGGCTTGGCCGTGGATCTTTGAATCTGCTTCCATCAGTCATTGGATGAGATTTCTAGCTTTGACAGTTAAGGTGTTTGGCCATCCTATCACCAGAGTAGGTCAGTTCCGGCTTTCTCTCAACCATTGCCAGTAGTCTATTGTGAAGATATCTTTGTGGATTTCTGGGGACCTCTCTAGCAGTTTGCTTCTTCCCATTCCCATGGGGTCTTCATTTATCATAGTCTCTTTTTCCTTGTTCTCCCTCTCTGTTCTTGATCCAGCTGGGATCTCTCGCTCCCCTAAGCTCTCTTTCCCTCGACCTTAGCTCTTCATTACCCCCCCACGTAGAGTTTGCTCATGTAGATCTCATCCATTTCTCTGTCATTGGGCAATCCTTGGGTCTTTCTTAAGGTCCTGTTTTCTAGGTAGCTTCCCTGGAGTTGTGAGTAGCAGTCTAGTCTTCCTTTGTTTTACATCTAGTATTTTCCTATGAGTGAGTACATACCATGTTTGTCTTTCTGAGTCTGGGTTACCTCACTCAGGATGATTTTTTCTAGATTCATCCATTTGCCTGCAAACCTCATGATGTCATTGTTTTTCTCTGCTGAGTAGTACTCCATTGTGTATATGTACCACATTTTCTATCCATTCTTCAGTTCAAGGGCATCTAGGTTGTTTCCATGTTCTGGCTACTACAAACAATGCTGCTATGAACACAGCTGAGCATATGCCCTTGTGGTATGATTGAGCATTCCTTGGTTATATGCCCAAGAGTGGTATAGCTGGGTCTTGGGGGAGATGGATTCCCAATTTTCTAAGAAAGCGCCATATTGATTTCCAAAGTGGCTGTATAAGCTTGCATTCCCACCAACAGTGGAGGAGAGTTTCCCTTGCTCCATATCCTCTCCAGTATAAGCTGTCTTCCGTGTTTTTGATCTTAGCCATTCTGACATAGCTGAGCATGTGCCCCTGTGGTATGATTGAGCATTCCTTGGGTATATGGGTAAGGTGGTATCTCAGAGACATTTTGATTTGCATTTCCCTGATGATTAGGGATGTTGAGCAATTCCTTAATTGTCTTTGAGCCATTTGAGCTTCCTCTGTTGAGAATTCTCTCTTTAGCTCCATAGCCCATTTCTTAATTACAGTGTTGGGCATTTTGATGTCTAATATCTTGAGTTCTTTATATATTCTGGATATCAGTCCTCTGTCAGATGTGGGGTTGGTGAAGATCTTTTCCCATTCTGTAGGCTGTCATTTTGTCTTGTTGACCATGTCCTTTGCTCTACAAAAGCTTCTCAGTTTCAAGAGGTCCCACTGATTGATTGTTTCTCTCAGTGTCTGTGCTACTGGTGTTATTTAGGAAGTGATCTCCTATGCCATTGCATTCAGGACTACTTCCTACTTTTTCTTCTATCAGGTTCAGAGTAACTGGATTTATGTTGAGGTCTTTGATCCACTTGGACTTAAGTTTTGTGCATGGTGACAGATATGGATCTATTTGTAGCCTTCTATATGTTGACATCCAGTTATGCCAGCACCGTTTGTTGAAGATGCTTCCTTTTTTCCATTGTACAGTTTTGGCTTCTTTGTCAAAAATCGTATGTTCATAGGTGTGCAGATTAATGTCAGGGTCTTCAATTCGATTCCATTGGTCCACATGTCAGTTTTTATGCCAGTACCAAGATGTTTGTATTACTGTAACTCTATAGTAGTGCTTGAAGTCAGGGGTCATGATGCTTCCAGAGGTTGCTTTATTGTACAGGATTCTTTTAGCTATCCTGGGTTTTTTGTTTTTCCATTTGAAGTTGAGTATTGTTCTTTCCATGTCTGTGAAGAATTGTGATTGGATTTTGTTGGGGATTGCACTGAATCTGTAGATTGCTTTTGGTAAGATTGACATTTTTACTATGTTAATTCTACCATCCATGAGCATGGGAGATCTTTCAGTTTTCTGATATCTTCTTTAATTTCTTTCTTCAGAGATTTAAAGTTCTTATCATACAGGTCTTTCACTTGCTCAGTTAGAGTTACCCCCAAGGTATTTTATATCATTTGTGGCTATTGTAAAGGGTGATGTTTATCTGATTTCTTTCTCAGCCCATTTATCATTTGTATATATGAGAGCTACTGATTTTTTGACATAATCTTATATCCTACCACCTTACTGAAGGAGTTTATCAGCTGTAGGAGTCCCTGGTTGAATTTTTGAGGTCACGTATGTATACTATCATATCGTCTGCAAATAGGGAAAATTTGAGTTCTCTTTTTCCAATTTGTTTCCCTTTGATCTGATATTGTTGTCTTATTACTCTAGCTAGAAATTCAAGTACTATGTTGAACAAGCATGGGGGGAGTGGACAGCCTTGTCTTGTTCCTGATTTTAGTGGAATCACTTTCAGTTTCTCTCCATTTAATATGATGTTGGCTGTTGGCTTCTGCAGATTGCCTTTATTATGTTTAGGTATGTTCCTTGTATACCTGATATCTCCATAACCTTGATCATGTAGGAGTGTTGGATTTTGTCAAAGGCTCTTTTCAGCATTTAATGCTGATCATGTGTTTTTTTCCTTTCAGTTTGTTTATATGGTGTATTACATTGACAGATTTTTGTATGTTGAACCATGCTTGCATTCCTGGGATGTAACCTACTTGGTCATGGTGGATAATTTTTTTTGATGTGTTCCTGGATTTGGTTAGCCAGTATTTTATTGAGTAATTTTGCATCAATGTTCATGAGGTAGATTGGTCTGTAATTCTCTTTCTTGGTTGCATCTTTGTGTGGTTTGGGTATCAGGGTAACTGTGACCTCTTAAAAAGAGTCTAGGAATGTTCCTTCTGTTTCTATTGTGTGGAACAATTTGAAGAGTATTGTTATTAGCTCTTTAAAAATCTGGTAGAATTCTGTGCTGAAACCATCTGGTCCTGGGCATTTTCGGTTTGGAGACATTAAATGAACGTTTCTATTTCCCTAGGGGTTATTCTGATTTAACATGGGTATTGGTACCTTTCAGAAAATCGTCCATTTCTTTAGGATTTTCCAATTGTGTGGAGTAGAGGTTTTTGAAGTATGATCTTATGATTCTCTGGATTTCCTCATTGTCTGTTGTTATGTCTCCCTTTTCATTTCTCATTTTGTTAATGTGGATGCTCTCTCTCTGCTGTTTGGTTAATTTGGATAAGGGATTGTCTATCTTGTTGATTTTCTCAAAGAACCAACTCCTTGTTTCATTAATGTTTTGTATTGTTCTTTTGTTTCTATTTTATTGATTTCAGCCCTCAATTTGATTGTTTCCTGGCATCTGTTTCTCCTGGTTAAGTTTGCTTCTTTTTGTTCAAGTCTTTCAGTTATGCTGTGAAGTCCCTAGTGTGAGATTTTTCCAACTTCTTTTTCTTTTCTTTTTCTTTTCTTTTTTCGAGACAGGGTTTCTCTGTGTAGCTTTGGAGCCAGTCCTGGATCTCACTTTGTAGACCAAGCTGTACTCGAACTCACAAAGATTCTCCTGGCTCTGCCTCCCTAGTGCTGGGATTAAAGGCGTGCACCACCACTGCCTGGCTTCCACCTTCTTTATGTGGGCATTTAGTGCTATGAATTTTCCTTTTATCACTACTTTCATAGCATCAAATATGTGTGGGTATGTAATACATTCATTTTCATTGTACTCTAGGAAGTCTTTAATTTCTTTCTTTATTTCTTCCTTGACCCATTGGTAATTCAGTTGAGTATTATTCAGTTTCATTGAGATTGTAGGCTTTCTGTAACTTTTGTTGTTGTTGAAATCTAGCTTTAAACCAAGTGGTCCAATAAGATACATGATGCAATATCTATTTGTTTGTATCTGTTAAGATTTGCTTTGTGACCAAGCATGTGGTCAATTTTACAGAAGGTTCCATGGGGTGCTGAGAAGTTATATTCTTTTGTGTTAGGGTGGAATATTTTGTAGATATGGATTAAGTCCATTTAAGTCATAATGTCTGTTAGTTCCCTTATTTCTCTGTTAAGTTTCTGTCTGGCCGACTTGTCTATTGGTGAGAATGGGGTGTTGAAGTCTCCCACTACTAGTGTATGGGGTTTGATGTGTAATTTAAGCTTTAATAACGTTTCTATTGCAAATGTGGGTGCCATTGTATTTGGGGCATAAATACTCAGATTTGAGGCTTCATCTTCCCTGTGATAAATATGTAATGCCCTTCCTGATCTCTTTTGATTAATTTTAGTTTGATGTCTGTTTTATTAGATATTAGGATAGCTACTCCAGCTTGCTTCCAAAGTCCATTTGATTGGAAACTGTTTTCCCCACCTTTTATTCTGAGGTAGTGTCTGTCTTTGAAGTTGAGGTGTGTTTCTAGTATGTAGCAGAAGGATAGATCTGGTTTTTTTTTTTAATCCATTCTGTTAGCCTGTGTCTTTTTATAGGTGAATTGAGATCATTGATATTAATGGATATTAATGACCAGTGATTGTTAATTCCTGTTATTTTTTTATTTTTGGTGGTAGCATTTCCCTTCTTTGGTACTTGTTAGTGTGGGACTATCTATTGCCTGTATTTTCATGAGTATATCTAACTGCCTTAGGTTGAATTTTTCCTTCTAGTGCTTTCTCTCTGGCTGGATTTGTGGAAAGATATTGTTTAAATCTGGTTTTATCATGGAATTTTTTGTTTACTCCATCTATGTTGATTGAGAGTGTTGCTGGGTATAATAGTATGGGTTGGCATCCATGGTCTCTTAGTGTCTGCATAACGTCGGTCTGTGCCTTTCTGGCTTTTAGAGTCTCCACTGAGAAGTCAGGTGTTATTCTTATGGGTCTGTCTTTATATGTTACTTGGCCTTTTTCCTTTGCATTTCTTAATAATTTTTCTTTATTCTGTATGATTACTAGTTTGATTATTATGTGATGAGGGGACATTTTTTGGATCTAGTCTATTTGGTGTTCTGTAAGCCTCTTGAATCTTTATAGGCATTTTCTTCTTGGTTGGGAATATTTTCTTCAATGATTTTGTTGAATATATTTTCTGTGCCTTTGAGTTGGAATTCTTCCTCTTTTATCCTTACTATTCTTGGGTTTGGTCTTTTCATGGTGTCCCAAATTTCCTGGACCACATCCTTCCTCCTCCTCAACATATAATCTTACTTTTATTTTACCTAGACTGACCAGACCATCAAATAAAACAGATGCATCAACACCTTCTTGGTGGATGTGTTTGTAAGAATGCTAGTCATTTTTAACTCTTCTTGTATGCAGATATTTTCCCTCTTGTAGGGTCTCATTGATATGAATTGAGGTGCAAAAGGTAACATACAATGTGTAGTATTGGGACACAGGGCCTATTAAGAAGTGATTAGTTCAGAAGTACAAAACCATCATAAACCCATTAGTTATCAGTGTTTTGTCCCCTCTTGATTCCTTCTCCTTTGGTTATCTCTTGCCTTCCTGCCTTCCAACATAGTATGACACATTAAAAAGATGCTTCCACAGAGATATTGGACTTTTCAGCCTCCAGAATGGTGAAAAATAAATTTCTTTATTTATGAAGTACTCACTGTGCACTATTTTTTGACAGTAATACAGAATGGGCAATGACACTCATTTGAGTCCTTTTCAAGATTCTAATGCAAAGATTTACTTGCTTCTCCTGTAAGTTAAGCTTTCATCCCTTACCTGCATTTCTACCTAGATTTAAAATACTTGTAAGTTCTCTCTCATCTTAAATAATATGGGGACACTAAAAACAAAGTGTCACAATTCTGGATATTGTTTCAGAAACCTTGTTAGGACCTTCCCTGTTTAAATTACTGAAAGAAATAACTATGTGCACTCAATTACCTCAATTTTGACTTTTCTATTTATTCTTTTTAATTATCTTTGAAAAAAAATTTTATTCTGGCCAAGCAAAAGAATGGCTTTATGTGTCATATCCCAAATCAAAAAAGTGTTTCGTGTTAATATGAGAATAATGACACTACTAGCTTTATAAATGTTGGGTGTCAACAAAACAAGAAAATACAGGGAAAGCTCTTATACCACAAGATAATTTAGGAGAAACTTCTAATAAATCTTCACATTTCATCACTACTACCAGCGACCATTACAGTCAATATGCCTGTCTCCTTCCAGTGCCAGAATGATAAATTTCTTTACCTAGCAAAATTTGAACTTGTTTTTTTCTACTACAATGCTTCTCCTGGTTTTTCTTTTATCCTTTTAGCCATTCTCTCATCAATATATTATCCCTCAATATGCCATTATTTTATTTTTTGGCTGATAACATTTTTCTCATTAAAATTATTGTGTGTGCTTTTTTGGGGATAGCTACTATGTAGCTCTGTGTATGTGAAATCCACAAGAGTGTGTTTATGGGGTATCAGGGTATTATTAAGATATGAAATGGAGAAATACATTCACCTATACAGGATATGGAAGTGCAAGGAAGCAACTTCTGAAACATGCAAGGAATGACAGAGACATTTGACTGCCTGGACAGTCAGTCACCAATGTTTCTCTGCAACGTTGGGGCATCCACTTTTGGCTACAGGCCTATTTCTGACAGACCTTTTTAGAAACAGGAACATTTGAAAGACTGTCCTGCCCTGTCTTGGCAAGGTGCAGCAGTCACTTTTCCCTTTGTCTTGCTCGTCCTCATTGGACAGTGTACTTACTGTCAGCAGTAGAGGCAAGGGCAGTTCTTTGCCCAACAGGCCATTTATGCCAAGAAGAAGACAAATATAAGGAGTGTCTTCAATGCCTAACATCCACTCAGGAGTAGAATGGTCCTGCCGAGAGCCACCATGTCTCACATCAACAGAATTCTAAGTTATTAAAACATTTCAATGCCATATTCTCTAGCTCTATGAAGCATTTAAAGATTACCTATCCACCTGACATATATCTCTGTATATCTAGAAAGTCTAACTAACATGTCTGTAATTAGGAAAAGTATGGGTTACTATTGACCTGTAATACTTATCTACCTAAATAGTTTAAAGACAAAGAATTCACATTATAAAGTAAACAATCTGTAAAGAGATGTATAGTATAGGGACAATGAACTCAAAATTGTGACAATATACAAAATATCTTAATCAAAGGTAGAAATTTATAGTACAGTATTACAAGAATATCCTTAAGTTGTATCAATACATAAAATATCCTAAGCTGTGATAGAACAAATATACAGTATGACAAATATAATTTTACATTTGTATGAATACATGAAAATAATTCAAACACAAGCAGAAATATATGTATAATATGACAAATATAGTTTGGTATTTGTATCGATATGCGAAATAACTTAAACATAAATACAAAAAAAATTTACATATGTATCAATATACAAGAATCCATGCCAGTGCAAATTATCTAAAGCTGATAGTTACTAAATTAGTTTACAGCTCTGGCTGTCTTGGGTCATTTAAAAATTTTAGTTACATTGGTTTATTTATTGTGCATACATATATATATGTATGTATGTATATGTGTGTATATGTATGCTATGGCGCACATAAGTAGTTGAGTGGAAATCTTGTGGAATTCGGTTCCCTTCTACCATGTAGGTCTGGGAGATTGAACTTGATAGATCATCAAGATTCCTGGAAAGTGCCCTTACCCACTGAGCCATCTTGACAGCCATATTTTTGTTGTTTTTATGTTCTTCCTGGATGTTCTGTTCCCTATATCATACATTTCACTTGCCCTCCACTCATTAATTTTCGTGGTTCACAACGAAAAGTGAAGAGTAGGAGGAAGAAGCAACAGTAGTAGAGAAGTTGGAACAGAAATAAATGGAGGAAGACACAACAAAAGTATTTGGAGAAAATGTTTCCAAAAGGAAGAACTGATGGAAGAAAAGATGAAATTAAAATGGACTGTGTATGATAAGTGCTGAAGAAGTCGTGGTGAGGTAATCCAAAGTCTGTTTAAAAAGTCAATAAATATGTCAAATGCACACCACTGTTACAGAACTCCCTAAGTAATGCCAAAACTGGTAGTTAAATCAGTACTTGGAGAAATATGTATAGTTTTATGAAAACTTCTCAAGAAAATTAATGAATGACTATAAACTAACTGTGAATTCAACTGAAAAGCACAGTAGAAGTACCTGTGGAGTAGGATGATGTGTCTTTGGGCATATGCCAAGGAGGGTCGTAGCTGGAACATATGATGGACTTAATTTTGTTTTCTGATGATTCTTCACACCGATTTCCAGAGTGGCTGTACAAATTTGCATTCTCAGCAACAGTGATGAGGATTCCTCTTTCTCTCCAATCTCAGCAGCTTCTGCTGTCAGTTGTTTTATTGATCTTAGCCTTCAGACTGGGCTGAGATGAAACCTCAAATTTTTTTTCATTAGCATTTCCCTAATTGCTAAGGATGATGTTTTAGTTACTTTTGTATTGCTGTGAAGAGACACGATGACCAAGGCAAAGTATTTTAAACAGCACTTAATTTGTGTCGTGCTTATAGTTCAGAGGATGAGTGCATGGTAACAATACTTTTATCTCTGAAAAGATTAATATGGTAGACTGATATATGTCTAGACTGGACAAAACATAGAGTGAAGATTATAAGTAAAAACATAGGTAAATGGGAAACACCTACAGATACTACTCAAAATATTGAAACGATATATATAACTTTAGGCAAAAGGTTTGGAAATAAACATTTATTAAAATATAAATGTATGTTTATAACGACCATTTAATGGTCTTGAAATATCTTTATATGAAGCAAAGTCAATAAAAGCAGAGCAATTTCTTTTTAAAGGACATATAAATACAGTAACAAGAAAAACAATTTACTCAAGATATGCTTTTGAAAACAACCAGAAACAGGAGAGCTATCTGATATTATGAATGCAAGGACAGTTTAACAATTGAATATGTCAATGTGAATGAACACATTGACAAAAATAAAAAATACATTTTACCAAAATGTACAAATAAAAATACCTCATTGAATCCACTATCAATTATGAATAACTGAAAAATCTCATAAACCAGAGTATAAAGATCCTTCCTTATCTTAAAAAATCAATAAACTATCAACACATAGCAGCCGTACTCAGTTACAATCTTAGATACACTCCCTTTAAAGTTCTGAACAAGAACTTTATCATATATTACAAATACTATTCTGTATTTTATGGATACCCAATTTGAGGTTTTCCTGGCTAAATTTATGACAAACTATGAATTCAGTACATACATACCATCTAATACATGCTGTATGTACATACATACAACACAATCACGTGCATGCATGCACACACACACACACACACACACACACACACACACACACACACACATATTATTTTCTAAACTGTTTTAGTGAGAATGTCTTACAAAATCTGATTGGAATTGTTCCCTGAGACAGAGTCCGCCAGCACCTGATTCGACTAAGAGGTGAGTCTTCATCCTCATACTTGAACACCCCAGTCTCTAGGCTTTGGGCGCAGGGGCACAACCCAGCGCCCCCACACCACCATCCATTGCAGTTCTAGTTTCAGGCCAGTTGGCAGGCAGACCTCCTGCAGATAGGTCAGACTAACACCATTCTTCATCAGACCCTGTAACCCAAAAACCCTACCTCCCCCAAATCCCACCCACCCTCCCATACTGCAACTGTTCCCATGAGATAGAGCCTGCCAATGCCCAATTGAACTAAGAGGTGAGTCTTTGTCTAGATGGGGCCCAGGGGCACAAACCTGTGCCCCCACACCACCACCCAGTGCAGTCCCAGTCTCAAGCCAATAGGCAGGCCCCCTGCAGACAGGTCAGACTACCACCATCCCCCACCGGACCCTGTAATTCAAAAGCCCCAACTCCCCCAAATCCCACCCACCCACCTAGACTGCAACTGTTCCCTGAGACAGAGCCAGCTAGCACCCAATTGGACTAAGAAGTGAGTCTTTATCCTCATACCTTAACACCCCAGCCCCTAGGCTTTGGGATCATGGGCAAAACCCTGAAGCCCTGCACCACCACCCATTGCAGTCCCAGTTTCAGGCCAGTCAGCAGGCAGGCAGAACTACTGCAGACAGGTCAGATTACCATCATTCCCCACCAGACCCTGTAATCCACAAGCCTCACCCCTCCCAACCCACCCACACACCAAGATTGCAGCTACTCCCTGAGATGGAGCCCACAAGTACTAATTGGACTAAGAGCTGCTCTCTCAGACAAAGAGTCCATCAGCACCATTTAGACCAAGAGGTCCCACTGGACCAAGAGTATCGATCAGACCAGAGAGGCTCCCTCAGACACAGACACAGCTTGCACCAAGTGGAGAAAGAGATAGGTAGAGCCTGTGCAGAAATACAGTCAACAACATAAAAACCAATGGCTCCATCAGAACATACATCAGCAAGACCTGAACATCCCAACACAGAAGAAACAGAAGAAATCGACCTTAAAATGACCTTAAGAAGTTGATAGAGACCTTTAAAGAGGAAATGAAAAATTCCCTTAAAGAACTCAAGGAAAAGTCAAACAAAAAGTGGAAGAAATCAGTAAATACCTGAAAGAAAGCCAAGAGAAAACAATTAAAAAATTGAGGGAAACAGTTGAAGACATGAAAACTGAAACTGAGACAATAAAGAAGACACAAACTGAGGGAATGCTGGAAGTAGAAAATCTGAGAAAATGAACTTCCTTGTTCCCAGTTCCCAGCATAGTCCTCTACCCACAGGAACACATCCAGCACTAAAAAGGCCAACCTCAGAGGCCCTCAGGGATCCCAACTCAGTAATAGGAGGTACTGGTGGCAGTATAGAACCATTCAAACAGGCAGGAAGACCAGGAAGTGTGCACAGGTCAGAGCCTCAGAGTTAAATTAGAAAGTAGACATGCCAGAAATAAAACCAGAAGGAACAAAGGTGGACCAATGAACACTGTTTGGTGACAACTCAAATGGAATATGAGGTTGGAGAAGGGCAGTGTTGGGCTCCTGCAAAGTCAGAAAGGTGGTGGGCAGCTGTGGGCTGTGTCTGAGCAGAGAAGCAGCAGAGTCAGGGTGGCATTTCGGAAAGATCACCCTGACTGCACTTGTGGGAGCATGATGTTTATGGTCTGTAAAATCATCTAGCCTCAGGTCAGACTTTGGCCTATGGAGTAAATTCTCCAATGAAGGATATCAAGGCCCTTCCCAGCTTTTTGTTTAGACATAATTCTGCAGTGAGTATCACAGCCAAATCAACACACACTAAGTCATTATAACCAATTTCTACTAGTAAGGATTCTTCTTTCTCCATGGGTGTCACTGAAGAAGTTGAATGTTCTTACCACCCCACCAGGGGACTATCTGAGAGCTTGTTATGCCAGCCTCAGCTTGCATCCAGGAAGAACAGGCCCCTCTCGGAGAGCACCAGGGGAGTTTATGTGATCAACTGTCTACACAGCAGAACCATTTTTACTGGTCTATGAGCCCCACAAAGGCACATTTAGGGTCCTGGAGATTTTACAAGGGCCCAGGTTTCCTTCTGTACACTGGACCCTGGTTAGCCAGGCTGATTTACATGAGAAATCCCCACCACTGTCCTGCAGACTGCCTCACTTCTGTACTGATGCACAGTCAGTCATGCTCACAGCATGCTCTCATCTGCTGCACAGTCTTCTGACTTCTCAGTGGCCTCTCTCCTGGGCCCTGCTGGGTACCCCAGCTCCAACCTCTTTCTTGGGGCTCATAATGATTTTTTTTTGGTTTTTCCAGACAGGGTTTCTCTGTGTAGTTTTGGTGCCTATCCTAGATCTCACTCAGTAGTCCAGAATGGCCTCAAACACACAGAGATCTCCCTTGCTCTTCTTCTCCAGTGCTGGGATTAAAGGCATGTGCCAACACTGCCTGACGAAGCTCATAATTGGTACATTGTTCTCCCCAACCTTGACTCCTTTCCACTGGAAAATTGCCCCAGTTTGTCTCCAGACCATCTCCTGGCCACACCTCTACCATCTCTATCAGAGCTACCCTTCCTTAGAGCTCACTTCAGCCACCACACCCTCTCCTTCCTCAGGATACTGTCCTTCTAGATGTCTGCCCACCCAACTCCCAGTCTTTGCCTCTCTCTATATCACCCCTTGTCTCTCTCTACCATGTGTCTCTTACAAACAGCAGGAAGAGTCCTTACTGAGTCCCTGTAGGATGACACCTATAAACAGGGAAAAGACCTATGGCCTGGATACAGCAAGAATGCTCCAGGGCCTGTTGCTGGGATACAACATACCAGAGGGGTTAAGCAAGAACACTCCAAAGTCATGTGGCTGTTTGAAAGACTGAAGGGATGATCCCTGACCTGTCCACTCCTTTCCTGGTTCACAGAGGGCCTGACTCTTCATTATTTCTACACAAGACACCAGTATACACACAAAAAAGAGACAGGGAGACAGGAGGGAGAGAGATAGAATCAGAGAAGGAGAGAGAGAGACAGAGACAGAGAGAGACAGAGAGACAGATAAAGACAGAGACAGAGAGACAGAGAGAGAGCAGCGGCAGTTCAGATGAGCCAGGTGGCAGCCTCTGACTTTCCTGCCAAAGACATGATATTCACTTGGTGGCTTGAAAGCTCAGACCATGGAGTGCTGAGCAGAGAAAGGACATAATGAGCTGTGACTAAGTGGGCAGTGCGGTGGTCAGTGTATCCTGTCCTATGAGCCACAAAGGCCTCATGGGAGAGCCAACCTGGGCACAGCTGGTTCATGGAATGTCAGGTGTTCCCAACTATGCTGACCATGAGTTTGTGGAAGATGACTCCAATCTAGGAAAGCTTCCCCATTTATTATTCTTTCTGTATGTGACATGATGTCATACGCAGGTAAAAGCTCATCAAAGAATTCATTCCCTGTCAATTATGTTTCTTCTTTTTTCTTTAAGAAATTTTTTATTCATTTTACATACCAACCACAGATCCCCTTCACATCTCTCCTCACAATTCCCCCAGCATTCCCCCCAGCAACCTACCTCCCTATCCCCACCTCGAAAGAGGTAAGGCTCCCATGGGGATTCAGCAAAGCCTGGTACATTCAGTTGAGGCAGGACCAAGCCCCTCCCCTCTGTGCCAAGGCTGTGCAAGGTTCCCATCATAGGTAATGACCTCCAAAAAGCCCCCGCATGCACCAGGTATAGATCCTGATCCCACAATTATGTTTCTTCTTAGAGCTGATAAATTGCTTCTAAAATTACTCATTTGAATTATCTCAACACTCTTCAAGGTAAACTTAATATTGTCTTGGGTTTTAGTTAATCAGTGATCCAAGATTTTTTTTAAATTGTGCTCATCAATAAAAGATTTAGAATTCATTTGTGTTTCCTTTCCCAGCAGTAACTACCTTTAGGAAACGTTTTGGACCACTTTCCTTTTTTGCTTTCCATATTTCTAGAACTACTCTTACAATCTGCAGATTAGCCTCACTCTAGGGGATTGGACAATGGGATGGGAGGTCTTTGGCTACAGATGTTTCTGCATGTGAATGTTGTGACTGTGAATGCACCTGTGTGGAGTTGTGCATGCTGACCAAGAAATTCCTCAGGAAAATCTGTGTGCAGGTAGGTTTCCCATCTAATAACTATGATGAGGAGAGTCCCATGGGAAAATGGTGTAGAAGCTCCACAATCACATGCCTTAACCTGAAGCAGTGGTTCTCAACTTGGGTAATGCAGCCACTTGTAACTTTGGGGTCCACAGACCTTAACTAAGACCATTGGAAAACAAAGATATTAAATTATGACTCATAACAATAGCAAAATCACAATTAGGAAGTAACAACAAAAATAGTTGGGGTCACCACAGCATGGGCAACTATATTAAAGGACCACAGCATTAGGAACGTTGAGAATCACTGACCTAAAGCACTGAGCATGTAACTAAACCAGAAGGAGCCACAAGATTTCAATAATGCATTTCAATCCTGGAGAGTCCCTCACAGAAGACAACTTAAAAGAAAATCACCCAGAGCAGTAATTGGGCTCAAGAATCACTGCTGTTCTACAGCAAAAGCTGCTTATGGGTACAGGTTTCCTGTCAATGCAGTGATATGTAAGATTGGGTTACTACATTGCAGCAGGCGAGCAGCAGACATCCTAAGGAGTCAACAGAGTAGAGTCCCTTCCCCAGGTCCAAGATGGGGACAGCAGAGTCAAGAGCATCAAGGGTAAAGGCAGAGATGGGTGCTGGTTTCCAGACTCACATAGATAACAGCTTGGAGCAGAGCAGGCCTTGGTGTTTACCTGTGTTAGCTACTCCCATAGTGCACTCCACATCTCCTCTGGGTTACACAGCAAGCATCCATCTTTTAGGGTGCTGAATCAACCCACAGAGAGGAAATCCCTGCACATCACTCTTTGCTAAGCCCTGTGAGCAAACTGCCAGAAAAAAAAGAATACACCCAGTGTCCTGTGAGCTCTGTAGAAAGGGGAAGAAATGAACAGTCTCTGGGGCACCCTGAATGCATGATTGCTTACCTGCTTCACACCAACCCTGGAAACAACATCTTGGGAAAATTATCTCAGAATCTGGGGTTTGTATGGATGCAGGAGGTAGGTCTCTGTCCTTAGTAAGGAAAAAGCACTCACGTTCAAATTTCTAAGTTGCTCGCATATGTTGCAGGGATGCTAGGGATAAAGGAGGGTTGATTTGAAACAGCCAAGCCAGGAACACCAAAGATGAGACACAAAGAGTTTCTGTGATCAGTAGGACAGTCAAGCCATCTCACACTGGTAAAGACAGGGCTCCCGTCTAGGGTGGGCAGTCCAACCAGGCCACCAAGTCCTTCAGGAAAACACCCATGGTACTATTGTCTCCTAATATAGCCTAGCTTCTCCAGCAGCTAGTTGTGAGTGTGAGTAAAGTCTGTGTCTAAGAAAGCCTCCCATTTCGGTGTCTCAGGGAAGCCTTTCACAACGACCCAGGAGATAAGGAGAAGAGGAAGGACAGTTGCAGCTGCTTCTTGGTGACTGTGAGAAGAAAGAGAGCTGAGGATAATTAAAAGCACCTGGGACAGCTGAAATGTCAGAGGACACAAGACCACGCAGTGGCTAATGGTGACCAGACAGACAAGGTCCACAACTCACAAAGCCCTAGTCAGGGATGGATAAAGGGGCCTGCGGTGGGGGGGGGGGTTGAGCCATACCTGACTAGGTGGGCAATGGGTGAACAGAGCATGATCATCTCCTTGGTGTGGGCTAGACCATGTGGACCGTGGACCCTCCAGTGTCTCAGCCTATGCTATCCCAGAGAACTAACCCATCTCCTAACAATTACCTCAGCCATTGTCCAGACTCTGCCATGATCCTATTAAAAACAAAAACCACGAAATGACAGAGCTCAGTGGCTCTTTTAAATTTTGGGAATGTCACCTACTCTGGGGAGTCTCTCTAACTTTTCCTCAGTTCTGCCCCTTCCTGCAATGATTCTTTGTAGAGCTTGAATCCAGAATTGCTTACTCCTCCTGCCTTTAACCTTCACAGCTGTGAGACAGGTTGGGAGCCAGTACCCAGGGTTGATCTTTGATGCCCTCAGGTATCTGGGTCACCCTAGGACCTTGGTCAAGCACAGCTAGGTAGAGAAATGTCTCCATCAGAATGAGCTTGTGAACAACGGTGGAATTCAGCCCTGTTGGGAGCACAGTCTCTCAGGAGGATCGTGCCCTGGCCTACACACATAGTTGCCATCATACAGGGCTCTTCAAGACAGCACAACCAAGGTTGGGGCATTTTGTTTGAAGGACATTTCCATAAATTAGTAAAGTGATTTAGCTGTGCTCAAGGGCCTGCTGAGTTTGAAAAGGTCTTTTTGTTACTCCATATGACTGAATGTGAACAAAACTAGAGGTGTCAGCTAAGCAGCAAACCAGAGCCACAGGTTCTGAACCCCACCGCACACACTCACTGCAGTTTTTAAAGTACTCCCTGCTCTTTGCAGCCCTAAAGTGCTTCAGGCTAGGCACCTCAGAGGACAAGCCCACAGCCACTGAGCCTGTGCAGGCCAGAATGTGTGATTGGACACATTGTAATTACGTAGAGTCTCCAGAAGACAAGCCTTCCGGGTTAAGAGTCACAGCTGTACCTCTGGCGTCAGACCGTGAGGACACGGCTTTTTAGTCTTCGGAACTCGGGTCTCATTGAAAGATTCCTGGCATGGAGTCTCGCCAGGGCTGCTGCCACATTTTCACCAGGATGCTGTGTCTAGGAGCTAATGAAGACCAGGAACAACAGCATGGTCAGTAAAATGGTTCTGACTCCACTTGAGCGAAGTCCGGGAAGCAAATTTGGTGGAAAGGCCAGTGGCCAGGCACTTCGATTACCCGGCTCTGCCTGTGGGCCCTCTCCAGGCTTTCCAATGATCCATGGGCCACGATGCTCAGATCTTTATCTTTATGTATTTCTCTCTTGCAGGTGGGAATGCAATGGTCCTGAAGGCTGGAGAGGAAGGAGGCAAGAAGGAGCTTGTAGAGAGCGAGCTTGCTCAGGGTGAGCTTGATCAGGGCGAACTTGCTCTGGGCGAACTTGCCCCAAGCAAGCCTGCTCAAGAAGAGCTTGCTCAGTCCGGTCTTACTCAGGAAGCCACAGGAGCGGTAGAGAAGGGAGAAAACGAAGAAGAAGAAATGGAAGGAGGTCATTCTGGCGATGGTAGTTCTGGGCCCATGAAAAAGGGGACCCAGGCTGAAGGTGGCCATGACAGAATTGTTCCACAGCAGCCTCAGCAAGAGGCAGCAATGCCTGAGGGCACCAAGAATCTCCAGGCTCGGGACAGGCAGCCTTTCCAGAGACGCACCAGTTTCACCCAGTCTCAGCTGCAGGACCTGGAGCGTCTTTTTGAAGAGACTCGCTTCCCCAGCTTTCAAGTAAGGTAAGCAGAAGGCCTGCTAGGCGCCTGGTTTTCAGGCAGTGCATCCTGGCTGTCCTTTGGTCCTCCCTGACCCCTGATTTCCTCTACAAACAAAGCCACCATGTCTGGACCCTCCAGCAGAAATTGGATTCTGGAGTAAGCAGATGTGCCCTAGTCCAACTGGAAAGATTGTGTTTTGTTGCCTGTTTAATTGGCGTGTGAGTTGGAAATTTAGACAATGCTTGTTCTAAATAAGTCTCTGTAAGTATGAGTGAGAATCCTGAGGTGTGGCTGGGAAAATGCAAGAGGGATTCCACCTCAGATTAAAATTTGACTAACACTTTTTATCGTGGAACTTCTCTTAATGAAGTTTTACATGTTAAATACATAGACCGCATACCTATGTTTGGGGGATTACCCTTAATTTTGGTCCCTGAAAGAAACCTGTTACTGAAGTAAGTCTCAAAGTAGGTGTGAGGAATACTGTGTGTGTGTCTGTGCGAGTGTGTGCATGTGTTTGTGTGTGTGTCTGCGTGTGTGTGTGTGTGTGTGTGTGTGTGTGTACACGTGTGCACACACACAAGTGTGGACACAAACATTTAAAAGCAAACAGGACATGTCTTTATACAGTTTATTTCCACTACAAGGCCTGAATGTTGGAATCTTTTCACTTCAGGAAGGATCTTGCAATATCAATGGGTGTGCCGGAAGCAGATGTGCAGGTCGGTATTTTAAAAAAAATTAATGTTTTGGAAGGGCTCCACATCTTCTGATGGTGCTGTCTAGAAGAGAGGTATAGCACCAAATTGGGACCCTGATGTTGCATCCCAAGGATGCCAGACCAGTCCACAGCCAGGCTAGGCTCAAGATGACAAAAGACCTCCATTTTCTCAGGCAGGAAATGCCAACCTGGACACCTGAAACCTATGATGCCAAGGTGCTTTGTGTGTCCCTTGGTGAACATAGTGTGTTCTCCATGACCTTCTGAAGGCTGTGCAGCCCGGGTGCCTCACTTAAGTGAAGAGACCATGTTCTTGCTCACCTTCAACTCTTTCACTCTGTGTGTCTCAGAAAACCTTTTCTCAGACTTCTTGATCTAGTCTGTAAAGGTCCCATGCCTGGCTTAGTTCTGAATCAATACTGGGACCAGGAACCTCAAAAGGCCCATAACCCTTTTACCAGTCTTTTGTTGGTGATGTATGTGAACTCTGCTCACCATTACAATCAGCCCTGACTTTTCCAGAACACATGCCCACGAGGGAAAAGGCTTATACGCAGTATACTTGGAGGCTAGGGAGGAAGCATAGAGCAGAAAGAAGTGCCCTTTGTCTCATATAATGTGCATTCTGGAAACTCACAAAAGGCTATCACCATGGAGCCTTTTACAGACAGCTTTGGGCCTTGAGATAGTACTCCGGGGTTCCAAGAGAACTGTTTTTGATACTTTTCAACACACAGCAAGGACCAGGAACAACCCATGAGCTAGATCTGCATCCTTTCCTGGAAGAATGCGTTAATAATATCAATTGATACGGCTGGAGGGATAGCTCAGCCGTTAAAGGCTAGGCTCACAACCAAAAATATCAATTGATGGAGTGAATAGACAATATTCTGTGTCTGTTCCATAGCAGAAGGACTGCGTGTGGGGTACATGTCCTCAGGGGCTTCATGGGGGTGTTTTGACTGTTTCAATGAGAATGAAACCTGTTGCTTCCAGCATTCTGAACAATCAGTACACACTTGAGGTAAGTCTTCAACCGTTCTTGGGGTTAGATCGATAAAGAAACAGTTTCTGGGCAAACAGAAATGTGGTGCTATGCTAGGGGAGTAGCTCTGTCCTGGAGCACATACCTAGCACACACTGGGCCAGGGATGGGTTCCATATATGTTCTAAAATGCTAGTACAATTGATCCAGTATACAAGGTTACAGCATGTGTTTTTCAGTGGTGGTACAGTACAGTGTACTAAAGCAACCCTTTCTTCTGCTTGTAGGAATGGTTTAGGAACAGGAGAGCCATTTTCAGGAGAAACAATAGAAAGGTGGTTCTGATTGATGCACCACCTGCTCCCCAGAACAACGATCCCTGAAGATTTTGGAGCAGCTCATGTGTGCCACCTCTGTCCAGAGCCAGATGACCTGGAACCTGGCCCTGCCCCTAATGTCTCGGCCACCTGTGCTGGCCATGACAACCTTTTCTTCCCTTTTATCTCAGCAATAAAGAGGTGGATTCTCAGTATGTTGGTTCCATTGTTTTTCAGGTTACTAAAATGTGGGTATAGTATTTGAACCAGAGTAGCCTATTCCAGAAATGGCATTTATGGCAGGAGGTGACACTGACAAGCTCTGGTCACTGTGCCTTGCTGAGTGAGGAAGATTTCAGGTGCTATGCTGCTTCATGTTGACCCCACATGATTCTCTGTACCCTCATCATGGGCTTGTCAACTCACTCCACTTCTATGGAACAATTACTTATAATGTCAGGTGGGGCAAGTCTCCAGCAGAGGACACTGTGTTTCTAGTCATGGCTGTTCCCACCCATACTCCAGTATGTCCCACCCTAGACCTAATCCCCAAGGAGTCATGGTAGGGAATCACACAGGGAGAAGCAGAGAGAGAGAGAGTGAGATGGGTTCAACTGGGTCCTGGAGGCATCAGGAGGAAGTGTCCTGAGTCTCCACATTGGATGTTCCAGCAAGAGATGACTTTCTTGAGTTCCATACGGGCCCTTGCCACCAATCTTCCAGGTACAGAGTGTTATCTGGTGACATGCTCCAGTTCCTAGCTGCCACATCCAGTGGCTTCAGTCTTCTCACTGGGGCTGATGCTCCATGAACGGAACCTGTGGATGGCATCCTGTGCCTCAGCTGCCTGTGGATTCTCATTCTGTGCTCCCTGGTTATGTGGAACTGAGATGTGCTGTTGACACTCTTCCTGGGGAGATGGGAGAAACTGGGAACAAACATCTTCTAAGCACAGTTGGAGATATTCAGCCTTTTACTTCCTGTGTCTTAAACATCTCTCCCTCATTATGAAATGTTTCCCCTCCATTTGGAATGTCTTGTGTCTTCAGGAGCTTTCCTCCAAATGGAATGTCTTATCTTGGAGGAAACTGCTACACAAAATGTGTATCCAGCTGCCGGGCCAGATCCTGTGGAGGCATGCTCTAGGTGACCACATGTCTGGCTCAGGTTCTGACTGGACTTCCTATCAATTAGAAGAGGCTCCACTTTTCTGTAGCTTACATTGCTGTGCAAGGGACCGTGTGTCTGTGAGAGGGCACCTTCATAAAACATGGACGGAGACTGTGGGGAGACCAGGTAAATGTGTGAAAAGGGATCTGTGTTTCTATTGGCTGACTACACAAGACTGGCTGGCATCTGTGTCTAAGGGTAAGCGATTTCATTGACACTTTAAGAGAAAAGACTTTCTGCTGTTCATTGAGGACATTTTGTAAACATCCCTTCACTCAGATATCTCAAATCCATATACAACTTCCTCCTGAAATCACGGGGCTCAGTTTCTATGACTTCCCTTGTGGAGTAGGATTTATTAAACTCAGAGCCCCCACTCAGGGACTCTGAAATCCCTGTCTTACTGCTGGGATTAAAGAACTTTCCACCCACAGAGAGCACTGTGAGCATAACCACCATGCAGCATCAATCCTTACCTTCTGGATCTTTCTCTCAAGCCCTTTCAGTCAATAGTAGCAGTGCTCTATGTCTCCCCCTTCAGTGAAAGGCTGGATATTTCCTCCAAAACAATGAGCTGTTTGATTTAGCTAATAACCAGCATTATTTGACATGGTTTTCCTATTTCTAGGCATGGTGTTCACATTTATAAGTTGAGATGTTTGCCCTGCAATATAATTAGAATTCCTGGGGGCTGTCCAGTCATGCTGCCGCTCTATGCACAGCTAAGCCTCCAGTTCTAATACCTCTTTTTTATAATTAGTCAATTAACCAAAAGCCAGACATTTCTATGCACTCCTGTGACCAGTGGGAGGGTATAACACAAGGCAGTACAGCACTAGTCATCCTGATGTACACGGTATGCGACATGCGAGGTTCAGGCTTCCCTGGGATACATAAGAGACTATCACAAACACAAAACGAAGAAACATTCATTCTCAGGTCCTATTAACACCCCACTGTAGCTGGGGTTTTCTCTCAGGGTCCCACCAAGCCCAGGCAGCCCGGCAGCCCACTTATAAAATAAACACACAGATGCTTATATTATTTAAATTGTTTGGCCTAATGGCTCAGGCTTCTTGTTATCTAGTTCTTTTATCTCAAATTAACCCATATCTATTAGTCTGTAATTTGCCCCATGGCTCGTGGCTTACAGGTACCTTACATCTCACTTTCCATGGCGGTAGCTGGTAGCATCTCTCTGCCTCAGCCTTCCTGTTCCCAGAATTCTCCTCTCTCCTTGTCCCGCCTTTACTGCTTGCCTGGCTACTGGCCAATCAGTTTTTTATTTATTAACCAATCAGAGCAACACATTTAACATACAGAACATCCCACAGCACCCCACCCCAACCCCAGCACTCTGAAACACTGTCAATGAGAATAGTTGCTCTACCACAAGAACTGCACACAACCTCTTCCAGAGTCTGTGGCACTTACTCTGTCCAGGTTATTGTACGAATGCATCCTCAGCCCTCAGTAGTTTGTACTGCAACACAAAGGGTGCAGTTGGTGCAGTGTCTGAACTTACAGAGCTGAGAAGCACTGGACAGGACCTTCTATAAGCATTCTAATGCAGATTCTTCACTGGCTGTCTGGAGTCTGTTAACTTTTCCAAGGGTTGCTCTGGATTTTTTGCAGTGCTGCACAACACACTGTAAACATGGGACTAAAATGTCACTGCTGAAGATGGAGGTCCGAGATTGGCTTCTGCTTTCAGAGTCCTTGAAGACTCTTGAAGCAGACACATGCAGAGCTGACCCTGTCCACTCAATGTTCATCTCATGTGTCATAGAGACTCGGAAATGTGGGGTCTGGAATGTTGAGAAATTCTCCAGTCTTCACCCAAGCCTCATGTGCTCATTGTGAGTTTTTCCCACCTTCCCCAAGAGATATGGTCCACACATTTCCACAAGGCCTCAGAATTATTGTTTTTTTTTTCTTACTCACTGCAGATTTGTTCCCATAGTTGACCCCCACCCATTTCCTAGGTAGATAATTCCCAACGCCAGGGGCTCAGTTGAGATGCCACTTGGAAAGTTCCTTCTACACTCTCCTTGCCCAAGGGCCACACCTTCCCTGTAAACACATCCTGCTCACTAAAGCTCCAAACTGCTGTGAGGGGGGAGACACTGCCAGCTGCCGCCATGAAAAGCAGCACATTAAGATGCCGGTAAGCCACCAGCGATGTGGCAAGGTATAGATTTATAGAAATGGGTTAATTTAAGATATAAGAACAGTTAGCAAGAAGCCTGCCACAGCCAAATAGTTTAATAATATAAGCATCTCTGTGTTTATTTTATACGTGGGCTGTCGGACTGCCGGGGCTTGGCAGGACTCAGAGAGACTCCAGCTACACTACTGTTGGTTTTGGACCTCAGGGGCTCAGTCCATTGCAACTGTCAGTCATCCCAGGAAGGCTTCTGATTGGTTAAAATAACCTGGATGTTAGGTCCTTAAGGTATAGAAGAGAAAGAAGCCTTCCTAGTGGAGTAATTCTCCTGCCAGAAGTATATGGGTCTCCCCTTCAGAATGTGAAGAGACACAAAGGAAGGCAAACCTCAAGCGACTTTGACAGCATTCCTGTCAGGGAACATGGAAACATCAAACACCTGCCTCTTGAGGGACCTGACCAGGAAAAATGGAAAGGTCAGTGCATGCTAGGAGTGGTGGGTTGGCCATGTCCGTGAGGAGATGTTGTTCCTCAGAGGTGACTGGAGAGGCGTGGGGCACTGAGGACTTCGCCTGCCTTGATGTCATAGCGACTTTGCATCACTCTGGTCCCTGTCGCCTCTTCTTTCTGTTTTCTATTTTCAGGTGCTGAGACACCGATGCTCTCCCCATATGAAGAGGGAAGAAACAAGGAAGAGAGTGGAAGGGACCACCCTGCATCGGGAGCCCCAACAGCAGAATGGAGAGGAGTAGAACAGAAAAACAGGGAAGACTGGAGAAGGTCCTTCTGCTGCTGTACCTTCAGGCCTCGTGGATGACCGAGAGAGTGCCAGTCCCAATAGCCAGGAGAATGAGCGTCCACCTCAGAAGCCAGTTCCTGAGAACATAGGGGGCACTGAGGCTGTGCAGCTTTGTGACCTGTGTACAGCATATGTCACATCTGGTTCCCCGAGTACAGTGTATGTCAGTAACAGTGCCTGGTGTATAGCCTCTGCCTGTTACTATGCGCCAGGTACAGCCTATGCCTGTTACTGTGCCTCAGGTACAGCCTGTGTCTGTTACTGTGCCCAATGTAAGGACCCTATACCTGTTACTGTGCCCCACGTACAGCCTATGCCTGTTACTGTGTCCCAAGTACAGCCTGTGTCTGTTACTGTGCCCAATGTAAGGACCCTATACCTTTTACTGTGCCTCAAGTACAGCCTGTGACTGTTACTGTGTCCCAAGCACAGCCTATGTCTGTTACTGTGCCTCAAGTACAGCCTATGCCTGTGACTGTGCCCCAGGTACAGCATGTGCCTGTTAATGTGCACCATATACAGCCCGTGTCTCTTAATGTGCCCCAGTTACAGTCTATGCCAATCACTGTGTCCAATGTACAGACCCTATACCTGTTACCATGCCCCATATACAGCCTGTGCCTGTTACTGTCCCATGTACAGCCTGTGCCTGTTACTGTCCCATGTACAGCCTGTGCCTGTTACTGTGCACCGTGTACAGCCTGTGCCTGTTACTGTCCTATATACAGTCTATGCCTATTAATGTGCCCCAGTTACTGCTTATGCCAATCACTGAGCCTCGGGTACATCATATGCCTGTTAATGTGCCCCAGTTACTGCTTATGCCAATCACTGAGCCTCGAGTACAGCATATGCCTGATACTGTGCCCCAGGTACTGCCTGTGTCAATCACTGAGGTCCAGATAGAGCCTATGCCTGTTTCTCTTCCTAATCAATAGTCTATGCCACTTACTATGTGCAATGTACAGCATATGCCAGTTAAGTTAACTAGCACACCACCTATGGAAGTTCCAATTGCACACCCTATGCCATTCCAGGTGGGTTGTGTACAGCCATACCAATTACAGTACCCAGTGTTCAGTCTATGCCAAGTACAGTGTCACCCAATGAGCAGCCTGTGCCATTCCAGGACCCCATGTCCAGCCTGTGTCAGTTCTGACGCCCAGTGCACAGTCCATTCCAGTTACCGTGCCCAAAATACAGCCTGTGCCAGCGCTGGGGTCCTGCAGCTGCCTCTGTGACAGGGCTACAGCTGCAGGAGTTGGAACACCTTTTCCAGAGAAATCACCATCCAATGCTGAGGAAGGGTAAGCACCTTGTGTGGATTCAAGTCCCTTCATAGGGAACAAGCTGGTACAGAGAACCCTCTGGCTTGCTGGCAGCTCTATCTTGTCTTCATTTACTGAAAAGTTCAGATTACATTTTGAAGATTTATTTTGTCTTGGCATGAGTGTGGTGGGGGGACGACAGGAGCTGTGTCTCACATTTGGAGGTCAGAGGACAGCTGGAAGAACTTGGTTCTCTCCTTCCAGGATGTGGGTCCTGGGCTCAAAATCATCTCCTCAGGCTGGCTGGCAGGCATGTTCATCTGCTGAGCCATTTTGTCTGCCTCCATTTTCCCCTCCAGAACTAAAGCCACCCACACACTCCAGCCTGCAAGACCCCTGCCTTGCTGTCCTAGGCTTCCAAAAGGGAGTGGGAGCTCTATAAACTGGGAGTGGGGCTGTTCTCATGTAGTATTTAGGTGGAACAGGTAGAAATGTTTAGCCGGACAAGCCTGAGGTGTGGTTGGGATAATTCAGGTACCACACTGCCTTTGTTTATAATGTTGATACATTTGTATCCCCCTCCCTCCTCTCCTCACATGGCTCAGTCTGGTCACATCCACTCTGGACTCTCCCAGATGTCCCTGCATTTGGTTATGCTCTCCCACAAATCTATTATAGACTTTTCTTCCACCATACTAGGTGCAAGTCATGTTCCTACTTCTTTTACATTCAGTATTTATATCAATATCTATATACAAGTGCATTCCATTCCTTTAATGTTGGCATCCTTAGGGTAGGTTTTCTCTGTGGAGTAGTCCTGGGGTTATGACCAATAAAGGATTCAAATTAGTGTAGCTAGGGGTTCCATGACCCTAAACTGTTTCAAATACTGCAAAGTAAGCATAGATTCTATCCTTACAGGAGTAATATGGGTGTGTGGATAGGACAAGCAGAACCCAGCACTGATAATGCTGATGTAAGCTTGGTTAAATAGAGACTGATGGGAATGGGAAAGCATAGAGTCCAAATGCCCTGTCCCTCTGCTGTTTTGAAGCATCTGGTGAGGCCACACAGATAAGGACACCCAGCTTTGTAATTATTTGAAGCACACTGGTGCATCTGCCTGAAAATCCTGCTGACTTCCTCAATAGTGAATTACTGTAGGGAGCGGGGAAGGGCATGCAACGTTTGGACATTTGTCCAGGGACTGTTCTGCAGTACTGGGGTGGAAACCAGGGCCTTCCACATTCTAGGTAAGCACTGGACTCTGTTCCAGCCCCTCAGCCCCACACAGCATTAGAGTAGTGAGACAGCAGGATCTTCTGTGCAATCTAAATTATAGAGAGCAGCTAATGTCACACGATGTTTTTTCTGTTTATATCCTGATTACCCTACTGAACAAATCCCTCTTCCCTCTCATTGCAGAGATGGTTCAGGAAGAGGAGAGAACAGATCTGGTGAGGGAAGAATCTGCCAGGACTTAGCAGTGCTCCTCCTGGGACCCGCTCCACCTCAATCTAAAGATTGTGCAGGAGACCCAGTGTGCCTGCCTTGACCAGGATCCACTTGCACATGCATTTTTGCCTTCCGCCCACATGTTCTTACATCTTTCTTCCCTAAGAACCTGTATTTGAAATAAATAGATTCTCAGTTTGCTTTCTTCATGTGTCTTCTGCATTAGTGTGTTATGTATGATGGTTATCAAGGAAGTGCCATTTAAAGAAAATGACAAGGTCTCTTTCTGTGGGGGCACATCACTGAGTGAGCATCAGTAGCCTTTTATGTCATGGGAGTTTGTCAAGTGGTGTTTACATTGACCCATAAATTCTCCTGTCCTCCATCATAGTGTTTTCATCCTCACCCTCACCATGTTGTACCACACATGGGCAAGAGGGACATTGAAAATCTCTAGGGAGATGGTGTTTATCCAGACAGAGCTGGTTCTGACCATACCTGGGATTTCATACCAACCATAGAACTTGAGAGAACCATTTTTGTTTGTTTCTTTTTAAATTGTTTTGGTTTTTGTTTTCTTTTTCCAGTGGACAAAGTGTCTGTTGCATTTTGTCAAGTAGACAGAAGCTAGATGCATCTGGAAAGAGGGAATCTCCATTGGAAAATGGCTCCATCCTGTAAGCCATTCTGAGGAGCGTTTTCTTGATTAATGATTGATATGGAAGGGTCCCTCCCACTGTGGGTGGAGCCACCCCAGAGCAGGTCATCTGGAGTGTATTAGAAAGCAGGCTGAAGAAGCCAAGAGGAGCAAGCCGGTAAGCAACATCTCTACACAGCCTCTGCCTCAGTTCCTGCCTCCAGTTCCTACCCTGACTTCTCTCAATGATAGACTGTAAGCTCTGAGAGGAAATAAACCCTTTCCTCCCCAGTTTGCTTTAGTTCCTGTGTTTTATTGCAGAAGCAGAAAGCCAACTAAAGCCAACTCAAATAAAGAAATGGAGTGATAAAATCTCTCCTCCCTCAATTTCTCCCGTCTCCTCCTTCCAACTCCTTCCATGACTTCCCCCACTACTCTCACATTAATTGCCTCTTGTCAATTATTCTTCCTATGTATAGACATATATGTATGAATAAATGTGTGAATATGGCCTGCTGAGTCTGCTTTAGTTGTTTGTGTGTATGTGATTTCAGGGCTGATCCTTTGCCTTGACTAACCACTGAGAGGGCTCATCCCTGGGAGAGGTCAATTCCCCCTCTGTCTGTAGTCACTAGCTGCCCACAGTTCTCTGTCTGGGAACAAAATAAAGCCCAGGCCTAAAATCCCAGTACAAAGTGTCTCTCCTTCCATGGAGACTTTACCATCTCTCCATCATCTTGTCTGTTGATATGGCCAATGTTCACATCTCATTTATGCTGCCAGTTCTGTGAGTGACTGTTTCACAGCAGACATCCTGGTATTGAGGCTCTTAAAATCTTTCAGCTCCCCTCTTCCCCTGCCTTTCCTGAGTCATAGATGCAGGAACTGTGATGTAGATGTAGGCATTGGGGCTGTGCTCCCCATGAGCCATTGTTCTCTGCATCCTGTCCAGTTGTGGCTTCTCTGATGGTCTCCGTTTGCTGCAGACAGAGGGTTCTCTGATTAGGGGTGGTAGTCACACTTATGTAAGGATAAGATTAATTATGCGGTTTGAATTATTCCAGTCTATCATCGTGGCAATTGTAAATTCTCTTCTAAGATACATAACCTCACTAGCCCTGGGATGTTGTCTAGGTTTCTAGGATGAGGGATGATTTTCCTCCTGTGGAGTGGGTCTTAAATGTCCAAATAGACAGCTGTTGGTTACCACCAACATGGGAGTGTCACTTGTGACACCTCTCTGGATATCTGGACAACAGCCAACAGTCAGGGTGAACCAGCTCACAGAAGCTAAGGAAGAGGAGCATCAAGAGCCTAGTGACTACAAGACTGATGAATTCCTAGCTCTTCCACGATCAACAAATGGCGGCCAAGCGACCACAAGCAGGCTACTGCTCTGTGATACAATTCTTCAGTATACTGTCCCTGGGAACTTCAGGAACTTGTTGCTCAGAAATTCTTGCTGAAGCAACCAAGCTGTCTATATATCCCAATTTAAAACATCATGTTCACTCTGACTTTAGGGGCTCCATAGCTACTTCTTATATTTTTCAGGACAAAGAAAGTTTACAAGCTAAACACTAAAATCTGAATTAACAAAGAAAGTCCATCCTCTTCTAAATGCTGTTGGTGCTTTTTCCTCACCTGAAAACTTAGCATCACTTCATACTGTAACCTTAAAAACTCTTCTTGGCTGGTGAGACAGCTGGCTCAGTGGTTAAGACACTCCTAGTCCCAGCTCCAGTGAGAAAGAGAACAGAGTAGACGTTGTCCTCTCACTCCCATACAAGCATTGCAGTGTCCTCCACCAAAACAATAAATGCAAAAATAAAAATACATTTAAAAATCAGGACTGGCCAGAGTTGGTGGTGCACACCTTTAATCCCATCACTTGGGAGGCAAATGCAGGCAGAAATCTGTGAGTTCATGGCCAGCCTGGTCTATAGTGAGTTCTACAGGACTGCACAGAGAAGCCACGTCTCAAAAAACAAAACAATTCTCACTCAGATAAACCCTCCTCATTCTCGCTAATTGGACTCCCAGAGATCCACCCGGGGCCTAGCCATGGATCTCTGCATCCAGATCCCTCAGTAGTTGGATGAGGTTTCTAGCACGACAATTAGGGTGTTTGGTCATCCCATCACCAGAGTGAGTCTACCAGGTTGATCTCAGTCCTGGGAGGAGGCTTTGCCCTGGAGGAGGTGGGAATGGGGGGTAGGCTGGGGGGGAGGTGAGTGGGGCGGGAGGGGGGAGAACAAGGGAATCCGTGGCTGATATGTGGAACTGAGTTGTATTGCAAAATAAAAATAAAAAAATAAAAAAACAAGCAAATAAAAAAGTAAAAACTGGAGAGTTGGCTGAGCAGTTAAGAGTGCAGGCTGCTCTTCCAAATGCTGCAAGTTCAAATGCCAGCACACAACCGCCTATGCTCCACAGAATCCATTGTCTCTGGTCTCTGCAGGTACCTGCACACACATGGCACACACTCATAAAGACACACATAGACACATAAATAAATAAAAATGCTTTTAAAAGAACCATTTTTCTTTCTCTTCATAGTCTTTCCTGGAGCTCAATGATTCAACCATTATCACCCCACTCCCCAAACAATTCCTGCATAGAAACACAAAGGCTCAGATTTCCTAGGCTAGAGTGGGAATATAGCTCAGTTATAAACTATATGTTACATACTTGAGCTCCTGGGTCCAATTCCAAGCACTATACAGAAGAAAAAAATAAAGAAAATAATCAGAATCCCTCCCAGGATACAATATCCACACAAGACCCACAGTACCTCACTAGGGTTCAGAATCCATAGGCTGAGGCTGGGGTCCAGTGGGAAAGCATGTGCCTAGCACACACAAGGGCCTGAGTGTGATTCCTGGCACTGGAGGGGAGGGCAGGAAATCTATATGAATGAACCAGCTCACTACTAATAAAAAGTGTGTTATATCATGCTGCTTCAATTCTATAATGGCAGAGAAAGTACGAACTTAAATCAGCAATAAATAGTTAAGAATCAGAAGCAAAGAACAAGAAGGAAAAGACATACAGAATAAAGTTAATCACAAAATGCTTTCTGGGAAAATGTAAACATGGTTGAGAAATTCAATACAGTTAAGTTGCTGGAACAATTGAAACAAGACAAAGAAGGCTTCAGTGGGACTACAAGACACACAACACCCTGAGAGAACCATGACAACAGCATAGAAGAAGGAGAAGAATCAAGTTCTAAAGATGCAAAATATGTTCTTAAAAAACCTCATAACAAAAAGTTTCTCAGCGCTGGAAAAAGAGAGGTCAATCCAGAAGTGAAGTGCTTAGAACACCAAGAGACAGACCAGGAAAGAATTGGCCCTCCTCACAATTAGAACATTAAAGACACAGAACAAAGACAGCATCTCAGCAGCAGCAAGACACACCATGTCCCATAGGGCAGAATGGCAGTATGGCAGCAGATTACTCGGCTGCAACTTTACAGCCAGGAGGCCCGGGCAGATGTATTTCAATTATGACTCAACTGCCAACCCAGATGACTGTAGCTAGCAAAACAGTCTGTTGTAACTGTACACACCTGCCATGATTTAAAAAAAAACAGACTAAATGAATGCATGAGCACTGAGCTAGCTCCATAGAAAATACTTACAGGAATCTTTTGGACTGAAGAGAAAAACAAATTCCTCCACAAATCCACAGCAAGGAATAAACCACACTAGGATAATAGTTAAGCAAGAGGGGAAAAGAAAAAAACCCTACAAAATCAACAAATGGCAGTAATTAACACCCACTTTTCAACAATAATTGAATACTAATGGCTTCAATTCCACAACCAAACTACAGGGGCTCCCACACCACTGGGCTCTTTGAACACCTGCAATCACATGCACAGACCTACATATAGACATGGGCGCACACAATTGAAAACAAAAATAAATCTTTGGAAAAAAGGGCACAGACTAGTAGATTGCATCAAATGACAGGAAACATCTACTTGATGCCCCCAAGAAACAGATGTCACTACAAAGGCAGATGTCACCCGAGAGGGAAAGAATGGAAAAAGATCCAAGTAAATAGGCCTAGGAAACAAGCAGATGCCACTATTCCCATAGCTGATGAAACAGACTTCCAAGCAAAATGTGAGAAAATATAAAGAGAGTCACTTCATACTGACTAAGGGAATGTAAGAGGATTTTATGATTCTAAAACTATGCCTCAATATTATTTGTATTATTAATGCAAATGTAATTATTAATATTAGTATGTAATTATTAATATTAATATTAGGAAATCAGGTGATTTCCTAACAAATAATATTAGATTCAAGCCTGTTTAACTCTAGCCCAATACTAGTGGGTGACTTTAATACCCAACTCTCTCCAATTGATATGTCTCCCTACACAAAAAATAAACGAAAATATGCAAATTAAATGATATTATAGATCAAATAGACTTAACAGACATCTATAGACTAGTCCATCCAAACACTGCAGAATATACATTATTCCCATGGAACTTTCTTCAAAATACATTACATATTCTGAGACAAAGCAAGTCTCAACAATTACAGGAAAACAATTTCTTGTAGTTTACCTGATCACAATGGAATGAAACTACCGGAGGTGGTGGCACACCCTTTTAATCCTGACACCCAGGAGGCAGACACAGAGGGATCTCTGTGAGTTGGAGGTCAGCCTGGTCTACAAAGTGACCTCCCAGACAGCCAGGCCTGTTACACAGAGAAACCCTGTCCCAAAACACAACAACAAAAAAGCCAGAGAGAGTGCAAATAAATGATACATATGAGAGCCCTCAAAAATGAAGGATAAGCCAAACCCCAAATCAGGAGATGAAAAGAAATCAAGATCAACGCAGGAATTATTTAAATGAGAACAAAAATAACAATAAAGAATCAATGTAAGTAGAAGTTGGTTCTTTGAAATGTATGCTTAGGCAGACTAACCAAAAGACAAAGATTTGAATATTAGAGACATGAATACACCAAAATCTGAAATCTAATTGTTTACTAAGTTTAACATCAAGCTGTGCTGACTAGCTCTTGTGGTTATATGTATCTAGAAGACCTAAACCAAACACTACTATTTCTGAATCTTCAAACAGCTATGCATTTCAAGGCGTAAATATATGGGAACGAGAACATATATAACACTAGGAAATGCCCATTAACAAACAACCTGCCTAAATAGGTACTGTCAGGGCCAGCAAGATGACTCCGATGGTAAAGGTACTTGCTGCTAATGTCTGTCAGCCTGGGTTCAATCCCTGGATGCAGCGGAAGGAGAGAAACAACTCCTCCAAGTTATCTTCTGACCCACACACATGGCTCATGCACTTACATACACAAGTAGGAGCTTAAAGGAAAATTTAAAAAATCTCAACTAAAGTTGTCTCAGTCACTCCCCATCAGGCACTCCCCATCAGTCACTCCCCCCATCAGTCACTCCCCCCATAAGTCACTCCCCAGCAGTCACTCCCCCCATAAGTCATTCCAAATCAGTCACTGCTCCATCAGTCACTCTCCCCATAGTCATTTGTTCCATCAGTCACTCCCCCATCAGTCACTCCCCATCAGGCACTCCCCCCATCAGGCACGCCCCATCAGTCACTCCCCCTATCAGTCACTCCCCCCATCAGTCACTCCCCATCAGGCACTCCCCCCATCAGGCACTCCCCATCAGTCACTCCCCCTATCAGTCACTCCCCATCAGTCACTCACCATCAGTCACTCCCCCCATCAGGCACTCCCCATCAGTCACTCCCCCTATCAGTCACTCCCCCCATCAGTCACTCCCCCCATCAGACACTCCCCCCATAAGTCACTCCCCAGCAGTCACTCCCCCCATAAGTCATTCCCAATCAGTCACTGCTCCATTAGTCACTCCCCCTATAGTCATTTCTTCCATCAACCACTCCCCCATCAGTCACTCCCCATCAGGCACTCCCCCCATCAGGCACTCCCCATCAGTCACTCCCCCTATCAGTCACTCCCTCCATAAGTCATTTCTTCCTTCAGTCACTCCCCTATCAGTCACTCCCCATCAGGCACTCCCCCTACCAGTCACTCCCCCCATAAGTCATTTCTTCCTTCAATCACTCCCCCATCAGTCACTCACCATCATTCACTCCCCATCAGTCACTCACCATCAGTCACTCCCCATCAGTCACTCCCCATCAGTCACTCACCATCAGTCACTCCCCATCAGACACTCACCATCAGTCACTCACCATCAGTCACTCACCATCAGTCACTCCCCCCATCAATCACTCCCCCATCAGTCACTCACCATCAGTCACTCCCCATCAGGCACTCCCCCCATCAGGCACTCCCCCCATCAGGCACTCCCCATCAGTCACTGCTACATCAGTCACTCTCCCCATAGTCATTTCTTCCATCAATCACTCCCCCATCAGTCACTCCCCATCAGTCACTCCCCCCATCAGTCACTCCCCCCATTAGTCACTCCCCAGCAGTCACTCCCCCCATAAGTCATTCCCAATCAGTCACTGCTCCATCAGTCACTCCCCCATAGTCATTTCTTCCATCAACCACTCCCCCATCAGTCACTCCCCATCAGGCACTCCCCCCATCAGGCACTCCCCATCAGTCACTCCCCCTATCAGTCACTCCCTCCATAAGTCTTTTCTTCCTTCAGTCACTCCCCTATCAGTCACTCCCCATCAGGCACTCCCCCTACCAGTCACTCCCCCCATAAGTCATTTCTTCCTTCAATCACTCCCCCATCAGTCACTCACCATCAGTCACTCCCCATCAGTCACTCTCCATCAGTCACTCCCCATCAGTCACTCACCATCAGTCACTCCCCCCATCAGTCACTCACCATCAGTCACTTCCCCCATCAGTCACTCCCCATTAGTCACTTCCCCCATCAGTCACTCCCCCCATAAGTCATTTCTTCTATCAATCACTCCTCCATCAGTCACTCCCCATCAGTCACTCCACCTATCAGTCACTGCCCAACAGTCACTCCCCCCATCAGTCACTCCCCATCAGTCACTCCCCATCAGTCACTCCCCCCATCAGTCACTCCCCATTAGTCACTTCCCCCATCAGTCACTCCCCCCATAAGTCATTTCTTCCTTCAATCACTCCTCCAGCAGTCACTCACCATCAGTCACTCACCATCAGTCACTCCCCATCAATCACTCCCCATCAGTCACTCCCCATCAGTCACTCCCCATCAGTCACTCCCCGCATCAGTCACTCCCCAGCAGTCACTCCCCCCATAAGTCATTCCAAATCAGTCACTCACCATCAGTCACTCCCCCCATCAGTCACTCCCCATTAGTCACTTCCCCCATCAGTCACTCCCCCCATAAGTCATTTCTTCTATCAATCACTCCTCCATCAGTCACTCCCCATCAGTCACTCCACCTATCAGTCACTCCCCAACAGTCACTCCCCCCATCAGTCACTCCCCATCAGTCACTCCCCCCATCAGGCACTCCCCATCAGTCACTCCCCCATCAGTCACTCCCCATCAGTCACTCCCCCCATCAGGCACTCCCCATCAGTCACTCCCCCTATCAGTCACTCCCTCCATAAGTCATTTCTTCCTTCAGTCACTCCCCCATCAGCCACTCCCCATCAGTCACTCCCCCCATCAGGCACTCCCCATCAGTCACTCCCCCATCAGTCACTCACCATCAGTCACTCCCCATCAGGCACTCCCCCCATCAGTCACTCACCATCAGGCACTCCCCAGCAGTCACTCCCCATCAGTCACTCACCATCAGTCACTCACCATCAGTCACTCCCCATCAGTCACTTCCCATCAGGCACTCCCCCCATCAGGCACTCCCCATCATTCACTGCTCCATCAGTCACTCTCCCCATAGTCATTTCTTCCATCAATCACTCCCCCCATCAGTCACTCCCCAGCAGTCACTCCCCCCATCAGGCACTCCCCATCAGGCACTCCCCATCAGTCACTCCAACTATCAGTCACTCCCCCCATAAGTCATTCCCAATCAGTCACTGCTCCATCAGTCACTCCCCCTATAGTCATTTCTTCCATGAACCACTCCCCCATCAGTCACTCCCCATCAGGCACTCCCCCCATCAGTCACTCACCATCAGGCACTCCCCATCAGGCACTCCCCCCATCAGTCACTCCCCATCAGGCACTCCCCCGCAGTCACTCCCCATCAGTCACTCCCCCCATCAGTCGCTCCCCAGCAGTCACTCCCCCCATCAGGCACTCCCCATCAGGCACTCCCCCCATCAGTCACTCCCCCATAAGTCATTTCTTCCTTCAATCACTCCTCCATCAGTCACTCCCCATCAGTCACTCCCCATCAGTCACTCCCCGCATCAGTCACTCCCCAGCAGTCACTCCCCCCATAAGTCATTCCAAATCAGTCACTGCTCCATCAGTCACTCCCCCTATAGTCATTTCTTCCATCAATCACTCCCCCATCAGTCACTCCCCATTAGTCACTCCCCAGCAGTCTCTCCCCATCAGTCACTCCCCCTATAGTCATTTCTTCCATCAATCACTCCCCCATCAGTCACTCCCCATCAGGCACTCCCCCCATCAGGCACTCCCCATCAGTCACTCCCCCTATCAGTCACTCCCCCCATCAGTCACTCCCGCATCAGTCACTCCCCCCATCAGTCACTCCCCAGCAGTCACTCCCCCTATCAGTCACTCCCTCCATAAGTCATTTCTTCCTTCAGTCACTCCCCATCAGTCACTCCCCATCAGTCACTCCCCCCATCAATCACTCCCCATCAGTCACCCCCATCAGTCACTCCCTCCATAAGTCATTCCTTCCTTCAATCACTTCCCCATCAGTCACTCCCCATCAGTCACTCCCCCCATCAGGCACTCCCCAGCAGTCACTCCCCATCAGTCACTCCCCCCATCAGTCGCTCCCCAGCAGTCACTCCCCCCATCAGGCACTCCCCATCAGTCACTCCCCCATCAGTCACTCCCCCCATAAGTCATTTCTTCCTTCAATCACTCCTCCAGCAGTCACTCACCATCAGTCACTCCCCATCAGTCACTCCCCATCAGTCACTCTCCCCACCAGTCACTCCCCACCAGTCATTCCCCACCAGTCACTCCCCATCAGTCACTCCCCACCAGTCACTCCCCATCAGTCACTCCCCATCAGTCACTCCCCACCAGTCACTCCCCATCAGTCACTCCCCCTACCAGTCACTCACCATCAGTCACTCCCCACCAGTCACTCCCCATCAGTCACTCCCCATCAGTCACCCCCATCAATCACTTCCCCCATCAATAAGTCCTCATCAGTCACTCCTCCCCACCCAGGTCACTCCACCCCTCAGTTGCTCTCTTATGCTGTGATAAAATACTATGAAAAAGCAACTTAGGGGAGACAAGAGTGTGTTCTAGGACTCAATGTACTAACAGGCACTTTTCAACTATCAGCCACTAATCTGATCATGTCCACTTAGTTCTAAGCCCATCTCTGAGCAGCACTGGTAGGTCGAGGGTAAGGTTCACAGAAATTTTCTACATGTTCACTCAAGGGTCCTGTGGTCAGTGTGTGTTCCCACCTTTCTCCCATACTCTATTCCCCAATTATCTTGCAATGCTACACAATTCATCCTCCAGTGTCATCTCTATAACCTAGAAGGAACAGGCAGCATGCACATGCATGCAGAAACAAGCTAAAACTCATTCTACATGCATGCTCTGGAAGCAAGGTTTAACTTCACACGACCTTTCACAACCCTGTTCCCAATGGCTCCCTGGTTCCTCATCTTTTGGGCCACACCCACCATTTGTGCAACAAAGCAAATACCACCTACCTCAGCAAGAGGTCAAAAAGCCCAGAGAAGTCAGTCAGGGAAGGAAAAGCCTATAGCGCCCATCTGGTGAGGAGCGTGTTGACATCAACCTTGAGGAACATGGAGAAGTGTGGAGCATGCGCAGAAGGACACGTTGACGTCACCCTTTACTCAGGCCTTCTCTTGACTCCTCATTGGTAGTAGAGACTGACCAAACAATAGGCCTTGAGGCTGGACATTCCTGGAGCCCCACTTCTCTCTGTGGCTTCGGCCCACTACTAGTCATGGCCCGCAAGGTCCAATGGCAATATATATACATTGTGAGGAATGAGAATGGTGAGGAGATAGCTGAGGTCTCCACCTTAGAGGCTGCCTTGGCGATGGTGGGTGACAACCCTAGTGGAGGTGACGCGGGCTGCCTAATGGAACTAAATAACGGGGTCCGCCATGTCCGTGAGAGCCAAATCGGCTCTGAGGAGAGCAGCAGGGACGCCAACTCCTCTTCCTCGGGGCCTCACCAGGAGGAGCCAAGACCCTCAGCCGAGACTGTGATTCGGATTCCGAGGCGCCGTTCATCACGAAGGCGGCGGCGAACCACATTGAAGTTCACACTGGGGCAGGTTGAGGAAATGGAAAAATTGTTCAAAGAAACCCAGTACCCAGATGCGCTTGCCAGGTATGTGTCTTGCACCAGGAGCTATCCCCAACCTCCCTGTTGTCTCAAGTTGAGATGTCCTTTTGTTCTTCCAGGTCCTGGTTTCCTGTCATCCCTCCCTAAGCCACTGCTGTCTTCTCCCTAGGTGGTCGGTACAGGAGGGTGCCTTGTGTAGGGGTAAAAGTCAGTATTAGCGTGTAGTGTTGGCCCCAAACAAGTGTGCATAGTCAACACCACTCATTTCGAGTCATACTTTAATTTCTGTAAAATATAGGGACATGAGTATAGTGTGTCAAAATACTCACTAGTGTAAAGTTTACCAGTGTTAAGGATTTACACTTTGTTGGGTGACCTCCTCACCAGTAGTCTCCTCATCTTTTCAGGGACTGTGTACCTATCCATCAACTCCTTCCGGTTTCCCTTTCCCTTACCCTGGTGCTGTTTTTTAATTTAGTACAATTTGCTCAGCATACACTTTGGCATTTATTTTTAATTTTTGATAGTGTGTTAAAATTAAAATCTGTATTGTTTAGAAACTTTTATAAGAGGTGAAACCATTTCAAAAGCAAGACTAGTTCTGAGGATGAATGTTAAATGGGGGGGGGGGGTGAGGGAAGATAGCAATATTAAAAAAGCATAGAAATCATATATGACTTTGCAGTTCATGCAAACCACGGCATGCTAAACATTTGTGGTTTTCTTTCCACAGGAAAGAACTTGCACAAGCTTTGAATATTCCTGAAGTCAAAGTGAAGGTCAGTAAATCCAAGCAAAGACATTGAACAATCTGCAGCCTTCCTCATGTCTTGGGAAGACTTGTCCTAGGCACTTTTTTATTTAAGTTTTTTTTTTTTACATACCAACCACAGTTCCCCCTCCTTCCCCATCTCCTGCTCTCATCCCCACCCCACCCCACTCCCACATCTACTCTTCATAGACGGTAAGGCCTCCATTGTGAGTCAACAAACCTGGTACATTCAGCTGAGGCAGGACGTACTGCATCAAGACTGAAAAAGGCATTGGGTTCTTGGGGATTTCCCTAGTACCAGGTTTCTCCCTAAACCCATAATGGCTCTCTCAAGATATCTCTTTCATTGCTCTCCCTTTCCATTCCTACTCCAACTTGGCCATCCAGATCCCTCATGCTCCTATCTCCCAACCCCTCCATTCTACCCCCTACCCAGTTTACAGAGGAAATCGTATCCGTTTTCCCTTCCTGGGGTGATCCATGAATGTCCCTCTTTGGGACATTCTCTTTACCTGACTTCTCTTGGGTTGTCGATTGTAGCCTCGTTATTCTTTGCAAGAGAGGCTGATGCACTGCATCTCCAGAGAGACTGATACACTGCAGCTCTAGATAGTGATACACTGCAGCTCTAGAGAATGTTGCACTTCAACTCTAGAGTTGATGATGCACTGCATCTCTAGAGAGGCTGATGCACTGTAGCTCTAGAGACTGGTGACCTACAGCTCTAGAGACTGATGCACTGCATCTCTAGAGAGGATGATACACTACAGCTCTGGAGACTGATGCACTGCAGCTCTAGAGAGGATGATGCAGTGCAGCTCTAGAGAGGATGATACACTACAGCTCTAGAGACTGGTGCACTGCAGCTACTGAGAGAAGGTGGACACAAGACACAAGAGAAAACACACATGGTCTCCTGTTTGCACACTCTTGAGTGTGACTTTCCAAAAGCCTCATTTCTGATTTCCTCTTTCCTCTTACAAACGTAATAGATAGGCTTTAGGAATCAAACAGGGGGAACTCTGGCTTAATGTGAGACCACATGAGTCAGCCACTGGGGCTTTATTTGAGTTCATGGAGGCATCAGGATGGTAGTAGGGCTTCTGGTGTTTTGGTTGGTCTTCTATAGACTATACATCCATATTATAGGCAGGGAAAGAAAGTACATGGAGGCACAAATGCACATTTTGAGAACTTCCCAATACAATGGACCCTCATTTCACTAGGAGCCTGAGAGGATGGTGACATCTAACAGGTAACTGTGACTGTATTTCCATAGCTAGACCATATTAGGAAGACCTGATTTATGACTACTTTCCCCACACTGTTGTGGACCATCTTACTCTTTGCCTTTTGAAGAAAGATGGGCTTTAGATGTCCTGGTGACGCAGCAGGGCCTAGTGTGCCCTCTGTGCTGGACAGGATTCTGGAAATATAGGAGAAACAATGATATTATTCTTCGTCCTGATCCTGGAGAACTTTTTATAGCATGAAAGAATATACTGTTCAGATTTACCATCGGTGGAAGTCATGCTTTCAGCTGAACTCCTGGACATGGCAAAGGTTTCAGTGTCCTGTATGTCATTAGGTTAAATTTGTCAACCTTCACAAACACTGGAGGCTGTGATGTCAAACCATTGTCCAGGCCTTCTCTGCCTACCACCTGATCGCTCTCCTGATATTCAAGCACCAACAATCCCTTTGGCACCCTTGAATGCTATTTTCTTTCTAAAAATCTCTCATGCTTATTTCTGTTGATTAATTACTTCATACTGAAGATTGCTTTTACAAACAGAAAGCTGTTCCCCTCCATAGGCCTTTAAAAATGTGCTAACATTTGGTGATCTACAGTCTCTGCCCAAACAAGAGGAATGTATGACTAGTGAGGAAGGTATTTCTACAGCTGATGGTCAAATGTCAGAATGAAGACTTTCCTTTACCCAGTTACCATATATTGAATTAATATCAAGGAACTGGAACAAGTTGTAATCTAAGTTTCCATCCAATAGAAAAGAAACCACTGAAGTGTCTATACTGCTGGAAAAAGACAAAATCATGGCCTATTACAGAATTTGACACACAGCTGGTATTTGCTTTTATGAGCTGAATAGAAAGTCAGTGTTATGTGTCTTAAAGTGGTTTTTATCTCTTGGCTCTGGGGTGGAAGCCAATGCTAACTCCAATCCTGCTTTCCTCTAATTTTAGACATGGTTCGTCCATCGGAGAGCAGAAGAGAGGAAGAGTCAGAGGCGTGTAGTAGTACAGAGCACACGTCCTCGTATTGAGAAGGTCCTTCTTATTATCGATAGGAACGACTATCCCTAGAGTGCAATCTTTTTTCAGGACCTAGAGGCAAATCTGGTGACACATGTACTCAATGTACAGCTTCATTAAAATTCATCACTCATGTTAAAAATAAAAACATGAATTTCCAAGTTATTTAATTTCATGTGCTTTCTGGAGTTTTGTAGTATATAGATGTACACTCTTCAGGAAAGGCCATTTAAAGAAAATGACAAGTTCTGTGTTTCAGGAGTGGCATTTCAAAGTCATGAGTATTGCTTGCACAGTTGACTATTCCCTATACATGGTAATTGTGAAACAGTGGATCACTTAAGCCTTCTTGATTCAGGCCCACTTGATCCTTTGAGCAAGGGATTCAGTAGATTCCTGAAAATGGGGAATCTAAGGAGAAGGTGGGCACAGAAAGTATTGATGGTGATGATTACTTTTTATTTGGGGAGGGGTCACAACAATTCATTCTTTTTTCTTTTAATAAAAATAGATTTTTTGTCACATAATATGTCCTGATTATGGTTTCCCTTCCCCCTACTCCTCGCAGTTCCTCGGTACTTACTCTTCCATCAGGACATATCAACCTTTCTGTCTGTCATTAGAAAACAGCTCAGGTGGGTGGAAGCCACTCACAGGCCATCCTGGGTCCTCAAGACCTGGGCTGCCTAAAGAAGTTGATGGAGGTTGGGTGCCGTTATAATGAGCAAATGTGTGGTGGAGAAATGGAAGAAAAAGAGAAACAGAATGGTTCGTGTGCTGTGGAAAGATGTGGAACAGAAGAACTGAAGGTGGTGAGGAGTTGGCTGAGGTAGATGGCCTGATTGTCACCCAGGGAAGTGAGGATTCCTGTACCTGGGCTGCGCAAAGGGTCTTGTCTGGGTCCATGGCCTTACTACATCCAGGGTCTATGTGTTGCTATCCATGGCTCCTGCTACCATTGAAAGCCATGCATATGTCTGGGGTCTGGGCTGTCACCTGGGGCCGTGTTGGTGACCCTGGTTCATGCTGCCTCTGGGGCCATGCCAATCTGAGTGTCTGTGCTGCTACCTGGGGCCTTGGTGACATCTAGGCTATGTAGCTGCCTAGGATAATGTCTGTGTCCATGTCCTACTATAGCCAGTGACTGTGTTAAAGTCTGTGTCCTGTGTTGCCACCTAGGCCACATGGATACCCAGGGTCTGTGGCACAACCTGAGGACTTGTTTTCCAAGCCTCCAGAGCCATGCTGATCTGAGAAGCCTATGCTACCACCTGGGGCCTAGGTGTCATCCAGGCCCAAGTAGCTGCTGAAGGCCATGTCTAGGTCCATGTCCCTATGGCAGCCATGGTCTGAGTTGATATCCATGGCTCCTGTTACCACCAATTGCAAGTAGATGTCCTAGGTCTGCTCTGCCACCTGAGACCATGTTGGTGTCCCACAGCCATGCTGCTGCTCCAGATGGCCTGTGCCACCACCTGGGGCCATTGTATGTCAGGGCCCAAGCTTCAGTCTAGGGACATCTCTGGGTCCATGGCCCCACAGCAGCCAGGGTCTAAGTTGATGTCCATAGCATCTGTTGCAACCAAAGGACATGCAAATGCCCAGGGTCTGGTTAGCCACCTCAGACTATGTTGGTGTCTGAGAGCCATGCTACTTGATGCTGAGGCTGAACTGCTCTGACTGACCTGAGCTGCCACACAGGACATGGTAACATCTGGGCCCGAGATGCTCTGGAAGACCACCTCTGGATCTGTGGTCCTGCTGTAACTGGAGTCTGTGTTGACATCTGTGGCCCATGTTACCATAGGGGGCCATGTATGATGAAATCCAAGGGCAGTGCTGAGCCACATCTGCCCTGTGTTGGCCCTAGGAAAGCTGGCCCAGCTCCTCACTAGACACTACAGCAAGAGTGCTGAACTTGACCCTCACAGGAGAGCTGGCCCCAATGACTCTGGCATGGAGAGCTGGCCCCCTGTACTTAGGAGAGTTGGCCCCACCTCTCAACACAGGCATGAGAGAGATGGCCCTGATGCCATGGGCATAGGAGAGCTGGTTCCACCTCCACCTGAGGGGGCAGTCCTAGTATCAAGGACTGACCAACTCAACTACCACCCAGGTCGATATTCAGGGCCTTGGATTGGCCCACCCTAACATCTACCCCATCTAGGACCTGCTGGAGCATGTGAAGGGACTGGTTCTGCAGATCTCCCTGACTAGGGGCTACCTTTGGATATCAGAGAGGAGTTTCAGTGAGGATCAAGTGAAGATGGTGTACCAGAAACCAGAGGCCTTGAACCAGACCAATGACTCATTACAATTTTCATTTTCGGATGGGGCTGATTGAACAAAAGGATATACTGCAGAACGCAATGAGGATCCCAGTGCCACTCAAATGAATGAAGAAATGTTGAAGAGGCGGGAGAGACAAAAGAGTGAAGTGGGCTTTTTTCTTTGGGTGGTTGGTTGGTTAGTTGGTTGGTTGGTTTAGTTTGGTATATTTTTTAATTTTATTATGGGGGAGGGATGCTGAAAGGGTGAAGGGAGGATATGGAGGACTGGGAAATGAGCAGGTTTGGGGTGCATGATGTGAAATTCACAAAAATATTGTGTGTGTATGTGTGTGTGTGTTTGTGTGTGAAAACATACAGGCTTCAAAGAATAATAATAAAATAAACACACAGCAAGCTGTTGTGGTACATGCCTTTAATCCCAGCCCTCTGGAGGCAGAGGCAGGCAGATCTCTGTGTGTTCGAGGCCAGCCTGGTCTACAGTGTGAGGTCCAAGACCGCCAGGGCTACACAAATAAACCCTATCTTGAAAAACCCAAAATAAATAAATAAATACATATATACATACATACATACGTACATACAGACATACATGCATACATACTTAAAACAAAATCTAACATGTTAGAATACAACAAAATATTGTGGGTCTGGTTTGACTCAGAGTTTCCCTGTGACCATGAATAAATTTAAATTAGCACAGTCTTTATTAAATAAGAACTGGTGCCAGATGCTCATGACACCAAGACTGCAACTGAGATTGCTCCCAAGTTGAGGCTCCTGGTCACATTAGTCCAAGGCTTATAAAGTCAAAAACCACAAGATTACATGTATTCTGTCTACACATATGCATGATCTAATTTTAACATCTATGTCTTGCAGTTGTCCCAGTCATTGAGCAGAGTAAGCAAGTTTGATTACAAAAACAGAAATAGTAGTTAGTCCTATGAGCTATTGTGTTTCTAGAACAGCACATTTTACAGGATCAGTCAGTTTAAGAACAGTCTTCAATGTCTTGGACAAACGGGGGTGGAGGGGTGGGGAGGGTGAGCTACTAGGGCACAGCTTGAACAAGCTAGGGGCTTGCATGTTGGAGGCATTTTTGTTTTGGGTCTCTCAAGCATAGTAAGTCTAATCTTTAAATGTAATGATAACCATTACATTCCCCCCTTGAGTTGTTTCATGACTCTGTGATGGATACCTGTTATTTCTAAAGCTTTTTGATAGAGGGAAACCAGTTTCCTTTAGAGCAGTATTCCAGCCTTTAGTTGAGGATAAAGGGTAAGGAACTCTCTTCTGTAACTGCCTCTCAGCTGAGATTAGGATGTTCTTGTCAGGACCCGTGAAGGCTGGAATGCAAATCCAAGGCCAATGTTAGGGGTTCAGGCAGTGGGGAGCATTCATCAGAAGCATCTGGTTTGCTGTGGAGACAGGGAGAAATCACATTGGCTGGACTGGTTCACATAAGCTTTCAGCAAGTCCAGGGCTCATGACCTTTGAAGCAGTTTGGTGTCTGCCACCGACTCCTGATGTCTGTCGGCTGAGTGGGAATCTGGTGGTACAGATGTAGAATGGGGACAGAAGTTAAAGTTTAGGAACTTAAAGGAGAATCTTAGATTTGAACTTGCCCCTCAGTAATAAGCAGCAGGCAGGGAAGCTTAGGCTATTGATTGACAGGAGTACCTATCTGGAGTCCATTTGATGTGTGACATGTGGATCCAAGTTGTGTCTTTCTATAGCTTATATGGATTTTTAAAATTTACACCAGAGAACATTTTAGATACATAACTAATAACGTTGTTTCTAATATGTACGGAAATCCAAAATGTAAAACATGCAGTAGACTCATGCCTGTGACTCATAGTAAAAGCTTGAGGACTCAAAAGATATAAAATCAAACATATGAACACCTTTTCCCAAAGGGCTGAAATTGTGTATATATAAAAGAAAGAGATGTTTTTAGCACAATAAAAAGCATCTTTAACTCTATTGTTAGAAGACATCTTGACCAAGATGATGGTGAAATTACATGGCTGTTATTTTTTTAATCCTTTTTTTCTAACAAGTGTTGAATATATTGTAGTAAATTAAGGATACTCACACATACTTTTAATTATTAAGGCTTTTTGTCATAAATTTTTAAGTTAACTTTTTTGTTGTAGATTTTATAGATCTTTAACCATACTCAATAAACTTAAAAATCTTAAAATATAGAAAACGTACTTAATAGTTTTACAAACAATTTTTTTGAGAAATTGACACGTTTTTTAATTTATTTTTTAATTTTATAATTTGATTTTATTTTACATACCAACCACGGATTCCCTTGTCCTCCCTCTTCCTGCACCACCACCACCACCACCACCACCACCCCGCCATACCCCAAGCCCACTCCACTCCCCATCCCATTTCCTCCAGGGCAAGGACTTCTCTCTGGATTCAGCTCCACCTGGTAGATTCAGTACAGGCAGGTCCAGGTCTTTCTATTTTATTGATTTCAGCCCTCAATTTGATTGTTTCCTGGCATCTGTTTCTCCTGGGTAAGTTTGCTTCTTTTTGTTCAAGTCTTTCAGTTGTGCTGTGAAGTCCCTAGTGTGAGATTTTTCCAACTTCTTTTTCTTTTCTTTTTTTTTTTCTTTTTTCGAGACAGGATTTTTCTATGTAGCATTGGAGCCTGTCCTGGATCTCACTTTGAAGACCAAGCTGGACTTGAACTTACAAAGATTCGCCTGGCTCTGCCTCCCGAGTGCTGGGATTAAAGGCATGCACCACTACCGCCCAGCTTCCAACTTCTTTATGTTGTCATTTAGTGTTATGAATTTTCCTTTTATCACTGCTTTCATAGCATCAAATATGTGTGGGTATGTAGTACATTCATTTTCATTGTACTCTAGGAAGTCCTTAATTTCTTTCTTTATTTCTTCCTTGACCCATTGGTAATTCAGTTGAGTATTATTCAGTTTTATTGAGATTGTAGGCTTTCTGTAACTTTTGTTGTTGTTGAAATCTAGCTTTAAACCAAGTGGTCCAATAAGATACATGAGGTTATTTCAATTTGTTTGTATCTGTTAAGATTTGCTTTGTGAGCCGGGTGGTGGTGGCACACGCCTTTAATCCCAGCACTCGGGAGGCAGAGCCAGGCGGATCTCTGTGAGTTTGAGGCCAGCCTGGGCTACCAAGTGAGTCCCAGGAAAGGCGCAAAGCTACACAGAGAAACCCGTCTCAAAAAACCAAAAACCAAAAACCAAAAAGCAAAAACAAAAACAAAAACAAAAACAAAAAAAGATTTGCTTTGTGATCAAGCATGTTGTCGATTTTACCGAAGGTTCCATGGGGTGCTGAGAAGAAGTTATATTCTTTTGTGTTAGGGTGGAATATTTTGTAGATATGGACTAAGTCCATTAAAGTCATAATGTCTGTTAGTTCCCTTATTTCTCTGTTAAGTTTCTGTCTGGCCGACCTGTCCATTGGTGAGAGTGGGGTGTTGAAGTCTCCCACTACTAGTGTATGGGGTTTGATGTGTAATTTAAGCTTTAATAACGTTTCTATTGCAAATGTGGGTGCCATTGTATTTGGGGCATAAATACTCAGATTTGAAACTTCATCTTGTCAGATTTTCCCTGTGATAAATATGTAATGCCCTTCCTGATCTTTTTTGATTGATTTTAGTTTGAAGTCTGTTTTATTAGATATTAGGATAGCTACTCCAGCTTGCTTCCAAAGTCCATTTGATTGGAAACTGTTTTCCCCACCTTTTATTCTGAGGTAGTGTGTGTCTTTGAAGTTGAGGTGTGTTTCTTGTATGTAGCAGAAGGATGGATCTTGTTTTCGTGTCCATTCTGTTAGCCTGTGTCTTTTTATAGGTGAATTGAGACCATTGATATTAATGGATATTAATGACCAGTGATTTTTAATTCCTGTTTTTTTATATTTAATGGTAGTATTTCCTTTTTTGGTACTTGTTAGTGTGGGACTATCTATTGCCTGTGTTTCCATGGGTGTATCTAACTGCCTTAGGTTGGATTTTTCTTTCTAGTGATTTCTGTCTGGCTGGATTTGTGGAAAGATATTGTTTAAATCTGCTTTTATCATGGAAATTTTTGTTTACTCCATCTATGTTGATTGAGAGTTTTGCTGGGCATAATAGTCTAGGTTGGCATCCATGGTCTCTTAGTGTCTGCATAACATCTGTCTGTGCCTTTCTTGCTTTTAGAGTCTCCACTGAGAAGTCAGGTGTTATTCTTATGGGTCTGCCTTTATATGTTACTTGGCCTTGTTCCTTTGCAGTTCTTAATAATTTTTCTTTATTCTGTATGATTACTAGTTTGATTATTATGTGATGAGGGGACTTTTTTTGGATCTAGTCTATTTGGTGTTCTGTTAGCTTCTTGTATCTTTATAGGCATTTCCTTCTTGGTTGGGAATGTTTTCTTCTATGATTTTGTTGAATATATTTTCTGTGCCTTTGAGTTGGTATTCTTCTCCCTCTTCTATCCCTATTATTCTTAGGTTTGGTCGTTTCATGGTGTCCCAAATTTCCTGGACCACATCCTTCCTCCTCCTCAGCATATAATCTCACTTTTATTTTACCTAGACTCACCAGACCATCAAATAAAACAGATTCATCAACACCTTCTTGATGAATGTGCTTGTATGAATGCTAGTCATTTTTATCACTTCTGGTATGCAGATATTTTCTCTCTTGTAGGGTCTCACTGATATGGATTGAGGTACAAAAGTTAACACACAATGTGTAGTGTTGGGACACAGGGCCTATTAAGAAGTGATTAGTTCGGAAGTGGAAAACCATCATAAATGCATTAGTTATCAGAGTTTTGTCCCCTCTTGTTTTCTTCTCCTTTGGTTATCTCTTGCCTTCCTGCCTTCCAACATAGTATGACACATTAAAAAGATGCTGCCACAGAGATATTGGACTTTTCAGCCTCCAGAATGGTGAAAAATAAATTTCTTTACTTATAAAGTACCCACTGTGCAGTTTTATTTGACAGTAATACAGAATGAGCAATGACACTCATTTGAGTCCTTTTCAAGATTCTAATGCAAAGATTTACTTGCTTCTCCTGTAAGTTAAGCTTTTATCCCTTACCTGCATTTCTACCTAGATTTACAATACTTGTAAGTTCTCTCTCATCTTAAATAATATGGGAACAAAAAACAAAGTATCACAATTCTGGATATTGTTTCAGAAACATTGTTAGGACCTTCCCTGTTTAAATTACTAACAGAAATAACTATGTGCACTCAATTACCTCAATTTTGACTTTTCTATTTATTCTTTTTAATTATCTTTGTAAAAAATGTTTTCATTCTGGCCAAGCAAAAGAATGGCTTTATGTTTCTTATCCAAATCAAAAAAGTGTTTCGTGTTAATGTGAGAATAATGACACTACTAGCCTTATAAATGTTGGGTGTCAACAAAACAAGAAAATACAGGGAAAGCTCTTATACCACAAGTTAATGCAGGGCAAACTTCTAATAAATCTTCACATTTTATCACTACTACCAGAGACCATTACAGTCAATATGCTTGTCTCCTTCTAGTGCCAGAATGATAAATTTCTTTACCTAGCAAAATTTGAACTTGTTCTTTTCTACTACAATGCTTCTCCTGGTTTTTCTTTTATCCTTTTAGCCATTCTCTCAACAATATATTATCCCTCAATATGCCATTTTTTTATTTTTTTTGGCTGATACCAATTTTCTCATTAAAATTTTTGTGTGTGCTTTTTTGGGGATAGCTACTATGTAGCTCTGTGTATGTGAAATCCACAAGAGTGTGTTTAAGGGGTATCAGGGTATTATTATGATATGAAATGGAGAAATACACTCATGAATACAGGATATGGTAAATCCAGTTGCAGAGTCCTTGGGAGGCTGGAGACCAACCACACACTGTTTCACACCACCTAGCCCGATCTTCACCTCCTAAGAGAGTGTACCACTCAATTCCCTCCACTATTAAAATGTCACATAAGCAGACAGAAAGCTACACCCCAGGGTTTGAACCCCCAAAGCCATTGGTGCAACAAATTCCCACAACACTTACCCTTTTCTTCTTGTCCAAATAAGAAGGTTCTAAACCAAATACAAAACTATATACAATAAGAACAATTATCAAGTATTATCCAGGAGAGAGAAGGGGTGATAACATAACCTATCCTGAAGGATCTAAATCTTGAGCCTGATATGACCTTAGCTGAGATAAGAGAGTATTGTAATGATAACTATCTAGTCTTCACTTCCATTAAAGACCTGAGAAGGAAAATCACATTACCTGAGTAAGTAGGAAGTGCAAGGAAGCAACTTCCATAATGTACAAGGAATGACAGAGACATCTGACTGCCTGGACAGTCAGTCACCCAATATTTGTCTGCAATGTTGGGGCATCCACTTTTGGCTACAGGCCTATTTCTGACAGACCTTTTTAGAAACAGGAACATTTGAAAGACTGTCCTACCCTGTCTTGGCAAGGTGCAGCAGTCACTTTTCCCTTGTTCTTGCTAGTCCTGATTGGACAGTGTACTTACTGTTAGCAGTAGAGGCAAGGGTAGTTCTTTGCCCAACAGGCCATTTATGCCAAGAAGAAGACAAATATAAGGAGTGTCTTCAATGCCTAACATCCACTCAGGAGTAGAATGGTTCTGCCAGAGCAACCAAGTCTCACATCAACAGAATTCTAAGTTATTAAAACATTTCAGTGCCATATTCTCTAGCTCTATGAAGCATTTAAAGATTACCTATCCACCTGACATATATCTCTGTATATCTAGAAAGCCTAACTAACATGTCTGTAAGTAGGAAAAGCATTGGTGACTATTGTCTTGTAATTTGTATCTACCTAAATAGTTTAAAGACAAAGAATTCACATTATAAAAGTAAACAATCTGTAAAGAGACGTATAGTATAGGGACAATGAACTCAAAATTGTGACAATATACAAAATATCTTAATCAAAGGTAGAAATTTATAGTACAGTATTACAAGAATATCCTTAATTTGTATCAATACACAAAATATCCTAAGCTGTGATAGAACAAATATACAGTATGACAAATATAATTTTACATTTGTATCAATATATGAAAATAATTCAAACACAAGTAGAAATGTATTACAATATGACAAATATAGTTTGGTATTTGTATCAATATATGAAATAACTTAAACATAAATACAAAAATAATTTTACATTTGTATCAATATACAAGAATCAATGCCAATGTAAATTATCTAAAGCTGATAGTTATTAAATGAGTTTACAGGTCTGGCTATCTTGGGTCATTTAAAAATTTTAGTTACATTGGTTTATTTATTGTGCAGATATATATATATATATATATATATATATGGGTATATGTATGCTGGGTGTACATATAAAGTTGAATGGAAAGCTTGTGGATGTTGGTTCTCTTCTACCATGTAGGTCTGGGAGATTGAACTTGATAGATCATCAAGTTTCCTGGAAAGTGCCCTTACCCACTGAGCCATCTTGACAGCCATATTTTTCTTGTTTTTATGTTCTTCCTGGATGTTCTGTTCCCTATATCATACATTTCACTTGCCCTCCACTCATTAATTTTCGTGGTTCACAAGGAAAAGTGAAGAGTAGGAGGAAGAAGCAACAGTAGTAGAGAAGTTGGAACAGAAATAAATGGAGGAAGATGAAGCTCTGGACACAACAAAAGTATTTGGAGAAAATGTTTCCAAAAGGAAGATGTGGGAGAAAACATGAAATTAAAATGGACTGTGTATGATAAGTGCTGAAGAAGTCGTGGTGAGGTAATCCGAAGTCTGTTTAAAAAGTCAATAAATATGTCAAATGCACACCACTGTTGCAGAACTCCCTAAGTAATGCCAAAACTGGTAGTTAAATCAGTACTTGGAGAAACATGTATAGTTTTATGAAAACTTCTCAAGAAAATTAATGAATGACCTGTAAACTAACTGTGAATTCAACTGAAAAGCACAGTAGAAGTACCTGTGGAGTAGGATGATGTGTCTTTGGGCATATGCCAAGGAGGGTCGTAGCTGGAACATATGATGGACTTAATTTTGTTTTCTGATGATTCTTCACACCGATTTCCAGAGTGGCTGTACAAATTCGCATTCTCAGCAACAGTGATGAGGATTCCTCTTTCTCTCCAACCCCAACAGCATCTGCTGTCAGTTGTTTTATTGATCTTAGCCTTCAGACTGGGCTAAGATGAAACTTCAAAGTTTTTTTTCATTAGCATTTCCCTAATTGCTAAGGATGATGTTTTAGTTACTTTTGTATTGCTGTGAAGAGACATGATGACCAAGGCAAAGGATTTTAAACAGCATTTAATTTGTGTCCTGCTTATAGTTCAGAGAATGAGTGCACGGTAACAATACTTTTATCTCTGTAAAGGTTAATATGGTAGACTGATATCTGTCTAGGCTGGACAAAAAATAAAGTGAAGATTATAAGTAAAAACATAGGTAAATGGGAAACAGCTACACATACTATTCAAAATAATGAAACAGTATATATAACTTTAGGCAAAAGGTTTAGAAATAAAGATTTATTAAAACATAAATGTATGTTTATAATGAAATGTTAAAATAACCATTTAATGGTCTTAAAATATCTTGATATGAAGCAAAGTCAATAAAAGCAGAGCAATTTCTTTTTCAAGGACATATTAATACGGTAACAAGAAAAACAATTTACTCAAGATATGCTTTTGAAAACAACCATTAACAGGAGAGCTATCTGATAATATGAACGCAATGACAGTTTAACAATTGAATATGTCAATGTGAATGAACACATTGACAAAAATAAAAAATACATTTTACCAAAATGTACAAATAAAAATACCTCATTGAATCCACTATCAATTATGAATAACTGAAAAATCTCATAAACCAGAGTATAAAGATGCTTCCTTATCTTAAAATAATCAATAAATTATCAACACACAGCAGCCATACTCAGTTAAAATCTTAGATACATTCCCTTTAAAGTTCTGAACAAGACAAAGTATCATATATTACAAATACTATTCTCTATTTTATGGATAGCCTATTTGAGGTTTTCCTGGTTAAATTTATGACAAACTATGAACTCAGTACATACATACCATCTAATACATGCTGTATGTACATACGTACAACACAATCACGTGCATGCATGCACACACACACACACACACACACACACACACACACACTCACACATACACACACATATTATTTTCTAAACTGTTTTAGTGAGAATGTCTTACAAAATCTGATTGGAATTGTTCCCTGAGACAGAGTCTGCCAGCACCTGATTGGATTAAGAGGTGAGTCTTCATCCTCATACTCGAACACCCCAGTCTCTAGGCTTTGGGCCCAGGGGCACAACCCGGCGCCTCCACACCATCATCCATTGCAGTTCCAGTTTCAGGCCAGTTGGCAGGCAGACCTCCTGCAGATAGGTCAGACTAACACCATCCCTCATCAGACACTGTAACTCAAAAAACCCACCTTCCCCAAATCCCACCCACCCTCCCAGACTGCAACTGTACTCTGAGATAGAGCCTGCCAATGACAATTGGACTCAGAGGTCAGTCTTTGTCTAGATGGTGCCCAGGAGCACAAACCTGTGCCCCCACACCACCACCCAGTGCAGTCCTAGTCTCAAGCCAAGGCAGGCCTCCTGCAGACAGGTCGGACTACCACCATCCCCCACTGGACCCTGTAATCCAAAAGCCCCACCTCCCCCAAATCCCACCCACCCACCTAGACTGCAACTACTCCCTGAGACAGAGCCAACTAGCACCCAATTGGACTAAGAAGTGAGTCTTTATCCTCATACCTTAACACCCCAGCCCCTAGGCTTTGGGCCCATGGGCAAAACCCTGAAGCCCTACATCACCACCCATTGCAGTCCCAGTTTCAGGGCAGTCAGCAGGCAGGCAGAACTACTGCAGACAGGTCAGATTACCATCATTCCCCACCAGACCCTGTAATCCACAAGCCTCACCCCTCCCAACCCACCCACACACCAAGATTGCAGCTACTCCCTGAGACGGAGCCCACAAGTACCAATTGGACTAAGAGCTGCTCTCTCAGACAGAGTCCATCAGCACCATTTAGACCAAGAGGTCCCACTGGACCAAGAGTATCGATCAGACCAGAGAGGCTCCCTCAGACACAGACACCACTTGCACCAAGTGGAGAAAGAGATAGGTAGAAGACAAGTGCAGAAATACAGTCAACAACATAAAAACCAATGGCTCCATCAGAACATACATCAGCAAGACCTGAACATCCCAACACAGAAGAAACAGAAGAAATCGACCTTAAAATGACCTTAAGAAGATGATAGAGATCTTTAAAGAGGAAATGAAAAGTTCCCTTAAAGAACTCATGGAAAAGTCAAACAAAAAATGGAAGAAATCAGTAAATACCTGAAAGAAAGCCAAGAGAAAGCAATTAAAAAATTGAGGGAAACAGTTTAAGACATGAAAACTGAGACAGAGACAATAAAGAAGACACAAACTGAGGAAATGCTGGAAGTAGAAAATCTGAGAAAATGAACAGGAACTACAGATGCAAACATAACCAACAGATGGAATGAAAAAAAAATAAAATATACACTATCCCACAGCTAAAATTGACTGTGGATTTACTGCCCTTCAAATCTTCTTCATTGCTGTGTGGCTGCCTTGCATACAGATGCCATTATTGAAGACACTGAATTCCTTGGGACTGGAACTACAGACAGTTGCCAGCTGCTATGTGGGTGCTGAGAATTAATCCTGGGTCCTCTGGAAGAGCTGATAGTGTATATAACCATGGAGTCATCTACACAGCACCATCTAGTGTTTTTTTGTTTTTTATGTCTTTTGGATATTAGTCCTCTATCAGACATGAGGTTGGTAAAGACTTTTTCCCAGCCTGTATGCTGCTGCTTTGTCTGAAATATGGTGTTCTTTGTATTACAAAAGCTTTTCAGTTTCACGAAATTCCATTTATTAATTGTTGAATTTAATGCCTGTGCACTAAGTTAATAGTGTTCTGTTCAGAAAGTCTTTTCCTGTGCCAGGGAATTCAAGGCTATTCCCACAAAGCTTGTGCCATTAGCCAACCAATATCCAGTTTGATTTAAGACCCACTCCATGAGACAGAACCCACACCCAACACTGCTTGAGTGACCAAGAACCAGAGACTAGATTGTCCCGGGACTTAGAAGAAAACCAAACACTACTCTTCTAACAAAGGAGGCAATAAAATGACTCCCAATGACATTAAGTTATACTCATAGACCAGTACGTTGCTCAGCCACCATATGAGAAGCTTCCTCCTGTGACAGATGGGAACAAATACAGAGAGCCACAGCCAGACAATATGTGGGGTACCAGAGACCTTGAAACACTCAGCCTTAAATGGAATGTGTCCATCAGACCCCTTCTCTCAGGGCTCAGGGAACCCTGCAGAGGATAAGAGGGGAAGTGTGTAAGAGCCAGAGGGGGTGGAGGACACCAAGAAAAGAAGGCCTCTAAATCAAAATGATCAATGCACATATAAACTCACACAGACCAAGGCAGCATGAGCAGGGTCCACATGGGTCTGCACCACATGGGGTCCTTGAGCTGAAAGACAAAGTGGACACATACCCCCATCCCTAACCCAGAAGCTTTCTCTAATTGGGGAAACAAACTATTCTCAATGATAGGCCACATGTCCAGCAGTAGATGGTCAAATTGAAAGGAACTCAAGGGCACCTTTGAAGGTTCCTTGTCTTATAATGTCTTATCACATTTTTTTCTTCTTCTGATTTTTTCTTTAATTTTTATCTTCTTAAAGATTTTTTACTTATTATTTTTAATTTTCTCTCTCTTTTTTAACCCCAAAGGTCCTTTGCATAGATATTATGGTTCCTAGTTTAGTGTTTTTATGGGATTTCTGAGTATGTGAGCAAGCAGCTCTTTGTCTGCATGTTTTTTGTGCCTTTTCATGAGCTCTTTTCCTTCAATTCATTGATTTTGTCCTATTCTGAAAACTGTATGTTTTCTAATGAGAGGCAGAAAGGGAGTGCAGCCAGATGGTAGGGAAGGTGGGGAGAAACAGGGAGAAATAGATGTAGGGGAAACAGTAATCAGAATATATATTATGTGAGAAAAAAATATCCATGGTCAATTAAAGAAAAGAAATGCCATAGGGAAAAAAAACTTGCTTAATTGCTCAGAAAATGTATCTTGAAGTGGGATCCTAGATCCTGCTGTAGATAAACTTATATATAACAGTACACTGACACAGCACAGCACAGGTTCTGGCCACCAGGCAGGTTCCCTTCTAGCCCCACCGGGAAGGATCCCCTTTTCCAAGACCCCTGGCAGACCCTGCAGTCTCCATGCCCTGCCCCCACGCCCATCCGCCCGAGCCCCAAGCCTCTTCCTGAGACTTAGAGGCCGGCCCCCAGCTCCCATCTTGCCCCAGACTTCCCTTCTGAAGCACAGGTGAGTCCCCTAGCTTGCCCCAGACCCCATCCCTGGGCACCAGCCACTCCAGGGAGGACCTGCCCAACTTGGCCCCAGGTTCTGACCACCGGGCAGGTTCCCTTCTAGCCCCACCGGGAAGGATCCCCTTCTCCAAGACCCCTGGCAGACCCTGCAGTCTCCACGCCCTGCCCCCACACCCATCCGCCTGAGCCCCAAGCCTCTTCCTGAGACTTAGAGGCCGGCCCCAGCTCCCATCTTGCCCCGGACTTCGCGTCTGGAGGAGAGAGAGAGAGAGAGAGAGACAGAGAGAGAGAGAAGAGAGCTCCCATCCTCCCCTGGACTTCCCTTCTGGACAAGAGCTCCCATCCTGCCCCGGACTTCCAATTTGGACAAGAGAGCTCCCATCTGGACAAGAGAGAGAGACTTCCTGAATCTGTCAGCTCTGTCTGAACCAAGTGTGCGGATAAGGCCAAGAACGAACCACAAGGAGATGGGCAGACGTCAAGGCAGAAACACATACAACAAAATGAATAGCAATACAGCATCACCAGGCCCTAGCCCTCCTCCAACACCTAGACCTGAACCTCAGAAATTGGAAGAAGCAGAAGAAAATAGCCTTATGAATGTCATCATGAAGAAGCTAGAGGCTCGTGTAGAGGAAAAGACAAAAAAATGTGAAGAACGTTGTAAACAACTAGAGGAAACGGCAAACAAATTAGAAGAAATCAATAAAGTCCTGGAAGAGAACAATAAAATACTGAAAGAAAATCAAGAAAAATCAATGAAACAAATGAAGGAAACAGTCCAAGACCTGAAAAGGGAAATAGAAAAAATGAAGAAGACACAAACAGAGGGAATGCTGGAAATAGAAAATCTGAGAAAACGATTGGGAACTTCAGATGCAAGTATAATCAACAGAATGAAAGAGATGGAAGAGAGGATCTCTAGCGTTGAAGATACAATAGAAGAAATAGATTCATCAGTCAAAGAAAACACTAAAGCCAACAAAGTCATGAACCAAAATGTCCAAGAAATTTGGGACACCATGAAAAGACCAAACCTACAAATAATAGGGGTAGAAGAAGGAGAAGAATACCAACTCAAGAGCACAGAAAATATATTCAACAAGATCATAGAAGAAAACTTTCCCAACTTAAAGAAGGAAATGCCTATGAAGATACAGGAAGCCTATAGAACACCAAATAGACTAGACCCCAAAAAAAAAGTCCCCTCGCCACATAATAATTAAACAGTTAAACGTACAGAATAAAGAAAGAATATTAAGAGCAGCAAAGGAAAAAGGCCAAGTGACATATAAAGGCAAACCTATCAGAATAACACCCGATTTCTCAATGGAGACTTTGAAAGCCAGAAGGACCTGGACAGATGTAATGCAGACACTAAGAGACCATGGATGTCAGCCTAGACTAATATACCCAGCAAAACTTTCAATCATCAGAGATGGAGTGAACAAGACATTCCATGACAAAGCCAGATTTAAACAATATTTATCCACAAACCCAGCCCTACAGAAAGCACTAGAAGGAAAATTCCAACCTAAGGAAGTCAGATACACCTTGAAAACACAGGCAATAGATAAAGCCACAGCAGTAAACCCCAACGAAGAAAAGTACACACAAATCACCGCCAAAAAATAACAGGAATGAACAATCACTGGACATTAATATCCCTCAATATCAATGGACTTAACTCACCTATAAAAAGACATAGGCTTACAGAATGGATACGAAAGCAGGACCCATCTTTCTGCTGCATACAAGAAACACATCTCAAATTCAAAGATAGACACTACCTAAAAATAAAAGGCTGGGAAAAGACTTTCCAATCAAACGGTCTTAAGAAACAAGTGGGTGTAGCCATCCTGATATCCAGCAAAATAGACTTCAAACTAAAATCAATCAAAAGAGATCAAGAAGGGCATTACATACTCATCACAGGAAAGATGCACCAAGATGAAGTCTCAATTCTGAACATTTATGCCCCAAACACAAGGGCACCCACATATGTAAAAGAAACATTATTAAAGCTTAAATCACATATAAAACCCCACACATTAATAGTAGGAGACCTCAACACCCCACTTTCACCACTGGACAGATCTCCCAAATCGAAACTTAACAGAGAAATAAAGGACTTAACTGATGTCATGACTCAAATGGACTTAATCGACATCTACAGAACATTCCATCCTAACAAAAAAGAATATACCTTCTTCTCAGCACCCCATGGAACCTTCTCTAAAATCGACCACATACTTGGTCACAAAACAAATCTAAACAGATACAAAACAATTGGAATAACCTCCTGTGTTCTATCAGACCACCATGGTCTAAAGTTAGATTTCAACAACAACAAAAACTACAGAAAACCTACAATCTCATGGAAACTGAACAATACCCACCTGAATCACCAATGGGTTAAGGAAGAAATAAAGAAAGAAATTAAAGACTTCCTAGAGATCAACGAAAATGAAGACACCACATATCCAAACCTATGGGACACTATGAAAGCAGTACTAAGAGGGAAATTCATAGCACTAAACGCCCACATAAATAAGCTGGAGAAATCTCACAAGTGACTTAACAGCACACTTGAAAGTTCTAGAACAGGAAGAAGCAAAGTCTCCCAGGAAAAATAGATGCCAGGAAATTATCAAAGTGAGAGCTGAAATCAATAAAATAGAAACAAAGAGAACAATACAAAAAATTAATGAAACAAAGAGTTGGTTCTTTGAGAAAATCAACAAGATAGACAAGCCCTTATCCAAATTAACCAAAAGACAGAGAGAGAGCATCCAAATCAACAAAATCAGAAATGAAAAGGGGGACATAACAACAGACATTGAGGAAATCCAGAGAATCATCAGGTCATACTTCAAAAACATCTATTCCACAAAACTGGAAAATATAAAAGAAATGGATAATTTTCTGGATAGTTACCACATACCTAAATTAAATCAAGACCAGATAAACTATTTAAATAGTCCAATAACCCCTAACGAAATAGAAACAGTCATTAAAAGTCTCCCAACCAAAAAAAGCCCAGGACCAGATGGTTTCAGTGCAGAATTCTACCAGATCTTCAAAGAAGAGTTAATACCAATACTCTCTAAATTGTTCCATACAATAGAAACAGAAGGAACATTACCAAACTCCTTCTATGAGGCTACAATTACCCTGATTCCCAAACCAAACAAGGATACAACAAAGAAAGAGAACTACAGACCGATCTCCCTCATGAACATTGATGCAAAAATACTCAATAAAATACTGGCAAACAGACTCCAAGAACACATCAAAACAATTATCCACCATGATCAAGTAGGATTCATTCCAGGGATGCAAGGATGGTTCAACATACGAAAGTCTGTCAATGTGATACACCATATAAACAAACTCAAAGAAAAAAACCACATGATCATCTCACTAGATGCTGAAAAGGCATTTGACAAGAACCAACACCCCTTCATGATAAAGGTCTTGGAGTGATCAGGAATACAGGGAACATACCTAAACATAATAAAGGCAATTTACAGCAAGCCAACAGCCAACATCAAATTAAATGGAGAGAAACTCAAAGCAATTCCACTAAAATCAGGAACGAGGCAAGGCTGTCCGCTCTCCCCATACTTATTCAATATAGTACTTGAAGTTCTAGCCAGAGCAATAAGACAACATAAGGAGATTAAGGGGATACAAATTGGAAAGGAAGAAGTCAAGCTTTCCCTATTTGCAGATGACATGATAGTATACTTGAGCAACCTCAAAGATTCCACCAAGGAACTGATACAACTTATAAACACCTTCAGCAATATAGCAGGATACAAGATCAAGTCAAAAAACTCAGTAGCCCTCCTATATACAATGGACAAAAAAGCGGAGAAGGAAATCAGAGATACATCACCCTTTACTATAGCCACAAATGACATAAAATACCTTGGGGTAACACTAACCAAGCAAGTGAAGGACCTATATGACAAGAACTTTAAGTCCCTGAAAAAAGAAATTGAGGAAGATGTCAGAAAATGGAAAGATCTCCCATGCTCATGGATAGGCAGAACTAACATAGTAAAAATGGCAATCTTACCAAAAGCAATCTACAGATTCAATGCAATCCCCATCAAAATACCAACACAATTCTTCACAGACCTGGAAAGAATAATACTCAACTTCATATGGAAAAACAAAAAACCCAGGATAGCCAAAAGAATCCTGTACAATAAAACAACCTCTGGAGGCATCACGATCCCTGACTTCAAGCTGTACTATAGAGCTACAGTAATAAAAACAGCTTGGTACTGGCATGAAAACCGACATGTGGACCAATGGAATCGAATTGAAGACCCTGACATTAATCCGCACGACTATGAACAAATAATCTTTGACAAAGAAGCCAAAAGTGCACAATGGAGAAAAGAAAGCATCTTCAACAAATGGTGCTGGCAAAACTGGATATCAACATGTAGAAGGCTGCAAATAGATCCATATCTATCACCGTGCACAAAACTTAAGTCCAAGTGGATCAAGGACCTCAACATAAATCCAGTTACTCTGAACCTGCTAGAAGAGAAAGTAGGAAGTAGTCTTGAACGCATTGGCATAGGAGACCACTTTCTAAATAGAACACCAGTAGCACAGACACTGAGAGAAACAATCAATCAATGGGACCTCTTGAAACTGAGAAGCTTTTGTAGGGCAAAGGATATGGTCAACAAGGCAAAGCGACAGCCTACAGAATGGGAAAAGATATTCACCAATCCCACATCTGACAGAGGACTGATATCCAGAATATATAAGGAACTCAAGAAATTAGACATCAAAATGCCCAACAGTCCAATTAAGAAATGGGCTATAGAACTAAACAGAGAATTCTCAACAGAGGAAACTCAAATGGCTGAAAGACATTTAAGGAATTGCTCAACATCCCTAATCATCAGGGAAATGCAAATCAAAACAAATCTGAGATACCACCTTACGTCTGTCAGAATGGCTAAGATCAAAAACACTGAAGACACCTTATGCTGGAGAGGATGTGGAGCTAGGGGAACTCTCCTCCACTGCTGGTGGGAATGCAAGCTTGTACAACCACTTTGGAAATCAATATGGCGCTTTCTTAGAAAATTGGGAATCCATCTCCCCCAAGATCCAGCTATACCACTCTTGGGCATATACCCAAGGAATGCTCAACCACACCACAAGAGCACTTGTTCAGCTATGTTCATATCAGCATTGTTTGTAATAGCCAGAACATGGAAACAACCTAGATGCCCTTCAACTGAAGAATGGATAAACAAAATGTGGTACATATACACAATGGAATACTACTCAGCAGAGAAAAACAATGACATCATGAGGTTTGAAGACAAATGGATGGATCTAGAAAAAAATCATCCTGAGTGAGGTATCCCAGACTCAGAAAGACAAACATGGTATGTACTCACTCATAGCAGGATACTAGATGTGGAACAAGGATGACTGGACTGCTACTCACATCACCAGGGAGGTTACCTGGAAAACAGGACCCCAAGAAAGACACAGGGATTGCCCAATGACAGAGAAATGGAATGAGATCTACATGAACAGCCTGGACATGAGTAGGGGTAGTGAAGGGCGAGGGTCGAGGGAAAGAGAGCTTGGGGGAGCAGGAGATCCCAGCTGGATCAACAACAGAGAGGGAGAACAAGGAATAGGAGACCATGGTAAATGAAAACCACATGAGAATAGGAAGAAACAAAGTACTAGAGAGGCCCACAGAAATCCACAAAGATACCCCCACAACAGACTGCTGGCAATGGTCGAGAGACAGTCCGAACTGACCTACTCTGGTGATGGGATGGCCAAACACCCTAATTGTCGTGCTAGAAACCTCATCCAACTACTGAGGGATCTGGATGCAGAGATCCATGACTAGGCCCCAGGTGGATCTCTGGGAGTCCAATTAGCGAGAATGAGGAGGGTTTATATGAGAGAGAATTGTTGAGACCAAGGTTGGATAAAGCACAGAGACAAATAGCCAAACGAACCGAAACACATGAAATATGAACCAATGGCTGAGGGGTCACCAACTGGATCAGGCCCTCTGAGTGGGTGAGACAGTTGATTGGCCTGATCTGTTTGGGAGGCATCCAGGCAGTGGGACTGGGTCCTGTGCTCATTGCATGAGTTGGCTGTTTGAAACCTGGGGCCTATGCAGGGTCGCATGGCTCGGCCTGTGAGGAGAGGACTGGACCTACCTGGACTGAGTCTACCAGGTTGATCTCAGTCTGCAGGGAAGGCTTTGCCCTGGAGGAGATGGGAATGGGGGGGGAGGGCTGGGGGGAAGGTGAGGGGGGCGGGAGGGGGAAGAAGAAGGGAATCTGTGGCTGATATGTAGAACTGAATTGTATTGCAAAATAAAAATTAAAAAAAAAGAGTACACTGCTATAGCTCTCCTTTTTATAAACATGAATGGTTTTTCTTTGGGCCGGATCCCCTTAAGCACTAGCAAGGGTCTTGATTTCATGGCTAAAGAATTTGTCCTGTGTTCTCTCAGTTCCTGGGTGAATTACTTCCGGGACTGGTTTATGTTCCCATAGCAACAGGATGCATGTGCACAGAGAAAACCAAAGAATGCCGAAATGTTCTACATATTTTCAAAAAAATTTAAATATTAAAAGTAAAATTTCTAACAGAAGTTTTAGAGAAGGGAAAGAGAAAAACCAGGAGATCCAAGGAACTGTTCAACTTGAGAAAATGCATCTTGATGACAAAAATCATTGCTATCACTTAGAGAGAGTATAAGGAGTCAGCAGGGAAGGAAGTGAGCCAGGCCATGGTGGTCTGGAGAATCTTGCAGCCTGACTGACTATCAGCCAGAGTGTGTCTTTATTTATACAGAAGTTAGTTAGCAGGGATACATTCATGATGTTCCAAAACATAGATCATTTCAAAATTTTTGGTTTTGGACATGTGTTTCACTTCCTTTTGCTCATCTTTTAGTCATCATTAATAAACTATGACAGAAAAGAGTTATTATTTCCAATCATTTTCCCTCAAGTTTTGACATCATTAATAAAGAGAGTTATCATTCTTACTCACTAACCTCATAACCCAATTTTTGAGAATCTAGAGGCATATGACAGCCTGTGCTCAGGCTGGTTGCTTTGTTTGCTTCAAGGACACTAGACCAAAACAAAATGTCCAACCACCCTGGGCATTTTGCCATGTCTCAAGCAGTGTATTATTAACTCTTAGTGGTCAGAGTACCCAGGAAAAGTCTTCAGGCAAAGATGCTGCAGTTACTACTCAAATTCTGACATAATACAATCAATGTTCACATTTATATCCTTATAAATTTGTCTATATGTCTAATCCTGGCATTCTGTTGTTCCTTGGTCATATGACATTATAGTGGCTCTACATGAGCTGACTTCTAAGAGAGGGAGGTCCTAACACCTCATACTTTTATCATCTTTCCACTCCATACTTTGCTCATCAATATGTCTCTGTGTAGGGCAGAGTTGTATGCCACGTAATTGTCTGAGTGTACAGTGGGAAGAGGCTTGTAATCTGAACTGCAGACAGTTCCTCTAGCCCACCAAACCTTGTTGACATTTTTAATTGTATTTTGTTTTGAATATCTTGTTCCTGTGTAAGTACAGGGACAGATGATTCAAGAATGTCTCATAGCCTCATGAAGAGACCTCTGGCAGACTGCTGTTATCTGGTAGCCAGCAAAATGCCCACCCTGACAGCCTTGTGCAGAGGCCTGGTACACTGGAGTTGGCCCAGGTACATTGGTGGGCTGCAATCCCTCCTACACAAGAGCAGGCTATCTGCCTAATTGCTTCCTTGTTCCCAGTTTCCAGCATAGTCCTCTGCCCACAGGAACACATCCAGCACTAAAAAGGCCAACCTCAGAGGCCCTCAGGGATCCCAACTCAGTAATAGGAGGTACTGGTGGCAGTATAGAACCGTTCAAACAGGCAGGAAGACCAGGAAGTGTGCACGGGACAGAGCCTCAGAGTTAAATTAGAAAGTAGACATGCCAGAAATAAAACCAGAAGGAACAAAGGTGGACCAAGGAACACTGTTTGGTGACAACTCAAATGGAATATGAGGTCGGAGAAGGGGAGTATTGGGCTCCTGCAAAGTCAGAAGGGTGGTGGGCAGCTGTGGGCAGTGTCTGAGAAGAGAAGCAGCAGAGTCAGGGTGGCATTTTGGAAAGATCACCCTGACTGCACTTGTGGGAGCATGATGTTTATGGTCTGTAAAATCATCTAGCCTCAGGTCAGACTTTGGCCTATGGGGTAAATTCTCCAATGTAGGATACCAAGGCCCTTCCCAGCTTTTTGTTTAGACATAATTCTGCAGTGAGTATCACAGCCAAATCAACACACTCTAAGTCATTATACCAATTTCTGCTAGTAAGGATTCTTCATTCTCCATGGGAGTCACTGAAGAAGTTGAATGTTCTTACCACCCCACCAGGGGACTATCTGAGAGCTTGTTATGCCAGCCTGAGCTTGCATCCAGGAAGAACAGGCCCCTCTCGGAGAGCACCAGGGGAGTATATGTGGTCAACTGTCTACACAGCAGAACCATTTTTGCTGATCTTTGAGCCCCACAAAGGCACATTTAGGGTCCTGGAGATTTTACAAGGGCCCAGGTTTCCTTCTGTACACTAGACCCTGGTTAGCCAGGCTGATATACATGAGAAATCCCCACCACTGTCCTGCAGTCTCCCTGACTTCTGTACTGATTCACAGTCAGTAATGCTCACAGCATGCTCTCATCTGCTGCACAGTCTTCTGACTTCTCAGTGGCCTTTCTCCTGGGCCCTGCTGGGTACCCCCAGCTCCAACCTCCTTCTTGGGGCTCATATTTTTTTGGTGTTTCAAGACAGGGTTTCTCTGTGTAGTTTTGGTGCCTATCCTGGATCTTGCTCTGTAGTCCAGGCTGGCCTCGAACTCACATTGATCTGCCTCCCTCTGCCTCTCAAGAGCTGGGATTAAAGGCGTGCTCCACCACTGCCTGGTGAGGCTCATAATTGGTACATCTTTCTTCCCAACCTTGACTCCTTTCCACTGGAGAATTGCCCCAGCTTGTCTTCAGACCATCTCCTGGCCACACCTCTACCATCTCTATGAGAGCTGCCCTTCCCTGGAGCTCACTTCAACCACCCTACCCTCTCCTTCCTCAGGATACTATCCTTCTAGATGTCTTCCCACCCAGCTCCCAGTCCTGGACTCCCTCTAAATCAACCCTTGTCTCTCTCTACCATGTGTCTCTTACAAACAGCAGGAAGAGTCCTTACTGAGTCCCTGTAGGATGACACCTATAAACAGGGAAAAGACCTATGGCCTGGATACAGCAAGAATGCTCCAGGGCCTGTTGCTGGGATACAACATACCAGAGGGGTTAAGCAAGAACACTCCAAGTCATGTGGCTGTTTGAAAGACTGAAGGGATGATCCCTGACCTGTCCACTCCTTTCCTGGTTCACAGAGGGCCTGACTCTTCATTATTTCTACACAAGACACCAGTATACACACAAAAAAGAGACAGGGAGACAAGAGGGAGAGAGATAGAATCAGAGAAGGAGAGAGAGAGACAGAGACAGAGACAGAGACAGAGACAGAGAGAAAGAGACACAGAGAGACAGAGAAAGACAGAGACAGAGAGATAGAGAGAGAGAGCAGCTGCAGTTCAGATGAGCCAGGTGGCAGCCTCTGACTTTCCTGCCAAAGACATGATTATCACTTGGTGGCTTGAAAGCTCAGGCCATGGAGTGCTGAGCAGAGAAAGGACATAGTGAGCTGTGACCAAGTGGGCAGTGCAGTGGTCAGTGTATCCTGTCCTATGAGCCACAAAAGCCTTGTGGGAGAGCCAACCTGGGCAAAGCTGGTTCATGGAATGTCAGGTGTCCCTAAATATGCTGATGACGGGTTTGTGGAAGATGACTCCAATCTAGGAAAGCTTCCCCATTTATTATTCTTTCTGTATGTGACATGATGTCATACGCAGGTAAAAGCTCATCAAAGAATTCATTCCCTGTCAATTATGTTTCTTCTTTTTTCTTTAAGAAATTTTTTATTCATTTTACATACCAACCACAGATCCCCTTCACATCTCTCCTCACAATTCCCCCAGCATTCCCCCCAGCAACATACCTCCCTATGCCCACCTCGAAAGAGGTAAGGCTCCCATGGGGATTCAGCAAAGCCTGGTACATTCAGTTGAGGCAGGACCAAGCCCCTCCCCTCTGTACCAAGGCTGTGCAAGGTGTCCCATCATAGGTAATGACCTCCAAAAAGCCCCCACATGCACCAGGTATAGATCCTGATCCCACAATTATGTTTCTTCTTAGAGCTGATAAATTGCTTCTAAAATTGCTCATTTGAATTATCTCAACACTCTTCAAGGAAAACTTAATATTGTCTTGGGTTTTAGTTAATCAGTGATCCAAGATTTTTTTTTAAATTGTGCTCATCAATAAAAACTTAGAATTCATTTGTGTTTCCTTTCTCAGCAGTAACTACCTTTGGGAAACGTTTTGACCACTTTCATCACATGCCTTAAACTGAAGCAGTGGTTCTCAACTTGGGTAATGCAGCCACTTGTAACTTTGGGGTCCACAGACCTTAACTAAGACCATTGGAAAACAAAGATATTATATTGTGACTCATAACAATAGCAAAATCACAATTAGGAATTAACAACAAAAATGGTTGGGATCACCACAGCATGGGCAACTATATTAAAGGGCTACAGCATTAGGAAGGTTGAGAATCACTGACCTAAAGCATTGAGCATGTAACTAAACAAGAAGGAGCCACAAGATTGCATTAATGCATTTCAATCCTAGAGAGTCCCTCACAGAAGACAACTTAAAAGAAAATCACCCAGAGCAGTAATTGGGCTCATGATTCACTGCTGTTCTACAGCAAAAGCTGCTTATGGGTACAGGTTTCCTGTCAATGCAGTGATATGTAAGATTGGGCTACTACATCGCAGCAGGCGAGCAGCAGACATCCTAAGGAGTCAACAGAGTAGAGTCCCTTCCCCAGGTTCAAGATGGGGACAGCAGAGTCAAGAGGAACAAGGGTAAAGGCAGAGATGGGTGCTGGTTTCCAGACTCACATAGATAACAGCTTGGAGCAGAGCAGGCCTTGGTGTTTACCTGTGTTAGCTACTCCCATAGTGCACTCCACAGCTCCTCTGGGTTACACAGCAAGCATCCATCTTTTAGGGTGCTGAATCAACCCACAGAGAGGAAATCCCTGCCCATCACTCTTTGCTAAGCCCTTGGAGCAAACTGCCAGAAAAAAAAGAATACACCCAGTGTCCTGTGAGCTCTGTAGAAAGAGGAGGAAATGAACAGTTTCTGGGGCACCCTGAATGCATGATTGCTTACCTCCACTAACCCTGTAAACAGCATCTTGGGAAATTTATCACAGAATCTGGGGTTGGTATGGATGCAGGAGTTAGGTCTCTGTCCTTAGTAAGGAAAAAGCACTCACGTTCAAATTTCTAAGTTGCTCGCATATGTTGCAGGGATGCTAGGGATAAAGGAGGGTTGATTTGAAACAGCCAAGCCAGGAACACCAAAGATGAGACACAAAGAGTTTCTGCGATCAGTAGGACAGTCAAGCCTTCTCACACTGGTAAAGACAGGGCTCCCGTCTAGGGTGGGCAGTCCAACCAGGCCACCAAGTCCTTCAGGAAAGCACCCATGGTACTATTGTCTCCTAAAATAGCCTAGCTTCTCCAGCAGCTAGTTGTGAGAGTGAGTCTGTGTCTAAGAAAGCCTCCCATTTCGGTGTTTCAGGGAAGCCTTTCACAACGACCCAGGAGATAAGGAGAAGAGGAAGGACAGTTGCAGCTGCTTCTTGGTGACTGTGAGAAGAAAGCTGAGTATAATTAAAAGCACCTGGGACAGCTGAAATGTCAGAGGACACAAGACCATGCAGTGGCTAATGGTGACCAGACTGTTAAGGCCCTCAACTCACAAAGCCATAGTCAGGGATGGATAAAGGGGCCTGTGGTGGGAGGGGGTTGAGCCACCCTTGACTCGGTGGGCAATAGGTGAACAGAACAAGATCATCCCCTTGGTGTGGGCTAGACAATGTGGACCGTGGGCCCTCCAGTGTCTCAGCATATGCTATCCCAGAGAACTAACCCATCTCCTAACAATTACCTCAGCCATTGTCCAGAATCTGCCATGATCCTATTGAAAACAAAAACCACGAAATGACAGAGCTCAGTGGCTCTTTTAAATTTTGGGAATGTCACCTACTCTGGGGAGTCTCTCTAACTTTTCCTCAGTTCTGCCCCTTCCTGCAATGATTCTTTGTAGAGCTTGAATCCAGAATTGCTTACTCCTCCTGCCTTTAACCTTCACAGCTGTGAGACAGGTTGGGAGCCAGTACCTTTGATGCCCTCAGGTATCTGGGTCACCCTAGACCTTGGTCAAGCACAGCTGGGTAGAGAAAGGTCTCCATCAGAATGAGCTTGTGAACAACGATGGAATTCAGCCCTATTGGGAGCACAGTCTCTCAGGAGGATCGTGCCCTGGCCTACCCACATATTTGCCATCATACAGGGCTCTTCAAGACAGCACAACCAAGATTGGGGCATTTTGTTTGAAGGACATTTGCATAATTTAATAAAGTGATTTAGCTGTGCTCAAGGGCCTGCTGAGTTTGAAAAGGTCTTTTTGTTACTCTCTGTGACTGAATTTGGACAGTCTAGCATTACCCAAAACTAGAGGTGTCAGCTAAGCAGCAAACCAGAGCCACAGGTTCCGCACCCCCACCGCACACACTCACTGCAGTTTTTAAAGTACTCCCTGCTCTTTGCAGCCCTAAAGTGCTTCAGGCTAAGCACCTCAGAGGACAAGCCCACAGTCACTGAGGCTGTGCAGGCCAGAATGTGTGATTGGACACATTGTAATTACGTAGAGTCTCCAGAAGACAAGCCTTCCGGGTTAAGAGTCACAGCTGTACCTCTGGCGTCAGACCGTGAGGACACGGCTTTTAAGTCTTCGGAACTCGGGTCTCATTGAAAGATTCCTGGCATGGAGTCTCGCCAGGGCTGCTGCCACATTTTCACCAGGATGCTGTGTCTAGGAGCTAATGAAGACCAGGAACAACAGCATGGTCAGTAAAATGGTTCTGACTCCACTTGAGCGAAGTCCGGGAAGCAAATTTGGTGGAAAGGCCAGTGGCCAGGCACTTCGATTACCCGGCTCTGCCTGTGGGCCCTCTCCAGGCTTTCCAATGATCCATGGGCCACGATGCTCAGATCTTTATCTTTATGTTTTTCTCTCTTGCAGGTGGGAATGCAGTGGTCCTGAAGGCTGGAGAGGAAGGAGGCAAGAAGGAGCTTGTAGAGAGCGAGCTTGCTCAGGGTGAGCTTGATCAGGGCGAACTTGCTCTGGGCGAACTTGCCCCAAGCAAGCCTGCTCAAGAAGAGCTTGCTCAGTCCGGTCTTACTCAGGAAGCCACAGGAGTGGTAGAGGCGGGAGAAAACGAAGGGGACCCAGGCTGAAGGTGGCCATGGCAGAAGTGTTCCACAGCAGCCTCAGCAAGAGGCGGCAATGCCTGAGGGCACCAAGAATCTCCAGGCTCGGGACAGGCAGCCTTTCCACAGACACACCAGTTTCACCCAGTCTCAGCTGCGGGACCTAGAGCGTCTTTTTGAAGAGACTCGCTTCCCCAGCTTTCAAGTAAGGTAAGCAGAAGGCCTGCTAGGCGCCTGGTTTTCTAGCAGTGCATCCAGGCTGTCCTTTGGTCCTCCCTGACCCCTGATTTCCTCTACAAACAAAGCGACCATGTCTGGACCCTCCAGCAGAAATTGGATTCTGGAGTAAGCAGATGTGCCCTAGTCCAACTGGAAAGAATGTGTTTTGTTGTCTGTTTAATTGGCGTGTGAGTGGGAAATTTAGACAATGCTTGTTCTAAATAAGTCTCTGTAAGTATGAGTGAGAATCCTGAGGTGTGGCTGGGAAAATGCAGGAGGGATTCCACCTCAGATTAAAATTTGACTAACACTTTTTATCGTGGAGCTTCTCTTAATGAAGCTTTACATGTTAAGTACATAGACCACATACCTGTGTTTGGGGGATTACCCTTAATTTTGGTCCCTGAAAGAAACCTGCTACTGGAGTAAGTTCAAAGGAGGTGTGAGGAATACTGTGTGTGTGTCTGTGCGAGTGTGTGCATGTGTTTGTGTGTGTCTGCGTGTGTGTGTGTGTGTGTGTATGTACACGTGTGCACACACACAAGTGTGGACACAAACATTTAAAAGCAAACAGGACATGTCTTTATACAGTTTATTTCCACTACAAGGCCTGAATGTTGGAATCTTTTCACTTCAGGAAGGATCTTGCAATATCAATGGGTGTGCCGGAAGCAGATGTGCAGGTCAGTATTTTAAAAAAAATTAATGTTTTGGAAGGGCTCCACATCTTCTGATGGTGCTGTCTAGAAGAGAGGTATAGCACCAAATTGGGACCCTGATGTTGCATCCCAAGGATGCCAGACCAGTCCACAGCCAGGCTAGGCTCAAGATGACAAAAGACCTCCATTTTCTCAGGCAGGAAATGCCAACCTGGACACCTGAAACCTATGATGCCAAGATGCTTTGTCTGACCCTCGGTGAACATAGTGTGTTTCCATGACCTTCTGAAGGCTGTGCAGCCCACACGCCTCACTTAAGTGAAGAGACCATGTTCTTGCTCACCTTCAACTCTTTCACTCTGTGTGTCTCAGAAAACCTTTTCTCAGACTTCTTGATCTAGTCTGTAAAGGTCCCATGCCTGGCTTAGTTCTGAATCAACACTGGGACCAGGAACCTCAAAAGGCCCATAACCCTTTTACCAGTCTTTTGTTGGTGATGTATGTGAACTCTGCTCACCATTACAATCAGCCCTGACTTTCCAGACCACATGCCCACAAGGGAAAAGGCCTATACACAGTATACTTGGAGCCTAGGGAGGAAGCATAGAACAGGAAGAAGTGCCCTTTGTCTCATAAAATGTGTATTCTGGATACTCACAAAAGGCTATCACCATGGAGCCTGTTACAGACAGCTTTGGGCCTTGAGATAGTACTCCGGGGTTCCAAGAGAACTGTTTTTGATACTTTTCAACACACAGCAAGGACCAGGAACAACCCATGAGCTAGATCTGCATCCTTTCCTGGAAGAATGCATTAAAAATATCAATTGATAGGGCTGGAGGGATAGCTCAGCCATTAAAGGCTACGCTTACAACCAAAAATATCAATTGATGGAGAGAATAGACAATATTCTGGGTCTGTTCCATAGCAGAAGGACTGGGTGTGGGGTACATGTCCTCAGGGGCTTCATGGGGTGTTTTGACTGTTTCAATGAGAATGAAACCTGTTGCTTTCAGCATTCTGAACAATCAGTACACACTTGAGGTAAGTCTTCAACCGTTCTTGGGGTTAGATCGATAAACAGTTTCTGGGCAAACAGAAATGTGGTGCTTTGCTAGGGGAGTAGCTCTGTCCTGGAGCACATACCTAGCACACACTGGGCCAGGGATGGGTTCCATATATGTTCTAAAATGCTAGTACAATTGATCCAGTATACAAGGTTACAGCATGTGTTCTTCAGTGGTGGTACAGTACAGTGTACTAAAGCAACCCTTTCTTCTGCTTGTAGGAATGGTTTAGGAACAGGAGAGCCATTTTCAGGAGAAACAATAGAAAGATGGTTCTGATTGATGCACCACCTGGTCCCCAGAACAACGATCCCTGAAGATTTTGGAGCAGCTCATGTGTGCCACCTCTTTCCAAAGCCAGATGACCTGGAACCTGGCCCTGCCCCCAATGTCTCGGCCACCTGTGCTGGCCATGACAACCTTTTCTTCCCTGCAATTATCTCAGCAATAAAGAGGTGGATTCTCAGTATGTTGGTTCCATTGTTTTTCAGGTTACTAAAATGTGGGTATAAGTATTTGAACCAGAGTAGCCTATTCCAGAAATGGCCTTTATGGCAGGAGGTGACACTGGCAAGCTCTGGTCACTGTGGCTTGCTGAGTGAGGAAGATTTCAGGTGCTATGCTGCTTCATGCTGACCCCACATGATTCTCTGTACCCTCATCATGGGCTTGTCAACTCACTCCACCCCTGTGGAACAATTACTTATAATGTCAGTTAGGGCAAGTCTCCAGCAGAGGACACTGTGTTTCTAGTCATGGCTGTTCCCACCTATACTCCAGTATGTCCCACCCTAGACCTAATCCCCAAGGGGTCATTGTAGGGAATCACACAGGGAGAAGCAGAGAGAGAGAGAGAGATGGGTTCAACTGGGGACCTGGAGGCATCAGGAGGAAGTGTCCTGAGTCTCCACATTGGATGTTCCAGCAAGAGATGACTTTCTTGAGTTCCATACGGGTCCTTGCCACCAATCTTCCAGGTACAGAGTGTTATCTGGTGACATGCTCCAGTTCCTAGCTGCCACATCCAGTGGCTTCAGTCTTCTCACTGGGGCTGATGCTCCATGAATGGAACCTGTGGATGGCATCCTGTGCCTCAGCTGCCTGTGGATTCTCATTCTGTGCTCCCCGGTTATATGGAACTGAGATGTGCTCTTGACACTCTTCCTGGGGAGACTGGAGAAACTGGGAACAAACATCTTCTAAGCCCAGTTGGAGATATTCAGCCTTTTACTTCCTGTGTCTTAAACATCTCTCCCTCATTATGAAATGTTTCGCCTCCATTTGGAATGTCTTGTGTCTTCAGGAGCTTTCCTCCAAATGGAATGTCTTATCTTGGAGGAAACTGCTACACAAAATGTGTATCCAGCTGCCGGGCCAGATCCTGTGGAGGCATGCTCTAGGTGACCACATGTCTGGCTCAGGTTCTGACTGGACTTCTTATCGATTAGAAGAGGCTCCACTTTTCAGTGGCTTACATTGCTTTGCAAGGGACCGTGTATCTGTAAGAGGGCATCTTCATAAAACATGGACGGAGACTGTGGGGAGACCAGGTAAATGTGTGAAAAGGGATCTGTATTTCTATTGGTTGACTACACATGACTGGCTGGCATCTGTGTCTAAGGGTAAGCGATTTCATTGACACTTTAAGAGAAAAGACTTTCTGCTGTTCATTGAGGACGTTTTGTAAACATCCCTTCACTCAGATATCTCAAATCCATATACAACTTCCTCCTGAAGTCACGGGGCTCGGTTTCTATTACTTCCCTTGTGTAGTAGGATTTATTAAACTCAGAGCCCCCACTCAGGGACTCTGAAATCCCTGTCTTACTGCTGGGTTTACCATGCTCTTAAAGAACTTTCCACCCACAGAGAGCACTGTGAGCATAACCACCATGCAGCATCAATCCTTACCTTCTGGATCTTTCTCTCAAGCCCTTTCAGTCAATAGTAGCAATGCTCTATGTCTCCCCCTTCAGTGAAAGGCTGGATATTTCCTCCAAAACAATGAGCTGTTTGATTTAGCTAATATCCAGCATTATTTGACATGGTTTTCCTATTTCTAGGCATGGTGTTCACATTTATAGGTTGAGATGTTTGCCCTGCAATATAATTAGAATTCCTGGGGGCTGTCCAGTCATGCTGCCGCTCTATGCACAGCTAAGCCTCCAGTTCTAATACCTCTTTTTTATAATTAGTCAATTGACCAAAAGCCAGACATTTCTATGCACTCCTGTGACCAGTGAGAGGGTATAACACAAGGCAGTACAGCACTAGTCATCCTGATGTACACGGTATGGGACATGCGAGGTTCAGGCTTCCCTGGGATACATGAGAGACTGTCACAAACACAAAACGAAGAAACAAACCAAAGGAAAATACTGCATTTTCATTCTCAGGTCCTATTAACACCCCACTGTAGCTGGGGTTTTCTCTCAGGGTCCCACCAAGCCCAGGCAGCCCGGCAGCCCACTTATAAAATAAACACACAGATGCTTATATTATTTAAATTGTTTGGCCTAATGGCTCAGGCTTCTTGTTATCTAGTTCTTTTATTTCAAATTAACCCATATCTATTAGTCTATAATTTGCCCCATGGCTCGTGGCTTACAGGTACCTTACATCTCACTTTCCATGGCGGCAGCTGGTAGCAACTCTCTGCCTCAGCCTTCCTGTTCCCAGAATTCTCCTCTCTCCTTGTCCCGCCTTTACTGCTTGCCTGGCTACTGGCCAATCAGTTTTTTATTTATTAACCAATCAGAGCAACACATTTAACATACAGAACATCCCACAGCACCCCACCCCAACCCCAGCACTCTGAAACACTGTCAATGAGAATAGTTGCTCTACCACAAGAACTGCACACAACCTCTCCCTGTTTATGGCCTTCCAGAGTCTGTGGCACTTACTCTGTCCAGGTTATTGTACGAATGCATCCTCAGCCCTCAGTAGTTTGTACTGCAACACAAAGGGTGCAGTTGGTGCAGTGTCTGAACTTACAGAGCTGAGAAGCACTGGACAGGACCTTCTATAAGCATTCTAATGCAGATTCTTCACTGGCTGTCTGGAGTCTGTTAACTTTTCCAAGGGTTGCTCTGGATTTTTTGCAGTGCTGCACAACACACTGTAAACATGGGACTAAAATGTCACTGCTGAAGATGGAGGTCCGAGATTGGCTTCTGCTTTCAGAGTCCTTGAAGACTCTTGAAGCAGACACATGCAGAGCTGACCCAGTCCACTCAATGTTCATCTCATGTGTCATAGAGACTCGGAAATGTGGGGTCTGGAATGTTGAGAAATTCTCCAGTCTTCACCCAAGCCTCATGTGCTCATTGTGAGTTTTTCCCACCTTCCCCAAGAGATATGGTCCACACATTTCCACAAGGCCTCAGAATTATTTTTTTTTCTTTTTTTTTAAGAGAATATGTATTTATTATTTATCCTACTGTGTAAAATAAAGCAAACATTTCATAGAAGGAATGAGTTACATGCTTATGAAACTTTTTTTATGTGAAAACACAACCACGTTGACATACAATGCCAGTTCTTAAACTCACAAAATCAACTCAGGTATATTAGGGCATAGATTATTTTTCTTTTCTTTCTTTCTTTCTTTCTTTTTTTTTTTTTTCGAGACAGTGTTTCTCTGTGTTGTTTTGGTGCCTGTCCTGGATCTTGCTCTGTAGACCAAGCTGGCCTCAAACTCACAGAGATCTGCCTGCCTCTGCCTCCTGAGTGCTGGGATTAAAGGTGTGCACCACCACTGCCCAGCAGGCATAGGTTTTTGTAACATAAACATTAAAAGTGCATAGAAAATCATACTACATGCTATTAACATTAATTACTTTAAAAAAATACTCTTTTGTTTTAAACTTGTATGTGTTTTTAAATTACATTATTTAATACCTAAAAATATGAAGTGTATTTTAAATGGTATTATTATTGTTGTTATTATTATTACATCCTGATCACAGTTTCCCCTTCCTCCTCTCTCCCAAGTCCCTCCTGCCCAACTACCGCCTGCCTCCCCCCACCCACTCCTCTTTTTTCTATTCAGAAAAGGGCAGGCCTCCCATGGATATCAACAAAATATGGCATATCAAGTTGCAGTAAGGCATAACAAGGCAACCCAGTATGAGGAACAGGGTTTCAAAAGCCAGCAAAAGAATCAGAGACAGCCCCTGCTCCCACTGTTAGGAGTGTCACAAGAAGACCAAGCTACACAACTGTCACATATATGCAGAGGGCCTAGGTTGGTCCTATGTGGGCTCCCTGGTTGTTGGTTTAGTCTCTGTGAGCCCCTATGAGCCCAGGTTAGTTGAATCTGTGTGTTTTCTTGTGGTGCTCTTGATCCCTCTGGCTCCTACTATCCTTCCTCCCTGTCTCCTGTAGGATTCTCCGAGCTTCGCCTAATGTCTGGCTGTGGGTCTGCATATGTTTCTACCAGTTGGTGGGTGAAACCTCTCTAATGACAACTGGGCTAGCTACCAATCTATGAAGATAGCAGAATATCATTAGGAATCACTTCATTGACTTTTCCTTCTTTTTGTTTATTCCAGTTGTGTTTGGTTCCATCCTAGGTCTCTTGCTGTCTGCCTCTGGATCCTGGCTCTATAGGCAGTGCCAGGGGTGGGCTCACTCTTGTGACATGGGTCTCAGGCTGGGCCAGTCATTGTTGGCCACTCCCACAATTTCTGAGCCACCTTTACCCCAGCACATCTTGTAGGCAGGACAAATTGTAGGTCAAAGGTTATGTGGCTAGGTTGGTGTCCCAATCCCTTCACTGGAAGTCTTGTCTGGTTCCAGGAACTGGGCAGTTCCGGTCCATATCCCCTATTGCTAAGAGTCTTAGTTAAACTTCCCCTAGTAGATTCCTGGGAGTTTCCATTGCACTAGGTTTCTACGTTACCCTGAAATGCCCCCCTTTACTACAATCATCTTTTCCAGTACTTTCCTCCTCCATCTCCCCAAACCTGAAACCTCCTGTTCCCATCCCCACTCACCCCCAATCCACCCAGAAAATCTATTCTGTTTTCCCTTCCCAGGGAGATTCATGCATTTCTCCCCCTATACTTGAGCCCTTCTTGTTACTTAGCTTCTCTGGGTCTGTGGATTGTAGGTTGGTTATCCTGTTCTTTACAGTTAGTATCTACTTATGAGTGAATACATATCATGTTTGTCTTTCTGGATCAGGACTACCTCACTCAGGATTATCTTTTCTAGTTCCACCCATTTGCCTGCAAAGTTCATGATGTCATTTTTTTTAACAGCTGAGTAATACTCCAGTTGTGTAAATACACCACATTTTCCTTATCCATTCTTCAGTAGCGGGACACCTAGTTTATTTCCAGGTTCTGGCTATTACAAATAAAGCTGCTTTGAACATAATGGAGTAAGTATCCTTGTGGTTTGATTGAGCATCCTTTGAGTATATGCCCAAGAGAAGTATAGTTGGATCTTGGGGTAGATTGATTCCCAATTTTCTGAGAAACTGCCATATTGAGTTGTGGTACAAGTTTGCACTGCCACCAGCAATGGAGGAGTGTTCCCCTTGCGCCACACCTTCACCAGCATGAGCTGTCCCTTGTGTTATTGATCTCAGCCATCCTGACAGGTATAAGATGGGTTCTCAATGTTTTTTTGACTTGCGTTTCCCTAATGGCGAAGGATGTTGAACATTTCTTTAAGTACTTCTCTACCATTTGGGATTCCTCTGTTGAGAATTCTCTGTTTAGATGTACCTCATTTTAAAACTAGATTGTTTGGTATTTTTATGTCTAGTTTCTTGAGTCCTTTATATAGTTTGGAAATCATCATTCTGTCAAATATGGGATTGATGAAGATCTTTTCTCATTATTTAGGCTGTCATTTTGTCCTGTTGACAGTGTCCTTTCCTTATAGAAGCTTTTTAGGTTCATGAGGTTCCATTTGTTAACTGTCCATCTTAGTGCCTGTGCTATTGGTGTTCTGTTCAGGATGTTCCTTCATGTGCCAATGTGTTCAAGGTTATTTCCAACTTTCTTATCTATCAGGTTCACTGTATATGGATTTATGTTGAGGTCTGATACACTTGGTGATAGATATAAACCTATTTGCATTCTTCTACCTGCCGACATTCATTTAGACCAGCACATTTGTTGAAGATGCTTTTGCCTCAACTCGGGTTCAGGTCCTGAGATGGAGAAGAGGTGTCAGTGCAAGGAGGAATTCTTACCACCAGGTGGATTGCACTCAAGTGGTCCTGAATAACTCGATCTTTCTTTAGCTATACTTTAACAGTTTTTTTCCCATCAGGTTTACACAAACCGCTTATTATTGGCTCCTACTTTTGACTTTTAAAAAAATATGTCATATTTTAAGAACTATATTGTAGTCATTATAAAAGCCCCATTGTTCCCCTTCATACTTCCCCAAATACACCTTCCCAACCCCCGACATAACCTTATTTTCTAGACATAGAAGTCAGCATTTGTCAGGCTTAACTATATGTAGAGCCAGACACATCCTGCTCTTATGTCAGCTGGCAGCTACTTGTGGTTACAAAGTTAAAAAGAAATAAAATGGGCACAATACTTTAAGGACAATTCAAACAATATTCAAGCACAAACAATTTCTTTATGTCTGTAAGACATGCTTTTATACAGTTCCCTTTTCCACTAGAGGGTCCCATGTCTCAATCTCTCTATCAAAGCAGACTTTAATAAGGCACTCTTACTCTCCTTTCCAGAACTGTGAGACATGGTTAATGTTCCAAGTGTTATTTTCTCATGTACCTAAATATCTCTATTGAGTCAGAAAAGTTCCCAGGATTAGGAGTTGTAATTAGTAATTCCAGATAAGAGATTTGAGAAGCATTAGCCCCCTGCTGAATCTTAGGGGAAAATATTCAAGAAAGAACAATATTTCCAGGGAAAACTATAGTTATTGCATGTGTGATTACCAAAGTAGAACTAAAACCACCAAAAAATCAGCAATATAATGAGAGAGAAAAGAGCCTGCAAGCTGCATAAATTTTGCAAATTCCTGTGCAGTCCCTTGGTGTACTGGTCCTTGCCAAGTAAAAATCTATTTCCCCTCCCATCTTGCCCCGGACTTCCCTTCTGAAGCACAGCTCCCATCTGGCCCCGGACTTCCCTTCTGAAGCACAGCACAGCACAGCACAGCACAGAGAGCTCCCATCTGGACAAGAGAGAAAGACTTCCTGAATCTGTCAGCTCTGTCTGAACCAAGTGTGCGGATAAAACCAAGAACGAACCACAAGGAGATGGGCAGACGTCAAGGCAGAAACACATACAACAAAATGAATAGCAATACACCATCACCAGGCCCTAGCCATCCTCCAACACCTAGACCTGAACCTCAGAAATTGGAAGAAGCAGAAGAAAATAGCCTTATGAATGTCATCATGAAGAAGCTAGAGGCTCGTGTAGAGGAAAAGACAAAAAAATGTGAAGAACGCTGTAAACAACTAGAGGAAAGGGCAAACAAATTAGAAGAAATCAAAAAAGTCCTGGAAGAGAACAATAAAATACTGAAAGAAAATCAAGAAAAATCAATGAATCAAATGAAGGAAACAGTCCAAGACCTGAAAAGGGAAATAGAAAAAATGAAGAAGACACAAACAGAGGGAATGCTGGAAATAGAAAATCTGAGAAAACGATTGGGAACTTCAGATGCAAGTATAATCAACAGAATGCAAGAGATGGAAGAGAGAATCTCTAGCGTTGAAGACACAATAGAAGAAATAGATTCATCAGTCAAAGAAAACACTAAAGTCAACAAAGTCATGAACCAAAATGTCCAAGAAATTTGGGACACCATGAAAAGACCAAACCTACGAATAATAGGGGTAGAAGAAGGAGAAGAATACCAACTCAAGGGCACAGAAAATATATTCAACAAGATCATAGAAGAAAACTTTCCCAACTTAAAGAAGGAAATGCCTATGAAGATACAGGAAGCCTATAGAACACCAAACAGACTAGACCCCCAAAAAAAGTCCCCTCGCCACATAATAATTAGACAATTAAACGTACAGAATAAAGAAAGAATATTAAGAGCAGCAAAGGAAAAAGGCCAAGTGACATATAAAGGCAAACCTATCAGAATAACACCCGATTTCTCAATGGAGACTTTGAAAGCCAGAAGGTCCTGGACAGATGTAATGCAGACACTAAGAGACCATGGATGTCAGCCTAGACTAATATACCCAGCAAAACTTTCAATCAACATAGATGGAGTGAACAAGACATTCCATGACAAAGCCAAGTTTAAACAATATTTATCCACAAACCCAGCCCTACAGAAAGCACTAGAAGGAAAATTCCAACCTAAGGAAGTCAGATACACCCTCGAAAACGCAGGCAATAGATAAAGCCACAGTAGTAAACCCCAACGAAGAAAAGTACACACACATCACCACCAAAAAATAACAGGAATGAACAATCACTGGACATTAATATCCCTCAATATCAATGGACTTAACTCACCTATAAAAAGACATAGGCTTACAGAATGGATACAAAAGCAGGACCCATCTTTCTGCTGCATACAAGAAACACATCTCAAATTCAAAGATAGACACTACCTAAAAATAAAAGGCTGGGAAAAGACTTTCCAATCAAACGGTCTTAAGAAACAAGCGGGTGTAGCCATCCTGATATCCAGCAAAATAGACTTCAAACTAAAATCAATCAAAAGAGATCAAGAAGGGCATTACATACTCATCACAGGAAAGATCCACCAAGATGAAGTCTCAATTCTGAACATTTATGCCCCAAACACAAGGGCACCCACATATGTAAAAGAAACATTATTAAAGCTTAAATCACATATAAAACCCCACACATTAATAGTGGGAGACCTCAACACCCCACTTTCACCACTGGACAGATCCCCCAAATCGAAACTTAACAGAGAAATAAAGGACTTAATTGATGTCATGACTCAAATGGACTTAATCGACATCTACAGAACATTCCATCCTAACAAAAAAGAATATACCTTCTTCTCAGCACCCCATGGAACCTTCTCTAAAATCGACCACATACTTGCTCACAAAACAAATCTAAACAGATACAAAACAATTGGAATAACCTCCTGTGTTCTATCAGACCACCATGGTCTAAAGTTGGATTTCAACAACAACAAAAACTACAGAAAACCTACAATCTCATGGAAACTGAACAATACCCACCTGAATCACCAATGGGTTAAGGAAGAAATAAAGAAAGAAATTAAAGACTTCCTAGAGATCAACGAAAATGAAGACACCACATATCCAAACCTATGGGACACTATGAAAGCAGTACTAAGAGGGAAATTCATAGCACTAAACGCCCACATAAATAAACTGGAGAAATCTCACACTAGTAACTTAACAGCACACTTGAAAGTTCTAGAACAGGAAGAAGCAAAGTCTCCCAGGAAAAATAGATGCCAGGAAATTATCAAAGTGAGAGCTGAAATTAATAAAATAGAAACAAAGAGAACAATACAAAAAATTAATGAAACAAAGAGTTGGTTCTTTGAGAAAATCAACAAGATAGACAAGCCCTTATCCAAACTAACCAAAAGACAGAGAGAGAGCATCCAAATCAACAAAATCAGAAATGAAAAGGGGGACATAACAACAGACATTGAGGAAATCCAGAGAATCATCAGGTCATACTTCAAAAACCTCTATTCCACAAAACTGGAAAACCTAAAAGAAATGGATAATTTTCTGGATAGTTACCACATACCTAAATTAAATCAAGACCAGATAAACTATTTAAATAGTCCAATAACCCCTAACGAAATAGAAACAGTCATTAAAATCTCCCAACCAAAAAAAGCCCAGGACCAGATGGTTTCAGTGCAGAATTCTACCAGATCTTCAAAGAAGAGTTAATACCAATACTCTCTAAATTGTTCCACACAATAGAAACAGAAGGAACATTACCAAACTCCTTCTATGAGGCTACAATTACCCTGATTCCCAAACCAAACAAGGATACAACAAAGAAAGAGAACTACAGACCGATCTCCCTCATGAACATTGATGCAAAAATACTCAATAAAATACTGGCAAACAGACTCCAAGAACACATCAAAACAATTATCCACCATGATCAAGTAGGATTCATTCCAGAGATGCAAGGATGGTTCAACATACGAAAGTCTGTCAATGTGATACACCATATAAACAAACTCAAAGAAAAAAACCACATGATCATCTCACTAGATGCTGAAAAGGCATTTGACAAAATCCAACACCCCTTCATGATAAAGGTCTTGGAGCGATCAGGAATACAGGGAACATACCTAAACATAATAAAGGCAATTTACAGCAAGCCAACAGCCAACATCAAATTAAATGGAGAGAAACTCAAAGCAATTCCACTAAAATCAGGAACGAGGCAAGGCTGTCCGCTCTCCCCATACTTATTCAATATAGTACTTGAAGTTCTAGCCAGAGCAATAAGACAACATAAGGAGATTAAGGGGATACAAATTGGAAAGGAAGAAGTCAAGCTTTCCCTATTTGCAGATGACATGATAGTATACTTGAGCAACCCCAAAGATTCCACCAAGGAACTGATACAACTTATAAACACCTTCAGCAACATAGCAGGATACAAGATCAAGTCAAAAAACTCAGTAGCCCTCCTATATACAATGGACAAAAAAGCGGAGAAGGAAATCAGAGATACATCACCCTTTACTATAGCCACAAATGACATAAAATACCTTGGGGTAACACTAACCAAGCAAGTGAAGGACCTATATGACAAGAACTTTAAGTCCCTGAAAAAAGAAATTGAAGAAGATGTCAGAAAATGGAAAGATCTCCCATGCTCATGGATAGGCAGAACTAACATAGTAAAAATGGCAATCTTACCAAAAGCAATCTACAGATTCAATGCAATCCCCATCAAAATACCAACACAATTCTTCACAGACCTGGAAAGAATAATACTCAACTTCATATGGAAAAACAAAAAACCCAGGATAGCCAAAAGAATCCTGTACAATAAAACAACCTCTGGAGGCATCACGATCCCTGACTTCAAGCTGTACTATAGAGCTACAGTAATAAAAACAGCTTGGTACTGGCATAAAAACCGACATGTGGACCAATGGAATCGAATTGAAGACCCTGACATTAATCCGCACACCTATGAACAAATAATTTTTGACAAAGAAGCCAAAAGTGCACAACGGAAAAAAGAAAGCATCTTCAACAAATGGTGCTGGCAAAACTGGATATCAACATGTAGAAGGCTGCAAATAGATCCATATCTATCACCGTGCACAAAACTTAAGTCCAAGTGGATCAAGGACCTCAACATAAACCCAGCTACTCTGAACCTGCTAGAAGAGAAAGTAGGAAGTAGTCTTGAACGCATTGGCATAGGAGACCACTTTCTAAATAGAACACCAGTAGCACAGACACTGAGAGAAACAATCAATCAATGGGACCTCTTGAAACTGAGAAGCTTTTGTAGGGCAAAGGATATGGTCAACAAGGCAAAGCGACAGCCTACAGAATGGGAAAAGATATTCACCAATCCCACATCTGACAGAGGACTGATATCCAGAATATATAAGGAACTCAAGAAATTAGACATCAAAATGCCCAACAGTCCAATTAAGAAATGGGCTATAGAACTAAACAGAGAATTCTCAACAGAGGAAACTCAAATGGCTGAAAGACATTTAAGGAATTGCTCAACATCCCTAATCATCAGGGAAATGCAAATCAAAACAACTCTGAGATACCACCTTACGCCTGTCAGAATGGCTAAGATCAAAAACACTGAAGACACCTTATGCTGGAGAGGATGTGGAGCTAGGGGAACTCTCCTCCACTGCTGGTGGGAATGCAAGCTCGTACAACCAGTTTGGAAATCAATATGGCGATTTCTTAGAAAATTGGGAATCCATCTCCCCCAAGATCCAGCTATACCACTCTTGGGCATATCCCAAGGAATGCTCAACCACACCACAAGAGCACTTGTTCAGCTATGTTCATATCAGCATTGTTTGTAATAGCCAGAACATGGAAACAACCTAGATGCCCTTCAACTGAAGAATGGATAAACAAAATGTGGTACATATACACAATGGAATACTACTCAGCAGAGAAAAACAATGACATCATGAGGTTTGCAGACAAATGGATGGACCTAGAAAAAATCATCCTGAGTGAGGTATCCCAGACTCAGAAAGACAAACATGGTATGTACTCACTCATAACAGGATACTAGATGTGGAACAAGGATGACTGGACTGCTACTCACATCACCAGGGAGGCTACCTGGAAATCAGGACCCCAAGAAAAACACAGGGATCGCCCAATGACAGAGAAATGGAATGAGATCTACATGAACAGCCTGGACATGAGTGGGGGTAGTGAAGGGCGAGGGTCGAGGGAAAGATAGCTTGGGTGAGTGGGAGATTCCAGCTGGATCAACAACAGAGAGGGAGAACAAGGAATAGGAGACCATGGTAAATGAAGACCACATGAGAATAGGAAGAAACAAAGTGCTAGAGAGGCCCACAGAAATCCACAAAGATACCCCCACAACAGACTGCTGGCAATGGTCGAGAGACAGTCCGAATTGACCTACTCTGGTGATGGGATGGCCAAACACCCTAATTGTCGTGCTAGAAACCTCATCCAACTACTGAGGGATCTGGATGCAGAGATCATGACTAGGCCCCAGGTGGATCTCTGGGAGTCCAATTAACGAGAATGAGGAGGGTTTATATGAGAGAGAATTGTTGAGACCAAGGTCGGATAAAGCACAGAGACAAATAGTCAAACAAACGGAAACACATGAAATATGAACCAATGGCTGAGGGGTCACCAACTGGATCAGGCCCTCTGAGTGGGTGAGACAGTTGATTGGCCTGATCTGTTTGGGAGGCATCCAGGCAGTGGCACTGGGTCCTGTGCTCATTGCATGAGTCGGCTGTTTGAAACCTGGGGCCTATGCAGGGTCGCTTGGCTCGGCCTGGGAGGAGGGGACTGGACTTACCTGGACTGAGTCCACCAGGTTGATCTCAGTCTGTGGGGAAGGCTTTGCCCTGGAGGAGATTGGAATGGGAGGCGGGCTGGGGGGAAGGTGAGGGGGGCGGGAGGGGGAGAACAAGGGAATCTGTGCCTGTATGTAGAACTTAATTGTATTGCAAAATAAAAATTTTAAAAAAAAAATCTATTTCCAATAGGTGCCTTGTTGGACTGGTAGTCATATGTTGATCCAGACTCAGCTGTATAGTTCCCAACATGTTTTCTTTTTTCCACTAGATAATTTTGGCTTTTTGTCAAAAATCAGGTGTCCATAGGTGTATGGATTTATGTCTGTTTCTTTGATTTGATTCCATTTATCCATCTGTTTGGTTTTATGCAAAAACAATGCTGTTTTTATTACTATAGCTGTGTGTTAGAGCTTGAATCAGTGATGGTGATACCTCCTGAAATTCTCTTATTATTCAGGATTGTTTTAGATCTCCTGGGTATTTTGTTTTTTCATATGAAGTTGGGTTTTGTCCTTGCAAGGTCTGTAAAGAATTGTGTTGGAATTTTGATGGGATTGCATTGAATCTGTAGATTGCTTTTGGTAGGATGGCCATTTTTACTATGTCAATTCTACTGATCCATGAGCATGGGAAGATCTCTCCATCTTCTGATATTTTCTCTAATTTCTTTCTTCAAGGACTTGACATCCTTGCCTTATAGGTCTTTCACTTTCTAGGTTAGAGTTACACCAAGATATTTTATATTATTTGTGGCTATTGTAAAGAATGTTGTTTCCCTGATTTCTTTCTCTGTCCATTTACAGTTTGTATATAGAAGGGCTACTGATTTTGTTGGTGTTGTTGTTGTTAACCTTGTATCCAGCCACTTCAGTGAAGATGTTTATCAGCTGAGCAGTTCCCTGGTAGAGTTTTTGGGGTCACTTATGCATACTGTTATACTGTCTTCATATCAATATCCCCTTGATCTTCTTGTACTTTTTTTTTTTTTGGTTTTTCGAGACAGGGTTTCTCTGTATAGCTTTGCGCTTTACCTGGAACTCACTTGGTAGCCCAGGCTGGCCTTGAACTCACAGAGATCCTCCTGGCTCTGCCTCCCGAGTGCTGGGATTAAAGGCGTGCGCCACCACCGCCCGGCCTCTTCTTTTTTTTTTTTTTAATTTTTATTTTGCAATACAATTCAGTTCTACATATCAGCCACAGATTCCCTTGTTCTCCCCCTCCCCCCCTCAACTTCCCCCCAGCCCGCCCCCCATTCCAATCTCCTCCAGGGCAAAGCCTTCCCCACAGACTGAGATCAACCTGGTGGACTCAGTCCAGGTAGGTCCAGTCCCCTCCTCCCAGGCCGAGCCAAGGGACCCTGCATAGGCCCCAGGTTTCAAACAGCCGACTCATGCAGTGAGCACAGGACCCGGTGCCACTGCCTGGATGCCTCCCAAACAGATCAGGCCAATCAACTGTCTCACCCACTCAGAGGGCCTGATCCAGTTGGTGACCCCTCAGCCATTGGTTCATATTTCATGTGTTTCCGTTTGTTTGGCTATTTGTCTCTGTGCTTTATCCGACCTTGGTCTCAACAATTCTCGCTCATATAAACCCTCCTCATTCTCGTTAATTGGACTCCCAGAGATCCACCTGGGGCCTAGTCATGGATCTCTGCATCCAGATCCCTCAGTAGTTGGATGAGGTTTCTAGCACGACAATTAGGGTGTTTGGCCATCCCATCACCAGAGTAGGTCAGTTCGGACTGTCTCTTGACCATTGCCAGCAGTCTGTTGTGGGGGTATCTTTGTGGATTTCTGTGGGCCTCTCTAGCACTTTGTTTCTTCCTATTCTCATGTGGTCTTCATTTACCATGTCTCCTATTCCTTGTTCTCCCTCTCTGTTGTTGATCCAGCTGGGATCTCCCACTCACCCAAGCTCTCTTTCCCTCGACCCTCGCCCTTCACTACCCCCACTCATGTCCAGGCTGTTCATGTAGATCTCATTCCATTTCTCTGTCATTGGGGGATCCCTGTGTCTTTCTTGGGGTCCTGTTTTCCAGGTAGCCTGCCTGGTGATGTGAGTAGCAGTCCAGTCATCCTTGTTCCACATCTAGTATCCTGTTATGAGTGAGTACATACCATGTTTGTCTTTCTGAGTCTGGGATACCTCACTCAGGATGATTTTTTCTAGGTCCATCCATTTGTCTGCAAACCTCATGATGTCATTGTTTTTCTCTGCCTTCCCCAAGAGATATGGTGCACACATTTCCACAAGGCCTCAGAATTATTGGTTTTTTTAATCACTGCAGATTTGTTCCCATAGTTGACCCCCACCCATTTTCTAGGAAGATAATTCCCCAACGCCAGGGGACTCAGTTGAGATGCCACTTGGAAGGTTCCTTCTACACTCTCCTTGCCCAAGGGCCACACCTTCCCTGTAAACACATCCTGCTCACTGAAGCTCCAAACTGCTGTGAGGGGGGAGACACCGCCAGCTGCCGCCATGAAAAGCAGCACGTTAAGATGCCACTAAGCCACCAGCCATGTGGCAAGGTATAGATTTATAGAAATGGGTTAATTTAAGATATAAGAACAGTTAGCAAGAAGCCTGCCACAGCCAAATAGTTTAAATAATATAAGCATCTCTGTGTTTATTTTATACGTGGGCTGTCGGACTGCCGGGGCTTGGCAGGACTCAGAGAGACTCCAGCTACAATACTGCTGGTTTTGGACCTCAGAGGCTCAGTCCATTGCAACTGTCAATCATCCCAGGAAGGCTTCTGATTGGTTAAAATAACCTGGATGTTAGGTCGTTAAGGTATAGAAGAGAAAGAAGCCTTTCTGGTGGAGAAGTTCTCCTGCCAGAAGTATATGGGTCTCCCCTTCAGAATGTGAAGAGACACAAAGGAAGGCAAACCTCAAGCGACTTTGATAGCATTCCTGTCATGGAGCATGGAAACATCAAACACCTGCCTCTTGAGGGACCTGACCAGGAAAAATGGAAAGGTCAGTGCATGCTAGGAGTGGTGGGTTGGCCATGTCCGTGAGGAGATGTTTTTCCTCAGAGGTGAATGGAGAGGCGTAGGGCACTGAAGGCTTTGCCTGCCTTGATGTCATAGCGACTTTGCACCACTCTGGTCCCTGTTGACTCTTCTTTCTGTTTTCTATTTTCAGGTGCTGAGACACCGATGCTCTCCCCATATGAAGAGGGAAGAAACGAGGAAGAGAGTGGAAGGGACCACCCTGCGTCGGGAGCCCCAACAGCAGAATGGAGAGGAGTAGAACAGAAAAACAGGGAAGACTGGAGAAGGTCCTTCTGCTGCTGTACCTTCAGGCCTCATGGATGACCGAGAGAGTGCCAGTCCCAATAGCCAGGAGAATGAGCGTCCACCTCAGAAGCCAGTTCCTGAGAGCATCGGGGGCACCGAGGCTGTGCAGCTTTGTGATCTGTGTACAGCATATGTCACATCTGGTGCCCCGAGTACAGTGTATGTCAGTAACAGTGCCTGGTGTATAGCCTCTGCCTGTTACTATGCGCCAGGTACAGCCTATGCCTGTTACTGTGCCTCAAGTACAGTCTATGTCTGTTACTGTGCCTCAAGTACAGCCTATGCCAATCACTGTGCCCAATGTACAGACCCTATACCTGTTACTGTGCCCCAGATACAGCCTGTGCCTGTTAATGTGCGCCAAGCACAGCCTATGTCTGTTACTGTGCCTCAAGTACAGCCTATGCCTGTGACTGTGCCCCAGGTACAGCATGTGCCTGTTAATGTGCACCATATACAGCCCGTGTCTCTTAATGTGCCCCAGTTGCAGTCTATGCCAATCACTGTGTCCAATGTACAGACCCTATACCTGTTACTATGCCCCATATACAGCCTGTGCCTGTTACTGTCCCATGTACAGCCTGTGCCTGTTACTGTGCACCGTGTACAGCCTGTGCCTGTTACTGTCCTATATACAGTCTATGCCTATTAATGTGCCCCAGTTACTGCTTATGCCAATCACTGAGCCTCGGGTACAGCATATGCCTGTTACTGTGCCCCAGGTACTGCCTGTGTCAATCACTGAGGCCCAGATACAGCCTATGCCTGTTTCTGTTCCCCATGTCTGTCCCATGCCACTTACTATGTGCAATGTACAGCACATGCCAGTTAAGTTAACTAGCACACCACCTGTGGTAGTTCCAATTGCACACCCTATGCCATTCCAGGTGGGTTGTGTACAGCCATACCAATTACAGTACCCAGTGTTCAGTCTATGCCAAGTACAGTGTCACCCAATGAGCAGCCTGTGCCATTACAGGACCCCATGTCCAGTCTGTGTCAGTTCTGGCACCCAGTGCACAGTCCATTCCAGTTACCGTGCCCAAAATGCAGCCTGTGCCAACACTGGGGTCCTGCAGCTGCCTCTGTGACAGGGCTACAGCTGCAGGAGTTGGAACACCTTTTCCAGAGAAATCATGATCCAGTGCTGAAGAAGGGTAAGCACCTTGTGTGGCTTCCAGTCCCTTCATAGGGAACAAGCTGGTACAGAGAGGCCTCTGGCTTGCTGGCAGCTCTCCTTCTTGTCTTCATTTACTGAAAAGCTCAGATTATATTTTGAAGATTTATTTTGTCTTGGCATGAGTGTGTAGGGGGGACGAGAGGAGCTGTGTCTCACATTTGGAGGTCAGAGGACAGCTGGAAGGACTTGGTTCTCTCCTTCCAAGATGTGGGTCCTTGGCTCAAAATCATCTCCTCAGGCTGGCTGGCAGGCATGTTCATCTGCTGAGCCATTTTGTCTGCCTCCATTTTCCCCTCCAGAACTAAAGCCACCCACACACTCCAGCCTACAAGACCCCTGCCTTGCTGTTCTAGGCTTCCAAAAGGGAGTGGGAGGTCTATAAACTGGGAGTGGAGATATTCTCATGTAGTATTTAGGTGGAACAGGTAGAAATGTTTAGCGGGGCAAGCCTGAGGTGTGGTTGGGATAATTCAGGTACCACACTGCCTTTGTTTATAATGTTGATACATTTGTATCCCCCTCCCTCCTCTCCTCACATGGCTCAATCTGGTCACATCCACTCTGGACTCTCCCAGATGTCCCCGCATTTGGTTATGCTCTCCCACAAATCTATTATAGACTTTTCTTCCACCATACTAGGTGCAAGTCATGTTCCTACTTCTTTTACATTCAGTATTTATATCAATATCTATATACAAGTGCATTCCATTCCTTTAATGTTGGCATCCTTAGGGTAGGTTTTCTCTGTGGAATAGTCCTGGGGTTATGACCAATAAAGGATTCAAATTAGTGTAGCTAGGGGTTCCATGATCCTAAACTGTTTCAAATACTGCAAAGTAAGCATAGATTCTATCCTTACAGGAGTAATATGGGTGTGTGGATACTGGACAGGCAGAACCCAGCACTGATAATGCTGATGTAAGCTTGGTTAAATAGAGACTGATGGGAATGGGAAAGCATAGAGTCCAAATGCCCTGTCCCTCTGCTGTTTTGAAGCATCTGGTGAGGCCACACAGATAAGGACACCAAGCTTTGTAATTCTCTGAAGCACGCTGGTGCATCTGCCTGAAAATCCTGCTGACTTCCTCAATAGTGAATTACTGTGGGGAGGGGGAAGGGCATGCAACGTTTGGACATTTCTCCAGGGACTGTTCTGCAGTACTGGGGTGGAAACCAGGGCCTCCCGCATTCTAGGCCAGCACTGGACTCTGTTCCAGCCCCTCAGCCCCACACAGCATTAGAGTAGTGAGACAGCAGGATCTTCTGTGCAATCTAAATTATAGAGAGCAGCTAATGTCACACGATGTTTTTTCTGTTTATATCCTGATTACCCTACTGAACAAATCCCTCTTCCCTCTCATTGCAGAGATGGTTCAGGAAGAGGAGAGAACAGATCTGGTGAGGGAAGAATCTGCCAGGACTTAGCAGTGCTCCTCCTGGGACCCCCTCCACCTCAATCTAAAGATTGTGCAGGAGACCCAGTGTGTCCACCTTTACTAGGATCCACTTGCACATGCATTTTTGTCTTCCACCCATATGTTCTTACATCTTTCTTCCCTAAGAACCTGTATTTGAAATAAATAGATTCTCAGTTTGCTTTCTTCATGTGTCTTCTGCATTAGTGTGTTATGTATGATGGTTATCAAGGAAGTGCCATTTAAAGAAAATGACAAGGTCTCTTTCTGTGGGGGCACATCACTGAGTGAGCATCAGTAGCCTTTTATGTCATGGGAGTTTGTCAAGTGGTGTTTACATTGACCCATAAATTCTCCTGTCCTCCATCATAGTGTGTTCTTCCTCACCCTCACCAAGTTGTACCACACATGGGCAAGAGGGACATTGAAAATCTTGAGAGAGATGGTGTTTATCCAGACAGAGCTGGTTCTGACCATACCTGGGATTTCATACCAACCATAGAACTTGAGAGAACCATTTTTGTTTGTTTCTTTTTAAATTGTTTTCGTTTTTGTTTACTTTTTCCAGTGGACAAAGTGTCTGTTGCATTTTTGTCAAGTAGACAGAAGCTAGATGCATCTGGAAAGAGGGAATCTCCATTGGAAAATGGCTCCATCCTGTAAGCCATTCTGAGGAGCGTTTTCTTGATTAATGATTGATATGGAAGGGTCCCTCCCACTGTGGGTGGAGCCACCCCAGAGCAGGTCATCTGGAGTGTATTAGAAAGCAGGCTGAAGAAGCCAAGAGGAGCAAGCCGGTAAGCAACATCTCTACACAGCCTCTGCCTCAGTTCCTGCCTCCAGTTCCTACCCTGACTCCTCTCAATGGTAGACTGTAAGCTTTGAGAGGAAATAAACCCTTTCCTCCCCAGTTTGCTTTAGTTCCTGTGTTTTATTGCAGAAGCAGAAAGCCAACTAAAGCCAACTCAAATAAAGAAATGGAGTGATAAAATCTCTCCTCCCTCAATTTCTCCCGTCTCCTCCTTCCAACTCCTCCCATGCCTTCCCCCACTACTCTCAAATTAATTGCCTCTTTTCAATTATTCTTCCTACGTATAGACATATATGTATGAATAAATGTGTGAATATGGCCTGCTGAGTCTGCTTTAGTTGTTTGTGTGCATGTTATTTCAGGGCTGATCCTTTGCCTTGACTAACCACTGAGAGGGCTCATCCCTGGGAGAGGTCAATTCCCCCTCTGTCTGTAGTCACTAGCTGCCCACAGTTCTCTGTCTGGGAACAAAATAAAGCCCAGGCCTAAAATCCCAGTACAAAGTGTCTCTCCTTCCATGGAGACTTTACCATCTCTCCATCATCTTGTCTGTTGATATGGCCAATGTTCACATCTCATTTATGCTGCCAGTTCTGTGAGTGACTGTTTCACAGCAGACATCCTGGTATTGAGGCTCTTAAAATCTTTCAGCTCCCCTCTTCCCCTGCCTTTCCTGAGTCATAGATGCAGGAACTGTGATGTAGATGTAGGCATTGGGGCTGTGCTCCCCATGAGCCATTGTTCTCTGCATCCTGTCCAGTTGTGGCTTCTCTGATGGTCTCCGTTTGCTGTAGACAGAGGGTTCTCTGATTAGGGGTGGTAGTCACACTTATGTAAGGATAAGATTAATAATGCGGTTTGAATTATTCCAGTCTATCATCGTGGCAATTGTAAATTCTCTTCTAAGATACATAACCTCACTAGCCCTGTGATGTTGTCTAGGTTTCTAGGATGAGGGATGATTTTCCTCCTGTGGAATGGGTCTTAAATGTCCAAATAGACAGCTGTTGGTTACCACCAACATGGGAGTGTCACTTGTGACACCTCTCTGGATATCTGGACAACAGCCAACAGTCAGGGTGAACCAGCTCACAGAAGCTAAGGAAGAGGAGCATCAGGAGCCTAGTGACTACAAGACTGATGAATTCCTAGCTCTTCCATGACCAACAAAGGGTGGGCAAGAGACCGCAAGTAGGCTACTACTCTGTGATACAATTCTTCAGTATACTGTCCCTGGGAACTTCAGGAACTTGTTGCTCAGAAATTCTTGCTGAAGCAACCAAGCTGTCTATATATCCCAGCTTAAAACACCAAGTTCACTCTGCCTTTAGGAACACCATACTACTTCTTATATTTTTCAGGACAAAGTAAGTTTACAAGCTAACGACTAAAATCTGAATTAACAAAGAAAGTCCATCCTCTTCTAAATGCTGTTGGTGCTTTTTCCTAACCTGAAAACTTAGCATCACTTCATACTGTAACCTTAAAAACTCTTCTTGGCTGGTGAGACAGCTGGCTCAGTGGTTAAGACACTCCTAGTCCCAGCTCCAGTGAGAAAGAGAACAGAGTAGACGTTGTCCTCTCACTCCCATACAAGCATTGCAGTGTCCTCCACCAAAACAATAAGTGCAAAAATGAAAATACATTTAAAAATCAGGACTGGCCGGAGTTGGTGGTGCACACCTTTAATCCCATCACTTGGGAGGCAAATGCAGGCAGAAATCTGTGAGTTCATGGCCAGCCTGGTCTATAGTGAGTTCTACAGGACTGCACAGAGAAGCCACGTCTCAAAAAACAAAACAATTCTCACTCAGATAAACCCTCCTCATTCTCGCTAATTGGACTCCCAGAGATCCACCCGGGGCCTAGCCATGGATCTCTGCATCCAGATCCCTCAGTAGTTGGATGAGGTTTCTAGCACGACAATTAGGGTGTTTGGTCATCCCATCACCAGAGTGAGTCTACCAGGTTGATCTCAGTCCTGGGAGGAGGCTTTGCCCTGGAGGAGGTGGGAATGGGGGGTAGGCTGGGGGGGAGGTGAGTGGGGCGGGAGGGGGGAGAACAAGGGAATCCGTGGCTGATATGTGGAACTGAGTTGTATTGCAAAATAAAAATAAAAAAAATAAAAAAACAAGCAAATAAAAAAGTAAAAACTGGAGAGTTGGCTGAGCAGTTAAGAGTGCAGGCTGCTCTTCCAAATGCTGCAAGTTCAAATGCCAGCACACAACCGCCTATGCTCCACAGAATCCATTGTCTCTGGTCTCTGCAGGTACCTGCACACACATGGCACACACTCATAAAGACACACATAGACACATAAATAAATAAAAATGCTTTTAAAAGAACCATTTTTCTTTCTCTTCATAGTCTTTCCTGGAGCTCAATGATTCAACCATTATCACCCCACTCCCCAAACAATTCCTGCATAGAAACACAAAGGCTCAGATTTCCTAGGCTAGAGTGGGAATATAGCTCAGTTATAAACTATATGTTACATACTTGAGCTCCTGGGTCCAATTCCAAGCACTATACAGAAGAAAAAAATAAAGAAAATAATCAGAATCCCTCCCAGGATACAATATCCACACAAGACCCACAGTACCTCACTAGGGTTCAGAATCCATAGGCTGAGGCTGGGGTCCAGTGGGAAAGCATGTGCCTAGCACACACAAGGGCCTGAGTGTGATTCCTGGCACTGGAGGGGAGGGCAGGAAATCTATATGAATGAACCAGCTCACTACTAATAAAAAGTGTGTTATATCATGCTGCTTCAATTCTATAATGGCAGAGAAAGTACGAACTTAAATCAGCAATAAATAGTTAAGAATCAGAAGCAAAGAACAAGAAGGAAAAGACATACAGAATAAAGTTAATCACAAAATGCTTTCTGGGAAAATGTAAACATGGTTGAGAAATTCAATACAGTTAAGTTGCTGGAACAATTGAAACAAGACAAAGAAGGCTTCAGTGGGACTACAAGACACACAACACCCTGAGAGAACCATGACAACAGCATAGAAGAAGGAGAAGAATCAAGTTCTAAAGATGCAAAATATGTTCTTAAAAAACCTCATAACAAAAAGTTTCTCAGCGCTGGAAAAAGAGAGGTCAATCCAGAAGTGAAGTGCTTAGAACACCAAGAGACAGACCAGGAAAGAATTGGCCCTCCTCACAATTAGAACATTAAAGACACAGAACAAAGACAGCATCTCAGCAGCAGCAAGACACACCATGTCCCATAGGGCAGAATGGCAGTATGGCAGCAGATTACTCGGCTGCAACTTTACAGCCAGGAGGCCCGGGCAGATGTATTTCAATTATGACTCAACTGCCAACCCAGATGACTGTAGCTAGCAAAACAGTCTGTTGTAACTGTACACACCTGCCATGATTTAAAAAAAAACAGACTAAATGAATGCATGAGCACTGAGCTAGCTCCATAGAAAATACTTACAGGAATCTTTTGGACTGAAGAGAAAAACAAATTCCTCCACAAATCCACAGCAAGGAATAAACCACACTAGGATAATAGTTAAGCAAGAGGGGAAAAGAAAAAAACCCTACAAAATCAACAAATGGCAGTAATTAACACCCACTTTTCAACAATAATTGAATACTAATGGCTTCAATTCCACAACCAAACTACAGGGGCTCCCACACCACTGGGCTCTTTGAACACCTGCAATCACATGCACAGACCTACATATAGACATGGGCGCACACAATTGAAAACAAAAATAAATCTTTGGAAAAAAGGGCACAGACTAGTAGATTGCATCAAATGACAGGAAACATCTACTTGATGCCCCCAAGAAACAGATGTCACTACAAAGGCAGATGTCACCCGAGAGGGAAAGAATGGAAAAAGATCCAAGTAAATAGGCCTAGGAAACAAGCAGATGCCACTATTCCCATAGCTGATGAAACAGACTTCCAAGCAAAATGTGAGAAAATATAAAGAGAGTCACTTCATACTGACTAAGGGAATGTAAGAGGATTTTATGATTCTAAAACTATGCCTCAATATTATTTGTATTATTAATGCAAATGTAATTATTAATATTAGTATGTAATTATTAATATTAATATTAGGAAATCAGGTGATTTCCTAACAAATAATATTAGATTCAAGCCTGTTTAACTCTAGCCCAATACTAGTGGGTGACTTTAATACCCAACTCTCTCCAATTGATATGTCTCCCTACACAAAAAATAAACGAAAATATGCAAATTAAATGATATTATAGATCAAATAGACTTAACAGACATCTATAGACTAGTCCATCCAAACACTGCAGAATATACATTATTCCCATGGAACTTTCTTCAAAATACATTACATATTCTGAGACAAAGCAAGTCTCAACAATTACAGGAAAACAATTTCTTGTAGTTTACCTGATCACAATGGAATGAAACTACCGGAGGTGGTGGCACACCCTTTTAATCCTGACACCCAGGAGGCAGACACAGAGGGATCTCTGTGAGTTGGAGGTCAGCCTGGTCTACAAAGTGACCTCCCAGACAGCCAGGCCTGTTACACAGAGAAACCCTGTCCCAAAACACAACAACAAAAAAGCCAGAGAGAGTGCAAATAAATGATACATATGAGAGCCCTCAAAAATGAAGGATAAGCCAAACCCCAAATCAGGAGATGAAAAGAAATCAAGATCAACGCAGGAATTATTTAAATGAGAACAAAAATAACAATAAAGAATCAATGTAAGTAGAAGTTGGTTCTTTGAAATGTATGCTTAGGCAGACTAACCAAAAGACAAAGATTTGAATATTAGAGACATGAATACACCAAAATCTGAAATCTAATTGTTTACTAAGTTTAACATCAAGCTGTGCTGACTAGCTCTTGTGGTTATATGTATCTAGAAGACCTAAACCAAACACTACTATTTCTGAATCTTCAAACAGCTATGCATTTCAAGGCGTAAATATATGGGAACGAGAACATATATAACACTAGGAAATGCCCATTAACAAACAACCTGCCTAAATAGGTACTGTCAGGGCCAGCAAGATGACTCAGATGGTAAAGGTACTTGCTGCTAATGTCTGTCAGCCTGGGTTCAATCCCTGGATGCAGCGGAAGGAGAGAAACAACTCCTCCAAGTTATCTTCTGACCCACACACATGGCTCATGCACTTACATACACAAGTAGGAGCTTAAAGGAAAATTTAAAAAATCTCAACTAAAGTTGTCTCAGTCACTCCCCATCAGGCACTCCCCATCAGTCACTCCCCCCATCAGTCACTCCCCCCATAAGTCACTCCCCAGCAGTCACTCCCCCCATAAGTCATTCCAAATCAGTCACTGCTCCATCAGTCACTCTCCCCATAGTCATTTGTTCCATCAGTCACTCCCCCATCAGTCACTCCCCATCAGGCACTCCCCCCATCAGGCACGCCCCATCAGTCACTCCCCCTATCAGTCACTCCCCCCATCAGTCACTCCCCATCAGGCACTCCCCCCATCAGGCACTCCCCATCAGTCACTCCCCCTATCAGTCACTCCCCATCAGTCACTCACCATCAGTCACTCCCCCCATCAGGCACTCCCCATCAGTCACTCCCCCTATCAGTCACTCCCCCCATCAGTCACTCCCCCCATCAGACACTCCCCCCATAAGTCACTCCCCAGCAGTCACTCCCCCCATAAGTCATTCCCAATCAGTCACTGCTCCATTAGTCACTCCCCCTATAGTCATTTCTTCCATCAACCACTCCCCCATCAGTCACTCCCCATCAGGCACTCCCCCCATCAGGCACTCCCCATCAGTCACTCCCCCTATCAGTCACTCCCTCCATAAGTCATTTCTTCCTTCAGTCACTCCCCTATCAGTCACTCCCCATCAGGCACTCCCCCTACCAGTCACTCCCCCCATAAGTCATTTCTTCCTTCAATCACTCCCCCATCAGTCACTCACCATCATTCACTCCCCATCAGTCACTCACCATCAGTCACTCCCCATCAGTCACTCCCCATCAGTCACTCACCATCAGTCACTCCCCATCAGACACTCACCATCAGTCACTCACCATCAGTCACTCACCATCAGTCACTCCCCCCATCAATCACTCCCCCATCAGTCACTCACCATCAGTCACTCCCCATCAGGCACTCCCCCCATCAGGCACTCCCCCCATCAGGCACTCCCCATCAGTCACTGCTACATCAGTCACTCTCCCCATAGTCATTTCTTCCATCAATCACTCCCCCATCAGTCACTCCCCATCAGTCACTCCCCCCATCAGTCACTCCCCCCATTAGTCACTCCCCAGCAGTCACTCCCCCCATAAGTCATTCCCAATCAGTCACTGCTCCATCAGTCACTCCCCCATAGTCATTTCTTCCATCAACCACTCCCCCATCAGTCACTCCCCATCAGGCACTCCCCCCATCAGGCACTCCCCATCAGTCACTCCCCCTATCAGTCACTCCCTCCATAAGTCTTTTCTTCCTTCAGTCACTCCCCTATCAGTCACTCCCCATCAGGCACTCCCCCTACCAGTCACTCCCCCCATAAGTCATTTCTTCCTTCAATCACTCCCCCATCAGTCACTCACCATCAGTCACTCCCCATCAGTCACTCTCCATCAGTCACTCCCCATCAGTCACTCACCATCAGTCACTCCCCCCATCAGTCACTCACCATCAGTCACTTCCCCCATCAGTCACTCCCCATTAGTCACTTCCCCCATCAGTCACTCCCCCCATAAGTCATTTCTTCTATCAATCACTCCTCCATCAGTCACTCCCCATCAGTCACTCCACCTATCAGTCACTGCCCAACAGTCACTCCCCCCATCAGTCACTCCCCATCAGTCACTCCCCATCAGTCACTCCCCCCATCAGTCACTCCCCATTAGTCACTTCCCCCATCAGTCACTCCCCCCATAAGTCATTTCTTCCTTCAATCACTCCTCCAGCAGTCACTCACCATCAGTCACTCACCATCAGTCACTCCCCATCAATCACTCCCCATCAGTCACTCCCCATCAGTCACTCCCCATCAGTCACTCCCCGCATCAGTCACTCCCCAGCAGTCACTCCCCCCATAAGTCATTCCAAATCAGTCACTCACCATCAGTCACTCCCCCCATCAGTCACTCCCCATTAGTCACTTCCCCCATCAGTCACTCCCCCCATAAGTCATTTCTTCTATCAATCACTCCTCCATCAGTCACTCCCCATCAGTCACTCCACCTATCAGTCACTCCCCAACAGTCACTCCCCCCATCAGTCACTCCCCATCAGTCACTCCCCCCATCAGGCACTCCCCATCAGTCACTCCCCCATCAGTCACTCCCCATCAGTCACTCCCCCCATCAGGCACTCCCCATCAGTCACTCCCCCTATCAGTCACTCCCTCCATAAGTCATTTCTTCCTTCAGTCACTCCCCCATCAGCCACTCCCCATCAGTCACTCCCCCCATCAGGCACTCCCCATCAGTCACTCCCCCATCAGTCACTCACCATCAGTCACTCCCCATCAGGCACTCCCCCCATCAGTCACTCACCATCAGGCACTCCCCAGCAGTCACTCCCCATCAGTCACTCACCATCAGTCACTCACCATCAGTCACTCCCCATCAGTCACTTCCCATCAGGCACTCCCCCCATCAGGCACTCCCCATCATTCACTGCTCCATCAGTCACTCTCCCCATAGTCATTTCTTCCATCAATCACTCCCCCCATCAGTCACTCCCCAGCAGTCACTCCCCCCATCAGGCACTCCCCATCAGGCACTCCCCATCAGTCACTCCAACTATCAGTCACTCCCCCCATAAGTCATTCCCAATCAGTCACTGCTCCATCAGTCACTCCCCCTATAGTCATTTCTTCCATGAACCACTCCCCCATCAGTCACTCCCCATCAGGCACTCCCCCCATCAGTCACTCACCATCAGGCACTCCCCATCAGGCACTCCCCCCATCAGTCACTCCCCATCAGGCACTCCCCCGCAGTCACTCCCCATCAGTCACTCCCCCCATCAGTCGCTCCCCAGCAGTCACTCCCCCCATCAGGCACTCCCCATCAGGCACTCCCCCCATCAGTCACTCCCCCATAAGTCATTTCTTCCTTCAATCACTCCTCCATCAGTCACTCCCCATCAGTCACTCCCCATCAGTCACTCCCCGCATCAGTCACTCCCCAGCAGTCACTCCCCCCATAAGTCATTCCAAATCAGTCACTGCTCCATCAGTCACTCCCCCTATAGTCATTTCTTCCATCAATCACTCCCCCATCAGTCACTCCCCATTAGTCACTCCCCAGCAGTCTCTCCCCATCAGTCACTCCCCCTATAGTCATTTCTTCCATCAATCACTCCCCCATCAGTCACTCCCCATCAGGCACTCCCCCCATCAGGCACTCCCCATCAGTCACTCCCCCTATCAGTCACTCCCCCCATCAGTCACTCCCGCATCAGTCACTCCCCCCATCAGTCACTCCCCAGCAGTCACTCCCCCTATCAGTCACTCCCTCCATAAGTCATTTCTTCCTTCAGTCACTCCCCATCAGTCACTCCCCATCAGTCACTCCCCCCATCAATCACTCCCCATCAGTCACCCCCATCAGTCACTCCCTCCATAAGTCATTCCTTCCTTCAATCACTTCCCCATCAGTCACTCCCCATCAGTCACTCCCCCCATCAGGCACTCCCCAGCAGTCACTCCCCATCAGTCACTCCCCCCATCAGTCGCTCCCCAGCAGTCACTCCCCCCATCAGGCACTCCCCATCAGTCACTCCCCCATCAGTCACTCCCCCCATAAGTCATTTCTTCCTTCAATCACTCCTCCAGCAGTCACTCACCATCAGTCACTCCCCATCAGTCACTCCCCATCAGTCACTCTCCCCACCAGTCACTCCCCACCAGTCATTCCCCACCAGTCACTCCCCATCAGTCACTCCCCACCAGTCACTCCCCATCAGTCACTCCCCATCAGTCACTCCCCACCAGTCACTCCCCATCAGTCACTCCCCCTACCAGTCACTCACCATCAGTCACTCCCCACCAGTCACTCCCCATCAGTCACTCCCCATCAGTCACCCCCATCAATCACTTCCCCCATCAATAAGTCCTCATCAGTCACTCCTCCCCACCCAGGTCACTCCACCCCTCAGTTGCTCTCTTATGCTGTGATAAAATACTATGAAAAAGCAACTTAGGGGAGACAAGAGTGTGTTCTAGGACTCAATGTACTAACAGGCACTTTTCAACTATCAGCCACTAATCTGATCATGTCCACTTAGTTCTAAGCCCATCTCTGAGCAGCACTGGTAGGTCGAGGGTAAGGTTCACAGAAATTTTCTACATGTTCACTCAAGGGTCCTGTGGTCAGTGTGTGTTCCCACCTTTCTCCCATACTCTATTCCCCAATTATCTTGCAATGCTACACAATTCATCCTCCAGTGTCATCTCTATAACCTAGAAGGAACAGGCAGCATGCACATGCATGCAGAAACAAGCTAAAACTCATTCTACATGCATGCTCTGGAAGCAAGGTTTAACTTCACACGACCTTTCACAACCCTGTTCCCAATGGCTCCCTGGTTCCTCATCTTTTGGGCCACACCCACCATTTGTGCAACAAAGCAAATACCACCTACCTCAGCAAGAGGTCAAAAAGCCCAGAGAAGTCAGTCAGGGAAGGAAAAGCCTATAGCGCCCATCTGGTGAGGAGCGTGTTGACATCAACCTTGAGGAACATGGAGAAGTGTGGAGCATGCGCAGAAGGACACGTTGACGTCACCCTTTACTCAGGCCTTCTCTTGACTCCTCATTGGTAGTAGAGACTGACCAAACAATAGGCCTTGAGGCTGGACATTCCTGGAGCCCCACTTCTCTCTGTGGCTTCGGCCCACTACTAGTCATGGCCCGCAAGGTCCAATGGCAATATATATACATTGTGAGGAATGAGAATGGTGAGGAGATAGCTGAGGTCTCCACCTTAGAGGCTGCCTTGGCGATGGTGGGTGACAACCCTAGTGGAGGTGACGCGGGCTGCCTAATGGAACTAAATAACGGGGTCCGCCATGTCCGTGAGAGCCAAATCGGCTCTGAGGAGAGCAGCAGGGACGCCAACTCCTCTTCCTCGGGGCCTCACCAGGAGGAGCCAAGACCCTCAGCCGAGACTGTGATTCGGATTCCGAGGCGCCGTTCATCACGAAGGCGGCGGCGAACCACATTGAAGTTCACACTGGGGCAGGTTGAGGAAATGGAAAAATTGTTCAAAGAAACCCAGTACCCAGATGCGCTTGCCAGGTATGTGTCTTGCACCAGGAGCTATCCCCAACCTCCCTGTTGTCTCAAGTTGAGATGTCCTTTTGTTCTTCCAGGTCCTGGTTTCCTGTCATCCCTCCCTAAGCCACTGCTGTCTTCTCCCTAGGTGGTCGGTACAGGAGGGTGCCTTGTGTAGGGGTAAAAGTCAGTATTAGCGTGTAGTGTTGGCCCCAAACAAGTGTGCATAGTCAACACCACTCATTTCGAGTCATACTTTAATTTCTGTAAAATATAGGGACATGAGTATAGTGTGTCAAAATACTCACTAGTGTAAAGTTTACCAGTGTTAAGGATTTACACTTTGTTGGGTGACCTCCTCACCAGTAGTCTCCTCATCTTTTCAGGGACTGTGTACCTATCCATCAACTCCTTCCGGTTTCCCTTTCCCTTACCCTGGTGCTGTTTTTTAATTTAGTACAATTTGCTCAGCATACACTTTGGCATTTATTTTTAATTTTTGATAGTGTGTTAAAATTAAAATCTGTATTGTTTAGAAACTTTTATAAGAGGTGAAACCATTTCAAAAGCAAGACTAGTTCTGAGGATGAATGTTAAATGGGGGGGGGGTGAGGGAAGATAGCAATATTAAAAAAGCATAGAAATCATATATGACTTTGCAGTTCATGCAAACCACGGCATGCTAAACATTTGTGGTTTTCTTTCCACAGGAAAGAACTTGCACAAGCTTTGAATATTCCTGAAGTCAAAGTGAAGGTCAGTAAATCCAAGCAAAGACATTGAACAATCTGCAGCCTTCCTCATGTCTTGGGAAGACTTGTCCTAGGCACTTTTTTATTTAAGTTTTTTTTTTTTACATACCAACCACAGTTCCCCCTCCTTCCCCATCTCCTGCTCTCATCCCCACCCCACCCCACTCCCACATCTACTCTTCATAGACGGTAAGGCCTCCATTGTGAGTCAACAAACCTGGTACATTCAGCTGAGGCAGGACGTACTGCATCAAGACTGAAAAAGGCATTGGGTTCTTGGGGATTTCCCTAGTACCAGGTTTCTCCCTAAACCCATAATGGCTCTCTCAAGATATCTCTTTCATTGCTCTCCCTTTCCATTCCTACTCCAACTTGGCCATCCAGATCCCTCATGCTCCTATCTCCCAACCCCTCCATTCTACCCCCTACCCAGTTTACAGAGGAAATCGTATCCGTTTTCCCTTCCTGGGGTGATCCATGAATGTCCCTCTTTGGGACATTCTCTTTACCTGACTTCTCTTGGGTTGTCGATTGTAGCCTCGTTATTCTTTGCAAGAGAGGCTGATGCACTGCATCTCCAGAGAGACTGATACACTGCAGCTCTAGATAGTGATACACTGCAGCTCTAGAGAATGTTGCACTTCAACTCTAGAGTTGATGATGCACTGCATCTCTAGAGAGGCTGATGCACTGTAGCTCTAGAGACTGGTGACCTACAGCTCTAGAGACTGATGCACTGCATCTCTAGAGAGGATGATACACTACAGCTCTGGAGACTGATGCACTGCAGCTCTAGAGAGGATGATGCAGTGCAGCTCTAGAGAGGATGATACACTACAGCTCTAGAGACTGGTGCACTGCAGCTACTGAGAGAAGGTGGACACAAGACACAAGAGAAAACACACATGGTCTCCTGTTTGCACACTCTTGAGTGTGACTTTCCAAAAGCCTCATTTCTGATTTCCTCTTTCCTCTTACAAACGTAATAGATAGGCTTTAGGAATCAAACAGGGGGAACTCTGGCTTAATGTGAGACCACATGAGTCAGCCACTGGGGCTTTATTTGAGTTCATGGAGGCATCAGGATGGTAGTAGGGCTTCTGGTGTTTTGGTTGGTCTTCTATAGACTATACATCCATATTATAGGCAGGGAAAGAAAGTACATGGAGGCACAAATGCACATTTTGAGAACTTCCCAATACAATGGACCCTCATTTCACTAGGAGCCTGAGAGGATGGTGACATCTAACAGGTAACTGTGACTGTATTTCCATAGCTAGACCATATTAGGAAGACCTGATTTATGACTACTTTCCCCACACTGTTGTGGACCATCTTACTCTTTGCCTTTTGAAGAAAGATGGGCTTTAGATGTCCTGGTGACGCAGCAGGGCCTAGTGTGCCCTCTGTGCTGGACAGGATTCTGGAAATATAGGAGAAACAATGATATTATTCTTCGTCCTGATCCTGGAGAACTTTTTATAGCATGAAAGAATATACTGTTCAGATTTACCATCGGTGGAAGTCATGCTTTCAGCTGAACTCCTGGACATGGCAAAGGTTTCAGTGTCCTGTATGTCATTAGGTTAAATTTGTCAACCTTCACAAACACTGGAGGCTGTGATGTCAAACCATTGTCCAGGCCTTCTCTGCCTACCACCTGATCGCTCTCCTGATATTCAAGCACCAACAATCCCTTTGGCACCCTTGAATGCTATTTTCTTTCTAAAAATCTCTCATGCTTATTTCTGTTGATTAATTACTTCATACTGAAGATTGCTTTTACAAACAGAAAGCTGTTCCCCTCCATAGGCCTTTAAAAATGTGCTAACATTTGGTGATCTACAGTCTCTGCCCAAACAAGAGGAATGTATGACTAGTGAGGAAGGTATTTCTACAGCTGATGGTCAAATGTCAGAATGAAGACTTTCCTTTACCCAGTTACCATATATTGAATTAATATCAAGGAACTGGAACAAGTTGTAATCTAAGTTTCCATCCAATAGAAAAGAAACCACTGAAGTGTCTATACTGCTGGAAAAAGACAAAATCATGGCCTATTACAGAATTTGACACACAGCTGGTATTTGCTTTTATGAGCTGAATAGAAAGTCAGTGTTATGTGTCTTAAAGTGGTTTTTATCTCTTGGCTCTGGGGTGGAAGCCAATGCTAACTCCAATCCTGCTTTCCTCTAATTTTAGACATGGTTCGTCCATCGGAGAGCAGAAGAGAGGAAGAGTCAGAGGCGTGTAGTAGTACAGAGCACACGTCCTCGTATTGAGAAGGTCCTTCTTATTATCGATAGGAACGACTATCCCTAGAGTGCAATCTTTTTTCAGGACCTAGAGGCAAATCTGGTGACACATGTACTCAATGTACAGCTTCATTAAAATTCATCACTCATGTTAAAAATAAAAACATGAATTTCCAAGTTATTTAATTTCATGTGCTTTCTGGAGTTTTGTAGTATATAGATGTACACTCTTCAGGAAAGGCCATTTAAAGAAAATGACAAGTTCTGTGTTTCAGGAGTGGCATTTCAAAGTCATGAGTATTGCTTGCACAGTTGACTATTCCCTATACATGGTAATTGTGAAACAGTGGATCACTTAAGCCTTCTTGATTCAGGCCCACTTGATCCTTTGAGCAAGGGATTCAGTAGATTCCTGAAAATGGGGAATCTAAGGAGAAGGTGGGCACAGAAAGTATTGATGGTGATGATTACTTTTTATTTGGGGAGGGGTCACAACAATTCATTCTTTTTTCTTTTAATAAAAATAGATTTTTTGTCACATAATATGTCCTGATTATGGTTTCCCTTCCCCCTACTCCTCGCAGTTCCTCGGTACTTACTCTTCCATCAGGACATATCAACCTTTCTGTCTGTCATTAGAAAACAGCTCAGGTGGGTGGAAGCCACTCACAGGCCATCCTGGGTCCTCAAGACCTGGGCTGCCTAAAGAAGTTGATGGAGGTTGGGTGCCGTTATAATGAGCAAATGTGTGGTGGAGAAATGGAAGAAAAAGAGAAACAGAATGGTTCGTGTGCTGTGGAAAGATGTGGAACAGAAGAACTGAAGGTGGTGAGGAGCTGGCTGAGGTAGATGGCCTGATTGTCACCCAGGGAAGTGAGGATTCCTGTACCTGGGCTGCGCGAAGGGTCTTGTCTGGGTCCATGGCCTTACTACATCCAGGGTCTATGTGTTGCTATCCATGGCTCCTGCTACCATTGAAAGCCATGCATATGTCTGGGGTCTGGGCTGTCACCTGGGGCCGTGTTGGTGACCCTGGTTCATGCTGCCTCTGGGGCCATGCCAATCTGAGTGTCTGTGCTGCTACCTGGGGCCTTGGTGACATCTAGGCTATGTAGCTGCCTAGGATAATGTCTGTGTCCATGTCCTACTATAGCCAGTGACTGTGTTAAAGTCTGTGTCCTGTGTTGCCACCTAGGCCACATGGATACCCAGGGTCTGTGGCACAACCTGAGGACTTGTTTTCCAAGCCTCCAGAGCCATGCTGATCTGAGAAGCCTATGCTACCACCTGGGGCCTAGGTGTCATCCAGGCCCAAGTAGCTGCTGAAGGCCATGTCTAGGTCCATGTCCCTATGGCAGCCATGGTCTGAGTTGATATCCATGGCTCCTGTTACCACCAATTGCAAGTAGATGTCCTAGGTCTGCTCTGCCACCTGAGACCATGTTGGTGTCCCACAGCCATGCTGCTGCTCCAGATGGCCTGTGCCACCACCTGGGGCCATTGTATGTCAGGGCCCAAGCTTCAGTCTAGGGACATCTCTGGGTCCATGGCCCCACAGCAGCCAGGGTCTAAGTTGATGTCCATAGCATCTGTTGCAACCAAAGGACATGCAAATGCCCAGGGTCTGGTTAGCCACCTCAGACTATGTTGGTGTCTGAGAGCCATGCTACTTGATGCTGAGGCTGAACTGCTCTGACTGACCTGAGCTGCCACACAGGACATGGTAACATCTGGGCCCGAGATGCTCTGGAAGACCACCTCTGGATCTGTGGTCCTGCTGTAACTGGAGTCTGTGTTGACATCTGTGGCCCATGTTACCATAGGGGGCCATGTATGATGAAATCCAAGGGCAGTGCTGAGCCACATCTGCCCTGTGTTGGCCCTAGGAAAGCTGGCCCAGCTCCTCACTAGACACTACAGCAAGAGTGCTGAACTTGACCCTCACAGGAGAGCTGGCCCCAATGACTCTGGCATGGAGAGCTGGCCCCCTGTACTTAGGAGAGTTGGCCCCACCTCTCAACACAGGCATGAGAGAGATGGCCCTGATGCCATGGGCATAGGAGAGCTGGTTCCACCTCCACCTGAGGGGGCAGTCCTAGTATCAAGGACTGACCAACTCAACTACCACCCAGGTCGATATTCAGGGCCTTGGATTGGCCCACCCTAACATCTACCCCATCTAGGACCTGCTGGAGCATGTGAAGGGACTGGTTCTGCAGATCTCCCTGACTAGGGGCTACCTTTGGATATCAGAGAGGAGTTTCAGTGAGGATCAAGTGAAGATGGTGTACCAGAAACCAGAGGCCTTGAACCAGACCAATGACTCATTACAATTTTCATTTTCGGATGGGGCTGATTGAACAAAAGGATATACTGCAGAACGCAATGAGGATCCCAGTGCCACTCAAATGAATGAAGAAATGTTGAAGAGGCGGGAGAGACAAAAGAGTGAAGTGGGCTTTTTTCTTTGGGTGGTTGGTTGGTTAGTTGGTTGGTTGGTTTAGTTTGGTATATTTTTTAATTTTATTATGGGGGAGGGATGCTGAAAGGGTGAAGGGAGGATATGGAGGACTGGGAAATGAGCAGGTTTGGGGTGCATGATGTGAAATTCACAAAAATATTGTGTGTGTATGTGTGTGTGTGTTTGTGTGTGAAAACATACAGGCTTCAAAGAATAATAATAAAATAAACACACAGCAAGCTGTTGTGGTACATGCCTTTAATCCCAGCCCTCTGGAGGCAGAGGCAGGCAGATCTCTGTGTGTTCGAGGCCAGCCTGGTCTACAGTGTGAGGTCCAAGACCGCCAGGGCTACACAAATAAACCCTATCTTGAAAAACCCAAAATAAATAAATAAATACATATATACATACATACATACGTACATACAGACATACATGCATACATACTTAAAACAAAATCTAACATGTTAGAATACAACAAAATATTGTGGGTCTGGTTTGACTCAGAGTTTCCCTGTGACCATGAATAAATTTAAATTAGCACAGTCTTTATTAAATAAGAACTGGTGCCAGATGCTCATGACACCAAGACTGCAACTGAGATTGCTCCCAAGTTGAGGCTCCTGGTCACATTAGTCCAAGGCTTATAAAGTCAAAAACCACAAGATTACATGTATTCTGTCTACACATATGCATGATCTAATTTTAACATCTATGTCTTGCAGTTGTCCCAGTCATTGAGCAGAGTAAGCAAGTTTGATTACAAAAACAGAAATAGTAGTTAGTCCTATGAGCTATTGTGTTTCTAGAACAGCACATTTTACAGGATCAGTCAGTTTAAGAACAGTCTTCAATGTCTTGGACAAACGGGGGTGGAGGGGTGGGGAGGGTGAGCTACTAGGGCACAGCTTGAACAAGCTAGGGGCTTGCATGTTGGAGGCATTTTTGTTTTGGGTCTCTCAAGCATAGTAAGTCTAATCTTTAAATGTAATGATAACCATTACATTCCCCCCTTGAGTTGTTTCATGACTCTGTGATGGATACCTGTTATTTCTAAAGCTTTTTGATAGAGGGAAACCAGTTTCCTTTAGAGCAGTATTCCAGCCTTTAGTTGAGGATAAAGGGTAAGGAACTCTCTTCTGTAACTGCCTCTCAGCTGAGATTAGGATGTTCTTGTCAGGACCCGTGAAGGCTGGAATGCAAATCCAAGGCCAATGTTAGGGGTTCAGGCAGTGGGGAGCATTCATCAGAAGCATCTGGTTTGCTGTGGAGACAGGGAGAAATCACATTGGCTGGACTGGTTCACATAAGCTTTCAGCAAGTCCAGGGCTCATGACCTTTGAAGCAGTTTGGTGTCTGCCACCGACTCCTGATGTCTGTCGGCTGAGTGGGAATCTGGTGGTACAGATGTAGAATGGGGACAGAAGTTAAAGTTTAGGAACTTAAAGGAGAATCTTAGATTTGAACTTGCCCCTCAGTAATAAGCAGCAGGCAGGGAAGCTTAGGCTATTGATTGACAGGAGTACCTATCTGGAGTCCATTTGATGTGTGACATGTGGATCCAAGTTGTGTCTTTCTATAGCTTATATGGATTTTTAAAATTTACACCAGAGAACATTTTAGATACATAACTAATAACGTTGTTTCTAATATGTACGGAAATCCAAAATGTAAAACATGCAGTAGACTCATGCCTGTGACTCATAGTAAAAGCTTGAGGACTCAAAAGATATAAAATCAAACATATGAACACCTTTTCCCAAAGGGCTGAAATTGTGTATATATAAAAGAAAGAGATGTTTTTAGCACAATAAAAAGCATCTTTAACTCTATTGTTAGAAGACATCTTGACCAAGATGATGGTGAAATTACATGGCTGTTATTTTTTTAATCCTTTTTTTCTAACAAGTGTTGAATATATTGTAGTAAATTAAGGATACTCACACATACTTTTAATTATTAAGGCTTTTTGTCATAAATTTTTAAGTTAACTTTTTTGTTGTAGATTTTATAGATCTTTAACCATACTCAATAAACTTAAAAATCTTAAAATATAGAAAACGTACTTAATAGTTTTACAAACAATTTTTTTGAGAAATTGACACGTTTTTTAATTTATTTTTTAATTTTATAATTTGATTTTATTTTACATACCAACCACGGATTCCCTTGTCCTCCCTCTTCCTGCACCACCACCACCACCACCACCACCACCCCGCCATACCCCAAGCCCACTCCACTCCCCATCCCATTTCCTCCAGGGCAAGGACTTCTCTCTGGATTCAGCTCCACCTGGTAGATTCAGTACAGGCAGGTCCAGGTCTTTCTATTTTATTGATTTCAGCCCTCAATTTGATTGTTTCCTGGCATCTGTTTCTCCTGGGTAAGTTTGCTTCTTTTTGTTCAAGTCTTTCAGTTGTGCTGTGAAGTCCCTAGTGTGAGATTTTTCCAACTTCTTTTTCTTTTCTTTTTTTTTTTCTTTTTTCGAGACAGGATTTTTCTATGTAGCATTGGAGCCTGTCCTGGATCTCACTTTGAAGACCAAGCTGGACTTGAACTTACAAAGATTCGCCTGGCTCTGCCTCCCGAGTGCTGGGATTAAAGGCATGCACCACTACCGCCCAGCTTCCAACTTCTTTATGTTGTCATTTAGTGTTATGAATTTTCCTTTTATCACTGCTTTCATAGCATCAAATATGTGTGGGTATGTAGTACATTCATTTTCATTGTACTCTAGGAAGTCCTTAATTTCTTTCTTTATTTCTTCCTTGACCCATTGGTAATTCAGTTGAGTATTATTCAGTTTTATTGAGATTGTAGGCTTTCTGTAACTTTTGTTGTTGTTGAAATCTAGCTTTAAACCAAGTGGTCCAATAAGATACATGAGGTTATTTCAATTTGTTTGTATCTGTTAAGATTTGCTTTGTGAGCCGGGTGGTGGTGGCACACGCCTTTAATCCCAGCACTCGGGAGGCAGAGCCAGGCGGATCTCTGTGAGTTTGAGGCCAGCCTGGGCTACCAAGTGAGTCCCAGGAAAGGCGCAAAGCTACACAGAGAAACCCGTCTCAAAAAACCAAAAACCAAAAACCAAAAAGCAAAAACAAAAACAAAAACAAAAACAAAAAAAGATTTGCTTTGTGATCAAGCATGTTGTCGATTTTACCGAAGGTTCCATGGGGTGCTGAGAAGAAGTTATATTCTTTTGTGTTAGGGTGGAATATTTTGTAGATATGGACTAAGTCCATTAAAGTCATAATGTCTGTTAGTTCCCTTATTTCTCTGTTAAGTTTCTGTCTGGCCGACCTGTCCATTGGTGAGAGTGGGGTGTTGAAGTCTCCCACTACTAGTGTATGGGGTTTGATGTGTAATTTAAGCTTTAATAACGTTTCTATTGCAAATGTGGGTGCCATTGTATTTGGGGCATAAATACTCAGATTTGAAACTTCATCTTGTCAGATTTTCCCTGTGATAAATATGTAATGCCCTTCCTGATCTTTTTTGATTGATTTTAGTTTGAAGTCTGTTTTATTAGATATTAGGATAGCTACTCCAGCTTGCTTCCAAAGTCCATTTGATTGGAAACTGTTTTCCCCACCTTTTATTCTGAGGTAGTGTGTGTCTTTGAAGTTGAGGTGTGTTTCTTGTATGTAGCAGAAGGATGGATCTTGTTTTCGTGTCCATTCTGTTAGCCTGTGTCTTTTTATAGGTGAATTGAGACCATTGATATTAATGGATATTAATGACCAGTGATTTTTAATTCCTGTTTTTTTATATTTAATGGTAGTATTTCCTTTTTTGGTACTTGTTAGTGTGGGACTATCTATTGCCTGTGTTTCCATGGGTGTATCTAACTGCCTTAGGTTGGATTTTTCTTTCTAGTGATTTCTGTCTGGCTGGATTTGTGGAAAGATATTGTTTAAATCTGCTTTTATCATGGAAATTTTTGTTTACTCCATCTATGTTGATTGAGAGTTTTGCTGGGCATAATAGTCTAGGTTGGCATCCATGGTCTCTTAGTGTCTGCATAACATCTGTCTGTGCCTTTCTTGCTTTTAGAGTCTCCACTGAGAAGTCAGGTGTTATTCTTATGGGTCTGCCTTTATATGTTACTTGGCCTTGTTCCTTTGCAGTTCTTAATAATTTTTCTTTATTCTGTATGATTACTAGTTTGATTATTATGTGATGAGGGGACTTTTTTTGGATCTAGTCTATTTGGTGTTCTGTTAGCTTCTTGTATCTTTATAGGCATTTCCTTCTTGGTTGGGAATGTTTTCTTCTATGATTTTGTTGAATATATTTTCTGTGCCTTTGAGTTGGTATTCTTCTCCCTCTTCTATCCCTATTATTCTTAGGTTTGGTCGTTTCATGGTGTCCCAAATTTCCTGGACCACATCCTTCCTCCTCCTCAGCATATAATCTCACTTTTATTTTACCTAGACTCACCAGACCATCAAATAAAACAGATTCATCAACACCTTCTTGATGAATGTGCTTGTATGAATGCTAGTCATTTTTATCACTTCTGGTATGCAGATATTTTCTCTCTTGTAGGGTCTCACTGATATGGATTGAGGTACAAAAGTTAACACACAATGTGTAGTGTTGGGACACAGGGCCTATTAAGAAGTGATTAGTTCGGAAGTGGAAAACCATCATAAATGCATTAGTTATCAGAGTTTTGTCCCCTCTTGTTTTCTTCTCCTTTGGTTATCTCTTGCCTTCCTGCCTTCCAACATAGTATGACACATTAAAAAGATGCTGCCACAGAGATATTGGACTTTTCAGCCTCCAGAATGGTGAAAAATAAATTTCTTTACTTATAAAGTACCCACTGTGCAGTTTTATTTGACAGTAATACAGAATGAGCAATGACACTCATTTGAGTCCTTTTCAAGATTCTAATGCAAAGATTTACTTGCTTCTCCTGTAAGTTAAGCTTTTATCCCTTACCTGCATTTCTACCTAGATTTACAATACTTGTAAGTTCTCTCTCATCTTAAATAATATGGGAACAAAAAACAAAGTATCACAATTCTGGATATTGTTTCAGAAACATTGTTAGGACCTTCCCTGTTTAAATTACTAACAGAAATAACTATGTGCACTCAATTACCTCAATTTTGACTTTTCTATTTATTCTTTTTAATTATCTTTGTAAAAAATGTTTTCATTCTGGCCAAGCAAAAGAATGGCTTTATGTTTCTTATCCAAATCAAAAAAGTGTTTCGTGTTAATGTGAGAATAATGACACTACTAGCCTTATAAATGTTGGGTGTCAACAAAACAAGAAAATACAGGGAAAGCTCTTATACCACAAGTTAATGCAGGGCAAACTTCTAATAAATCTTCACATTTTATCACTACTACCAGAGACCATTACAGTCAATATGCTTGTCTCCTTCTAGTGCCAGAATGATAAATTTCTTTACCTAGCAAAATTTGAACTTGTTCTTTTCTACTACAATGCTTCTCCTGGTTTTTCTTTTATCCTTTTAGCCATTCTCTCAACAATATATTATCCCTCAATATGCCATTTTTTTATTTTTTTTGGCTGATACCAATTTTCTCATTAAAATTTTTGTGTGTGCTTTTTTGGGGATAGCTACTATGTAGCTCTGTGTATGTGAAATCCACAAGAGTGTGTTTAAGGGGTATCAGGGTATTATTATGATATGAAATGGAGAAATACACTCATGAATACAGGATATGGTAAATCCAGTTGCAGAGTCCTTGGGAGGCTGGAGACCAACCACACACTGTTTCACACCACCTAGCCCGATCTTCACCTCCTAAGAGAGTGTACCACTCAATTCCCTCCACTATTAAAATGTCACATAAGCAGACAGAAAGCTACACCCCAGGGTTTGAACCCCCAAAGCCATTGGTGCAACAAATTCCCACAACACTTACCCTTTTCTTCTTGTCCAAATAAGAAGGTTCTAAACCAAATACAAAACTATATACAATAAGAACAATTATCAAGTATTATCCAGGAGAGAGAAGGGGTGATAACATAACCTATCCTGAAGGATCTAAATCTTGAGCCTGATATGACCTTAGCTGAGATAAGAGAGTATTGTAATGATAACTATCTAGTCTTCACTTCCATTAAAGACCTGAGAAGGAAAATCACATTACCTGAGTAAGTAGGAAGTGCAAGGAAGCAACTTCCATAATGTACAAGGAATGACAGAGACATCTGACTGCCTGGACAGTCAGTCACCCAATATTTGTCTGCAATGTTGGGGCATCCACTTTTGGCTACAGGCCTATTTCTGACAGACCTTTTTAGAAACAGGAACATTTGAAAGACTGTCCTACCCTGTCTTGGCAAGGTGCAGCAGTCACTTTTCCCTTGTTCTTGCTAGTCCTGATTGGACAGTGTACTTACTGTTAGCAGTAGAGGCAAGGGTAGTTCTTTGCCCAACAGGCCATTTATGCCAAGAAGAAGACAAATATAAGGAGTGTCTTCAATGCCTAACATCCACTCAGGAGTAGAATGGTTCTGCCAGAGCAACCAAGTCTCACATCAACAGAATTCTAAGTTATTAAAACATTTCAGTGCCATATTCTCTAGCTCTATGAAGCATTTAAAGATTACCTATCCACCTGACATATATCTCTGTATATCTAGAAAGCCTAACTAACATGTCTGTAAGTAGGAAAAGCATTGGTGACTATTGTCTTGTAATTTGTATCTACCTAAATAGTTTAAAGACAAAGAATTCACATTATAAAAGTAAACAATCTGTAAAGAGACGTATAGTATAGGGACAATGAACTCAAAATTGTGACAATATACAAAATATCTTAATCAAAGGTAGAAATTTATAGTACAGTATTACAAGAATATCCTTAATTTGTATCAATACACAAAATATCCTAAGCTGTGATAGAACAAATATACAGTATGACAAATATAATTTTACATTTGTATCAATATATGAAAATAATTCAAACACAAGTAGAAATGTATTACAATATGACAAATATAGTTTGGTATTTGTATCAATATATGAAATAACTTAAACATAAATACAAAAATAATTTTACATTTGTATCAATATACAAGAATCAATGCCAATGTAAATTATCTAAAGCTGATAGTTATTAAATGAGTTTACAGGTCTGGCTATCTTGGGTCATTTAAAAATTTTAGTTACATTGGTTTATTTATTGTGCAGATATATATATATATATATATATATATATATATATGGGTATATGTATGCTGGGTGTACATATAAAGTTGAATGGAAAGCTTGTGGATGTTGGTTCTCTTCTACCATGTAGGTCTGGGAGATTGAACTTGATAGATCATCAAGTTTCCTGGAAAGTGCCCTTACCCACTGAGCCATCTTGACAGCCATATTTTTCTTGTTTTTATGTTCTTCCTGGATGTTCTGTTCCCTATATCATATATTTCACTTGCCCTCCACTCATTAATTTTCGTGGTTCACAAGGAAAAGTGAAGAGTAGGAGGAAGAAGCAACAGTAGTAGAGAAGTTGGAACAGAAATAAATGGAGGAAGATGAAGCTCTGGACACAACAAAAGTATTTGGAGAAAATGTTTCCAAAAGGAAGATGTGGGAGAAAACATGAAATTAAAATGGACTGTGTATGATAAGTGCTGAAGAAGTCGTGGTGAGGTAATCCGAAGTCTGTTTAAAAAGTCAATAAATATGTCAAATGCACACCACTGTTGCAGAACTCCCTAAGTAATGCCAAAACTGGTAGTTAAATCAGTACTTGGAGAAACATGTATAGTTTTATGAAAACTTCTCAAGAAAATTAATGAATGACCTGTAAACTAACTGTGAATTCAACTGAAAAGCACAGTAGAAGTACCTGTGGAGTAGGATGATGTGTCTTTGGGCATATGCCAAGGAGGGTCGTAGCTGGAACATATGATGGACTTAATTTTGTTTTCTGATGATTCTTCACACCGATTTCCAGAGTGGCTGTACAAATTCGCATTCTCAGCAACAGTGATGAGGATTCCTCTTTCTCTCCAACCCCAACAGCATCTGCTGTCAGTTGTTTTATTGATCTTAGCCTTCAGACTGGGCTAAGATGAAACTTCAAAGTTTTTTTTCATTAGCATTTCCCTAATTGCTAAGGATGATGTTTTAGTTACTTTTGTATTGCTGTGAAGAGACATGATGACCAAGGCAAAGGATTTTAAACAGCATTTAATTTGTGTCCTGCTTATAGTTCAGAGAATGAGTGCACGGTAACAATACTTTTATCTCTGTAAAGGTTAATATGGTAGACTGATATCTGTCTAGGCTGGACAAAAAATAAAGTGAAGATTATAAGTAAAAACATAGGTAAATGGGAAACAGCTACACATACTATTCAAAATAATGAAACAGTATATATAACTTTAGGCAAAAGGTTTAGAAATAAAGATTTATTAAAACATAAATGTATGTTTATAATGAAATGTTAAAATAACCATTTAATGGTCTTAAAATATCTTGATATGAAGCAAAGTCAATAAAAGCAGAGCAATTTCTTTTTCAAGGACATATTAATACGGTAACAAGAAAAACAATTTACTCAAGATATGCTTTTGAAAACAACCATTAACAGGAGAGCTATCTGATAATATGAACGCAATGACAGTTTAACAATTGAATATGTCAATGTGAATGAACACATTGACAAAAATAAAAAATACATTTTACCAAAATGTACAAATAAAAATACCTCATTGAATCCACTATCAATTATGAATAACTGAAAAATCTCATAAACCAGAGTATAAAGATGCTTCCTTATCTTAAAATAATCAATAAATTATCAACACACAGCAGCCATACTCAGTTAAAATCTTAGATACATTCCCTTTAAAGTTCTGAACAAGACAAAGTATCATATATTACAAATACTATTCTCTATTTTATGGATAGCCTATTTGAGGTTTTCCTGGTTAAATTTATGACAAACTATGAACTCAGTACATACATACCATCTAATACATGCTGTATGTACATACGTACAACACAATCACGTGCATGCATGCACACACACACACACACACACACACACACACACACACTCACACATACACACACATATTATTTTCTAAACTGTTTTAGTGAGAATGTCTTACAAAATCTGATTGGAATTGTTCCCTGAGACAGAGTCTGCCAGCACCTGATTGGATTAAGAGGTGAGTCTTCATCCTCATACTCGAACACCCCAGTCTCTAGGCTTTGGGCCCAGGGGCACAACCCGGCGCCTCCACACCATCATCCATTGCAGTTCCAGTTTCAGGCCAGTTGGCAGGCAGACCTCCTGCAGATAGGTCAGACTAACACCATCCCTCATCAGACACTGTAACTCAAAAAACCCACCTCCCCCAAATCCCACCCACCCTCCCAGACTGCAACTGTACTCTGAGATAGAGCCTGCCAATGACAATTGGACTCAGAGGTCAGTCTTTGTCTAGATGGTGCCCAGGAGCACAAACCTGTGCCCCCACACCACCACCCAGTGCAGTCCTAGTCTCAAGCCAAGGCAGGCCTCCTGCAGACAGGTCGGACTACCACCATCCCCCACTGGACCCTGTAATCCAAAAGCCCCACCTCCCCCAAATCCCACCCACCCACCTAGACTGCAACTACTCCCTGAGACAGAGCCAACTAGCACCCAATTGGACTAAGAAGTGAGTCTTTATCCTCATACCTTAACACCCCAGCCCCTAGGCTTTGGGCCCATGGGCAAAACCCTGAAGCCCTACATCACCACCCATTGCAGTCCCAGTTTCAGGGCAGTCAGCAGGCAGGCAGAACTACTGCAGACAGGTCAGATTACCATCATTCCCCACCAGACCCTGTAATCCACAAGCCTCACCCCTCCCAACCCACCCACACACCAAGATTGCAGCTACTCCCTGAGACGGAGCCCACAAGTACCAATTGGACTAAGAGCTGCTCTCTCAGACAGAGTCCATCAGCACCATTTAGACCAAGAGGTCCCACTGGACCAAGAGTATCGATCAGACCAGAGAGGCTCCCTCAGACACAGACACCACTTGCACCAAGTGGAGAAAGAGATAGGTAGAAGACAAGTGCAGAAATACAGTCAACAACATAAAAACCAATGGCTCCATCAGAACATACATCAGCAAGACCTGAACATCCCAACACAGAAGAAACAGAAGAAATCGACCTTAAAATGACCTTAAGAAGATGATAGAGATCTTTAAAGAGGAAATGAAAAGTTCCCTTAAAGAACTCATGGAAAAGTCAAACAAAAAATGGAAGAAATCAGTAAATACCTGAAAGAAAGCCAAGAGAAAGCAATTAAAAAATTGAGGGAAACAGTTTAAGACATGAAAACTGAGACAGAGACAATAAAGAAGACACAAACTGAGGAAATGCTGGAAGTAGAAAATCTGAGAAAATGAACAGGAACTACAGATGCAAACATAACCAACAGATGGAATGAAAAAAAAATAAAATATACACTATCCCACAGCTAAAATTGACTGTGGATTTACTGCCCTTCAAATCTTCTTCATTGCTGTGTGGCTGCCTTGCATACAGATGCCATTATTGAAGACACTGAATTCCTTGGGACTGGAACTACAGACAGTTGCCAGCTGCTATGTGGGTGCTGAGAATTAATCCTGGGTCCTCTGGAAGAGCTGATAGTGTATATAACCATGGAGTCATCTACACAGCACCATCTAGTGTTTTTTTGTTTTTTATGTCTTTTGGATATTAGTCCTCTATCAGACATGAGGTTGGTAAAGACTTTTTCCCAGCCTGTATGCTGCTGCTTTGTCTGAAATATGGTGTTCTTTGTATTACAAAAGCTTTTCAGTTTCACGAAATTCCATTTATTAATTGTTGAATTTAATGCCTGTGCACTAAGTTAATAGTGTTCTGTTCAGAAAGTCTTTTCCTGTGCCAGGGAATTCAAGGCTATTCCCACAAAGCTTGTGCCATTAGCCAACCAATATCCAGTTTGATTTAAGACCCACTCCATGAGACAGAACCCACACCCAACACTGCTTGAGTGACCAAGAACCAGAGACTAGATTGTCCCGGGACTTAGAAGAAAACCAAACACTACTCTTCTAACAAAGGAGGCAATAAAATGACTCCCAATGACATTAAGTTATACTCATAGACCAGTACGTTGCTCAGCCACCATATGAGAAGCTTCCTCCTGTGACAGATGGGAACAAATACAGAGAGCCACAGCCAGACAATATGTGGGGTACCAGAGACCTTGAAACACTCAGCCTTAAATGGAATGTGTCCATCAGACCCCTTCTCTCAGGGCTCAGGGAACCCTGCAGAGGATAAGAGGGGAAGTGTGTAAGAGCCAGAGGGGGTGGAGGACACCAAGAAAAGAAGGCCTCTAAATCAAAATGATCAATGCACATATAAACTCACACAGACCAAGGCAGCATGAGCAGGGTCCACATGGGTCTGCACCACATGGGGTCCTTGAGCTGAAAGACAAAGTGGACACATACCCCCATCCCTAACCCAGAAGCTTTCTCTAATTGGGGAAACAAACTATTCTCAATGATAGGCCACATGTCCAGCAGTAGATGGTCAAATTGAAAGGAACTCAAGGGCACCTTTGAAGGTTCCTTGTCTTATAATGTCTTATCACATTTTTTTCTTCTTCTGATTTTTTCTTTAATTTTTATCTTCTTAAAGATTTTTTACTTATTATTTTTAATTTTCTCTCTCTTTTTTAACCCCAAAGGTCCTTTGCATAGATATTATGGTTCCTAGTTTAGTGTTTTTATGGGATTTCTGAGTATGTGAGCAAGCAGCTCTTTGTCTGCATGTTTTTTGTGCCTTTTCATGAGCTCTTTTCCTTCAATTCATTGATTTTGTCCTATTCTGAAAACTGTATGTTTTCTAATGAGAGGCAGAAAGGGAGTGCAGCCAGATGGTAGGGAAGGTGGGGAGAAACAGGGAGAAATAGATGTAGGGGAAACAGTAATCAGAATATATATTATGTGAGAAAAAAATATCCATGGTCAATTAAAGAAAAGAAATGCCATAGGGAAAAAAAACTTGCTTAATTGCTCAGAAAATGTATCTTGAAGTGGGATCCTAGATCCTGCTGTAGATAAACTTATATATAACAGTACACTGACACAGCACAGCACAGGTTCTGGCCACCAGGCAGGTTCCCTTCTAGCCCCACCGGGAAGGATCCCCTTTTCCAAGACCCCTGGCAGACCCTGCAGTCTCCATGCCCTGCCCCCACGCCCATCCGCCCGAGCCCCAAGCCTCTTCCTGAGACTTAGAGGCCGGCCCCCAGCTCCCATCTTGCCCCAGACTTCCCTTCTGAAGCACAGGTGAGTCCCCTAGCTTGCCCCAGACCCCATCCCTGGGCACCAGCCACTCCAGGGAGGACCTGCCCAACTTGGCCCCAGGTTCTGACCACCGGGCAGGTTCCCTTCTAGCCCCACCGGGAAGGATCCCCTTCTCCAAGACCCCTGGCAGACCCTGCAGTCTCCACGCCCTGCCCCCACACCCATCCGCCTGAGCCCCAAGCCTCTTCCTGAGACTTAGAGGCCGGCCCCAGCTCCCATCTTGCCCCGGACTTCGCGTCTGGAGGAGAGAGAGAGAGAGAGAGAGAGAGACAGAGAGAGAGAGAAGAGAGCTCCCATCCTCCCCTGGACTTCCCTTCTGGACAAGAGCTCCCATCCTGCCCCGGACTTCCAATTTGGACAAGAGAGCTCCCATCTGGACAAGAGAGAGAGACTTCCTGAATCTGTCAGCTCTGTCTGAACCAAGTGTGCGGATAAGGCCAAGAACGAACCACAAGGAGATGGGCAGACGTCAAGGCAGAAACACATACAACAAAATGAATAGCAATACAGCATCACCAGGCCCTAGCCCTCCTCCAACACCTAGACCTGAACCTCAGAAATTGGAAGAAGCAGAAGAAAATAGCCTTATGAATGTCATCATGAAGAAGCTAGAGGCTCGTGTAGAGGAAAAGACAAAAAAATGTGAAGAACGTTGTAAACAACTAGAGGAAACGGCAAACAAATTAGAAGAAATCAATAAAGTCCTGGAAGAGAACAATAAAATACTGAAAGAAAATCAAGAAAAATCAATGAAACAAATGAAGGAAACAGTCCAAGACCTGAAAAGGGAAATAGAAAAAATGAAGAAGACACAAACAGAGGGAATGCTGGAAATAGAAAATCTGAGAAAACGATTGGGAACTTCAGATGCAAGTATAATCAACAGAATGAAAGAGATGGAAGAGAGGATCTCTAGCGTTGAAGATACAATAGAAGAAATAGATTCATCAGTCAAAGAAAACACTAAAGCCAACAAAGTCATGAACCAAAATGTCCAAGAAATTTGGGACACCATGAAAAGACCAAACCTACAAATAATAGGGGTAGAAGAAGGAGAAGAATACCAACTCAAGAGCACAGAAAATATATTCAACAAGATCATAGAAGAAAACTTTCCCAACTTAAAGAAGGAAATGCCTATGAAGATACAGGAAGCCTATAGAACACCAAATAGACTAGACCCCAAAAAAAAAGTCCCCTCGCCACATAATAATTAAACAGTTAAACGTACAGAATAAAGAAAGAATATTAAGAGCAGCAAAGGAAAAAGGCCAAGTGACATATAAAGGCAAACCTATCAGAATAACACCCGATTTCTCAATGGAGACTTTGAAAGCCAGAAGGACCTGGACAGATGTAATGCAGACACTAAGAGACCATGGATGTCAGCCTAGACTAATATACCCAGCAAAACTTTCAATCATCAGAGATGGAGTGAACAAGACATTCCATGACAAAGCCAGATTTAAACAATATTTATCCACAAACCCAGCCCTACAGAAAGCACTAGAAGGAAAATTCCAACCTAAGGAAGTCAGATACACCTTGAAAACACAGGCAATAGATAAAGCCACAGCAGTAAACCCCAACGAAGAAAAGTACACACACATCACCGCCAAAAAATAACAGGAATGAACAATCACTGGACATTAATATCCCTCAATATCAATGGACTTAACTCACCTATAAAAAGACATAGGCTTACAGAATGGATACGAAAGCAGGACCCATCTTTCTGCTGCATACAAGAAACACATCTCAAATTCAAAGATAGACACTACCTAAAAATAAAAGGCTGGGAAAAGACTTTCCAATCAAACGGTCTTAAGAAACAAGTGGGTGTAGCCATCCTGATATCCAGCAAAATAGACTTCAAACTAAAATCAATCAAAAGAGATCAAGAAGGGCATTACATACTCATCACAGGAAAGATGCACCAAGATGAAGTCTCAATTCTGAACATTTATGCCCCAAACACAAGGGCACCCACATATGTAAAAGAAACATTATTAAAGCTTAAATCACATATAAAACCCCACACATTAATAGTAGGAGACCTCAACACCCCACTTTCACCACTGGACAGATCTCCCAAATCGAAACTTAACAGAGAAATAAAGGACTTAACTGATGTCATGACTCAAATGGACTTAATCGACATCTACAGAACATTCCATCCTAACAAAAAAGAATATACCTTCTTCTCAGCACCCCATGGAACCTTCTCTAAAATCGACCACATACTTGGTCACAAAACAAATCTAAACAGATACAAAACAATTGGAATAACCTCCTGTGTTCTATCAGACCACCATGGTCTAAAGTTAGATTTCAACAACAACAAAAACTACAGAAAACCTACAATCTCATGGAAACTGAACAATACCCACCTGAATCACCAATGGGTTAAGGAAGAAATAAAGAAAGAAATTAAAGACTTCCTAGAGATCAACGAAAATGAAGACACCACATATCCAAACCTATGGGACACTATGAAAGCAGTACTAAGAGGGAAATTCATAGCACTAAACGCCCACATAAATAAGCTGGAGAAATCTCACAAGTGACTTAACAGCACACTTGAAAGTTCTAGAACAGGAAGAAGCAAAGTCTCCCAGGAAAAATAGATGCCAGGAAATTATCAAAGTGAGAGCTGAAATCAATAAAATAGAAACAAAGAGAACAATACAAAAAATTAATGAAACAAAGAGTTGGTTCTTTGAGAAAATCAACAAGATAGACAAGCCCTTATCCAAATTAACCAAAAGACAGAGAGAGAGCATCCAAATCAACAAAATCAGAAATGAAAAGGGGGACATAACAACAGACATTGAGGAAATCCAGAGAATCATCAGGTCATACTTCAAAAACATCTATTCCACAAAACTGGAAAATATAAAAGAAATGGATAATTTTCTGGATAGTTACCACATACCTAAATTAAATCAAGACCAGATAAACTATTTAAATAGTCCAATAACCCCTAACGAAATAGAAACAGTCATTAAAAGTCTCCCAACCAAAAAAAGCCCAGGACCAGATGGTTTCAGTGCAGAATTCTACCAGATCTTCAAAGAAGAGTTAATACCAATACTCTCTAAATTGTTCCATACAATAGAAACAGAAGGAACATTACCAAACTCCTTCTATGAGGCTACAATTACCCTGATTCCCAAACCAAACAAGGATACAACAAAGAAAGAGAACTACAGACCGATCTCCCTCATGAACATTGATGCAAAAATACTCAATAAAATACTGGCAAACAGACTCCAAGAACACATCAAAACAATTATCCACCATGATCAAGTAGGATTCATTCCAGGGATGCAAGGATGGTTCAACATACGAAAGTCTGTCAATGTGATACACCATATAAACAAACTCAAAGAAAAAAACCACATGATCATCTCACTAGATGCTGAAAAGGCATTTGACAAGAACCAACACCCCTTCATGATAAAGGTCTTGGAGTGATCAGGAATACAGGGAACATACCTAAACATAATAAAGGCAATTTACAGCAAGCCAACAGCCAACATCAAATTAAATGGAGAGAAACTCAAAGCAATTCCACTAAAATCAGGAACGAGGCAAGGCTGTCCGCTCTCCCCATACTTATTCAATATAGTACTTGAAGTTCTAGCCAGAGCAATAAGACAACATAAGGAGATTAAGGGGATACAAATTGGAAAGGAAGAAGTCAAGCTTTCCCTATTTGCAGATGACATGATAGTATACTTGAGCAACCTCAAAGATTCCACCAAGGAACTGATACAACTTATAAACACCTTCAGCAATATAGCAGGATACAAGATCAAGTCAAAAAACTCAGTAGCCCTCCTATATACAATGGACAAAAAAGCGGAGAAGGAAATCAGAGATACATCACCCTTTACTATAGCCACAAATGACATAAAATACCTTGGGGTAACACTAACCAAGCAAGTGAAGGACCTATATGACAAGAACTTTAAGTCCCTGAAAAAAGAAATTGAGGAAGATGTCAGAAAATGGAAAGATCTCCCATGCTCATGGATAGGCAGAACTAACATAGTAAAAATGGCAATCTTACCAAAAGCAATCTACAGATTCAATGCAATCCCCATCAAAATACCAACACAATTCTTCACAGACCTGGAAAGAATAATACTCAACTTCATATGGAAAAACAAAAAACCCAGGATAGCCAAAAGAATCCTGTACAATAAAACAACCTCTGGAGGCATCACGATCCCTGACTTCAAGCTGTACTATAGAGCTACAGTAATAAAAACAGCTTGGTACTGGCATGAAAACCGACATGTGGACCAATGGAATCGAATTGAAGACCCTGACATTAATCCGCACGACTATGAACAAATAATCTTTGACAAAGAAGCCAAAAGTGCACAATGGAGAAAAGAAAGCATCTTCAACAAATGGTGCTGGCAAAACTGGATATCAACATGTAGAAGGCTGCAAATAGATCCATATCTATCACCGTGCACAAAACTTAAGTCCAAGTGGATCAAGGACCTCAACATAAATCCAGTTACTCTGAACCTGCTAGAAGAGAAAGTAGGAAGTAGTCTTGAACGCATTGGCATAGGAGACCACTTTCTAAATAGAACACCAGTAGCACAGACACTGAGAGAAACAATCAATCAATGGGACCTCTTGAAACTGAGAAGCTTTTGTAGGGCAAAGGATATGGTCAACAAGGCAAAGCGACAGCCTACAGAATGGGAAAAGATATTCACCAATCCCACATCTGACAGAGGACTGATATCCAGAATATATAAGGAACTCAAGAAATTAGACATCAAAATGCCCAACAGTCCAATTAAGAAATGGGCTATAGAACTAAACAGAGAATTCTCAACAGAGGAAACTCAAATGGCTGAAAGACATTTAAGGAATTGCTCAACATCCCTAATCATCAGGGAAATGCAAATCAAAACAAATCTGAGATACCACCTTACGTCTGTCAGAATGGCTAAGATCAAAAACACTGAAGACACCTTATGCTGGAGAGGATGTGGAGCTAGGGGAACTCTCCTCCACTGCTGGTGGGAATGCAAGCTTGTACAACCACTTTGGAAATCAATATGGCGCTTTCTTAGAAAATTGGGAATCCATCTCCCCCAAGATCCAGCTATACCACTCTTGGGCATATACCCAAGGAATGCTCAACCACACCACAAGAGCACTTGTTCAGCTATGTTCATATCAGCATTGTTTGTAATAGCCAGAACATGGAAACAACCTAGATGCCCTTCAACTGAAGAATGGATAAACAAAATGTGGTACATATACACAATGGAATACTACTCAGCAGAGAAAAACAATGACATCATGAGGTTTGAAGACAAATGGATGGATCTAGAAAAAAATCATCCTGAGTGAGGTATCCCAGACTCAGAAAGACAAACATGGTATGTACTCACTCATAGCAGGATACTAGATGTGGAACAAGGATGACTGGACTGCTACTCACATCACCAGGGAGGTTACCTGGAAAACAGGACCCCAAGAAAGACACAGGGATCCCCCAGTGACAGAGAAATGGAATGAGATCTACATGAACAGCCTGGACATGAGTAGGGGTAGTGAAGGGCGAGGGTCGAGGGAAAGAGAGCTTGGGGGAGCAGGAGATCCCAGCTGGATCAACAACAGAGAGGGAGAACAAGGAATAGGAGACCATGGTAAATGAAAACCACATGAGAATAGGAAGAAACAAAGTACTAGAGAGGCCCACAGAAATCCACAAAGATACCCCCACAACAGACTGCTGGCAATGGTCGAGAGACAGTCCGAACTGACCTACTCTGGTGATGGGATGGCCAAACACCCTAATTGTCGTGCTAGAAACCTCATCCAACTACTGAGGGATCTGGATGCAGAGATCCATGACTAGGCCCCAGGTGGATCTCTGGGAGTCCAATTAGCGAGAATGAGGAGGGTTTATATGAGAGAGAATTGTTGAGACCAAGGTTGGATAAAGCACAGAGACAAATAGCCAAACGAACCGAAACACATGAAATATGAACCAATGGCTGAGGGGTCACCAACTGGATCAGGCCCTCTGAGTGGGTGAGACAGTTGATTGGCCTGATCTGTTTGGGAGGCATCCAGGCAGTGGGACTGGGTCCTGTGCTCATTGCATGAGTTGGCTGTTTGAAACCTGGGGCCTATGCAGGGTCGCATGGCTCGGCCTGTGAGGAGAGGACTGGACCTACCTGGACTGAGTCTACCAGGTTGATCTCAGTCTGCAGGGAAGGCTTTGCCCTGGAGGAGATGGGAATGGGGGGGGAGGGCTGGGGGGAAGGTGAGGGGGGCGGGAGGGGGAAGAAGAAGGGAATCTGTGGCTGATATGTAGAACTGAATTGTATTGCAAAATAAAAATTAAAAAAAAAAAGAGTACACTGCTATAGCTCTCCTTTTTATAAACATGAATGGTTTTTCTTTGGGCCGGATCCCCTTAAGCACTAGCAAGGGTCTTGATTTCATGGCTAAAGAATTTGTCCTGTGTTCTCTCAGTTCCTGGGTGAATTACTTCCGGGACTGGTTTATGTTCCCATAGCAACAGGATGCATGTGCACAGAGAAAACCAAAGAATGCCGAAATGTTCTACATATTTTCAAAAAAATTTAAATATTAAAAGTAAAATTTCTAACAGAAGTTTTAGAGAAGGGAAAGAGAAAAACCAGGAGATCCAAGGAACTGTTCAACTTGAGAAAATGCATCTTGATGACAAAAATCATTGCTATCACTTAGAGAGAGTATAAGGAGTCAGCAGGGAAGGAAGTGAGCCAGGCCATGGTGGTCTGGAGAATCTTGCAGCCTGACTGACTATCAGCCAGAGTGTGTCTTTATTTATACAGAAGTTAGTTAGCAGGGATACATTCATGATGTTCCAAAACATAGATCATTTCAAAATTTTTGGTTTTGGACATGTGTTTCACTTCCTTTTGCTCATCTTTTAGTCATCATTAATAAACTATGACAGAAAAGAGTTATTATTTCCAATCATTTTCCCTCAAGTTTTGACATCATTAATAAAGAGAGTTATCATTCTTACTCACTAACCTCATAACCCAATTTTTGAGAATCTAGAGGCATATGACAGCCTGTGCTCAGGCTGGTTGCTTTGTTTGCTTCAAGGACACTAGACCAAAACAAAATGTCCAACCACCCTGGGCATTTTGCCATGTCTCAAGCAGTGTATTATTAACTCTTAGTGGTCAGAGTACCCAGGAAAAGTCTTCAGGCAAAGATGCTGCAGTTACTACTCAAATTCTGACATAATACAATCAATGTTCACATTTATATCCTTATAAATTTGTCTATATGTCTAATCCTGGCATTCTGTTGTTCCTTGGTCATATGACATTATAGTGGCTCTACATGAGCTGACTTCTAAGAGAGGGAGGTCCTAACACCTCATACTTTTATCATCTTTCCACTCCATACTTTGCTCATCAATATGTCTCTGTGTAGGGCAGAGTTGTATGCCACGTAATTGTCTGAGTGTACAGTGGGAAGAGGCTTGTAATCTGAACTGCAGACAGTTCCTCTAGCCCACCAAACCTTGTTGACATTTTTAATTGTATTTTGTTTTGAATATCTTGTTCCTGTGTAAGTACAGGGACAGATGATTCAAGAATGTCTCATAGCCTCATGAAGAGACCTCTGGCAGACTGCTGTTATCTGGTAGCCAGCAAAATGCCCACCCTGACAGCCTTGTGCAGAGGCCTGGTACACTGGAGTTGGCCCAGGTACATTGGTGGGCTGCAATCCCTCCTACACAAGAGCAGGCTATCTGCCTAATTGCTTCCTTGTTCCCAGTTTCCAGCATAGTCCTCTGCCCACAGGAACACATCCAGCACTAAAAAGGCCAACCTCAGAGGCCCTCAGGGATCCCAACTCAGTAATAGGAGGTACTGGTGGCAGTATAGAACCGTTCAAACAGGCAGGAAGACCAGGAAGTGTGCACGGGACAGAGCCTCAGAGTTAAATTAGAAAGTAGACATGCCAGAAATAAAACCAGAAGGAACAAAGGTGGACCAAGGAACACTGTTTGGTGACAACTCAAATGGAATATGAGGTCGGAGAAGGGGAGTATTGGGCTCCTGCAAAGTCAGAAGGGTGGTGGGCAGCTGTGGGCAGTGTCTGAGAAGAGAAGCAGCAGAGTCAGGGTGGCATTTTGGAAAGATCACCCTGACTGCACTTGTGGGAGCATGATGTTTATGGTCTGTAAAATCATCTAGCCTCAGGTCAGACTTTGGCCTATGGGGTAAATTCTCCAATGTAGGATGCCAAGGCCCTTCCCAGCTTTTTGTTTAGACATAATTCTGCAGTGAGTATCACAGCCAAATCAACACACTCTAAGTCATTATACCAATTTCTGCTAGTAAGGATTCTTCATTCTCCATGGGAGTCACTGAAGAAGTTGAATGTTCTTACCACCCCACCAGGGGACTATCTGAGAGCTTGTTATGCCAGCCTGAGCTTGCATCCAGGAAGAACAGGCCCCTCTCGGAGAGCACCAGGGGAGTATATGTGGTCAACTGTCTACACAGCAGAACCATTTTTGCTGATCTTTGAGCCCCACAAAGGCACATTTAGGGTCCTGGAGATTTTACAAGGGCCCAGGTTTCCTTCTGTACACTAGACCCTGGTTAGCCAGGCTGATATACATGAGAAATCCCCACCACTGTCCTGCAGTCTCCCTGACTTCTGTACTGATTCACAGTCAGTAATGCTCACAGCATGCTCTCATCTGCTGCACAGTCTTCTGACTTCTCAGTGGCCTTTCTCCTGGGCCCTGCTGGGTACCCCCAGCTCCAACCTCCTTCTTGGGGCTCATATTTTTTTGGTGTTTCAAGACAGGGTTTCTCTGTGTAGTTTTGGTGCCTATCCTGGATCTTGCTCTGTAGTCCAGGCTGGCCTCGAACTCACATTGATCTGCCTCCCTCTGCCTCTCAAGAGCTGGGATTAAAGGCGTGCTCCACCACTGCCTGGTGAGGCTCATAATTGGTACATCTTTCTTCCCAACCTTGACTCCTTTCCACTGGAGAATTGCCCCAGCTTGTCTTCAGACCATCTCCTGGCCACACCTCTACCATCTCTATGAGAGCTGCCCTTCCCTGGAGCTCACTTCAACCACCCTACCCTCTCCTTCCTCAGGATACTATCCTTCTAGATGTCTTCCCACCCAGCTCCCAGTCCTGGACTCCCTCTAAATCAACCCTTGTCTCTCTCTACCATGTGTCTCTTACAAACAGCAGGAAGAGTCCTTACTGAGTCCCTGTAGGATGACACCTATAAACAGGGAAAAGACCTATGGCCTGGATACAGCAAGAATGCTCCAGGGCCTGTTGCTGGGATACAACATACCAGAGGGGTTAAGCAAGAACACTCCAAGTCATGTGGCTGTTTGAAAGACTGAAGGGATGATCCCTGACCTGTCCACTCCTTTCCTGGTTCACAGAGGGCCTGACTCTTCATTATTTCTACACAAGACACCAGTATACACACAAAAAAGAGACAGGGAGACAAGAGGGAGAGAGATAGAATCAGAGAAGGAGAGAGAGAGACAGAGACAGAGACAGAGACAGAGACAGAGAGAAAGAGACACAGAGAGACAGAGAAAGACAGAGACAGAGAGATAGAGAGAGAGAGCAGCTGCAGTTCAGATGAGCCAGGTGGCAGCCTCTGACTTTCCTGCCAAAGACATGATTATCACTTGGTGGCTTGAAAGCTCAGGCCATGGAGTGCTGAGCAGAGAAAGGACATAGTGAGCTGTGACCAAGTGGGCAGTGCAGTGGTCAGTGTATCCTGTCCTATGAGCCACAAAAGCCTTGTGGGAGAGCCAACCTGGGCAAAGCTGGTTCATGGAATGTCAGGTGTCCCTAAATATGCTGATGACGGGTTTGTGGAAGATGACTCCAATCTAGGAAAGCTTCCCCATTTATTATTCTTTCTGTATGTGACATGATGTCATACGCAGGTAAAAGCTCATCAAAGAATTCATTCCCTGTCAATTATGTTTCTTCTTTTTTCTTTAAGAAATTTTTTATTCATTTTACATACCAACCACAGATCCCCTTCACATCTCTCCTCACAATTCCCCCAGCATTCCCCCCAGCAACATACCTCCCTATGCCCACCTCGAAAGAGGTAAGGCTCCCATGGGGATTCAGCAAAGCCTGGTACATTCAGTTGAGGCAGGACCAAGCCCCTCCCCTCTGTACCAAGGCTGTGCAAGGTGTCCCATCATAGGTAATGACCTCCAAAAAGCCCCCACATGCACCAGGTATAGATCCTGATCCCACAATTATGTTTCTTCTTAGAGCTGATAAATTGCTTCTAAAATTGCTCATTTGAATTATCTCAACACTCTTCAAGGAAAACTTAATATTGTCTTGGGTTTTAGTTAATCAGTGATCCAAGATTTTTTTTTAAATTGTGCTCATCAATAAAAACTTAGAATTCATTTGTGTTTCCTTTCTCAGCAGTAACTACCTTTGGGAAACGTTTTGACCACTTTCATCACATGCCTTAAACTGAAGCAGTGGTTCTCAACTTGGGTAATGCAGCCACTTGTAACTTTGGGGTCCACAGACCTTAACTAAGACCATTGGAAAACAAAGATATTATATTGTGACTCATAACAATAGCAAAATCACAATTAGGAATTAACAACAAAAATGGTTGGGATCACCACAGCATGGGCAACTATATTAAAGGGCTACAGCATTAGGAAGGTTGAGAATCACTGACCTAAAGCATTGAGCATGTAACTAAACAAGAAGGAGCCACAAGATTGCATTAATGCATTTCAATCCTAGAGAGTCCCTCACAGAAGACAACTTAAAAGAAAATCACCCAGAGCAGTAATTGGGCTCATGATTCACTGCTGTTCTACAGCAAAAGCTGCTTATGGGTACAGGTTTCCTGTCAATGCAGTGATATGTAAGATTGGGCTACTACATCGCAGCAGGCGAGCAGCAGACATCCTAAGGAGTCAACAGAGTAGAGTCCCTTCCCCAGGTTCAAGATGGGGACAGCAGAGTCAAGAGGAACAAGGGTAAAGGCAGAGATGGGTGCTGGTTTCCAGACTCACATAGATAACAGCTTGGAGCAGAGCAGGCCTTGGTGTTTACCTGTGTTAGCTACTCCCATAGTGCACTCCACAGCTCCTCTGGGTTACACAGCAAGCATCCATCTTTTAGGGTGCTGAATCAACCCACAGAGAGGAAATCCCTGCCCATCACTCTTTGCTAAGCCCTTGGAGCAAACTGCCAGAAAAAAAAGAATACACCCAGTGTCCTGTGAGCTCTGTAGAAAGAGGAGGAAATGAACAGTTTCTGGGGCACCCTGAATGCATGATTGCTTACCTCCACTAACCCTGTAAACAGCATCTTGGGAAATTTATCACAGAATCTGGGGTTGGTATGGATGCAGGAGTTAGGTCTCTGTCCTTAGTAAGGAAAAAGCACTCACGTTCAAATTTCTAAGTTGCTCGCATATGTTGCAGGGATGCTAGGGATAAAGGAGGGTTGATTTGAAACAGCCAAGCCAGGAACACCAAAGATGAGACACAAAGAGTTTCTGCGATCAGTAGGACAGTCAAGCCTTCTCACACTGGTAAAGACAGGGCTCCCGTCTAGGGTGGGCAGTCCAACCAGGCCACCAAGTCCTTCAGGAAAGCACCCATGGTACTATTGTCTCCTAAAATAGCCTAGCTTCTCCAGCAGCTAGTTGTGAGAGTGAGTCTGTGTCTAAGAAAGCCTCCCATTTCGGTGTTTCAGGGAAGCCTTTCACAACGACCCAGGAGATAAGGAGAAGAGGAAGGACAGTTGCAGCTGCTTCTTGGTGACTGTGAGAAGAAAGCTGAGTATAATTAAAAGCACCTGGGACAGCTGAAATGTCAGAGGACACAAGACCATGCAGTGGCTAATGGTGACCAGACTGTTAAGGCCCTCAACTCACAAAGCCATAGTCAGGGATGGATAAAGGGGCCTGTGGTGGGAGGGGGTTGAGCCACCCTTGACTCGGTGGGCAATAGGTGAACAGAACAAGATCATCCCCTTGGTGTGGGCTAGACAATGTGGACCGTGGGCCCTCCAGTGTCTCAGCATATGCTATCCCAGAGAACTAACCCATCTCCTAACAATTACCTCAGCCATTGTCCAGAATCTGCCATGATCCTATTGAAAACAAAAACCACGAAATGACAGAGCTCAGTGGCTCTTTTAAATTTTGGGAATGTCACCTACTCTGGGGAGTCTCTCTAACTTTTCCTCAGTTCTGCCCCTTCCTGCAATGATTCTTTGTAAAGCTTGAATCCAGAATTGCTTACTCCTCCTGCCTTTAACCTTCACAGCTGTGAGACAGGTTGGGAGCCAGTACCTTTGATGCCCTCAGGTATCTGGGTCACCCTAGACCTTGGTCAAGCACAGCTGGGTAGAGAAAGGTCTCCATCAGAATGAGCTTGTGAACAACGATGGAATTCAGCCCTATTGGGAGCACAGTCTCTCAGGAGGATCGTGCCCTGGCCTACCCACATATTTGCCATCATACAGGGCTCTTCAAGACAGCACAACCAAGATTGGGGCATTTTGTTTGAAGGACATTTGCATAATTTAATAAAGTGATTTAGCTGTGCTCAAGGGCCTGCTGAGTTTGAAAAGGTCTTTTTGTTACTCTCTGTGACTGAATTTGGACAGTCTAGCATTACCCAAAACTAGAGGTGTCAGCTAAGCAGCAAACCAGAGCCACAGGTTCCGCACCCCCACCGCACACACTCACTGCAGTTTTTAAAGTACTCCCTGCTCTTTGCAGCCCTAAAGTGCTTCAGGCTAAGCACCTCAGAGGACAAGCCCACAGTCACTGAGGCTGTGCAGGCCAGAATGTGTGATTGGACACATTGTAATTACGTAGAGTCTCCAGAAGACAAGCCTTCCGGGTTAAGAGTCACAGCTGTACCTCTGGCGTCAGACCGTGAGGACACGGCTTTTAAGTCTTCGGAACTCGGGTCTCATTGAAAGATTCCTGGCATGGAGTCTCGCCAGGGCTGCTGCCACATTTTCACCAGGATGCTGTGTCTAGGAGCTAATGAAGACCAGGAACAACAGCATGGTCAGTAAAATGGTTCTGACTCCACTTGAGCGAAGTCCGGGAAGCAAATTTGGTGGAAAGGCCAGTGGCCAGGCACTTCGATTACCCGGCTCTGCCTGTGGGCCCTCTCCAGGCTTTCCAATGATCCATGGGCCACGATGCTCAGATCTTTATCTTTATGTTTTTCTCTCTTGCAGGTGGGAATGCAGTGGTCCTGAAGGCTGGAGAGGAAGGAGGCAAGAAGGAGCTTGTAGAGAGCGAGCTTGCTCAGGGTGAGCTTGATCAGGGCGAACTTGCTCTGGGCGAACTTGCCCCAAGCAAGCCTGCTCAAGAAGAGCTTGCTCAGTCCGGTCTTACTCAGGAAGCCACAGGAGTGGTAGAGGCGGGAGAAAACGAAGGGGACCCAGGCTGAAGGTGGCCATGGCAGAAGTGTTCCACAGCAGCCTCAGCAAGAGGCGGCAATGCCTGAGGGCACCAAGAATCTCCAGGCTCGGGACAGGCAGCCTTTCCACAGACACACCAGTTTCACCCAGTCTCAGCTGCGGGACCTAGAGCGTCTTTTTGAAGAGACTCGCTTCCCCAGCTTTCAAGTAAGGTAAGCAGAAGGCCTGCTAGGCGCCTGGTTTTCTAGCAGTGCATCCAGGCTGTCCTTTGGTCCTCCCTGACCCCTGATTTCCTCTACAAACAAAGCGACCATGTCTGGACCCTCCAGCAGAAATTGGATTCTGGAGTAAGCAGATGTGCCCTAGTCCAACTGGAAAGAATGTGTTTTGTTGTCTGTTTAATTGGCGTGTGAGTGGGAAATTTAGACAATGCTTGTTCTAAATAAGTCTCTGTAAGTATGAGTGAGAATCCTGAGGTGTGGCTGGGAAAATGCAGGAGGGATTCCACCTCAGATTAAAATTTGACTAACACTTTTTATCGTGGAGCTTCTCTTAATGAAGCTTTACATGTTAAGTACATAGACCACATACCTGTGTTTGGGGGATTACCCTTAATTTTGGTCCCTGAAAGAAACCTGCTACTGGAGTAAGTTCAAAGGAGGTGTGAGGAATACTGTGTGTGTGTCTGTGCGAGTGTGTGCATGTGTTTGTGTGTGTCTGCGTGTGTGTGTGTGTGTGTGTATGTACACGTGTGCACACACACAAGTGTGGACACAAACATTTAAAAGCAAACAGGACATGTCTTTATACAGTTTATTTCCACTACAAGGCCTGAATGTTGGAATCTTTTCACTTCAGGAAGGATCTTGCAATATCAATGGGTGTGCCGGAAGCAGATGTGCAGGTCAGTATTTTAAAAAAAATTAATGTTTTGGAAGGGCTCCACATCTTCTGATGGTGCTGTCTAGAAGAGAGGTATAGCACCAAATTGGGACCCTGATGTTGCATCCCAAGGATGCCAGACCAGTCCACAGCCAGGCTAGGCTCAAGATGACAAAAGACCTCCATTTTCTCAGGCAGGAAATGCCAACCTGGACACCTGAAACCTATGATGCCAAGATGCTTTGTCTGACCCTCGGTGAACATAGTGTGTTTCCATGACCTTCTGAAGGCTGTGCAGCCCACACGCCTCACTTAAGTGAAGAGACCATGTTCTTGCTCACCTTCAACTCTTTCACTCTGTGTGTCTCAGAAAACCTTTTCTCAGACTTCTTGATCTAGTCTGTAAAGGTCCCATGCCTGGCTTAGTTCTGAATCAACACTGGGACCAGGAACCTCAAAAGGCCCATAACCCTTTTACCAGTCTTTTGTTGGTGATGTATGTGAACTCTGCTCACCATTACAATCAGCCCTGACTTTCCAGACCACATGCCCACAAGGGAAAAGGCCTATACACAGTATACTTGGAGCCTAGGGAGGAAGCATAGAACAGGAAGAAGTGCCCTTTGTCTCATAAAATGTGTATTCTGGATACTCACAAAAGGCTATCACCATGGAGCCTGTTACAGACAGCTTTGGGCCTTGAGATAGTACTCCGGGGTTCCAAGAGAACTGTTTTTGATACTTTTCAACACACAGCAAGGACCAGGAACAACCCATGAGCTAGATCTGCATCCTTTCCTGGAAGAATGCATTAAAAATATCAATTGATAGGGCTGGAGGGATAGCTCAGCCATTAAAGGCTACGCTTACAACCAAAAATATCAATTGATGGAGAGAATAGACAATATTCTGGGTCTGTTCCATAGCAGAAGGACTGGGTGTGGGGTACATGTCCTCAGGGGCTTCATGGGGTGTTTTGACTGTTTCAATGAGAATGAAACCTGTTGCTTTCAGCATTCTGAACAATCAGTACACACTTGAGGTAAGTCTTCAACCGTTCTTGGGGTTAGATCGATAAACAGTTTCTGGGCAAACAGAAATGTGGTGCTTTGCTAGGGGAGTAGCTCTGTCCTGGAGCACATACCTAGCACACACTGGGCCAGGGATGGGTTCCATATATGTTCTAAAATGCTAGTACAATTGATCCAGTATACAAGGTTACAGCATGTGTTCTTCAGTGGTGGTACAGTACAGTGTACTAAAGCAACCCTTTCTTCTGCTTGTAGGAATGGTTTAGGAACAGGAGAGCCATTTTCAGGAGAAACAATAGAAAGATGGTTCTGATTGATGCACCACCTGGTCCCCAGAACAACGATCCCTGAAGATTTTGGAGCAGCTCATGTGTGCCACCTCTTTCCAAAGCCAGATGACCTGGAACCTGGCCCTGCCCCCAATGTCTCGGCCACCTGTGCTGGCCATGACAACCTTTTCTTCCCTGCAATTATCTCAGCAATAAAGAGGTGGATTCTCAGTATGTTGGTTCCATTGTTTTTCAGGTTACTAAAATGTGGGTATAAGTATTTGAACCAGAGTAGCCTATTCCAGAAATGGCCTTTATGGCAGGAGGTGACACTGGCAAGCTCTGGTCACTGTGGCTTGCTGAGTGAGGAAGATTTCAGGTGCTATGCTGCTTCATGCTGACCCCACATGATTCTCTGTACCCTCATCATGGGCTTGTCAACTCACTCCACCCCTGTGGAACAATTACTTATAATGTCAGTTAGGGCAAGTCTCCAGCAGAGGACACTGTGTTTCTAGTCATGGCTGTTCCCACCTATACTCCAGTATGTCCCACCCTAGACCTAATCCCCAAGGGGTCATTGTAGGGAATCACACAGGGAGAAGCAGAGAGAGAGAGAGAGATGGGTTCAACTGGGGACCTGGAGGCATCAGGAGGAAGTGTCCTGAGTCTCCACATTGGATGTTCCAGCAAGAGATGACTTTCTTGAGTTCCATACGGGTCCTTGCCACCAATCTTCCAGGTACAGAGTGTTATCTGGTGACATGCTCCAGTTCCTAGCTGCCACATCCAGTGGCTTCAGTCTTCTCACTGGGGCTGATGCTCCATGAATGGAACCTGTGGATGGCATCCTGTGCCTCAGCTGCCTGTGGATTCTCATTCTGTGCTCCCCGGTTATATGGAACTGAGATGTGCTCTTGACACTCTTCCTGGGGAGACTGGAGAAACTGGGAACAAACATCTTCTAAGCCCAGTTGGAGATATTCAGCCTTTTACTTCCTGTGTCTTAAACATCTCTCCCTCATTATGAAATGTTTCGCCTCCATTTGGAATGTCTTGTGTCTTCAGGAGCTTTCCTCCAAATGGAATGTCTTATCTTGGAGGAAACTGCTACACAAAATGTGTATCCAGCTGCCGGGCCAGATCCTGTGGAGGCATGCTCTAGGTGACCACATGTCTGGCTCAGGTTCTGACTGGACTTCTTATCGATTAGAAGAGGCTCCACTTTTCAGTGGCTTACATTGCTTTGCAAGGGACCGTGTATCTGTAAGAGGGCATCTTGATAAAACATGGACGGAGACTGTGGGGAGACCAGGTAAATGTGTGAAAAGGGATCTGTATTTCTATTGGTTGACTACACATGACTGGCTGGCATCTGTGTCTAAGGGTAAGCGATTTCATTGACACTTTAAGAGAAAAGACTTTCTGCTGTTCATTGAGGACGTTTTGTAAACATCCCTTCACTCAGATATCTCAAATCCATATACAACTTCCTCCTGAAGTCACGGGGCTCGGTTTCTATTACTTCCCTTGTGTAGTAGGATTTATTAAACTCAGAGCCCCCACTCAGGGACTCTGAAATCCCTGTCTTACTGCTGGGTTTACCATGCTCTTAAAGAACTTTCCACCCACAGAGAGCACTGTGAGCATAACCACCATGCAGCATCAATCCTTACCTTCTGGATCTTTCTCTCAAGCCCTTTCAGTCAATAGTAGCAATGCTCTATGTCTCCCCCTTCAGTGAAAGGCTGGATATTTCCTCCAAAACAATGAGCTGTTTGATTTAGCTAATATCCAGCATTATTTGACATGGTTTTCCTATTTCTAGGCATGGTGTTCACATTTATAGGTTGAGATGTTTGCCCTGCAATATAATTAGAATTCCTGGGGGCTGTCCAGTCATGCTGCCGCTCTATGCACAGCTAAGCCTCCAGTTCTAATACCTCTTTTTTATAATTAGTCAATTGACCAAAAGCCAGACATTTCTATGCACTCCTGTGACCAGTGAGAGGGTATAACACAAGGCAGTACAGCACTAGTCATCCTGATGTACACGGTATGGGACATGCGAGGTTCAGGCTTCCCTGGGATACATGAGAGACTGTCACAAACACAAAACGAAGAAACAAACCAAAGGAAAATACTGCATTTTCATTCTCAGGTCCTATTAACACCCCACTGTAGCTGGGGTTTTCTCTCAGGGTCCCACCAAGCCCAGGCAGCCCGGCAGCCCACTTATAAAATAAACACACAGATGCTTATATTATTTAAATTGTTTGGCCTAATGGCTCAGGCTTCTTGTTATCTAGTTCTTTTATTTCAAATTAACCCATATCTATTAGTCTATAATTTGCCCCATGGCTCGTGGCTTACAGGTACCTTACATCTCACTTTCCATGGCGGCAGCTGGTAGCAACTCTCTGCCTCAGCCTTCCTGTTCCCAGAATTCTCCTCTCTCCTTGTCCCGCCTTTACTGCTTGCCTGGCTACTGGCCAATCAGTTTTTTATTTATTAACCAATCAGAGCAACACATTTAACATACAGAACATCCCACAGCACCCCACCCCAACCCCAGCACTCTGAAACACTGTCAATGAGAATAGTTGCTCTACCACAAGAACTGCACACAACCTCTCCCTGTTTATGGCCTTCCAGAGTCTGTGGCACTTACTCTGTCCAGGTTATTGTACGAATGCATCCTCAGCCCTCAGTAGTTTGTACTGCAACACAAAGGGTGCAGTTGGTGCAGTGTCTGAACTTACAGAGCTGAGAAGCACTGGACAGGACCTTCTATAAGCATTCTAATGCAGATTCTTCACTGGCTGTCTGGAGTCTGTTAACTTTTCCAAGGGTTGCTCTGGATTTTTTGCAGTGCTGCACAACACACTGTAAACATGGGACTAAAATGTCACTGCTGAAGATGGAGGTCCGAGATTGGCTTCTGCTTTCAGAGTCCTTGAAGACTCTTGAAGCAGACACATGCAGAGCTGACCCAGTCCACTCAATGTTCATCTCATGTGTCATAGAGACTCGGAAATGTGGGGTCTGGAATGTTGAGAAATTCTCCAGTCTTCACCCAAGCCTCATGTGCTCATTGTGAGTTTTTCCCACCTTCCCCAAGAGATATGGTCCACACATTTCCACAAGGCCTCAGAATTATTTTTTTTTCTTTTTTTTTAAGAGAATATGTATTTATTATTTATCCTACTGTGTAAAATAAAGCAAACATTTCATAGAAGGAATGAGTTACATGCTTATGAAACTTTTTTTATGTGAAAACACAACCACGTTGACATACAATGCCAGTTCTTAAACTCACAAAATCAACTCAGGTATATTAGGGCATAGATTATTTTTCTTTTCTTTCTTTCTTTCTTTCTTTTTTTTTTTTTCGAGACAGTGTTTCTCTGTGTTGTTTTGGTGCCTGTCCTGGATCTTGCTCTGTAGACCAAGCTGGCCTCAAACTCACAGAGATCTGCCTGCCTCTGCCTCCTGAGTGCTGGGATTAAAGGTGTGCACCACCACTGCCCAGCAGGCATAGGTTTTTGTAACATAAACATTAAAAGTGCATAGAAAATCATACTACATGCTATTAACATTAATTACTTTAAAAAAATACTCTTTTGTTTTAAACTTGTATGTGTTTTTAAATTACATTATTTAATACCTAAAAATATGAAGTGTATTTTAAATGGTATTATTATTGTTGTTATTATTATTACATCCTGATCACAGTTTCCCCTTCCTCCTCTCTCCCAAGTCCCTCCTGCCCAACTACCGCCTGCCTCCCCCCACCCACTCCTCTTTTTTCTATTCAGAAAAGGGCAGGCCTCCCATGGATATCAACAAAATATGGCATATCAAGTTGCAGTAAGGCATAACAAGGCAACCCAGTATGAGGAACAGGGTTTCAAAAGCCAGCAAAAGAATCAGAGACAGCCCCTGCTCCCACTGTTAGGAGTGTCACAAGAAGACCAAGCTACACAACTGTCACATATATGCAGAGGGCCTAGGTTGGTCCTATGTGGGCTCCCTGGTTGTTGGTTTAGTCTCTGTGAGCCCCTATGAGCCCAGGTTAGTTGAATCTGTGTGTTTTCTTGTGGTGCTCTTGATCCCTCTGGCTCCTACTATCCTTCCTCCCTGTCTCCTGTAGGATTCTCCGAGCTTCGCCTAATGTCTGGCTGTGGGTCTGCATATGTTTCTACCAGTTGGTGGGTGAAACCTCTCTAATGACAACTGGGCTAGCTACCAATCTATGAAGATAGCAGAATATCATTAGGAATCACTTCATTGACTTTTCCTTCTTTTTGTTTATTCCAGTTGTGTTTGGTTCCATCCTAGGTCTCTTGCTGTCTGCCTCTGGATCCTGGCTCTATAGGCAGTGCCAGGGGTGGGCTCACTCTTGTGACATGGGTCTCAGGCTGGGCCAGTCATTGTTGGCCACTCCCACAATTTCTGAGCCACCTTTACCCCAGCACATCTTGTAGGCAGGACAAATTGTAGGTCAAAGGTTATGTGGCTAGGTTGGTGTCCCAATCCCTTCACTGGAAGTCTTGTCTGGTTCCAGGAACTGGGCAGTTCCGGTCCATATCCCCTATTGCTAAGAGTCTTAGTTAAACTTCCCCTAGTAGATTCCTGGGAGTTTCCATTGCACTAGGTTTCTACGTTACCCTGAAATGCCCCCCTTTACTACAATCATCTTTTCCAGTACTTTCCTCCTCCATCTCCCCAAACCTGAAACCTCCTGTTCCCATCCCCACTCACCCCCAATCCACCCAGAAAATCTATTCTGTTTTCCCTTCCCAGGGAGATTCATGCATTTCTCCCCCTATACTTGAGCCCTTCTTGTTACTTAGCTTCTCTGGGTCTGTGGATTGTAGGTTGGTTATCCTGTTCTTTACAGTTAGTATCTACTTATGAGTGAATACATATCATGTTTGTCTTTCTGGATCAGGACTACCTCACTCAGGATTATCTTTTCTAGTTCCACCCATTTGCCTGCAAAGTTCATGATGTCATTTTTTTTAACAGCTGAGTAATACTCCAGTTGTGTAAATACACCACATTTTCCTTATCCATTCTTCAGTAGCGGGACACCTAGTTTATTTCCAGGTTCTGGCTATTACAAATAAAGCTGCTTTGAACATAATGGAGTAAGTATCCTTGTGGTTTGATTGAGCATCCTTTGAGTATATGCCCAAGAGAAGTATAGTTGGATCTTGGGGTAGATTGATTCCCAATTTTCTGAGAAACTGCCATATTGAGTTGTGGTACAAGTTTGCACTGCCACCAGCAATGGAGGAGTGTTCCCCTTGCGCCACACCTTCACCAGCATGAGCTGTCCCTTGTGTTATTGATCTCAGCCATCCTGACAGGTATAAGATGGGTTCTCAATGTTTTTTTGACTTGCGTTTCCCTAATGGCGAAGGATGTTGAACATTTCTTTAAGTACTTCTCTACCATTTGGGATTCCTCTGTTGAGAATTCTCTGTTTAGATGTACCTCATTTTAAAACTAGATTGTTTGGTATTTTTATGTCTAGTTTCTTGAGTCCTTTATATAGTTTGGAAATCATCATTCTGTCAAATATGGGATTGATGAAGATCTTTTCTCATTATTTAGGCTGTCATTTTGTCCTGTTGACAGTGTCCTTTCCTTATAGAAGCTTTTTAGGTTCATGAGGTTCCATTTGTTAACTGTCCATCTTAGTGCCTGTGCTATTGGTGTTCTGTTCAGGATGTTCCTTCCTGTGCCAATGTGTTCAAGGTTATTTCCAACTTTCTTATCTATCAGGTTCACTGTATATGGATTTATGTTGAGGTCTGATACACTTGGTGATAGATATAAACCTATTTGCATTCTTCTACCTGCCGACATTCATTTAGACCAGCACATTTGTTGAAGATGCTTTTGCCTCAACTCGGGTTCAGGTCCTGAGATGGAGAAGAGGTGTCAGTGCAAGGAGGAATTCTTACCACCAGGTGGATTGCACTCAAGTGGTCCTGAATAACTCGATCTTTCTTTAGCTATACTTTAACAGTTTTTTTCCCATCAGGTTTACACAAACCGCTTATTATTGGCTCCTACTTTTGACTTTTAAAAAAATATGTCATATTTTAAGAACTATATTGTAGTCATTATAAAAGCCCCATTGTTCCCCTTCATACTTCCCCAAATACACCTTCCCAACCCCCGACATAACCTTATTTTCTAGACATAGAAGTCAGCATTTGTCAGGCTTAACTATATGTAGAGCCAGACACATCCTGCTCTTATGTCAGCTGGCAGCTACTTGTGGTTACAAAGTTAAAAAGAAATAAAATGGGCACAATACTTTAAGGACAATTCAAACAATATTCAAGCACAAACAATTTCTTTATGTCTGTAAGACATGCTTTTATACAGTTCCCTTTTCCACTAGAGGGTCCCATGTCTCAATCTCTCTATCAAAGCAGACTTTAATAAGGCACTCTTACTCTCCTTTCCAGAACTGTGAGACATGGTTAATGTTCCAAGTGTTATTTTCTCATGTACCTAAATATCTCTATTGAGTCAGAAAAGTTCCCAGGATTAGGAGTTGTAATTAGTAATTCCAGATAAGAGATTTGAGAAGCATTAGCCCCCTGCTGAATCTTAGGGGAAAATATTCAAGAAAGAACAATATTTCCAGGGAAAACTATAGTTATTGCATGTGTGATTACCAAAGTAGAACTAAAACCACCAAAAAATCAGCAATATAATGAGAGAGAAAAGAGCCTGCAAGCTGCATAAATTTTGCAAATTCCTGTGCAGTCCCTTGGTGTACTGGTCCTTGCCAAGTAAAAATCTATTTCCCCTCCCATCTTGCCCCGGACTTCCCTTCTGAAGCACAGCTCCCATCTGGCCCCGGACTTCCCTTCTGAAGCACAGCACAGCACAGCACAGCACAGAGAGCTCCCATCTGGACAAGAGAGAAAGACTTCCTGAATCTGTCAGCTCTGTCTGAACCAAGTGTGCTGGATAAAACCAAGAACGAACCACAAGGAGATGGGCAGACGTCAAGGCAGAAACACATACAACAAAATGAATAGCAATACACCATCACCAGGCCCTAGCCATCCTCCAACACCTAGACCTGAACCTCAGAAATTGGAAGAAGCAGAAGAAAATAGCCTTATGAATGTCATCATGAAGAAGCTAGAGGCTCGTGTAGAGGAAAAGACAAAAAAATGTGAAGAACGCTGTAAACAACTAGAGGAAAGGGCAAACAAATTAGAAGAAATCAAAAAAGTCCTGGAAGAGAACAATAAAATACTGAAAGAAAATCAAGAAAAATCAATGAATCAAATGAAGGAAACAGTCCAAGACCTGAAAAGGGAAATAGAAAAAATGAAGAAGACACAAACAGAGGGAATGCTGGAAATAGAAAATCTGAGAAAACGATTGGGAACTTCAGATGCAAGTATAATCAACAGAATGCAAGAGATGGAAGAGAGAATCTCTAGCGTTGAAGACACAATAGAAGAAATAGATTCATCAGTCAAAGAAAACACTAAAGTCAACAAAGTCATGAACCAAAATGTCCAAGAAATTTGGGACACCATGAAAAGACCAAACCTACGAATAATAGGGGTAGAAGAAGGAGAAGAATACCAACTCAAGGGCACAGAAAATATATTCAACAAGATCATAGAAGAAAACTTTCCCAACTTAAAGAAGGAAATGCCTATGAAGATACAGGAAGCCTATAGAACACCAAACAGACTAGACCCCCAAAAAAAGTCCCCTCGCCACATAATAATTAGACAATTAAACGTACAGAATAAAGAAAGAATATTAAGAGCAGCAAAGGAAAAAGGCCAAGTGACATATAAAGGCAAACCTATCAGAATAACACCCGATTTCTCAATGGAGACTTTGAAAGCCAGAAGGTCCTGGACAGATGTAATGCAGACACTAAGAGACCATGGATGTCAGCCTAGACTAATATACCCAGCAAAACTTTCAATCAACATAGATGGAGTGAACAAGACATTCCATGACAAAGCCAAGTTTAAACAATATTTATCCACAAACCCAGCCCTACAGAAAGCACTAGAAGGAAAATTCCAACCTAAGGAAGTCAGATACACCCTCGAAAACGCAGGCAATAGATAAAGCCACAGTAGTAAACCCCAACGAAGAAAAGTACACACACATCACCACCAAAAAATAACAGGAATGAACAATCACTGGACATTAATATCCCTCAATATCAATGGACTTAACTCACCTATAAAAAGACATAGGCTTACAGAATGGATACAAAAGCAGGACCCATCTTTCTGCTGCATACAAGAAACACATCTCAAATTCAAAGATAGACACTACCTAAAAATAAAAGGCTGGGAAAAGACTTTCCAATCAAACGGTCTTAAGAAACAAGCGGGTGTAGCCATCCTGATATCCAGCAAAATAGACTTCAAACTAAAATCAATCAAAAGAGATCAAGAAGGGCATTACATACTCATCACAGGAAAGATCCACCAAGATGAAGTCTCAATTCTGAACATTTATGCCCCAAACACAAGGGCACCCACATATGTAAAAGAAACATTATTAAAGCTTAAATCACATATAAAACCCCACACATTAATAGTGGGAGACCTCAACACCCCACTTTCACCACTGGACAGATCCCCCAAATCGAAACTTAACAGAGAAATAAAGGACTTAATTGATGTCATGACTCAAATGGACTTAATCGACATCTACAGAACATTCCATCCTAACAAAAAAGAATATACCTTCTTCTCAGCACCCCATGGAACCTTCTCTAAAATCGACCACATACTTGCTCACAAAACAAATCTAAACAGATACAAAACAATTGGAATAACCTCCTGTGTTCTATCAGACCACCATGGTCTAAAGTTGGATTTCAACAACAACAAAAACTACAGAAAACCTACAATCTCATGGAAACTGAACAATACCCACCTGAATCACCAATGGGTTAAGGAAGAAATAAAGAAAGAAATTAAAGACTTCCTAGAGATCAACGAAAATGAAGACACCACATATCCAAACCTATGGGACACTATGAAAGCAGTACTAAGAGGGAAATTCATAGCACTAAACGCCCACATAAATAAACTGGAGAAATCTCACACTAGTAACTTAACAGCACACTTGAAAGTTCTAGAACAGGAAGAAGCAAAGTCTCCCAGGAAAAATAGATGCCAGGAAATTATCAAAGTGAGAGCTGAAATTAATAAAATAGAAACAAAGAGAACAATACAAAAAATTAATGAAACAAAGAGTTGGTTCTTTGAGAAAATCAACAAGATAGACAAGCCCTTATCCAAACTAACCAAAAGACAGAGAGAGAGCATCCAAATCAACAAAATCAGAAATGAAAAGGGGGACATAACAACAGACATTGAGGAAATCCAGAGAATCATCAGGTCATACTTCAAAAACCTCTATTCCACAAAACTGGAAAACCTAAAAGAAATGGATAATTTTCTGGATAGTTACCACATACCTAAATTAAATCAAGACCAGATAAACTATTTAAATAGTCCAATAACCCCTAACGAAATAGAAACAGTCATTAAAATCTCCCAACCAAAAAAAGCCCAGGACCAGATGGTTTCAGTGCAGAATTCTACCAGATCTTCAAAGAAGAGTTAATACCAATACTCTCTAAATTGTTCCACACAATAGAAACAGAAGGAACATTACCAAACTCCTTCTATGAGGCTACAATTACCCTGATTCCCAAACCAAACAAGGATACAACAAAGAAAGAGAACTACAGACCGATCTCCCTCATGAACATTGATGCAAAAATACTCAATAAAATACTGGCAAACAGACTCCAAGAACACATCAAAACAATTATCCACCATGATCAAGTAGGATTCATTCCAGAGATGCAAGGATGGTTCAACATACGAAAGTCTGTCAATGTGATACACCATATAAACAAACTCAAAGAAAAAAACCACATGATCATCTCACTAGATGCTGAAAAGGCATTTGACAAAATCCAACACCCCTTCATGATAAAGGTCTTGGAGCGATCAGGAATACAGGGAACATACCTAAACATAATAAAGGCAATTTACAGCAAGCCAACAGCCAACATCAAATTAAATGGAGAGAAACTCAAAGCAATTCCACTAAAATCAGGAACGAGGCAAGGCTGTCCGCTCTCCCCATACTTATTCAATATAGTACTTGAAGTTCTAGCCAGAGCAATAAGACAACATAAGGAGATTAAGGGGATACAAATTGGAAAGGAAGAAGTCAAGCTTTCCCTATTTGCAGATGACATGATAGTATACTTGAGCAACCCCAAAGATTCCACCAAGGAACTGATACAACTTATAAACACCTTCAGCAACATAGCAGGATACAAGATCAAGTCAAAAAACTCAGTAGCCCTCCTATATACAATGGACAAAAAAGCGGAGAAGGAAATCAGAGATACATCACCCTTTACTATAGCCACAAATGACATAAAATACCTTGGGGTAACACTAACCAAGCAAGTGAAGGACCTATATGACAAGAACTTTAAGTCCCTGAAAAAAGAAATTGAAGAAGATGTCAGAAAATGGAAAGATCTCCCATGCTCATGGATAGGCAGAACTAACATAGTAAAAATGGCAATCTTACCAAAAGCAATCTACAGATTCAATGCAATCCCCATCAAAATACCAACACAATTCTTCACAGACCTGGAAAGAATAATACTCAACTTCATATGGAAAAACAAAAAACCCAGGATAGCCAAAAGAATCCTGTACAATAAAACAACCTCTGGAGGCATCACGATCCCTGACTTCAAGCTGTACTATAGAGCTACAGTAATAAAAACAGCTTGGTACTGGCATAAAAACCGACATGTGGACCAATGGAATCGAATTGAAGACCCTGACATTAATCCGCACACCTATGAACAAATAATTTTTGACAAAGAAGCCAAAAGTGCACAACGGAAAAAAGAAAGCATCTTCAACAAATGGTGCTGGCAAAACTGGATATCAACATGTAGAAGGCTGCAAATAGATCCATATCTATCACCGTGCACAAAACTTAAGTCCAAGTGGATCAAGGACCTCAACATAAACCCAGCTACTCTGAACCTGCTAGAAGAGAAAGTAGGAAGTAGTCTTGAACGCATTGGCATAGGAGACCACTTTCTAAATAGAACACCAGTAGCACAGACACTGAGAGAAACAATCAATCAATGGGACCTCTTGAAACTGAGAAGCTTTTGTAGGGCAAAGGATATGGTCAACAAGGCAAAGCGACAGCCTACAGAATGGGAAAAGATATTCACCAATCCCACATCTGACAGAGGACTGATATCCAGAATATATAAGGAACTCAAGAAATTAGACATCAAAATGCCCAACAGTCCAATTAAGAAATGGGCTATAGAACTAAACAGAGAATTCTCAACAGAGGAAACTCAAATGGCTGAAAGACATTTAAGGAATTGCTCAACATCCCTAATCATCAGGGAAATGCAAATCAAAACAACTCTGAGATACCACCTTACGCCTGTCAGAATGGCTAAGATCAAAAACACTGAAGACACCTTATGCTGGAGAGGATGTGGAGCTAGGGGAACTCTCCTCCACTGCTGGTGGGAATGCAAGCTCGTACAACCAGTTTGGAAATCAATATGGCGATTTCTTAGAAAATTGGGAATCCATCTCCCCCAAGATCCAGCTATACCACTCTTGGGCATATCCCAAGGAATGCTCAACCACACCACAAGAGCACTTGTTCAGCTATGTTCATATCAGCATTGTTTGTAATAGCCAGAACATGGAAACAACCTAGATGCCCTTCAACTGAAGAATGGATAAACAAAATGTGGTACATATACACAATGGAATACTACTCAGCAGAGAAAAACAATGACATCATGAGGTTTGCAGACAAATGGATGGACCTAGAAAAAATCATCCTGAGTGAGGTATCCCAGACTCAGAAAGACAAACATGGTATGTACTCACTCATAACAGGATACTAGATGTGGAACAAGGATGACTGGACTGCTACTCACATCACCAGGGAGGCTACCTGGAAATCAGGACCCCAAGAAAAACACAGGGATCGCCCAATGACAGAGAAATGGAATGAGATCTACATGAACAGCCTGGACATGAGTGGGGGTAGTGAAGGGCGAGGGTCGAGGGAAAGATAGCTTGGGTGAGTGGGAGATTCCAGCTGGATCAACAACAGAGAGGGAGAACAAGGAATAGGAGACCATGGTAAATGAAGACCACATGAGAATAGGAAGAAACAAAGTGCTAGAGAGGCCCACAGAAATCCACAAAGATACCCCCACAACAGACTGCTGGCAATGGTCGAGAGACAGTCCGAATTGACCTACTCTGGTGATGGGATGGCCAAACACCCTAATTGTCGTGCTAGAAACCTCATCCAACTACTGAGGGATCTGGATGCAGAGATCATGACTAGGCCCCAGGTGGATCTCTGGGAGTCCAATTAACGAGAATGAGGAGGGTTTATATGAGAGAGAATTGTTGAGACCAAGGTCGGATAAAGCACAGAGACAAATAGTCAAACAAACGGAAACACATGAAATATGAACCAATGGCTGAGGGGTCACCAACTGGATCAGGCCCTCTGAGTGGGTGAGACAGTTGATTGGCCTGATCTGTTTGGGAGGCATCCAGGCAGTGGCACTGGGTCCTGTGCTCATTGCATGAGTCGGCTGTTTGAAACCTGGGGCCTATGCAGGGTCGCTTGGCTCGGCCTGGGAGGAGGGGACTGGACTTACCTGGACTGAGTCCACCAGGTTGATCTCAGTCTGTGGGGAAGGCTTTGCCCTGGAGGAGATTGGAATGGGAGGCGGGCTGGGGGGAAGGTGAGGGGGGCGGGAGGGGGAGAACAAGGGAATCTGTGCCTGTATGTAGAACTTAATTGTATTGCAAAATAAAAATTTTAAAAAAAAAATCTATTTCCAATAGGTGCCTTGTTGGACTGGTAGTCATATGTTGATCCAGACTCAGCTGTATAGTTCCCAACATGTTTTCTTTTTTCCACTAGATAATTTTGGCTTTTTGTCAAAAATCAGGTGTCCATAGGTGTATGGATTTATGTCTGTTTCTTTGATTTGATTCCATTTATCCATCTGTTTGGTTTTATGCAAAAACAATGCTGTTTTTATTACTATAGCTGTGTGTTAGAGCTTGAATCAGTGATGGTGATACCTCCTGAAATTCTCTTATTATTCAGGATTGTTTTAGATCTCCTGGGTATTTTGTTTTTTCATATGAAGTTGGGTTTTGTCCTTGCAAGGTCTGTAAAGAATTGTGTTGGAATTTTGATGGGATTGCATTGAATCTGTAGATTGCTTTTGGTAGGATGGCCATTTTTACTATGTCAATTCTACTGATCCATGAGCATGGGAAGATCTCTCCATCTTCTGATATTTTCTCTAATTTCTTTCTTCAAGGACTTGACATCCTTGCCTTATAGGTCTTTCACTTTCTAGGTTAGAGTTACACCAAGATATTTTATATTATTTGTGGCTATTGTAAAGAATGTTGTTTCCCTGATTTCTTTCTCTGTCCATTTACAGTTTGTATATAGAAGGGCTACTGATTTTGTTGGTGTTGTTGTTGTTAACCTTGTATCCAGCCACTTCAGTGAAGATGTTTATCAGCTGAGCAGTTCCCTGGTAGAGTTTTTGGGGTCACTTATGCATACTGTTATACTGTCTTCATATCAATATCCCCTTGATCTTCTTGTACTTTTTTTTTTTTTGGTTTTTCGAGACAGGGTTTCTCTGTATAGCTTTGCGCTTTACCTGGAACTCACTTGGTAGCCCAGGCTGGCCTTGAACTCACAGAGATCCTCCTGGCTCTGCCTCCCGAGTGCTGGGATTAAAGGCGTGCGCCACCACCGCCCGGCCTCTTCTTTTTTTTTTTTTTAATTTTTATTTTGCAATACAATTCAGTTCTACATATCAGCCACAGATTCCCTTGTTCTCCCCCTCCCCCCCTCAACTTCCCCCCAGCCCGCCCCCCATTCCAATCTCCTCCAGGGCAAAGCCTTCCCCACAGACTGAGATCAACCTGGTGGACTCAGTCCAGGTAGGTCCAGTCCCCTCCTCCCAGGCCGAGCCAAGGGACCCTGCATAGGCCCCAGGTTTCAAACAGCTGACTCATGCAGTGAGCACAGGACCCGGTGCCACTGCCTGGATGCCTCCCAAACAGATCAGGCCAATCAACTGTCTCACCCACTCAGAGGGCCTGATCCAGTTGGTGACCCCTCAGCCATTGGTTCATATTTCATGTGTTTCCGTTTGTTTGGCTATTTGTCTCTGTGCTTTATCCGACCTTGGTCTCAACAATTCTCGCTCATATAAACCCTCCTCATTCTCGTTAATTGGACTCCCAGAGATCCACCTGGGGCCTAGTCATGGATCTCTGCATCCAGATCCCTCAGTAGTTGGATGAGGTTTCTAGCACGACAATTAGGGTGTTTGGCCATCCCATCACCAGAGTAGGTCAGTTCGGACTGTCTCTTGACCATTGCCAGCAGTCTGTTGTGGGGGTATCTTTGTGGATTTCTGTGGGCCTCTCTAGCACTTTGTTTCTTCCTATTCTCATGTGGTCTTCATTTACCATGTCTCCTATTCCTTGTTCTCCCTCTCTGTTGTTGATCCAGCTGGGATCTCCCACTCACCCAAGCTCTCTTTCCCTCGACCCTCGCCCTTCACTACCCCCACTCATGTCCAGGCTGTTCATGTAGATCTCATTCCATTTCTCTGTCATTGGGGGATCCCTGTGTCTTTCTTGGGGTCCTGTTTTCCAGGTAGCCTGCCTGGTGATGTGAGTAGCAGTCCAGTCATCCTTGTTCCACATCTAGTATCCTGTTATGAGTGAGTACATACCATGTTTGTCTTTCTGAGTCTGGGATACCTCACTCAGGATGATTTTTTCTAGGTCCATCCATTTGTCTGCAAACCTCATGATGTCATTGTTTTTCTCTGCCTTCCCCAAGAGATATGGTGCACACATTTCCACAAGGCCTCAGAATTATTGGTTTTTTTAATCACTGCAGATTTGTTCCCATAGTTGACCCCCACCCATTTTCTAGGAAGATAATTCCCCAACGCCAGGGGACTCAGTTGAGATGCCACTTGGAAGGTTCCTTCTACACTCTCCTTGCCCAAGGGCCACACCTTCCCTGTAAACACATCCTGCTCACTGAAGCTCCAAACTGCTGTGAGGGGGGAGACACCGCCAGCTGCCGCCATGAAAAGCAGCACGTTAAGATGCCACTAAGCCACCAGCCATGTGGCAAGGTATAGATTTATAGAAATGGGTTAATTTAAGATATAAGAACAGTTAGCAAGAAGCCTGCCACAGCCAAATAGTTTAAATAATATAAGCATCTCTGTGTTTATTTTATACGTGGGCTGTCGGACTGCCGGGGCTTGGCAGGACTCAGAGAGACTCCAGCTACAATACTGCTGGTTTTGGACCTCAGAGGCTCAGTCCATTGCAACTGTCAATCATCCCAGGAAGGCTTCTGATTGGTTAAAATAACCTGGATGTTAGGTCGTTAAGGTATAGAAGAGAAAGAAGCCTTTCTGGTGGAGAAGTTCTCCTGCCAGAAGTATATGGGTCTCCCCTTCAGAATGTGAAGAGACACAAAGGAAGGCAAACCTCAAGCGACTTTGATAGCATTCCTGTCATGGAGCATGGAAACATCAAACACCTGCCTCTTGAGGGACCTGACCAGGAAAAATGGAAAGGTCAGTGCATGCTAGGAGTGGTGGGTTGGCCATGTCCGTGAGGAGATGTTTTTCCTCAGAGGTGAATGGAGAGGCGTAGGGCACTGAAGGCTTTGCCTGCCTTGATGTCATAGCGACTTTGCACCACTCTGGTCCCTGTTGACTCTTCTTTCTGTTTTCTATTTTCAGGTGCTGAGACACCGATGCTCTCCCCATATGAAGAGGGAAGAAACGAGGAAGAGAGTGGAAGGGACCACCCTGCGTCGGGAGCCCCAACAGCAGAATGGAGAGGAGTAGAACAGAAAAACAGGGAAGACTGGAGAAGGTCCTTCTGCTGCTGTACCTTCAGGCCTCATGGATGACCGAGAGAGTGCCAGTCCCAATAGCCAGGAGAATGAGCGTCCACCTCAGAAGCCAGTTCCTGAGAGCATCGGGGGCACCGAGGCTGTGCAGCTTTGTGATCTGTGTACAGCATATGTCACATCTGGTGCCCCGAGTACAGTGTATGTCAGTAACAGTGCCTGGTGTATAGCCTCTGCCTGTTACTATGCGCCAGGTACAGCCTATGCCTGTTACTGTGCCTCAAGTACAGTCTATGTCTGTTACTGTGCCTCAAGTACAGCCTATGCCAATCACTGTGCCCAATGTACAGACCCTATACCTGTTACTGTGCCCCAGATACAGCCTGTGCCTGTTAATGTGCGCCAAGCACAGCCTATGTCTGTTACTGTGCCTCAAGTACAGCCTATGCCTGTGACTGTGCCCCAGGTACAGCATGTGCCTGTTAATGTGCACCATATACAGCCCGTGTCTCTTAATGTGCCCCAGTTGCAGTCTATGCCAATCACTGTGTCCAATGTACAGACCCTATACCTGTTACTATGCCCCATATACAGCCTGTGCCTGTTACTGTCCCATGTACAGCCTGTGCCTGTTACTGTGCACCGTGTACAGCCTGTGCCTGTTACTGTCCTATATACAGTCTATGCCTATTAATGTGCCCCAGTTACTGCTTATGCCAATCACTGAGCCTCGGGTACAGCATATGCCTGTTACTGTGCCCCAGGTACTGCCTGTGTCAATCACTGAGGCCCAGATACAGCCTATGCCTGTTTCTGTTCCCCATGTCTGTCCCATGCCACTTACTATGTGCAATGTACAGCACATGCCAGTTAAGTTAACTAGCACACCACCTGTGGTAGTTCCAATTGCACACCCTATGCCATTCCAGGTGGGTTGTGTACAGCCATACCAATTACAGTACCCAGTGTTCAGTCTATGCCAAGTACAGTGTCACCCAATGAGCAGCCTGTGCCATTACAGGACCCCATGTCCAGTCTGTGTCAGTTCTGGCACCCAGTGCACAGTCCATTCCAGTTACCGTGCCCAAAATGCAGCCTGTGCCAACACTGGGGTCCTGCAGCTGCCTCTGTGACAGGGCTACAGCTGCAGGAGTTGGAACACCTTTTCCAGAGAAATCATGATCCAGTGCTGAAGAAGGGTAAGCACCTTGTGTGGCTTCCAGTCCCTTCATAGGGAACAAGCTGGTACAGAGAGGCCTCTGGCTTGCTGGCAGCTCTCCTTCTTGTCTTCATTTACTGAAAAGCTCAGATTATATTTTGAAGATTTATTTTGTCTTGGCATGAGTGTGTAGGGGGGACGAGAGGAGCTGTGTCTCACATTTGGAGGTCAGAGGACAGCTGGAAGGACTTGGTTCTCTCCTTCCAAGATGTGGGTCCTTGGCTCAAAATCATCTCCTCAGGCTGGCTGGCAGGCATGTTCATCTGCTGAGCCATTTTGTCTGCCTCCATTTTCCCCTCCAGAACTAAAGCCACCCACACACTCCAGCCTACAAGACCCCTGCCTTGCTGTTCTAGGCTTCCAAAAGGGAGTGGGAGGTCTATAAACTGGGAGTGGAGATATTCTCATGTAGTATTTAGGTGGAACAGGTAGAAATGTTTAGCGGGGCAAGCCTGAGGTGTGGTTGGGATAATTCAGGTACCACACTGCCTTTGTTTATAATGTTGATACATTTGTATCCCCCTCCCTCCTCTCCTCACATGGCTCAATCTGGTCACATCCACTCTGGACTCTCCCAGATGTCCCCGCATTTGGTTATGCTCTCCCACAAATCTATTATAGACTTTTCTTCCACCATACTAGGTGCAAGTCATGTTCCTACTTCTTTTACATTCAGTATTTATATCAATATCTATATACAAGTGCATTCCATTCCTTTAATGTTGGCATCCTTAGGGTAGGTTTTCTCTGTGGAATAGTCCTGGGGTTATGACCAATAAAGGATTCAAATTAGTGTAGCTAGGGGTTCCATGATCCTAAACTGTTTCAAATACTGCAAAGTAAGCATAGATTCTATCCTTACAGGAGTAATATGGGTGTGTGGATACTGGACAGGCAGAACCCAGCACTGATAATGCTGATGTAAGCTTGGTTAAATAGAGACTGATGGGAATGGGAAAGCATAGAGTCCAAATGCCCTGTCCCTCTGCTGTTTTGAAGCATCTGGTGAGGCCACACAGATAAGGACACCAAGCTTTGTAATTCTCTGAAGCACGCTGGTGCATCTGCCTGAAAATCCTGCTGACTTCCTCAATAGTGAATTACTGTGGGGAGGGGGAAGGGCATGCAACGTTTGGACATTTCTCCAGGGACTGTTCTGCAGTACTGGGGTGGAAACCAGGGCCTCCCGCATTCTAGGCCAGCACTGGACTCTGTTCCAGCCCCTCAGCCCCACACAGCATTAGAGTAGTGAGACAGCAGGATCTTCTGTGCAATCTAAATTATAGAGAGCAGCTAATGTCACACGATGTTTTTTCTGTTTATATCCTGATTACCCTACTGAACAAATCCCTCTTCCCTCTCATTGCAGAGATGGTTCAGGAAGAGGAGAGAACAGATCTGGTGAGGGAAGAATCTGCCAGGACTTAGCAGTGCTCCTCCTGGGACCCCCTCCACCTCAATCTAAAGATTGTGCAGGAGACCCAGTGTGTCCACCTTTACTAGGATCCACTTGCACATGCATTTTTGTCTTCCACCCATATGTTCTTACATCTTTCTTCCCTAAGAACCTGTATTTGAAATAAATAGATTCTCAGTTTGCTTTCTTCATGTGTCTTCTGCATTAGTGTGTTATGTATGATGGTTATCAAGGAAGTGCCATTTAAAGAAAATGACAAGGTCTCTTTCTGTGGGGGCACATCACTGAGTGAGCATCAGTAGCCTTTTATGTCATGGGAGTTTGTCAAGTGGTGTTTACATTGACCCATAAATTCTCCTGTCCTCCATCATAGTGTGTTCTTCCTCACCCTCACCAAGTTGTACCACACATGGGCAAGAGGGACATTGAAAATCTTGAGAGAGATGGTGTTTATCCAGACAGAGCTGGTTCTGACCATACCTGGGATTTCATACCAACCATAGAACTTGAGAGAACCATTTTTGTTTGTTTCTTTTTAAATTGTTTTCGTTTTTGTTTACTTTTTCCAGTGGACAAAGTGTCTGTTGCATTTTTGTCAAGTAGACAGAAGCTAGATGCATCTGGAAAGAGGGAATCTCCATTGGAAAATGGCTCCATCCTGTAAGCCATTCTGAGGAGCGTTTTCTTGATTAATGATTGATATGGAAGGGTCCCTCCCACTGTGGGTGGAGCCACCCCAGAGCAGGTCATCTGGAGTGTATTAGAAAGCAGGCTGAAGAAGCCAAGAGGAGCAAGCCGGTAAGCAACATCTCTACACAGCCTCTGCCTCAGTTCCTGCCTCCAGTTCCTACCCTGACTCCTCTCAATGGTAGACTGTAAGCTTTGAGAGGAAATAAACCCTTTCCTCCCCAGTTTGCTTTAGTTCCTGTGTTTTATTGCAGAAGCAGAAAGCCAACTAAAGCCAACTCAAATAAAGAAATGGAGTGATAAAATCTCTCCTCCCTCAATTTCTCCCGTCTCCTCCTTCCAACTCCTCCCATGCCTTCCCCCACTACTCTCAAATTAATTGCCTCTTTTCAATTATTCTTCCTACGTATAGACATATATGTATGAATAAATGTGTGAATATGGCCTGCTGAGTCTGCTTTAGTTGTTTGTGTGCATGTTATTTCAGGGCTGATCCTTTGCCTTGACTAACCACTGAGAGGGCTCATCCCTGGGAGAGGTCAATTCCCCCTCTGTCTGTAGTCACTAGCTGCCCACAGTTCTCTGTCTGGGAACAAAATAAAGCCCAGGCCTAAAATCCCAGTACAAAGTGTCTCTCCTTCCATGGAGACTTTACCATCTCTCCATCATCTTGTCTGTTGATATGGCCAATGTTCACATCTCATTTATGCTGCCAGTTCTGTGAGTGACTGTTTCACAGCAGACATCCTGGTATTGAGGCTCTTAAAATCTTTCAGCTCCCCTCTTCCCCTGCCTTTCCTGAGTCATAGATGCAGGAACTGTGATGTAGATGTAGGCATTGGGGCTGTGCTCCCCATGAGCCATTGTTCTCTGCATCCTGTCCAGTTGTGGCTTCTCTGATGGTCTCCGTTTGCTGTAGACAGAGGGTTCTCTGATTAGGGGTGGTAGTCACACTTATGTAAGGATAAGATTAATAATGCGGTTTGAATTATTCCAGTCTATCATCGTGGCAATTGTAAATTCTCTTCTAAGATACATAACCTCACTAGCCCTGTGATGTTGTCTAGGTTTCTAGGATGAGGGATGATTTTCCTCCTGTGGAATGGGTCTTAAATGTCCAAATAGACAGCTGTTGGTTACCACCAACATGGGAGTGTCACTTGTGACACCTCTCTGGATATCTGGACAACAGCCAACAGTCAGGGTGAACCAGCTCACAGAAGCTAAGGAAGAGGAGCATCAGGAGCCTAGTGACTACAAGACTGATGAATTCCTAGCTCTTCCATGACCAACAAAGGGTGGGCAAGAGACCGCAAGTAGGCTACTACTCTGTGATACAATTCTTCAGTATACTGTCCCTGGGAACTTCAGGAACTTGTTGCTCAGAAATTCTTGCTGAAGCAACCAAGCTGTCTATATATCCCAGCTTAAAACACCAAGTTCACTCTGCCTTTAGGAACACCATACTACTTCTTATATTTTTCAGGACAAAGTAAGTTTACAAGCTAACGACTAAAATCTGAATTAACAAAGAAAGTCCATCCTCTTCTAAATGCTGTTGGTGCTTTTTCCTAACCTGAAAACTTAGCATCACTTCATACTGTAACCTTAAAAACTCTTCTTGGCTGGTGAGACAGCTGGCTCAGTGGTTAAGACACTCCTAGTCCCAGCTCCAGTGAGAAAGAGAACAGAGTAGACGTTGTCCTCTCACTCCCATACAAGCATTGCAGTGTCCTCCACCAAAACAATAAGTGCAAAAATGAAAATACATTTAAAAATCAGGACTGGCCGGAGTTGGTGGTGCACACCTTTAATCCCATCACTTGGGAGGCAAATGCAGGCAGAAATCTGTGAGTTCATGGCCAGCCTGGTCTATAGTGAGTTCTACAGGACTGCACAGAGAAGCCACGTCTCAAAAAACAAAACAATTCTCACTCAGATAAACCCTCCTCATTCTCGCTAATTGGACTCCCAGAGATCCACCCGGGGCCTAGCCATGGATCTCTGCATCCAGATCCCTCAGTAGTTGGATGAGGTTTCTAGCACGACAATTAGGGTGTTTGGTCATCCCATCACCAGAGTGAGTCTACCAGGTTGATCTCAGTCCTGGGAGGAGGCTTTGCCCTGGAGGAGGTGGGAATGGGGGGTAGGCTGGGGGGGAGGTGAGTGGGGCGGGAGGGGGGAGAACAAGGGAATCCGTGGCTGATATGTGGAACTGAGTTGTATTGCAAAATAAAAATAAAAAAAATAAAAAAACAAGCAAATAAAAAAGTAAAAACTGGAGAGTTGGCTGAGCAGTTAAGAGTGCAGGCTGCTCTTCCAAATGCTGCAAGTTCAAATGCCAGCACACAACCGCCTATGCTCCACAGAATCCATTGTCTCTGGTCTCTGCAGGTACCTGCACACACATGGCACACACTCATAAAGACACACATAGACACATAAATAAATAAAAATGCTTTTAAAAGAACCATTTTTCTTTCTCTTCATAGTCTTTCCTGGAGCTCAATGATTCAACCATTATCACCCCACTCCCCAAACAATTCCTGCATAGAAACACAAAGGCTCAGATTTCCTAGGCTAGAGTGGGAATATAGCTCAGTTATAAACTATATGTTACATACTTGAGCTCCTGGGTCCAATTCCAAGCACTATACAGAAGAAAAAAATAAAGAAAATAATCAGAATCCCTCCCAGGATACAATATCCACACAAGACCCACAGTACCTCACTAGGGTTCAGAATCCATAGGCTGAGGCTGGGGTCCAGTGGGAAAGCATGTGCCTAGCACACACAAGGGCCTGAGTGTGATTCCTGGCACTGGAGGGGAGGGCAGGAAATCTATATGAATGAACCAGCTCACTACTAATAAAAAGTGTGTTATATCATGCTGCTTCAATTCTATAATGGCAGAGAAAGTACGAACTTAAATCAGCAATAAATAGTTAAGAATCAGAAGCAAAGAACAAGAAGGAAAAGACATACAGAATAAAGTTAATCACAAAATGCTTTCTGGGAAAATGTAAACATGGTTGAGAAATTCAATACAGTTAAGTTGCTGGAACAATTGAAACAAGACAAAGAAGGCTTCAGTGGGACTACAAGACACACAACACCCTGAGAGAACCATGACAACAGCATAGAAGAAGGAGAAGAATCAAGTTCTAAAGATGCAAAATATGTTCTTAAAAAACCTCATAACAAAAAGTTTCTCAGCGCTGGAAAAAGAGAGGTCAATCCAGAAGTGAAGTGCTTAGAACACCAAGAGACAGACCAGGAAAGAATTGGCCCTCCTCACAATTAGAACATTAAAGACACAGAACAAAGACAGCATCTCAGCAGCAGCAAGACACACCATGTCCCATAGGGCAGAATGGCAGTATGGCAGCAGATTACTCGGCTGCAACTTTACAGCCAGGAGGCCCGGGCAGATGTATTTCAATTATGACTCAACTGCCAACCCAGATGACTGTAGCTAGCAAAACAGTCTGTTGTAACTGTACACACCTGCCATGATTTAAAAAAAAACAGACTAAATGAATGCATGAGCACTGAGCTAGCTCCATAGAAAATACTTACAGGAATCTTTTGGACTGAAGAGAAAAACAAATTCCTCCACAAATCCACAGCAAGGAATAAACCACACTAGGATAATAGTTAAGCAAGAGGGGAAAAGAAAAAAACCCTACAAAATCAACAAATGGCAGTAATTAACACCCACTTTTCAACAATAATTGAATACTAATGGCTTCAATTCCACAACCAAACTACAGGGGCTCCCACACCACTGGGCTCTTTGAACACCTGCAATCACATGCACAGACCTACATATAGACATGGGCGCACACAATTGAAAACAAAAATAAATCTTTGGAAAAAAGGGCACAGACTAGTAGATTGCATCAAATGACAGGAAACATCTACTTGATGCCCCCAAGAAACAGATGTCACTACAAAGGCAGATGTCACCCGAGAGGGAAAGAATGGAAAAAGATCCAAGTAAATAGGCCTAGGAAACAAGCAGATGCCACTATTCCCATAGCTGATGAAACAGACTTCCAAGCAAAATGTGAGAAAATATAAAGAGAGTCACTTCATACTGACTAAGGGAATGTAAGAGGATTTTATGATTCTAAAACTATGCCTCAATATTATTTGTATTATTAATGCAAATGTAATTATTAATATTAGTATGTAATTATTAATATTAATATTAGGAAATCAGGTGATTTCCTAACAAATAATATTAGATTCAAGCCTGTTTAACTCTAGCCCAATACTAGTGGGTGACTTTAATACCCAACTCTCTCCAATTGATATGTCTCCCTACACAAAAAATAAACGAAAATATGCAAATTAAATGATATTATAGATCAAATAGACTTAACAGACATCTATAGACTAGTCCATCCAAACACTGCAGAATATACATTATTCCCATGGAACTTTCTTCAAAATACATTACATATTCTGAGACAAAGCAAGTCTCAACAATTACAGGAAAACAATTTCTTGTAGTTTACCTGATCACAATGGAATGAAACTACCGGAGGTGGTGGCACACCCTTTTAATCCTGACACCCAGGAGGCAGACACAGAGGGATCTCTGTGAGTTGGAGGTCAGCCTGGTCTACAAAGTGACCTCCCAGACAGCCAGGCCTGTTACACAGAGAAACCCTGTCCCAAAACACAACAACAAAAAAGCCAGAGAGAGTGCAAATAAATGATACATATGAGAGCCCTCAAAAATGAAGGATAAGCCAAACCCCAAATCAGGAGATGAAAAGAAATCAAGATCAACGCAGGAATTATTTAAATGAGAACAAAAATAACAATAAAGAATCAATGTAAGTAGAAGTTGGTTCTTTGAAATGTATGATTAGGCAGACTAACCAAAAGACAAAGATTTGAATATTAGAGACATGAATACACCAAAATCTGAAATCTAATTGTTTACTAAGTTTAACATCAAGCTGTGCTGACTAGCTCTTGTGGTTATATGTATCTAGAAGACCTAAACCAAACACTACTATTTCTGAATCTTCAAACAGCTATGCATTTCAAGGCCTAAATATATGGGAACGAGAACATATATAACACTAGGAAATGCCCATTAACAAACAACCTGCCTAAATAGGTACTGTCAGGGCCAGCAAGATGACTCCGATGGTAAAGGTACTTGCTGCTAATGTCTGTCAGCCTGGGTTCAATCCCTGGATGCAGCGGAAGGAGAGAAACAACTCCTCCAAGTTATCTTCTGACCCACACACATGGCTCATGCACTTACATACGCAATTAGGAGCTTAAAGGAAAATTTATTACTGTAGCTCTATAGTAGAGCTTGAAGTCAGGGATCGTGATGCCTCCAGAGGTTGTGTTATTGTACAGGATTCTTTTGACTAAAGCTGTCTCAGCCACTACCCATCAGTCACTGCTCCATCAGTCACTCTCCCCATAGTCATTTCTTCCATCAATCACTCCCCCATCAGTCACTCCCCATCAGTCACTCCCCATCAGGCACTCCCCCATCAGGCACTCCCCATCAGTCACTGCTCCATCAGTCACTCTCCCCATAGTCATTTCTTCCATCAATCACTCCCCCATCAGTCACTCCCCCCATAAGTCATTTCTTCTATCAATCACTCCTCCAGCAGTCACTCACCATCAGTCACTCCACCTATCAGTCACTCCCCCCATCAGTCACTCCCCATCAGTCACTCACCATCAGTCACTCCCCCCATCAGTCATTCCCCATTAGTCACTTCCCCCATCAGTCACTCCCCCCATAAGTCATTTCTTCCTTCAATCACTCTTCCAGCAGTCACTCACCATCAGTCACTCACCATCAGTCACTCCCCATCAGTCATTCCCCATCAGTCACTCCCCATCAGTCACTCCCCGCATCAGTCACTCCCCAGCAGTCACTCCCCCCATAAGTCATTCCAAATCAGTCACTCACCATCAGTCACTCCCCCCATCAGTCACTCCCCATTAGTCACTTCCCCCATCAGTCACTCCCCCCATAAGTCATTTCTTCTATCAATCACTCCTCCATCAGTCACTCCCCATCAGTCACTCCACCTATCAGTCACTCCCCATCAGTCACTCCCCCATCAGTCACTCCCCATCAGGCACTCCCCCCATCAGGCACTCCCCATCAGTCACTCCCCCTATCAGTCACTCCCTCCATAAGTCTTTTCTTCCTTCAGTCACTCCCCTATCAGTCACTCCCCATCAGGCACTCCCCCTACCAGTCACTCCCCCCATAAGTCATTTCTTCCTTCAATCACTCCCCCATCAGTCACTCACCATCAGTCACTCCCCATCAGTCACTCTCCATCAGTCACTCCCCATCAGTCACTCACCATCAGTCACTCCCCCCATCAGTCACTCACCATCAGTCACTTCCCCCATCAGTCACTCCCCATTAGTCACTTCCCCCATCAGTCACTCCCCCCATAAGTCATTTCTTCTATCAATCACTCCTCCATCAGTCACTCCCCATCAGTCACTCCACCTATCAGTCACTCCCCAACAGTCACTCCCCCCATCAGTCACTCCCCATCAGTCACTCACCATCAGTCACTCCCCCCATCAGTCACTCCCCATTAGTCACTTCCCCCATCAGTCACTCCCCCCATAAGTCATTTCTTCCTTCAATCACTCCTCCAGCAGTCACTCACCATCAGTCACTCCCCATCAGTCACTCCCCATCAGTCACTCCCCATCAGTCACTCCCCATCAGTCACTCCCCGCATCAGTCACTCCCCAGCAGTCACTCCCCCCATAAGTCATTCCAAATCAGTCACTCACCATCAGTCACTCCCCCCATCAGTAACTCCCCATTAGTCACTTCCCCCATCAGTCACTCCCCCCATAAGTCATTTCTTCTATCAATCACTCCTCCATCAGTCACTCCCCATCAGTCACTCCACCTATCAGTCACTCCCCAACAGTCACTCCCCCCATCAGTCACTCCCCATCAGTCACTCCCCCCATCAGGCACTCCCCATCAGTCACTCCCCCATCAGTCACTCCCCATCAGTCACTCCCCCCATCAGGCACTCCCCATCAGTCACTCCCCCTATCAGTCACTCCCTCCATAAGTCATTTCTTCCTTCAGTCACTCCCCCATCAGCCACTCCCCATCAGTCACTCCCCCATCAGTCACTCACCATCATCACTCCCCATCAGGCACTCCCCCCATCAGTCACTCACCATCAGGCACTCCCCAGCAGTCACTCCCCATCAGTCACTCCCCATCAGTCACTCACCATCAGTCACTCCCCATCAGTCACTCCCCATCAGGCATTCCCCCCATCAGGCACTCCCCATCAGTCACTGCTCCATCAGTCACTCTCCCCATAGTCATTTCTTCCATCAATCACTCCCCCCATCAGTCACTCCCCAGCAGTCACTCCCCCATCAGTCACTCCCCATCAGTCACTCCCCCCATCAGGCACTCCCCATCAGTCACTCCCCCTATCAGTCACTCCCTCCATAAGTCATTTCTTCCTTCAGTCACTCCCCCATCAGCCACTCCCCATCAGTCACTCCCCCATCAGTCACTCACCATCATCACTCCCCATCAGGCACTCCCCCCATCAGTCACTCACCATCAGGCACTCCCCAGCAGTCACTCCCCATCAGTCACTCCCCATCAGTCACTCACCATCAGTCACTCCCCATCAGTCACTCCCCATCAGGCACTCCCCCCATCAGGCACTCCCCATCAGTCACTGCTCCATCAGTCACTCTCCCCATAGTCATTTCTTCCATCAGTCACTCCCCCCATCAGTCACTCCCCAGCAGTCACTCCCCCCATCAGGCACTCCCCATCAGGCACTCCCCATCAGTCACTCCAACTATCAGTCACTCCCCCCATAAGTCATTCCCAATCAGTCACTGCTCCATCAGTCACTCCCCCTATAGTCATTTCTTCCATGAACCACTCCCCCATCAGTCACTCCCCATCAGGCACTCCCCCCATCAGTCACTCACCATCAGTCACTCCCCATCAGGCACTCCCCCCATCAGTCACTCCCCATCAGGCACTCCCCAGCAGTCACTCCCCATCAGTCACTCCCCCCATCAGTCGCTCCCCAGCAGTCACTCCCCCCATCAGGCACTCCCCATCAGGCACTCCCCCCATCAGTCACTCCCCCCATAAGTCATTTCTTCCTTCAATCACTCCTCCATCAGTCACTCCCCATCAGTCACTCCCCGCATCAGTCACTCCCCGCATCAGTCACTCCCCAGCAGTCACTCCCCCCATAAGTCATTCCAAATCAGTCACTGCTCCATCAGTCACTCCCCCTATAGTCATTTCTTCCATCAATCACTCCCCCATCAGTCACTCCCCATTAGTCACTCCCCAGCAGTCTCTCCCCATCAGTCACTCCCCCTGTAGTCATTTCTTCCATCAATCACTCCCCCATCAGTCACTCCCCATCAGGCACTCCCCCCATCAGGCACTCCCCATCAGTCACTCCCCCTATCAGTCACTCCCCCCATCAGTCACTCCCCCATCAGTCACTCCCCCCATCAGTCACTCCTCAGCAGTCACTCCCCAGCAGTCACTCCCCCTATCAGTCACTCCCTCCATAAGTCATTTCTTCCTTCAGTCACTCCCCATCAGTCACTCCCCATCAGTCACTCCCCCCATCAATCACTCCCCATCAGTCACTCCCCCCATCAGTCGCTCCCCAGCAGTCACTCCCCCCATCAGGCACTCCCCATCAGTCACTCCCCCATCAGTCACTCCCCCCATAAGTCATTTCTTCCTTCAATCACTCCTCCAGCAGTCACTCACCATCAGTCACTCCCCATCAGTCACTCCCCATCAGTCACTCTCCCCACCAATCACTCCCCACCAGTCACTCCCCACCAGTCACTCCCCATCAGTCACTCCCCACCAGTCACTCCCCATCAGTCACTCCCCATCAGTCACTCCCCATCAGTCACTCCCCATCAGTCACTCCCCAGCAGTCACTCCCCAGCAGTCACTCCCCATCAGTCACTCCCCCATCAGTCACTCCCCCCACCAGTCACTCCCCATCAGTCACTCCCCACCAGTCACTCCCCATCAGTCACTCCCCATCAGTCACCCCATCAATCACTTCCCCCATCAATAAGTCCTCATCAGTCACTCCTCCCCACCCAAGTCACTCCACCCCTCAGTTGCTCTCTTATGCTGTGATAAAATACTATGAAAAAGCAACTTAGGGGAGACAAGAGTGTGTTCTAGGACTCAATGTACTAACAGGCACTTTTCAACTATCAGCCACTAATCTGATCATGTCCACTTAGTTCTAAGCCCATCTCTGAGCAGCACTGGTAGGTCGAGGGTAAGGTTCACAGAAATTTTCTACATGTTCACTCAAGGGTCCTGTGGTCAGTGTGTGTTCCCACCTTTCTCCCATACTCTATTCCCCAATTATCTTGCAATGCTACACAATTCATCCTCCAGTGTCATCTCTATAACCTAGAAGGAACAGGCAGCATGCACATGCATGCAGAAACAAGCTAAAACTCATTCTACATGCATGCTCTGGAAGCAAGGTTTAACTTCACACGACCTTTCACAACCCTGTTCCCAATGGCTCCCTCGTTCCTCATCTTTTGGGCCACACCCACCATTTGTGCAACAAAGCAAATACCACCTACCTCAGCAAGAGGTCAAAAAGCCCAGAGAAGTCAGTCAGGGAGGGAAAAGCCTATAGCGCCCATCTGGTGAGGAGCGTGTTGACATCAACCTTGAGGAACATGGAGAAGTGTGGAGCATGCGCAGAAGGACACGTTGACGTCACCCTTTCCTCAGGCCTTCTCTTGACTCCTCATTGGTAGTAGAGACTGACCAAACAATAGGCCTTGAGGGTGGTCATTCCTGGAGCCCCACTTCTCTCTGTGGCTTCGGCCCACTACTAGTCATGGCCCGCAAGGTCCAATGGCAATATATATACATTGTGAGGAATGAGAATGGTGAGGAGATAGCTGAGGTCTCCACCTTAGAGGCTGCCTTGGCGATGGTGGGTGACAACCCTAGTGGAGGTGATGCGGGCTGCCTAATGGAACTAAATAACGGGGTCAGCCATGTCCGTGAGAGCCAAATCGGCTCTGAGGAGAGCAGCAGGGACGCCAACTCCTCTTCCTCGGGGCCTCACCAGGAGGAGCCAAGACCCTCAGCCGAGACTGTGATTCGGATTCCGAGGCGCCGTTCATCACGAAGGCGGCGGCGAACCACATTGAAGTTCACACTGGGGCAGGTTGAGGAAATGGAAAAATTGTTCAAAGAAACCCAGTACCCAGATGCGCTTGCCAGGTATGTGTCTTGCACCAGGAGCTATCCCCAACCTCCCTGTTGTCTCAGGTTGAGATGTCCTTTTGTTCTTCCAGGTCCTGGTTTCCTGTCATCCCTCCCTAAGCCACTGCTGTCTTCTCCCTAGGTGGTCGGTACAGGAGGGTGCCTTGTGTAGGGGTAAAAGTCAGTATTAGCGTGTAGTGTTGGCCCCAAACAAGTGTGCATAGTCAACAACACTCATTTCGAGTCATACTTTAATTTCTGTAAAATATAGGGACATGAGTATAGTGTGGCAAAATACTCACTAGTGTAAAGTTCACCAGTGTTAAGGATTTACACTTTGTTGGGTGACCTCCTCACCAGTAGTCTCCTCATCTTTTCAGGGACTGTGTACCTATCCATCAACTCCTTCCGGTTTCCCTTTCCCTTACCCTGGTGCTGTTTTTTAATTTAGTACAATTTGCTCAGCATACACTTTGGCATTTATTTTTAATTTTTGATAGTGTGTTAAAATTAAAATCTGTATTGTTTAGAAACTTTTATAAGAGGTGAAACCATTTCAAAAGCAAGACTAGTTCTGAGGATGAATGTTAAATGGGGGGGGGGTGAGGGAAGATAGCAATATTAAAAAAGCATAGAAATCATATATGACTTTGCAGTTCATGCAAACCACGGCATGCTAAACATTTGTGGTTTTCTTTCCACAGGAAAGAACTTGCACAAGCTTTGAATATTCCTGAAGTCAAAGTGAAGGTCAGTAAATCCAAGCAAAGACATTGAACAATCTGCAGCCTTCCTCATGTCTTGGGAAGACTTGTCCTAGGCACTTTTTTATTTAAGTTTTTTTTTTTTACATACCAACCACAGTTCCCCCTCCTTCCCCATCTCCTGCTCTCATCCCCACCCCACCCCACTCCCACATCTACTCTTCATAGACGGTAAGGCCTCCATTGTGAGTCAACAAACCTGGTACATTCAGCTGAGGCAGGACGTACTGCATCAAGACTGAAAAAGGCATTGGGTTCTTGGGGATTTCCCTAGTACCAGGTTTCTCCCTAAACCCATAATGGCTCTCTCAAGATATCTCTTTCATTGCTCTCCCTTTCCATTCCTACTCCAACTTGGCCATCCAGATCCCTCATGCTCCTATCTCCCAACCCCTCCATTCTACCCCCTACCCAGTTTACAGAGGAAATCGTATCCGTTTTCCCTTCCTGGGGTGATCCATGAATGTCCCTCTTTGGGACATTCTCTTTACCTGACTTCTCTTGGGTTGTCGATTGTAGCCTCGTTATTCTTTGCAAGAGAGGCTGATGCACTGCATCTCCAGAGAGACTGATACACTGCAGCTCTAGATAGTGATACACTGCAGCTCTAGAGAATGTTGCACTTCAACTCTAGAGTTGATGATGCACTGCATCTCTAGAGAGGCTGATGCACTGTAGCTCTAGAGACTGGTGACCTACAGCTCTAGAGACTGATGCACTGCATCTCTAGAGAGGATGATACACTACAGCTCTGGAGACTGATGCACTGCAGCTCTAGAGAGGATGATGCAGTGCAGCTCTAGAGAGGATGATACACTACAGCTCTAGAGACTGGTGCACTGCAGCTACTGAGAGAAGGTGGACACAAGACACAAGAGAAAACACACATGGTCTCCTGTTTGCACACTCTTGAGTGTGACTTTCCAAAAGCCTCATTTCTGATTTCCTCTTTCCTCTTACAAACGTAATAGATAGGCTTTAGGAATCAAACAGGGGGAACTCTGGCTTAATGTGAGACCACATGAGTCAGCCACTGGGGCTTTATTTGAGTTCATGGAGGCATCAGGATGGTAGTAGGGCTTCTGGTGTTTTGGTTGGTCTTCTATAGACTATACATCCATATTATAGGCAGGGAAAGAAAGTACATGGAGGCACAAATGCACATTTTGAGAACTTCCCAATACAATGGACCCTCATTTCACTAGGAGCCTGAGAGGATGGTGACATCTAACAGGTAACTGTGACTGTATTTCCATAGCTAGACCATATTAGGAAGACCTGATTTATGACTACTTTCCCCACACTGTTGTGGACCATCTTACTCTTTGCCTTTTGAAGAAAGATGGGCTTTAGATGTCCTGGTGACGCAGCAGGGCCTAGTGTGCCCTCTGTGCTGGACAGGATTCTGGAAATATAGGAGAAACAATGATATTATTCTTCGTCCTGATCCTGGAGAACTTTTTATAGCATGAAAGAATATACTGTTCAGATTTACCATCGGTGGAAGTCATGCTTTCAGCTGAACTCCTGGAGATGGCAAAGGTTTCAGTGTCCTGTATGTCATTAGGTTAAATTTGTCAACCTTCACAAACACTGGAGGCTGTGATGTCAAACCATTGTCCAGGCCTTCTCTGCCTACCACCTGATCGCTCTCCTGATATTCAAGCACCAACAATCCCATTGGCACCCTTGAATGCTATTTTCTTTCTAAAAATCTCTCATGCTTATTTCTGTTGATTAATTACTTCATACTGAAGATTGCTTTTACAAACAGAAAGCTGTTCCCCTCCATAGGCCTTTAAAATGTGCTAACATTTGGTGATCTACAGTCTCTGCCCAAACAAGAGGAATGTATGACTAGTGAGGAAGGTATTTTTACAGCTGATGGTCAAATGTCAGAATGAAGACTTTCCTTTACCCAGTTACCATATATTGAATTAATATCAAGGAACTGGAACAAGTTGTAATCTAAGTTTCCATCCAATAGAAAAGAAACCACTGAAGTGTCTATACTGCTGGAAAAAGACAAAATCATGGCCTATTACAGAATTTGACACACAGCTGGTATTTGCTTTTATGAGCTGAATAGAAAGTCAGTGTTATGTGTCTTAAAGTGGTTTTTATCTCTTGGCTCTGGGGTGGAAGCCAATGCTAACTCCAATCCTGATTTCCTCTAATTTTAGACATGGTTCGTCCATCGGAGAGCAGAAGAGAGGAAGAGTCAGAGGCGTGTAGTAGTACAGAGCACACGTCCTCGTATTGAGAAGGTCCTTCTTATTATCGATAGGAACGACTATCCCTAGAGTGCAATCTTTTTTCAGGACCTAGAGGCAAATCTGGTGACACATGTACTCAATGTACAGCTTCATTAAAATTCATCACTCATGTTAAAAATAAAAACATGAATTTCCAAGTTATTTAATTTCATGTGCTTTCTGGAGTTTTGTAGTATATAGATGTACACTCTTCAGGAAAGGCCATTTAAAGAAAATGACAAGTTCTGTGTTTCAGGAGTGGCATTTCAAAGTCATGAGTATTGCTTGCACAGTTGACTATTCCCTATACATGGTAATTGTGAAACAGTGGATCACTTAAGCCTTCTTGATTCAGGCCCACTTGATCCTTTGAGCAAGGGATTCAGTAGATTCCTGCAAATGGGGAATCTAAGGAGAAGGTGGGCACAGAAAGTATTGATGGTGATGATTACTTTTTATTTGGGGAGGGGTCACAACAATTCATTCTTTTTTCTTTTAATAAAAATAGATTTTTTGTCACATAATATGTCCTGATTATGGTTTCCCTTCCCCCTACTCCTCGCAGTTCCTCGGTACTTACCCTTCCATCAGGACATATCAACCTTTCTGTCTGTCATTAGAAAACAGCTCAGGTGGGTGGAAGCTACTCACAGGCCATCCTGGGTCCTCAAGACCTGGGCTGCCTAAAGAAGTTGATGGAGGTTGGGTGCCGTTATAATGAGCAAATGTCTGGTGGAGAAATGGAAGAAAAAGAGAGACAGAATGGTTCATGTGCTGTGGAAAGATGTGGAACAGAAGAACTGAAGGTGGTGAGGAGCTGCATGAGGTAGATGGCCTGATTGTCACCCAGGGAAGTGAGGATTCCTGTACCTGGGCTGCGCGAAGGGTCTTGTCTGGGTCCATGGCCTTACTACATCCAGGGTCTATGTGTTGCTATCCATGGCTCCTGCTACCATTGAAAGCCATGCATATGTCTGGGGTCTGGGCTGTCACCTGGGGCCGTGTTGGTGACCCTGGTTCATGCTGCCTCTGGGGCCATGCCAATCTGAGTGTCTGTGCTGCTACCTGGGGCCTTGGTGACATCTAGGCTATGTAGCTGCCTAGGATAATGTCTGTGTCCATGTCCTACTGTAGCCAGTGACTGTGTTAAAGTCTGTGTCCTGTGTTGCCACCTAGGCCACATGGATACCCAGGGTCTGTGGCACAACCTGAGGACTTGTTTTCCAAGCCTCCAGAGCCATGCTGATCTGAGAAGCCTATGCTACCACCTGGGGCCTAGGTGTCATCCAGGCCCAAGTAGCTGCTGAAGGCCATGTCTAGGTCCATGTCCCTATGGCAGCCATGGTCTGAGTTGATATCCATGGCTCCTGTTACCACCAATTGCAAGTAGATGTCCTAGGTCTGCTCTGCCACCTGAGACCATGTTGGTGTCCCACAGCCATGCTGCTGCTCCAGATGGCCTGTGCCACCACCTGGGGCCATTGTATGTCAGGGCCCAAGCTTCAGTCTAGGGACATCTCTGGGTCCATGGCCCCACAGCAGCCAGGGTCTAAGTTGATGTCCATAGCATCTGTTGCAACCAAAGGACATGCAAATGCCCAGGGTCTGGTTAGCCACCTCAGACTATGTTGGTGTCTGAGAGCCATGCTACTTGATGCTGAGGCTGAACTGCTCTGACTGACCTGAGCTGCCACACAGGACATGGTAACATCTGGGCCCGAGATGCTCTGGAAGACCACCTCTGGATCTGTGGTCCTGCTGTAACTGGAGTCTGTGTTGACATCTGTGGCCCATGTTACCATAGGGGGCCATGTATGATGAAATCCAAGGGCAGTGCTGAGCCACATCTGCCCTGTGTTGGCCCTAGGAAAGCTGGCCCAGCTCCTCACTAGACACTACAGCAAGAGTGCTGAACTTGACCCTCACAGGAGAGCTGGCCCCAATGACTCTGGCATGGAGAGCTGGCCCCCTGTACTTAGGAGAGTTGGCCCCACCTCTCAACACAGGCATGAGAGAGATGGCCCTGATGCCATGGGCATAGGAGAGCTGGTTCCACCTCCACCTGAGGGGGCAGTCCTAGTATCAAGGACTGACCAACTCAACTACCACCCAGGTCGATATTCAGGGCCTTGGATTGGCCCACCCTAACATCTACCCCATCTAGGACCTGCTGGAGCATGTGAAGGGACTGGTTCTGCAGATCTCCCTGACTAGGGGCTACCTTTGGATATCAGAGAGGAGTTTCAGTGAGGATCAAGTGAAGATGGTGTACCAGAAACCAGAGGCCTTGAACCAGACCAATGACTCATTACAATTTTCATTTTCGGATGGGGCTGATTGAACAAAAGGATATACTGCAGAACACAATGAGGATCCCAGTGCCACTCAAATGAATGAAGAAATGTTGAAGAGGCGGGAGAGACAAAAGAGTGAAGTGGGCTTTTTTCTTTGGGTGGTTGGTTGGTTAGTTGGTTGGTTGGTTTAGTTTGGTATATTTTTTAATTTTATTATGGGGGAGGGATGCTGAAAGGGTGAAGGGAGGATATGGAGGACTGGGAAATGAGCAGGTTTGGGGTGCATGATGTGAAATTCACAAAAATATTGTGTGTGTATGTGTGTGTGTGTTTGTGTGTGAAAACATACAGGCTTCAAAGAATAATAATAAAATAAACACACAGCAAGCTGTTGTGGTACATGCCTTTAATCCCAGCCCTCTGGAGGCAGAGGCAGGCAGATCTCTGTGTGTTCGAGGCCAGCCTGGTCTACAGTGTGAGGTCCAAGACCGCCAGGGCTACACAAATAAACCCTATCTTGAAAAACCCAAAATAAATAAATAAATACATATATACATACATACATACGTACATACAGACATACATGCATACATACTTAAAACAAAATCTAACATGTTAGAATACAACAAAATATTGTGGGTCTGGTTTGACTCAGAGTTTCCCTGTGACCATGAATAAATTTAAATTAGCACAGTCTTTATTAAATAAGAACTGGTGCCAGATGCTCATGACACCAAGACTGCAACTGAGATTGCTCCCAAGTTGAGGCTCCTGGTCACATTAGTCCAAGGCTTATAAAGTCAAAAACCACAAGATTACATGTATTCTGTCTACACATATGCATGATCTAATTTTAACATCTATATCTTGCAGTTGTCCCAGACATTGAGCAGATTAAGCAAGTTTGATTACAAAAACAGAAATAGTAGTTAGTCCTATGAGCTATTGTGTTTCTAGAACAGCACATTTTACAGGATCAGTCAGTTTAAGAACAGTCTTCAATGTCTTGGACAAACGGGGGTGGAGGGGTGGGGAGGGTGAGCTACTAGGGCACAGCTTGAACAAGCTAGGGGCTTGCATGTTGGAGGCATTTTTGTTTTGGGTCTCTCAAGCATAGTAAGTCTAATCTTTAAATGTAATGATAACCATTACATTCCCCCCTTGAGTTGTTTCATGACTCTGTGATGGATACCTGTTATTTCTAAAGCTTTTTGATAGAGGGAAACCAGTTTCCTTTAGAGCAGTATTCCAGCCTTTAGTTGAGGATAAAGGGTAAGGAACTCTCTTCTGTAACTGCCTCTCAGCTGAGATTAGGATGTTCTTGTCAGGACCCGTGAAGGCTGGAATGCAAATCCAAGGCCAATGTTAGGGGTTCAGGCAGTGGGGAGCATTCATCAGAAGCATCTGGTTTGCTGTGGAGACAGGGAGAAATCACATTGGCTGGACTGGTTCACATAAGCTTTCAGCAAGTCCAGGGCTCATGACCTTTGAAGCAGTTTGGTGTCTGCCACCGACTCCTGATGTCTGTCGGCTGAGTGGGAATCTGGTGGTACAGATGTAGAATGGGGACAGAAGTTAAAGTTTAGGAACTTAAAGGAGAATCTTAGATTTGAACTTGCCCTCAGTAATAAGCAGCAGGCAGGGAAGCTTAGGCTATTGATTGACAGGAGTACCTATCTGGAGTCCATTTGATGTGTGACATGTGGATCCAAGTTGTGTCTTTCTATAGCTTATATGGATTTTTAAAATTTACACCAGAGAACATTTTAGATACATAACTAATAACGTTGTTTCTAATATGTACGGAAATCCAAAATGTAAAACATGCAGTAGACTCATGCCTGTGACTCATAGTAAAAGCTTGAGGACTCAAAAGATATAAAATCAAACATATGAACACCTTTTCCCAAAGGGCTGAAATTGTGTATATATAAAAGAAAGAGATGTTTTTAGCACAATAAAAAGCATCTTTAACTCTATTGTTAGAAGACATCTTGACCAAGATGATGGTGAAATTACATGGCTGTTATTTTTTTAATCCTTTTTTTCTAACAAGTGTTGAATATATTGTAGTAAATTAAGGATACTCACACATACTTTTAATTATTAAGGCTTTTTGTCATAAATTTTTAAGTTAACTTTTTTGTTGTAGATTTTATAGATCTTTAACCATACTCAATAAACTAAAGAATCTTAAAATATAGAAAACGTACTTAATAGTTTTACAAACAATTTTTTTGAGAAATTGACACGTTTTTTAATTTATTTTTTAATTTTATAATTTGATTTTATTTTACATACCAACCACGGATTCCCTTGTCCTCCCTCTTCCTGCACCACCACCACCCCACCACCCCGCCATACCCCAAGCCCACTCCACTCCCCATCCCATTTCCTCCAGGGCAAGGACTTCTCTCTGGATTCAGCTCCACCTGGTAGATTCAGTACAGGCAGGTCCAGGTCTTTCTATTTTATTGATTTCAGCCCTCAATTTGATTGTTTCCTGGCATCTGTTTCTCCTGGGTAAGTTTGCTTCTTTTTGTTCAAGTCTTTCAGTTGTGCTGTGAAGTCCCTAGTGTGAGATTTTTCCAACTTCTTTTTCTTTTCTTTTTTTTTTTCTTTTTTCGAGACAGGATTTTTCTATGTAGCATTGGAGCCTGTCCTGGATCTCACTTTGAAGACCAAGCTGGACTTGAACTTACAAAGATTCGCCTGGCTCTGCCTCCCGAGTGCTGGGATTAAAGGCATGCACCACTACCGCCCAGCTTCCAACTTCTTTATGTTGTCATTTAGTGTTATGAATTTTCCTTTTATCACTGCTTTCATAGCATCAAATATGTGTGGGTATGTAGTACATTCATTTTCATTGTACTCTAGGAAGTCCTTAATTTCTTTCTTTATTTCTTCCTTGACCCATTGGTAATTCAGTTGAGTATTATTCAGTTTCATTGAGATTGTAGGCTTTCTGTAACTTTTGTTGTTGTTGAAATCTAGCTTTAAACCAAGTGGTCCAATAAGATACATGAGGTTATTTCAATTTGTTTGTATCTGTTAAGATTTGCTTTGTGAGCCGGGTGGTGGTGGCACACGCCTTTAATCCCAGCACTCGGGAGGCAGAGCCAGGCAGATCTCTGTGAGTTTGAGGCCAGCCTGGGCTACCAAGTGAGTCCCAGGAAAGGCGCAAAGCTACTCAGAGAAACCCGTCTCAAAAAACCAAAAACCAAAAACCAAAAAGCAAAAACAAAAACAAAAACAAAAAAAAAAAAAAGATTTGCTTTGTGATCAAGCATGTTGTCGATTTTACCGAAGGTTCCATGGGGTGCTGAGAAGAAGTTATATTCTTTTATGTTAGGGTGGAATATTTTGTAGATATGGATTAAGTCCATTAAAGTCATAATGTCTGTTAGTTCCCTTATTTCTCTGTTAAGTTTCTGTCTGGCCGACCTGTCCATTGGTGAGAGTGGGGTGTTGAAGTCTCCCACTACTAGTGTATGGGGTTTGATGTGTAATTTAAGCTTTAATAACGTTTCTATTGCAAATGTGGGTGCCATTGTATTTGGGGCATAAATACTCAGATTTGAAACTTCATCTTGTCAGATTTTCCCTGTGATAAATATGTAATGCCCTTCCTGATCTTTTTTGATTGATTTTAGTTTGAAGTCTGTTTTATTAGATATTAGGATAGCTACTCCAGCTTGCTTCCAAAGTCCATTTGATTGGAAACTGTTTTCCCCACTGTTTTATTCTGAGGTAGTGTGTGTCTTTGAAGTTGAGGTGTGTTTCTTGTATGTAGCAGAAGGATGGATCTTGTTTTCGTGTCCATTCTGTTAGCCTGTGTCTTTTTATAGGTGAATTGAGACCATTGATATTAATGGATATTAATGACCAGTGATATTTAATTCCTGTTTTTTTATATTTAATGGTAGTATTTCCTTTTTTGGTACTTGTTAGTGTGGGACTATCTATTGCCTGTGTTTCCATGGGTGTATCTAACTGCCTTAGGTTGGATTTTTCTTTCTAGTGATTTCTGTCTGGCTGGATTTGTGGAAAGATATTGTTTAAATCTGCTTTTATCATGGAAATTTTTGTTTACTCCATCTATGTTGATTGAGAGTTTTGCTGGGCATAATAGTCTAGGTTGGCATCCATGGTCTCTTAGTGTCTGCATAACATCTGTCTGTGCCTTTCTTGCTTTTAGAGTCTCCACTGAGAAGTCAGGTGTTATTCTTATGGGTCTGCCTTTATATGTTACTTGGCCTTGTTCCTTTGCAGTTCTTAATAATTTTTCTTTATTCTGTATGATTACTAGTTTGATTATTATGTGATGAGGGGACTTTTTTTGGATCTAGTCTATTTGGTGTTCTGTTAGCTTCTTGTATCTTTATAGGCATTTCCTTCTTGGTTGGGAATGTTTTCTTCTATGATTTTGTTGAATATATTTTCTGTGCCTTTGAGTTGGTATTCTTCTCCCTCTTCTATCCCTATTATTCTTAGGTTTGGTCGTTTCATGGTGTCCCAAATTTCCTGGACCACATCCTTCCTCCTCCTCAGCATATAATCTCACTTTTATTTTACCTAGACTCACCAGACCATCAAATAAAACAGATTCATCAACACCTTCTTGATGAATGTGCTTGTATGAATGCTAGTCATTTTTATCACTTCTGGTATGCAGATATTTTCTCTCTTGTAGGGTCTCACTGATATGGATTGAGGTACAAAAGTTAACACACAATGTGTAGTGTTGGGACACAGGGCCTATTAAGAAGTGATTAGTTCGGAAGTGGAAAACCATCATAAATGCATTAGTTATCAGAGTTTTGTCCCCTCTTGTTTTCTTCTCCTTTGGTTATCTCTTGCCTTCCTGCCTTCCAACATAGTATGACACATTAAAAAGATGCTGCCACAGAGATATTGGACTTTTCAGCCTCCAGAATGGTGAAAAATAAATTTCTTTACTTATAAAGTACCCACTGTGCAGTTTTATTTGACAGTAATACAGAATGAGCAATGACACTCATTTGAGTCCTTTTCAAGATTCTAATGCAAAGATTTACTTGCTTCTCCTGTAAGTTAAGCTTTTATCCCTTACCTGCATTTCTACCTAGATTTACAATACTTGTAAGTTCTCTCTCATCTTAAATAATATGGGAACAAAAAACAAAGTATCACAATTCTGGATATTGTTTCAGAAACATTGTTAGGACCTTCCCTGTTTAAATTACTAACAGAAATAACTATGTGCACTCAATTACCTCAATTTTGACTTTTCTATTTATTCTTTTTAATTATCTTTGTAAAAAATGTTTTCATTCTGGCCAAGCAAAAGAATGGCTTTATGTTTCTTATCCAAATCAAAAAAGTGTTTCGTGTTAATGTGAGAATAATGACACTACTAGCCTTATAAATGTTGGGTGTCAACAAAACAAGAAAATACAGGGAAAGCTCTTATACCACAAGTTAATGCAGGGCAAACTTCTAATAAATCTTCACATTTTATCACTACTACCAGAGACCATTACAGTCAATATGCTTGTCTCCTTCTAGTGCCAGAATGATAAATTTCTTTACCTAGCAAAATTTGAACTTGTTCTTTTCTACTACAATGCTTCTCCTGGTTTTTCTTTTATCCTTTTAGCCATTCTCTCAACAATATATTATCCCTCAATATGCCATTTTTTTATTTTTTTTGGCTGATACCAATTTTCTCATTAAAATTTTTGTGTGTGCTTTTTTGGGGATAGCTACTATGTAGCTCTGTGTATGTGAAATCCACAAGAGTGTGTTTAAGGGGTATCAGGGTATTATTATGATATGAAATGGAGAAATACACTCATGAATACAGGATATGGTAAATCCAGTTGCAGAGTCCTTGGGAGGCTGGAGACCAACCACACACTGTTTCACACCACCTAGCCCGATCTTCACCTCCTAAGAGAGTGTACCACTCAATTCCCTCCACTATTAAAATGTCACATAAGCAGACAGAAAGCTACACCCCAGGGTTTGAACCCCCAAAGCCATTGGTGCAACAAATTCCCACAACACTTACCCTTTTCTTCTTGTCCAAATAAGAAGGTTCTAAACCAAATACAAAACTATATACAATAAGAACAATTATCAAGTATTATCCAGGAGAGAGAAGGGGTGATAACATAACCTATCCTGAAGGATCTAAATCTTGAGCCTGATATGACCTTAGCTGAGATAAGAGAGTATTGTAACAATAACTATCTAGTCTTCACTTCCATTAAAGACCTGAGAAGGAAAATCACATTACCTGAGTAAGTAGGAAGTGCAAGGAAGCAACTTCCATAATGTACAAGGAATGACAGAGACATCTGACTGCCTGGACAGTCAGTCACCCAATATTTGTCTGCAATGTTGGGGCATCCACTTTTGGCTACAGGCCTATTTCTGACAGACCTTTTTAGAAACAGGAACATTTGAAAGACTGTCCTACCCTGTCTTGGCAAAGTGCAGCAGTCACTTTACCCTTGTTCTTGCTAGTCCTGATTGGACAGTGTACTTACTGTTAGCAGTAGAGGCAAGGGTAGTTCTTTGCCCAACAGGCCATTTATGCCAAGAAGAAGACAAATATAAGGAGTGTCTTCAATGCCTAACATCCACTCAGGAGTAGAATGGTTCTGCCAGAGCAACCAAGTCTCACATCAACAGAATTCTAAGTTATTAAAACATTTCAGTGCCATATTCTCTAGCTCTATGAAGCATTTAAAGATTACCTATCCACCTGACATATATCTCTGTATATCTAGAAAGCCTAACTAACATGTCTGTAAGTAGGAAAAGCATTGGTGACTATTGTCTTGTAATTTGTATCTACCTAAATAGTTTAAAGACAAAGAATTCACATTATAAAAGTAAACAATCTGTAAAGAGACGTATAGTATAGGGACAATGAACTCAAAATTGTGACAATATACAAAATATCTTAATCAAAGGTAGAAATTTATAGTACAGTATTACAAGAATATCCTTAATTTGTATCAATACACAAAATATCCTAAGCTGTGATAGAACAAATATACAGTATGACAAATATAATTTTACATTTGTATCAATATATGAAAATAATTCAAACACAAGTAGAAATGTATTACAATATGACAAATATAGTTTGGTATTTGTATCAATATACGAAATAACTTAAACATAAATACAAAAATAATTTTACATTTGTATCAATATACAAGAATCAATGCCAATGTAAATTATCTAAAGCTGATAGTTATTAAATGAGTTTACAGGTCTGGCTATCTTGGGTCATTTAAAAATTTTAGTTACATTGGTTTATTTATTGTGCAGATATATATATATATATATATATATATATATATATGTGGGTATATGTATGCTGGGTGTACATATAAAGTTGAATGGAAAGCTTGTGGATGTTGGTTCTCTTCTACCATGTAGGTCTGGGAGATTGAACTTGATAGATCATCAAGTTTCCTGGAAAGTGCCCTTACCCACTGAGCCATCTTGACAGCCATATTTTTCTTGTTTTTATGTTCTTCCTGGATGTTCTGTTCCCTATATCATACATTTCACTTGCCCTCCACTCATTAATTTTCGTGGTTCACAAGGAAAAGTGAAGAGTAGGAGGAAGAAGCAACAGTAGTAGAGAAGTTGGAACAGAAATAAATGGAGGAAGATGAAGCTCTGGACACAACAAAAGTATTTGGAGAAAATGTTTCCAAAAGGAAGATGTGGGAGAAAACATGAAATTAAAATGAACTGTGTATGATAAGTGCTGAAGAAGTCGTGGTGAGGTAATCCGAAGTCTGTTTAAAAAGTCAATAAATATGTCAAATGCACACCACTGTTACAGAACTCCCTAAGTAATGCCAAAACTGGTAGTTAAATCAGTACTTGGAGAAACATGTATAGTTTTATGAAAACTTCTCAAGAAAATTAATGAATGACCTGTAAACTAACTGTGAATTCAACTGAAAAGCACAGTAGAAGTACCTGTGGAGTAGGATGATGTGTCTTTGGGCATATGCCAAGGAGGGTCGTAGCTGGAACATATGATGGACTTAATTTTGTTTTCTGATGATTCTTCACACCGATTTCCAGAGTGGCTGTACAAATTCGCATTCTCAGCAACAGTGATGAGGATTCCTCTTTCTCTCCAACCCCAACAGCATCTGCTGTCAGTTGTTTTATTGATCTTAGCCTTCAGACTGGGCTAAGATGAAACTTCAAAGTTTTTTTTCATTAGCATTTCCCTAATTGCTAAGGATGATGTTTTAGTTACTTTTGTATTGCTGTGAAGAGACATGATGACCAAGGCAAAGGATTTTAAACAGCATTTAATTTGTGTCCTGCTTATAGTTCAGAGAATGAGTGCACGGTAACAATACTTTTATCTCTGTAAAGGTTAATATGGTAGACTGATATCTGTCTAGGCTGGACAAAAAATAAAGTGAAGATTATAAGTAAAAACATAGGTAAATGGGAAACAGCTACACATACTATTCAAAATAATGAAACAGTATATATAACTTTAGGCAAAAGGTTTAGAAATAAAGATTTATTAAAACATAAATGTATGTTTATAATGAAATGTTAAAATAACCATTTAATGGTCTTAAAATATCTTGATATGAAGCAAAGTCAATAAAAGCAGAGCAATTTCTTTTTCAAGGACATATTAATACGGTAACAAGAAAAACAATTTACTCAAGATATGCTTTTGAAAACAACCATTAACAGGAGAGCTATCTGATAATATGAACGCAATGACAGTTTAACAATTGAATATGTCAATGTGAATGAACACATTGACAAAAATAAAAAATACATTTTACCAAAATGTACAAATAAAAATACCTCATTGAATCCACTATCAATTATGAATAACTGAAAAATCTCATAAACCAGAGTATAAAGATGCTTCCTTATCTTAAAATAATCAATAAATTATCAACACACAGCAGCCATACTCAGTTAAAATCTTAGATACATTCCCTTTAAAGTTCTGAACAAGACAAAGTATCATATATTACAAATACTATTCTCTATTTTATGGATAGCCTATTTGAGGTTTTCCTGGTTAAATTTATGACAAACTATGAACTCAGTACATACATACCATCTAATACATGCTGTATGTACATACGTACAACACAATCACGTGCATGCATGCACACACACACACACACACACACACACACACACACTCACACATACACACACATATTATTTTCTAAACTGTTTTAGTGAGAATGTCTTACAAAATCTGATTGGAATTGTTCCCTGAGACAGAGTCTGCCAGCACCTGATTGGATTAAGAGGTGAGTCTTCATCCTCATACTCGAACACCCCAGTCTCTAGGCTTTGGGCCCAGGGGCACAACCCGGCGCCTCCACACCATCATCCATTGCAGTTCCAGTTTCAGGCCAGTTGGCAGGCAGACCTCCTGCAGATAGGTCAGACTAACACCATCCCTCATCAGACACTGTAACTCAAAAAACCCACCTCCCCCAAATCCCACCCACCCTCCCAGACTGCAACTGTACTCTGAGATAGAGCCTGCCAATGACAATTGGACTCAGAGGTCAGTCTTTGTCTAGATGGTGCCCAGGAGCACAAACCTGTGCCCCCACACCACCACCCAGTGCAGTCCTAGTCTCAAGCCAAGGCAGGCCTCCTGCAGACAGGTCGGACTACCACCATCCCCCACTGGACCCTGTAATCCAAAAGCCCCACCTCCCCCAAATCCCACCCACCCACCTAGACTGCAACTACTCCCTGAGACAGAGCCAACTAGCACCCAATTGGACTAAGAAGTGAGTCTTTATCCTCATACCTTAACACCCCAGCCCCTAGGCTTTGGGCCCATGGGCAAAACCCTGAAGCCCTACATCACCACCCATTGCAGTCCCAGTTTCAGGGCAGTCAGCAGGCAGGCAGAACTACTGCAGACAGGTCAGATTACCATCATTCCCCACCAGACCCTGTAATCCACAAGCCTCACCCCTCCCAACCCACCCACACACCAAGATTGCAGCTACTCCCTGAGACGGAGCCCACAAGTACCAATTGGACTAAGAGCTGCTCTCTCAGACAGAGTCCATCAGCACCATTTAGACCAAGAGGTCCCACTGGACCAAGAGTATCGATCAGACCAGAGAGGCTCCCTCAGACACAGACACCACTTGCACCAAGTGGAGAAAGAGATAGGTAGAAGACAAGTGCAGAAATACAGTCAACAACATAAAAACCAATGGCTCCATCAGAACATACATCAGCAAGACCTGAACATCCCAACACAGAAGAAACAGAAGAAATCGACCTTAAAATGACCTTAAGAAGATGATAGAGATCTTTAAAGAGGAAATGAAAAGTTCCCTTAAAGAACTCATGGAAAAGTCAAACAAAAAATGGAAGAAATCAGTAAATACCTGAAAGAAAGCCAAGAGAAAGCAATTAAAAAATTGAGGGAAACAGTTTAAGACATGAAAACTGAGACAGAGACAATAAAGAAGACACAAACTGAGGAAATGCTGGAAGTAGAAAATCTGAGAAAATGAACAGGAACTACAGATGCAAACATAACCAACAGATGGAATGAAAAAAAAATAAAATATACACTATCCCACAGCTAAAATTGACTGTGGATTTACTGCCCTTCAAATCTTCTTCATTGCTGTGTGGCTGCCTTGCATACAGATGCCATTATTGAAGACACTGAATTCCTTGGGACTGGAACTACAGACAGTTGCCAGCTGCTATGTGGGTGCTGAGAATTAATCCTGGGTCCTCTGGAAGAGCTGATAGTGTATATAACCATGGAGTCATCTACACAGCACCATCTAGTGTTTTTTTGTTTTTTATGTCTTTTGGATATTAGTCCTCTATCAGACATGAGGTTGGTAAAGACTTTTTCCCAGCCTGTATGCTGCTGCTTTGTCTGAAATATGGTGTTCTTTGTATTACAAAAGCTTTTCAGTTTCACGAAATTCCATTTATTAATTGTTGAATTTAATGCCTGTGCACTAAGTTAATAGTGTTCTGTTCAGAAAGTCTTTTCCTGTGCCAGGGAATTCAAGGCTATTCCCACAAAGCTTGTGCCATTAGCCAACCAATATCCAGTTTGATTTAAGACCCACTCCATGAGACAGAACCCACACCCAACACTGCTTGAGTGACCAAGAACCAGAGACTAGATTGTCCCGGGACTTAGAAGAAAACCAAACACTACTCTTCTAACAAAGGAGGCAATAAAATGACTCCCAATGACATTAAGTTATACTCATAGACCAGTACGTTGCTCAGCCACCATATGAGAAGCTTCCTCCTGTGACAGATGGGAACAAATACAGAGAGCCACAGCCAGACAATATGTGGGGTACCAGAGACCTTGAAACACTCAGCCTTAAATGGAATGTGTCCATCAGACCCCTTCTCTCAGGGCTCAGGGAACCCTGCAGAGGATAAGAGGGGAAGTGTGTAAGAGCCAGAGGGGGTGGAGGACACCAAGAAAAGAAGGCCTCTAAATCAAAATGATCAATGCACATATAAACTCACACAGACCAAGGCAGCATGAGCAGGGTCCACATGGGTCTGCACCACATGGGGTCCTTGAGCTGAAAGACAAAGTGGACACATACCCCCATCCCTAACCCAGAAGCTTTCTCTAATTGGGGAAACAAACTATTCTCAATGATAGGCCACATGTCCAGCAGTAGATGGTCAAATTGAAAGGAACTCAAGGGCACCTTTGAAGGTTCCTTGTCTTATAATGTCTTATCACATTTTTTTCTTCTTCTGATTTTTTTCTTTAATTTTATGTTCTTAAAGATGTTTTACTTATTATTTTTAATTTTCTCTCTCTTTTTTAACCCCAAAGGTCCTTTGCATAGATATTATGGTTCCTAGTTTAGTGTTTTTATGGGATTTCTGAGTATGTGAGCAAGCAGCTCTTTGTCTGCATGTTTTTTGTGCCTTTTCATGAGCTCTTTTCCTTCAATTCATTGATTTTGTCCTATTCTGAAAACTGTATGTTTTCTAATGAGAGGCAGAAAGGGAGTGCAGCCAGATGGTAGGGAAGGTGGGGAGAAACAGGGAGAAATAGATGTAGGGGAAACAGTAATCAGAATATATATTATGTGAGAAAAAAATATCCATGGTCAATTAAAGAAAAGAAATGCCATAGGGAAAAAAAACTTGCTTAATTGCTCAGAAAATGTATCTTGAAGTGGGATCCTAGATCCTGCTGTAGATAAACTTATATATAACAGTACACTGACACAGCACAGCACAGGTTCTGGCCACCGGGCAGGTTCCCTTCTAGCCCCACCGGGAAGGATCCCCTTTTCCAAGACCCCTGGCAGACCCTGCAGTCTCCACGCCCTGCCCCCACGCCCATCCGCCCGAGCCCCAAGCCTCTTCCTGAGACTTAGAGGCCGGCCCCCAGCTCCCATCTTGCCCCAGACTTCCCTTCTGAAGCACAGGTGAGTCCCCTAGCTTGCCCCAGACGCCACCCCTGGGCACCAGCCACTCCAGGGAGGACCTGCCCAACTTGGCCCCAGGTTCTGGCCACCGGGCAGGTTCCCTTCTAGCCCCACCGGGAAGGATCCCCTTCTCCAAGACCCCTGGCAGACCCTGCAGTCTCCACGCCCTGCCCCCACACCCATCCGCCTGAGCCCCAAGCCTCTTCCTGAGACTTAGAGGCCGGCCCCCAGCTCCCATCTTGCCCCGGACTTCGCGTCTGGAGGAGAGAGAGAGAGAGAGAGAGAGAGAGAGAGAGAGAGAGAGAGAAGAGAGCTCCCATCCTCCCCTGGACTTCCCTTCTGGACAAGAGCTCCCATCCTGCCCCGGACTTCCAATTTGGACAAGAGAGCTCCCATCTGGACAAGAGAGAGAGACTTCCTGAATCTGTCAGCTCTGTCTGAACCAAGTGTGCGGATAAGGCCAAGAACGAACCACAAGGAGATGGGCAGACGTCAAGGCAGAAACACATACAACAAAATGAATAGCAATACAGCATCACCAGGCCCTAGCCCTCCTCCAACACCTAGACCTGAACCTCAGAAATTGGAAGAAGCAGAAGAAAATAGCCTTATGAATGTCATCATGAAGAAGCTAGAGGCTCGTGTAGAGGAAAAGACAAAAAAATGTGAAGAACGTTGTAAACAACTAGAGGAAACGGCAAACAAATTAGAAGAAATCAATAAAGTCCTGGAAGAGAACAATAAAATACTGAAAGAAAATCAAGAAAAATCAATGAAACAAATGAAGGAAACAGTCCAAGACCTGAAAAGGGAAATAGAAAAAATGAAGAAGACACAAACAGAGGGAATGCTGGAAATAGAAAATCTGAGAAAACGATTGGGAACTTCAGATGCAAGTATAATCAACAGAATGAAAGAGATGGAAGAGAGGATCTCTAGCGTTGAAGATACAATAGAAGAAATAGATTCATCAGTCAAAGAAAACACTAAAGCCAACAAAGTCATGAACCAAAATGTCCAAGAAATTTGGGACACCATGAAAAGACCAAACCTACAAATAATAGGGGTAGAAGAAGGAGAAGAATACCAACTCAAGAGCACAGAAAATATATTCAACAAGATCATAGAAGAAAACTTTCCCAACTTAAAGAAGGAAATGCCTATGAAGATACAGGAAGCCTATAGAACACCAAATAGACTAGACCCCAAAAAAAAAGTCCCCTCGCCACATAATAATTAAACAGTTAAACGTACAGAATAAAGAAAGAATATTAAGAGCAGCAAAGGAAAAAGGCCAAGTGACATATAAAGGCAAACCTATCAGAATAACACCCGATTTCTCAATGGAGACTTTGAAAGCCAGAAGGACCTGGACAGATGTAATGCAGACACTAAGAGACCATGGATGTCAGCCTAGACTAATATACCCAGCAAAACTTTCAATCATCAGAGATGGAGTGAACAAGACATTCCATGACAAAGCCAGATTTAAACAATATTTATCCACAAACCCAGCCCTACAGAAAGCACTAGAAGGAAAATTCCAACCTAAGGAAGTCAGATACACCTTGAAAACACAGGCAATAGATAAAGCCACAGCAGTAAACCCCAACGAAGAAAAGTACACACAAATCACCGCCAAAAAATAACAGGAATGAACAATCACTGGACATTAATATCCCTCAATATCAATGGACTTAACTCACCTATAAAAAGACATAGGCTTACAGAATGGATACGAAAGCAGGACCCATCTTTCTGCTGCATACAAGAAACACATCTCAAATTCAAAGATAGACACTACCTAAAAATAAAAGGCTGGGAAAAGACTTTCCAATCAAACGGTCTTAAGAAACAAGTGGGTGTAGCCATCCTGATATCCAGCAAAATAGACTTCAAACTAAAATCAATCAAAAGAGATCAAGAAGGGCATTACATACTCATCACAGGAAAGATGCACCAAGATGAAGTCTCAATTCTGAACATTTATGCCCCAAACACAAGGGCACCCACATATGTAAAAGAAACATTATTAAAGCTTAAATCACATATAAAACCCCACACATTAATAGTAGGAGACCTCAACACCCCACTTTCACCACTGGACAGATCTCCCAAATCGAAACTTAACAGAGAAATAAAGGACTTAACTGATGTCATGACTCAAATGGACTTAATCGACATCTACAGAACATTCCATCCTAACAAAAAAGAATATACCTTCTTCTCAGCACCCCATGGAACCTTCTCTAAAATCGACCACATACTTGGTCACAAAACAAATCTAAACAGATACAAAACAATTGGAATAACCTCCTGTGTTCTATCAGACCACCATGGTCTAAAGTTAGATTTCAACAACAACAAAAACTACAGAAAACCTACAATCTCATGGAAACTGAACAATACCCACCTGAATCACCAATGGGTTAAGGAAGAAATAAAGAAAGAAATTAAAGACTTCCTAGAGATCAACGAAAATGAAGACACCACATATCCAAACCTATGGGACACTATGAAAGCAGTACTAAGAGGGAAATTCATAGCACTAAACGCCCACATAAATAAGCTGGAGAAATCTCACAAGTGACTTAACAGCACACTTGAAAGTTCTAGAACAGGAAGAAGCAAAGTCTCCCAGGAAAAATAGATGCCAGGAAATTATCAAAGTGAGAGCTGAAATCAATAAAATAGAAACAAAGAGAACAATACAAAAAATTAATGAAACAAAGAGTTGGTTCTTTGAGAAAATCAACAAGATAGACAAGCCCTTATCCAAATTAACCAAAAGACAGAGAGAGAGCATCCAAATCAACAAAATCAGAAATGAAAAGGGGGACATAACAACAGACATTGAGGAAATCCAGAGAATCATCAGGTCATACTTCAAAAACATCTATTCCACAAAACTGGAAAATATAAAAGAAATGGATAATTTTCTGGATAGTTACCACATACCTAAATTAAATCAAGACCAGATAAACTATTTAAATAGTCCAATAACCCCTAACGAAATAGAAACAGTCATTAAAAGTCTCCCAACCAAAAAAAGCCCAGGACCAGATGGTTTCAGTGCAGAATTCTACCAGATCTTCAAAGAAGAGTTAATACCAATACTCTCTAAATTGTTCCATACAATAGAAACAGAAGGAACATTACCAAACTCCTTCTATGAGGCTACAATTACCCTGATTCCCAAACCAAACAAGGATACAACAAAGAAAGAGAACTACAGACCGATCTCCCTCATGAACATTGATGCAAAAATACTCAATAAAATACTGGCAAACAGACTCCAAGAACACATCAAAACAATTATCCACCATGATCAAGTAGGATTCATTCCAGGGATGCAAGGATGGTTCAACATACGAAAGTCTGTCAATGTGATACACCATATAAACAAACTCAAAGAAAAAAACCACATGATCATCTCACTAGATGCTGAAAAGGCATTTGACAAGAACCAACACCCCTTCATGATAAAGGTCTTGGAGTGATCAGGAATACAGGGAACATACCTAAACATAATAAAGGCAATTTACAGCAAGCCAACAGCCAACATCAAATTAAATGGAGAGAAACTCAAAGCAATTCCACTAAAATCAGGAACGAGGCAAGGCTGTCCGCTCTCCCCATACTTATTCAATATAGTACTTGAAGTTCTAGCCAGAGCAATAAGACAACATAAGGAGATTAAGGGGATACAAATTGGAAAGGAAGAAGTCAAGCTTTCCCTATTTGCAGATGACATGATAGTATACTTGAGCAACCTCAAAGATTCCACCAAGGAACTGATACAACTTATAAACACCTTCAGCAATATAGCAGGATACAAGATCAAGTCAAAAAACTCAGTAGCCCTCCTATATACAATGGACAAAAAAGCGGAGAAGGAAATCAGAGATACATCACCCTTTACTATAGCCACAAATGACATAAAATACCTTGGGGTAACACTAACCAAGCAAGTGAAGGACCTATATGACAAGAACTTTAAGTCCCTGAAAAAAGAAATTGAGGAAGATGTCAGAAAATGGAAAGATCTCCCATGCTCATGGATAGGCAGAACTAACATAGTAAAAATGGCAATCTTACCAAAAGCAATCTACAGATTCAATGCAATCCCCATCAAAATACCAACACAATTCTTCACAGACCTGGAAAGAATAATACTCAACTTCATATGGAAAAACAAAAAACCCAGGATAGCCAAAAGAATCCTGTACAATAAAACAACCTCTGGAGGCATCACGATCCCTGACTTCAAGCTGTACTATAGAGCTACAGTAATAAAAACAGCTTGGTACTGGCATGAAAACCGACATGTGGACCAATGGAATCGAATTGAAGACCCTGACATTAATCCGCACGACTATGAACAAATAATCTTTGACAAAGAAGCCAAAAGTGCACAATGGAGAAAAGAAAGCATCTTCAACAAATGGTGCTGGCAAAACTGGATATCAACATGTAGAAGGCTGCAAATAGATCCATATCTATCACCGTGCACAAAACTTAAGTCCAAGTGGATCAAGGACCTCAACATAAATCCAGTTACTCTGAACCTGCTAGAAGAGAAAGTAGGAAGTAGTCTTGAACGCATTGGCATAGGAGACCACTTTCTAAATAGAACACCAGTAGCACAGACACTGAGAGAAACAATCAATCAATGGGACCTCTTGAAACTGAGAAGCTTTTGTAGGGCAAAGGATATGGTCAACAAGGCAAAGCGACAGCCTACAGAATGGGAAAAGATATTCACCAATCCCACATCTGACAGAGGACTGATATCCAGAATATATAAGGAACTCAAGAAATTAGACATCAAAATGCCCAACAGTCCAATTAAGAAATGGGCTATAGAACTAAACAGAGAATTCTCAACAGAGGAAACTCAAATGGCTGAAAGACATTTAAGGAATTGCTCAACATCCCTAATCATCAGGGAAATGCAAATCAAAACAAATCTGAGATACCACCTTACGTCTGTCAGAATGGCTAAGATCAAAAACACTGAAGACACCTTATGCTGGAGAGGATGTGGAGCTAGGGGAACTCTCCTCCACTGCTGGTGGGAATGCAAGCTTGTACAACCACTTTGGAAATCAATATGGCGCTTTCTTAGAAAATTGGGAATCCATCTCCCCCAAGATCCAGCTATACCACTCTTGGGCATATACCCAAGGAATGCTCAACCACACCACAAGAGCACTTGTTCAGCTATGTTCATATCAGCATTGTTTGTAATAGCCAGAACATGGAAACAACCTAGATGCCCTTCAACTGAAGAATGGATAAACAAAATGTGGTACATATACACAATGGAATACTACTCAGCAGAGAAAAACAATGACATCATGAGGTTTGAAGACAAATGGATGGATCTAGAAAAAAATCATCCTGAGTGAGGTATCCCAGACTCAGAAAGACAAACATGGTATGTACTCACTCATAGCAGGATACTAGATGTGGAACAAGGATGACTGGACTGCTACTCACATCACCAGGGAGGTTACCTGGAAAACAGGACCCCAAGAAAGACACAGGGATCCCCCAGTGACAGAGAAATGGAATGAGATCTACATGAACAGCCTGGACATGAGTAGGGGTAGTGAAGGGCGAGGGTCGAGGGAAAGAGAGCTTGGGGGAGCAGGAGATCCCAGCTGGATCAACAACAGAGAGGGAGAACAAGGAATAGGAGACCATGGTAAATGAAAACCACATGAGAATAGGAAGAAACAAAGTACTAGAGAGGCCCACAGAAATCCACAAAGATACCCCCACAACAGACTGCTGGCAATGGTCGAGAGACAGTCCGAACTGACCTACTCTGGTGATGGGATGGCCAAACACCCTAATTGTCGTGCTAGAAACCTCATCCAACTACTGAGGGATCTGGATGCAGAGATCCATGACTAGGCCCCAGGTGGATCTCTGGGAGTCCAATTAGCGAGAATGAGGAGGGTTTATATGAGAGAGAATTGTTGAGACCAAGGTTGGATAAAGCACAGAGACAAATAGCCAAACGAACCGAAACACATGAAATATGAACCAATGGCTGAGGGGTCACCAACTGGATCAGGCCCTCTGAGTGGGTGAGACAGTTGATTGGCCTGATCTGTTTGGGAGGCATCCAGGCAGTGGGACTGGGTCCTGTGCTCATTGCATGAGTTGGCTGTTTGAAACCTGGGGCCTATGCAGGGTCGCATGGCTCGGCCTGTGAGGAGAGGACTGGACCTACCTGGACTGAGTCTACCAGGTTGATCTCAGTCTGCAGGGAAGGCTTTGCCCTGGAGGAGATGGGAATGGGGGGGGAGGGCTGGGGGGAAGGTGAGGGGGGCGGGAGGGGGAAGAAGAAGGGAATCTGTGGCTGATATGTAGAACTGAATTGTATTGCAAAATAAAAATTAAAAAAAAAAAAGAGTACACTGCTATAGCTCTCCTTTTTATAAACATGAATGGTTTTTCTTTGGGCCGGATCCCCTTAAGCACTAGCAAGGGTCTTGATTTCATGGCTAAAGAATTTGTCCTGTGTTCTCTCAGTTCCTGGGTGAATTACTTCCGGGACTGGTTTATGTTCCCATAGCAACAGGATGCATGTGCACAGAGAAAACCAAAGAATGCCGAAATGTTCTACATATTTTCAAAAAAATTTAAATATTAAAAGTAAAATTTCTAACAGAAGTTTTAGAGAAGGGAAAGAGAAAAACCAGGAGATCCAAGGAACTGTTCAACTTGAGAAAATGCATCTTGATGACAAAAATCATTGCTATCACTTAGAGAGAGTATAAGGAGTCAGCAGGGAAGGAAGTGAGCCAGGCCATGGTGGTCTGGAGAATCTTGCAGCCTGACTGACTATCAGCCAGAGTGTGTCTTTATTTATACAGAAGTTAGTTAGCAGGGATACATTCATGATGTTCCAAAACATAGATCATTTCAAAATTTTTGGTTTTGGACATGTGTTTCACTTCCTTTTGCTCATCTTTTAGTCATCATTAATAAACTATGACAGAAAAGAGTTATTATTTCCAATCATTTTCCCTCAAGTTTTGACATCATTAATAAAGAGAGTTATCATTCTTACTCACTAACCTCATAACCCAATTTTTGAGAATCTAGAGGCATATGACAGCCTGTGCTCAGGCTGGTTGCTTTGTTTGCTTCAAGGACACTAGACCAAAACAAAATGTCCAACCACCCTGGGCATTTTGCCATGTCTCAAGCAGTGTATTATTAACTCTTAGTGGTCAGAGTACCCAGGAAAAGTCTTCAGGCAAAGATGCTGCAGTTACTACTCAAATTCTGACATAATACAATCAATGTTCACATTTATATCCTTATAAATTTGTCTATATGTCTAATCCTGGCATTCTGTTGTTCCTTGGTCATATGACATTATAGTGGCTCTACATGAGCTGACTTCTAAGAGAGGGAGGTCCTAACACCTCATACTTTTATCATCTTTCCACTCCATACTTTGCTCATCAATATGTCTCTGTGTAGGGCAGAGTTGTATGCCACGTAATTGTCTGAGTGTACAGTGGGAAGAGGCTTGTAATCTGAACTGCAGACAGTTCCTCTAGCCCACCAAACCTTGTTGACATTTTTAATTGTATTTTGTTTTGAATATCTTGTTCCTGTGTAAGTACAGGGACAGATGATTCAAGAATGTCTCATAGCCTCATGAAGAGACCTCTGGCAGACTGCTGTTATCTGGTAGCCAGCAAAATGCCCACCCTGACAGCCTTGTGCAGAGGCCTGGTACACTGGAGTTGGCCCAGGTACATTGGTGGGCTGCAATCCCTCCTACACAAGAGCAGGCTATCTGCCTAATTGCTTCCTTGTTCCCAGTTTCCAGCATAGTCCTCTGCCCACAGGAACACATCCAGCACTAAAAAGGCCAACCTCAGAGGCCCTCAGGGATCCCAACTCAGTAATAGGAGGTACTGGTGGCAGTATAGAACCGTTCAAACAGGCAGGAAGACCAGGAAGTGTGCACGGGACAGAGCCTCAGAGTTAAATTAGAAAGTAGACATGCCAGAAATAAAACCAGAAGGAACAAAGGTGGACCAAGGAACACTGTTTGGTGACAACTCAAATGGAATATGAGGTCGGAGAAGGGGAGTATTGGGCTCCTGCAAAGTCAGAAGGGTGGTGGGCAGCTGTGGGCAGTGTCTGAGAAGAGAAGCAGCAGAGTCAGGGTGGCATTTTGGAAAGATCACCCTGACTGCACTTGTGGGAGCATGATGTTTATGGTCTGTAAAATCATCTAGCCTCAGGTCAGACTTTGGCCTATGGGGTAAATTCTCCAATGTAGGATACCAAGGCCCTTCCCAGCTTTTTGTTTAGACATAATTCTGCAGTGAGTATCACAGCCAAATCAACACACTCTAAGTCATTATAACCAATTTCTGCTAGTAAGGATTCTTCATTCTCCATGGGAGTCACTGAAGAAGTTGAATGTTCTTACCACCCCACCAGGGGACTATCTGAGAGCTTGTTATGCCAGCCTGAGCTTGCATCCAGGAAGAACAGGCCCCTCTCAGAGAGCACCAGGGGAGTATATGTGGTCAACTGTCTACACAGCAGAACCATTTTTGCTGATCTTTGAGCCCCACAAAGGCACATTTAGGGTCCTGGAGATTTTACAAGGGCCCAGGTTTCCTTCTGTACACTAGACCCTGGTTAGCCAGGCTGATATACATGAGAAATCCCCACCACTGTCCTGCAGTCTCCCTGACTTCTGTACTGATTCACAGTCAGTAATGCTCACAGCATGCTCTCATCTGCTGCACAGTCTTCTGACTTCTCAGTGGCCTTTCTCCTGGGCCCTGCTGGGTACCCCCAGCTCCAACCTCCTTCTTGGGGCTCATATTTTTTTGGTGTTTCAAGACAGGGTTTCTCTGTGTAGTTTTGGTGCCTATCCTGGATCTTGCTCTGTAGTCCAGGCTGGCCTCGAACTCACATTGATCTGCCTCCCTCTGCCTCTCAAGAGCTGGGATTAAAGGCGTGCTCCACCACTGCCTGGTGAGGCTCATAATTGGTACATCTTTCTTCCCAACCTTGACTCCTTTCCACTGGAGAATTGCCCCAGCTTGTCTTCAGACCATCTCCTGGCCACACCTCTACCATCTCTATGAGAGCTGCCCTTCCCTGGAGCTCACTTCAACCACCCTACCCTCTCCTTCCTCAGGATACTATCCTTCTAGATGTCTTCCCACCCAGCTCCCAGTCCTGGACTCCCTCTAAATCAACCCTTGTCTCTCTCTACCATGTGTCTCTTACAAACAGCAGGAAGAGTCCTTACTGAGTCCCTGTAGGATGACACCTATAAACAGGGAAAAGACCTATGGCCTGGATACAGCAAGAATGCTCCAGGGCCTGTTGCTGGGATACAACATACCAGAGGGGTTAAGCAAGAACACTCCAAGTCATGTGGCTGTTTGAAAGACTGAAGGGATGATCCCTGACCTGTCCACTCCTTTCCTGGTTCACAGAGGGCCTGACTCTTCATTATTTCTACACAAGACACCAGTATACACACAAAAAAGAGACAGGGAGACAAGAGGGAGAGAGATAGAATCAGAGAAGGAGAGAGAGAGACAGAGACAGAGACAGAGACAGAGAGAAAGAGACACAGAGAGACAGAGAAAGACAGAGACAGAGAGATAGAGAGAGAGAGCAGCTGCAGTTCAGATGAGCCAGGTGGCAGCCTCTGACTTTCCTGCCAAAGACATGATTATCACTTGGTGGCTTGAAAGCTCAGGCCATGGAGTGCTGAGCAGAGAAAGGACATAGTGAGCTGTGACCAAGTGGGCAGTGCAGTGGTCAGTGTATCCTGTCCTATGAGCCACAAAAGCCTTGTGGGAGAGCCAACCTGGGCACAGCTGGTTCATGGAATGTCAGGTGTCCCTAAATATGCTGACGACGGGTTTGTGGAAGATGACTCCAATCTAGGAAAGCTTCCCCATTTATTATTCTTTCTGTATGTGACATGATGTCATACGCAGGTAAAAGCTCATCAAAGAATTCATTCCCTGTCAATTATGTTTCTTCTTTTTTCTTTAAGAAATTTTTTATTCATTTTACATACCAACCACAGATCCCCTTCACATCTCTCCTCACAATTCCCCCAGCATTCCCCCCAGCAACATACCTCCCTATGCCCACCTCGAAAGAGGTAAGGCTCCCATGGGGATTCAGCAAAGCCTGGTACATTCAGTTGAGGCAGGACCAAGCCCCTCCCCTCTGTACCAAGGCTGTGCAAGGTGTCCCATCATAGGTAATGACCTCCAAAAAGCCCCCACATGCACCAGGTATAGATCCTGATCCCACAATTATGTTTCTTCTTAGAGCTGATAAATTGCTTCTAAAATTGCTCATTTGAATTATCTCAACACTCTTCAAGGAAAACTTAATATTGTCTTGGGTTTTAGTTAATCAGTGATCCAAGATTTTTTTTTAAATTGTGCTCATCAATAAAAACTTAGAATTCATTTGTGTTTCCTTTCTCAGCAGTAACTACCTTTGGGAAACGTTTTGACCACTTTCATCACATGCCTTAAACTGAAGCAGTGGTTCTCAACTTGGGTAATGCAGCCACTTGTAACTTTGGGGTCCACAGACCTTAACTAAGACCATTGGAAAACAAAGATATTATATTGTGACTCATAACAATAGCAAAATCACAATTAGGAATTAACAACAAAAATGGTTGGGATCACCACAGCATGGGCAACTATATTAAAGGGCTACAGCATTAGGAAGGTTGAGAATCACTGACCTAAAGCATTGAGCATGTAACTAAACAAGAAGGAGCCACAAGATTGCATTAATGCATTTCAATCCTAGAGAGTCCCTCACAGAAGACAACTTAAAAGAAAATCACCCAGAGCAGTAATTGGGCTCATGATTCACTGCTGTTCTACAGCAAAAGCTGCTTATGGGTACAGGTTTCCTGTCAATGCAGTGATATGTAAGATTGGGCTACTACATCGCAGCAGGCGAGCAGCAGACATCCTAAGGAGTCAACAGAGTAGAGTCCCTTCCCCAGGTTCAAGATGGGGACAGCAGAGTCAAGAGGAACAAGGGTAAAGGCAGAGATGGGTGCTGGTTTCCAGACTCACATAGATAACAGCTTGGAGCAGAGCAGGCCTTGGTGTTTACCTGTGTTAGCTACTCCCATAGTGCACTCCACAGCTCCTCTGGGTTACACAGCAAGCATCCATCTTTTAGGGTGCTGAATCAACCCACAGAGAGGAAATCCCTGCCCATCACTCTTTGCTAAGCCCTTGGAGCAAACTGCCAGAAAAAAAAGAATACACCCAGTGTCCTGTGAGCTCTGTAGAAAGAGGAGGAAATGAACAGTTTCTGGGGCACCCTGAATGCATGATTGCTTACCTCCACTAACCCTGTAAACAGCATCTTGGGAAATTTATCACAGAATCTGGGGTTGGTATGGATGCAGGAGTTAGGTCTCTGTCCTTAGTAAGGAAAAAGCACTCACATTCAAATTTCTAAGTTGCTCGCATATGTTGCAGGGATGCTAGGGATAAAGGAGGGTTGATTTGAAACAGCCAAGCCAGGAACACCAAAGATGAGACACAAAGAGTTTCTGCGATCAGTAGGACAGTCAAGCCTTCTCACACTGGTAAAGACAGGGCTCCCGTCTAGGGTGGGCAGTCCAACCAGGCCACCAAGTCCTTCAGGAAAGCACCCATGGTACTATTGTCTCCTAAAATAGCCTAGCTTCTCCAGCAGCTAGTTGTGAGAGTGAGTCTGTGTCTAAGAAAGCCTCCCATTTCGGTGTTTCAGGGAAGCCTTTCACAACGACCCAGGAGATAAGGAGAAGAGGAAGGACAGTTGCAGCTGCTTCTTGGTGACTGTGAGAAGAAAGCTGAGTATAATTAAAAGCACCTGGGACAGCTGAAATGTCAGAGGACACAAGACCATGCAGTGGCTAATGGTGACCAGACTGTTAAGGCCCTCAACTCACAAAGCCATAGTCAGGGATGGATAAAGGGGCCTGTGGTGGGAGGGGGTTGAGCCACCCTTGACTCGGTGGGCAATAGGTGAACAGAACAAGATCATCCCCTTGGTGTGGGCTAGACAATGTGGACCGTGGGCCCTCCAGTGTCTCAGCATATGCTATCCCAGAGAACTAACCCATCTCCTAACAATTACCTCAGCCATTGTCCAGAATCTGCCATGATCCTATTGAAAACAAAAACCACGAAATGACAGAGCTCAGTGGCTCTTTTAAATTTTGGGAATGTCACCTACTCTGGGGAGTCTCTCTAACTTTTCCTCAGTTCTGCCCCTTCCTGCAATGATTCTTTGTAGAGCTTGAATCCAGAATTGCTTACTCCTCCTGCCTTTAACCTTCACAGCTGTGAGACAGGTTGGGAGCCAGTACCCAGGGTTGATCTTTGATGCCCTCAGGTATCTGGGTCACCCTAGACCTTGGTCAAGCACAGCTGGGTAGAGAAAGGTCTCCATCAGAATGAGCTTGTGAACAACGATGGAATTCAGCCCTATTGGGAGCACAGTCTCTCAGGAGGATCGTGCCCTGGCCTACCCACATATTTGCCATCATACAGGGCTCTTCAAGACAGCACAACCAAGATTGGGGCATTTTGTTTGAAGGACATTTGCATAATTTAATAAAGTGATTTAGCTGTGCTCAAGGGCCTGCTGAGTTTGAAAAGGTCTTTTTGTTACTCTCTGTGACTGAATTTGGACAGTCTAGCATTACCCAAAACTAGAGGTGTCAGCTAAGCAGCAAACCAGAGCCACAGGTTCCGCACCCCCACCGCACACACTCACTGCAGTTTTTAAAGTACTCCCTGCTCTTTGCAGCCCTAAAGTGCTTCAGGCTAAGCACCTCAGAGGACAAGCCCACAGTCACTGAGGCTGTGCAGGCCAGAATGTGTGATTGGACACATTGTAATTACGTAGAGTCTCCAGAAGACAAGCCTTCCGGGTTAAGAGTCACAGCTGTACCTCTGGCGTCAGACCGTGAGGACACGGCTTTTAAGTCTTCGGAACTCGGGTCTCATTGAAAGATTCCTGGCATGGAGTCTCGCCAGGGCTGCTGCCACATTTTCACCAGGATGCTGTGTCTAGGAGCTAATGAAGACCAGGAACAACAGCATGGTCAGTAAAATGGTTCTGACTCCACTTGAGCGAAGTCCGGGAAGCAAATTTGGTGGAAAGGCCAGTGGCCAGGCACTTCGATTACCCGGCTCTGCCTGTGGGCCCTCTCCAGGCTTTCCAATGATCCATGGGCCACGATGCTCAGATCTTTATCTTTATGTTTTTCTCTCTTGCAGGTGGGAATGCAGTGGTCCTGAAGGCTGGAGAGGAAGGAGGCAAGAAGGAGCTTGTAGAGAGCGAGCTTGCTCAGGGTGAGCTTGATCAGGGCGAACTTGCTCTGGGCGAACTTGCCCCAAGCAAGCCTGCTCAAGAAGAGCTTGCTCAGTCCGGTCTTACTCAGGAAGCCACAGGAGTGGTAGAGGCGGGAGAAAACGAAGAAGAAGAAATGGAAGGAGGTCATTCTGGCGATGGTAGTTCTGGCCCCATGAAAAAGGGGACCCAGGCTGAAGGTGGCCATGGCAGAAGTGTTCCACAGCAGCCTCAGCAAGAGGCGGCAATGCCTGAGGGCACCAAGAATCTCCAGGCTCGGGACAGGCAGCCTTTCCACAGACACACCAGTTTCACCCAGTCTCAGCTGCGGGACCTAGAGCGTCTTTTTGAAGAGACTCGCTTCCCCAGCTTTCAAGTAAGGTAAGCAGAAGGCCTGCTAGGCGCCTGGTTTTCTAGCAGTGCATCCAGGCTGTCCTTTGGTCCTCCCTGACCCCTGATTTCCTCTACAAACAAAGCGACCATGTCTGGACCCTCCAGCAGAAATTGGATTCTGGAGTAAGCAGATGTGCCCTAGTCCAACTGGAAAGAATGTGTTTTGTTGTCTGTTTAATTGGCGTGTGAGTGGGAAATTTAGACAATGTTTGTTCTAAATAAGTCTCTGTAAGTATGAGTGAGAATCCTGAGGTGTGGCTGGGAAAATGCAGGAGGGATTCCACCTCAGATTAAAATTTGACTAACACTTTTTATCGTGGAGCTTCTCTTAATGAAGCTTTACATGTTAAGTACATAGACCACATACCTGTGTTTGGGGGATTACCCTTAATTTTGGTCCCTGAAAGAAACCTGCTACTGGAGTAAGTTCAAAGGAGGTGTGAGGAATACTGTGTGTGTGTCTGTGCGAGTGTGTGCATGTGTTTGTGTGTGTCTGCGTGTGTGTGTGTGTGTGTGTGTGTGTGTATGTACACGTGTGCACACACACAAGTGTGGACACAAACATTTAAAAGCAAACAGGACATGTCTTTATACAGTTTATTTCCACTACAAGGCCTGAATGTTGGAATCTTTTCACTTCAGGAAGGATCTTGCAATATCAATGGGTGTGCCGGAAGCAGATGTGCAGGTCAGTATTTTAAAAAAAATTAATGTTTTGGAAGGGCTCCACATCTTCTGATGGTGCTGTCTAGAAGAGAGGTATAGCACCAAATTGGGACCCTGATGTTGCATCCCAAGGATGCCAGACCAGTCCACAGCCAGGCTAGGCTCAAGATGACAAAAGACCTCCATTTTCTCAGGCAGGAAATGCCAACCTGGACACCTGAAACCTATGATGCCAAGATGCTTTGTCTGACCCTCGGTGAACATAGTGTGTTTCCATGACCTTCTGAAGGCTGTGCAGCCCACACGCCTCACTTAAGTGAAGAGACCATGTTCTTGCTCACCTTCAACTCTTTCACTCTGTGTGTCTCAGAAAACCTTTTCTCAGACTTCTTGATCTAGTCTGTAAAGGTCCCATGCCTGGCTTAGTTCTGAATCAACACTGGGACCAGGAACCTCAAAAGGCCCATAACCCTTTTACCAGTCTTTTGTTGGTGATGTATGTGAACTCTGCTCACCATTACAATCAGCCCTGACTTTCCAGACCACATGCCCACAAGGGAAAAGGCCTATACACAGTATACTTGGAGCCTAGGGAGGAAGCATAGAACAGGAAGAAGTGCCCTTTGTCTCATAAAATGTGTATTCTGGATACTCACAAAAGGCTATCACCATGGAGCCTTTTACAGACAGATTTGGGCCTTGAGATAGTACTCCGGGGTTCCAAGAGAACTGTTTTTGATACTTTTCAACACACAGCAAGGACCAGGAACAACCCATGAGCTAGATCTGCATCCTTTCCTGGAAGAATGCATTAAAAATATCAATTGATAGGGCTGGAGGGATAGCTCAGCCATTAAAGGCTACGTTTACAACCAAAAATATCAATTGATGGAGAGAATAGACAATATTCTGGGTCTGTTCCATAGCAGAAGGACTGGGTGTGGGGTACATGTCCTCAGGGGCTTCATGGGGTGTTTTGACTGTTTCAATGAGAATGAAACCTGTTGCTTTCAGCATTCTGAACAATCAGTACACACTTGAGGTAAGTCTTCAACCGTTCTTGGGGTTAGATCGATAAACAGTTTCTGGGCAAACAGAAATGTGGTGCTTTGCTAGGGGAGTAGCTCTGTCCTGGAGCACATACCTAGCACACACTGGGCCAGGGATGGGTTCCATATATGTTCTAAAATGCTAGTACAATTGATCCAGTATACATGGTTAAAGGATGTGTTCTTCAGTGGTGGTACAGTACAGTGTACTAAAGCAACCCTTTCTTCTGCTTGTAGGAATGGTTTAGGAACAGGAGAGCCATTTTCAGGAGAAACAATAGAAAGATGGTTCTAATTGATGCACCACCTGGTCCCCAGAACAACGATCCCTGAAGATTTTGGAGCAGCTCATGTGTGCCACCTCTTTCCAAAGCCAGATGACCTGGAACCTGGCCCTGCCCCCAATGTCTCGGCCACCCATGCTGGCCATGACAACCTTTTCTTCCCTGCAATTATCTCAGCAATAAAGAGGTGGATTCTCAGTATGTTGGTTCCATTGTTTTTCAGGTTACTAAAATGTGGGTATAAGTATTTGAACCAGAGTAGCCTATTCCAGAAATGGCCTTTATGGCAGGAGGTGACACTGGCAAGCTCTGGTCACTGTGGCTTGCTGAGTGAGGAAGATTTCAGGTGCTATGCTGCTTCATGCTGACCCCACATGATTCTCTGTACCCTCATCATGGGCTTGTCAACTCACTCCACCCCTGTGGAACAATTACTTATAATGTCAGTTAGGGCAAGTCTCCAGCAGAGGACACTGTGTTTCTAGTCATGGCTGTTCCCACCTATACTCCAGTATGTCCCACCCTAGACCTAATCCCCAAGGGGTCATTGTAGGGAATCACACAGGGAGAAGCAGAGAGAGAGAGAGAGATGGGTTCAACTGGGGACCTGGAGGCATCAGGAGGAAGTGTCCTGAGTCTCCACATTGGATGTTCCAGCAAGAGATGACTTTCTTGAGTTCCATACGGGTCCTTGCCACCAATCTTCCAGGTACAGAGTGTTATCTGGTGACATGCTCCAGTTCCTGGCTGCCACATCCAGTGGCTTCAGTCTTCTCACTGGGGCTGATGCTCCATGAATGGAACCTGTGGATGGCATCCTGTGCCTCAGCTGCCTGTGGATTCTCATTCTGTGCTCCCCGGTTATATGGAACTGAGATGTGCTCTTGACACTCTTCCTGGGGAGACTGGAGAAACTGGGAACAAACATCTTCTAAGCCCAGTTGGAGATATTCAGCCTTTTACTTCCTGTGTCTTAAACATCTCTCCCTCATTATGAAATGTTTCGCCTCCATTTGGAATGTCTTGTGTCTTCAGGAGCTTTCCTCCAAATGGAATGTCTTATCTTGGAGGAAACTGCTACACAAAATGTGTATCCAGCTGCCGGGCCAGATCCTGTGGAGGCATGCTCTAGGTGACCACATGTCTGGCTCAGGTTCTGACTGGACTTCTTATCGATTAGAAGAGGCTCCACTTTTCAGTGGCTTACATTGCTTTGCAAGGGACCGTGTGTCTGTGAGAGGGCATCTTCATAAAACATGGACGGAGACTGTGGGGAGACCAGGTAAATGTGTGAAAAGGGATCTGTATTTCTATTGGCTGACTACACATGACTGGCTGGCATCTGTGTCTAAGGGTAAGCGATTTCATTGACACTTTAAGAGAAAAGACTTTCTGCTGTTCATTGAGGACGTTTTGTAAACATCCCTTCACTCAGATATCTCAAATCCATATACAACTTCCTCCTGAAGTCACGGGGCTCGGTTTCTATTACTTCCCTTGTGTAGTAGGATTTATTAAACTCAGAGCCCCCACTCAGGGACTCTGAAATCCCTGTCTTACTGCTGGGTTTACCATGCTCTTAAAGAACTTTCCACCCACAGAGAGCACTGTGAGCATAACCACCATGCAGCATCAATCCTTACCTTCTGGATCTTTCTCTCAAGCCCTTTCAGTCAATAGTAGCAATGCTCTATGTCTCCCCCTTCAGTGAAAGGCTGGATATTTCCTCCAAAACAATGAGCTGTTTGATTTAGCTAATATCCAGCATTATTTGACATGGTTTTCCTATTTCTAGGCATGGTGTTCACATTTATAGGTTGAGATGTTTGCCCTACAATATAATTAGAATTCCTGGGGGCTGTCCAGTCATGCTGCAGCTCTATGCACAGCTAAGCCTCCAGTTCTAATACCTCTTTTTTATAATTAGTCAATTAACCAAAAGCCAGACATTTCTATGCACTCCTGTGACCAGTGGGAGGGTATAACACAAGGCAGTACAGCACTAGTCATCCTGATGTACACGGTATGGGACATGCGAGGTTCAGGCTTCCCTAGGATACATGAGAGACTGTCACAAACACAAAACGAAGAAACATTCATTCTCAGGTCCTATTAATACCCCACTGTACCTGGGGTTTTCTCTCAGGGTCCCACCAAGCCCAGGCAGCCCGGCAGCCCACTTATAAAATAAACACACAGATGCTTATATTATTTAAATTGTTTGGCCTAATGGCTCAGGCTTCTTGTTATCTAGTTCTTTTATTTCAAATTAACCCATATCTATTAGTCTATAATTTGCCCCATGGCTCGTGGCTTACAGGTACCTTACATCTCACTTTCCATGGCGGCAGCTGGTAGCAACTCTCTGCCTCAGCCTTCCTGTTCCCAGAATTCTCCTCTCTCCTTGTCCCGCCTTTACTGCTTGCCTGGCTACTGGCCAATCAGTTTTTTATTTATTAACCAATCAGAGCAACACATTTAACATACAGAACATCCCACAGCACCCCACCCCAACCCCAGCACTCTGAAACACTGTCAATGAGAATAGTTGCTCTACCACAAGAACTGCACACAACCTCTCCCTGTTTATGGCCTTCCAGAGTCTGTGGCACTTACTCTGTCCAGGTTATTGTACGAATGCACCCTCAGCCCTCAGTAGTTTGTACTGCAACACAAAGGGTGCAGTTGGTGCAGTGTCTGAACTTACAGAGCTGAGAAGCACTGGACAGGACCTTCTATAAGCATTCTAATGCAGATTCTTCACTGGCTGTCTGGAGTCTGTTAACTTTTCCAAGGGTTGCTCTGGATTTTTTGCAGTGCTGCACAACACACTGTAAACATGGGACTAAAATGTCACTGCTGAAGATGGAGGTCCGAGATTGGCTTCTGCTTTCAGAGTCCTTGAAGACTCTTGAAGCAGACACATGCAGAGCTGACCCAGTCCACTCAATGTTCATCTCATGTGTCATAGAGACTCAGAAATGTGGGGTCTGGAATGTTGAGAAATTCTCCAGTCTTCACCCAAGCCTCATGTGCTCATTGTGAGTTTTTCCCACCTTCCCCAAGAGATATGGTCCACACATTTCCACAAGGCCTCAGAATTATTTTTTTTCTTTTTTTTAAGAGAATATGTATTTATTATTTATTCTACTGTGTAAAATAAAGCAAACATTTCATAGAAGGAATGAGTTACATGCTTATGAAACTTTTTTTTATGTGAAAACACAACCACGTTGACATACAATGCCAGTTCTTAAACTCACAAAATCAACTCAGGTATATTAGGGCATAGATTATTTTTCTTTTCTTTCTTTCTTTCTTTCTTTTTTTTTTTTTTTCGAGACAGGGTTTCTCTGTGTTGTTTTGGTGCCTGTCCTGGATCTTGCTCTGTAGACCAAGCTGGCCTCAAACTCACAGAGATCTGCCTGCCTCTGCCTCCTGAGTGCTGGGATTAAAGGTGTGCACCACCACTGCCCAGCAGGCATAGGTTTTTGTAACATAAACATTAAAAGTGCATAGAAAATCATACTACATGCTATTAACATTAATTACTTTAAAAAAATACTCTTTTGTTTTAAACTTGTATGTGTTTTTAAATTACATTATTTAATACCTAAAAATATGAAGTGTATTTTAAATGGTATTATTATTGTTGTTATTATTATTACATCCTGATCACAGTTTCCCCTTCCTCCTCTCTCCCAAGTCCCTCCTGCCCAACTACCGCCTGCCTCCCCCCACCCACTCCTCTTTTTTCTATTCAGAAAAGGGCAGGCCTCCCATGGATATCAACAAAATATGGCATATCAAGTTGCAGTAAGGCATAACAAGGCAACCCAGTATGAGGAACAGGGTTTCAAAAGCCAGCAAAAGAATCAGAGACAGCCCCTGCTCCCACTGTTAGGAGTGTCACAAGAAGACCAAGCTACACAACTGTCACATATATGCAGAGGGCCTAGGTTGGTCCTATGTGGGCTCCCTGGTTGTTGGTTTAGTCTCTGTGAGCCCCTATGAGCCCAGGTTAGTTGAATCTGTGTGTTTTCTTGTGGTGCTCTTGATCCCTCTGGCTCCTACTATCCTTCCTCCCTGTCTCCTGTAGGATTCTCCGAGCTTCGCCTAATGTCTGGCTGTGGGTCTGCATATGTTTCTACCAGTTGGTGGGTGAAACCTCTCTAATGACAACTGGGCTAGCTACCAATCTATGAAGATAGCAGAATATCATTAGGAATCACTTCATTGACTTTTCCTTCTTTTTGTTTATTCCAGTTGTGTTTGGTTCCATCCTAGGTCTCTTGCTGTCTGCCTCTGGATCCTGGCTCTATAGGCAGTGCCAGGGATGGGCTCACTCTTGTGACATGGGTCTCAGGCTGGGCCAGTCATTGTTGGCCACTCCCACAATTTCTGAGCCACCTTTACCCCAGCACATCTTGTAGGCAGGACAAATTGTAGGTCAAAGGTTATGTGGCTAGGTTGGTGTCCCAATCCCTTCACTGGAAGTCTTGTCTGGTTCCAGGAACTGGGCAGTTCCGGTCCATATCCCCTATTGCTAAGAGTCTTAGTTAAACTTCCCCTAGTAGATTCCTGGGAGTTTCCATTGCACTAGGTTTCTACCTTACCCTGAAATGCCCCCCTTTACTACAATCATCTTTTCCAGTACTTTCCTCCTCCATCTCCTCAAACCTGAAACCTCCTGTTCCCATCCCCACTCACCCCCAATCCACCCAGAAAATCTATTCTGTTTTCCCTTCCCAGGGAGATTCATGCATTTCTCCCCCTATACTTGAGCCCTTCTTGTTACTTAGCTTCTCTGGGTCTGTGGATTGTAGGTTGGTTATCCTGTTCTTTACAGTTAGTATCTACTTATGAGTGAATACATATCATGTTTGTCTTTCTGGATCAGGACTACCTCACTCAGGATTATCTTTTCTAGTTCCACCCATTTGCCTGCAAAGTTCATGATGTCATTTTTTTTAACAGCTGAGTAATACTCCAGTTGTGTAAATACACCACATTTTCCTTATCCATTCTTCAGTAGCGGGACACCTAGTTTATTTCCAGGTTCTGGCTATTACAAATAAAGCTGCTTTGAACATAATGGAGTAAGTATCCTTGTGGTTTGATTGAGCATCCTTTGAGTATATGCCCAAGAGAAGTATAGTTGGATCTTGGGGTAGATTGATTCCCAATTTTCTGAGAAACTGCCATATTGAGTTGTGGTACAAGTTTGCACTGCCACCAGCAATGGAGGAGTGTTCCCCTTGCGCCACACCTTCACCAGCATGAGCTGTCCCTTGTGTTATTGATCTCAGCCATCCTGACAGGTATAAGATGGGTTCTCAATGTTTTTTTGACTTGCGTTTCCCTAATGGCGAAGGATGTTGAACATTTCTTTAAGTACTTCTCTACCATTTGGGATTCCTCTGTTGAGAATTCTCTGTTTAGATGTACCTCATTTTAAAACTAGATTGTTTGGTATTTTTATGTCTAGTTTCTTGAGTCCTTTATATAGTTCGGAAATCATCATTCTGTCAAATATGGGATTGATGAAGATCTTTTCTCATTATTTAGGCTGTCATTTTGTCCTGTTGACAGTGTCCTTTCCTTATAGAAGCTTTTTAGGTTCATGAGGTTCCATTTGTTAACTGTCCATCTTAGTGCCTGTGCTATTGGTGTTCTGTTCAGGATGTTCCTTCATGTGCCAATGTGTTCAAGGTTATTTCCAACTTTCTTATCTATCAGGTTCACTGTATATGGATTTATGTTGAGGTCTGATACACTTGGTGATAGATATAAACCTATTTGCATTCTTCTACCTGCCGACATTCATTTAGACCAGCACATTTGTTGAAGATGCTTTTGCCTCAACTCGGGTTCAGGTCCTGAGATGGAGAAGAGGTGTCAGTGCAAGGAGGAATTCTTACCACCAGGTGGATTGCACTCAAGTGGTCCTGAATAACTCGATCTTTCTTTAGCTATACTTTAACAGTTTTTTTCCCATCAGGTTTACACAAACCGCTTATTATTGGCTCCTACTTTTGACTTTTAAAAAAATATGTCATATTTTAAGAACTATATTGTAGTCATTATAAAAGCCCCATTGTTCCCCTTCATACTTCCCCAAATACACCTTCCCAACCCCCGACATAACCTTATTTTCTAGACATAGAAGTCAGCATTTGTCAGGCTTAACTATATGTAGAGCCAGACACATCCTGCTCTTATGTCAGCTGGCAGCTACTTGTGGTTACAAAGTTAAAAAGAAATAAAATGGGCACAATACTTTAAGGACAATTCAAACAATATTCAAGCACAAACAATTTCTTTATGTCTGTAAGACATGCTTTTATACAGTTCCCTTTTCCACTAGAGGGTCCCATGTCTCAATCTCTCTATCAAAGCAGACTTTGATAAGGCACTCTTACTCTCCTTTCCAGAACTGTGAGACATGGTTAATGTTCCAAGTGTTATTTTCTCATGTACCTAAATATCTCTATTGAGTCAGAAAAGTTCCCAGGATTAGGAGTTGTAGTTAGTAATTCCAGATAAGAGATTTGAGAATCATTAGCCCCCTGCTGAATCTTAGGGGAAAATATTCAAGAAAGAACAATATTTCCAGGGAAAACTATAGTTATTGCATGTGTGATTACCAAAGTAGAACTAAAACCACCAAAAAATCAGCAATATAATGAGAGAGAAAAGAGCCTGCAAGCTGCATAAATTTTGCAAATTCCTGTGCAGTCCCTTGGTGTACTGGTCCTTGCCAAGTAAAAATCTATTTCCCCTCCCATCTTGCCCCGGACTTCCCTTCTGAAGCACAGCTCCCATCTGGCCCCGGACTTCCCTTCTGAAGCACAGCACAGCACAGCACAGCACAGAGAGCTCCCATCTGGACAAGAGAGAAAGACTTCCTGAATCTGTCAGCTCTGTCTGAACCAAGTGTGCGGATAAAACCAAGAACGAACCACAAGGAGATGGGCAGACGTCAAGGCAGAAACACATACAACAAAATGAATAGCAATACACCATCACCAGGCCCTAGCCATCCTCCAACACCTAGACCTGAACATCAGAAATTGGAAGAAGCAGAAGAAAATCGCCTTATGAATGTCATCATGAAGAAGCTAGAGGCTCATGTAGAGGAAAAGACAAAAAAATGTGAAGAACGCTGTAAACAACTAGAGGAAAGGGCAAACAAATTAGAAGAAATCAAAAAAGTCCTGGAAGAGAACAATAAAATACTGAAAGAAAATCAAGAAAAATCAATGAATCAAATGAAGGAAACAGTCCAAGACCTGAAAAGGGAAATAGAAAAAATGAAGAAGACACAAACAGAGGGAATGCTGGAAATAGAAAATCTGAGAAAACGATTGGGAACTTCAGATGCAAGTATAATCAACAGAATGCAAGAGATGGAAGAGAGAATCTCTAGCGTTGAAGACACAATAGAAGAAATAGATTCATCAGTCAAAGAAAACACTAAAGCCAACAAAGTCATGAACCAAAATGTCCAAGAAATTTGGGACACCATGAAAAGACCAAACCTACGAATAATAGGGGTAGAAGAAGGAGAAGAATACCAACTCAAGGGCACAGAAAATATATTCAACAAGATCATAGAAGAAAACTTTCCCAACTTAAAGAAGGAAATGCCTATGAAGATACAGGAAGCCTATAGAACACCAAACAGACTAGACCCCAAAAAAAAGTCCCCTCGCCACATAATAATTAGACAATTAAACGTACAGAATAAAGAAAGAATATTAAGAGCAGCAAAGGAAAAAGGCCAAGTGACATATAAAGGCAAACCTATCAGAATAACACCCGATTTCTCAATGGAGACTTTGAAAGCCAGAAGGTCCTGGACAGATGTAATGCAGACACTAAGAGACCATGGATGTCAGCCTAGACTAATATACCCAGCAAAACTTTCAATCAACATAGAAGGAGTGAACAAGACATTCCATGACAAAGCCAAATTTAAACAATATTTATCCACAAACCCAGCCCTACAGAAAGCACTAGAAGGAAAATTCCAACCTAAGGAAGTCAGATACACCCTCGAAAACGCAGGCAATAGATAAAGCCACAGTAGTAAACCCCAACGAAGAAAAGTACACACACATCACCACCAAAAAATAACAGGAATGAACAATCACTGGACATTAATATCCCTCAATATCAATGGACTTAACTCACCTATAAAAAGACATAGGCTTACAGAATGGATACGAAAGCAGGACCCATCTTTCTGCTGCATACAAGAAACACATCTCAAATTCAAAGATAGACACTACCTAAAAATAAAAGGCTGGGAAAAGACTTTCCAATCAAACGGTCTTAAGAAACAAGCGGGTGTAGCCATCCTGATATCCAGCAAAATAGACTTCAAACTAAAATCAATCAAAAGAGATCAAGAAGGGCATTACATACTCATCACAGGAAAGATCCACCAAGATGAAGTCTCAATTCTGAACATTTATGCCCCAAACACAAGGGCACCCACATATGTAAAAGAAACATTATTAAAGCTTAAATCACATATAAAACCCCACACATTAATAGTGGGAGACCTCAACACCCCACTTTCACCACTGGACAGATCCCCCAAATCGAAACTTAACAGAGAAATAAAGGACTTAACTGATGTCATGACTCAAATGGACTTAATCGACATCTACAGAACATTCCATCCTAACAAAAAAGAATATACCTTCTTCTCAGCACCCCATGGAACCTTCTCTAAAATCAACCACATACTTGGTCACAAAACAAATCTAAACAGATACAAAACAATTGGAATAACCTCCTGTGTTCTATCAGACCACCATGGTCTAAAGTTAGATTTCAACAACAACAAAAACTACAGAAAACCTACAATCTCATGGAAACTGAACAATACCCACCTGAATCACCAATGGGTTAAGGAAGAAATAAAGAAAGAAATTAAAGACTTCCTAGAGATCAACGAAAATGAAGACACCACATATCCAAACCTATGGGACACTATGAAAGCAGTACTAAGAGGGAAAATCATAGCACTAAACGCCCACATAAATAAACTGGAGAAATCTCACACTAGTAACTTAACAGCACACTTGAAAGTTCTAGAACAGGAAGAAGCAAAGTCTCCCAGGAAAAATAGATGCCAGGAAATTATCAAAGTGAGAGCTGAAATTAATAAAATAGAAACAAAGAGAGCAATACAAAAAATTAATGAAACAAAGAGTTGGTTCTTTGAGAAAATCAACAAGATAGACAAGCCCTTATCCAAACTAACCAAAAGACAGAGAGAGAGCATCCAAATCAACAAAATCAGAAATGAAAAGGGGGACATAACAACAGACATTGAGGAAATCCAGAGAATCATCAGGTCATACTTCAAAAACCTCTATTCCACAAAACTGGAAAACCTAAAAGAAATGGATAATTTTCTGGATAGTTACCACATACCTAAATTAAATCAAGACCAGATAAACTATTTAAATAGTCCAATAACCCCTAACGAAATAGAAACAGTCATTAAAAGTCTCCCAACCAAAAAAAGCCCAGGACCAGATGGTTTCAGTGCAGAATTCTACCAGATCTTCAAAGAAGAGTTAATACCAATACTCTCTAAATTGTTCCATACAATAGAAACAGAAGGAACATTACCAAACTCCTTCTATGAGGCTACAATTACCCTGATTCCCAAACCAAACAAGGATACAACAAAGAAAGAGAACTACAGACCGATCTCCCTCATGAACATTGATGCAAAAATACTCAATAAAATACTGGCAAACAGACTCCAAGAACACATCAAAACAATTATCCACCATGATCAAGTAGGATTCATTCCAGGGATGCAAGGATGGTTCAACATACGAAAGTCTGTCAATGTGATACACCATATAAACAAACTCAAAGAAAAAAACCACATGATCATCTCACTAGATGCTGAAAAGGCATTTGACAAAAACCAACACCCCTTCATGATAAAGGTCTTGGAGCGATCAGGAATACAGGGAACATACCTAAACATAATAAAGGCAATTTACAGCAAGCCAACAGCCAACATCAAATTAAATGGAGAGAAAATCAAAGCAATTCCACTAAAATCAGGAACGAGGCAAGGCTGTCCACTCTCCCCATACTTATTCAATATAGTACTTGAAGTTCTAGCCAGAGCAATAAGACAACATAAGGAGATTAAGGGGATACAAATTGGAAAGGAAGAAGTCAAGCTTTCCCTATTTGCAGATGACATGATAGTATACTTGAGCAACCCCAAAGATTCCACCAAGGAACTGATACAACTTATAAACACCTTCAGCAACATAGCAGGATACAAGATCAACTCAAAAAAATCAGTAGCCCTCCTATATACAATGGACAAAAAAGCGGAGAAGGAAATCAGAGATACATCACCCTTTACTATAGCCACAAATGACATAAAATACCTCGGGGTAACACTAACCAAGCAAGTGAAGGACCTATATGACAAGAACTTTAAGTCCCTGAAAAAAGAAATTGAAGAAGATGTCAGAAAATGGAAAGATCTCCCATGCTCATGGATAGGCAGAACTAACATAGTAAAAATGGCAATCTTACCAAAAGCAATCTACAGATTCAATGCAATCCCCATCAAAATACCAACACAATTCTTCACAGACCTGGAAAGAATAATACTCAACTTCATATGGAAAAACAAAAAACCCAGGATAGCCAAAAGAATCCTGTACAATAAAACAACCTCTGGAGGCATCACGATCCCTGACTTCAAGCTGTACTATAGAGCTACAGTAATAAAAACAGCTTGGTACTGGCATAAAAACCGACATGTGGACCAATGGAATCGAATTGAAGACCCTGACATTAATCCGCACACCTATGAACAAATAATTTTTGACAAAGAAGCCAAAAGTGCACAACGGAAAAAAGAAAGCATCTTCAACAAATGGTGCTGGCAAAACTGGATATCAACATGTAGAAGGCTGCAAATAGATCCATATCTATCACCGTGCACAAAACTTAAGTCCAAGTGGATCAAGGACCTCAACATAAACCCAGCTACTCTGAACCTGCTAGAAGAGAAAGTAGGAAGTAGTCTTGAACGCATTGGCATAGGAGACCACTTTCTAAATAGAACACCAGTAGCACAGACACTGAGAGAAACAATCAATCAATGGGACCTCTTGAAACTGAGAAGCTTTTGTAGGGCAATGGATACAGTCAACAAGGCAAAGCGACAGCCTACAGAATGGGAAAAGATATTCACCAATCCCACATCTGACAGAGGACTGATATCCAGAATATATAAGGAACTCAAGAAATTAGACATCAAAATGCCCAACAGTCCAATTAAGAAATGGGCTATAGAACTAAACAGAGAATTCTCAACAGAGGAAACTCAAATGGCTGAAAGACATTTAAGGAATTGCTCAACATCCCTAATCATCAGGGAAATGCAAATCAAAACAACTCTGAGATACCACCTTATGCCTGTCAGAATGGCTAAGATCAAAAACACTGAAGACACCTTATGCTGGAGAGGATGTGGAGCTAGGGGAACTCTCCTCCACTGCTGGTGGGAATGCAAGCTTGTACAACCACTTTGGAAATCAATATGGCGATTTCTTAGAAAATTGGGAATCCATCTCCCCCAAGATCCAGCTATACCACTCTTGGGCATATACCCAAGGAATGCTCAACCACACCACAAGAGCACTTGTTCAGCTATGTTCATATCAGCATTGTTTGTAATAGCCAGAACATGGAAACAACCTAGATGCCCTTCAACTGAAGAATGGATAAACAAAATGTGGTACATATACACAATGGAATACTACTCAGCAGAGAAAAACAATGACATCATGAGGTTTGCAGACAAATGGATGGACCTAGAAAAAATCATCCTGAGTGAGGTATCCCAGACTCAGAAAGACAAACATGGTATGTACTCACTCATAACAGGATACTAGATGTGGAACAAGGATGACTGGACTGCTACTCACATCACCAGGGAGGCTACCTGGAAATCAGGACCCTAAGAAAGACACAGGGATCGCCCAATGACAGAGAAATGGAATGAGATCTACATGAACAGCCTGGACAGGAGTGGGGGTAGTGAAGGGCGAGGGTCGAGGGAAAGAGAGCTTGGGTGAGTGGGAGATTCCAGCTGGATCAACAACAGAGAGGGAGAACAAGGAATAGGAGACCATGGTAAATGAAGACCACATGAGAATAGGAAGAAACAAAGTGCTAGAGAGGCCCACAGAAATCCACAAAGATACCCCCACAACAGACTGCTGGCAATGGTCGAGAGACAGTCCGAATTGACCTACTCTGGTGATGGGATGGCCAAACACCCTAATTGTCGTGCTAGAAACCTCATCCAACTACTGAGGGATCTGGATGCAGAGATCATGACTAGGCCCCAGGTGGATCTCTAGGAGTCCAATTAGCGAGAATGAGGAGGGTTTATATGAGAGAGAATTGTTGAGACCAAGGTCGGATAAAGCACAGAGACAAATAGTCAAACAAACGGAAACACATGAAATATGAACCAATGGCTGAGGGGTCACCAACTGGATCAGGCCCTCTGAGTGGGTGAGACAGTTGATTGGCCTGATCTGTTTGGGAGGCATCCAGGCACTGGCACTGGGTCCTGTGCTCATTGCATGAGTCGGCTGTTTGAAACCTGGGGCCTATGCAGGGTCGCTTGGCTCGGCCTGGGAGGAGGGGACTGGACTTACCTGGACTGAGTCCACCAGGTTGATCTCAGTCTGTGGGGAAGGCTTTGCCCTGGAGGAGATTGGAATGGGAGGCGGGCTGGGGGGAAGGTGAGGGGGGCGGGAGGGGGAGAACAAGGGAATCTGTGCCTGTATGTAGAACTTAATTGTATTGCAAAATAAAAATTTTTAAAAAAAAAATCTATTTCCAATAGGTGCCTTGTTGGACTGGTAGTCATATGTTGATCCAGACTCAGCTGTATAGTTCCCAACATGTTTTCTTTTTTCCACTAGATAATTTTGGCTTTTTGTCAAAAATCAGGTGTCCATAGGTGTATGGATTTATGTCTGTTTCTTTGATTTGATTCCATTTATCCATCTGTTTGGTTTTATGCAAAAACAATGCTGTTTTTATTACTATAGCTGTGTGTTAGAGCTTGAATCAGTGATGGTGATACCTCCTGAAATTCTCTTATTATTCAGGATTGTTTTAGATCTCCTGGGTATTTTGTTTTTTCATATGAAGTTGGGTTTTGTCCTTGCAAGGTCTGTAAAGAATTGTGTTGGAATTTTGATGGGATTGCATTGAATCTGTAGATTGCTTTTGGTAGGATGGCCATTTTTACTATGTCAATTCTACTGATCCATGAGCATGGGAAGATCTCTCCATCTTCTGATATCTTCTCTAATTTCTTTCTTCAAGGACTTGACGTCCTTGCCTTATAGGTCTTTCACTTTCTAGGTTAGAGTTACACCAAGATATTTTATATTATTTGTGGCTATTGTAAAGAATGTTGTTTCCCTGATTTCTTTCTCTGTCCATTTACAGTTTGTATATAGAAGGGCTACTGATTTTGTTGGTGTTGTTGTTGTTAACCTTGTATCCAGCCACTTCAGTGAAGATGTTTATCAGCTGAGCAGTTCCCTGGTAGAGTTTTTGGGGTCACTTATGCATACTGTTATACTGTCTTCATATCAATATCCCCTTGATCTTCTTGTACTTTTTTTTTTTTTTGGTTTTTCGAGACAGGGTTTCTCTGTATAGCTTTGCGCTTTACCTGGAACTCACTTGGTAGCCCAGGCTGGCCTTGAACTCACAGAGATCCTCCTGGCTCTGCCTCCCGAGTGCTGGGATTAAAGGCGTGCGCCACCACCGCCCGGCCTCTTCTTTTTTTTTTTTTAATTTTTATTTTGCAATACAATTCAGTTCTACATATCAGCCACAGATTCCCTTGTTCTCCCCCTCCCCCCCTCAACTTCCCCCCAGCCCGCCCCCCATTCCAATCTCCTCCAGGGCAAAGCCTTCCCCACAGACTGAGATCAACCTGGTGGACTCAGTCCAGGTAGGTCCAGTCCCCTCCTCCCAGGCCGAGCCAAGGGACCCTGCATAGGCCCCAGGTTTCAAACAGCCGACTCATGCAGTGAGCACAGGACCCGGTGCCACTGCCTGGATGCCTCCCAAACAGATCAGGCCAATCAACTGTCTCACCCACTCAGAGGGCCTGATCCAGTTGGTGACCCTTCAGCCATTGGTTCATATTTCATGTGTTTCCGTTTGTTTGGCTATTTGTCTCTGTGCTTTATCCGACCTTGGTCTCAACAATTCTCGCTCATATAAACCCTCCTCATTCTCGCTAATTGGACTCCCAGAGATCCACCTGGGGCCTAGTCATGGATCTCTGCATCCAGATCCCTCAGTAGTTGGATGAGGTTTCTAGCACGACAATTAGGGTGTTTGGCCATCCCATCACCAGAGTAGGTCAGTTCGGACTGTCTCTCGACCATTGCCAGCAGTCTGTTGTGGGGGTATCTTTGTGGATTTCTGTGGGCCTCTCTAGCACTTTGTTTCTTCCTATTCTCATGTGGTCTTCATTTACCATGGTCTCCTATTCCTTGTTCTCCCTCTCTGTTGTTGATCCAGCTGGGATCTCCCACTCACCCAAGCTCTCTTTCCCTCGACCCTCGCCCTTCACTACCCCCACTCATGTCCAGGCTGTTCATGTAGATCTCATTCCATTTCTCTGTCACTGGGGGATCCCTGTGTCTTTCTTGGGGTCCTGTTTTCCAGGTAGCCTGCCTGGTGATGTGAGTAGCAGTCCAGTCATCCTTGTTCCACATCTAGTATCCTGTTATGAGTGAGTACATACCATGTTTGTCTTTCTGAGTCTGGGATACCTCACTCAGGATGATTTTTTCTAGATCCATCCATTTGTCTGCAAACCTCATGATGTCATTGTTTTTCTCTGCCTTCCCCAAGAGATATGGTGCACACATTTCCACAAGGCCTCAGAATTATTGTTTTTTTTTAATCACTGCAGATTTGTTCCCATAGTTGACCCCCACCCATTTTCTAGGAAGATAATTCCCCAACGCCAGGGGACTCAGTTGAGATGCCACTTGGAAGGTTCCTTCTACACTCTCCTTGCCCAAGGGCCACACCTTCCCTGTAAACACATCCTGCTCACTGAAGCTCCAAACTGCTGTGAGGGGGGAGACACCGTCAGCTGCCGCCATGAAAAGCAGCACGTTAAGATGCCGCTAAGCCACCAGCCATGTGGCAAGGTATAGATTTATAGAAATGGGTTAATTTAAGATATAAGAACAGTTAGCAAGAAGCCTGCCACAGCCAAATAGTTTAAATAATATAAGCATCTCTGTGTTTATTTTATACGTGGGCTGTCGGACTCCCGGGGCTTGGCAGGACTCAGAGAGACTCCAGCTACAATACTGTTGGTTTTGGACCTCAGAGGCTCAGTCCATTGCAACTGTCAATCATCCCAGGAAGGCTTCTGATTGGTTAAAATAACCTGGATGTTAGGTCGTTAAGGTATAGAAGAGAAAGAAGCCTTTCTGGTGGAGAAGTTCTCCTGCCAGAAGTATATGGGTCTCCCCTTCAGAATGTGAAGAGACACAAAGGAAGGCAAACCTCAAGCGACTTTGATAGCATTCCTGTCATGGAGCATGGAAACATCAAACACCTGCCTCTTGAGGGACCTGACCAGGAAAAATGGAAAGGTCAGTGCATGCTAGGAGTGGTGGGTTGGCCATGTCCATGAGGAGATGTTGTTCCTCAGAGGTGACTGGAGAGGCGTGGGGCACTGAGGACTTCGCCTGCCTTGATGTCATAGACTTTGCACCACTCTGGTCCCTGTCGCCTCTTCTTTCTGTTTTCTATTTTCAGGTGCTGAGACACCGATGCTCTCCCCATATGAAGAGAGAAGAAACGAGGAAGAGAGTGGAAGGGACCACCCTGCGTCGGGAGCCCCAACAGCAGAATGGAGAGGAGTAGAACAGAAAAACAGGGAAGACTGGAGAAGGTCCTTCTGCTGCTGTACCTTCAGGCCTCATGGATGACCGAGAGAGTGCCAGTCCCAATAGCCAGGAGAATGAGCGTCCACCTCAGAAGCCAGTTCCTGAGAACATAGGGGGCACTGAGGCTGTGCAGCTTTGTGACCTGTGTACAGCATATGTCACATCTGGTGCCCCGAGTACAGTGTATGTCAGTAACAGTGCCTGGTGTATAGCCTCTGCCTGTTACTATGCGCCAGGTACAGCCTATGCCTGTTACTGTGCCTCAAGTACAGTCTATGTCTGTTACTGTGCCTCAAGTACAGCCTATGCCAATCACTGTGCCCAATGTACAGACCCTATACCTGTTACTGTGCCCCAGATACAGCCTGTGCCTGTTAATGTGCGCCAAGCACAGCCTATGTCTGTTACTGTGCCTCAAGTACAGCCTATGCCTGTGACTGTGCCCCAGACACAGCATGTGCCTGTTACTGTGCACCATATACAGCCCGTGTCTCTTAATGTGCCCCAGTTGCAGTCTATGCCAATCACTGTGTCCAATGTACAGACCCTATACCTGTTACTATGCCCCATATACAGCCTGTGCCTGTTACTGTCCCATGTACAGCCTGTGCCTGTTACTGTGCACCGTGTACAGCCTGTGCCTGTTACTGTCCTATATACAGTCTATGCCTATTAATGTGCCCCAGTTACTGCTTATGCCAATCACTGAGCCTCGGGTACAGCATATGCCTGTTACTGTGCCCCAGGTACTGCCTGTGTCAATCACTGAGGCCCAGATACAGCCTATGCCTGTTTCTGTTCCCCATGTCTGTCCCATGCCACTTACTATGTGCAATGTACAGCATATGCCAGTTAAGTTAACTAGCACACCACCTGTGGTAGTTCCAATTGCACACCCTATGCCATTCCAGGTGGGTTGTGTACAGCCATACCAATTACAGTACCCAGTGTTCAGTCTATGCCAAGTACAGTGTCACCCAATGAGCAGCCTGTGCCATTACAGGACCCCATGTCCAGTCTGTGTCAGTTCTGGCACCCAGTGCACAGTCCATTCCAGTTACCGTGCCCAAAATGCAGCCTGTGCCAGCACTGGGGTCCTGCAGCTGCCTCTGTGACAGGGCTACAGCTGCAGGAGTTGGAACACCTTTTCCAGAGAAATCATGATCCAGTGCTGAAGAAGGGTAAGCACCTTGTGTGGCTTCCAGTCCCTTCATAGGGAACAAGCTGGTACAGAGAGGCCTCTGGCTTGCTGGCAGCTGTCCTTATTGTCTTCATTTACTGAAAAGTTCAGATTATATTTTGAAGATTTATTTTGTCTTGGCATGAGTGTGTGGGGGGGGACGAGAGGAGCTGTGTCTCACATTTGGAGGTCAGAGGACAGCTGGAAGAACTTGGTTCTCTCCTTCCAAGATGTGGGTCCTTGGCTCAAAATCATCTCCTCAGGCTGGCTGGCAGGCATGTTCATCTGCTGAGCCATTTTGTCTGCCTCCATTTTCCCCTCCAGAACTAAAGCCACCCACGCATTCCAGCCTGCAAGACCCCTGCCTTGTTGTCCTAGGCTTCCAAAAGGGAGTGGGAGCTCTATAAACTGGGAGTGGAGATATTCTCATGTAGTATTTAGGTGGAACAGGTAGAAATGTTTAGCCGGGCAAGCCTGAGGTGTGGTTGGGATAATTCAGGTACCACACTGCCTTTGTTTATAATGTTGATACATTTGTATCCCCCTCCCTCCTCTCCTCACATGGCTCAATCTGGTCACATCCACTCTGGACTCTCCCAGATGTCCCCGCATTTGGTTATGCTCTCCCACAAATCTATTATAGACTTTTCTTCCACCATACTAGGTGCAAGTCATGTTCCTACTTCTTTTACATTCAGTATTTATATCAATATCTATATACAAGTGCATTCCATTCCTTTAATGTTGGCATCCTTAGGGTAGGTTTTCTCTGTGGAATAGTCCTGGGGTTATGACCAATAAAGGATTCAAATTAGTGTAGCTAGGGGTTCCATGATCCTAAACTGTTTCAAATACTGCAAAGTAAGCATAGATTCTATCCTTACAGGAGTAATATGGGTGTGTGGATACTGGACAGGCAGAACCCAGCACTGATAATGCTGATGTAAGCTTGGTTAAATAGAGACTGATGGGAATGGGAAAGCATAGAGTCCAAATGCCCTGTCCCTCTGCTGTTTTGAAGCATCTGGTGAGGCCACACAGATAAGGACACCAAGCTTTGTAATTATTTGAAGCACACTGGTGCATCTGCCTGAAAATCCTGCTGACTTCCTCAATAGTGAATTACTGTGGGGAGGGGGAAGGGCATGCAACGTTTGGACATTTCTCCAGGGACTGTTCTGCAGTACTGGGGTGGAAACCAGGGCCTCCCGCATTCTAGGCCAGCACTGGACTCTGTTCCAGCCCCTCAGCCCCACACAGCATTAGAGTAGTGAGACAGCAGGATCTTCTGTGCAATCTAAATTATAGAGAGCAGCTAATGTCACACGATGTTTTTTCTGTTTATATCCTGATTACCCTACTGAACAAATCCCTCTTCCCTCTCATTGCAGAGATGGTTCAGGAAGAGGAGAGAACAGATCTGGTGAGGGAAGAATCTGCCAGGACTTAGCAGTGCTCCTCCTGGGACCCCCTCCACCTCAATCTAAAGATTGTGCAGGAGACCCAGTGTGTCCACCTTTACTAGGATCCACTTGCACATGCATTTTTGTCTTCCACCCATATGTTCTTACATCTTTCTTCCCTAAGAACCTGTATTTGAAATAAATAGATTCTCAGTTTGCTTTCTTCATGTGTCTTCTGCATTAGTGTGTTATGTATGATGGTTATCAAGGAAGTGCCATTTAAAGAAAATGACAAGGTCTCTTTCTGTGGGGGCACATCACTGAGTGAGCATCAGTAGCCTTTTATGTCATGGGAGTTTGTCAAGTGGTGTTTACATTGACCCATAAATTCTCCTGTCCTCCATCATAGTGTGTTCTTCCTCACCCTCACCAAGTTGTACCACACATGGGCAAGAGGGACATTGAAAATCTCTAGGGAGATGGTGTTTATCCAGACAGAGCTGGTTCTGACCATACCTGGGATTTCATACCAACCATAGAACTTGAGAGAACCATTTTTGTTTGTTTCTTTTTAAATTGTTTTCGTTTTTGTTTACTTTTTCCAGTGGACAAAGTGTCTGTTGCATTTTTGTCAAGTAGACAGAAGCTAGATGCATCTGGAAAGAGGGAATCTCCATTGGAAAATGGCTCCATCCTGTAAGCCATTCTGAGGAGCGTTTTCTTGATTAATGATTGATATGGAAGGGTCCCTCCCACTGTGGGTGGAGCCACCCCAGAGCAGGTCATCTGGAGTGTATTAGAAAGCAGGCTGAAGAAGCCAAGAGGAGCAAGCCGGTAAGCAACATCTCTACACAGCCTCTGCCTCAGTTCCTGCCTCCAGTTCCTACCCTGACTCCTCTCAATGGTAGACTGTAAGCTTTGAGAGGAAATAAACCCTTTCCTCCCCAGTTTGCTTTAGTTCCTGTGTTTTATTGCAGAAGCAGAAAGCCAACTAAAGCCAACTCAAATAAAGAAATGGAGTGATAAAATCTCTCCTCCCTCAATTTCTCCCGTCTCCTCCTTCCAACTCCTCCCATGCCTTCCCCCACTACTCTCAAATTAATTGCCTCTTTTCAATTATTCTTCCTACGTATAGACATATATGTATGAATAAATGTGTGAATATGGCCTGCTGAGTCTGCTTTAGTTGTTTGTGTGCATGTTATTTCAGGGCTGATCCTTTGCCTTGACTAACCACTGAGAGGGCTCATCCCTGGGAGAGGTCAATTCCCCCTCTGTCTGTAGTCACTAGCTGCCCACAGTTCTCTGTCTGGGAACAAAATAAAGCCCAGGCCTAAAATCCCAGTACAAAGTGTCTCTCCTTCCATGGAGACTTTACCATCTCTCCATCATCTTGTCTGTTGATATGGCCAATGTTCACATCTCATTTATGCTGCCAGTTCTGTGAGTGACTGTTTCACAGCAGACATCCTGGTATTGAGGCTCTTAAAATCTTTCAGCTCCCCTCTTCCCCTGCCTTTCCTGAGTCATAGATGCAGGAACTGTGATGTAGATGTAGGCATTGGGGCTGTGCTCCCCATGAGCCATTGTTCTCTGCATCCTGTCCAGTTGTGGCTTCTCTGATGGTCTCCGTTTGCTGTAGACAGAGGGTTCTCTGATTAGGGGTGGTAGTCACACTTATGTAAGGATAAGATTAATAATGCGGTTTGAATTATTCCAGTCTATCATCGTGGCAATTGTAAATTCTCTTCTAAGATACATAACGTCACTAGCCCTGTGATGTTGTCTAGGTTTCTAGGATGAGGGATGATTTTCCTCCTGTGGAATGGGTCTTAAATGTCCAAATAGACAGCTGTTGGCTACCACCAACATGGGAGTGTCACTTGTGACACCTCTCTGGATATCTGGACAACAGCCAACAGTCAGGGTGAACCAGCTCACAGAAGCTAAGGAAGAGGAGCATCAGGAGCCTAGTGACTACAAGACTGATGAATTCCTAGCTCTTCCATGACCAACAAAGGGTGGGCAAGAGACCGCAAGTAGGCTACTACTCTGTGATACAATTCTTCAGTATACTGTCCCTGGGAACTTCAGGAACTTGTTGCTCAGAAATTCTTGCTGAAGCAACCAAGCTGTCTATATATCCCAGCTTAAAACACCAAGTTCACTCTGCCTTTAGGAACACCATACTACTTCTTATATTTTTCAGGACAAAGTAAGTTTACAAGCTAACGACTAAAATCTGAATTAACAAAGAAAGTCCATCCTCTTCTAAATGCTGTTGGTGCTTTTTCCTAACCTGAAAACTTAGCATCACTTCATACTGTAACCTTAAAAACTCTTCTTGGCTGGTGAGACAGCTGGCTCAGTGGTTAAGACACTCCTAGTCCCAGCTGCAGTGAGAAAGAGAACAGAGTAGACGTTGTCCTCTCACTCCCATACAAGCATTGCAGTGTCCTCCACCAAAACAATAAATGCAAAAATGAAAATACATTTAAAAATCAGGACTGGCCGGAGTTGGTGGTGCACACCTTTAATCCCATCACTTGGGAGGCAAATGCAGGCAGAAATCTGTGAGTTCATGGCCAGCCTGGTCTATAGTGAGTTCTACAGGACTGCACAGAGAAGCCATGTCTCAAAAACCAAAACAAAACCAAATAAATAAAAAAGTAAAAACTGGAGAGTTGGCTGAGCAGTTAAGAGTGCATGCTGCTCTTCCAAATGCTGCAAGTTCAAATGCCAGCACACAACCGCCTATGCTCCACAGAATCCATGCTCTCTAGACTCTGCAGGTACCTGCACACACATGGCACACACTCATAAAGACACACATAGACACATAAATAAAATAAAAATGCTTTTAAAAGAACCATTTTTCTTTCTCTTCATAGTCATTCCTGGAGCTCAATGATTCAGCCATTATCACCCCACTCCCCAAACAATTCCTGTATAGAAACACAAACGCTCAGATTTCCTAGGCTAGAGTGGGAATATAGCTCAGTTATAAACTATATGTTACATACTTGAGCTCCTGGGTCCAATTCCAAGCACTATACAGAAGAAAAAATAAAGAAAACAATCAGAATCCCTCCCAGGATACATTATCCACACAAGACCCACAGTACCTCACTAGGGTTCAGAATCCATAGGCTGAGGCTGAGGTCCAGTGGGAGAGCATGTGCCTAGCACACACAAGGGCCTGGGTGTGATTCCTGGCACTGGAGGGGAGGGCAAGAAATCTACATGAATGAACCAGCTCACTACTAATAAAAAGTGTGTTATATCATGCTGCTTCAATTCTAAAATGGCAGAGAAAATATGAACTTTAATCAGCAATAAATAGTTAAGAATCAGAAGCAAAGAACAAGAAGGAAAAGACATACAGAATAAAGTTAATCACAAAATGCTTTCTGGGAAAATGTAAACATGGTTGAGAAATTCAATACAGTTAAGTTGCTGAAACAATCAAAACAAGACAAAGAAGGCATCAGTGAGACTCCAAGACACACAACACCCTGAGAGATCCATGACGACAGCAGAGAAGAAGGAGAAGAATCAAGTTCTAAAGATGCAAAACATGTTTTTAAAAAACCTCACTAATCTGATCATGTCCACTTAGTTCTAAGCCCATTCTCTGAGCAGCACTAGTAGGTGAAGGGTGAGGTTCACAGAAATTTTCTGCATGTTGACTCAAGGGTCTTGTGGTCAGTGTGTGTTCCAACCTTTCTCCCATACTCTATTCCCCAATTATCTTGCAATGCTACACAATTCACTTTCAGTGTCATCTCTACAACCTAGAAGGAACAGGCAGCATGCACATGCGCGCAGATGCAAGCTAAAACTCATTCTACATACATGCCCTGGAAACAAGGTTTAACTTCACAAGACCTTTCACAACCCTGTTCACAATGGCTCCCTCGTTCCTCATCTTTTGGGCCACACCCACCATTTGTGCACCAAAGCAAACACCTCCTACCTCAGCAAGAGGTCATAAAGCCCAGAGCAGTCAGTTAGGGAGGGAAAAGCCTATAGCGCCCATCAGGTGGACTGGTCAAGGCGGACGCGACAGGTGGTGGCCCGTACGGGGAACCCCTCAAGGCTCAGAACTCTTCGCAGTCAGGGCAGTGCACTGGTAAGTCCCCAGGTAAGGCGGGGATCCGGGATAAAAGCGGGAAAAGTAGAGCTGCGACAAAAGCGGACAGGAAAATTAAAAATAAGGCATAGGGTAGTAATATAGTGTAGGAAAAACTTAGAAGTGTAAGATTGTGTAGGAAAAAATAAGTAAGGCAACTAGACAGAAAAACTCTTCAATTTTCTAACTTTGGGGGCTCTGAATGCAAAATGAAGAAAAGAAAAAAATCTTTCTTTGGGCTTTACGGGTAGTAAAAAAGCTCTTCTTTGAGCTTATGGGGAAGAAAAAGTTTCCTATGAAAGCTTTTGTCCTGGGGACAGCTGAAATGCTAAGTCCAAGCGGCAGGAGAAAGTAACTTCTCCCTGAGGCAAAAATGGGGGTGTAAGAAGTCAAAGTTTAAAGTTGCGAAGTATTGGGAAAAGTTGGTCTTTCTCTCTTGGGGAAAAAAATCTTTCTCTTAAACTATAAAGCTTTTCTTGGAAAATTTGGGGGGAAAATCTCTCTAAAAAGCCTTAATCTTTCTCAAAAGCTCTCTTAAACTTAAAAACTAAAGCCTTTCAGAACTCACTATCTCAGAAGGATAAAAATTAGAATCACCTGAAGATTAGTATGGGGACCACCTGTGATTAGCTCTAAGGGAAAACAACAAACCTCTTAAGATGGCAAAACCTCTCTAAGTTCTCTTTCAAGCTTTAAAAGTCCTCCCTGAAATGCAGGAGGCAGGGACAAGTTCCTAAAAACCTCTTGTAAGCTGTGTCTCTTCAAGCTAGTAAAAGACAGTGGGTCAGAGTACCCTGAGGGAAACGCTTGGGAGAGTGTGGGTAAAGAGCTACAGAGAGCCCAAAAGGGCGGGAAACTTTACCTGAGAAAAGCAAAAAAGCCAAGCTTTTCAATTACAGCCGAGCTGAGGCATCAAGGGTTTTGTTTCTGAGTGAGCGTTTCAGAATGAAAAGGTGCTCCTAATGGTCCTAATGCAAAGATCCCCTGAAGCAATGCAAACTGTTAGCATTGTATCCTCAATTCTGGTCAAAAACCCAGAGGCGACTGGCCAGCGTTTCTGAGTTGGAGTGTATTTCGGGGATACTAGGGTTCCTGCAGTGGTAAACTTCCTGGAGCACAGAGCTGAGGCAGGAAGGTGCAGGACCCAGGGGAAGATTGCCAATGAACAAAACTAAAGCCAGTGGGAACGGCACGGTTGTCTGCGTTCCTACAAGTCCCGGGTTGGTAGGTCCACAGCTGCAAAAAGAAATCTGAGAAAAGCTTTCTTATCAGAGTAAGGACCTTTCTGGGAAAACAGTAAAGCCGAACTGTGTCTGAAGCAGTTGTGCTGCTGAGTCAGAACGCTGTCTGGGGAAAGAGCCCAGCTAGGGCAAAACAGAACTATCCAGGAGTAAAGCTTTCTTTTCTGTCAGAAAGCACCTCTTAGAGAAAAGCTTTGTTTCAACTGGCTCCCTGAGATGAGGGAGTGTAGCCCTGAGGGGTGATTGCCTCTGGCATAAGCTCTGTCCTTGAGCACCCAGACAAGCAAATGCAACCCACTGGGGGACTGAGCCAGGTGAAGGTCTGATAAGGCAAAACACCTGTCCTAACGGGAGTTTAGAAATGGCAAAAACCTCACTTGTTAGATTTTCAGTCTGTACGCAAACCACACAGACCCAGAGGACAAATGGACAAAAAGCCCTACCTTCAGTAGCAGGGAAAGCCGCCACTGTAGTGTCAGAAACTGTTTCTGGGGTAGAGGGAATAAACTGAGACCAAACTGGGAACTGTCTAGGAGAAAGACTCTGAAGAAACAGAAAAGGGATATAATCCTCCCCAGAAAAATATGACCTGTGAAAAGCTGCTAGAATTTGAGGCAGATTCGGGGGGAGAAAAAAAAAAGCCCCTACTTCCAAAGGCAGCTAGCAGAGGTACAGAGCCGTAGATACCTGAAGCTCTGCATCTGGGGAAGGAAGGAACAAGCAAAATGAGATCAGTGGGAGAAAATCTCTCCGGAAGAGCTATGGAAAAGCTGTTGTACATGATCTTGTTTTTCACTGACTGGCTAAGGCAAACACAAGCCCCGAGGAAACTTGCTATCAGAAATTGCCCACTTCAATGCGTACTAACGAGGCAGGTGCGGTTCTGATTTGGGGGCCAGTGTCAACTAAAGGAGAGACACCTGCTAAAGCCAGTTGAGGAGAGAATAGGAATCTCCCAATGTCCCATAATTGAAAATGTAAAATGCCTGTTCAAATCTCCCGTTGCAAAAGCAAAAAACCTTGTTCAAACCCCCCGGGCAAGAATTTGTAAGCAAGTCTGGTAAAAGAGAACCAGTTGACTCTCAGACCCGAAAAGAACTATGTGAAATGACTGATATAAGGGAAATGATATAAAGGACTGATATAAGGGACTGATATTATTATAGACTGATATAAGGGAAATGCATTCTGGGAAAGGTAGTTTTTCTGCTAAAGATGGCGACATTGCCCTGAAACACTTTTGTCAGCTCGAAAATACGTTCATGGTAAATTTAAAATACAGCTTTTAAAAGAATAAGGAGGAAAATGGTTTAAGTGTCAGTTCCATTGGAAAAATTGAAAGGATATGGAACTAGGCACTTTGCGGTTTGTGGGTTGGTAAAATGCCTTATTTACCCTAATAGCTGTGCAAAGTTTTTATGGTAGTTGGATGACAAAAGCTACCTTTAAGAGCAAACAAGCCACTTTAAAATCCTTAAAGCAAGAGAGAGCAGTTTATACACTGAACGTTGTCTTAGACATGAAGAAACTTACGTGAAATTAAAAATTATTTACCTCTTGAACAAACAGCCTGCAATGAGTGATTCCTTTGCAAATCTAATTAAGGGGATAAGAAACAAGCATTCAAAAAGAAATGACTGCTTTATAGATGGGAAACAAACTTCAGAAAAATTTGTCTTAAAAAAGTTTCACCTGAAAGTTCCTTATAAGAAATCAATGCAAAATATTACAGCCGCTAATAACATCAGGAGTTAAAGCTAATGAAGGAAAATACTAAATACAGTTCGGAGCTGTGCCACTTGAGGCTTTACTCGCTCCTTTAGAAAAATACTTTATATCACCTTATAGCTGTGCAGTATTTGGCAACGAGCTTACAGCTGCTAAATACGGTAATTTCACCCTCAGGGTGAAGTGAAGTTTTTCAGTGATAGAAACGTTTGTCTGAATTGAAGCACTTAGGGGAACTACTATGAATTTGGGTGAAGGGACACCTCTAGTTAAAAACCGTCTACCGCTGACAGTGCATCTCTGCCGGTTTCGGAATGGCTGAGAGAACTGGCAACTTTGGAGTGTGGTGTCATCCCAAGAATGTTACAGTTCCCTAGCAACAACTATCACAATTCTATAACAACACTCACTAAATCCCAGTGCTTTATAACAAAGCTGACTATAAACTCCAAACTTTAGAAATGATGTACGTACTTCCTGTCTAGTTAAGAGAATCTAATAGAATAGAGATAATAATTAAGAGTAAGAAGTAAAAATTCTGTCTTGTTAAATCTGTGTTAAGAAATCTTTAAGTGTTTGCAAAGTTAGATACATGCTAATGGTAGCCCTGTAGAGTTTGCTTAATAGTTATTATGAATATAAGTGTGAAAATAGAGCTGTAAGTAAATAAGTATAAGTAATATAAATGTAATAGAATATAAAAGAACAAGCTTGTAAGAAGTAAAGATGCTAGTTGTAAATGCAAGTTTAAGTAAAAAGATAGAATGAATATAAGATGAAAGAAATAAATGCAAGTTTAAGTAAGAAGATAGAATGAATATAAGATGAATATAAGTGAATAAGAAATATATGCTAATGTAGTTCTACAGTTTCCTTAAGAAGCATAGATAAGTAGATGTTAATGTTATATGTGATAGAGTTCCTTTAAGAATATAAGCTTGCAAGAAGTATCTAAGGTAGCCTTAAGACATGTAGTGATAAGCTTGTAAGAAGTAAAGATGCTAGTTGTAAGTGAAAGTTTAAATAAGAAATAAGATAAAAAGTATATAAGAAGTAATAAGAAATATATTTGCTAAAGTAGTTCTATAGTTTCAAAAGGTGTAAATGTTGATTGTGAATCTAAGCTTAATGTATGTGGTGAAAGAGCCTGAGATACAGAGTTAGTGTCCTAGTAGACTGCAAAGCAGGCAGTCTGAGCGGTTTTCAAAAGCTCCAAAAGCCGCTAAGAAACTAAGAATGGTGGATGCCAGAACCAGTACAACAAGGCATCCGCAGCTGAGATCTGTGGAAAATCAATGCAACACAGAAAAACCTGAGCTAACAGCGATTGAAGCCAGGCACGGTGGGTTTATTGATAGGAAGATCCTCCACCACCATAAGAAGTCTTAATCCATGCAGCCCTATGAAGGGCATGGTGAAGTGGAAAGATATTCTCATGGGTAGCCGGCATGGTCCCGATCCCGTGCTGACATGGGCGGGAGGTTCTGTTTGTGTTTTCCCACAGGATCGGCTAGACCCTATCTGGGTACCTGAACGATTGGTGCGACAGGCCCCTCAGACGGAGAGACGTGATGACACCCCGGAAGCTGATGTGCCTGATCCTGATAGCCCTGATTCTGACAAGCGTGCCAGCGGGAGCAGCTGACTACTCTGGGCTCTTATAAAAGCCTGGCCATACCCTTTGCCCATAACATCAATTCTATCACCTTTTTAAAGAAGTTGGCGGGATTAGGTGCCCTGGCAGGCCTACTGGTACTTGTCTCCCTGATGTGCCTGTGGTGCATTGTTCAAGGGTTTCTCAGCAACGTAATGCAGCCATGATTATCCAAGCCTTTACAGCCATAGAAGCTGGACAGCCTCCCCAGGCCTGGCTGGCTGCATTAAAAGCTTGATCGCGCAGGATGCGAGGCTAGTGCACTGCACTTGGGTCTAGCTGTATTGCAAAACCCAAGAAGAGCAAGTCTAATTGCATGTGGGATGATGCCCTAATTCCCACCTCTGCAAAAAAGGGTATCGGACGGGTCAAGTGTTCTCTGGGTGGATGACACCTGGACTAACACCAGTACAATTTCCAAGTTGTATTGTGGCAGAGATTAGACCTCTGCTCTTGCCTGCTGCTTAAAACAATAAAGGGGGAGCTGTAGAGAGCCGTGCACGGCTGTGCCTCAAGGATGGCGCAGCATCTGGCTTCTGCCTTCCCGATGGCAGATGCTCCTTATTTGGCTAAGGCTAGGATCTGGCTTGCTTCTGCACACCTGGACCTAATCTGGCTTGCTTGCGTATGTCTGACCCTAGCAGCATTGTCCACGTGGCACCACGGGGTTGATTGCCCAGTGGCTATAAAGGGCGTGGGCTGACTTTCCCAGGGAGTGACTGGGAGAGTGACTGTGAGAGAGAGAGAGAGAGAGAGAGAGAGAGAGAGAGAGAGGAGAGAGAGAGAGAGAGAGAGAGAGAGAGAGAGTAAGAAAGAGAGTGAGAAAGTGAGTGAGAGAGAGAGAGAGAGAGAGAGAGAGAGAGAGAGAGAGAGAGAGAGAGAGAGAGAGAGAGAAGAAGAAAATGACTTTCCCCGGGGTCAGAAGATTGTTCAAGGTTCCTGAATAAACTGCTTAGAGAAGAGCCTGGCGTCGCGTTTTCCTTGCTGGTCGAGGCAGACACGACAGGAGAAGGGCAGTGTTGGGCTCCTGCAAAGTCAGAAAGGTGGTGGGCAGCTGTGGGCAGTGTCTGAGCAGAGAAGCAGCAGAGTCAGGGTGGTATTTTGGAAAGATCACCCTGACTGCACTTGTGAGAGCATGATGTTTATGGTCTGTAAAATCATCTAGCCTCAGGTCAGACTTTGGCCTATGGGGTAAATTCTCCAATGAAGGATATCAAGGCCCTTCCCAGCTTTTTGTTTAGACATAATTCTGCAGTGAGTATCACAGCCAAATCAACACACACTAAGTCATTATAACCAATTTCTAGTAGTAAGGATTCTTCTTTCTCCATGGGAGTCACTGAAGAAGTTGAATGTTCTTACCACCCCACCAGGGGACTATCTGAGAGCTTGTTATGCCAGCCTGAGCTTGCATCCAGGAAGAACAGGCCCCTCTCGGAGAGCACCAGGGGAGTTTATGTGGTCAACTGTCTACACAGCAGAACCATTTTTACTGGTCTTTGAGCCCCACAAAGGCACATTTAGGGTCCTGGAGATTTTACAAGGGCCCAGGTTTCCTTCTGTACACTGGACCCTGGTTAGCCAGGCTGATTTACATGAGAAATCCCCACCACTGTCCTGCAGACTGCCTCACTTCTGTACTGATGCACAGTCAGTCATGCTCACAGCATGCTCTCATCTGCTGCACAGTCTTCTGACTTCTCAGTGGCCTCTCTCCTGGGCCCTGCTGGGTACCCCAGCTCCAACCTCTTTCTTGGGGCTCATAATGATTTTTTTTGTTTTTTTTTCCAGACAGGGTTTCTCTGTGTAGTTTTGGTGCCTATCCTGGATCTCACTCAGTAGACCAGAATGGCCTCAAACACACAGAGATCTCCCTTCCTCTTCTTCTCCAGTGCTAGGATTAAAGGCATGTGCCAACACTGCCTGATGAGGTCCATAATTGGTACATATTTCTCCCCAACCTTGACTCCTTTCCACTGGAAAATTGGCCCAGCTTGTCTCCAGACCATCTCCTGGCCATACCTCTACCATCACTTTCAGAGTTACCCTTCCCTGGAGCTCACTTCAGCCACCCCACCCTCTCCTTCCTCAGGATACTGTCCTTCTAGATGTCTTCCCACCCAGCTCCCAGTCCTGGACTCCCTCTAAATCAACCCTTGTCTCTCTCTACCATGTGTCTCTTACAAACGGCAGGAAGAGTCCTTACTGAGTCCCTGTAGGATGACACCTATAACCAGGGAAAAGACCTATGGCCTGGATACAGCAAGAACGCACCAGGGCCTGTTGCTGGGATACAGCATACCAGACGGGTTAAGCAAGAACACTCCAAAGTCATGTGGCTGTTTGAAAGACTGAAGGGATGATCCCTGACCTGTCCACTCCTTTCCTGGTTCACAGAGGAGCTCACTCTTTATTTCTACACAAGACACCAGTATACACACAAAAAAAAGAGACAGGGAGAGAGGAGAGAGAGAGAGAGAGAGACAGAGACAGAGACAGAGACAGAGAGACAGAGAGAGAGAGACAGAGAATCAGAGGAGAGAGAGAGACAGAGAGAAAGAGAAACAGAGAGACAGATAAAGACAGAGACAGAGAGACAGAGAGAGAGCAGCTGCATTTCAGATGAGCCAGGTGGCAGCCTCTGACTTTCCTGCCAAAGACATGATTATCACTTGGTGGCTTGAAAGCTCAGGCCATGGAGTGCTGAGCAGAGAAAGGACATAGTGAGCTGTGACTAAGTGGGCAGTGCAGTGGTCAGTGTATCCTGTCCTATGAGCCACAAAGGCCTCATGGGAGAGCCAACCTGGGCACAGCTGGTTCATGGAATGTCAGGTGTCCCTAAATATGCTGACGACGGGTTTGTGGAAGATGACTCCAATCTAGGAAAGCTTCCCCATTTATTATTCTTTCTGTAAGTGACATGATGTCATACGCAGGTAAAAGATCATCAAAGAACTCATTCCCTGTCAATTATGTTTCTTCTTTTTTTCTTTAAGAAATTTTTTATTCATTTTACATACCAACCACAGATCCCCTTCACATCTCTCCTCACAATACCCCCAGCATTCCCCCCCCCAGCAACCTACCTCCCTATCCCCACCTCGAAAGAGGTAAGGCTCCCATGGGGATTCAGCAGAGCCTGGTACATTCAGTTGAGGCAGGACCAAGCCCCTCCCCTCTGTACCAAGGCTGTGCAAGGTGTCCCATCATAGATAATGACCTCCAGAAAGCCCCCGCATGCACCAGGTATAGATCCTGATCCCACAATTATGTTTCTTCTTAGAGCTGATAAATTGCTTCTAAAATTGCTCATTTGAATTATCTCAACACTCTTCAAAGTAAACTGAATATTGTCTTGGGTTTTAGTTAATCAGTGATCCAAGATTTTTTTTTAAATTGTGCTCATCAATAAAAGACTTAGAATTCATTTGTGTTTCCTTTCCCAGCAGTAACTACCTTTAGGAAACGTTTTGGACCACTTTCCTTTTTTGCTTTCCGTATTTCTAGAACTACTCTTACAATCTGCAGATTATCCTCACTCTAGGGGATTGGACAATGGGATGGGAGGGCTTTGGCTACAGATGTTTCTGCATGTGAATGTTGTGACTGTGAATGCACCTGTGTGGAGTTGTGCATGCTGACCAAGAAATCCCTCAGGAAAATCTGTGTGCAGGTAGGTTTCCCATCTAATAACTATGATGAGGAGAGTCCCATGGGAAAATGGTGTAGAAGCTCCACAATCACATGCCTGAACTTGAAGCAATGGTTCTCAACTTGGGTAATGCAGCCACTTTTAAATTTGGGGTCCACAGACCTTAACTAAGACCATTGGAAAACAAAGATATTAAATTAGGACTCATAACAATAGCAAAATCACAATTAGGAAGTAACAACAAAAATGGTTGGGATCACCACAGCATGGGCAACTATATTAAAGGGCTACAGCATTAGGCAGGTTGAAAATCACTGACCTAAAGCACTGAGCATGTAACTAAACAAGAAGGAGAAACAAGATTGCATTAATGCATTTCAATCCTGGAGAGTCCCTCACAGAAGACAGCTTAAAAGAAAATCACACAGAGCAGTAATTGGGCTCATGAATCACTGCTGTTCTACAACAAAAGCTGCTTATGGGTACAGGTTTCCTGTCAATGCAGTGATATGTAAGATTGGGCTACTACATCGCAGCAGGCGAGCAGCAGACATCCTAAGGAGTCAGCAGAGTAGAGTCCCTTCCCCAGGTCCAAGATGGGGACAGCAGAGTCAAGAGGATCAAGGGTAAAGGCAGAGATGGGTGCTGGTTTCCAGACTCACATAGATAACAGCTTGGAGCAGAGCAGGCCTTGGTGTTTACCTGTGTTAGCTACTCCCATAGTGCACTCCACAGCTCCTCTGGGTTACGCAGCATGCATCCATCTTTTAGGGTGCTGAAACAACCCACAGAGAGGAAATCCCTGCCCATCACTCTTTGCTAAGCCCTTGGAGCAAACTGCCAGAAAAAAAAGAATACACCCAGTGTCCTATGAGCTCCATCTCCTAACAATTACCTCAGCCATTGTCCGGAATCTGCCATGATCCTATTAAAAACAAAAACACGAAGTGACAGAGCTCAGTGGCTCTTTTAAATTTTGAGAATGTCACCTACTCTGGGGAGTCTCTCTAACTTTTCCTCAGTTCTGCCCCTTCCTGCAATGATTCTTTGTAGAGCTTGAATCCAGAATTGCTTACTCCTCCTGCCTTTCACCTTCACAGCTGTGAGACAGGTTGGGAGCCAGTACCCAGGGTTGATCTTTGATGCCCTCAGGTATCTGGGTCACCCTAGACCTTGGTCAAGCACAGCTGGGTAGAGAAAGGTCTCCATCAGATTGAGCTTGTGAACAACGGTGGAATTCAGCCCTGTTGGGAGCACAGTCTCTCAGGAGGATCGTGCCCTGGCCTACCCACATATTTGCCATCATACAGGGCTCTTCAAGACAGCACAACCAAGGTTGGGGCATTTTGTTTGAAGGACATTTCCATAAATTAATAAAGTGATTTAGCTGTGCTCAAGGGCCTGCTGAGTTTGAAAAGGTCTTTTTGTTACTCCCTATGACTGAATTTGAACAAAACTAGAGGTGTCAGCTAAGCAGCAAACCAGAGCCACAGGTTCCGCACCCCCTCCACACACACTCACTGCAGGTTTTAAAGTACTCCCTGCTCTTTGCAGCCCTAAAGTGCTTCAGGCTAGGCACCTCAGAGGACAAGCCCACAGCCGCTGAGCCTGTGCAGGCCAGAATGTGTGATTGGACACATTGTAATTACGTAGAGTCTCCAGAAGACAAGCCTTCCGGGTTAAGAGTCACAGCTGTACCTCTGGCGTCAGACCGTGAGGACACGGCTTTTAGGTCTTCGGAACTCGGGTCTCATTGAAAGATTCCTGGCATGGAGTCTCGCCAGGGCTGCTGCCACATTTTCACCAGGATGCTGTGTCTAGGAGCTAATGAAGACCAGGAACAACAGCATGGTCAGTAAAATGGTTCTGACTCCACTTGAGCGAAGTCCGGGAAGCAAATTTGGTGGAAAGGCCAGTGGCCAGGCACTTCGATTACCCGGCTCTGCCTGTGGGCCCTCTCCAGGCTTTCCAATGATCCATGGGCCACGATGCTCAGATCTTTATCTTTATGTATTTCTCTCTGGCAGGTGGGAATGCAGTTGTCCTGAAGGCTGGAGAGGAAGAAGGCAAGGAGCTTGTAGAGAGCGAGCTTGCTCAGGGTGAGCTTCATCAGGGCGAACTTGCTCTGGGCGAACTTGCCCCAAGCAAGCCTGCTCAGGAAGCGCTTGCTCAGTCCGGTCTTACTCAGGAAGCCACAGGAGTGGTAGAGGTGGGAGAAAACGAAGAAGAAGAAATGGAAGGAGGTCATTCTGGCGATGGTAGTTCTGGCCCCATGGAAAAGGGGATCCAGGCCGAAGGTGGCCATGGCAGAAGTGTTCCACAGCAGCCTCAGCAAGAGGCGGCAATGCCTGAGGGCACCAAGAATCTCCAGGCTCGGGACAGGCAGCCTTTCCACAGACACACCAGTTTCACCCAGTCTCAGCTGCAGGACCTGGAGCGTCTTTTTGAAGAGACTCGCTTCCCCAGCTTTCAAGTAAGGTAAGCAGAAGGCCTGCTAGGCGCCTGGTTTTCTAGCAGTGCATCCAGGCTGTCCTTTGGTCCTCCCTGACCCCTGATTTCCTCTAGAAACAAAGCAACCATGTCTGGACCCTCCAGCAGAAATTGGATTCTGGAGTAAGCAGATGTGCCCTAGTCCAACTGGAAAGAATGTATTTTGTTGCCTGTTTAATTGGCGCGTGTGTGGGAAATTTAGACAATGCTTGTTCTAAATAAGTCTCTGTAAGTATGAGTGAGAAGCCTGAGGTGTGGCTGGGAAAATGCAGGAGGGATTCCACCTCAGATTAAAATTTGACTAACACTTTTTATCGTGGAGCTTCTCTTAATGAAGCTTTACATGTTAAGTACATAGACCACATACCTGTGTTTGGGGGATTACCCTTAATTTTGGTCCCTGAAAGAAACCTACTACTGGAGTAAGTTCAAAGGAGGTGTGAGGAATACTGTGTGTGTGTCTGTGCGAGTGTGTGCATGTGTTTGTGTGTGTCTGCGTGTGTGTGTGTGTGTGTGTATGTACACGTGTGCACACACACAAGTGTGGACACAAACATTTAAAAGCAAACAGGACATGTCTTTATACAGTTTATTTCCACTACAAGGCCTGAATGTTGGAATCTTTTCACTTCAGGAAGGATCTTGCAATATCAATGGGTGTGCCGGAAGCAGATGTGCAGGTCAGTATTTTAAAAAAAAATTAATGTTTTGGAAGGGCTCCACATCTTCTGATGGTGCTGTCTAGAAGAGAGGTATAGCACCAAATTGGGACCCTGATGTTGCATCCCAAGGATGCCAGACCAGTCCACAGCCAGGCTAGGCTCAAGATGACAAAAGACCTCCATTTTCTCAGGCAGGAAATGCCAACCTGGACACCTGAAACCTATGATGCCAAGATGCTTTGTGTGTCCCTCGGTGAACATAGTGTGTTTCCATGACCTTCTGAAGGCTGTGCAGCCCACACGCCTCACTTAAGTGAAGAGACCATGTTCTTGCTAACCTTCAACTCTTTCACTCTGCGTGTCTCAGAAAACCTTTTCTCAGACTTCTTGATCTAGTCTGTAAAGGTCCCATGCCTGGCTTAGTTCTGAATCAATACTGGGACCAGGAACCTCAAAAGGCCCATAACCCTTTTACCAGTCTTTTGTTGGTTATGTATGTGAACTCTGCTCACCATTACAATCAGCCCTGACTTTCCAGACCACATGCCCACAAGGGAAAAGGCTTATACGAAGTATACTTGGAGGCTAGGAAGGAAGCATAGAGCAGAAAGAAGTGCCCTTTGTCTCATATAATGTGTATTCTGGATACTCACAAAAGGCTATCACCATGGAGCCTTTTACAGACAGATTTGGGCCTTGAGATAGTACTCCGGGGTTCCAAGAGAACTGTTTTTGATACTTTTCAACACACAGCAAGGACCAGGAACAACCCATGAGCTGGATCTGCATCCTTTCCTGAAAGAATGCATTAAAAATATCAATTGATGGAGAGAATAGACAACATTCTGGGTCTGTTCCATAGCAGAAGGCCTGGTGTAGGGGTACATGTCCTCTGGGGCCTCATGGGGGTGTTTTCACTGTTTCAATGAGAATGAAACCTGTTGCTTCCAGCATTCTGAACAATCAGTACACACTTGAGGTAAGTCTTCAACCGTTCTTGGGGTTAGATCAATAAACAGTTTCTGGGCAAACAGAAATGTGGTGCTTTACTAGGGGAGTAGCTCTGTCCTGGAGCACATACCTAGCACACACTGGGCCAGAGATGGGTTCCATATATGTTCTAAAATGCTAGTACAATTGATCCAGTATACATGGTTAAAGGATGTGTTCTTCAGTGGTGGTACAGTACAGTGTACTAAAGCAACCCTTTCTTCTGCTTGTAGGATTGGTTTAGGAACAGGAGAGCCATTTTCAGGAGAAACAATAGAAAGGTGGTGCTGATTGATGCACCACCTGCTCCCCAGAACAACGATCCCTGAAGATTTTGGAGCAGCTCATGTGTGCCACCTCTGTCCAGAGCCAGATGACCTGGAACCTGGCCATGCCCCCAATGTCTCGGCCACCCATGCTGGCCATGACAACATTTTCTTCCCTGCAATTATCTCAGCAATAAAGAGGTGGATTGTCAGTATGTTGATTCCATTGTTTTTCAGGTTACTAAAATGTGGGTATAAGTATTTGAACCAGAGTAGCCTATTCCAGAAATGGCATTTATGGCAGAAGGTGACACTGGCAAGCTCTGGTCACTTTGCCTTGCCAAGGGAGGAAGATTTCCAGGTGCTATGCTGCTTCATGCTGACCCCACATGATTCTCTGTACCCTCATCATGGGCTTGTCAACTCACTCCACTTCTGTGGAACAATTATTTATTTATTTATTTATTTATTTATTTATTTATTTAAATTTTTATTTTGCAATACAATTCAATTCTACATATCAGCCACGGATTCCCTTGTTCTCCCCCCTCCTGCCCCACTCACCTCCCCTCCCCAGCCCGCCCCCCATTCCCTTCTCCTCCAGGGCAAAGCCTTCCTCACAGACTGAGATCTACCTGGTAGACTCAGTCCAGGCAGGTCCAGTCCCCTCCTCCCAGGCCGAGCCAAGCAACCCTGCATAGGCCCCAGGTTTCAAACAGCCGACTCATGCAATGAGCACAGGACCCGGTGCCACTGCCTGGATGCCTCCCAAACAGATCAGGCCAATCAACTGTCTCACCCACTCAGAGGGCCTGATCCAGTTGGTGACCCCTCAGCCATTGGTTCATATTTCATATGTTTCTGTTCGTTTGGCTATTTGTCCCTGTGCTTTATCCAACCTTGGTCTCAACAATTCTCGCTCATATAAACCCTCCTCATTCTCACTAATTGGACTCCCAGAGATCCACCTGGGACATAGCCATGGATCTCTGCATCCAGATCGCTCAGTAGTTGGATGAGGTTTCTAGCACGACAATTAGGGTGTTTGGCCATCCCATCACTAGTGTGAGTCTACCAGGTTGATCTCAGTCCTCGGAGGAGGCTTTGCCCTGGAGGAGGTGGGAATGGGGGGTGGGCTGGGGAGAAGGTGAGGGGGGCGGGAGGGGGGAGAACAAGGGAATCCGTGGCTGATAAGTGGAACTGAGTTGTATTGCAAAATAAAAATTAAAAAATTTAAAAAAAAATAAAAGAGTAAAAACTGGAGAGTTGGCTGAGCAGTTAAGAGTGCATGCTGCTCTTCCAAATGCATGCACTGGAAGTGAGGTTTAACTTCACAGGACCTTTCACAACCCTCTTCACAATGGCTCCCTCCTTCCTCATCTTTTGGGCCACACACACCACTTGTGCACCAAAGCAAATACCACCTACCTCAGCAAGAGGTCATAAAGCCCAGAGCAGTCAGTCAGGGAAGGAAAAGACTATAGCGCCCATCTGGAGAGGAGCATGTGGACGCCAACCTTGAGGAATGTGGAGAAGTGTGGAGCATGCGCAGAAGGACACGTTGACGTCACCTTTTCCTCAGGCCTTCTCTTGATGCCTCATCAGTAGTAGACATGACTGAACAATAGGCCCTGAGTGTCGTCATTCCTGGAGCCCCACTTCTCTCTGTGGCTTCGGCCCACTACTAGTCATGGCCCGCAAGGTCCAATGGCAATATATATACATTGTGAGGAATGAGAATGGTGAGGAGATAGCTGAGGTCTCCACCTTAGAGGCTGCCTTGGCGATGGTGGGTGACAACCCTAGTGGAGGTGATGCGGGCTGCCTAATGGAACTAAATAACGGGGTCAGCCATGTCCGTGAGAGCCAAAACGGCTCTGAGGAGAGCAGTAGGGACGCGAACTCCTCTTCCTCGGGGCCTCACCAGGAGGAGCCAAGACCCTCAGCCGAGCCTGTGATTCGGATTCCGAGGCGCCATTCCTCACCAAGGCGGCGGCGAACCACATTGCAGTTCACACTGGGGCAGGTCGAGAAAATGGAAAAATTGTTCAAAGAAACCCAGTACCCAGATGCGCTTGCCAGGTATGTGTCTTGCACCAGGAGCTATCCCCAACCTCCCTGTTGTCTCAGGTTGAGATTTCCTTTTGTTCATCCAGGCCCTGGTTTCCTGTCATCCCTCCCTAAGCCACTGTTGTCTTCTCCCTAGGTGGTGGGTACAGGAGGGTGCCTTGTGTAGGGGTAAAAGTCAGAATTAGCGTGTAGTGTTGGCCGCAAACAAGTGTGCATAGTCAACACCACCCATTTCGAGTCATACTTTAATTTCTGTAAAATATGGGGACATGAGTATAGTGTGTCAAAATACTCAATAGTGTAAAGTTCACCAGTGTTAAGGATTTACACTTTGTTGGGTGACCTCCTCACCAGTAGTCTCCTCATTTTTTCAGGGACTGTGTACCTATCCATCAACTCCTTTCGGTTTCCCATTCCCTTACCCTGGTGCTGTTTTTTAATTTAGTATAATTTGCTCAGCATACACTTTGGCATTTATTTTTAGTTTTCATAGTGTGTTAAAATTAAAATATGTATTGTTTAGAAACTTTTGTAAGAGGTGAAACCATTGCAAAAGCAAGACTAGTTCGGAGAATGAAAGTTAAATGGAGTGGGGGAGTGAGGGAAGATAGCAATATTAAAAAAGTATAGAAATCATTTATGACTTTGCAGTTCATGCAAACCACGGCATGCTAAACATTTGTGGTTTTCTTTCCACAGGAAAGAACTTGCACAAGTTTTGAATATTCCTGAAGTCAAAGTGAAGGTCAGTAAATCCAAGCAAAGACATTGAACAGTCAATCTACAGCCTTCCTCAAGTCTTGGGAAGACTTGTCCTAGGCACTTTTTTATTTAATTTTTTTTTATTTTACATACCAACCACAGTTCTTCCTCCTTCCCCATCTCCTGCTCTCATCCCCACCTCCTCCCCGAACTCCCACATCCACTGCTCATAGGGGATAAGGCCTCCATTGTGAGTCAACAAACCTGGTACATTCAGTTGGGGCAGGACCTACTGCATCAAGGCTGAACAAGGCATTGGGTTCTTGGGGATTTCCCTAGCACCAGGTTTCTCCCTAAACCCATAATGGCTCTCTCAAGATATCTCTTTCATTGCTCTCCCTTTCCATTCCTATTCCAACTTAGCCATCCAGATCCCTCATGCTCCTATCTCCCAACCCCTCCATTCTACCCCCTACCCAGTTTACAGAGGAGATCGTATCCGTTTTCCCTTCCTGGGGTGATCCATGAATGTCTCTCTTTGGGACCTCCTATTTACCTGACTTCTCTTGGGTTATCGATTGTAGCCTCGTTATTCTTTGCAAGAGAGGCTGATGCACTGCTTTTCTAGAGAGGCTGACACACTGCAACTCTAGAGAGTGATACACTGCAGCTCTAGAGACTGGTGCACTTCAACTCTAGAGTTGATGATGCACTGCATCTCTAGAGAGGATGATGCACTGCAACTCTAGAGACTGGTGCACTGCAGCTCTAGAGAGGCTGATGCACTGCATCTCTAGAGAGGCTGACACACTGCAGCTCTAGAGAGTGATGCACTTCAACTCTAGAGTTGATGATGCAATGGATCTCTAGAGAGGCTGATACACTGCAGCTCTAGAGAGGCTGATACACTGCAGCTCTACAGACTGGTGAACTTCAACTCTAGAGTTGATGATGCAATGGATCTCTAGAGAGGCTGATGCACTGTAACTCTAGAGACTAGTGCGCTGCAGCTCTAGAGATTGATGCACTGCATCTCTAGAGAGGATGATACACTACAGCTCTAGAGACTGATTCACTGCAGCTCTAGAGACTGGTGCACTACAGCTCTAGAGAGGATGATACACTACAGCTCTGGAGAGGATGACACACTACAGCTCTGGAGACTGATGCACTGCAGCTCTAGAGAGGATGATGTAGTGCACCTCTAGAGAGGATGATACACTACAGCTCTAGAGACTGGTGCACTGCAGCTACTGAGAGAATGTGGACACAAGATACAAAAGAAAACACCCATGGTTTCCTGTTTGCACACTCTTGAGTGTGATTTTCCAAAAGCCTCATTTCTGATTTCCTCTTTCCTCTTACAAACGTAATAGATACGCTTTAGGAATCAAACAGGGGGAACTCTGACTTAATTTGAGACCACATGAGTCAGCACTGGGGCTTTATTTGAGTTCATGGAGGCATCATGATGGTAGTAGGGCTTCTGGTGTTTTGGTTGGTCTTCTATAGACTATATATCCATAAAATAGGCAGGGAAAGAAAGTACATGGAGGCACAAATGCACATTTTGAGAACTTCCCAATACAATGGACCCTCATTCACTAGGAGCCTGAAAGGATGGTGACATCTAACAGGTAACTGTGACTGTATTTCCATAGCTAGACCATATTAGGAAGACCTGATTTATGACTACTTTCCCCACACTGTTGTCCACCATCTTACTCTTTGTCTTTTGAAGAATGATGGGCTTTAGATGTCCTGGTGACACAGCAGGGCCTAGTGTGCCCTCTGTGCTGGACAGGATTCTGGAAATATAGGTGAAGCAATGATATTATTCTTCATCCTGATCCTGGAGAACTTTTTATAGCATGAAAGAATATACTGTTCAGATTTACCATGGGTGGAAGTCATGCTTTCAGCTGAACTCCTGGAGATGGCAAAGGTTTCGGTGTCCTGTATGTCATTAGGTTAAATTTGTCATCCTTCACAAACACTGGAGGCTGTGATGTCAAACCATTGTCTAGGCCTTCTCTGCCTACCACCTGTTCCCTCTCCAGAAATTTCAAGCACCAACAATCCCATTGGCACCCTTGAATGCTATTTTCTTTCTAAAAATCTCTCATGCTTATTTCTGTTGATTAATTACTTCATACTGAAGATTGCTTTTACAAACAGAAAGCTGTTCCCCTCCATAGGCCTTTAAAATGTGCTAACATTTGGTGATCTACAATCTCTGCCCAAACAAGAGGAATGTATCACTAGTGAGGAGGGTATTCTACAGCTTATGGAAAAATGTCAGAATGAATAATTTCCTTTACCCAGTTATCATATATTGAATTAATATCAAGGAACTGGAACAAGTTGTAATCTAAGCTTTCCAATAGAAAAGAAACCACTGAAGTGTCTATACTGCTGGAAAAAGACAAAACCATGGCCTATTGCAGAAGTTGACACACAGCTGGTATTTGATTTTATGAGCTAAATAGAAACAGTGTTATGTGTCTTAAAGTGGTTTTTATCTCTTGGCTCTGGGGTGGAAGCCAATGCTAACTCCAATCCTGACTTCCTCTAATTTTAGACATGGTTCGTCCATCGGAGAGCAGAAGAGAGGAAGAGTCAGAAGCGTGTAGTAGTACAGAGCACAACTCCTCGTATTGAAAAGGTCCTTCTCATTATGGATAGGGACGACTATCCCTAGAGTGCAATCTTTGTTCAGGAGCTACAGGGAAATCTGTTGACACATGTACTCAATGTACAGCTTCACTAAAATTCATCACTCATGTTAACAATAAAAACATGAATTTCCAAGTTATTTAATTTCATGTGCTTTCTGGGATTTTGTAGTATATAGATGTACACTCTTCAGGAAATGCCATTTAAACAAAATGACAAGTTCTGTGTTTCAGGAGTGGCATTTCAAAGTCATGAGTATTGCTTGCACAGATGACTATTCCCTATTCCCTATACATGGGAATTATGAAACAGTTGATCACATAAGCCTTCTTGATTCAGTCTCACTTGATCTTTTGAGCATGGGATTCAGTAATAACCCTGCAAATGGGGAATCTAAGGAGGTGGGCACAGAAAGTATTGATGGTGATGATTACTTTTTATTTGGGGAGGGGTCACAACAATTCTTTCTTTTTTCTTTTAATGAAAATAGATTTTCTTGTCACATACTATATCGTGATTATGGTTTCCCTTCCCCCTACTCCCCCCAGTTCCTCCTCACTTACCCTTCCATCTGGACATATCTACCTTTCTGTCTGTCATTAGAAAACAGCTCAGGTGGGTGGAAAGCACTCATAGGCCGGCCATCCTGGGTCCTCAAGACCTGGGCTACCTAAAGAAGTTGACAGAGGTTGGGTGCCGTTATAATGAGCAAATGTGTGGTGGAAAATGGGAGAAAACGAGAGGCAGAATGGTTCATGTGCTGTGGAAAGATGTGGAACAGAAGAACCGAAGGTGGTGAGAAGCCGGCTGAGGTAGATGGCCTGCTTGTCATTCAGGGAGTGATGATGCCCGTGCCTGGGCTGCGCGAAGGGTCTTGTCTGGATCCATGACCTTACTACAGCCAGGGTCTATGTGTTGATGTCCACGGCTCCTGCTACCATTGAAAGCCATGCATATGTCTGGGGTCTGGGCTGTCACCTGGGGCCGAGTCGGTGACCCTGGATCATGGTGCCCCTGGGTCATGCCAATGTAAGTGCCTGTGCTGCTACATGGGGCCTTGGTGACATCCAGGCCATGTAGAGGCCTAGGACAATGTCTGGGTCCATGTCCTACTGCATCCAGTGACTCTGTTAAAGTCTGTGTCCTGTATTGCCACCTAGGCCACATGGATACCCAGGGTCTGTGGCACAACCTGTGGACTTGTTGTTGTCCAAGCCTCCAGAGCCATGCTGCTCTGAGTAGCCTATGCTACCACCTGGGGCCTAGGTGCCATCCGAGCCGAAGAGGCTGCTGAGGGCCATGTCTAGGTGCGTGTCCTTATGGCAGCCATGGTCTGAGTTGATATCCATGGCTCCTGTTACCACCAAGGGGCAAGAAGATGTCCTAGGTCTCGTCTGCCACCTGAAACCATGTTGGTATCCCACAGCCATGCTGCGGCTCTGAATGGCCTGTGCCACCTCCTGGGGCCAATGTATGTCAGGGCCCAAGCTTCAGTCTAGGGACATCTCTGGGTCCATGGCCCCACAGCAGCCAGGGTCTGAGTTGATGTCCATAGCATCTGTTGCAACCAAGGGCCATGCAGATACCCAGGGTCTGGTTAGCCACCTCAGACTATGTTGGTGTCTGAGAGTCATGCTACTTGATGCTGAGGCCGAACTGCTCTGAGTGACCTGAGCTGCCACACGGGACATGGTAACATCTGGGCCCGAGATGCTCTGGAAGACCACCTCTGGATCTGTGGTCCTGCTGTAACTGGAGTCTGTGTTGACATCTGTGGCCCATGTTACCATAGGGGGCCATGTATAATGAAATCCAAGGGCAGTGCTGAGCCACATATGCCCTGTGTTGGCCCTAGGAAAGCTGGCCTAGCCCCTCACTAGACACTACAGCAAGAGTCCTGAACTTGACCCTCACAGGAGAGCTGGCCCCAGTTACTCTGGCATGGAGAGCTGGCCCCCTGTACTTAGGAGAGTTGGCCCCACCTCTCAACACAGGCATGAGAGAGATGGCCCTGATGCCATGGGCATAGGAGTGCTGGTTCCACCTCCACCTGAGGGGGCAGTCCTAGTATCAAGGACTGACCAACTCAACTACCACCCAAGTCGATATTCAGGGCCTTGGATTGGCCCACCCTAACATCTACCCCATCTAGGACCTGCTGGAGCATGTGAAGGGACTGGTTCTGCAGATCTCCATGACTAGGGGCAGCCGTTGGATATCAGAGAGGAGTTTCAGTGAGGATCAAGTGAAGATGGTGTACCAGAAACCAGAGGCCTTGAACCAGACCAATGACTCATTACAATTTTTATTTTCGGATGGGGCTGATTGAACAAAAGAGTATACTGCAGGACACACCGAGGATCCCAGTGCCAATAAAATGAATGAAGAGATGTTGAAGAGGCGGGAGAGACAAAAGAGTGAAGTGGGCTTTTTTCTTTGGGTGGTTGGTTGGTTGGTTGGTTGGTTTAGTTTGGTATTTTTTTTTAATTTTATTATGGGGGAAGGATGCTGCAAGGGTGAAGGGAGGAAATGGAGGACTGGGAAATGAGCAGATTTGGGGTGTATTATGTTAAATTCTCAAAGAAAAATATCGTGTGTGTGTGTGTTTGAGTGTGTGTGTGTGTGTGTGTGTGTGTGTGTGTGTATGAAAACATACAGGCTTCAAAGAATAATAATAAAATAAACTATAGGCAAGCTGTTGTGGTACATGCCTTTAATCCCAGCCCTCTGGAGGCAGAGGCAGGCAGATCTCTGTGAGTTCGAGGCCAGCCTGGTCTACAGTGTGAGGTCCAAGACCGCCAGGGCTACACAAATAAACCCTATCTTGAAAAACCCAAAATAAATAAATAAATACATATATACATACATACATAGATACATACATACATACATACATACATACATACTTAAAACAAAACCTAACATGTTAGAATAAAACAAAATATTGTGGGTCTGGCATCACTCAGAGTTTCACTGTGACCATGAATAAATTTAAATTAGCACAGGCTTTATTAAATAAGAACTGGTGCCAGATGCTCATGACACCAAGACTGCAACTGAGATTGCTCCCAAGTTGAGGCTCCTGGTCACATTAATCCAAGGCTTATAAAGTCAAAAACCACAAGATTACATGTATTCTGTCTACACGTATGCATGATCTAATTTTAACATCTATGTCTTGCAGTTGTCCCAGTCATTGAGCAGAGTAAGCAAGTTTGATTACAAAAACAGAAATAATAGTTAGTCCTATGAGCTATTGTGTTGCTAGAACAGCAAATTTTACAGGATCAGTCAGTTTAAGAATAGTCTTCAATGTCTTGGACAAACGGGGAGGGGGTGGGGAGGGTGAGCTACTAGGGCACAGCTTGAATAAGCTAGGGGCTTGCATGTTGGAGGCATTTTTATTTTGGGTCTCTCAAGCACAGTAAGTCTAAACTTTAAATGTAATGATGTAGCTAGAGTTTTGCCTGGCCCACAGTCAGGACAAATCTCTTTCACCTGCCAGTCCCACAGCCGCTCTGACCCGACCAAGTAAACACAGAGACTTATATTGGTTACAAACTGTATGGCCATGGCAGGCTTCTTGCTAACTGTTCTTACAGCTTAAATTAATCCATTTCCATTAATCTATACCTTGCCACATGGCTCTTGGCTTACCGGCATCTTCACATGCTGTTTGTCATCGTGGAGGCTGGCAGTGTCTCTCTGACTCAGCCTTCCACTTCCCAGCCTTATTCTCCTCCTTGTCCCGCCTATACTTCCTGCCTAGCCAATGGCCAATCAGTGGTTTATTTATTGACTTATTAGCAACACATTTGCCATACAGAACATCCCACAGCACTTCCCCCCTTTTTTTTTCAAAAAGGTAGGTTTTAACCTTAACAAAGTAAAATTACATATAATTTGGGAATTTGGGCGTAGCTTCTCTTACTACTTCTTGCTGGAGGGGGGCACTGTATCTTATGGGCACACAAAAAAATTTAGGATTATGGAATAGTCCATGAGGCTGTATTGTCTGAGCCAGTTGCCTTGAAACCATTCTGGATGTTGGATCATCTGGGCCATGGTGTCATCAGAGACCTTTCAGGGGGTCTTGGCTGGTCAAATGTGATGTATCTTAATCTTGAACAAATCCATAGCCTCTGGCTTTCTGTGGAAACAAAAGAGACTCTTTTCCAAAGCAACATATCCTTATATCCAAATTTTGAAGTCAAGGTATCTTTACAATATACATTTTGGCATAACTCAACAGCTTTTACAATCAAATGTTTTTCTGCAGTTAAAAATCCCAAAGACAACACAATCCAGATTCTCTGTGTAATATTCATCTTTATGTGGCTTATTTTTTATATTAATTTTACTGTCTCTTTAAAGACTTTATTTTTTAAAACTATGTATTTGTTTCTATAACTGTATATATCACCTTTTTTGTCTCTTTCAAGCCTACGTATATTTTACACACATTGTAAACTATTACATCTGAATCTGTCTTATTGTGAATCTATTGCTTTAAACTGCAGCAGCTGTGGCTGCTGGCTCCGCCCACCTCAGCTTCCCAACATGGCTACGTTTACCATCAGCTCTGGGAGCTATCGTGGGTCTATGCTTTTATCCAAGCAGCGTGTAACCCAAAAACCTCTTTTGTTTTGTTTTGTACCAGCAAAGGCTAAATCCACCATGCAGCTTAATGTGCCACTTGCAGAGGCCTCATTCCCTCCATATGGCAGGTCAAGCAGCGCACGCTAGGAACCCACAAGTAGCTCAAACCAGCAGCTGCCGCTCATTTGAGAGAGACAATTAGGAAGCTGTTTTTAGCTCTGTTTTAGAATATTTTTTCTCAGTTTTTAGGTGGAAACTCTTGCCACCACGTTGGACGCCATTTGTAGCTAGAGTTTTCCTGCCTGGCCCACAGTCAGGACAAATCTCTTTCACCTGCCAGTCCCACAGCCGCTCTGACCCGACCAAGTAAACACAGAGACTTATATTGGTTACAAACTGTATGGCCGTGGCAGGCTTCTTGCTAACTGTTCTTACAGCTTAAATTAATCCATTTCTATAAATCTATACCTTACCACATGGCTCGTGGCTTACCGGCATCTTCACATGCTGTTTGTCATCGTGGAGGCTGGCAGTGTCTCTCTGACTCAGCCTTCCACTTCCCAGCTTTATTCTCCTCCTTGTCCCGCCTATACTTCCTGCCTAGCCAATGGCCAACCAGTGGTTTATTTATTGACTAATTAGCAACACATTTGCCATACAGAACATCCCACAGCATAATGATAACCATTACATTCCCCCGTTGAGTTGTTTCATGACTCTGTGATGGATACCTATTATTTCTAAAGCTTTTTGATAGAGGGAAACCAGTTTCCTTTAGAGCAGTATTCCAGCCTTTGGTTGAGGATAAAGGGTAAGGAACTCTCTTCTGTAACTGCTTCTCAGCTGAGATTAGGATGTTCTTGTCAGGACCCGTGAAGGCTGGAATGCAAATCCAAGGCCAATGTTAGGCGTTCAGGCAGTGGGGAGCATTCATCAGAAGCATCTGGTTTGCTGTGGAGACAGGGAGAAATCACATTGGCTGGACTGGTTCACATAAGATTTCAGCAAGTCCAGGGCTCATGACCTTTGAAGCAGTTTATTGTCTGCCGCCGACTCCTGATGTCTGTCGGCTGAGTGGGAATCTGGTGGTACAGATGTAGGATGGGGACAGAAGTTAAAGTTTAGGAACTTAAAGGAGAATCTTAGATTTGAACTTGCCCTCAGTAATAAGCAGCAGGCAGGGAAGCTTAGGCTATTGATTGACAGGAGTACCTATCTGGAGTCCATTTGATGTGTGACATGTGGATCCAAGTTGTGTCTTTCTATAGCTTATATGGATTTTTAAATTTTACACCAGATAACATTTTAGATACATTACTATTAACATTGTTTCTAATATGTACAGAAATCCGAAATGTAAAAACTGCAGTTGACTCATGCCTGTGACTCATAGTAAAAACTTGAGGACTCAAAAGATACAAAATCAAACATGTGAACACCTTTTCCCAAAGGGCTGAAATTGTGTATATATAAAAGAAAGAGATGTTTTTAGCACAATAAAAAGCATCTTTAAGTCTATTGTTAGGAAGACATCTTGACCAAGATGATGGTGAAATTACATGGCTGTTATTTTTTTAATATTTTTTTTCTAACAAGTGTTGAATATATTGTAGTAAATTAAGGATACTCACACACATTTTTAATTATTAAGCCTTTTTGTCATAAATATTTAAATTAACCTTTTTGTTGTAGATTTTATAGATCTTTAACCACACTCAATAAACTTAAAAATCTTAAAATACAGAAAATGTACTTAATAGTTATACAAACTATTTTTTTAAGAAATTGATGTTTTTTAATTTATTTTTTAATTTTAAAATTTAGTTTAATTTCACATATCAACCACGGATTCACCTGTCCTCCCTCTTCCTGCCCCCCCCTGCCATACCCCAAGGCCACTCCCCATTCCCATCTCCTCCAGGGCAAGGACTTCTCTCTGGATTCAGCTCCACCTGGTAGATTCAGTACAGGCAGGTCCAGTCCCCTCCTCCCAGGCTGAGCAAAGTGTCCCTGCATAGGCCCCAGGTTCCAAAGAGCCAGCTCATGCACTAAGGACAGGTCCTGGTCCCAATGCCTGGGGGCCCCCAAACAGTTCTCAGCCCATTTATCATTTGTATATAGGAGGGCTACTGATTTTTTGAGTTAATCTTGTATCCTACCACCTTACTGAAGGAGTTTATCAGCTGTAGGAGTCCCTGGTTGAATTTTTGAGGTCACGTATGTATACTATCATATCGTCTGCAAATAGGGAAAATTTGAGTTCTCTTTTTCCAATTTGTTTCCCTTTGATCTGATATTGTTGTCTTATTACTCTAGCTAGAAATTCAATTACTGTGTTGAACAAGCATGGGGGGAGTGGACAGCCTTGTCTTGTTCCTGATTTTAATGGAATCACTTTGAGTTTCTCTCCATTTAATATGATGTTGGCTGTTGGCTTCTGCAAATTGCCTTTATTATGTTTAGGTATGTTCCTTGTATACCTGATCTCTCTATAACCTTTATCATGTAGGAGTGTTGGATTTTGTCAAAGGCTTTTTTCAGTATCTAATGCTGGTCATGTGGTTTTTTTCTTTCAGTTTGTTTATATGGTGTATTACATTGACAAATATTTTTTTTTCGTTTTTCGAGACAGGGTTTCTCTGTGTAGCTTTGCGCCTCTCCTGGAACTCACTTGGTAGCCTAAGCTGGCCTCGAACTCACAGAGATCTGCCTGCCTCTGCCTCCCAAGTGCTGGGATTAAAGGCGTGCGCCACCACCGCCCGGCCACATTGACAGATTTTTGTATGTTGAACCATGCTTGCATTCCTGGGATGAAACCTACTTGGTCATGGTGGATAATTTTTTTGATGTGTTCCTGGATTTGGTTAGCCAGTATTTTATTGAGTAATTTTGCATCAATGTTCATGAGGTAGATTGGTCTGTAATTCTCTTTCTTGGTTGCATCTTTGTGTGGTTTGGGTATCAGGGTAACTGTGGCCTCATAAAAAGTCTGGTAATGTTCTTTCTGTTTCTATTGTGTGGAACAATTTGAAGAGTATTGGTATTAGCTCTTTAAAAATTTGGTAGAATTCTGTGCTGAAACCATCTGGTCCTGGGCATTTTTGGTTGGGAGACTTTTAAAAACTGTTTCTATTTCCCTAGGGGTTATTGGTCTATTTAAAAAGTTTATCTGGTCCTGATTTAACTTTGGTATGTGGTACCTTCCAGAATATCGTCCATTTCTTTAGGATTTTCCAATTCTGTGAAGTACAGGTTTTTAAAGTATGACCTGATGGTTCTCTGGATTTCCTCATTGTCTCTTGTTATGTCTCCCTTTTCATATCTGATTTTGTTAATGTCTCTCTCTGCTGTTTGGTTAATTTTGATAAGGGCTTGTCTATCTTGTTGATTTTCTCAAAGAACCAACTCTTTCTTTCATTAATTTTTTGTATTGTTCTCTTTGTTTCTATTTTATTGATTTCACCCCTCAATTTGATTGTTTCCTGGCATCTGTTTCTCCTCGGTAAGTTTGCTTCTTTTTGTTCAAGTCTTTCAGTTGTGCTGTGAAGTCCCTAGTGTGAGATTTTTCCAACTTCTTTTTCTTTTCCTTTCTTTTTTCTTTTTTCGAGACAGGATTTCTCTGTGTAGCTTTGGAGCCTGTCCTGGATCTCACTTTGTAGACCAAGCTGGACTCGAACTCACAAAGATTCGCCTGGCTCTGCCTCCCGAGTGCTGGGATTAAAGGCGTGCACCACCACCGCCTAGCTTCCAACTTCTTTATGTGGGCATTTAGTGCTATGAATTTTCCTTTTATCACTGCTTTCATAGCATCAAATATGTGTGGGTATGTAGTACATTCATTTTCATTGTACTCTAGGAAGTCTTTAATTTCTTTCTTTATTTCTTCCTTGACCCATTGGTAATTCAGTTGAGTACTATTCAGTTTCATTGAGATTGTAGGCTTTCTGTAATTTTTGTTGTTGTTGAAATCTAGCTTTAAACCAAGTGGTCCAATAACATACATGAGGTTACTTCAATTTGTTTGTATCTGTTAAGATTTGCTTTGTGACCAAGCATTTGGTCGATTTTACAGACGGTTTCATGGGGTACTGAGAAGAAGTTATATTCTTTTGTGTTAGAGTCGAATATTTGTAGATATGGATTAAGTCCATTTAAGTCATAATGTCTGTTAGTTCCCTTATTTCTCTGTTAAGTTTCTATCTGGCAGACCTGTCCATTGGTGAGAGTGGAGTGTTGAAGTCTCCCACTACTAATGTATGGGGTTTGATTGTAATTTAAGCTTTAATAACGTTTCTATTGCAAATGTGTGTGCCATTGTATTTGGGGCATAAATACTCAGATTTGAGACTTCATCTTGTCGGATTTTCCCTGTGATAAATATATAATGCCCTTCCTGATCTCTTTTGAATGATTTTAGTTTGAAGTCTGTTTTATTAGATATTAGGATAGCTACTCCAGCTTGCTTCCAAAGTCCATTTGATTGGAAACTGTTTTCCCCGCCTTTTATTCTGAGGTAGTGTCCTCTTTGAAGTTGAGGTATGTTTCTTGTACGTAGCACAAGGATGGATCTTGTTTTCGTGTCCAATCTGTTAGCCTGTGTCTTTTTATAGGTGAATTGAGATCATTGATATTAATGGATATTAATGACCAGTGATTGTTAATTCCTGTTATTTTTAATTTTTGGTGGTAGCATTTCCCTTCTTTGGTACTTGTTAGTGTGGGACTATCTATTGCCTGTGTTTTCATGGGTGTATCTAACTGCCTTAGGTTGGATTTTTCTTTCTAGTGATTTAGTCTGGCTGGATTTGTGGAAAGATATTGTTTAAATCTGCTTTTATCATGGAATTTTTTTGTTTACTCCATCTATGTTGATTGAGAGTTTTGCTGGGTATAATAGTACGGGTTGGCATCCATGGTCACTTAGTATCTGTATAACATCTGTCCAGGACCTTCTAGCTTTTAGAGTCTCCACTGAGAAGTCAGGTGTTATTCTTATGGGTCTGTCTTTATATGTTACTTGGCCATTTTCCTTTGCAGTTCTTTTTTTTTTTAATTTTTATTTTGCAATGCAATTAAGTTCTACATACAGGCACAGATTCCCTTGTTCTCCCCCCTCCCGCCTCCCTCACCTTCCCCCCAGCACGCCCCCCATTCCAATCTTCTCCAGGGCAAAGCCTTCCTCACAGACTGAGATCAACCTGGTGGACTCAGTCCAGGTAGGTCCAGTCCCCTCCTCCCAGGCCGAGCCAAGGGACCCTGCATAGGCCCCAGGTTTCAAACAGCCGACTCATGCAATGAGCACAGGACCCGGTGCCACTGCCTGGATGCCTCCCAAACAGATCAGGCCAATCAACTGTCTCACCCACTCAGAGGGCCTGATCCAGTTGGTGACCTCTCAGCCATTGGTTCATATTTCATGTGTTTCCGTTCGTTTGGCTATTTGTCTCTGTGCTTTATCCGACCTTGGTCTCAACAATTCTCGCTCATATAAACCCTCCTCATTCTCGCTAATTGGACTCCCAGAGATCCACCTGGGGCCTAGTCATGGATCTCTGCATCCAGATCCCTCAGTAGTTGGATGAGGTTTCTAGCACGACAATTAGGGTGTTTGGCCATCCCATCACCAGAGTAGGTCAATTCGGACTGTCTCTCGACCATTGCCAGCAGTCTGTTGTGGGGGTATCTTTGTGGATTTCTGTGGGCCTCTCTAGTACTTTGTTTCTTCCTATTCTCATGTGGTCTTCATTTACCATGGTCTCCTATTCTTTGTTCTCCCTCTCTGTTGTTGATCCAGCTGGGATCTCCCACTCACCCAAGCTCTCTTTCCCTCGACCCTCGCCCTTCACTACCCCCACTCATGTCCAGGCTGTTCATGTAGATCTCATTCCATTTCTCTGTCATTGGGCGATCCCTGTGTCTTTCTTGGGGTCCTGTTTTTCAGGTAGCCTGCCTGGTGATGTGAGTAGCAGTCCAGTCATCCTTGTTCCACATCTAGTATCCTGTTATGAGTGAGTACATACCATGTTTGTCTTTCTGAGTCTGGGATACCTCACTCAGGATGATTTTTTCTAGGTCCATCCATTTGTCTGCAAACCTCATGATGTCATTGTTTTTCTCTGCTGAGTAGTATTCCATTGTGTATATGTACCACATTTTGTTTATCCATTCTTCAGTTGAAGGGCATCTAGGTTGTTTCCATGTTCTGGCTATTACAAACAATGCTGATATGAACATAGCTGAACAAGTGTTCTTGTGGTGTGGTTGAGCATTCCTTGGGTATATGCCCAAGAGTGGTATAGCTGGATTGATTGTTTCTCTCAGTGTCTGTGCTACTGGTGTTCTATTTAGAAAGTGGTCTCCTATGCCAATGCGTTCAAGACTACTTCCTACTTTCTCTTCTAGCAGGTTCAGAGTAGCTGGATTTATGTTGAGGTCCTTGATAAACTTGGACTTAAGTTTTGTGCACGGTGATAGATATGGATCTATTTGCAGCCTTCTACATGTTGATATCCAGTTTTGCCAGCACCATTTGTTGAAGATGCTTTCTTTTTTCCATTGTGCACTTTTGGCTTCTTTGTCAAAGATTATTTGTTCATAGGCATGCGGATTAATGTCAGGGTCTTCAATTCGATTCCATTGGTCCACATGTCAGTTTTTATGCCAGTACCAAGCTGTTTTTATTACTGTAGCTCTATAGTAGAGCTTGAAGTCCAGGATCGTGATGCCTCCAGAGGTTGTTTTATTGTACAGGATTCTTTTGGCTATCCTGGGTTTTTTGTTTTTCCATATGAAGTTGAGTATTATTCTTTCCAGGTCTGTGAAGAATTGTGTTGGTATTTTGATGGGGATTGCATTGAATCTGTAGATTGCTTTTGGTAAGATTGCCATTTTTACTATGTTAGTTCTGCCTATCCATGAGCATGGGAGATCTTTCCATTTTCTGACATCTTCTTCAATTTCTTTTCAGGGACTTAAAGTTCTTGTCATATAGGTCCTTCACTTGCTTGGTTAGTGTTACCCCAAGGTATTTTATGTCATTTGTGGCTATAGTAAAGGGTGATGTATCTCTGATTTCCTTCTCCGCTTTTTTGTCCATTGTATATAGGAGGGCTACTGAGTTTTTTTTTTTTTTTTTTTAATTTTTATTTTGCAATACAATTCAGTTCTACATATCAGCCACAGATTCCCTTGTTCTCCCCCCTCCCGCCCCCCTCACCTTCCCCCCAGCCCCCCCCCACTCCAATCTCCTCCAGGGCAAAGCCCTCCCCACAGACCGAGATCAACCTGGTGGACTCAGTCCAGGTAGGTCCAGTCCCCTCCTCCCATGCCGAGCCAAGGGACCCTGCATAGGCCCCAGGTCTCAAACAGCCAACTCATGCAATGAGCACAGGACCCGGTCCCACTGCCTGGATGCCTCCCAAACAGATCAGGCCAATCAACTGTCTCACCCACTCAGAGGGCCTGATCCAGTTGGTGACCCCTCAGCCATTGGTTCATATTTCATGTGTTTCCGTTTGTTTGGCTATCCGTCTCTGTGCTCCATCCGACCCTGGTCTCAACAATTCTCTCTCATATAAACCCTCCTCATTCTCGCTAACTGGACTCCCAGAGATCCACCTGGGGCCTAGTCATGGATCTCCGCCTCCAGGTCCATCAGTAGTTGGATGAGGTTTCTAGCACGACAATTAGGGTGTTTGGCCATCGCAACACCAGAGTAGGTCAGTTCGGATTGTCGCTCGACCATTGCCAGCAGTCTGTTGTGGGGGTATCTTTGTGGATTTCTGTGGGCCTCTCTAGCACTTTGTTTCCTCCTATTCTCATGTGGTCTTCATTTACCATGGTCTCCTATTCCTTGTTCTCCCTCTCTGTTTTTGATCCAGCTGGGATCTCCCACTCACCCAAGCTCTCTTTCCCTCGACCCTCACCCTTCACTACCCCCACTCCTGTCCAGGCTGTTCATGCAGATCTCATTCCATTTCTCTGTCGTTGGGCGATCCCTGTGTCTTTCTTGGGGTCCTGTTTTCCAGGTAGCCTGCCTGGTGATGTGAGTAGCAGTCCAGTCATCCTTGTTCCACATCTAGTATCCTGTTATGAGTGAGTACATACCATGTTTGTCTTTCTGAGTCTGGGATACCTCACTCAGGATGATTTTTTCTAGATCCATCCATTTGTCTGCAAACCTCATGATGTCATTGTTTTTCTCTGCTGAGTAGTATTCCATTGTGTATATGTACCACATTTTGTTTATCCATTCTTCAGTTGAAGGGCATCTAGGTTGTTTCCATGTTCTGGCTATTACAAACAACGCTGATATGAACATAGCTGAACAAGTGCTCTTGTGGTGTGGTTGAGCATTCCTTGGGTATATGCCCAAGAGTGGTATAGCTGGATCTTGGGGGAGATGGATTCCCAATTTTCTAAGAAATCGCCATATTGATTTCCAAAGTGGTTGTACAAGCTTGCATTCCCACCAGCAGTGGAGGAGAGTTCCCCTAGCTCCACATCCTCTCCAGCATAAGGTGTCTTCAGTGTTTTTGATCTTAGCCATTCTGACAGGCGTAAGGTGGTATCTCAGAGTTGTTTTGATTTGCATTTCCCTGATGATTAGGGATGTTGAGCAATTCCTTAAATGTCTTTCAGCCATTTGAGTTTCCTCTGTTGAGAATTCTCTGTTTAGTTCTATAGCCCATTTCTTAATTGGACTGTTGGGCATTTTGATGTCTAATTTCTTGAGTTCCTTATATATTCTGGATATCAGTCCTCTGTCAGATGTGGGATTGGTGAAGATCTTTTCCCATTCTGTAGGCTGTCGCTTTGCTTTGTTGACCGTATCCTTTGCCCTACAAAAGCTTCTCAGTTTCAAGAGGTCCCATTGATTGATTGTTTCTCTCAGTGTCTGTGCTACTGGTGTTCTATTTAGAAAGTGGTCTCCTATGCCAATGTGTTCAAGACTACTTCCTACTTTCTCTTCTAGCAGGTTCAGAGTAGCTGGATTTATGTTGAGGTCCTTGATCCACTTGGACTTAAGTTTTGTGCACGGTGATAGATATGGATCTATTTGCAGCCTTCTACATGTTGATATCCAGTTTTGCCAGCACCATTTGTTGAAGATGCTTTCTTTTTTCCATTGTGCACTTTTGGCTTCTTTGTCAAAAATTATTTGTTCATAGGTGTGCGGATTAATATCAGGGTCTTCAATTCGATTCCATTGGTCCACATGTCGGTTTTTATGCCAGTACCAAGCTGTTTTTATTACTGTAGCTCTATAGTAGAGCTTGAAGTCAGGGATCGTGATGCCTCCAGAGGTTGTTTTATTGTACAGGATTCTTTTGGCTATCCTGGGTTTTTTGTTTTTCCATATGAAGTTGAGTATTATTCTTTCCAGGTCTGTGAAGAATTGTGTTGGTATTTTGATGGGGATTGCATTGAATCTGTAGATTGCTTTTGGTAAGATTGCCATTTTTACTATGTTAGTTCTGCCTATCCATGAGCATGGGAGATCTTTCCATTTTCTGACATCTTCTTCAATTTCTTTTTTCAGGGACTTAAAGTTCTTGTCATATAGGTCCTTCACTTGCTTGGTTAGTATTACCCCAAGGTATTTTATGTCATTTGTGGCTATAGTAAAGGGTGATGTATCTCTGATTTCCGTCTCCGCTTTTTTGTCCATTGTATATAGGAGGGCTACTGATTTTTTGGAGTTGATCTTGTATCCTGCTATGTTGCTGAAGGTGTTTATAAGCTGCATCAGTTCCTTGGTGGAATCTTTGGGGTTGCTCAAGTATACTATCATGTCATCTGCAAATAGGGAAAGCTTGACTTCTTCCTTTCCAATTTGTATCCCCTTAATCTCCTTATGTTGTCTTATTGCTCTAGCTAGAACTTCAAGTACTATATTGAATAAGTATGGGGAGAGCGGACAGCCTTGCCTCGTTCCTATTTTAGTGGAATTGCTTTGAGTTTCTCTCCATTTAATTTGATGTTGGCTGTTGGCTTGCTGTAAATTGCCTTTATGGCTTTTAGAGTCTCCCCTGAGAAGGCAGGTGGTATTCTTATGGGTCTGCCTTTATATGTTACTTGGCCTTGTTCCTTTGCAGTTCTTAATAATTTTTCTTTATTCTGTATGATTGCTAGTTTGATTATTATGTGATGAGGGGACTTTTTTTGGATCTAGTCTATTTGGTGTTCTGGAAGCCTCTTGAATCTTTATAGGCATTTTCTTCTTGGTTGGGAATGTTTTCTTCAATGATTTTGTTGAATATATTTCTGTGCCTTTGTGTTGGTATTCTTCTTCCTCTTTTATCCTTACTATTCTTAGGTTTGGTCTTTTCATGGTGTCCCAAATTTCCTGGACCACATCCTTCCTTCTCCTCAACATATAATCTCACTTTTATTTTACCTAGCCTCACCAGACCATCAAATAAAACAGATGCATCAACACCTTCTTGATGGATATGTTTGTATGAATGCTAGTCATTTTTAACTCTTCTTGTATGCAGATATTTTCTCTCTTGTAGGGTCTCATTGATATGGATTGAGGTACAAAAGGTAGCATACAATGTGTATTATTGGGACACAGGGCCTATTAAGAAGTGATTAGTTCGGAAGTACAAAACCATCATAAACGCATTAGTTATCAGCATTTTGTCCCCTCTTGTTTTCTTCTCCTTTGGTTATCTCTTGCCTTCCTGCCTTCCAACATAGTATGACACATTAAAAAGATGCTGCCACAGAGATATTGGACTTTTTAGCCTCCAGAATGGTGAAAAATAAATTTCTTTACTTATAAAGTACCCACTGTGCAGTACTCTTTGACAGTAATACAGAATGGGCAATGACACTCATTTGAGTCCTTTTCAAGATTCTAATGCAAAGATTTATTTGCTTCTCCTGTAAGTTAAGCTTTTATCCCTTACCTTCATTTCTACCTAGATTTACAATACTTGTAAGTTCTCTCTCATCTTAAATAATACAGGAACACTAAAAATAAAGTGTCACAATTCTGGATATTGTTTCAGAAACCTTGTTAGGACCTTCCCTGTTTAAAATACTGTAGGAAATAACTATGTGCACTCAATTACCTCAATTTTGACTTTTCTATTTATTCTTTTTAATTATCTTTGTAAAAAATGTTTTCATACTGGCCAAGCAAAGAATGGCTTTATGTGTCTTATCCCAAATCAAAAAAGTTTTTCGTGTTAATATGAGAATAATGACACTATTAGCTTTATAAATTTTGGGTGTCAACAAAACAAGAAAATACAGGGAAAGCTCTTATACCACGAGATAATGCAGGACAAACTTCTAATAAATCTTCACATTTCATCACTACTACCAGCGACCATTACAGTCAATATGCTTGTCTCCTTCCAGTGCCGGAATGATAAATTTCTTTACCTAGCAAAAGTTGAACTTGTTCTTTTCTACTACAATGCTTCTCCTGGTTTTTCTTTTATCCTTTTAGCCATTCTCTCATCAATATATTATCCCTCAATATGCCATTTTTTTTTGGCTGATACCATTTTTCTCATTAAAATTTTTGTGTGTGCTTTTTTGGGGATAGCTACTATGTAGCTCTGTGTATGCAAAATCCACAAGAGTATGTTTAAGAGGTATCAGGGTATTATTATGATATGAAATTTAGAAATACACTCACGAATACAGGATATGGTAAATACAGTTGCAGAGTCCTTGGGAGGCTGGAGACCAACCACACACTGTTTCACACCACCTAGCCCGATCTTCACCTCCCAAGAGAGTGTACCACTCAATTCCCTCCACTCTTAAAATGTTACATAAGCAGACAGAAAGCCACACCCCAGGGTTTGAACCCCCCAAAGCCATTAGCGCAACAAATTCCCACAACACTTACCCTTTTCTTCTTGTCTAAATAAGAAGGTTATAAACCAAATAAAAAACTATATACAATAAGAACAATTTTCAAGTATTATCCAGGAGAGAGAAAGGGTGATAACATAACCTATCCTTAAGGATCTAAATCTTGAGCCTGATGTGATCTTAGCTGAGATAAGAGAGTATTGTAACTATAACTATCTAGTCTTCACTTCCACCAAAGACCTGAGAAGGAAAATAACATTACCTGAGTAAGTAGGAAGTGCAAGGAAGCAACTTCGAAAACGTGCTAGGAATGACAGAGACATCTGACTGCCTGGACAGTCAGTCACCCAATATTTCTCTGCAACATTGGGGCATCCACTTTTGGCTACAGGCCTATTTCTGAGAGACCTTTTTAGAAACAGGAACATTTGAAAGACTGTCCTGCCCTGTCTTGTCAAGGTACAGCATTCACTTTTCCCTTTGTCTCGCTTGTCCTGATTGGACAGTGTACTTACTGTCAGCAGTAGAGGCAAGGGCAGTTCTTTGCCCAACAGGCCATTTATGCCAAGAAGAAGACAAATATAAGGAGTGTCTTCAATGCCTAACATCCACTCAGGAGTAGAATGGTCCTGCCAGGAGCAACCATGTCTCACATCAACATTATTCTAAGTTATTAAAACATTTCAATGCCATATTCTCTAGCTCTATGAAGCATTTAAAGATTACCTATCCACCTGACATATATCTCTGTATATCTAGAAAGCCTAACTAACATGTCTGTAAGTAGGAAAAGTATGGGTTACTATTGACCTGTAATACTTATCTACCTAAATAGTTTAAAGACAAAGAATTCACATTATAAAAGTAAACAATCTGTAAAGAGATGTATAGTATAGGGACAATGAACTCAAAATTGTGACAATATACAAAATATCTTAATCAAAGGTAGAAATTTATAGTACAGTAATACAAGAATATCCTTAATTTGTATCAATACACAAAATATCCTAAGCTGTGATAGAACAAATATACAGTATGACGAATATAATTTTACGTTTGTATCAATATATGAAAATAATTCAAACACAAGTAGAAATGTATGTACAATATGACAAATATAGTTTGCTATTTGTATCAATATACAAAATAACTTAAACATAAATACAAAAAAATTTACATATGTATCAATATACAAGAATCCATGCCAGTGCAAATTATCTAAAGCTGATAGTTACTAAATTAGTTTACAGCTCTGGCTGTCTTGGCTCATTTAAAAATTTTATTTACATTGGTTTATTTATTGTGCATACATACATATATATATGTATATGTGTGTATATGTATGCTATGGCGCACATATGTAGTTGAGTGGAAATCTTGTGAAAGTCGGTTCCCTTCTACCATGTAGGTCTGGGAGATTGAACTTGATAGATCGTCAAGATTCCTGGAAAGTGCCCTTACCCACTGAGCCATCTTGACAGCCATATTTTTCTTGTTTTTATGTTCTTCCTGGGTGATCTGTTCCCTATATCATACATTCCACTTGCCCTCCACTCATTAATTTTCGTGGTTCACAAGGAAAAGTGAAGAGTAGGAAGAAGAAGCAACAGTAGTAGAGAAGTTGGAAGAGAAATAAATGGAGGAAGGTGAAGGTCTGGACACAACAAAAGTATTTGGAGAAAATGTTTCCAAAAGGAAGAACTGAAGGGAGAAAAGATGAAATTAAAATGGACTGTGTATGATAAGTGCTGAAGAAGTCGTGGTGAGGTAATCCGAAGTCTGTTTAAAAAGTCCATAAATATGTCAAATGCATACCACAGTTACAGAACTCCCTAAGTAATGCCAAAACTGGTAGTTAAATCAATACTTGGAGAAACATGTATAGTTTTATGAAAACTTCACAAGAAAATTAATGAATGACCTGTAAACTAACTGTGAATTCAACTTAAAAGCACAGTAGAAGTACCTGTGGAGTAGGATGATGTGTCTTTGGGCATATGCCAAGGAGGGTCATAGCTGGAACATATGATGGACTTAATTTTGTTTTCTGATGATTCTTCATATTGATTTCCAGAGTGGCTGTACAAATTTGCATTCTCAGCAACAGTGATGAGGATTCCTCTTTCTCTCCAATCTCACCAGCTTCTGCTCTCAGTGGTTTTATTGATCTTAGCCTTCAGACTGGGCTGAGATGAAACCTCAATTTTTTTTTCATTAGCATTTCCCTATTTGCTAAGGATGATGTTTTAGTTACTTTTGTATTGCTGTGAAGAGACATGATGACCAAGGCAAAGTATTTTAAACAGCATTTAATTTGTGTCCTGCTTATAGTTCAGAGAATGAGTGCATGGTAACAATACTTTTATCTCTGAAAAGGTTAATATGGTAGACTGATATCTGTCTAGACTGGACAAAACATAGAGTGAAGATTATAAGTAAAAACATAGGTAAATGGGAAACACCTACAGATACTACTCAAAATATTGAAACAGTTTATATAACTTTAGGCAAAAGGTTTAGAAATAAAGATTTATTAAAACATAAATGTATGTTTATAATGACCATTTAATGGTCTTGAAATATCTTTATATGAAGCAAAGTCAATAAAAGCAGAGCAATTTCTTTTTCAAGGACATATAAATATGGTAACAAGAAAAACAATTTAGTCAAGATGTGCTTTCGAAAACAACCATTAACAGGAGAGCTATCTGATAATATGAACGCAAGGACAGTTTAACAATTGAATATGTCAATGAGAATGAACACACTGACAAAAATAAAAAATACATTTTACCAAAATGTACAAATAAAAATACCTCACTAAATCCAGTATCAATTATGAATAACTGAAAAATCTCATAAACCAGAGTATAAAGATCCTTCCTTATCTTAAAAAATCAATAAACTATCGACACATAGCAGCCATACTCAGTTACAATCTTAAATACACTCCCTTTAAAGTTCTGAACAAGACAAACTATGAATTCAGTACATAAATACCATCTAATACATGCTGTATGTATATACATACAACACACTCACGCGAGCACGCGCATGCGCACGCACACACACATACACACACACACACACACACACACACACACACACACACACACATATTATTTTCTTAACTGTTTTAAAGACAATTTCTTAGAAAATCTGATTGGAACTGTTCCCTGAGACAGAGTCCGCCAGCACCTGATTGGACTAAGAGGTGAGTCTTCATCCTCATACTCGAACACCCCAGCCTCTAGGCTTTGGGCCCAGGGGCACAACCCAGCGCCCCCACACCACCATCCATTGCAGTTCCAGTTTCAGGCCAGTTGGCAGGCAGACCTCCTGCAGATAGGTCAGACTAATACCATCCTTCATCAGACCCTATAACCCAAAAGCCCCACCTCCTCCAAATCCCACCCACCCTCCCAGACTGCAACTGTACCCTGAGATAGAGCCTGCCAATGCCCAATTGGACTAAGAGGTCAGTCTTTGTCTAGATGGGGCCCAGGGGCACAAACCTGTGCCCCCACACCACCACCCAGTGCAGTCCCAGTCTCAAGCCAACAGGCAGGCCTCCTGCAGACAGGTCGGACTACCACCATCCCCCACTGGACCCTGTAATCCAAAAGCCCCACCTCCCCCAAATCCCACCCACCCACCTAGACTGCAACTGTTCCCTGAGACAGAGCCAGCTAGCACCCAATTGGACTAAGAAGTGAGTCTTTATCCTCATACCCTAACACCCCAGCCCCTAGGCTTTGGGCCCATGGGCAAAACCCTGAAGCCCTACACCACCACCCATTGCAGTCCCAGTTTCAGGCCAGTCAGCAGGCAGGCAGAACTACTGCAGACAGGTCAGATTACCATCATTCCCCACCAGACCCTGTAATCCACAAGCCTCACCCCTCCCAACCCACCCACACACCAAGATTGCAGCTACTCCCTGAGACGGAGCCCACAAGTACCAATTGGACTAAGAGCTGCTCTCTCAGACAAAGAGTCCATCAGCACCATTTAGACCAAGAGGTCCCACTGGACCAAGAGTATCGATCAGACCAGAGAGGCTCCCTCAGACACAGACACGGCTTGCACCAAGTGGAGAAAGAGATAGGTAGAAGACAAGTGCAGAAATACAGTCAACAACAAAAAAACCAATGGCTCCATCAGAACCTACATCAGCAAGACCTGAACATCCCAACACAGAAGAAACAGAAGAAATCGACCTTAAAATGACCTTAAGAAGATGATAGAGATCTTTAAAGAGGAAATGAAAAGTTCCCTTAAAGAACTCAAGGAAAAGTCAAACAAAAAATGGAAGAAATCAGTAAATACCTGAAAGAAAGCCAAGAGAAAGCAATTAAAAAATTGAGGGAAATAGTTCAAGACATGAAAACTGAAACTGAGACAATAAAAAAGACACAAACTGAGGGAATGCTGGAAGTAGAAAATCTGAGAAAATGAACAGGAACTACAGATGCAAGCATAACCAACAGATGGAATGAAAAATAATAAAACACACGCTATCCCACAGCTAAAATTGACTGTGGATTTAATGCCCTTCAAATCTTCTTCATTGCTGTGTGGCTGCCTTGAATACAGATACCATTATTGAAGACACTGAATTCCTTGGGACTGGAACTACAGATGGTTGCCAGCTGCCATGTGGGTGGTGAGAATTAATCTTGGGTCCTCTGGAAGAGCTGATAGTGTATATAACCATGGAGTCATCTACACAGCACCATCTAGTGTTTTTTGTTCTTTATGTCTTTTGGATATTAGTCCTCTATCACACATGAGGTTGGTAAAGACTTTTTCCCAGCCTGTACGCTGCTGCTTTGTCTGAATGATGGTGTTCTTTGCATTACAAAAGCTTTTCAGTTTCACGAAGTTCCATTTATTAATTGTTGAATTTAATGCCTGTGCACTAAGTTAACAGTGTTCTGTTCAGAAAGTCTTTTCCTGTGCCAGGGAATTCAAGGCTATTCCCACAAAGCTTGTGCCATTAGCCAACCAATATCCAGTTTGACTTAAGACCCACTCCATGAGACAGAACCCACACCCAACACTGCTTGAGTGACCAAGAACCAGAGACTAGATAGTCCCGGGACTTAAAAGAAAACCAAACACTACTCTTCTAACAAAGGAGGCAATAAAATGACTCCCAATGACATTAGGTTATACTCATAGACCAGTACCTTGCTCAGCCACCATATGAGAAGCTTCCTCCTGTGACAGATGGGAACAAATACAGAGAGCCACAGCCAGACAATATGTGGAGTACCAGAGACCTTGAAACACTCAGCCTTAAATGGATGTGTCCATCAAACCCCTTCTCTCGAGGCTCAGGGAACCCTGCAGAGGATAAGAGGGGAAGTGTGTAAGAGCCAGAGCGGGTGGAGGACACAAAGAAAAGAAGTCCTCTGAATCAAAATGATCAATGCACATATAAACTCACACAGACCAAGGCAGCATGAGCAGGGTCCACATGGGTCTGCACCACATGGGGTCCTTGAGCTGAAAGACAAAGTGGACACATACCCCCATCCCTAACCCAGAAGCTTTCTCTAATTGGGGAAACAAACTATTCTCAATGATAGGCCACAAGTCCAGCAGTAGATGGCCAAATTGAAAGGAACTCAAGGGCACCTTTGAAGGTTCCTTGTCTATAATGTCATGTCACATTTTTTTCTTCTTCTGATTTTTTTCTTTAATTTTTATGTTCTTAAAGATGTTTTACTTATTATTTTTAATTTTCTCTCTCTTTTTTAACCCCAAAGGTCCTTTGCATAGATATTATAGTTCCTAGTTTAGTGTTTTTTATGGGATTTCTGAGTATGTGAGCAAGCAGCTCTTTGCATGTTTTTTGTGTCTTTTCTTGGGCTCTTTTCCTTCTATTCATTGATATTTGTCCTATTCTGAAAACTGTATGTTTTCTAATGAGAGGCAGAAAGGGAGTGCAGCCAGATGGTAGGGAAGGTGGGGAGAAACAGGGAGAAATAGATGTAGGGGAAACAGTAATCAGCATATATTATGTGACAAAAAAAATCTATGGTCAATTAAAGGAAAGAAATGCCATAGGAAAAAAAACTTGCTTAATTGCTCAGAAAATGTATCTTGAAGTAGGATCGTAGATCCTGCTGTAGATAAACTTATATATAAGAGTACACTGTTATAGCTATCCTTTTTATAAACATGAATGGTTTTTCTTTGGGCCGGTTCCCCTTAAACACTAGCAAGGGTCTTGATTTCATGGCTAAAGAATTTGTGCTGTGTTCTCTCAGTGCCTGGGTGAATTACTTCCTGGATTGGTTTGTGTTCCCATAGCAACAGGATGCATGTGCACAGAGAAAACCAAAGAATGCCGAAATTTTCTACATATTTTCAAAAAAATTTAAATATTAAAAGTAAAATTTCTAACAGAAGTTTTAGAGAAGGGAAAGAGAAAAACCAGGAGATCGAAGGAACTGTTCAACTTGAAAAAATGCATCTTGATGACAAAAATCATTGCTATCACTTAGAGAGAGTATAAGGAGTCAGCAGGGAAGGAAGTGAGCCAGGCCATGGTGGTCTGGAGAATCTTGCAGCCTGACTGACTAGCAGCCAGATTGTGTCTTTATTTATACAGAAGTTAGTTAGCAGGGATACATTCATGATGTTCCAAAACATAGATCATTTCAAAACTTTTGGTTTTGGACATGTGTTTCACTTCCTTTTGCTCATCTTTTAGTCATCATTAATAAACTATGACAGAAAAGAGTTATTATTTACAATCATTTTCTCTCAAGTTTTGACATCATTAATAAAGAGAATTATCATTCTTACTCACTAACCTCATAACCCAATTTTTGAGAATCTAGAGGCATATGACAGCCTGTGCTCAGGCTGGTTGCTTTGGTTGCTTCAAGGACACTAGACCAAAACAAAAAATATTCAACCACCCTGTGCAATTTGCCATGTCTCAAGCAGTGTATTATTAACTCTTAGTGGTCAGAGTACCCAGGAAAAGTCTTCAGGGCAAAGATGCTGCAGTTACTACTCAAATTCTGACATAATACAATCAATGTTCACATTTATATCCTTATAAATTTGTCTGTATGTCTAATCCTGGCATTCTGTTGTTCCTTGGTCATATGATATTATAGAGGCTCTACATGAGCTGACTTCTAAGAGAGGGAGGTCCTAACACCTCATACTTTTATAATCTTTCCACTCCATACTTTGCTCATCAATATGTCTCTGTGTAGGGCAGAGTTGTATGCCACGTAATTGTCTGAGTGTACAGTGGGAAGAGGCTTGTAATCTGAACTGCAGACCTTTCCTCTAGCCCACCAAATCTTGTTGATCTTTTTAATTATATTTTGTTTTGAATATCTTGTTCCTGTGTAAGTACAAGGACAGATGGTTCAAGAATGTCTCATAGCCTCATGAAGAGACCTCTGGCAGACTGCTGTTATCTGGTAGCCAGCAAAATGCCCACCCTGACAGCCTTGTGGAGAGGCCCAAGTACACTGGAGTTGGCCCAGGTACATTCGTGGGCTGCATTCCCTCCTACACGGGAGCAGGCTACCTGCCTAATTGCTTCCTTGTTTCCAGCATAAGTCCTCTGCCCACAGGAACACACGCAGCACTAGACAGGCCAATCCCTAGAGGCCCTCAGGGATCCCAACTCAGTAATAGGAGGTACTAGTGGCAGTATAGAACCGTTCACACAGACAGAAAGCCCAGGAAGTGTGCACAGGACAGGGCCTCGGAGTTAAATTAGAAAGTAGGACATGCCAGAAATAAAACCAGAAGGAACGAAGGTGGACCAAGGAACACTGTTTGGTGACAACTCAAATGGAATATGAGGTCGGAGAAGGGCAGTGTTGGGCTCCTGCAAAGTCAGAAGGGTGATGGGCAGCTGTGGGCAGTGTCTGAGCAGAGAAGCAGCAGAGTCAGGGTGGTATTTTGGAAAGATCACCCTGACTGCACTTGTGAGAGCATGATGTTTATGGTCTGTAAAATCATCTAGCCTCAGGTCAGACTTTGGCCTATGGAGTAAATTCTCCAATGAAGGATATCAAGGCCCTTCCCAGCTTTTTGTTTAGACATAATTCTGCAGTGAGTATCACAGCCAAATCAACACACACTAAGTCATTATAACCAATTTCTACTAGTAAGGATTCTTCATTCTCCATGGGAGTCACTGAAGAAGTTGAATGTTCTTACCACCCCACCAGGGGACTATCTGAGAGCTTGTTATGCCAGCCTAAGCTTGCATCCAGGAAGAACAGGCCCCTCTCGGAGAGCACCAGGGGAGTTTATGTGGTCAACTCTCTACACAGCAGAACCATTTTTACTGGTCTTTGAGCCCCACAAAGGCACATTTAGGGTCCTGGAGATTTTACAAGGGCCCAGGTTTCCTTCTGTACACTGGACCCTGGTTAGCCAGGCTGATTTACATGAGAAATCCCCACCACTGTCCTGCAGCCTGCCTCACTTCTGTACTGATGCACAGTCAGTCATGCTCACAGCATGCTCTCATCTGTTGCACAGTCTTCTGACTTCTCAGTGGCCTCTCTCCTGGGCCCTGCTGGGTACCCAGAACTCCAACCTCTTTCTTGGGGCTCATAATTTTTTTTTTTGTTTTTTCGAGACAGGGTTTCTCTGTGTAGTTTTGGTATCTGTCCTGGATCTTGCTCTGTAGACCAGGATGGTCTCAGACTCACAAAGACCTGCCTCACTCTGCTTCTCAAGTGCTAGGATTAAAGGCATGTGCCAACACTGCCTGACGAAGCTCATAATTGGTACATTGTTCTCCCCAACCTTGACTCCTTTCCACTGGAAAATTGCCCCAGTTTGTCTCCAGACCATCTCCTGGCCACACCTCTACCATCTCTATCAGAGCTACCCTTCCTTAGAGCTCACTTCAGCCACCACACCCTCTCCTTCCTCAGGATACTGTCCTTCTAGATGTCTGCCCACCCAACTCCCAGTCTTTGCCTCTCTCTATATCACCCCTTGTCTCTCTCTACCATGTGTCTCTTACAAACAGCAGGAAGAGTCCTTACTGAGTCTCTGTAGGATGAGACCTATAACCAGGGAAAAGGACCAATGGCCTGGATACAACAAGAATGCTCCAGGGCCTGTTGCTGGGATACAGCATACCAAAGGGGTTAAGTAAGAACACTCCAAAGTGATATGGCTGGTTGAAAGACTGAAGGGGAGGATCCCTGACCTGTCCTCTCATTTCTTGGTTCAGAGAGGACCTGACTCTCCTTATTTCTACACAAGACACCAGTATACACAAAGAGAGAGAGAGGGGGGGCAGCTGTGTTTCAGATGAGTGAAAGTGTTGAAGGTGGGCAAGAACATGGTCTCTTCACTTAAGTGAGGCATGTGGGCTGCACAGCATTCAGAAGGTCATGGAGAACATGCTGTGTCAACCGAGGGACAGGCCAAGCACCTTAGCAACTTATGTTTTCAGGTGTCCAGGTTTGCATTTCCTGCCTGAAAAAATGGGGTCTTTTGTCATCTTGAGCCTAGCCTGGCTGTGGACTTGTCTGGCGTCCTTGGGATAAGACTTCAGGGTCCCATTCTTCTGCTATAATTATCCTCTAGACAACAACATCACAAGATGTGGAGCCCTCCCAAAATATTATTATTTTTAGAATACTGACCAGCACATCTGCTTCCAGCACACCCATCCATCTTGCAAGATCCTTCTTGAAGTGAAAAGATTCCAACCTTCAGACTTTGTGGTGGAAATAAACTGTATAAGGACATGTCCTGTTTGCTTTTAAATGTTTGTGTCCACACTTGTGTATGCGCACACACACACACACACACACACACACACACACACACACACACACACACCTTAGGTTGGTTCCATTGTTTTGGAGGTTAGTAAAATGTGGGTATAAGAATTTGAACAACAATAGCCTATTCCAGAAATGGCATTTATGGCAGGAGGTGACACTGGCAAGCTGTGGTCACTGTGCCTTGCCAAGTGAAGAAGATTTCCAGGTGCTATGCTGCTTCATGCTGACCGCACATGACTCTCCACCCCCTCATCATAGCCTTGTCAACTCACTCCATCTCTGTGGAACAATTATTTATCAGGTATCAGAATTTCACTAGGGCTGCATCTATGGCCCTGAACCTGAGGTCTCCCCTTTGCAGGTCTAGCAAATAATATTTCAGTACAGATAACCACTTCCCTATTGATGAAATTATTAAGGCCACTCCACATAGTTAAAAGGAGGTTTATTTAGTGATGTTACTTACAAATGAAGGGATAGGTAGGTTGCAGGGTCTGGCAAAGACGTAGCGCAGTCCGGCCATGTTCTGTGGAGAACTCTGCTTGGTCTACCTCCAGCGTCCAGGGTCGAGGAACCAAGAGAGCATGCATCCACAACTCTGGTCTTCAGGGCCCTCTCTTGGCCCTGCCTTGTAGGCTTGACAGTTACTGAAGCCTCAATGGGGGTTGGAACTTCCAGATCAAAGCTGGAATGGCTACCCACTACACCTCCCCTAGCTTTAAGAATGAGAATCGTTCACCAGTCATCCTCATGGTCCCTATGCCTGTGAGCAAGGATTAGGACAGAGATGTCCCATTTAGACCTGAGTGCTCCATCTTCTATTGTTTGCTGCTACACATTGACGAGCTGTGGGTCTCTGTACTAAACATCAGCTACTGCAAAGAACATTCACCCTGAGCTGTCCAGAAGATATGATGTACATGGTGATGTGCGGGCTGACAGGCCCAGAAGCCTTGGATCCCCTGTTTGTCTTTGGTCAGGAAGAACCGGAAGGGACTCTAGAAGGAGAAATGAAGTCTGAGCACAGCCCCTACCCCCAGGCTGTGTAGGCTCCATTGAGCTCAGTGCTCATCCTACAGTCCCATGGGGTTTTGGAATAGTCTGAAAACAGTTCTCAGTCTTTTAAGGGTGGAGTGAAAGCAGTGGTTTCCAGGGGCCTCAAATTGTCTCCAGGTACCCTGAGTTCCTGGCTGCTTCTGGCTTCCACTGTTTCTCTTTAGGAAGAAGAGCTCTTACTCCAGTGAGGACCCCTCTTCCTTCCTGACCCCCCCCCCTCAGTCCTCCACACATACACACTGCTGCAGCTGCCACTACCACCAGGGCCTCTGCTCCTAACTGACTTCTGGATGGTATTTTGCAATCATCTTTATCTTAGGATAATCCCCAAGGGCTCATGGTGGGGACCACACATGGAGAGAGAGAGAGAGAGAGAGAGAGAGAGAGAGAGAGAGAGAGAGAGAGAGAGAGATGGGTTCACTGGGGACCTGGAGGAATCAGGAAAAAGGGTCCTGAGGCTCCACATTGGATGTTCCAGCAAGAGATGACTTTCTTGAGTTCCATTTGGGCCCTTGCCACCAATCTTCCAGGTACAGAGTATTGTCTGCTGACATGTTCCAGTTCCTGGCTGCCATATCCAGTGGCTTCAGTCTTCTCACTGGGGCTGAATCTCCATGAACGGAACCTGTGGATGGCATCCTGTGCCTCAGCTGACTGTGAATTCTCATTCTGTGCTCCCTGGTTATGTGGAACTGAGATGTGCTGTTGATACTCTTCCTGGGGAGATGGGAGAAACTGGGAACAAACATCTTCTAAGCCCAGTTGGAGCTATTCAGCCTTTTACTTCCTGTGTCTTAACCATCTCTTCCATATTATGAAATGTTTCACCTCCATTTGGAATGTCTTGTGTCTTCAGGAGCTTTCCTCCAAATGGAATGTCTTATCTTGGAGAAAACTGCTACACAAAATGTGTATTCAGCTGCAGGCCCAGATCCTGTTGTGGCATGCTCTAGGTGACCACATGTCTGGCTCAGGTTCTGACTGGACTTCCTATCAATTAGAAGAGGCTCCACTTTTCAGTAGATTACATTGCGGTGCAAGGGACCAGTTGAGTGTGTCTGTGAGAGGGCACCTTCATAAAACATGGACGGAGACTGTGGGGAGACCAGGTAAATGTGTGAAAAGGGATCTGTGTTTCTATTGGCTGACTACACATGACTGGCTGGCATCTGTGTCTAAGGGTAAGCGATTTCATTGACACTTTAAGAGAAAAGACTTTCTGCTGTTCATTGAGGACATTTTGTAAACATCCCTTCACTCAGATATCTCAAATCCATACACGACTTCCTCCTGAAATCACGGGGCTCGGTTTCTATGACTTTCCTTGTGTATTTACTAAATACCCCTGACAGCCCCCACTGTCAGGGACTCTGAAATCCATGTCTTACTGCTGGGTTTACCACATACTTACAGAACTTTCCACCCACAGAGAGCATTCTGAGCATAACTATCATGCAGGGTCAGTCCTTACCTTCCGGATCTTTCTCTCAAGCCCTTTCAATAAAAAGTAGCAATGACCTGTGTCTTCCCCTTTCAGTGAAAGGATGGATATTTCGCAAAAACAATGACTTGTTTGATTTAGCTAATATCCAGCATTATTTGACAAGGCTTTCTTATTTCTAGGCATGGCGTTCATGTTTATAGGTTGAGGTGTTTGTCCTACAATGCATTTAGAATTCCTGGAGGCTGTTCAGCCATGCTGCAGCTCTATGCACAGCTAAGCCTCCAGTTCTAATACCTCTTTTTTATAATTAGTTAATTAACCAAAAGCCAGACATTTCTATGCACTCCTGTGACCAGTGGGAGGGTATAACACAAGGCAGTACAGCACTAGTCATCCTGAGGTACACGGTATGGGACATGCGAGGTTCAGGCTTCCCTGGGATACATGAGAGACTGTCACAAACACAAAACGAAGAAACAAACCAAAGGACAACACTGCATTTTCTCTCTCAGGTCCTATTAACACCCCACCCCAACCCCAGCACTCTGAAACACCGTCAATGAGAACAGTTGCTCTACCACAAGAACTGCACACAACCTCACCCTGTTTACGGCCTTCCAGAGTCTGTGGCACTTACTCTGTCCAGGTTATTGTACGAATGCACCCTCAGCCCTCAGTAGTTTGTACTGCAACACAAAGGGTGCAGTTGGTGCAGTGTCTGAACTTGCAGAGCTGAGAAGTGCTGGACAGGACCTTCTATAAGCATTCTAATGCAGATTCTTCACTGGCTGTCTGGAGTCTGTTAACTTTTCCAAGGGTTGCACTGGATTTTTTTGTAGTGCTGCACAACACACTGTAAACATGGGACTAAAATGCCACTGCTGAAGGTGGAGGTCCGGGATTGGCCTCTGCTTTCAGAGTCCTTGAAGACTCTTGAAGCCTTTATGCACAGAGCTGACCCTGTCCACTCAATGTTCATCTCATGTGTCATAGAGACTCAGAAATGTGGGGTCTGGGATGATAAGACATTCTCCAGTCTTCACCCAAGCCTCGTGTGCTCATTGTGAGTTTTCCCCTGTTCCCCACTCTCCATGCTAAAATCAGCCTGCAATCTCCCATAGCTCCATTCCTAAGGTGTTCTGAGGTCCAAGAGCATGGGCCAGGGCAAGCTGCCAGATCTGAGCAGGTCTTCTAAAAGTAAGATTCACTGTCCTTCCCCCATCCCATGCTTGGGCCACGCCCCAGCCCATTCTCACTTCAGAGACCCGCCCATGAATGTAGGAAGAACACAGAAAGCCAATAGCAATCTTGAAAGAGGAGGGCCTGAACCTTTGTGGCAGCAACCTGCTGAAAGCCCCCAGGGCAAGGTTCCTGCCAAACACCTCAGGGAGGGTGTTGATCACTAGGATTCTGAGGATAAGTAGCCATGGAGCACCTCCAGAGTTACAACGACAATTTCTACTATCATCTGGAGGACTATGAGGAGGACAGTGGGCCCCACCCTGAACATGAGGGAGCACCTGAATCAGGTGGCAGGGTCTATGAAGGAGCTCTAAGCCTGGATGACAGTGAGAACCAACAGGGCAACCTCAACCAGAGAGGCCACAGGAGCCCTTACAACAGCCTGGGTCCTGAAGGTGACCACAGCAACCAGGCTCCCATGTGGGCAGACCCAGAGGAGCCAGTCATCTTGCTGGCTGAGGTTCCAAGGCGCCAGCCCAGCAGGCACCAAATCCAGTTCCACTTCACACAGTGGCAGGTGCAGGAAATGGAGACCATTTTCCAAGAAACCCAGTACCCGGATGTGCTCACAAGGTATGTGGCTGGCATTAGGAGGCACCCTGGCCTCCAGGGGCTAGTGTTCATATTGACCTGGTCTTTACCCCTTCTGGACCCTGTCCTCCCCATTCATTTCCAAACCACAGGTAGCTTCTACCGCATGATGGGTGTGGGGAAGTTGCTTTGTGGCATCAAGCTCAGTGTTTGAATCAAGGTTAGTGTTTTCATGCAGTGGTGGCATGAGACAGGTGTGCTTACTGCCCATGTCCTTCTTTATCTCGGTTCTCAACTGTGGTGCAACATGGGTGAATGAAAATCGTGTAGGAACTCAAACTCTTCTGATGCTTGAGAATTCTGCAATGTTATGATTTGTCTGACAGAGCTCTAGAAGTCCATTCCTCTTGACCAACTGTATCAAAATTCCCTACTTCTTCCACCCCAGAACCTGACCTCTTCTTCCTTCCTGGTGTAAACACTAGTGCTCTAAAGGCTGCCTCTGATAGAGGTCAACGTCCTTTTTTGACTGATTTGTCATAGTTCTCAGGCTTCTCAGCCGTAGTTTCTGGTGCTCTTCAGATCCCTTTGGGTCTGAATCTCACACCTCTGTATCAACATACCCTGTCTTTGTTTAGAATCCTCCCTCTGAGGAGTTCAGGGTTGTTTTTGCCTTGTGGCTATGGGGGTGGGGTTGATGTTACCTGGGATGACAAAACTCTCTTCAGCTCCAGGCTTCTGGTCTTGGCTATGTAAACTCTGAAATGGAGTTACTGGATTGAGTCTTTTCATAAGCAATGCTTTTCCTCACGTAGTGCATGAGTAGATATTTCCACCCACAGTCTAGAAGCTCCTGTTTTATCTAAATCCTCACCTGTAGATTGTGTTAGCTATCCCACTGGGTAAGAAATTGTGACAGTGTTCTTTCCAAACATTTTCCTGTTCTGTGGTTGTCTTTGTCACTTTTGTTTGTCTGTGGTGAGGGTTAAAGGCAGGGAATGTGTATGCTCCACAGGCAGTCCACTAAATCTATGGCCATAGCCACCATTTCTTGGTTGATCTAAAGGAGTGTTTGGTTTCTTTAAAAATGGACTTCCTTTGGAGTCCTTGCTGAAATGGATCCACCAATGTAAACCAAGCTAATCTTGTTCTTGAGGCTATCCTCTCTCTGGTGTTCAAGTCCTAGGAATACAAATCTGAGATTCCCTGCCTTGGCTACGAGCCTCCTCTTACTGATTGAGATAGGGTCTTTCTATCTTCCTTAGGATGACCTTGAACTTAAACTAGAGCCCACTCAGGCCTTATATTGTGACCCTTCTGCCTTAGATTCCCAAGTAGCTGGAACTACAGGTCTCCCCTGTCATTTCTGGCTACACACTCTTGGTTGTGTCCTATGATACAAGGAAGATTATATTTTTGATGCGCTCTATTTTACCTCATTTTCTCCCCACCCACTCCTCTACCCCCCACCCCCACTCCTTCCTGGTCTTCGCCTTAGGTACTAAACAAATTTAAAGGAAACAGAGTCAGGAGAATAAGATCTTGTCATCATACAGCCTTTCACATATTTCCTACATATTCCTATGCTTAAAATTTACATAACATCTCCATCATAGACTCCTGCCTTTGTACTCATTTATAAAATACTGCATTGAAATTATTTGTGTAAGCTAATTAGAGTCGTCTTGACCATCAATGTACAACACTTTTGTGATGATGTGAAACCTTTGAAAACCGTGCCTGGCTTTATCAGCGACAAGTCCTTGAGGAGTTTAGCAGGAAGACAAAGATTGTCACAAGCACACACTGTTTCCAGCCTGTGATGTTTCTCATAATCTTGACTACTGATCTCTGTGGCTTTCTCTACACAGACGGGTGCTTGCCAGAAACATGAATGTGCCTGAAGCCAAAGTGCAGGTCAGTAAATCTGAGAAAGCATGGGGTGGGGCAGTCCATCTGGAGCACTTCAGGTCTTGGACCAGTTGTCCTGGGTCTTTTTCAGTAGGTGTATGATTTCTGTTTTCCTATGATGGCAGTCACTGGCTTCCTCATTGGAAGGTGGAAGAACTATACTTCAGCTAGTGCTTCTTGCCTGTTCCTGGAAGGAAAGTGACTTCCTGGTGGAAACAGAAACCCAAAGCAACCACATACTGCTCATGTTCTGTGTGCAAAGCCAAGGTCTTTTCACGGCAAGGGCTCTATAATTATATACACGTAGAACACATACCTGTGAGTGCATGGCTATTTACCCAGTATTCATGTTTAATTCCTTCACCACCATTGTCCTTTACAGGAAACTTCTGTGGAGTCATGTTGGGACTGAGGATGTGGCTGTAGAGACTCAAGTTGATGCAGGATCAAACAGGGCTATCAAAGGATTCAGTTGCATTAATTTACTAAAAATAAGTTGTGCACACTTAGCTAAAGGACAACCTACTAGCTATCGGGGCAAGTGAATTATTTACCTATAGAACCCACGTGGAGCAACTAATGCATGATATGACGAGACTGATGTGGGAATAGAGCTTCATAGTCCAAGTGGTTGCTCCTCCTCCTCTGTGAGTGTGCATGAGATAGCAGCACTCAATTTTAATCTGGGGGATTGTTTTCAGTTCAGATGTTGTCTCCACCCTAACACATTGTCCAAACTGTCCCAAGGGTGGTGGAAGAGGGCGAGGATTAATGCCCTTGAAACCTTGTCTAAGGGATGGAACAGTCAAAACCAGTTAATTCATTAGAGATGACCCAGCATCGGTGAATAAGATACCCGTAAAAGTGCATCTTGGAAATCACATTAAATGTGCACTTGTCTTGCACCAAGTTTCTTCCAGAACTTAGCACAGGGCTGCTGCTCTCCCTGTGTGATCTGAAGGTGCAGGCATGCTATGACTTTTCAGAAATAGTGATTGCTGGTGCTGTTTTCAGGTTCCTGTGAAGAAGGCAGGGTTAACTAGAGTCTAGACATGACCTCCAACACTGAACCCACCCTGCCTGCTTCTGCCCTGGGTGGCTGAGCATTTGGAAAACAGCTGCTGCTGTACAGTTCAGAATGCCAGTGTCCCTATGATGTGCCTCTTTGCATCAAAATGCCCAGAATGCTGAGACATTTCCCATTCTCCTCTGGTTTCAGACTTGGTTTAACAACAGGAGAGCCAAACAGAGGGCCAATGAGAAGAAAGCAATGCTCAGGAGCGCACCACCTGGGATCCAGGACCACATTTCCATGAAGGACGTGGAGGAGCCCTAGGATGCCATCCTTGTCCAGGAGCCACATGGAGATGGGCTGTTGAAAACTGTGTTTCTCTATATCATTGGCATTGGAATAACAGTATCAGTAAAGAGAGATTTACACAATATTTTCTTTCTGCTTTGTAGAATGTAGATGCAAAATGATCTCTGTACACAAGATTCAAACAGATTGGCAAAGAGGTCTTCTTTCAAGAGGTGGCATGCCTGTGTCACCTTCAGTAGCCCCTGCACTTCACAGTTGTTTCTCTGGTCTCTCTGGATTTGCACAGAATGTGCCTTGTTCTCTGTCTCTCACTCCTGAACCCCATTCTGTAGGTGTAGGAGCAGAAACATGTCCAAGGATCCTCATTGTCCCCAGGAGGTGGTCAGTGTGTTTTCAGAGCACAGCCTCCTGCCCACACTCATGAGTTCAGTGCACACCTGAATCTTCCAAAGGCCAGTCACAGGATTCACTGGATCAGGCAGCATTCATCTTCACTGTTGGAATACAGCTCTCTGCTCACCCGACCCCTCTTCTGTGCAGCAAGCATGGCCCTAGGAGCCACAGTAGACAGAGGTCCTGCTGCTTCAACAGAATCCTGGAATGATCAGAGACTTCAACCATTCCAGGTTGGAGGAAGGCTTAGGCTTCTCTCCTGCCACCTAGCCCAGAGTGTGCAACATATTGCCCACCTTGCCCGGCTCAGAAGCTCACTTTAGATTTCTCTTTAAGTATATGTTTCTAGTAGTTTCAGAAACAGATGTAGGTATTTTATTTTATTTACTTTTGCAGCCTCATAAATAATTTCTCCCATAATTGGTCAGGACCCTAAAAATGTCAAAAATGAGGACGGTCTGGCCTCTGATGACGGAGAAGAGAGAGAGGCCACACGTATGGAGTGTGAGTCTTAACATGAGCTTTATTCAAAGAGCTCTGTTGTTTACTGGCAGTCTAGCAGAAGGAATAGTGAGGTGGTTCTGTGGCAGGGTATGTATAGTGTAATGGTTCTAGACATGCTGTGTTTCCAGGATGGGCCTTCAGCAACAGCATCTGGAAAGAGTGAATAGTAGAAAGAGGTAGAAGATGGAAGGGCAATGACACAACACCAATTTAACAGTGGAAAAGTAGAGTACCAGTCACTAAAGAAGCAAAATGCATTTAACAGCGAAGGCATGGGGTGAAGTTATGAAGTTACGTTGCTAAGGATGAAAAGATCTCCAACTGAATTTGAGCAGCAGAAATGGTTTGTGTGTTTGAACAGAAGAATGGTGACATAAAACATCTTCCCAGCAAAATTGTAGTGATCTGGGAAATTTTAAGATTTTAGATGAGCCGGGCGGTGGTGGCGCATGCCTTTAATCCCAGCACTCGGGAGGCAGAGCCAGGTGGATCTCTGTGAGTTCGAGGCCAGCCTGGGCTACCAAGTGAGTTCCAGGAAAGGCGCAAAGCTACACAGAGAAACCCTGTCTCGAAAAACCAAAAAAAAAAAAAAAAGATTTTAGATGAAAAACATGGAAGGTTTTAAAAGATTTATTTATTATCTTTATTTTATGTGCACGGGTGTTTTGCCTACATGTATGTCTGTGTACCATGCACATGCATTGCCCATGGAAGCCAGAAGAGGAGATCAGATCCTCTGGAATGGGAGTTATAGACCACTGTCAGTCACCATATGGATTTTGGGAATCAAGCCCCAGTCCTCTGGAAGAGCGGCCAGTTCTCTTAAGCACTGAGCCATCTCTCAGGCCCTGATAGGGTGAAGTTTAAGCCTCCACTCCAACTCTCTAATCTGTTCCAAAGATAAGAGCTACTATACAGATTTGTTTGTGCTGATGTTTTATGAATTCAGTTCAAACAAAGAAACTGAAAGCACTCCAGGGCAGGCAACATGCCTCAATCAGTGGGAGAAGGTACTTGTGCCAAAGCTGAGGATCTGAGTTTCATCCCCAGGAACCATATAGAAGTAAAGAAACTTCTGCAATTTGCCCTCCACAAGAGTGCACACACGCGCGCGCGCGCGCGCGCACACACACACACACACACACACACACACACAAAAAAAATGTGGAACAAAAATATTTAAAGGTGAAGTATGAAAGTGAGAATAAAATTGAAGTACTTGTACTCAAAAAGAGGTGGCAGGTGCTGCTGGTGCATTTAAGCACCCCTAAACCTCCTCAGAAATGTGTGCTGACTGCTGGTGCCAAAGAAATTTCTAGACTCCCACCTCAGAAAGGGGGAGAGACAATCTTTTCTTAATTATTGAAAGATAAGAATGTGCAGTGGGAACAATCAGTTGCCTCAGATACACTCCTGGCCAGTCTCTCCCTTCATAAGAATCTATCTCTGGTAGCTGGGCAATGGTAGTACATGCCTTTAATCCCAAGCAGGTGGATCTCTGTGAGTTCGAGGCCAGCAGAGTCTACACAGTGAGTTCCAGGACAGCCAAGGCTGTTACTGAGAGAAACCCTGTCTCGAAAAAAAATCTATTCATGGATACAATGCCAAAGAAAGAAAAGCAATGTGTAGAGTTTGTAGATATTTTCCTGCCCACACTGAAGCCTTATGTGAAAGAAGCGGGCACACCTCCTGATCGCCCAGGTAAACTGCTGAATCAAGGCTTCAAATAGAAGTTAAAGAAGAGAATGAAACTGCTAATAAACTGGGAAGGGAATCTTGTAAGAAACCCAACTCTATTGCTCTTGTGTCTTCCAACTGCAGAAAACCAGGGCCCACAGCAAGCCAGGGTAGGGCTCTGGCTTATGGTGGAGCTTAGCTAACTTTCTCTTAATACAAAGGGTGCCACCTTGTGGAGTATGCACATATACTCACTGTATACTGCCTGGCGTTTTCATGTCTTTAACCAAATACTCAAATTTTGTAGTGATTCTAACCTGGAAAATGTCTTAAGTGATCAACCTGGTCTGCTTTCTGATGCTGTGATAAAACACAAATCAAAAGCAAATTGGAGAAGGAAAGGGTTGACTTACTTAGCTTACGGGTTACAGTCCATCCATCCTCTGGGGAAGCTAAGGCAGGAAGATGGAGGCAAGAGTTGATGTAGAGGCCGTGGGTGAGTGCTGCTTACAGGCTTGTTCCCCATGGTTTGCTCAGTCTACTTTTTTTTTTCAAGACAAGGTTTCTCTGGGAACATTTGGCTAGGCACCTCCACTGACATACATTTGGGCTGGGCCCTCCCACAGCAATCATTGATAAGAAAATGTCCCATTGACATGCCCTTGGGCCAATCTGATGGAGGCAATTCCTCTTTCCAGGTGACTTTTTTTGGTGGGTGGGGGTGTCGAGACAGAGTTTCTCTGTGTATCCCTGGCTGTCCTGAATATCGCTCTGTAGAGCAGCCTGGCCTTGAACTCACAGAGATCCATCTGCCTATGACTCCCGAGTGCTGGGATTAAAGGTGTGCACCACCACCAGCTGCCTATTTTTTTTTGTTGTTGTTTGTTTTGTTGTTTTGTTTTGTTTCCAAGACAGGGTTTCTCTGTATAACAGCCTTGGCTGTCCTGAAACTAACTCTGTAGACCAAGCTGCCCTCAAACTCACAGAGTTCTGCCTATCTCTGCCTCCCGAGTGCTATCAGCCAGTACCATGAAGATCCTGCACAGAACTTCTGTGAACGGTAGGACTTTATAATTTAAATATGTTCGCTGCATTGGATCTGGATTTTTAAAGTTAAATGAACACTTAAATAAAAAAATTGAAGTCCTTAAAATACTTTATATTTTCCTTTGTATGTTTCCATGAAGTTATATTTTTCCCTGTGTTAAGAAAAATAAATTTGCCTTGAAAATATATACTATTACAGGATCTTTCATTGTTTACAGCACCTAGATTACACTATTAATCTTTGTGTTCATATATATATATATATATATATATATATATATATATATATATGTGAATATATATGAGATTTTATTGGCTCAAGTATATGAAATAGGTAATTTTGTAATTTAAAATAAAATTCCAATAATTTTGTTAAAAAGGAAATCAAGTGGGATTAGCCGTACACCGTGTCTATCAGAGGTCCCTGCCATTCTTCTTGTACAATTTAGAGAAGTATTTTTATTAACTATGATATAAATTAGGTTTTTATTATCTCTTGAAATATTTTTAAAAAGGAATCCCATCTCATTTTTAAAGTGTAAATGATTTTTTAAGAGGTGAAATCAGAAAGCCAGAGAAATAGCTCAGGGGTTAAGACCACTGGTTGATCTTCCAGGTGACACAGGTTCGATTCCCAGCACTGCCAGTTGGGGGCAGTGCTTGTTCTCCAACTGCCTTGGTCTCAGGGCTAGCTCACTCACCTACCAGGGGTGACAAGGGGTGAGAGAAGGAGGAGGTCATCTCTCTCTGGCCCACTCCACCACATAGCAGGTGAGGGGTGGGGCCTAATCTCCCTCCTGCATTTACATGGCCAGATCACTTGCACCCCCATCAAGGGGGTCTGCTCTACTGTGCTGCCTGGGAGGGCCCACTCTCCTGAGTGCTGCAGTCTGTGAGGGGCAGGATCAGGTCTTCCACTCTTGTGATGCTGGGACCAGCTTTTCTCGCCTGAAGTAGGTAAGGTAGGGCTGGGGGCAAGGGACGAGGGGTGAGGGGAAAGGGGGCATCTCTTCCTTGCTCACGCTACCATGTGACAGACCATGGGGCTAGCTCTCCCACTCTCACATCTTCAGGGCCGGCTCATCCCACCTCCATGAGCAGGGACAGCTCTACTGTGCTGCCCAGGCAAAGTGCAGGGCCCTCTCTTCTGAGTGCTGCAGTTGGTGGGAGGGAGGGCCAGTTCTCCCTAAAGCTGCAGCCAGTGAGGGGCAGGACCAACTCTGTGCAGGCCTATCCATACTGCTTTCAGGGGTAACAGGAACCAGGGACATCATCACAGACTACAGCTGCAGCAGGGTCACAGACCAGACATGGCCTCTGGCAGCAGCCCAGGCCCCGATCAAAGCCGCGCCCTTGGTGGCAGCACAGGCTACTCAGATCTGCATGGCCCCGACAGAGGCTCAACCCTTGGACACTAATATGGCCTTAAGTGTTGGCCCAGACCCCTGACATCTGAGTGGCCTTTAGTGGCAATATGGGCCACAGATGTCAATACAGACCCCAGCTGTGGTTGGACCATGGACCCAGACACGGTCCTTTGCAGCAGCTTAGGCCTGATGTCACTGTGACCCTAGTTGGCAATGCAGGTCCCTCTGATCAGCATGGACCCACTGGCAGCATGGCTCTTGAACACATGGGCACAGGTGTAAGCCCAGATCCCGGGCATCCACACAGGAGTCTCAGACATCAGTGGAGATCCTGGCTGTGGCAGGGCCACTGATCCAGACATGGCCTCTGCTGCAGCTTGGCCTGTATGATGCCCTGACCCTGGGTGGCAGCACATGTCACTCAGGTCTGTATGGGCCCGGCAGCAGCACAGCCCTCAGGCACCAAGAGGGCCACCGGTGGAAGCCCAGACCCTGGGCATCAGTGTGCTGTTTGGTGGAAACATGGGCCATGGACATCAGCACAGACTCAGGGTGCAGTAGGACCACAGACCCAGACATGGAGAGTTTGCCTGGGTGGTGAAATTGAGGGAAAGCTGGCAGGCTGAACCAACCCAGCTACCACCCAGAACCAGAACCAGGATAACAAGGTAGTCCACCGCCACATCCACCTCATCTATGAACTGCTGGAGCATGTGAAGGGGCCGGTCCTGCAGACCCAAAGCTGCAGGATCTCCATGACACATGGCAACATCAGGATATCCAAGAGGAGTTCCGTGAGGGCCCAGCATCGATAGTGCAGCAGAAGCCAAGGGCCTCAACCAGACCAGTGACTCCTTGCAATGAACACTTGCAAGTAAAGATGGATGGACTAAAGGGTATACTGTGACACACCATAGCTTCCACACGGAGATTTGGGGGGCTGGGGTTGTTGTTTGATTTTGTGTGTGTTTTTGGTTTGGGTTTTTTAGTTTTACTTTTAAATTTTGTTTTGGGGGACAGGTTGCAAGGGCACAGGGCAGAATCGAGGACACAGGGAGATGAGTGAGATTAGGATGCATGAATCAAGAAAAAAGTTTTAAAAAACAATATTAATAAAAAAACTAGAGATGACATTAAAAATTCAAGAAACACTCGGTGTTTTACAGTATTGTATCTACCTTTTAGCTCTTTTTGGCATTCATGAATGAGACTGCCTGGGATCTTCAAGGATCACAGATGGTACAGAGGGACACTGATTAGAAGTCAGATTTCCATACTTCCAAAGGCCTTAGCCCCCCGAGCTTTCTATAGATATAGAAGTGGCCATGTTCTCCTCCATAGGGATGGAATTCTTCAGGAGGTTACTGATCAGAAAGGATCCCCAAGCCCTCTGAACTACTGCTACGTTCTGACCCATCACATGCAACAGAAGAGATGCAAGAGAGGCATCAGCAGTTCAGGGTAGCAGAGGGGGAGCTGGAGTGGAGTTCTCCCCTAAGGACCTAAAACACAAGGCCGCTAGAGACGGGATGCAAACACCTGGATCCCAAGGAGGCTTTTAAACAAAAATGTACATTCACACAATTTTTTTAAACAAACATGAGTAAATTTTAAAAACCAAATCCGGCCCATTGCTCACTGCTCAACAGGAAAATGAGAAGTGAGAGATGGAACTGACAAGATGAAATATGAAATGGATATATATCTCTTTCTTTCCTTCCTTCTTTCCTTTCTTTCTTTTATATATTTTTTGAGACAAAATGCCCCAGGCAGAGCTAAAACTCACACTGAAACCAAGAATGACTTTAAAGTTATGATCTTCCTGTGTCACAAGTATTTCAGACTGGGACACCCTGCCACTTTATGGAATTTGGGGGGCTCCAATCCAGGTTTTTATGCATGCTACACAAAGACGTGGCACAATGAGCTACATCCCCAGCCCAGAAATGAGTGTCTTTATAATCACAGCCAGAAGCAGAGACAATAAGTCTAAGGGCCCTGGACACTTCAGCATCAGCAGATTTATATTATACAGCAAAGACAAAGGACAGGAAACATGCATGTGCAGACAGTGGTGAAGTGGTTACCAGAACTGTGAGGTAAGTCTTTTCTTGGAGAAGAAACCCAGCACCAGGACTCCAGAATATTTCCACCCCAAAACAGGAACTTCCTGGACACATGCTAGTATTGCAGGGACCCTTCTGTTTTAAGAATGACCAGAACATGTTGGAAATAGTTGGCCCCTTGGAACCAGTCTGACCACATGCCAGCGAAGGGGCTGCTTGACTGACAGTTCTAGGATAGAGACCAGGATGTAAAGGCCTGCTCCTGACACTTTGACCATTCAGAGAAGACACCAGAAGTCGGCGGGGGGGGGGGGGGGGGTAACAAGAGAAAGGTGAGGAACCTCAGCACAGGTCTGACAATTCTCACAGCTTTTGCCAGCACTCATGAAGGCTGAACAGTACTACTAGACTCCTCCCCAGTAGCCCTGGTGAAGATGAGCCCTCTGATCTGTCTGCTGAGCGGTCAGCAGGCCCTGCAACCCTGCCCAGCTCCTGGAAAGGCAGAGCATGGAAGCATGACAGGCTCTAACTTCATTTTCTGTGAAAGCCCAGAGAAGAACCTCCCAGATAAACACATTAGCTTAATAACCCTTCTCTGGCTTAGGGGAGCAGGAGATCCCAGCTGGATCAAGAACAGAGAGGAAGAACAAGGAAAGGGAGACCATGATAAATGAAGACCCCATGAGAATAGGAAGAAGCAAAGTTCTAGAGAGGTCCCCAGAAATCCACAAAAATATCTTCACAATAGACTACTGGCAATGGTTGAGAGAAAGCCCAAACTGACCTACTCTGGTGATAGGATGGCCAAACACCCTAATTGTCATGGTAGAACTCTCATCAAATGTCTGATGGAAGCGGGTGCAGAGATCCACAGCCAAGCCCCAGGTGGAGCTCCGGGAGTCCAGTCGGCAAGAAAGAGGAGGGATTGTATGAGCGAGAATTGTTGAGACCATGATTGGAAAAAGCACAGCGACAAATAGCCAAACTAGTGGAAACACATAAACTATGAACCAATAGCTGAGGAGCCCCCAACGGGATCAGGCCCTCTGGATAAGTGAGACAGTTGATTAGCTTGATCTGTTTGGGAGGCCCCCAGGCAGTGGGACCTGGACCTATCCTTAGTGCATGAGCTGGCTGTTTGGAGCCTGGGGCCTATGCAGGGACACTTTGCTCAGCCTGGGTGAAGGGAGAAGGGGACTGGACCTGCCTCTACTGAATCTACCAGAATGAGCTGAATCCCCAGGAGAGTCTTTGCCTTGGAGAAGGTGGGAATGGGGGGTGGGCTGGGGAGGGGGGGCGGGAGGAGGGAGGACAGAGGAATCCGTGGTTGATATGTAAAATTAAATCAAATTATAAAATAAAAAATAAATAACCCTTCTAAAATAAATAAGCCAAGTACCAGGGACCCAATGTACTAGACCAAGAGATATTGTCCTCATATTTCCACAAGGCCTCAAGAACTATTGCTTTTTTTTTTTCTTACTCGCTGCAAATCGGTACCCGTAGTTGACCCCCACCTGTTCCCTAGGAAGAAAATTCACCAAGGCCAGGGGACTCAGACGCAACTTGGAAGGCCCCTTCTACAGCCTGCTTGTCCGGGAGCCATGGCTTCCCACAAACGGCCTGCTCATTGCAGCTCCAAACTGCCACCAGTCCGCACCTCAGGGTCTCAGCCCACAGCACCCGGAGTCAACCGGAAGCAAGGATAGCACGCCCATGACTGGATACGTGTTAATGAGCTGTACCAAGGTGCAGGACCGGAAGACAGCCCCTGCTGGCTGAGGTGATCTGCTTTAAGAACGGTAGGGGGCTCCACCTCAGAATCTTCAGCGGCGCTAAGGACGACGAGCCGCAAGCGGCTTCGACAGTGTTCACATGGAGCGTCACCTGCTTCACGTGGGACCTGACGAGGACGAGGAAAACTGGAGTGGTCAGTGTGTGCTAGGAATGGTGGGTTGGTGATGTCCGTGAGGGGACTGGTGTCCCTCAGAGGTGACCGGACGGCACTGCTCACTGCCGGCTTCGCCTTCCCTGGCGCCATAGCGACTTCGCACCACCCCGGGCCCTGTCTCCCAATCTTTCTGTTTCCCACTTCTAGGTGCGAGGGCACCCATGGTCTTGCCGGCTGGAGAGGGGAGAAATGAGGAAGCGAGTGAACAGGGCCAGCCTGGGCGGGAAGCCACAGCAGCGGAAGGGGAAGGAGCCGGAGAATTAAGTGGAGAAGGTCCCTCGGCTGCTGATGCTGCAGGCCTCGAGGATGGCGGGAACCAAGAGGGCGCCAGTGGCGGTGACGGGGAGAATGAGCAGCGACCTCAGGAGCCGGTTCACGAGGGCGTGGGGGGCACTGAGGGTGTGCAGTCTGTGCCAGCGCTGGTGACTATGCCACGTACAGTATGTCATGTACAGCCTGTATCAGTTACAGTTCCCCGGGTACAGCCTATGCCACCTATGTTGCCCCGTGTACAGCCTGTGCCAGTTAGGGTGGCCGGTGTACAGCCTGTGCTAATTAATGGGCATAGTGTACAGCCTATGTCAGTTAGGGTGCCCCATGTACAGCCTGTGTCAGGCACCTGTCCCTGTGCACAGCCTATGCCAGTTACGGTGCCCAATATGCAGCCTGTGCTAGTTCCAGTGCCCAATGTACAGCTTATGTCAGGGCTTCTGCCCGGATTAGAGCATATGCCACATACGGTGCCCCATGTGCAGTCTATGTTAGTAATGGTGCCTGTATGGCCTATGTCAGTAACAGTGCCTGGTATGCAGCCTATGCCAATCACTGTGCCCAGGAGACAGCCTATGCCAGTTAATGTGCCCCATGTACAGCCTGTGCCAATCACTGTGCCCAGGAGAGGGCCTGTGCCTGTTAATGTGCCCCATGTACAGCCTGTGCCAATCACTGTGCCCAGGAGAGGGCCTGTGCCTGTTACTGTGCCCCATGTACAGCCTATGCCAATCACTGTGCCCAGGAGAGGGCCTGTGCCTGTTAATGTGCCCCATGTACAGCCTATGCCAATCACTGTGCCCAGGAGACGGCCTGTGCCTGTTAATGTGCCCTGTGTACAGCCTATGCCAATCACTGTGCCCAGGAGAGGGCCTGTGCCTGTTAATGTGCCCTGTGTCCAGCCTATGCCAATCACTATGCCCAGGAGAGGGCCTGTGCCTGTTACTGTTCCCCATGTACAGCCTATGCCAATCACTGTGCCCAGGAGACGGCCTGTGCCTGTTAATGTGCCCTGTGTACAGCCTATGCCAATCACTGTGCCCAGGAGAGGGCCTGTGCCTGTTGCTGTGCCCCGTGTCCACCCTATGCCAATCACTGTGCCCAGGAGAGAGCCTGTGCCTGTTAATGTGCCCCATGTACAGCCTATGCCAAACACTGTGCCCAGGAGAGGGCCTATGCCAGTTAATGTGCCCTGTGTACAGCCTGTGCCAATCACTGTGCCCAGGAGAGGGCCTGTGCCTGTTAATGTGCCCTGTGTACAGCCTGTGCCAATCACTGTGCCCAGGAGAGGGCCTGTGCCTGTTAATGTGCCCCATGTACAGCCTATGCCAATCACTATGCCCAGGAGAGGGCCTGTGCCTGTTAATGTGCCCCATGTACAGCCTATGCCAATCACTGTGCCCAGGAGAGGGCCTGTGCCTGTTAATGTGCCCTGTGTACAGCCTGTGCCAATCACTGTGCCCAGGAGAGGGCCTGTGCCTGTTAATGTGCCCCATGTAGAGCCTATGCCAATCACTGTGCCCAGGAGAGGGCCTATGCCCGTTAATGTGCCCCACGTACAGCCTGTGCCAATCACTGTGCCCCATGTACAGCCTGTGCCAATCACTGTGCCCAGGAGAGGGCCTGTGCCTGTTAATGTGCCCCATGTACAGTCTGTGCCAATCACTGTGCCCAGGAGAGGGTCTATGCCTGTTAATGTGCCCTGTGTACAGCCTGTGCCAATCACTGTGCCCAGGAGAGAGCCTGTGCCTGTTAATGTGCCCTGTGTACATCCTGTGCCAATCACTGTGCCCAGGAGAGGGCCTATGCCTGTTAATGTGCCCCATGTACAGCCTGTGCCAATCACTGTGCCCAGGAGAGGGCCTATGCCTGTTAATGTGCCCCATGTACAGCCTATGCCAATCACTGTGCCCAGGAGAGGGCCTGTGCCTGTTAATGTGCCCCATGTACAGCCTGTGCCAATCACTGTGCCCAGGAGAGGGCCTATGCCAGTTAATGTGCCCCATGTACAGCCTGTGCCAATCACTATTCCCAGGAGAGGGCCTGTGACTGTTAATGTGCCCCATGTACAGTCTGTGCCAGTTACTGTGTCCAGGAGAGGGCCTATGCCTGTTAATGTGCCCCATGTACAGCCTATGCCAATCACTATTCCCAGGAGACAGCCTATGCCTGTTAATGTGCCCCATGTCCAGCATATGCCAATCACTGTATTCCATGTACAACCTTTGCCTGTTAATGTGCCCCATGTACAGTCTGTGCCAGTTACTGTGCCCAGGAGAGGACCTATGCCAGTTAATGTGCCCCATGTACAGCCTGTGCCAATCACTGTGCCCAGGAGACAACCTATGCCAGTTAATGTGCCCCATGTACAGCCTATGCCAATCACTGTGCCCAGGAGACAGCCTATGCCAGTTAATGTACCCCATGACCAGCATATGGCAATCACTGTGCTCCATGTACAGCATATGCCAATCACTGTGCTCCATGTACAGCCTATGCCTGTTAATGCACCCCATGACCAGCATATGCCAATCACTGTGCCCCATGTCCAGCCCATGCTTGTTACTGTGCTCCATGTACAGTCTGTGCCAGTTAATGTGCCCAATGTACAGCCTATACGAGTTAAGGTATCTAGCACGCCACATATGCCAGTTCCTATTGCACAGCCTATGCCACTCAGGGTGGACTGTGTACAGCCCACACCAATTACAGTACTCAGTGTTCAGTCTGTGCCAGGAGTGGTGCCCAGTGTGCAACATGTGCCATTTATGGTACCCTGTGTCCAGCCTATGCCAGCTACAATGACCCATGTTCCACCTGTGCCGCCTGTGCCCTATGTGTCGCCTGTGCCGGCAACAATGCCCCATGTGCAGCCTGTGCCAGCAACGATGCCCCGTGTGCGGCCTGTGCCAGCAACGATGTCCCGTGTGCGGCCTGTACCAGCAACGATGCCCCGTGCGCGGCCTGTGCCAGCAACGATGCCCCGTGTGCGGCCTGTGTCAGTTAGGATGCCACAAGTACAGACTATGCCAGTTATGGTGCCCAGTGCACAACCTGTGCCAGCGCTGGTGTCCCGCCGCCGTCCCCATGACAGGTTTATGAGGCTGCACCTGCAGGAGCCGGAACGGTTTTTCCAGCGAAATGACTAAATGCTGAAGAAGGGTAAGCACCTTGTGTGGCTTCCAGTCCCTTCATAGGGAACAAGCTGGTACAGAGAGGCCTCTGGCTTGCTGGCAGCTGTCCTTCTTGTCTTCATTTACTGAAAAGTTCAGATTATATTTTGAAGTTTTATTTTGTCTTGGCATGAGTGTGTGGGGGGACGAGAGGAGCTGTGTCTCACATTTGGAGGTCAGAGGACAGCTGGAAGGACTTGGTTCTCTCCTTCCCGGATGTGAGTCCTGGGCTCAAAATCATCTCCTCAGGCTGGCTGGCAGGCATGTTCATCTGCTGAGCCATTTTGTCTGCCTCCATTTTCCCCTCCAGAACTAAAGCCACCCACACATTCCAGCCTGCAAGACCCCTGCCTTGCTGTCCTAGGCTTCCAAAAGGGAGTGGGAGCTCTGTAAACTGGGAGTGGAGCTATTCTCATGTAGTATTTAGGTGGAAGAGTAGAAATGTTTGTCCAGTGCCTGTTGATCTAAGTAAGGTCCTGTTAGGACAGGCCTGAGAAGCCTGAGGTATGGTTGGAGTAATACAGGGTACCACTCTGCCTTTGTTTAAAATGTTGATACATTTGTAAATCGTGTATATTTTGTCTTTGTGTTTACTACCTATAAACACATCAGCACAGTTCTCTTAATCACTGTTCTTGGCATTTTCTGAAAATTTCTGTGCCCTACTCAAAGAAAGATGTCCCTGCCTCTGTCTATGCTCTCCCATATATCTGTAAGAATCCTTCTCCATCATACCTATGCTCTCCCATATATCTATAGGAATCCTTCTCCATCACACCTTGGACCAGTCATGTTCCTTTCCTTTTTCTTTCTTTCTTTCTTTCTTTCTTTCTTTCTTTCTTTCTTTCTTTCTTTCTTTCTTTTTTTTTTTTTTTTCATTAACATGGTGCCAAAACCCTGGACCAGTCATGTTTTTTTCCTCCTTATTTCTATTTTCATTCTTCTGGTTCTGAAACCCTGAACCAGTCATGTTCCTTTCCTTTTTTATTTACTTATTTTTTCATTTATCTGGTGCTGAAACCCCGGAATGGCATAAATGGGCTCCCTTCTGGGGAACTCGGCCATTCCTAGCCTAGCAGCTAATCTGACTCCCCTAAGGTTTGTGGGGATCATTTGTTTCTGCCGGCTTCTGCCACCCACAACACTTGATTCCAAACCCTTGAGTCTTATTCCTCAGCTGCTGCTTCCCTCTATCTGCTTTCTACCTGCTGCTCTCATCTCTCTGCTCTTCGGCCTGCTATGCCCTCCATGTGGGCACCTCCACACTCTAGACGTGTTCCTCTGACCCTCAGCCTGCTGCTCCTCTGGCCTGCTACACCCACATGGACATCTCCCTTTTCTCCTGCTCTCTCCTCTGTCCTTATCTACTGGATAAATGTCACCCCAAGCTGCCTGCTTTGTTTACTGTTACCACAAAAGCCACACCTGTGTGCCAGTAAGTTCCTCTCACCCCCACTCTGCTCCAATCACAAGGACAAGGGACTCCTTTCCTCTGTGATTTGGAACAGTTTTCTCTCTGACAAGTTTCCCACTCCACTTGGGATGCCCTGAATGGAAATTCTTGTCACTAAGACATATTATCTACGTCAGCTACTCGCATTTCTGGGCCCTGGCCTGCTACAGCCATCTGGGTCTCTCTACTCCTGGTTCCCTTTTGTTCTGTATCCTGCCTCCCGTCCCCCGTCCCTTCTCCTCTCTTCACATGGCTCAGTCTGGTTACATCCATTCTGGACTATCCCAGATGTCCCTGCCTCTGGCTGTGCTCTCCCACAAATCTATTATAGACTCTTTCCTCCACAATACCTTGGTGAAAGTCATGTTTTTGAATTTTTATGTCTTTTTTACTTTCAGTATTAATAATACATACGTATATATACATATATGTATATGTACACATGCATTCAAGTCCTTTAATCTGGTATCCTTTGGGTAGGGTTTCTCTGTGGAATAGTCCTGGGGTTATGACATATAAAGGATTTAAATTAGTGTAACTAGGGGTTCCATGATCCTAAAGTGTTTGAAATACTGAAAACTAAGCATGGATTCTATCTTTACAGGAGTAATATGGGTGTGTGGATAGGACAGGCAGAACCCAGCACTGATAATGCTGATGTAATCTTGGTTAAACAGAGTCTGATAAGAATGGGAAAGCATAGAGTGCAAATGCCTGGTCCCTCTGCTGTTTTGAAGCATCTGATGAAGCCACACAGATAAGGACAACCAACTTCATAATTATCTGAAGCATGCTGGTGCATCTGCCTGAAAATCCTGCTGACTTCCTCGATAGTGAATTACTATAGGGAGCGGGGAAGGGCATGCAACGTTTGGACATTTGTCCAGGGACTGTTCTGCAGTACTGGGGTGGAAACCAGGGCCTCCCACATTCTAGGTAAGCACTGGACTCTGTTCCAGCCCCTCAGCCCCACACAGCATTAGAGTAGTGAGACAGCAGGATCTTCTGTGCAACCTAAATTATAGAGAGCAGCTAATGTCACACGATGTTTTTTCTGTTTATATCCTGATTACCCTACTGAACAAATCCCTCTTCCCTCTCATTGCAGAGATGGTTCAGGAAGAGGAGAGAACAGATCTGGTGAGGGAAGAATCTGCCAGGACTTAGCCGTGCTCCTCCTGGGACCCGCTCCACCTCAATCTTAAGATTGTGCAGGAGCCCCAGTGTGCCTGCCTTGACCAGGATCCACTTGCACATGCATTTTTGTCTTCCACCCATATGTTGTTACATCTTTCTTCCCTAAGAACCTGTATTTGAAATAAATAGATTCTCACTTTCTTCATGTGTCTTCTGCATTAGTATGTTATGTATGACAGTTATCAAGGAAATGCCATTTAAAGAAAATGACAAGGTCTCCTTCTGTGGGGAGACATCACTGAGTGAGCATCAGTAGCCTTTTATGTCATGGGAGTTTGTCAAGTGGTGTTTACATTGACCCATAAATTCTCCTGTCCTCCATCATGGTGTTTTCATCCTCACCCTGACCATGTTGCACCACAGATGTGCAAGAGGGACATTGAAAATCTCTAGGGAGATGATGTTTATCCAGACAGAGCTGGTTCTGACCATACCTGGGATTTCATACCCACTATGGTCTCAGAGAAACTTTCCAAGAGGGTACTCATAGGATTCTCAGGAAACAACAAAGTGCATTCATTTAGGCAGATCCCAGATTTGCTTGTTGTCCTCCACTTCTGTGGAGACTACAGGGCATTAGCAGCCACTCTGCCAGAGGTCCTGCTGCTTCAAAGAGAACAGAAGAATTGACTCACCCAGACAAGTAGGAGGCTTCTTTCTTTTGGCTTCTACTGCTAGGAGAGGAGCTGACTGACACTTTAAAAAGTGTATTTCTAAATTATACAGTTCTTGAGTTTCAGAAACAGAATAATTTCTGAACCGCACAGTCCTTATCTTTAGCTGCTTCTAGATGGGAAATACTAAAGGTTTGGGATGCTGCAAATAGAACAGGTATGAATGTATTGGTCTGGTTCCCTAGACTTGGTGCAGCACAGGGGAAGCATTTCTTCAAGCTTCTTCTCAGTACCCACAGCAGGATCCCTATAGTGTGGTCTGCAGCAACATCTGGGAGTGGCAAGACCAAGCAAGCTGAGCCTGGATTCTGCAGCCTGTATAACCAGTTCCCTCCTCTCCCTTAACTCTCTGGAGCCATGTAATTTCTTAAACAGTTCCTGATTAAATTTAGGAACCACTTAAAATTTCAAGGAACACCCAGTGCGCTACATTATTGTGTCCACTCTTCTGGCTCTGGGTGGCAACCACGCAACTCTCTGTCATTTTCTAGGGTTTCCAATGGTGCAGAGGGACACTGAATGGAAGCTGGAGGTCTTTTTCCTAATGCTGCCATGAGAACCAGTCTCTAGCAGCTCAGGGATTGTAGGAGATCCATGGAGTTGGCAAATTAATCACTCAACTTGACTTTTCTATCTGAAGGAGTAAAATTAATTCCCTGGGATTGGCGAGGGGGGTAAACTTAACTCTGGGGCTGGCAAAAAAAGGGAGACACACACACATACATACACGCAGACACAGAAACACACAAACACACACACACACACACACACACACACACACACACACACACACACACACACACACACTAGGGTATTTCTATCATCTTTTGACTCTTTTCTCTCTTCTCTTTATTTTTCCTTTATAGCTTTTATACCCCAACAAAATCTTTCAGGCAATATAAAAATCACAAAGTGGTTACATTCTATTTTTTCAAGTGAATGATTATAATGAATAAAGGTAAAAAACATATTTCTCATTTCCCTTACATAATTGAACATCCTACATACTATAGATGAAAAACAAATTATCCCAAGAACCCATTATTGAATGAACCCATACATTCATGTCCAAGCAACTTGTTATACATTAACAGTGTAAGCAAGCAAGCAAGGTATTTTTCTCAGCCAGGTCTTTTGCTGGCAGGCTGCATTTTGCAGTTACAAAGAAAGGATCAACATTTTATTACTTATCTCAAAAGGTAATCTTATAAGGAATCTTAAAAGAATCTCAAGCCTAAACTTTTATATATGTAAAACAATCAGTCATCTCGATCTTAAATCCTTAGAGTGCATACCTAGTCGTCAACAGTTTATATATATATATATATATATCAGGAAGCTGAGGGCAGAAATTGGTACAAGGAATTAATCATCTTTCATCACCAACCCATCCTAACAAGAAAAGCACACAAGCCAGCAGTAGCCAGGCTACTATTGTTCTTGCTCCCTGACCTCAACAAATCCTTCACTCAGCTATTAAAAGTATGCCTTTCTAAACTTTAAATTGTTTTCCAAGATTTTCTACCTCAAAGCCATTAACAAAATCATCTTAAGTCATGTTTAAAGCTTTGTTTTCGCTATGGTGCACACTGAAACCTCTGAACATATTTCCCAACATTAAGATTAAAAGAACTTAAAAAAAAGGGGTTGGGGATTTAGCTCAGTGATAGAGCCCTTGCCTAGCAAGCACAAGGCCCTGGGTTCGATCCTCAGCTCCAAAATAAAAGATTAAAAGAACTTGAGCTCTCTGGGCTTCTGTGACTCAATTGTTTTTATTAATCATTAACCTAAGGCATGGTCTATATGGCTCCACAAGAGAAACTAGCTGACATTTCCTTGTTCTAATTTCCTATCCTTTGCAGTCCCTACTTTATCAGGGGTGGAGGCAACACCATATCTTGCTTTTACCTATATTAGTTTTCCCACTAAGCTAACTTCTATCATAATCCCTTACTATATTTATTAAAGATCCTCAATCATCAAAATTCTGTTTAAACTAACACTATTATTGTATAAAATTATTGCTTCAGTTAAACAGTACAGCTTAGGAGGAAATCATCTTCATAATAATCCACAGGTAAAAATGCCCAGTAAAATTGGGTATTTCCATGACATTAATCACACTACTTTAAAGGCAGTGGGGATCCTTCACACCCATTCACACCATACCAGATACCAGAGAAAAATGGCAGCAGTAAACACGTAAAGGCACAGCAGCAGCATGAGACATTCTGGTGCCAAAGCCCTCAGGGGCCTTGCCTGAGATTCACCCATCAGAGCTTTGCTTCCTAGTGGACCAACCTCCCAAACTTCAATTGCCACCTGCTCCTCCTCTAACATGGCCACTGGCATTTTCCCTTATCTCATAGTCATCAAGTGGCTGAACTAGTCATGTGGTGAACATGCCCACCTGTACAGAGCTGAAATGACTCAGGAGCTGCTCCATCACACTGATGCCTCTGCCACTTATACTTAATCCTCTGCTTAGACTCCACTTCCTCATCTCTCATCCTGCACAAGACAACTCCAAATAGATCAAAGCCCTCAACATAAGACCTGATACCCTGAACCTGATAAAGGAGAAAGTGAGGAATATGGTTCAACATACTAGCACAGGAAAGGACTTCCTGAACAGGCCTTGGTGGTGTGGGCATTAAGGCCAACAATTGACCAATAGAACCTCATGAAACTAAAAGGCTTTAGCATAGTGAAGGAAAACATCCTTCTGGTAAAGAGGCAGAACACAGAATGGAAAAAAATCTTTGCCAACTATATATCTGACAAAAGGTTGGTGTCTAGAATATATGAAGAATACCAAGAAAATAAAAACCCAGTTTAAAATTTGGGCTTGAAATTAAACAGAGAGTACTCAAAAGGGCCATTGCACTTATGAACTCCATGGCAGTGGCTGCTGTAGATGTAATTCAGTGTAGATGTAGCCAACGGTTTTATCAGACAGAAAACACAGAGCCGATTCAGAGAAGAAAGCCAAGAGGTCAGAGCCAAGAGCCTCACCCTTTCTGATTCAGGGATACTCCTCAGCCAAGAGAGCTCTCCGAAAGAGGAGCCCTCCTTCCTGTGTGTCAGTCTCTATAGTCTCTCTGTTCTGGCTTCTGATTGGTTGTAAACCCAATCATATGACTGCCTCGTCACTGCCTGTATGTACTGCCCTCCAGGTCCTTAAAGGCGTACACCACCACTGCCACGCACTTGCTATGGCTCTAATAGCTATGACCCCAGGCAACTTTATTTATTAACATAAAATACCACCACATTTCCCCTTTTCTAATTTAATAAAAAGAAAAAAAAAGAAAAAGGTTATAACTAACAAAAGAAAAACTACATACAAAAGTACAATAACTATATACAATGTCTAAATAATTTCTAGTCCATTTGTATTTGACAAATTCAGAGAAAACAATTTTATTATTTATCCTATTTTGTCAAGTCCAAAATGTATCTAATTCACTTTCTATCCTAATTAATCTTCAACTATAACTAACTAATCTTCAACTATAACTAACCAATCTTCAACTATAACTAACTAACTTTCATTTCTTTGTATCCTAATAGTTGGTAATAATAACATTCAAGGATCAGAAAATTGCATTGTTAAATGAACAGTATAAGTACAATTAGAAATATACATATAGCATTTTCTAACAATATCAATTCCAATATATATATATAACTTGTATACAGTATAAAACAATCCAATCCAATGTAAAATACTTAAAACTAGTAACTGTCTTTTTCTTCTTCTTTCTTCTTTTTTTTTTTAAATAAGAACCTTAAATCTAATCTCCTTTGCTTAGCCTTTTTCCTAACCCTTGACAACAACTTGTAACCAACCCCCTAAACAACGAAAATTATCCCAGACCCAAAACCCATTAAAAAGATCAAAAAACCACCTGCCCCACACCACCTCTTTGGGAATGTGGGTGTCGTATTCTTAAAATTGCTTCCTACTGGGTATGGGCGAAGTTATCTTTATCCTGAAAGAAAAATTTTAGGTTAATTGTCAAATTCTAGGAAAGGTAACCATATCCTTCATTATCCAGTCTGTGTATAATGCCAAAGTTCAGGGTTCATCTCAAGTCCTTATTCAAGTAGTCTTTGAGAATGGATCATCTCAGCTAGACATCTCAAAATTACTCTGAGCACCTTGTAGTTCAAAGCTGATCAGTTGTCTCATTTGTCCAGTATGCTTCAGATTCCTTAACCTCCATTCTCCTAAAAGACAAAAACAAAAACCTTTCCCCAAGACTAATTTTTGGGGATGTTCCTTTTTGGCAAGTTACTATCTGATTAAATGAAAAGACATGTGTTACTGGTATAAGTTAGTTTAAATTGGATGTTCATGTTGGTTGATGAACTATCACCTCCTCTAATTAAGAGGTTTCTCTTGTTCAAATCGAACCTTTATCAATTTTGATGGTACCCACAACTTATCTTCTCCTGTAGAAACAAAAGCAAAACCTCGTTCCCAACGTAACACATACCCTGGTTTCCATTCTGAGGTCAGCACATCCTTAAAGTATATAGGCTGATTTAATTCTGTAGTTTTTTCTATTATCCAATGTCTCTCTGTAGCTGTTGTTCCTTTCTCATTGGCATTAAGAAAATTCAAAGTTAATAGAGCATTATGCAGTCTGTTTCTGGGGGTTTTTGTTACCCCTTTCTGTTTATTTAGCATATCCTTTAGAGTTCTGTTTGATCTTTCTATAACTGCTTGACCTGTAGGATTATGTGGTATGCCTGTAATACGTTTTATATTGTAATAAGCAAAAAACTGTATCATTTTAACAGAGACATATGATGGAGCATTATCAGTTTTGATTTGTGCAGGTATACCCATGATGGCCATAACTTCTAGCAAATGAGTAATTACAGAATCAGCTTTTTCAGAACTCAAAGCAGTTGCCCACTGAAATCCTGAATAAGTATCGATAGTGTGGTGTACATATTTCAGTTTTCCAAATTCTGCAAAGTGAAACACGTCCATCTGCCAGATTTCATTCCTTTGAGTACCCTTTGGGTTACATCCTGCTGGTAATGGCGTTTGATTATAGAAGGAACAAGTAGGACATTTCTTTACTATTTCTTTAGCTTGTTGCCAGGTTATGGAAAAATCCTTTTTTAAACCTTTACTATTGACATGATGTTTTTTATGAAATTCTGAGGCCTCCAGCACATTTCCTATCAATAATTTATCAATCTCATCATTGCCTTGTGCTAGAGGGCCTGGCAGACCAGTATGGGATCGAATGTGAGTTATATATAAAGGATGACTCCTTTTCCTGTTTGTATCTTGTAATTGAATAAATAGTGAAGTTAATTCTGAAGCATCAGGGATAAATTCTGCAGTCTCGATATGTAATACTACTCTTTCAGCATACTGAGAGTCAGTTACTATGTTGAGAGGTTCTGAAAAATCCATTAATACCAACAGAATAGCATACAATTCTGATTTTTGAACTGAATTATAAGGACTTTGAACCACTTTACTTAAATTTTCTGATTTGTAACCTGCCTTTCCTTGTTTGTTGGCATCTGTATAAAATGTACGAACTCCAGATATGGGCTTTTCCCGTACAATTCGAGGCAAGATCCAATCAGCTCTCTTTATAAGATCAATTCTATCACTTTTGGGATAGTTGCTGTTAATTTCTCCCAAAAAATTACTGCAAGCTCTTTGCCAAGGTTCACTTTCTGTCCATAATTTTTCAATGTCCTCCTTAGTTAAAGGTACAACAATTTCTGCTGGGTCTATTCCTGCTAATTGACAAAGTCTCAATTTTTCCTTTCCAAATCAAGTCAGAGATTTTTTCCACATAAGTTTTTAATTTTTTATTTGGTTTATTTGGTAAAAATATCCATTCTAATATAATATCTTCCCTCTGCATTAATATTCCTGTAGGAGAATGTCTAGAAGGTAAAAAAAAACCAAAATGCAATCCAGCTTTGGATCAATATGATCCATGTGTCCTTCATGTACTTTCTTTTCTACCAAGGCCAATTCTTTCTCAGCTTCAGGTGATAATTCTCTTGGACTATTTAAGTCCTTGTCACCTTCTAAGGTTTTGAACAAATTATGCAGTTCATCATTTTTTACCCCAACAATAGTTCTTAGATGAGAAATATCTCCAAATAATCTTTGAAAGTCATTAAGAGTCTGTAGTCTATCTCTCCTAATTTGCACCTTTTGGGGTCTAATTTTTTGTAGCTCTATTTTATATCCTAAATAATTAATAGAATCTCCTCTTTGTATCTTTTCAGGAGCAATTTGTAATCCCCAGCGAGGCAAAATTTTCTTTACTTCTTCATTCTTTCTAAAGTATCTGCATTTGAGTCAGCTAGTAAAATATCATCCATATAATGATAAATTATAGATTTAGGAAATTTTTTACGTATCACTTCCAATGGCTGTTGTACAAAGTATTGGCACAGAGTTGGGCTATTCAACATTCCCTGTGGGAGGACCCTCCATTGAAATCTTTTAACCGGTTGAGAATTATTATAAGTAGGCACTGTGAAAGCAAATCTTTCTCTGTCTTTTTCTTGTAAGGGTATTCAAAAGAAACAGTCTTTTAAATCAATAACTATGAGAGGCCATCCTTTTGGTAACAGAGTAGGCAAAGGAATTCCAGATTGTAGAGAGCTCATTGGCTGAATTACTTTGTTAATTGCTCTAAGATCTGTTACTATTCTCCATTTACCCGATTTCTTTTTAATAACAAATACAGGAGAATTCCAAGGGCTGGTTGATTCCTCAATATGCTGAGCATTTACCTGTTCTTCTACCAGCTCTTCTAAAGCCTGAAGTTTCTCTGTTGTTAAAGGCCATTGCTGGACCCATACAGGCTTGTCTGTTAACCATTTTAAAGGTAGAGCTGTGGATGTCTTTGGAAGATCATCGGTTGTTGTGCCCTGTTCTTGTATAATATGGATGGCTGGTGACCACTCAGAATAACACCTTCTAATATTTCTCTCAGAAACAGGCTGCTTGTAAAAGATCTGCACAGGACAAAGCCAGTCAAAAATCCCAGCATGAATTGGAGAGGGCCTTATGAAGTTCCACCCATATGGAAGAGCTACGGGCCATTGATGGCTTCTGGGGGAGAAGAGTAGTTTTATTCAGTGATAAGGCCATGAGGATACTATGCATGCTACAGTCTTAAATCCATATACACAGCAATAGGTAGACTCAGTGTGTTTTATAAAAACATAAAATTGGGAGATAAAAGTGGAGAGGCAAAAAGGAAGAATTGGGGAAAGGAGTATGTGTGGTTGATTTGATCAAACTGCATTGTATGCATGCATGCAATTCTCAAACAGTAAAAACAGAAAAAATAAACCAGGTCCATTGCTCACAGCTTGACAGGAAAATAGAGAAATGAGAATTGATAAAAGGAAATGAATGCCTTAATTTTGAGACATAGTCTTATGTATAGCATGCTGGGTTCCAACTCACTCAGTAGCCAAACATAATTTTGAAAAGCTGATCAGCCTGCCTCAATCTCCCAAGAGCTCAGATAACAAGCATCAAAGTACTGGTCACCATGCTTTCTTTCTTCAGTGCTTCAGATTAACCATGGATGGCTTTATAAATGGTTACATAAATAGTCTGCAAAATGAGCTACATCTCCAGCCCAGAAATGAGTGTCTTTACAATCTTGGCCAGAAACAGAGAAAAAAATTCTCGGGACCTGGACACCTCACCAACAGCAGATTCAGATTATACAGCAAGGACAAAGGACAGGAAACATAGATGTGCAGCTTTAGTGGTGAAGTGGTTACCAGAACTGTGAGGTAAGTCTTTTCTTGGAGAAGAAATCCAGCACCAGGACTCCAGAATATTCCCATCCCAAAATAGGAACTTCCTGGACACACGCTAGTACTTCAGGGACCCTTCTATTTTAAGAGTGACCAGAACATGTTGGAAATAGTTGGCTGCCTTGGAACCAGTCTGACCACATGCCAGCGAAGGGGCTGCTTGACTGACAGCTCTGGGATGGAGACCAGGGTGTAAAGGCCTGCTCTTGACACTTTGACCATTCAGAGAAGACACCAGAAGTGGGGGGGGGGGCATAACAAGAGAAAGGTGAGGAACCTCAGCACAGGTCTGACAATTCTCACAGCTTTTGCCAGCACTCATGAAGGCTGAACAGTACTACTCAACTCCTCCCCAGTAGCCCTGGTGAAGATGATCCCTCTGATCTGCCTGCTGAGCGGCCAGCAGGCCCTGCAACCCTGCCCAGCTCCTGGAAAGGCAGAGCATGGAAGCATGACAGGCTCTAACTTCATTTTCTGTGAAAGCCCAAAGAAGAACCTCCCAGATAAACACATTAGTTTAATAACCGTTCTCTGCCAAGTACCAGAGACCCAATGTGGAGTACTAGACCAAGAGATATGGTCCACACATTTCCATAAGGCCTCCAGAGCTACTGGGGGATCTTTTCTTACTCCCAGCAAATCGGTTCCTGTAGTTGACCATCACCAATTCCTTAGGAAGATAATTCACCAGGGCAAAAAGATGCATAAAGTTACAACTCGGAAGGGCCCTTCTATACTCCACTTGCCCAGGTGTCATTCCTTCCCTGCAAACACATCCAGCTCACTGAAGCTCCAAACTGCCCTCGATTTTGCACCTCAGAGGCTCAGTCCATAGAAACAGAAGGTTACTCGGAAGCCAGGACAGCACGTCCAGTATTGGATACATGCTAATATAAACCATGGAGCCCGGGTACCGGAAGCTAGGCCTTACTGGATGAGAGGCCTTACTTCCGGAACGGTAGGGGGCTCCAGCTCAGAATCTTCAGGGGCGCTAAAGACGACGAGCCGCAAGCGGCTTCGACAGTGTTCAGAACATGAAGCGTCAAAATGTCGATTACCTGCTTCACGTGGGACCTGACGAGGACGAGGAAAACTGGAGTGGTCAGTGTGTGCTAGGAATGGTGGGTTGGTGATGTCCGTGAGGGGAGAAGTGTCCCTCAGAGGTGACCGGACGGCACTGCTCACTGCCGGCTTCGCCTTCCCTGGCGCCATAGCGACTTCGCACCACCCCGGGCCCTGTCTCCCAATCTTTCTGTTTCCCACTTTCAGGTGCGAAGGCACCCATGGTCTTGCCGGCTGGAGAGGGGAGAAATGAGGAAGCGAGTGAACAGGGCCAGCCTGGGCGGGAAGCCGCAGCAGCGGAAGGGGAAGGAGCCGGAGAATTAAGTGGAGAAGGTCCCTCGGCTGCTGATGCTGTAGGCCTCGAGGATGGCGGGAACCAAGAGGGCGCCAGTGGTGGTGCCCAGGAGAATGAGCAGCGACCTCAGGAGCCGGTTCACGAGGGCATGGGAGACGAGGGTGTGCCGCCCGTGCCAATGCAGTGGTCCTGTGTTCATCCCGTGAGAATGCTGGTTCCTGGATACCGCCCCCGTCACCACCACAGATTCACCCTGGTGCAGCTCCAAGAGCTAGAGAGCATTTTCCAGCGCACTCAATACATCAGCGGCGCAGAAGCGTGAGTACATTGCCTAGCTTGGTCTTCTGTTTTGTGGGGGAATGAAGTAGTACAGGAAGAACTTTCAGCACCTCCAGGTTCTCTTCTTGTCCTTTTTTTTATTACTATACTTTTAAATGTAATTCTTTAATTTCTTTTATTTAAGCCCTCATTTTGTGTGTATGTGTGTGTTGTGCTTGTGTGTGCATGTTCACAACATTGCGCATGTGGAGGACAGATGACAACTTCTGAGAGTTGTTTCTCTTTTTCCATCATGTGTGTCCCCAGTATTGAACTCAGGCATGCAGGCAAGCACCTTTTCCTCTGAGCTGTCTTGCTACAGTGGTGAGTGCCACGGTGAGTGCCAGGCCAGCCTCAGCTACAGAGTGGGAGGCTATCTTTAAAACATTAAAAAATAAAAATAAAATAAAAACAAACCAGGCTGAGTAGGGTAGTACAGGTCTGTAATCTCATTGTTTGGGAATTGGTGGCGGGTAGGTCACAAGTTCAAAGTTATCTCAGTTCTAAAATGAGTTCCAGGCCAGTCCTGACTCCATTAAGCCATTTGGGATTGAAGGTATATTCCACCATACTTCTTTTCTGACAGGGGCAGAGGTATATGTGTGTGTGGTGGGGGGTGACCTTCTCTTCTGCCTTTCTGATACAGGACCTCGCTCTGTAGCAAGGCTGCCCTGGAACTTGCAGGAAGCCTCTTGCCTTGGCTTTCAATCATGCTTGGAATTCAGGTCTGTGTGGCTGGTGTTGTGAGATTTTTATAACATTCATCTGTGTCTGGTGTGATTTTAATATTTATTTACCTGGACTGCCAAGATGGCTCAGCAGGTAAAGGCATTTGTGCCACCAAGCATGAGAACCTGAGTTCCATTCTGAGGACACACATGGAAGAAGAGGACTCCTGCACACTGTCCTCTGACCTCCACACATGCACACACTAAGCAAACAAATGAAAGAAATAAGTGTGGTATTTCGTTTTTCTGATATGTATTATTTGAATATTAAAAATTCTTGGATGCTTTAATTAATCTTTATTTGAGCTTCCTTCTATCCTGACAAAATGCTTCCCACAGATTTTTCCTTGTCGACATTTCTATTGTAGTTTTTGCCTTGTTTTGTGTTGGTTTTAGTTTTTGTTATTGCTTTGTTTGAGTTAAGTTTCCTGGATGACTATACCTAGTGTTAAGAGCACTTCTTTTAAGGTTTTTACTGTCTACATTAGTGGTTTTCAAATTGCTTATTAGAGACATGCTTTGGTTTGCATAGTTATTAATGGTAGTTTGGTAATAAAATAATTTGTTCTAAAAGCCTCAAAATTATCAAAGTAAATATCAGAGAAGGTAGAGAATGAGACAAACATTTTGAAACAAATATAAAATACCTTCTCATATTTAATTCCACATATCCATAGTTCGAAATACTGAATGTCTTCCATTTTTACCCTCAGAGCACGTCTGGCAACATGCATGGGTGTGACTGAAGCCAGACTGCAGGTCAGTAAGCACAGAAAAGCCATTTGATAGGACAGCCTTTCTAGAACTTACTTTATCTGTAGGTCCTGTTGGTTCTCTGGGTCAAATCGTGTTGCTTTTTTAATTTGCTATGTTTCAAAATGCCTTTTTAAAGATTTATCTCTAAAGTGTGTGTGTGTGTGTGTGTGTGTGTGTGTGTGCGCACACACACACCTGTGGAAGCCAGGAGAGGGCATAAATTTCACGGAGCTGGAGTTACACGTATTTATGAACAGCCCAAATGGGTCCTAGGAACTAAACTCAAATCCTCTACAAGACCAGCAATAATTAACCACTAAAGCATCATTCTAGACCACTCAAAATGGCTTTTGAGATTTGTGGTCCTGGTGGGTAGAAAATGGAATAAGAAAGCCCTACCAATCAGGAATGACTCATTTCCAGAAGACACATAACTTCCTAAGGAACAAAGAATATGCTAAGCTATTTTCACTACTTAAGTGTATATACACTACACGTACATGTGTCTTGTGGCTAAATTATTAATGTATGCATTTTAGCTTAGAAAATATGTATACATAATATATAAGATACTGTATTAATTATATACAGGTATGTAGGATATATATGCATACACTGTAAGACTTGATATTCCTTTTTTTTTTTTTTTGGTTTTGGTGTTCAAGACAGGGTTTCTCTGTGTAGCCCTCGCTGTCCTGGAACTCACTCTGTAGACCAGGCTGGCATCGAACTCACAGAGATCCATCTGCCTCTGCCTCTCCCGAGTGCTAGGATTAAAGTTGTATGCCACCACTCCCTGGTCCAGGCAAGACTAGTATTCTGTAGAAAGCATTTCTCTGGTGAATCATAATGTGGTTATGACATATGAATTATTCAAATCAGTGTAGCTAGGGGTATCCATGACACTAATAATAAAAACTAATCATAAATTCTATCCTTACAGGGGGGATTGGTAATAATTCACAGGCTGAACTCATATAACTAATGCAAACTTAGCTTATGGAAATGGAGAAAGTATCTAGTCAGAATACCTAATCTTACTGGTTTTTTAAATTTCTTTATTAGTTCTTTGAAAATTTCCTACATGTTTTGATCATATTCATTCTCCCCCATCCACCCAACTTTGTGTACCGACTTTTTATAACCCATTCAGACTAATTTGTGCTGCCCAAATAATCATTTATATATCCTGATGTTCCAAGAAAACACTATTTCCTTGTGGTCATGCACAGCCTCTGGCTCTTACACTCTTTCTTCCCTCTCTCCCAAAATGATATCCAAGCCTTGGGAAAAAGAAGTGTGGTATATATGTTCCATTTGGGGATGAGAATTCTTCAATCTCTTATTTTCTATGCCTTAGCCAGTTGTAGGTCTCTGTTAATCACCATCTACCAAATATAGAAGTTTCTCTAAAGAGGGCTGAGAAATTCACTGACGTATGGATAGAACAATAAGCCATTAGGAGTCAGTTTAATAGTATTCTCATTTAGCAGTGGAATAGTAATATGTTCTCCCCTAGGACCTATGATCTGTCTAGCCACAGGTTCTTGGTCTTAATAATGGTGACAGGTATGAGTTTCAAAGTGTGGTGTAGTTGAAAGTTTTCCTGTGTCCTGCCTGGCCTGCAGTCTTACCCACTGGTCCCGCAGCTGCTTGGACCCAAATAAACACACACAGGCTAATATTATTTAAAACTATGGCCATGCGAGGCTTCTTGTTATCTAGTTCTTATATCTTAAGTTAACCCATTTCTATATATCTATACTTTGCCACGTGGCTCATGACTTACCCGTACCTTTACATCTTGCTTGTTCTGGTGGTGGCTGGTAGCGTCTCCCATGCTCTGCCTTTCTCCTTCCTCCTCTCTAGTTAAAATGTCCCACATAACCCTATTCTGCCTCACCAGTGGCCAAACAACTTTATTTATCAACCAGCCAGAGCAACACATATACACAGCATACAGAATTACATCACCCATCATTTCCCCTTTTCTTTGTATTCAAAGGGAAGGTTTTAACTTTAACTTAGTAAAATTCCATATAACAAAACAGTTATCAAGCAAGAATTATAGTTATAATATCTAGTCTATTTGTATTTGGCAAAATTAAAGAAGATATCCTATCCTATATTTGTGAGTCTAAGGTTTCAAATCTAATTCATTTTTTATCATAACCAAGGAAAATTGATGGGTGATGTCATTCTGTATGCTGTGAATATGTGTTGCTCTGATTGGTTGATAAATAAAGCTGTTTGGCCAATGGTGAGGCAGAATAGGATTAGGCAGGACATTCTAACTAGAAAAGCATAGCAGGGAGACACCATCGAGCTGCCCAAGGAGCAACATGTAATGCGATGCAGGTAAAGCCATGGAAGATGTGGTGATACATAGATTAATAGTTATGGGATAATTTAAGATATAAGAGCTAGCTAGCAAAAAGCTTGAGCCATGGTCATGCAGCTATAATTAATATAAGCCTCTGTGTGTTTACTTGGGGGGGGTGCGAGTGGGAGAGATTTTGTCCCAGCTGCCAGCATGCCAGGACACAGGAAATTTTTCAGCTACAGTGTGGAGTACAACCTGAATTCAGTTGGAAAATACTTGGTTACTACAACTAGAAAAGAACAAAGTCTGTGTATCTTTATTAGTAGATGATATATTTCTGTAGATTCCTGCTGTTTGTTTTTATTTTTAAGTACTTCAATTGTGGTCCTAAAAGTTTATTGCACTGAACCTGTTCCTTTTTCTCACTCATTGTAGAGATGGTTTTTTAAGAGGAGAGAACAATACAGGAGATATAAGAGGCTATAAGCAATCAGAAGTTCTCCTCCTGCTTCCCAAAATATCTTTCTCTGGAGATTGTGGAGGAGCCTTAGAGAGCCACCCTTGCTCAGAAGCCAGATGCACATGAGATTTGGCTGCCACCAAAACCCTGTTACTACTTGTTGATTTCATTAGTGCTTATATTTGCAATAAAGAGGTGAATTTCCAACATGTGTGTTTTGTGTGTCTTCTGAGATTGTTAAGATACATGTCTAAGTTATCAAGGAAATGTCATTTAAACAGAGTGACAAGGTCTTTTTCCAGGAGGTAACACCTTTAATTCACAGTCAGTAAGCTCTGTATATTACAGATACTTTCCAAGTTTCATAGTAAGGTCACACTGACACACATGTTCTTTTTTGTCACCTTTCATACTGTCCTCACCCCACTCTTACCATAGAGGACCACAAATCTACAAGAAAGACAAAGCAAGATCCTAGGAAGAAACAATGCTTTTTTCCAGTGCAGATGATCCCTGTCACTCATACTCAGGATTTCATTCCAGCCCTGGACTCTGACTGAAACTTTGTAAGAGACCACCCACAGAGTTCATAGTGCACAGGCAATGAAATGGTAACTAGACTCCTCCCAATTATTTTCCCTATCCTCCCTTTCTGTGTGAAACTTCTGTGGCCATAAGCAGCATGGGCCAACAGCTAATTCTGTCATAGGTCTTAGGTGTTGCTGCCAACAACATTCTGTTATTACACCCTTAGCCCCTCAGCCATTGTGTTTACAATAAAGTGCTGAATTCTCAACATGTGTTTCAAGTGCCTTCTAAGATGGTTCAGGTATGTGTCTAAGTTACCAAAGAAATGTCATTTAAATAGACCATGCAGATGTGACTTTTCTTGGTGCTGACAGTTCATAGGACCTCCACTTGCCTTACAAACATTTCCCCCTCCTCATTCTCCATTTGCTGCAGCTGCGGCTTCTCTAGACTCAGGTTGGATAAGCATGGGCTTCTCTTCAGCTCCTGCTACAACCTCCATATGATGGGAGGCTTCACATTTGGAAAGAAGGAAGGGAGAACACATGGCTGAGGACATTTAAGCACAAGGTATACAGGACACTCAGATAACGAAAGTACACTATCTCAGAGCCATGGGGGCAGTTATAAAACATCTCTTCCATTCAGGAATCCTGAACAGCTATCCTTCAAGGAGTTCTCTGAAATGTCTCCCTCTTAGACACTGGCCATGCAGTTCTACCCCACTCACATCTACAGCAAGGCTGCACTCACCGGTGACACCATGACTGCACACTGGAGGAGGCCTCAGGCCCCGACTGCTGTCTGTGTAATGAGAAGATGTGCTGAGGTATCCTGTCACTCCCTAGTCAGGGCTACAGATTTCCACAGGTGGTCACATATGGTCCTCCTGTGGTGTCTTCCTTAGCCCAGGTTACAGTGTTTCTGTTCCATGTTCAATGGCATGTAATTAGACATAAATACTCATCCCTAATTGTCATGGATGGGACACATTCTTAGTCATATGACACTATGCAGCCATCAAGAAAATTGTCAAGCAGACCTGAACAAGGACAACACCAATACAGTTGCTAAGATGTAAGGAGGAAACCTCACAGGGCCTCAGCCCTAGACAAAGAGCTACAGAGGACTGAGGAATACTGAGAGGAGGAAAATTAGTCTTCACCACGGATGAGCTCCCTAACTGGTTACCCAATACCAATTGGTTAGCCCTGAAATCATATACATTATATATATGTGTGTGTGTACACAAAATTATCAAAAAATAGGCCATAATTTTGGAAGAGAGTGAGACGTGGGGAATACATGGGAGGGGTTGGAGGGGAGAAGGGGAAGCAATGTAATTATATTTTAATTTTTTAATGAAATATGTTTTAATGAAAAGGAAAGAAAGTTGTCATGCAATAATACAGACAATGGGGCCCATTCATGAAGAAAGTAGTAGCAGAAATAATAAGAGCTGAACATAGTGGCCAAGGTGTGTAATCACAGCACTTAAGAAGTAGATTGTACATGAATCAGAATTTCATGGTCATCCTTGGCTGCACATCAAGTTCAAGTATATCCTGCACTACATGAGGCCTCCATCTCAATTTTTAAATGTGGGGCTGGGAGTGGGCTCAGTAGTGAAAATGGCTGCTAATTAAGCATGAAAATCTAATTTTGATCCCCAACATAGATGTAAAAGCAGGCACAGTGGCAAACATTTAAACCTGGGTTCTGTGAGAAAGGTAGATCCAGAGGGCTTGCTGGCCAACCAATCTAGTTGTAACTGTGGGCTCAAGGTTTAGTGCTGTGAAATACTCCCTTTGTACGCTGTAAAGATTTGTCACTCGAATTGGTTTAATAAAACACTGATTGGCCAGTAGCCAGGCAAAAAGTATAGGTGAGAATGCTGGGATGAAGAAGGGCAGAGTCAGATGGACATCAGCCAGCCTCCAAGTAAAATAGGACCTGTAGAAAACAAGGTAACAAGCCATGAGCCATATGGCAAAGTATAGATAAGAAATATGGGTTAATTTAGATGTAAGAGGTAGTGACAAGCCTGAGCTATCAATCGAGCACTTATAATTTGTACTAAGTCTCCAAGTCAGTTATTTGGGAAGCGGCTGCCAGTTATTTGACAGCTGGTAGATGGGACAGAAACTTCTACCTACAGTTTTAGAGACAGGTTCTGTTCCAGAAAACAAGGTGGGGTGGTGGCTAGAGAGATGTCTCAACAGTTAGGAGTTCATGCTGCTCTTGCAGATGACCTAAGCTTGATTCCTAGCATCCACAACAGGCAGCTCACGAGGGCATGTGACTCAAGCTCCATGGGATCTGCCACCCCTTCTGGATTTTGTAACCCCACACACACATGTGCACAAACCACACTCATGCACACATTTACACACATAATTTAAAAATAAAAATTACATGTCTGGAGAGATGTCTCAGCAGTTGAGAGTATGCATTGCTCTTCCAGAGGACTTAGGTTGATTCTCATCACCTTCCCTCATCAGGTGGCTCACAACCACCTATAACTCCAGCTCCAGGGGAATAAGACACTCTGCTTCTATAGGCACCTTCACGTGCACACGCATGCACACACACACACATATGTGCGTGCACACACACACATACACACACACTTAAAATGGTACAAATAAATTAAAAACAAATAAAATTTAAAATAATGTGAAAAGTGATAGAAGAGGACACTCAATGTTACCTCTGCCCAGCAGTTGTGAACACATGGATTCATACCTTGAGTGTATATGTATAAGCACATGCATAAACTATATATAAATAAAATGAAAATTGTTTTCAGTAAAAGGAGAAATCAGCCAAGTATTGGGATTGTTATACTAAGATTTTAATACTTCTACTCTAAATGTGCTTTGAAAGCTAGAGGTGATTATAATATAGGAAAGGAATTACAGGAAATCAGTAGAAAAGAATGTTCACAAAGATTATCAAACTGCTTTTCCAAATAAATAAAAATTCTACAAATTAAAAAAAGGGCTAGTGAGATAACCCTGCAGATAAAAGACTTTGCCATCAACCCTGACGACCTGATTTCCATACCCAGAACCCACATGATGGAAGTAGTAGAGAACTAACTAAAGTTGTCCTGTAATATCCACATATGCAGCATGGCATGCACTGGCCCCACCTCCTCACCAGTAAAGAAATGAATAAAAAAAATATATTCTAACAGCATTATTTATAAGGTAAGTAACATAATAAAATTGAATAAAAATCATTGGAGGGAGGGCCTAGCATGTGCGAGTAGGCAAAAGGAGAATCAGGTAATCTTGAAGATAGGTCAATTGAGATTATTCAGTCCAAGGAATGGGAAAGAAAGCTATTGAAAGTATTGGAAGGTGTGGAGTTAGATGTGTTGGAAGATGGGGAGAAGATGAAGGAGGTGAAACTTTGATCAGAATATATTGTATGGAAAAATATTTTCAACAATAACAAAAATACTTGGTAGAAAGAAAAATTGTAAGAGTTCATGAGATGGTTCCATGGGTAAAGATGCTTGCTGCCAATCTTGACACCCTGAGTTTGGTCCCCAGGATTCACATACTAAAAGACTCCCACAAATTGTCACCTGTGCCATGGCACACATTCTATAATATAAATAAATAAAATATAAATTAAAAAAGAAACAATTGTTGGCACAGGGTACCATGAATCATGAGGACACCTGAGTAACTGCCTGAGAATTAGAAGGGATAGAGAAAGGGGAAGAAAGAACATTTAAAGAAATAATGGCAAAATGACTAAGTCTGCAAAAATTCAGTACTACACTAGCCATGCAAGAAAGACTGTCAATGAATTATTCTGTATTTGATAAAAACAATTATTTTAAAAAGTAGCAGGGGATGGTGGTAGCAGTGCTATTATCCCAAACATTGGGAGGTAGAAGAGGACCAGAACAAGGTTATCCTTTGGTACAGGCAATTCTGGGACTGGTGAGACTACATGAAATGCTGTGTCAAAAAAATTTAAAAACCAACCTGGAATAATAATATGAAGTGAGACATGGGCAGTTCTAAAGCAATATAGATTTCAATATATAATTTTCAATAATATATAATAAAAAATAGAGCATCCTAAGGCAAAGGGAAGTCGCTATAATAAAGCCTAATAGGCAAACTGGACATTCTAACCACAAGCACTAATATACACATTTTTTTCAAACACACAGGGAATATTCTCCAGGTAGATTACTTAATAAGACAAAAAAAGCATGTTAGTGAATTTTAAAAATTAAATCAGGCCCCTTGCTCACTTCTTTACTGTAAATAGCAATACCATAATTGGGGGAAAGAAATGGTTACCTTTTCTTTTTTTAAACAGAGTGTCATTTTCTATTTTTAGATAGTGTCATGTGTCCCTCCCTGAACACAAACTCACTTTGTAGACTAGGATGACTCTGGCATTACAGCGTCTACCTCCTCAACTGCTAGCATTACAGGACTGGCACACACTATATTGGCTTTATACAGCTCATAGGGATCCTGTGCCTTTAAGCATGCTAGGTAAGGACAACGTAAATTGAGCTACAACCCAAGCCCAGAAATGTATGTCTTTACTATTTGGGTCAGACTAGAAAGAAAAAAAATCTCATGTTCTTGATATTTTGACAAGAGTAATGTCAGTATTTAGAGCAAAGGAGGAAGAAAACCCAGGAAAGGTAAATATGTAGACTTAGTGGTGAAGTGGTTATCAGAACTGTGAGGTAAGTCTTTTCTTGGAGAAGAATTCTAGCACCAGGACTCCAGAATACTCCCACCCCAAAATAGGAACTGCTAGGATACATGCTAGTACTTTAGGGCCCCTTCTATTTTAAGAGTGACCAGAACATGTTGAGAATAGTTGGCTGCCTTGGAACCAGTCTGACCACATGCCAGCGAAGGGGCTGCTTGACTGACAGTTCTGGGATGAAGACCAGGGAATAGGTCTGCTCTTGACACTTTGACCATTCAGAGAAGACACTAGAAATGTGTGTGTGTGCGCGCGCGCCAGTGTCCGAGAGAAAGGCGAGGAACCTCAGCACAGGTATGACAATTCTCACAGCTTTTACCAGCAGTCATGAAGGCTGAACAGTACTACTAAACTCCTCCCCAGTAGCCCTGGTGAAGATAAGCCCTCTGATCTGCCTTCTGAACAGCCAGCAGGCCCTGCAACCCTGACCAAACTCCTGGAAAGGCAGAGCATGGAAGCACGACAGGCTTTATCTTAGCTACTTTCCTATTGCTTGAAGAGACACCACCATAAAGGCAACTTGTAAAAGAAAGTTTCTAACTGGTGGCTTGCTTACAGTTTCTGAGGGTGAATCCATGACCAATATGGCAGGAATCAAGGCAGAAGACAGGCAGGCATGGCACTAGAGCAGTAGCTGAGAGCTCACATCTTGATCAACAAGCACTCAGCTGGGGGGAGGTTGTTAATCGGGAATGCTGTGGGCCTTTGAAACCTCAAAGCCCACCTCCAACAACATGCTTCTTCTAACAAGGCCACACCTCCTCTAACAAGGCTATACCTCCCAATCCTTCCCAACTAGTTCTACCCAACTGGGGACTAAGCATTCAAATATATGAGCCTATAGGGGTCTTTCTCATTAAAACCACCACAGGATCTAGTTTCACTTTCTGTGAAAGCCCAAAGGAAGAGGATTCCTAGATAATCACATTAATTTATTTTCTCTGCCAACTACAAAGGACCTAATGTAGAACACTAGACCAAGTGATAATTCTCCAAACATTTTCCCCAGGCTTCAAGAGCTACTCAGGAATCTTTGCTTACTCCCTGGAAATTGCTTCCCATAATTGACCACCACCCCTTCCCTAGGACGATAATTCACCAAGGCCAGGGGACTCAGCTGAGATGCTACTTAAAAATCCATTTCAGGCCACCCTTCACCGATTGGGAACAGGTAAGGCCCCATCTCCAGACTGGGCAGACCAGGTCTCTAGCTCCTAGGCCCTGGGGGCACATTCCATGCCCCTCTCCCCAGCCATTGGAGCCCCAGGCACTGGGCAACTGCCTCTTCCCCACTCCCTCACCAAGCCAACCATCCCCTGCAGCACCAGTGACCATCGGAGCCATAAGCCCACCCTGCACCGACTGGGAACAGGTAAGGCCCCATCTCTGGACTGGGAAGACCAGGTCTCTAGCTCCTAGGCCGGGGGGGGGGGCGGGCAAATTCCGTGCCCTTCCACTCATCCATTGGAGCCCCAGGGACTGAGCAGCTGCCTCTTCCCCCACCCCCTCGAGAAGCCAACCATCCCCTGTGGCACCAGTGACCACCAGATCCATAAGCCCACTCTGCACCAATTGGGAATAGCTGCTCCCTGAGACAGCCCACCAGTGCCAATTGGACTAAGAGCTGCTCTCTGAGACACAGAGTTCATCAGCACTGATTGGACTAAGAGCCCTGATTAGACCAAGAGCTCCCATAGGACCAAGAGTATCAATTGGACCAAGAGAGGCTCCCTCAGACACAGACACCGGTTGCACAAAGTGGAAAAAGAGATGGGTAGACACCAGTGCAAAAATACAGTCAATAACATAAATACCAATATGACACCATCAGAACCTACTGGTTCTACATCAGGAAGATCTGAACATCCCAAAGCAGAAGAAATCAATCTTAAAAATGACTTTAAGAAGATGATAGAGGCCTTTAAAGAGGAAATGAAAAATTCCCTTAAAGAAATCAAGGAAAAGACAAACCAAAAAATCAATAAATCCCTTAAAGAAAGCCAAGAAAACCAAGAAAAAGCAATCAAACAAGTGAAGGAAACAGTTCAAGATTTGAAAACTGAAATAGAGGTAATAAAGAAGACACAAACTGAGGGAATGAAGGAAATGGAAAATCTGAGTAAATGAACAGGAACTACAGATGCAAGCATAACCAACAGAATGCAAGAGAAAATCTCTGGCATTGAAGATACAATAGAGAAAATAGATTCCTCAATCAAAGAAAACACTAAAGCCAACAAAGTCATACACAAAATGTCCAGGAAATTTGAGACACCATGAAAAGATAAGACCTAAGAATAATAGGCATAGAAGAAGGAGAAGAATACCAACTCAAAGACACAGAAAATATATTTAACAAAATCATAGAAGAAAACTTTCCCAACTTAAGAAGGAAATGCCTAAGAAGATACAAGAAGCCTATAGAACATCAAATAGACTGGATCCAAAGAAAAAGTCCCCTCACCAAATAATAATCAAACCACTAAACATACAGAATAAAGAAAAATATTAAGAGCTGCAAAGGAAAAGGGCCAAGTAACATATAAAGGCAGACCCATTAGAATAACACCTGACTTCTCAATGGAGACTCTGAAGCCAGAAAGTCCTGGACAGACATTATGGAGACATGAAGAGACCATGGATGTCAACCTGGACTATTATACCCAGCAAAACTCTCAATCGCCATAGACACAGTAAACAAAATATTCCATAATAAAACCAAATTTAAACAATACCTATCCACAAGTCCAGCCCTATAGAAAGCAGTAATAGGAAAAATCCAAACTAAGGAAGTTAGATACACCCAAGAAAACACAGGCAATAGATAATCCCACACCAACAAATATCAAAGAAGGGAAACACACAAACAACACTACCACCAAAAAATAACAGGAATTAATAATCACTGGTCATTAATATCCATTAATATCAATTGTCTCAATTCGCCCATAAAAAGAAACAGGATAACAAAATGGGTACAAATGATCCATCCCTCTGCTGCATACAAGAAACACACCTCAACTTCAAAGACAAACACTACCTCAGAGTAAAAGGCTTGGAAAAGACTTTCCAATCAAATGGACTTAGGAAGCAAACTGGTGTAGCTATCCTAATATCTAATAAAATACCCTTCAAAGTAAAATTAATTGAAAGAGATAGGGAAGGACATTACATACTCATCACAGGAAAGAGCCACCGAAATGAAGTCTCAATTCTGAACATTTATGCCCCAAATACAAGGTCACTCACATTTGGAAAAGAAATATCACTAAAGCTTAAATTGCATGTCAAACCCCACACACTACTAGTGGAAGATTTCAACACCCCACTCTCACCAATGGACAGGTCTGCCAGACAGAAACTTAACAGAAAAATAAGAGCACTAACAGACATTATGACTCAAATGGACTTAATAGATAGCTACAGAACATTCTACCCTAACACAAAAGAATATGCCTTCTTCTCAGCACCCCATGAAACCTTCTCTAAAATTGACCACATGCTCGGTCACAAAGTAAATCTCAACAGATAAAAAAAAATTGGAATAACCTCCTGTATTTTATTAGACCACTATGGCTTAAAGTTCTATTTCAACCACAAAAATTACAGAAAGCCTACAATCTCATGGAAACTGAATAATGCCCAACTGAATTGCCAATGGGTCAAGGAAGAAATAAAGAAAAAAATTAAAGATTTCCTAGAATTCAATAAAAATGAAAGTACAACATACCCAAACTTACGGGACACTATGAAAACAGTGCTAACAGGAAAATTCATAGCACTAAATGACCACATAAAGAAGATGGAGAAATCTCACACTAGTGACTTAACAGCACACTTGAAAGCTCTAGAACAAGAAGAAGCAAACTCACCCAGGAGGAATAGACACCTGGAAATAATCAAACTGAGGGCTTAAATCAATAAAATAGAAACAAAGAGAACAATACAAAGAATCAATGAAACAAAGAATTGTTTCTTTGAGATAATCAACAAGATAGACAAGCCCTTATCCAAATTAACCAAAAGGCAGAGAGAGTGCATTCAAATTAAGAAAATCAGAAATGAAAAGGGAGACATAACAACAGACAATGAAGAAATCCAGAGAATCATCAAGTCATACTTCAAAAAACTGTACTCCACAAAATTGGAAAATCTGAAAGAAATGGACGATTTTCTGGATAGGTACCACATACCAAAGTTAAATCAAGACCAGATAAACTATTTAAATAGGCCAATAACCCCTAAGGAAATAGAAACAGTCATTAAAAGTCTCCCAACTTAAAAAAGCCCAGGACCAGATGGTTTCAGCGCAGAATTCTACCAGATTTTCCTAAAACTGAAAAGCTTTTGTAGGGCAAAGGACACAGTCAATAAGACAAAATGACAGCCTACAGAATGGGAAAAGATCTTCACCCACATCTCACAGAGGGCTGATCTCTAAAATATATAAAGAATTCAAGAAACTAGACATCAAATACTGAACAATCCAGTTAAAAAATGGGCTACAGAGCTAAACAGAGAATTCTCAACAGAAGAATCTCAAATGGCCGAAAGACATTTAAGTAATTGCTCAACATCCTTAGTCATCAGGGAAATGCAAATCAAAACAACTCTGAAATACCATCTTACACCTGTCAGAATGGCTAAGATCAAAAACACTGATGACAGATTATGTTGGAAAGGATGTGGAGCAAGGAGAACACTCCTCCACTGTTGGTGGGAGTGCAAACTTGTACAGCCACTCTGGAAATCAGTATGGCGGTTTCTCAGAAAACTGGGAATCAGTCTTCCTCAAGACCCAGCTATACCACTCTTGGGCATATACCCAAGGAATGCTCAATCATACCACAAGGACACATGCTCAACTATGTTCATAGCAGCATTATTTGTAATACCCAGAACCTGGAAACAACCTAGATGCCCCTCAACTGAAGAATTGATAAAGAAAATGTGAGACATTTATCCAATGGAGTATTACTCAGCAGTAAAAAAACAATGAAATTTGCAAGCAAATGGATGGAACTAGAAAATATCATCCTGAGTGAGGTAACCCAGACTCAGAAAGACAAACATGGTATGTACTCACTCATAAGTGGATACTAGATGTAAAGCAAAGGATAACTAGACTACAATCCACAGCTCCAGAGAAGCTAGCTAACAAGGAGGACCCCAAGAAGGACACATAGATCGCCCAGCAAAGAAGAAATAGGTAAGATCTACATGAGCAAACTGGGGATGAGGGGGGTTAATGGAGGGCAAGGGATGGGAGATGAGAACATAAGGGAACAGGAGGTTCGAGCTGGAACAGGGACAGAGTGGGAGAGCAAGGAAAGAGATACCATGATAAATAAAGACACCACGGGAATAGGGAGAAACAGGGTGCTAAGGAAGTTCCCAGGAATCCACAAGAATGACCCCACCTTACACTGCTAGCAATAGTGGAGAGGGTGCCTGAACTGGCCTACTCCAGTAGTCAGATTAATGAACACAGTAACTGTCATCGTAGAGCCTTCATCCAGTGACTGATGGAAGCAGTTGCAGAGATCCACGGCTGGGCGACAGGCCAAGCTCCAGGAGTCCAACTGATGAGAGAGAGGAGGGATTCTGTGGGCAAGGGGCATCAAAATCATGATGGGAAAATGTACAGAGACAGCCATCCAAACTAGTGGAAACTCATGAACTGTGGACCAATAGCTGAAGAGCCCCCACGGTACTGGACTAGGCCCTCTGGATAGGCGAGACAGTTGTTTAGCTTGAACTGGTTAGGAGCCCCCCAGGCAGTGGGATTGGGATCCATCACTGGTGCATGAGTGGGCTTTTTGGAGCCCAGTGCATATGATGGGACACCTCACACAGCCATGGTGCAGGGGGGAGGGGCTTGGACCTGCCTCAACTGAATGTACCAGACTCTGCTGACTCCTCATGGGAGACCCTGCCTTGGAGGAGGTGGGAATGGGGGGGGGTTGGAGGGCAGGAGGAGGGAGGAGAGAGGGATATGTGGTTGGTATGTAACATGAATAGAAAATTGCTTAACAATAAAAAAGAGTAAACTTCATAGGCAACGATGTCTTGTCACAATGTCATGCAAAATAAAAATGTAATGTTCTTGCCACCTGTTTTTTTTTTTTTAAAAAGCCATTTCAGTATCTCTACTTGCCCAGGAACTTTGCCCTCCCTAAAAACACATCCTGCTCGTTGAAGCATCAAACTGCTCTCATTTGGGTACTTCAGGGCCCAATACACAGCAACAGGTAATGGGTATGAAGCCAGGACAGTACATCTATAACTAGACACATAATAATGGGGAGTAGGCTGGAAGAAATCTCTTCCAGGTCAAGGGTCACAGTTCTACTCTATAACGGAACTAGAAGAGGTTACAGCTCAGTCTACAGATGTAGAACAAAAATGAACAGCATCCAAGGTATAGAGTGTTACAAGATCAACTACTTGTTCAATCTTGGAGTTGATGAGGATGAGGAAATAGGAGGAAATGGTCAGCAATCAGTTGGGAATGGTGGTTTAACAATCTCCATAAGAGTAACGGTTCCACACACTTCTGGCTTCGCTGCAATTTCACACCTACACTGGGCCCTCTCCCAGGTGCCTCACCTTCCTGTTTCCCCACTTCCAGGTACGAAGGTTTTACCAGCTAACGACTGGGCCCCCTCCCAGATGCCTCATCTTCTTGCTTCCCCACTTCCAGGTACGAAGGTTTTACCAGCTAAAGAGGGAAGAAATGAGAAAGAGAGTGGACAGCGTGAGCCAGGGTGGAGAGCCACAGCGGCAGAAGGGGAAAGAGAAAAGGAATTAAGTGGAGAAGGCCACACTGCTGCTGGAGCTGCAGGCCTCGTAGATAACGACATGAACCAGGAAGATGGTGGAGCTGGAGGAGGCCAGGAGAGTGAGCAGCAACCAAAGGAGCTGATTCCTGAGGGTATGGAGAGTGAGAGAGTGCAGTCTGTGCCAAGGCAAGTGCCTCGACGTCGCCTACGCCATAGATTCACCCAGTGGCAGCTGGAGGAACTGGAGCGTATTTTCCAGATCAATTACTTCATCAGCATAGAAGCAAGGTGAGGATTTTGCGGAGCCTGGTGTCCTATTTGAGGGGAGCACGCGCTGGTCCATGATGACTGTTGACCTTCTCTCTGGTCCCCCACATGCCCTCGTTTTTAAAAATTACATATTTTTTAACTTCATTTATTTGTTGGTGTGTGTTAGTGAGTGAGTGAGTGAGTGAGTGAGTGTGTGTGTGTGTGTGTGTGTGTGTGTGTGTGTGTACACGCACCATTTGGCACATGTGGATGCCAGAGGACACTTACAGGAATAAGTTATATGATCCATCATGTAGATCCGGGAACATCAAACTCAGATCATCAGGCTTTCAGGCAAGCACAGTTTCCCACTTTGCCATCTTGTCAGCTAGTCCCTTGGAAAATTCAGGCTTCTGGATCCTGTCTTCTGCACTATGATTCTAGGGCAGGGGTAAGAGTCATGCAAAATTTGAATGAAGGTATTTTCATACAATATGTAAATAAATCAAGTGGAAAACTTCAGGTTATGTCTGCTATATTAGTAAGGTCCTTTTAAAAGAGATGTACAAGGCTGAGGTATGGTTGGGATAGTACAGAGTGACATCCTGCACTTGTTAAAAGTTTTAATAAATCTGTACATCGTGTATTTTCTTTTAGTTTTTATAATTATAAACTCATTGGAACATTTTTCTCCTTAACCCCCACCTCTATAGTCTCACTATGAATCCCTTCCTGACCTGGAACTCACATTTGAGGCCAGTAAAGCATACTGGACTCAAACCCACAGAGACTCACCCACCTCTGTTTCCCAAGTGCTGAGATTGGCCAAGCCTGGCCCCCCAACTTTCTCCTGCTATTTTTGACCTCCCTTTTTTGCCACCTTTTCCACCAAAAAGAATCCATAAAAATGATATTTAATATTGGGCTGAAATCTAAGGCATACTCCAGCTTACCTGGGTTTTTTTCTGTTTAGTCTTGTTTTCTAATGGATGATCTCACTCTGTAGTCCAGGCTGGCCTGGAACCTGAGCCTCCCTCATTCTGGGAATTCTGGAAGGGACTGCTGGTATTGTGGAGGTTTTTTTTTTTTTAATTTTCTTTTTCTGTTTGTTGTGGTTTAAATATTTTATTTCCCAGGGCTAGTGAGATGTTCAGCGGGTAAAAGCACTTGCCACCAAGCTGGAGAACCTGAGTTCCATCCTCAGAATTCATATCCATGGTGTCCTCTAACCTGCACATGTTTACTATGGTGCTGGAGCACACGGGCGTGCACAAACACACACACACACACACACACACACACACACACACACACAATTAAAATAAATGTAATATTCAATTTCCCCCAATGATCAGCACATTGGATGTCCTCATTAGAAACCCTCATGTGCTCTTTATTTATCCATCTTCTTTTGAGTTTATCCTTCTGTCCTGACAAAGGGCCTCACACAGGGTTTTGTGTATATATTTGCTTTGTAAGCTTTTCTCTTTGTTTTGTTTTCTTTTGTTTTTAGAGGCAAAGTCTCCTATACCAACACACTCAGTGTTACGAGCATATCTTTTGAGGTCGTTGGTGTCTGTGTTGGTGCTTTTAAAATTGCTTATTGGGGACATGCATGGGTTTTCATGTCTATAAATGGCATATTAATAATAAAATAAAATTGCTTGTAGAATTTGTTTAAAGCTTCAAAATCTTCAAGGTGAATGTCACAGAAGTTAGGTGATAGGACTAACATTTTAAAATAAATATAAAATGTCCTTCACATATTATTTCATCTATAATGCTAAATACTGAACATCTGCCATTTTTACCCTCAGAAAACAACTAGCCAGATGGATGGGTGTGAGTGAAGCCACAGTGAAGGTCAGTAAACTGAAGAAAGTCATTTGGCAGGATAGCCATTCTAGAACTTGGTTTATGTCTTGGGCTCTTTTATCTTATCCATGAAATTATTTTGTTGTTGACATAACACTGTTTCAAAATGATTATTAAGATTTACTTTTCTAATTTTATTATGTGTATGTCTCTGTGTACATATACAACATGTGTGCAAATACCTAAAGAATCCAGAAGATGCCATAAATGCCCTCAAGCTGGAGTCACAGGTAGTTGTGATCCACTCACGATAGGTGCTAGGACCCAAACTCTGGTCCTTTGCAAGAGCCACAAGGGCTCTTAAGCACTGAGCATTTCTGCATTCCCCTCAGAATGACTTTTGAGCTTTATGGTCTTTGTGAGTAGAAACAGAATAAGGAAGCCTCCCTACAGAAAGGGCACATTTCAAAATGGAACATAACTTCCTAAAGAAACAAACTACTTTTACTCCATACACACATATACGTTACATATACGTATATCCTATGGATAAGTTACAAACATACACTTTTTAACTTATAAAATAGGTATATAGTGTTGTGGGATGGTCTCTATGCTGTGAATGTATTGCTATGATTGATTGATAAATAAATACTGGTTGGCCAGTAGCCAGGCAGGAAGTATAGGCGGGACAAAGAGAGAGAAGTCTGGGAAGTGGAAGGCTGAGAGAGAGGAGATGCTGCCAGCCGCCACGATGAGGAGCTGGATATAAAGTACTGGTAAGCCACGAACCATGTGGCAAGGTATAGATTAATAGAAACGGGTTAATTTAAGATAGAAGAACTAGATAACAAGAAGCCTGCCACGGCCATACAGTTTGTAAGCAATATAAGTCTCTGTGTGTTTATTCGGTTGGGTCTGAGCGGCTGTGGGCCTGACGGGTGAGAGAGATTTGTCCTGACCGTGGGCCAGGCAGGACTGGAGAAAACTTTAGCTACAATATAGTATATATACATTTATATTAATTACATATAGATAAATAAATATATACATTTGGTATATAACTGTGCAATTCCTTGTAATGCTGATGTCCTTTAGGTAGGGTTTCTCTGTGGAGTCATACTGGGTTTGTGACATACAAAGGATTCAAATTAGTGTAGCTGGGGCCTCCACGGCCCTGAACTACTTGAAACACTAAAAATGAAGCATAAATTCTACTCTTACAGGAGCAATTTGAGTGAGGTGATAGCTCACAGACTGAATCCAGGACTCATAAAGCTGATATAGGCACTGGTGTAGCCACCTGAAAATGCTGTTAACGTTCTCCAGGGTGCATTGCAGTACAGAGGGAAACAAGGCATGCAACCTTTGAACACTTTTCCTGGGACTATTTTGCAGCTCTGGGGTGGAAACAAGGGCCTCCCACATTCTAGGCAAGCACTGGACTCTGTTCCAGCCCCTCAGCCCCACACAGCATTAGAGTAGTGAGACAGCAGGATCTTCTGTGCGATCTAAATTATCACTGATATGCAAGGGTACATGATATGTTTTTCAGTTGTGGTCCTTTAAGTTTACTACACTGAACCAATTCCTTTTTCTCACTCATTGCAGAGATGGTTTCGGAAGAGGAGAGAACAATACAGGAGATATAAGAGGCTATAAACACTCAGGGGTTCTCCTCCTGCTTCCCAGAACATCTTTCTCTGAAGATTGTGGGGGAGCCCTAGAGTGCCACTCTCACCCAGGTGCCAGATACAGATGACATTTTGCTCTGCCACCAATAATTTATTATTATACTCTTATCTCCAAAGCACTTGTATTTCAATAAAGATTATGGATTCACAATAAGTATGCTTCATGTGTCTTCTGGTTTAGTAAAGTATATGTGTAAGCTATCAAGGAAATTTCCTTTAGACGGACTAACAAGGCCTCCTTGCATGAGATGAAACTGCTATTCTACCTTAGGCAGGCCTTTTATATCACAAGACCTTTCCAAGTTGCATAGTAGGTTTTCACTGACCCACACATTCTTTTTTGTTCACCTATCATGCTGGGCTCACCCCTTCTCCTACCATTTAGAACCAAAAATATATAAGAGAGGTGGGACAAGACCCTGGGGAGAGAAAGTGTTTATCTAGACAGAGCTGATTCTGGCCATACTCAGAATTTTATTTCAACCCTGATCTCTGAGAAACTTCCTTATAGGCCATTCATAGGATTCTTGGGAAGCAGCACAGCGTCTTTTCATTTAGGCTGCTCCACAAACTCTTCTCTTCTATCCCTTTCCATGGCATACAGAGGGCTCTTCAGCCACTCTCTCAGAAGTCTTGCTGCTTCAAAGGGAAAAGAAGAACCCATCCTCTCCAGGCCGTAATAAGGCTTCTCTCTATTGTCCCCCAACCCGAACCCAGTAGGCATATTGTCCCTCTTCCCCAGAGCACAAGCTGACTGACACTTAAGATATCTTCTTGCAGGTTGATCTCTGTGAGTTCGAGGCCAGCCTGGTCTACAGAGCGAGATCCAGGAAAGGCACAAAGCTACACAGAGAAACCCTGTCTCGAAAAATCAAAAAAAAAAAAAAAAAGAAAAGAAAAGAAAAAAAGAAAGAAAAAAATATCTTCTCAAAGTATACATTTCTTGTGATTTCAGAATGAGACTAATACTTGAAATCTTTATTTTATCAATATTGTAACTTCTTAAATAGTTCCTGTAAATGAGATACCCCTTAAAAATTCAAGAAACCCCCAGCGTCCTACATTATTGTATCTACCTGTGGCTCTTTGTGCCTGGAATCTTCCAGAGTCACAGATGATGTGGAAAGACACTGAGAAGAAGCAGGATGTCTCCACTCCCAAAGCTCATAGTCCCAGTGATTTCATTATTGATGCAGAAGTTGACACTCACCCCACCCCATGCATGGCTGGAATTCCTCAGCAGCTGCTCTGTCAGACTCAGACCCCAGCTGCCTGCACCTCCTGCTGTGCTCCGCCCCTCACTTCTCATCCTGGAAACACAGACTGATGCTCCCAAGAGAGGCAAGAGTGGCGTCCTTCATGTAAGTGAAAAGAGAGGCTTGGGGTGATGTCTGCTCTCGGGACCTAGAGCACATAGCTAACATGCAGGCATCCAGCAGAAAGCCTCAGTTTCAAAAGTGACTTTTATGATACAAATATACAAAGACAGCACACTAGCGCTGACCCTGTTGTCAGGGACTCAGGTAAGCTAGCCCTGAGGGTGTGAGAGCAACAGAGCTGACCCTGCCCATCGCATGGCAGATGAGGGAAAGATGCCCTCCCTGCTCCACCCCTTGCTAGGAGAGAGAGCTAGCCCCAGGGTCATGAGTGAGAGAGCTGGTCCTGCCCTCACCTGCTGCAGCACACAGGAGAGCATGCCCTGCACCCCACCGGGGCAGCACACTACAGCTGACCCTGTTGTGTCCGGTGTGCAGGTGAGCCAGCCCTGAGGGCATAAAAGCAGGAGAGCTACTCCCATCCCTGTATTTCCCTACAGTAATCCGGAGAGAGGCCCCCGCACCTTGCCTGGGCAAAACAGTAGAACAGACCCTGGTGGGGTGAATGTGAGTGAGCTGGGTCTGAGGGCCTGAGAGCAGGAGAAATGGCTCCCACTCCTTGCTGCAGGCTGAATTGGATGAGCTGTCCGAGGCAGTGCTGGAAGGCTCATTGGGGTAGCGATGATGAGGGAAAATTGGCAGGCTGACCAACCCAGCTACCACCCAGGCCCAGAACCAGGGCTCTGTTGGCCCACCCCAACATCCACAGAATCTATGAACTGTTAGAGCATATCAAGGGGACAAACCTATAGATTCAAATCAGCAGGATCTCTATGACACAGGACAACAACAAGAAATCCAAGAGGAGCCCCAGTGAGGGCCCATTATCAGTGGTGTAGCAGAAACCAGACGCCTCAAACCAGACCAGTGACTTGTGGCAATGAACACGTGCAAGTAAAGAAGAATGGAGTAAAGGGCAAACTGTGTGACTCAAAGGGCCACACCACAGCTTCCACGACAAGATTCTGCTCCTTTTTTGTTTTGTTTCTTTGTTTTGTTTGTTCTTTTAAATTGAGTTTTGTTTTTAGAGGGAGGTTACAAAGGCAGAGGGCAGATGTGATGGGACAGGGAGACAAGTGGGATTGTAATGTATGATGTGAAATCCACAAAGAATCAATAAAAGTTTAAAAAAAAATCAGAGACCATCTTGCTCACACACTCCAAACACATGGCAACACTCTAGTCCCAGGACATCCACCCTCTCTCCCATCTTTTAGACTGCTCAGGTACTGCATGCCCATGGTGCACAGACATTCATGCAGACAAAATCCCAATATATATAAAACAAAGGTATTTTAAAAGAAAAATCTAGAAAAACATACAAACAGACAAGTAAAATCCAAAGAAATGTCCCAAAATCTTGATAACAGACAAAACTTAATTCTAGGCAAAAGACTTCAGTGAATCAAAGATCACTTCAAAATCATATAAACTGATATTAAAATAGGGAGGTAATACCTTACTTCCAAATATTATTGATTTTTCTTTACGGTGCTGTGTGTGTTGGTGGGGTGTGCGTGTGTGTTTATGGATGTGGAAGCCAGATATCCATATCAGGTGTCTTTCTCAATTGTTCTCTACCTCTTTGTTGGGGGTGGGGGGTTCCAGACCAGGTTTCTCTGGTGTAGCCCCGGCTGTCCTGGAACTCACTCTGTAGCCCAGGCTGGCCTCGAACTCACAGAGATCCACCTGCCTCTGCCTCCTGAGTGCTGGGATTAAAGGCGTGCGCCACCACCTCCTGTTCTCTACCTTACTTTTTGAGACAAAGTTTCTCAATGAACCTGGCATTCCCCAGTTCAGCCAGTTAGCCCTGGGGTCTTTGTATCTCCACCCACACCCAGCTCTGGGTTTAGAGATGGCTACTGCAATTGCATTACCTGAACTTTTTATGGGAATAAAAGAAAAAAAATACTTGCAAGCCAAATACAGGCATATATATATATATATATATATATATATATATATATATATATATACATATATACATATATATGTATATATATGTATGTATGTATGTATATCAACAGAGTAGTAGGATACAAAATCAAATTACAAAACCAGGCCAGATGGTGGTGGCACATGCCTTTAGTCCCAGCACTCAGGAGGCAGAGGTAGGAAGATCTGTGTGAGTCCGAGGCCAGCCTGGTCTACAGAGTGAGATCCAGGACAGCCAGGGCTACACAATCAAACTCTGTCTCAAACAAAACTACAAAACCAGTAGCCTTTTCTATACACCACCAACAAACATGCTGAGAAAGAGATCAAGGACACGCTCCATTTACATTGGCCCCAAAGAAAATAAACTGTCTACGAATAAACCGAATCAAAGAAGACCTCTCCAATGGAACAAAAATTAATACCAAACGGACTAAATTGCTAAAGGCCTCAGTATGAAACCCTGCAAGATACCTACAAGATGCATAGGAGAGGACTTTCTGAATAGGGCTCCATTTGCTCAGGAATTAAGACCAATGATTGACAAATGGAAACTCATAAAATGAAAAACCTTCTTACAGCAAAAGAAATAATCAAAACTTTTTTTCTAATTCTGTGAGGAATGTGGGGATTTTGATTTGGATTGCATTGGAAGCCCTTAAAGTGAATGAGAATCTTTGCCAGCAGTATATCTGAAGAACAATTACTAGCCATAATGTACAAAGCACTCAACAAACTAATAAAACCGCTAAATTCAAGAAAACAAATGACCCTATTTAAAAAAAAAAAATGGGCTATGGATCTAGACAGGGAGTTCTCAGAAGAAGAAATAAAAACTGATTAAAGAAAACCTCAAAAAGTGTTCAACATCCTTAGCAATTACAAAAATACCAATGAAAACTACTTTGAGATTCATCTTGCCCCATCAGAATGGCTGAACTCCAGAAACGAAGCGACAACAAAGACTGGTAACTCTAGGGAAAAGGGGAAGGTTTGCTCACTGTAGATGTGGCCACTCTGAAAATCAGTTTGGAGAAGTCTCCAAAAGGTAAAACGAAATCCACCAGATGACCCAGCTACTCCTTGGCACATGTCCAAAACATCCTATTCCACAGAAATGTGTTCAGCCGTGATAACTGTTACCCTATTCATAATAACTTGGAAATGGGAACAACCTAGATGTCCTTCAAGTGATGAATGGATTGTGGAAATGTGGTACATACACACTATACCATAGTACTCAGCCGTAAAGAAAAAATAAAATTATGAAATCTGCAGTGGATGAAACTAGAAAATTATATAGAGTGAGATAACCCAGACCCAGAAAGACAAACGTAGCATGGTCTCCCTCATGTGAGAATCATAGTTCCAAACCTTCAGATGTTCGTACATAACCAGAAAGCAGCAAAGTAAAAAGGGACCATGGAGAGGGGGTAGCACTAGAGAAGAGAACAGCGCTACCCAAATGATTTGAAGAGGGAAATGGGAGTTGGGAGGAAGGTCAATAAAGAGAGAGAGAGAGTAAAACAACACTAATGATGTCTGAAAAAAAAAAAGGAATTATTTACCTAAAATTACACTTAATACATGTAAGTCTATGTGTATAAACACACATACATACGCTTAGAGTGTGTGTGTGTGTGTGTGTGTGTGTGTGTGTGTGTGTGTGCGCGCTAAGCTAAGTTATCCCACTCGGGCTGACAGTGCTCCCCCCAAGAGGCATAGACTATATAACAAAACCCCCAGTACCAGGCATGAGAAACCCTATTTCAAGTTGTTGGCCAGGGAGGGCAGTTGGAGAGAGTGAAAAGATCTGAGAATCATCTGGCTACTGCTGTTGCTTTTAGTGGCCTCCCAGAACTGACAGTTAGTCCGTATTGCTGGAGACATGACACACTTCACACACAGGACTTGGAGGAATAATACAGCTGGAACTGACCTGGAAGCCTCCCCTCCCCCACCCAGGACTGGCTTTCCTAGTCTCAGAAGGTGCAATGCAAGCTGCCAAGAGAGAAAAGCAATCAATAGTCTACCCAGCTATAACTCCTATGTATATTGTAACCACAAGCAGTAAAATGCACTTCTCTTTTCAAACATCCTAGGAACATTTTTGAGGAAAGATCACGTGTTAAGACAAGGAGCATGTATCAGTGAATTCAAAAATTAAATCAAGTCCCATTGCCCAGAACCACATTTGAAAATGGAGATATTGGAATTTGGGGGAGGAGATGGATTTTTTTTTTTTAGACAGTGTGCATGTGTCCCAAGCTAGGTTCAAATAAACTGTAGCTGAAGATGAAGTTCTGCTCTTTCTGCCTCTACCTTCTGAATGCTAAGATTACAGGCATTAAAACCTCAGACTCCGGGCTGCCTTTATACTGTGCTGAGGAGTAGTCATGAATAGTGTTATGCATGCTAGGCAAGGGCTCCATGCAATAAGCCACACCACCAATTCAGAAGTGAGTGTCTTTGCAATCTTGACCAGAACTAGAGAGTAAAATTTCTCAGGGTCTGTGCTCCTTGACGCCAGCAGTTTCGGGCTACACAGCAAAGAGCAAAGGGCAGGAAACAACATATGGAAATTTAGTTAGAGATAGTTCCAGATTCTGAGGTATGTCTTTCAGTGGGAGAACTCCTCCTCAGGCACGCTAGAAAAGGAACTGCCTGGGGATAGGGATATTGGATCTTTGGGATCCTTTCTAGTCTCAGAGTGACCAGGACATGTTGAGAAAACTTGTATGCCTTAGGACCAGTCTGACCACATGCCAGTGAAGGGGCTGCTTGACCGACAGTTCCTAGATGGAGATCAAGGCCTGGTCTTGACCCTTTGATCATTCAGAGACGACATTAGAAGTGTATGTGTTCAAGAGAAAGGTGAGGAACCTCAGCACAGATGTGACAATTCTCACAGGCTCAACAGTACTTAACAGCACTAACAAGGCTTAACAGTACTACTAAACCCCAATCTACACCAGTAAAGCTTCAGTAAAGGTAGACCATGCAAATAAGACAGACTCTAAATTCACTTTCTATGAAAACCCAAAGGAAAAGACCTCATGGATAATCTTTATTTCTGTTCTCTGTCAAGTAATAGGTGCCTAGTGTGAACTACTAGGCCTTGAGAAGGGATTGTCTCGCTGTGGTTCTGTCTGGCCTAGAAATCACTGTGTAAAACCAGACTAGCCTGGAACAGATCCATTTCTTCTGTCCCCAGAGTACTGGGATTAAAATCATGAAAAAGCACCCCCCCCCCCAAGTAACCAAGTGATAGTCTAAAAACATTTCTCCAAAGCCTCCAGAGTTTTTCTTCTTCAATATAAGTCTGTTGGCACAATTGACCATCACACCTTTCCTAGGAAGATAATTCACCAAGGCAAAGCTGCAACTTGGAGAGTCTCGCGGGCATCCCAAGGACAGTGCCTTCCCTGCAAACACATCCTGCTCATCTCTCACCTAACTTCTCTGTTTTGCACTTCATAGCAGCAGGAGGTCAAATGGGAGCCAGGATAACATTCTCTTGATTGGATAGTTAGTAACCTGTACTACTGGCCCCCGGGGCAAAAAGAGAACTCTTCCTGGTTGCGAAGCCCGGGCTTTCGCAGTCGCCAGGAGGTCCAACTCAGAATCCGCGGAGGCAAGCTGCAAGTGAGCATTCAGGACATGGAGCGCCGAAAGACCAACTACCTGCTTCATGGGGGACTCGATGAGGATGAAGAAAAACTGAATGGTCAGTGCATGTTGGGAATGGTGGGTTGGAGATGTCCATGAGGAGAGGAGTGTCCCACAGAGACGACTAGAAAGGTGCTGTGCACTGCCGGCTTTGCCGCAACTTCATGGCACCGTCAAACCACCCTGGGCTCTGACTCTTATCTTCTTCTGTTTCGCCACTTCTAGATGCAAAGGCACAGATGCTTTTGCCGGCTGGAGAGGGGAGAAATGAGGAAGCGAGTGAACAGGGCCAGCCTGGGCGGGAAGCCGCAGCAGCGGAAGGGGAAGGAGCCGGAGATTTAAGTGGAGAAGGTCCCTCGGCTGCTGATGCTGCAGGCCTCATAGATAATTTGAACCAGAAGGACCATGGCACCAGCGTCAGCGACCAAGAGAATGAGAAGCAGCCAAAGAAGCCAGTTGGAGAGGGCCCGCGGGTTGCAGAAAGTGTGCAGCCAGTGTCGGTGCTGGTGCGCCAGCGTTGCTTCCACTACAAGTTCAGCCAGTGGCAGTTGCAGGAGCTGGAGCGGTTTTTCCAGCATAGTCACTACATCAGTGCAGACGTGAGGTGAGCAGATAGCCTGGCCTTTACTCCCTGTTTCCTGGGGTGGCTTTTGGCTTTCTCCCTGGTCCTCCTCCTGCCGCCCCTTCAAAACTGCATATTATTTATTCCTTTGTTGTGTTTTGTTTGTGGGTGTGGGAACGTGTTTCTGTTGGCGTAGGTTTCACTTGACACACGCAGTGGACAGAATACAACTTGAGTTAGTCGCTTCTCTCCTTCCACTGGGTGAGTCCCAGGATCAACCTCAGGCCATCAGGCTTGCTGGCCATCACCTTTACCTTCTGAACTATCTCCTCAGCCTCTCTCTTACCCTTTCTAAATAAAAACCACTTCCAAAATCAAGGCCGCCAGACATCCTGCGCTAGTGTGCTAGGGTAAGGGTGAGAGTCATGAAAAATGGGTGTCCTGGCTAGTTTTATGTCAACATGACACAGGCTAGAGTCATCAGAGGAGGGAGCCTCCATAAGATCAGGCTGTAGACAAGCCTGTAGGGTATTTTCGTAATTATTGATTGATATGAGAGGACCCAGACCACTGTGGATGGTACCAGCCCTAGGCTGGTCGGTCATGCTGGGTTCTAGAAGAAAGCAGCTGAAGGAGCCATGAGGAGCAAGCCAGTAAACAGCTCCCCTCCAAGGCCTCTGCATCAGCTCCTGACTCCAGGTTCCTGTCCTATTTGACTTCCTATGCTGACTTCCTCCAATGATGATCTGGAAGTGTAAGCCAAATAAACACCTTCCTCCCCAATTTGCTTTTGGTCATAGTTTTTTCATCACAGCAGTAGTAACCCTAAGACAATGGGAATGAAGGTATTTTCATATAGTATTTCAATGAATCAGAGTGGAAAACTTTGGGCAATGTCTTCTATATGAGTAAAGTCCTGTTAAAAGAAGTGTGAATGGTTTAACGGTTAAAATAATAGAGGGTGACGTTTTCGGTGGAAGGAGAGAACCACCACCCATCAGTTGCCCTTTGACCTGCACAGGTGCACCATAGCACAGGTATGCACACCCCTACACCTATGGAATGCATGCACTAACACATGCTAAAGAAATTAAACAAATAAATGTAACATGTCATTTCCCTGGTGATCTGCAGGCTGGACATCCTCATGAGTTAATTAAACATTAGAACTCTTCAGATGTTCCCCATTAATCCATCTTCTTTTATTTGAGCTTGCCCTTCAATCCTGACAAAAGCCTCACACAGGTTTTTCCTCTTTATGTTTGTTTTGTAGCTTTTGTTTTATTATTTGAGAAAGTCTCCTGATGTCCAGAGCATTTCTTTTGAGGTTTTTGCTGTCCATATTAGTATTTTTCAAATTGCTTATTAGGGATGTGGTGTGTTTTTATGTCTGTTAATGGATGATGATAATAAACAAAATTACCAGTAGAATTTTTTAAGCCTCAAAATCTTCAAGATGAGTGTCACAGAAGGTAAAGGATGGGACAAACATTTAAAAACACATATAAAGTATCTTTCCCATACTTTATTTCACCCAAGATGCCCAGTACTGAACTTCTGCCGTTTTTGCCCTCAGAAAACAGCTGGCAAGATGGATAGGTGTGACTGAAGCTAGAGTTCAGGTAAGGAGAAGACAATTTGGCAAAACAGCTGTTCTAGAACTTGCTTCGTATCTTGGATACTTTCATCCTGTGGGTAAAGTTGTTGTGTTGTGATTTTTTTTTACCTCATTATGTTTCAAAATGACACGTTTTTTAATGATTTTTTTTAAACAATTCATGTGTATAGATATGTCTGCGTCTGTATGCAACATGAATTCAGGTACCCTCAGAGGCCAGAAGAGGGTGTCAAGTCCCCTGGAGCTTGAATTACAGGTAGTCATGAGCTACCTTATATAGGTGATGGGAACCAAACTTGGGTCCTCTACAGGAGCAGCAAGTGCTTTTAACTCTTAGAGATCTCTACAGCCCCCTTAAAATGACTTTTAAGCTTTATGCTCTTTGTGGGTATAAAATGGAATAACAAAACCCAACCCACTTAAAATGGCTCATTTCAAGATGAAGTATAACTTCCAAAAGAAACACACTCCTTAGACACATATGTATCACACATACATGTATCCTGTAGGTAATTATGAATATTTGTGTTTTAACATATAAGATATGTACACATTCTATGAATTAATAATTGTATTAATAACATATTGATATAGAAATGTGTGTGTAACTCCTTGTAACACTAATATTCTTAAGATAGAATGTCTCTGTGGAGACATCCCACTAGAGTTATGAAATATAAATTTTTCAAATTAATTCAAATAAGTTAATTTGAATTAATTTGAAAAGAATCAGAGAGTTCCATGATCCTAAATTGTATTTTTTGTTTTTTGTTTTTTGAGACAGGGTTTCTCTGTGTAGTTTTGGTGCCTGTTATGGAGTTCACTCTGTAGACCAGGCTGGGCGGGAACTCACAGAGATCCGCCTACCTCTGCCTCCTGAGTGCTGGGATCCTTAATTATTTGAAATACTGAAAACTAAGGATAGATTTATCCTTACAGGGCAATTTGGGTGTGTGGATAGTGGACAGGCAGAACCCAGCACTGATAATGCTGATGGAAACTTGGTTAAACAGAGACTGATGGGAATGGGAAAGCAGAGTGCAAATGCCTGGTCCCTCTGTTGTTTTAAAGCACCTGGTGAAGCCACACAGATAAGGACATCTAACCTTATAATTAGTCCGGGGACTATTTTGCAGTCCTGGGGTGGATACCAGGCCCTCCCACATTCTAGACAGCAGGTTCTTCTGTGAAAGAATCTAAATTATAGAGGGCAGCTAATGTTACACGGTGTGTTTTCTGATTATTATCGTAATTGCTCTACTGAACGGATTTTTTTTTTTCTGGCTTGTAGAATTGGTTTAAGGGGAGACGAGAACAATACAGGAGAGATCAGAAGCTATAAATGCTCAGAGGTGCTTCTTTCCCCGAAGACTGTGGAGGAATTCTAGAGAACCACCTTTGCTCAGGAGCCAGATGTTCATAAGCTTTTGCTGACACTAACTCTCTTATACCCTCATTTGTATTTTCAATAAAGATGTGGCTTCTCTGTACATTTGCTCCATTTGTTTTCAAGAATTAGCAAGATGGCTGTGTAAACTATCAAGGAACTGTCATTTAAACCCAATGACAAGGTCTCTTTCCATAAAATGACACCACTGAGTCAGCATCAGTATACCCTGAATACTGCCGGCGTTTCCCAAGTACCATAGGAGGTTTGCACTGACTCATTCATTCTTTTCCATCCCACTATCACCTGTTCCCCCACTCTTAACTTGACAGACCACAAATGTTGAAGAAGGGGAGGACAAGTCCCTAGGAAGAAACAGTCTTTCCCAAAAACAGAGCTAATTCTGCCCATCCTGGGAATCTGGTTCTAACCTTGGACTCTGACAGAAACCTTCTAAGAGAATATTCAAAGACTTCTTGGGAAGCAGGTAGCAAAAGTCTATCTTTCTGCTCCAATTCTCTCCACTGCCCTCCCACCGTATGAAGCACTCAGGGAACTCTGCCAGAGAAAAACAACACTAGAATCCATCCCATCCAGTCTGCAGCGGAGTTTCTGTCTCTTTTGTGTCCTACCCCCAGTCCAGGAGGTATATTATCCATTGTCCCCAGAACAGAAGTTGACTAACACTCCTTAAGGTGCATTTTTCAAACTGTATAATTCTCATGATTTCAGAAACAGAGTAATCACTTAAAAATCTCTTTTATACTCCTGATAAACTGACCATGACTTTAAAAGATCAAAAAAGAAAACAAAATACCCAGTGTACTACGTTATTGTGTCCTTCATGCTGACTCTATGTGGCAGCTGTACACTGAATAGTGTCAAAAAGAAAAACAAAAAGGTGGCCCTACTGCAGCCAGGATCTGTGTTGATGGCCATGGCTCCTGTTACCATCAAAGGCTGGGTTGATGCCTAGGGTCTGGGCTGCCACCTGGTGACATGTTGGCTTTTGGGGTCCACGATGATGATCTTGGTGATCTGCAATGTCAACTAGGGTCAGGGTGACATCGGGCCCAGGCTGTTACCAAGAACCTACTCTGTGCCTGTGGTCCTACCACAGCCTGAGTCTGTGCTGATGTCCATGGCCCATGTTGCCACCAAAGACCACACTGATGCCCAGGGTCTGGGCCTCCACCTGTGGCCTTCTTAGTGCCTAAGGGCTGTGCCACTGCTGGGCCTATACAGACCTGAATGACAAGCAACTACCACCCAGGGCCAAGTCATCATATGGGTCCAAGCTGTGGCTGGGGCCAAGTCTGGGTCTGTGACTCTGCCACTTCCAGATTTTGCACTGATGTCCAAGGCTCCTATTGCCATCAAAAGCTGTGCAGATGCCCAAGATCAGAAACCCCACCTGAGGCCATGTGGGTGTTCAAGGGCCACGCTGCCAATGCGTCTATGCTGATTAAAGGGACCTGCATTGCCAACTAGGGCCAATATGACATCAGGCTTAAGCTGCTGCAAAGGACCGTGTCTGGTCCAACCACAGCTGGGGTCTGTATTGATATCCATGGTCCATATTGCCACTAAAGGCCACTCAGATGTCAGGGGTCTGGGCCAACACTTAGGGCCATATTAGTGTCCAAGGGTTGAGCCTCTGTCGGGGCCATGCAGATCTGAGTAGCCTGTGCTGCCACCAAGGGCTAGGGTTTGATCGGGGCCTGGGCTACTGCCAGAGGCCATGTCTGGTCTGTGACCCTGCTGCAGCTGTAGTCTGTGATGATGTCCCTGGTTCCTGTTACCCCTGAAAGCAGTGTGGATAGGCCTGCACAGAGTTGGTCCTGCCCCTCACTGGCTGCAGCTTTAGGGAGAACTGGCCCTCCCTCCCACCAACTGCAGCACTCAGAAGAGAGGGCCCTGCACTTTGCCTGGGCAGCACAGTAGAGCTGTCCCTGCTCATGGAGGTGGGATGAGCCGGCCCTGAAGATGTGAGAGTGGGAGAGCTAGCCCCATGGTCTGTCACATGGTAGCGTGAGCAAGGAAGAGATGCCCCCTTTCCCCTCACCCCTCGTCCCTTGCCCCCAGCCCTACCTTACCTACTGCAAGCGAGAAAAGCTGGTCCCAGCATCACAAGAGTAGAAGACCTGATCCTGCCCCTCACAGACTGCAGCACTCAGGAGAGTGGGCCCTCCCAGGCAGCACAGTAGAGCTGACCCCCTTGATGGGGGTGCAAGTGATCCGGCCATGTGAATGCAGGAGGGAGATTAGGCACCACCCCTCACCTGCCATGTGGTGGAGTGGGCCAGAGAGAGATGACCTCCTCCTTCTCTCACCCCTTGTCACCCCTGGTGGGTGAGTGAGCTAGCCCTGAGACCAAGGCAGTAGGAGAACAGGCACTGCCCAGCACCAGCAGTAGCACTCTGGAGAACAGGCCTGTAGTTTGGTTGTGTTTTACTCTTACTTTCTTGCTCTTTTGGGGGCCCGCCACCCAGCTCCCAAATAATCACATGGGGTCTTATTCTTACTTATGAATGCTGACCTTAGCTTGGCTTATTTCTAGCCAGCTTTTCTTAAATTACCCTATCTATCTTTTGTCTCTGGCCTTTTACATTTTTCTATTCTGTATATCTTTCTTTACTTCCTACTCTATAGGTGATTTTGTGGCTGGGTGGCTGGCCCTTTGCATCCTCCTACATCTTTGGCTCCTAGATCTTTCTCTTCCTAGATTTCTCCTCCTATTTATTCTCTCTGCCTGCCAGCCCTACCTATCCTTTCTCTTGCCTGGCTATGGGCCATTCAGCTCTTTATTAGATCATCAGGTGCTTAAGACAGGCAAAGTCACAGAGCTTCACAGAGTTAAATAAATGCAACATAAAAGAATGTAACACATCTTTGCATCATTAAACAAATGTTCCACAGCATAAACAAATGTAACACATCTTCAATTAATATTCCACAACACAGGCCCTGTACCTTACCCGAGCAGCACAATAGAGCTGTTGTCAGGGATGCAGGTGAGCTAGCACAGAAGGAGTGCATGGATGAGGAAAAGATGCCCTCCTTTGTATGCCATGGGGTGGCAAGGGTGAAGGAAATATGCCCTCTCCCCTCAACACTTGCAGCAGGCAGGAAAGCCAACCTCGGGTGCATGAGAATGGAAGAGCTGGTCTTGCCCCTCACCAGCTGCAGCAATTGGGAGAGCAGGACCTGCACTTCTCCTGGGCAAAACAGTAGAGCTGACCCTGGTGGTGTGAGTGTGGGTGAGCTGGACTCAAGATCATGAGAGCAGGAGAACTAACCCTACTCCTTGCTGTCTGCTACATTGGGTGAGCTAGCCAGGGCAGTACTGGAGAGCTTGTCTGGGTGGTGAGGATGAGGAAAGCCGGCAGACTGACCAACCCAGCAACCACCCAGGTCCAGAACCAGGGCTATGAGTTGGTCCACCCCAACATCCACCTCATCTATGAACTGTCAGAGCATGTAAAGGGGAAAAACCTACAGATCCAAATCAGCATGATCTCCATGACAAAGGACAACAACAGGATATCCAGGGGAGTCCCAGTGAGGGCTCAGTATTGATAGTGTAGGAGAAGCCAGCAGCCTCGAACCAGACCAATGACTCCTTGCAATGAACACTTACAAGTAAAGATATATGGATTAAATGGTACATTGTGTAACTCACTGTGTCACAGTACAGCTTCCACACCAAGATTTGTTTTGTTTTGTTGTTGATGTTTTGTTTGGTTTTTTTTGTTTGTTTTTTTCCTTTGGTTTTATTTTTAAATTTTGTTTTGAGGGAGAAGTTGCAAGGGCAGAGGGCCAAAGTGAGGGGATGGGAAGGTGAATGGGATTGGGATGCATGATGCGAAATCCACAAAGACTCAATTTTTAAAAGTTAAAAAAAAACACAACAAAACAAACATGAAGACAAATGTTGGTGTGGATGAAGAGAAAGATGAACATTTATTCACCGCTGGTGGGAGTGCAAACTGGTACAGCCAGTGTTGAAATCAGCTATACCATTCTTTGGCATATACCCAAAGGACATATATCTGACAACAGAGATACTTGCTCATTCATGTTCATTGCTGCTCTATTTACAATAGCCAGAGGTTGGAGATAGCTTAACACTGCCCATCAACTGATAAATGGATAGTGATTGTAGATACAGTTGAATGTTATCCAGCTGTAAAAGTGAAATTATGAAATTCACAGGTAAATGAATAGAGCTGGAAACAATTATTCTAAGTGAAGTAGTCCAGACCATGAAAGACAGATGTTGCACGTTTTCTTTCATTTGGGGATATTAGCTTTGAATCTTGAAATATGTGTGTTCCATTTGAATACCCATAGATATCAGAAAATTATCAAGAATCCATAGTTGGAGAAGGGGGGCTATCATGAAATGAGAAATAGAATGCACAAGTATAAATGGTTAGAGGGGAATAATGGAACAAGAAGTGTTAAATGAGGTGGGGGAATGGGAGAGCAGAATATAGGAAGGAATATGAGGAGGGATAACTGACACCCCAAAAAAACTCATATGGAAACCTGTTATATGGAAGCTTCCTAAAATATATACACACACATACATGAAAAGATGTTAAATGGGAGCCGGGTGGTGGTGGCACATGCCTTTAATCTCAGCACTCAGGAGGCAGAGGCAGGCAGATCTCTGTGAGTTCGAGGCCAGCCTGGTCTACAGAGTGAGTTCCAGGACAGGCTCCAAAGCTACACAGAGAAACCTTATCTCAGGGGGAAAAAAAGATGTTAAATGGAGTATAACCCATGGTTATACCCTTTGATATGCTGATAGATGCCATGGGTCTCTTCTGCCAGAGGTAAGGGAAACGGTTCCTTTTGGCAGATGGGAACCAGTTTCTTAAATTCCTAAGGAATACGGGCTTTTTATCTAATCACCAGAAACCCTCCCTTAGTCTAGGTTGAGCTCATTTCTGGATATTTGGAATGTCTTTTGAAGTGTGGGGAACTGGAATTTCCTTTGGCCCTGATAACAAATACCTTCCTTTGAAACATAATTATGGACCTCACTGAACTGCCTCAGGTCTAAGGCTACAACCTGCTAACCTTTGAGCAGTCTTCCTCAGACCGGGTGGAGGCTTTCCGTACCTGCAGACAAAAAAGGATGTTTGGAGGCCCAACTGCTCTTTTTTTCCTTTTTATTTATTCTTCCTCATATATTACATCCTGACCTCAGTTTCCCCGTCCTCCTCTCCTCCCAGTTCCTCCCTCCCACCTGCCCTCTCCCCCAGATCCACTCCTCCTCCTTTCCCTTCAGAAAAGGACATACCTCTCAGGGATATCAACCAAACACGGCATATCAAGTTATAATAAGATTAAGCATATCCCTTCATGTTAAGGCTGGGCAAGGCAATCCAGTAGGAGGAAATGGGTCCCCAAAACAGGCCAAAGAACCAGAGACAGCCCCTGTTCCCACAAGAACACCAAGCTACACCACTATAACATATATTCAGAGGACCTATGTCAGACAGGCTCCCTGATTGTCAGTTCAGTCTCTGTGAGCCCCTGTGAGCCTTGGTTGGTGGGGGTAGGAGGTTAGGGGTAGAGAGAACTGGGAGAGATGACTGGAATTGGGGGGAGGGGGCATTTCAATGGTGAGGTAGAAACCTAGTACAAAAGAAACTCCTAGGAATCTATGAAGGTGATCCTAGCTAAGACTTCTAGTAATGGGTGACACAGACCCTGAACCAGCCATCTCCTGTAAGCAGGCAAGACTTCCAATGTAGGGATTTGGACACCAACCCACAAAACTTTTGACCTACAATTTGTCCTGCCTGCAATATGTCCTGGGGTCTGTCCTCATTATGCATCTGTCATGTGGCAACATGAGCAGGGGAGAGCTATCCCTGAGGTCATAAGGGCATAAGAACTGCCCCTGCTCCCCCCTCCATAGCTGCAACACTCGAGAGAGCAGGCCATGCACCCTGCATGGGCAACACAATAGAGCCAACCCCATTGGTGGAGGTGTAGATGAGCCAGCCCCAAAGTTGTGAGCATGGGAGAGCTGCCCCTATTACTCATCTGTCATGTGGCAGCATGGGTGGGGGAGAGATGCCCCCCCCCAACCAGGCAGGTGGAAGAGCTGGCCTTGAGTCATAAGAGTGAGAGAGCTGGTCCTGTCCCTCATCAGCTGCAGCACTTGGGAAAGTGGCCCCTGTGCCATGCCTGCACAACACAGTAGAGCTGGCCCTGAAGGTGTTGGTGTGGGAGAGCTAACCCTGAAGACACGAAAGCAGGAGAACTGGCCCCGCCCCTTGCTCATCGCTGCAAGGGATGAACTAACCAGGGCAATGCATGAGAGCTCACCCTGGTGGTGAGGACAGGAGAGAGCTGGCAGGCTGACCAACCCTGCAGCTGCCCAGGCCCAGAACCAGGGTTATGTGTTAGCCCACTCCAACATCCACCCCATCTGTGATCTGCTGGAGCACGTGAAGGAACTGGTCCTGCAGACCCAAAGCTGCAGGGTCTCCATGACACAGGGCAACAGCAGGATAACCAAGAGGAGTCCCGGTGAGGGCCCAGCATTGAGAGTGCAGCAGAAGCCAGAGGCCTCGAACCAGATCAATGACTCTTTGCAATGAACACTTGCAAGTAAAGATAAATGAATAAAAGGGTTTACTGTGTGACTCACTGTGTCACACTACAGCTTCCATAATGAGTTTTTCTTCTTTTTTTTCTTTTTTTCTCTTAAATTTTGTTTTATTTTATTTTGGGGAGGAGGTTGCAAGGGCAGAGGGTGGATATGAAGGGACAGGGAAATGAATGGGATGGAGATGTATGATGTGAAAGACACAAAGAATAAATAAAAAGAAAGAAAAAAGATATGCTGGGGTAAAGGTGGCACAAAAATTGTGGGAGTGGCCAATCAATGACTGGTCCAGCTTAAGATCCATGTCATGAGAGGAACCCCACCCCTGACACTGCTTGGAGGGCCAGGAACCAGAGGCTGGATAGCCTAGAGACCTAGGATAGAACCAAACATGCCCAGCAGGAAAAAAAAGTCAATGAAATGATTCCTAATGATACTCAGTTATACTTGTAGACAGGAGCCCAGCATAGTCATCATCAGAGAGGCTCCATCCAGCAACTAATGGAAACAGATGCAGAGCCCCACAGCCAAACATTAGGTGGAACTAGGGGAATCCTGTGGAAAAGGGCAAGGAAAGATTACAGAAGCCAGAGGGATCAAGGACACCACAACTAAATGCCCAACTTCTCTTAAAAGAGCTCTTCCCTCAATTAGGAATTACTGTTACCAAAAGATTAGACAGTGGACCAGCAATTATGGCTGAAGTAGTACAGGTAGTGGCTAAGGGGCTAGAGAAGTTTTACACGTAGCAAACCACCCTGCTCCGAGAGGATGGAGTATATGAATCAGACGCTGAAACCACAACTAAGAAAACTATTTCAAAGACTCACTTCCACTGGAAGGAACTGTTACCAATCACTTCACTAAGAATTGGATCTCTCCCTGCCACAGACAGGGTCTTCCCCTTATGAAATTCTTTATGCTTGCCCTTCTGAAATTGTTAAGTGCATATAGAAAACCTTAAAATACCACTTTAAAAGAACAAACGCTCGCCTTAGTTACTATACACCACAGTGTCTGGGAACAGTTGCCTGTGAGCTTGACCCCAGATGCCCTCTCCTTTAAACCAGGAGTTGCAATATGGGTACAAGAATGGAATACCTAGCCCCTGAAACCTCTCTGTAAATGTCCACCCAATGTCGTTTTATTCACCCCCCACTGCAGCAAAGGTAGCAGAGGAGATTTCTTGGATCCATCCTAGTAGAGTCAAATCCATTTCCTGGTGGCTAGGCACATGTTCCTAACCCATCAATACCATGCAAGCTGACCATTTGGAGAAGCCAAACGTTGGCACCAGAGAACGCAATGAAACCAGAGGACCTGAATAGACCAGAGGCCTCTGAGAGGTCTCTACAGCCCTGTACTGATCACACCAGAAGCTGGCCAGCCCATGTGCGGAGGAACCTTAAGGAGTCAACCATCCAATTCATTAAGTGAACTGTTTTTGTGCCATTGTAATGCTCTGCAACCTTTTGCCTAGATCCATTGCTCTGATCCTCACTTTGGCTCTTGCTGTAGATTTGGTTGAAGCAAGCCCCAGCTGACTGGATTTGTGGTGAAAAGGGTTTAGTGTGGTTTCACCTCTTTGGGATAGGATATATAATCTTTGTCTGCTGCTCCTAATCTGCTTTCCTATTGTGATTCAGAGCCCTCCTCCAGTGAACACTATATTCATCTAACTCGATCAGGTCAAGGGCTTACCTGGATCCTACTTTACTGTAGCCATTTATTTATCAAAAGCTACCTACCCCTCGATGGGCTGGTGAGATGGCTCACCAGTTAAGAATGCTGCCTACTCTTCCAAAGGACCCAAACTTGATTCCTAGCATCCACATAATGGCTCACAACCATCTGTAACTCCAGTTCCAGGGGATCTGGTGACCTCTTCTGGCCTCCACCAACAGCAGGCATGCATGTGTTGCACAGACATACATGCATGAAAAATGCCTGTCTTAGTTACTGTCCTATTGCTGTGAAGAGGCACCATGACAAACAAAGGTAACTCTAATAAAAGAAAGCATCTAATTGGGGGCTTGCTTACAGTTTCAGGGGGTCAATGCATATCATCATGGTGGGAAGCAAACAAGCATGGCACTGGAGCAGTAGCTGAGAACTTTACATCTTGATCCATATGCAACAGGCAGATAGCAAGACACTGAGCCTAGCAGGGGCTTTTGAAACCTCAAAGCCACTCAAAGTTCACCCCCAGTGACACACCTCTTCCAACAATGTCACATCTCCTAATCTTTCCCACGCAGTTAACTAAGCTGGCAAATATATGAAGCTATAGGGTTCATTCTCATTCAAACCACCACGACACCCATATACATTTTTTAAAAGATTTGGGGTTTTTAATTTTTTATATGTATGGGTGTTTGCCTGCATGTATGTCTGTACACCACATGTATGCAGTGCCCATGGAGGGCAGAAAAGGGCACAGGATCCCCTTGGAACTGGAGTTACAGGTGGTTGTAAGCCTCCAAGTAGTTGCTGGGAATCAAACCCAGATCCTCTGGAAGAGCAGCCCGTGCTCTTAACCACAGAGCCATCTCTCCAACCTCAACACACGTAATTCTTGTAGTTGATCATCCAGCCAGAGGTTGAATGAGACAAAAGAAGATAACGCTCACTAATTTAAAACAGCCAGTGTCAATACTTTTTGACGTAAGTGAAATCATAATCGAGACCTAAAAGCCCTTAGTTGAATTATGCAGTGGGCTATCCTGGGAATAAGAAAATGGGCTAAATGATAAATACTGTGCGAACAGACCTCACCTTGGAGTTTTGTGTGTTATCCCCTCTCCCCAAACCTATCATCCTACCTGAACAGGAATTATTTGGGCCACTTGGCAGAAGACAGACTAAATGGTACTCCTTCAAAAGGAAATTACAATGCAAGACTGTTAACTGGGAACCTGTAACCCTTTTAATTTCACTATTCCCAGCACAGAATCAGGGACCATGTTACACTTCAAAAAGGTTTCTGTCACCCACAAAGCCATGTTTTACCAGGTCTTCCAGTTCTTCTATGAGGAAATAAATAGCATCCTACCCACCAAATCCCTGCTGTAACCAGAAGTGTGTTTCTGAACCTGGCACAAAACAGTTCAGACTCTTAAGGTCTCTTCTTGCTATGTATGTAGAGGAACTATTAGAGGAGCTCAATGGCCTTGGGAAGCTAGAGAGTTTGATCATCTCAAACTCTATGATAAAAAATGGGATGCTCCCAGTCCGACTACCAGAATTTGGCTTCTTAAAACCTCAGTGATAGGGGAAAACTACTTTTCCCCAGGGGAAAAGTATTTCTGTGGGAAGCCTCGCATGTCTGAACCAAAGGCTCTATAATAAAACTGCCCAGAAAACTCCGTAGTGGGGATCCCCAAACCATTCAGAACCAGTCTCCCACCTTCTGTGTGACTTATCTTACCTCTGGCAGGCACAGGGCACTGTGGTGCTAACATCAAAAGGTAAGGCCCAGGTACACTCTATTGGCTATGTGGGAGAACAGCTTATGCTATACTTCCTCCAAACTGGTCCAGATCTTAAGATCTACCCAGCCCTCCTCCTTCCTACTCCCACTTGCCAGAGGAGAGTGCTTGGACATACAGATATATGAGGACTGGGAGAGCCAAAGACTGAGCAATCTTATAGATTGTTGACTGTAAAGCTAACAAATGGCCCCATGAGCATATAATCCATTATTATGATTCAGCTACCTGGGCAGAGAATGGATCCTGGGGTTATCATATCTCCATCTATCTATATGTTAAGCCACATCATCAGATTATAAGCTGCTGCTGCTGCTGCTGCTGCTGCTGCTGCTGCTGCTGCTGCTGCTGAAATTATAACTACTGAAACTGCAAAGGCCCCTAATATCTTAGCCAAACCACAAACCAAAATGCACAATGCTATTTACTAAAACCATTTAGCTTTAGACTACTTACTTGTTTCTAAAGGGGGAGCTTGTGAATAGTCCAACCTGAGCAACTGTTGTATACAAATAGATGATGAAGGAAAAGTCATAGAAGAAGCCAGCAATCAGATGAAGATTGCTCGTGTTTGGATCCAGACATGAAGTGGCTAGAACCGAGATAAATGATCTGGGGATGATTTTCCTCTTTGGAGGGGATTTAAGAGTATCATTTTGATTCCAGGAGCGTGTTTTATTTTAGTTTTCACAGTTACCCCAGTCATAAGATTTATCTCCAGCCTCATAGAAGCCATGGAAATATAGACCCCTAAACCAAGGTAATATTCTTTTACCCTGAGGAGGGCTTGAGCACCAATGTAGAAGAAGGGGCCCTAAAGAGCAAGAAGAATGAAAAATAGGAAATAACCATGAGGTCTGGTCGATGCCCATATGTACATGCAGCTGACCAGTACTCTCATGTGTACATGTGAACTGGCTGTACAACCGAGGACATGGCCTCTCCATGTGTGGCTAAAGGAAAGTTGGGTTTTGTTTTTTTGGTTTTGGGTATTTTTTCTGTAGTTATGAGGAATAGTAGAACCAGAGGCATCTGGAAGAGTACAGAGCAGAGAGAGAAAGTAGTCGATTAAACATGGCCAGTAGACTGGACCAGGCCAGAGTGGGGGTTGGGGGCAGTAAGGAAGAGAAAGAGTGTGGGTAAAGGAGACCAAGAAATAGAGACAAGAGAAGGGGGACCAAGAAAGGAAGACAAAAGAGAGGACCAAGAAAGTGCATGGCTGAAATAGCTGGGTTATACAGGAATGAGAAGCTGGGGGAGGGAAGCCCAGGAGCTGGGGAAGCTTAGGGCAGGGGCCAGGTGAGAGAAGCTGAGAAGAGCCACAGGTAGTTTCAAAACTGAGGAAGCCTGGAGGCTATCGTGAGCTCTGGTATGCAAACAGGTGCCACAATTGCTATCTTTCACACAGTGATAAGGAAATGGCTCCTTTGAGAGAGGGTAACAGACACCAGAATTTGGAGGAGTGGAATTTCCTTTAGACCTCACACTGACCATGTAGCCCCCGAAGCTTCTTTCCTTACCCCTCCCTTCTCATTCTATTAGTCATTGCCTACAGTAGCTTAAAAGCATTCAACCAGAGTGCATGTAACCATCTATAAAAGACAGACACCAATGATGTATTAATGCCTCAACCTTGTGCCATTTGGGGCTCTCTAGCTTTCAGATATCAATCCTCTAAATATATTGTTTCCTGGTAAAACGAAGCCATTGAATCCTGTTTCTTGAGCTGGAAAGCCTGCTACAAAGTTAATGAATGTACTGTACAACACTACTAAGTTCAGAAGCCAGCTTGGGGTGGACTCTCTCCCCTTGAATCACATTACAGCAGCTTTTGTTTGCTTTCAAAAAGCAGAAAACTACTTAGGGTCTCTTTCACAAGTTGGAAGCTTAGTTTTAGGAGGTCTTACCCTGAGGGTCCTTCCTATTGGAGGAGAGGAGAGTAGGAGGCCTCACCTTGACTCTGCTAATCTTCACAACTACAGCCTCAACAAGCCTTGCTTGTAACATCAAGCTCCCTAGAGTTCTTCTTTTCTCCAAACTGAACACTTTGTTTTTCTTCCTGCCCCACTTGTTTTTCATTGCAGAGCTACAAACGCATTGTTACTACTAACCGTGCCACAGATTCACTATAATGCTATCTGGAACTTTCCTTTCATTAGTCCATTACTTTTCAATTTGGCCTCAGGCAAATTATTAGGATGAGCAGATGGCAGCCAGATTCTTTGCCAAAATATCACAAGAATGTCCTCTACCCCAGTTGCTCCCATTTTCCCCCTCTGAAGCCTCTTGATCCAACCCTCCGTGGTTTGCAATGCTCCCAGCACTACTGTCTTCCAGGCTCCCACTAGGATAGTCCCCTAGGCTCTGTTTACAGTTTTCAACTATGTTTCAAGTCTAAAATTCCAAAGTCTTGCACATTCCTCAAAACAAAAACAAAAACAAAACATTGTCAAGTTCTTCACAGCAGTAGCCCACACTCCAGTACCAATTCCTGTATTACTTACCTGTCTGTTACTATGATAAAATGCATGACCAAAAGCATCTTATAGAAGAAAGAATTTAGGGGCTGGAGAGATGACTCAGAGGTTAAGAGCACTGCTTGTTTTTCCAAAGGTCATGAGTTCAATTCCTGGCCACCACACGGTGGCTCACAACCATCTGTAATGAGATCTGGTGCCCTCTTCTGGCTTGCAGGGATACATGCAGGCAGAACACTATTTTTTTAAAGAAATAAATCTTTTTTAAAAAATCACTCCCTTAGACCCTTAGACCTTTATAACTTACAGTTGCACTCCTTAAATCACTTTCTGGCACCCTAACAACTTACTGAAGCTTTTACATCCTCAGACCTCTACAACTTGCATTTATATACCTTAAATTACTTTCTTAGACCCCCCCACAGCTTACATAAACTTCAAATCTTTTCTTTTTCCTTACAATCATTTACCATGAGACACAGGTGGTTGATGACTGAGAGCAGTCATGGCAAAGCAAGCTCATTCAAATAAAGAATAGTAAAAGGTTACACTGGAATCTGTGTTATGAGTTTATCTCTTTATAGGTGAAGTCTACCAGCAAGCTAAACTGTCTGTGAGTCTGATTTTTACATATGAAATGGACTGACCAGGCGGCTGCAGCCTTTGGGAGGAAGGAGGGGCTGTGATTGATACTGTGAAATTGATACAACTACAGTTGGCCATCAATCACCATTGGAGAACTGAGAAGGATAAATTAGAGCAGTAATTATTATCCAAAGGGCCTTTGTGTCAATTAAAATGACAGACTTACCTGCTATCTGGACATTTACCCTAGGCTCCCCCCCCTCATGGTGATCACAAAGGGCAGAGGGCATTGGTTTTCAGCTGTCACATAGTACAGCATTAAGCCCTCAGCTGCCACAGAGGGCAGCCTTGGTCTTTGGCTGCCAGAAGAAGACGATCCCAGAGACTTTCCTGTAGATAAGGAACTTGAGAAAACTGACCTACCTCAGTGAAGCAGAATAGGGCAGTCAACCAGTCTCCATAGTTTGAGCAGGCCCCCAGCATCAGGCAAGGCATGGGGCATTTTTTCCCCAGTTGTTAACATTACCACAATCCAGGTGACATCGTCTGTGCCCCCATCATCTTCTCTGGAGACCTTGCGGTAGCCTCTAGGAATTGATATTTCTGTCTGCCATGGGGAGATTTTTCATTAAACATTTTAAATGTCATATTCAGCAGATCTCTGAGAGGTTTTGAGAACTGTGATCTATTAAACATACTCATTTTAAGAAAACTACTTGGTTTTAGTTACTTGTTTCAGGATTAACCTTGAAAACATATACAGAAGGCTAAATAAAGCTTGTCCCTGTAAATGAACTACATTTCTACTTAGCATGACTACAAACATATATACATACATTAAAGAACTTGATCATTTATAAGGTGATTGCCCGTTAACTTGAATGTATTATCTTTAGCATTTTACAACAAATTAGTATATTTTATAAGATTAGGATTTTACATATTTACTCCTGTTAAATTTTAGCCTTAAATTTTTGAATTGTAGATTTAATTGAAGATACTTTAGCATCAAAGTAAAACTTTAAACCATAAATACAGTTGCAATGACGAAGAGGCTAGACGTGTATCTTCAAGTCAGTGTCTGCTACCTGAATAGACTAGGAATTTATAAGCCTTATTTACCAAATATACCTTAGTCATCAAAAATGTTGCTTATTTAAAATGTTTTACAAGTCTGATGTTGAACAGTTAGCAAATACATAAGTTGTTAGACATTCATCTCTAAGCCAATTTCTGTTAACCTGAGTATACCTTTATAACCTGAGGAATTTATAAATTTTGGCATCCATATAAAGGCATTGAAAGATCCTAGCTTTCTTTATCAGGACTTGGGACCTAGGCCCCACCCCACCCCCCATAGCAGGTCCTTGCAGAAGACACCATGATTTTATCAATGCCAGGTCTAGCTGCTTGGTAAGTTTTGTCTGTTGGGATTGAGATGGTCTGGGATTCCTAAGCTTGTAGAGTACACTAGCCTGTTGCCTGTGAGGTTGGGGAGCAGGATTGAACACGCAGCTTATGATCACACAGCTACATACCTTGAGCTAGGCCTCTCTTTGTGCTGGATTCCAAGATCTCCTCTTCTACGTTGGACTGGGCTCTCAGCCCTTGAATCACATGGCCACTAATCACACTAATAAGTAGTATGGACACATGAAACCCTCCTATAGGCTTCAAGGACTAAGATTTATGGACTCTATTCATCCTTATTCTAAACCTTCAAAGAGAGAAAAACAGGGGCTGGAGAAATGGCTCAAAGGTTAAGAGCACTGGCTGCTCTTGCAGAGGTCCTGAGTTCAATTCCCAGCAACCACATGGTGGCTCACAATCATCTGTAATGAGATCTGGTGCCTTCTTCTGGCCTGCAGGGATACATGCAGACAGAGCACTGTATACATAATAAATAAAATCTTTTTTTTAAAGAGAGAGAAAGAGAAACATTGGTCTATTGTATTGAACACTCAGTGACATAGTAACAAACCCCGGTGGGCACATCTATTCAACATTGAAATTTAAAGCTACAACAGAACACACTAGTTTAGGCTCTAGAAGATTTACAGCACATGTCAACCTTCAGCTTCTTCTTAGTGACCACCTGCCATGAGCAGAGCTCTGGAAATGCCCTGGGGTTTCGTCTCCTTCCACAGTTGATGAAATGTAATGGCTCTCCAGTGTGAACACTCTGCCTGGAGAGAGGACTATGACAACTTTGTACCCTGACAGCTAGCTGACAGCAAGCTTTGTAATAGCCATTACTCCCTATATTTAGGAATAATGTCACTCTTGTTTGAGGGAAATATGATCATGACAAAACCCTGTTGCCCCCACCCTCCATTTTAAGTCACATCACAGAGAACTGTCTTTCATTTAAAAATTCGTTTTGGACTGGAGAGATAGCTCAACAGTTAAGAGCACTGACTGCTCTTCCAGAGGTCCTGAGTTCAAGTCCCAGCACCCACATGGCAGCTCATAACTGTCTAACTACAAGATCTAACACACTCACACAGACATATGTGCAGGCAAAATACCAATGTACATAAAATAAAAAGAAATAATTTTTTTAAAAAAATATTTTCAGCAGAAAGTAAGTATTCTACAGGGGGCAGGAACTGTTCTTAAAGCAAATCATTTCCTTGAAGGAAATCTCAAGGATATTTATGCTTTAAACTAAGCCTCTTGGGACTGGAGCTATTACCCAGTGATGAAGAGCAGGATTTGATTCCTAGCACCCCCATAATGGTTCACAGCCATCTGTAACTCCAGTTCCAGGGGATCTAGTACCCTCTTCTGGCTTCTACCAGCACCAAGGACATGAACGTTGCACAGACACACATAGGCAAAACACTCACACACATAAAGATAATTAAATTAAATTAAATTAAAAATAAACTAGCCTCTAAAGAGTACAAGTGTGCTTGGAGCAAGGGATATACATTGCAAGTACCCAGATAGTTTCTGGATTGTCATGTGTCTTCACCAGAGAGATGTATGTGGTCTGAATACATCTATGATAGTTTAACCTATGTTTGAGGAACATTGAATCACAACTGGCTCACTTTCACAAAAATGCTCAGAAACTATTCAAGTAGGATGTAGCCGCTCACACCTGCAAACCCAGCATGTGGTAAGGAAAGGCAAGAATACCCCAAGCTTGAGGCTAGCCTGCACTATGTAAGAAGCACATAAAAGACTCTTGCCTTAGAGCAGACTGTTTGAAACCTTCCTAGTGCTGTGACCCTTTAACACAGTTCCTCATGTTGTGCTGACCCCAACCATAAAATTATTTCCGTTACTACTTCATAGCTGTAATTTTGCCACTGTTATTAATTGTAATGTAAATATCTGTTTTCTGATGGTCTTAGGCAATGAAATGAAAGGGTCATTTGACCCCCAGAGGGGTCATGGTCCACTGGTTGAGAACCACTGTTTTAGACCCACAGGGGGGAAAATTCCCTTGATGTCCCAGAAGGCCCTGTGTCCACTCTGTAGTGCAGGTTGCCAGTGTTCCACAAGTGCCAACACAACTGACCACAGTTTGGCTCTGAAACACAGAGTAGAATCCAGATGGGAAAGTAAAGGGTGAGCCTGGATCAGTCCTTGAACCATGTGCCATGGCAAAGAGAATCTGTATAGTACACAAACATGCAGCCTGAGGAAAGTGTTCTCAAGATGCCGAAGTTGTGAAATGGGAGCATGGGATGAGTCAAAGGTTACATTCAGGCTGTCTCTATGATGCAGATTTTTGTAGGAGAAAATGCAAGTATGACCTGGCGACCAGCCTACCTGGCACACCGCAATTCTAAATAAGCACTGCACACCATGCTCCTGGGTATTCCCAGAAGTCAGAACACTGAATTATTCTGAAGTAGCGTGACTAGACAGTAGCTGGCCTGCAGACAAGTCTGCACTCTCTGCATAGTCTCCTTTAATATGCTTTTTCTGCAGAGACCGTGGTGGTGTGAGCTAACCAATCACAGTCGGTAGGCTTCCTCTATATACGTGATTGTTCATGTGCAATAAAGCAGACACTGTTCCCTGAAACTGTCTCCTGAGCGGTTTATCTCTGCACCCTTTACTGACCCATGGGCATTGCTGTCTTGTCAGGGGACACTCGGTAACAACAGCAGAACTTTTGAAGCCACAGGTAGCAAGGGACCATAGATATGTCAGAGGTCATGGCAATGTAGGCAGGTCTTTTCTTGGTGCTGACAGTTCAGAGGACCTCCACTTGCCTTACAAACATTTCCCCCTCCTCATTCTCCATCTGCTGCAGCTGCGGCTTCTCTACACTCAGGTTGGATAAGCGTGGGCTTCTCTTCAGCTCCTGCTACAACCTCCATATGATGGGAGGCTTCACATTTGGAAAGAAGGAAGGGAGAACACATGGCTGAGGACATTTAAGCACAAGGTATACAGGACACTCAGATAAGGAAAGTACACCATCTCAGAGCCATGGGGGCAGTTATAAAACATCTCTTCCATTCATCCTGGTGGCGTTGGGAGCCGAGGTGTGTCATGCAGTATACCTTTTTGTCCAATCAGCTTTACTTGAAAATGTTCATTGCAATGAGTCATTGGTCTGGTTCAAGGCCTCTGATTTCTGGTACACCATCATCACTGGACCCTTACTAAAACTCCTCTGGAATATCCTGTGGCTACCCCAAGTCATGGAGATCCTGCAGAACCAGTCCCTTCACATGCTCCAGTAGGGTCACAGATGGGGTAGATGTTAGGGTGGGCCAACCCAAGGCCCTGAATGTGGGCCTAGGTGGTAGCTGAGCTGGTCACCTTCAGTAGAGGGGTGGAGCCAGCTCTCCTATGGCCATGCCATCAGGGCCAGTACACCCATACCCATGGTGAGGGGTGGGGCCATCTCTCCGGAGTGTGAGGGGAGGGGCAGCTCTACTGTCAGAATTGAAACCAGCCGTCTTGCTGCAATGTCCAGCAAGGGGCAGGGCCAGCTTTCCCAGGGCTAGTAAAGGGCAGAGCCATCTCAGCATGGCCCTCTGATTTCATCACTCATGGTTCCTATGGCTCCCTGAAGTGACACAGGCCACAGACATCAACACAGACCCCAGCTTCAGCAGGACCACAGACCCAGACACGGCCCTCAACAGCAGCTCAGGCCCAGATGTCCCCATGGCCCCGGGTGGCAGCATAGGCCACCCAGATCAGTATGGCCCTGGCAGCAGCATGGCCCTTGGACACCAACATGGTCTCAGGTGGCTGACAAGACTCCAAGAATCCATGCAGCCCTCAGTGGTAACAGGAGCCATGGACATCAACTCAGACCCTGGCTACTGTAGGGCAATGGACCCAGACACGGCTCTTGGCAGCAGCTCGGGCCCAGATGACACCATGGCTCTGGGCGTCAATGCAGGCCACTCAGATCAGTATGGCCCTTGTGGTGGCATAGCCCTCAGACACCTACATGGCCACAGGTAGCAGCCCAGACACTGGGCATCCTTGTGGCCTTCGGTGGCAACATGGGCCAAGGATGTGAACATATACCCTGGATGCGGCAGGACCACAGACCCAGACATGGCCCTTGGCAGCAACCTGGGCCTGGACATCTCCATGACCAGGGTGACAAGCAGGCCACCCACCATCAGCCTGCTCGCTTCTTCCATTCCACCTCTTTCCACAGCACATGAGCCATTCTGCCTCTCTTTTTCTCCCATTTCTCCACCACACATTTGCTCATCATAATGGCACCCACCTGCATGGTGAGCCCATGGATGTCTTTAGCCAGTCCAGGCCTTGAGAACCCAGGCTGGCCTGTGGGTGGCTAGCGCCCACCTGAGCAGAATGGTATTAGGCAGGCCTATGGATGTCTTTCCACCAGCCCAGGCCTTGAGGACCCAGGCTGGCTGAAACAAAATATTTTTTTAAATGAAAAGGAAAGAAAGTCATCAGACAGTGATACAAACAATGGAGCCCATTCATAGGGAAAGGAGTAGCAGAAACAATAAGAGCTGAACAGGGCGGCGAAGGTCTGTAATCACAGATAAGAGCCATGGCTTGTTATCACAGAACTTGATGTATGATGTATGTGATGTAGCTGAATGTATGTGAATCAGAATTTCATGCTCATCCTTGGCTACACAGCAAGGAGGATATCCTGCACTACATGAGGCCTCCATCTCAGTTTTTAAAAGTGGGGCTGTGAGTGGGCTCAGTAGTGAAAATGGTTGCTAAGCAAGCATGAAGATCTAATTTTAACCCCCAACATAGATGTAAAAGCCGCCAAGCACAGCGGCAAACATTTAAACCTGGGTTCTGAGACAGAGAAAGGCCAGCCAGTCTAGCTATAACTATGGGATCCAGGTTTAGAGACAGATTCTGTTTCAAAAATAAGGTTGAGTGTGCTGTTGTGAGGACCAGCCTTCAGCAGCTCAGGAATAGAGTGGGAAGCCACAGAGTTGGTGAACTGAATCACTCAATTTGACTTTTCTATCTGAGGAAGCAAAACTTAATTCTCTGGGGCTGGAGAGGGAGCTAAACTTAACTATCTGTAGCCAGTGAAAAAAAAGGAAAACACACACATACATACACACACACACACACACACACCTCCAGAATCTTTCTATCATCTCTCTGTCATCTCTTTCTTTTCTTACCTCTATCCAGATGTATCTCTTGATGTCTTCCTTACAACTAACTTTATTTTTTCCCTTATAGCTTACATACACCAGCAAAATCTTTTAAGCAGTATAAAATTACAATGTGGTTACATTTTATTTTTCAAGTGAATGATTACAATGAATACAAGTAAAAAAAAATTGTGATTCTCATTTCCCTTACATAATTAAACATTTTATGTATTACAGGTGAAAAACAAATATCTCCAAGGATCCACATACATTCATGTCCAAGCAATTTGTTATAGATTAACAAAGTGTAAGCAAGCAAGGTATTTTTCTCAGCCAGTTCCTTTGCTGGCAGGCTGCATTTTGTGGTTACAAAGAAAGGACAGATGCCCATATCTCAGCACAAAAATACAAACATGAACATCTGAGACAATATGCCTCCTCCGGAAAACAGTACCATATTGCAGTGGGTCCTGAGAAAAGCAATTCGGCTGAAGCATGAGACAAGGACTTCAAAATAGCAATTATAAATATGTTCAAGGACATTAAAGAGAATATGAATAACTACCTTAATGAAAACACAAACAGTTGAAAGAAATAATGAAAATATTTAAAGACACAAAAGTTGAATTTAATAAAGAAATAGAATCACTACAGAAAATTCAATCTGAAATAAAACTGAAATGAAAAACTTAGAATGTCAAACAAAAACCTCAGAATTAAACCTCACCACCAGATTACAAGACATGGAAGAGAGAATTTCAGGTCTTGATGACAAGGTGGAAGAAATGGATCGAATAGGCAATGGAAATATTAAATCTAAAAAAAAATCCAGGCACAAACATCAAGGAAATCTGAGACACTATGAAGAGATCAAACCTATCAATAATAGTTATAAAGGAAGGAGAAGAAATCTGTGTCAAAGGCACAGAAAATGTTTTAAACAAAATCATAGAATAAAATTTCCCCAATCTAAAAAACAAGATAGGTCTATCAAGGTACAAGTATGCAGAACACTAAATAGACTGAACCAAAAAGGAATTCCCTACGACACATAATCAAAATACTAGATGTACCAAACAAAGAAAGAATACTAAAAGCTTCAAGTAAAAAGAAAAAAAAAAAAAAACAAGAGGGGTTGGGGATTTAGCTCAGTGGTAGAGTGCTTGCCTAGCAAGCGCAAGGCCCTGGGTTCAGTCCTCAGCTCTGAAAAAAAAAAAAAAAAAAGACCAAGATGCATATAAAAGCAGGCCCATTAGAACAACATCTGACATTTCAATGGAAACTCTGAAAACAGGTCTGGAAAGACATGCTACAAGCTCTGAGAACTATAAATGCCAGCCCAGACTACTCAGCAAAACTATTGATCACAATCAATGGACAAAGAAAGATACTCCACACACAAAAAAAATCTAAACAACTTATACCTACCAATCCATCTCTACAGAAGACACTAGAATGAAAACTTCAATCTGAAGACATTAATCATACCCAGGACAACACAAGAAACAAACGATACAAGGAAAGTAAATCAAACGAGGGGGGACCCACACCACCACAACAAAATAACAGGAATCAATAAACACTGCTCATTTATAACTCCCAGTGTTAATGGTCTCAATTCCCCCAACAAAGAGACACAGACTAACACACTGGATTAGAAAACAGTATCCATTTTTCTGCTGCATACAAGAAACACCTCACATGTCCTGGGGTAGCTGGCTGTTTCACTTCGCTGTCCAGGCTCTGTGGAACCATCTGGCACTGATTGAACCTGGCAAGATGTTGTTCAGATGGATCCTAGTCGACTCCCTGGAGCTCACAAGACATTGTAATGAGGTCACCAGCCAAGATGGAGGAGAGCCACATGGTTGCTGTTAATAGTTACATGCACATACACACAGAATTAAACAGGAGTTGAGTAAATAGAAAGGGAGAACCATGAGTGCTGAGCAAGATGAAGCTGGCTTCTCCATCTCCGATTCCCACGTTGCAACAAACAGAACATTTCGAGAGAAAGATCAAACTGACACAAGCAGGTCTTAGAGCAGAAAGGAAGAAAGGAAGGAAGGAAGGAAGGAAGGAAGGAAGGAAGGAAGGAAGGAAGGAAGGAAGGAAGGAAGAAAGAAAGGACAATTCTTTCGCAGTTCCCTGACTGCCTGGTCCAAGGAGTACTGAGTCCAGTCTCACATTCAGGGGAATGGTCAGAGGTGGGTAGCCCTACCAGAGACCCAATTGTTGGTATTGAATGGCAAAGCTGTGTGTGAATCAGAAACCAGATTTGTTACAGGTAGTAGAGAGAAATCTCCTGTGAGTGGAGCAGGCGTGTAAGGTCCCAGCGTGAAGTGGGTATCCTTGACAGGCCCTGTCAAGGTATGCCATTAAATGAACATGCCACAGGCAACAAAGTTAGTACAAGAGGTTTGAAGAAGGGGGAGAGCAAAAGAGTAAAAGGCTGTGTCGGAGTAGGAACTTGATAAGAGAAAGCTTGAAAGTAGGGTACCTCCTTCCATCTGTCGGATTGTTGGCAGAAGTTGCAAAGGCCCTATGAAATACCGGGTTATGGGGTGCCTGTAAGTGGCCACTTGAATTGATATCTAAGGGGTATTGGGGCAAAGGCGGATAAATTAAGCCCTTAAGTCAGGTGTAGATATGGAAGCAGGTGCATTTTCCATGAGTGACATAGAAGATCCAAGGGCTGGAATCTCTAGTGTCCCGGAAATCCAGCGAGGACCAACAAAGAGGCACAGGCTGCTCAGTGGACATCCAAAACAGCAGGGGTCGATGAGCTAAGAACCCCAGTGAGACACAGTTGCCTGATACCAGGACTTCTAGAAAAGCCAGAAGGCGAGGACTGTGCTTGAGAAATGGAGCCTCATTCGTGGGAAATGGCCAGAAGTGAAAAGAGGGAAGGGTGGACTTACCAATCATCAGTGTTGGATGGAGAGTCCTAGCAATCTGTTAGGTAAGAAAGTAGGGCTGTTGCCCGCAGACCAGCCTCCAGGGTCCTGGCACATCTCAGACTTCCAGGACAACCTACCAGAGTCACAGCACCAAATGTTGTATTTTAAAAGCAGTGGGAGAAAGGAGTCACATCATACAACAGGGCCCATGTGGGAGGTTTATTGAGGGGAGGGTAGTGAAGGGGTAGAGAAGGGGGCAGAGAACAGTCCATGGGGATGAGAGCAAAGGAAGAAAAAGAGAAAGAGCCTTCTTTTTATAAGGGAACGTAGCAAATGCACACAGGGGTTGCGCTTATTGACTGCAGCTAAAGATGTATCATGTCAGGACCCCAAGGGCAGGCCAGTACAGATGCCTGAATGCTAACAGGTATCCCATGACCCTGGTATGTCTGCTTACTACAGTTGGAACACAGCCCCTCATTCAATCACATCTTTCCCAGCTTTCTGTCTTTCACTGTCTAAGATTGGCTGTCCTGAAACTTGCTCTGTAAACCAGGCTGGCCTCAAACTCACCAGCCTCTGCCTTTCCAGTGCTGGGATTAAAGATGTAAAGGTGTGCACCACCATACCCAACTCTAAGCTTTTCTTTAGTTTCTTTCAAGAAGTTGGAAACTTAGCTGGGTGGGATCTAGCCCTGAGGTCACCATTCCCTTTACTCCATTTCTTAGTCCGCTTATCTCCTTGAACACAGGCTTTAGCTCCATTCTACTTCCTGTTGCTCTCCTTCTCCTCAAAATTTATTTTTTGTGATTTACTTTTTATAAATTACCCTGGCAATTTACTACTTTTTTATTACAAACTACAAGAGGAAAAAAATTAATTATCTACATTACCCAGCTGCAAACTATACACTACAACAACTACCTGCCTATAAGATATGCTGGTGTCAGTAAGAGAGCTGGCCCTGAGGTCATACGAATGGGAAAGCTGCCCTTGCCCCTCACCAGCTGCAGCACTCAGGAGAGCAGGCCCTGCACCTCGACTGGGCAGCACAATAGAGCCAACGCTGTTTTCATAGGTGCAGGTGAGGCTGCCCCGAAGTTGTGAGTGTAGGAAAGCTATCCCCACTACTTGTCTGCCATGCAGTGGCATGGGCGGGGTGAGATATGCCATCCTTACCCCTTGCCCCTCACTGCCTGCCTCAGACAAGGGAGCTGACCTTCCCCCTTACCAGCTACAGCACTCAGGAAAGCGGGCCCTGCTCCTCGCCTGGGCAGCACAGTAGAGCTGACCCTGCTGACAGGGGTGGGGGTGGGGCAAACTGGCCCCGAGAATGTGAGCATAGGAGATTTGGCTCAACTCCTCATCTGCCATATGGTAGCACAGGCAGGCAGAGATGCCCCCCAGCCTCACACTACCTGTGACAGGCAGGAAAGCTGGTCCTGAGGTCATACAAATGGGAGAGCTGTCCGTGCCCCTCACTAGCTGCTGCACTCAGGAAGAGTGGCTCCAATACCTTGCCTGGGCAAAACAGTAGAGCTGGCCCTAGTCGTGTAGGTGTGGGAGAGCCAACCCTGAGAGTGTGAAAGCAGGAGAACTGGCTCTGCCTCTTGCTCATCAGGGATGAACTAGCCAGAGCAATGCTGGAAAGCTCACTCTGGTGGTGAAGATAGGGGAGAGCTGGTGGGCTGACCAACCCTGCAACTACCCAGGCCCAGAGCCAGGGTTATGAGTTGGTCCACCCCAACATCCACCCCATCTGTGATTTTTCCAGAGCACGTGAAGGAGCCGGTCCTGCAGACCCAAAGCTGCAGGGTCTCCATGACACAGGGAAACAGCAGGATATCCAAGAGGAGTCCCGGTGAGGGCCCAGCATCGATAGTGTAACCAAAACCGGAGGCCCCAAACCAGATCAATGACTCTTTACAATGAACACTTGCAAGTAAAGATATATGGACAAAAAAGTTCACTGCATGACTCACTGTGTCACACTACAGCTTCTATGGTGAGAATTTTCTTTTTTCTCTTAAATTTCATTTCATTTCATTTGGGAGCGGGAAGGTTGCAAGGGCAGAAGGCAGATACACAGGGAGATGAATGGGATCAAGATGCCTGAAGGGAAAGGCACAAAGAATAAATTAAAAAGTTTAAAAAATATGTACTGGTGCAATGGTAGCACAAATGTTATGGGAATAACCAACCACATTTTTTAATGAATTTAAGGGCCATTGCATGAGATGGAATACCACCTGACACTGCTAAAGTGGCCAAGAATCTTGGTCTAGAAAGGCTATGAACCTATGGGACAGCCTAAGACATTCTACTAAAATAACATAGCAATAAAATGACTCCTAATGACTTTCTGCTATACCCTTCCATCAGTGTATCAGTCAACCTACATCACAGAAGCTTCTTCTTCCAGTAGATATAACTTAACACAGAGACCCACAACTGGTCAAGGTGCAGAGAGTAAGAGGCATTCAAGCACTCCATCCTAAATGGGATGTCTTTATCAAGCCTTCTCTTCAGGGCTCAGAGATCTATGTGGAAGAAGAGACAGACTGTAAGTGTCCGAGGTGACAACAGGTCTGAAGCACATATGAAACTACGGAGACTGTGAGAGCATGCACAAGACTTGCACAAGCCAGATGGGGTCCTAGCACTGAGAAGGGAAAGTAGACATGGAGTCTCACCCCTACCCAAGAAGCTATTTGTAATTGATATTCACTGGCAAAGGGAAAATCAGTTTTCTCTAATGAAATGTCACTGATTTTATCAACCACACTCCAGGGCAGGCACCATGCCCAGGAGTAGTTGACCAACACAAAAGGAACTCCATGGTTTGTTTTTATTTGCTTAGTTGGTTCGGTTTGGGGGAGTGTGTCTCTTTGTGCGTGCGTGCGTGTGTGTGTGTGTGTGTGTGTGTGTGTGTGTCTGTCTGTCTGTCTGTGTGTGTGTCTGTGTGTGTGTCTGTGTGTCTGTGTCTGTGTGTACTTTTTGTTTTGTTTTGTTGTTTTTTGTCTTATTGGTCCTTTGCTTATTTGTTTTGATTTTTATTTTGGGGGATTTTTTTTAACTTTTTATTGATTCCTTGTGGATTTTACATCATGCATCCCAATCCCACCCATCTCGCCGTCTCCTCACCTCTGTCCTCTGCCTTGTGATCTCCCCCCAAAATTTAAAAGTATAGCCTAAAACCAAGGTAAAACAAAACAAAAACAGAGAAAGAAAATTTTGGTGTAGAAACTGTAGTGTTGCCAAGTAAGTCACACAGTTTACCCCTGAGTCCATACATCTTTACTTGTAAGTGTTCTTTTTTTGTTGTTTTTGGTTTTTTTTTGTTTTTTTGTTTTTCGAGACAGGGTTTCTCTGTGTAGCTTTGTGCCTTTCCTGGAACTCACTCTGTAGCCCAGGCTGGCCTCGAACTCAAAGAGATCTGCCTGCTTCTGCCTCCCGAGTGCAGGGATTAAAGGCGTGTGCCACCACCGCCCGGCTATAAGTGGTCTTTACAGTGGATTGTTGGTCTGACTCGAGGCCTCTGGCTCCTGCTACCCTATTGATACTGGGCCCTCACTAGGACTCCCCCTGGATATCCTGTTGTTGTCCTGTGTCATGGAGATCCTGTAGCTTTGGATCTGTAGGTTCATCCCCTTCACATACTCCAGCAGTTCATAAATGAGATGGCTGTTGGAGTGACCTAACTCATAGCCCTGGTTCCAGGCCTGGGTGGTAGCTGGGTTGGTCAGCCTGCCAGCTTTCCCTCATCATCACCACTTGGGCAAGCTCTCCTGCACTGCATCGGTTAGCTCACCCAATGCTACAGGCAGCAAAGAGCAGGGCCAGTTCTCCTGCTCTCACACCATCAGGTCCGGCTCTCACCCACTCACACCACCAGGGCCAGCTCTACCATTTTGCCCAGGCAAGGCATATGGGCCACTCTCCCAGTTGCTGCAGTTGGTGAGGAACAAGGCTAACTCTTCTGTTATCATGTCCCAATGACAGCTCTCTTGCCTGCTGCAGTTGGCAAGCCATGGAGGGTGGAGGGCATATTTTCCCCACCCATGCCACTACATGGCATATACTCGCACATCCACAAGACCAGCTCACCTGCACCCCTGCCAACAGGGTCAGCTTTAGTGTACTCCGCAGGCGAAGTGCAGGGCCTGCTCTCCTGATCTCATTCCCCCTGGAGCCATAGGTGGCAAGGGGCAATGGGGGAAGAGTATCTCTCCCTCACCCATGCCACCACATGGCTGATAGGGGTGGGGGACAGGTCAGCTCTCTCCTGCTTTCATGCTCTCTGGGCTGGCTTACCTGCACCACCACCAAAAGGGTCAGCTCTCCTGTGCTGCCCAGGTGAGGTGCAGTGCTGATAGAGAGAAGGAACACAGAGTTGGATGGGGAGGGAGGTGGGCAGGTTCTGGTAGGAGTTGAGGGAGGGAGAAAACATGATTAAAATATATTGTATGAAAATTTTTTAAGTAAAAAGATAGCCGTCACACCAAGAAAAAATAAATAAAAATTCTACAGGTACAAAATAGCATCTGGGCTAGTGAGATGGCTCAGCAGATAAAAGACCTTCTTACCAGTCCTGACAACCTGCTTTCCATACATCTTAGACCCACTTGGTGGGAAGAGAGAACTAACACAGGATGTCCACATATGCACCATGGCATGCACAGCCACCCATGAGCAAACAGATGAATGAAAATATATATTATAACAAAAGTATTTATGAGACAAATATGAATAACATAATTGAATAAAAATCACTGAAGGGTGGGCCTAGCATGTGTGAGTAGGCAAAGAAGGTAATCTTGAAGAGGGATCAATTGAGATTATTAAGTCTGAGGAATGGACAAGAAAACTATTGAAAAAATATCAGCACAAGACACCATGAATCATGAGGATACCTGAGTAACTGCCGGAGATTTTTGAAGGGATAGAAAAAGGAGAAGAAAGAACATTTAAAAAATAACATCAAAATGACTAAATCTAGCAAAAACCTTCTCCAGTAGCCATGCCTAAACACCTTAAAGCACAGAGCCAAAAACCACCCAAAAAAAACCCAATCCCAAACCTGAGAAAATTCCTTTGGAGCTGTTGGACGGGGTTGTCCAAAAGACTCCCAAAACATACAGCCTATGTTGCCCTTTGTTACACCCCAAATGTGGAAAGTAAGTCTCTATTGCTGAAGACACCATGCACTTCAGAAACAGGCGCAGAGACCCCTGAGCTGGAACTGACCTGAATACTCCCTCCCTAAGAACTAACTTTCATTGTACCAGAAGGTGCCATGCAAGCTTCAGCGGATGGAGGCAACCCACTATCCTACCCAGCTATGATGCCTAGGAACCACATCAATGGCCAGCATGACACAATAACCCTAAGGATGAAGTGGTGGCATGCATACCTTGTCAGTAACAAATTGTACTTAAGACCCACTCAACAAGAGGAAGTACTAGAAACCTAGACTAGGCTTGTGAAGTCATGGTTATTGGAAAAGAATAACTGCAACCACTACTTTATTAAACCAGCATAATCCCTAACAAAAATCTATAAACATTTGTCCTTATACCCACAGATAAGTATAGTCTTCACTCCTCATCAAGAACACTTCTCTTTTTTACAGATGGACACCACTACAGAAAATCACAACCAATCAAATGAAGAGTTGTGGAGCCCAGTCTCAGTGGACACATCTCCAAAACACTCCTGTACCTAAGATTCCAGGAAAATTGCTGAAGAGGGGGCAGAGAGATTCTAAGAGCCAGAGGATCAGAGAGTTTGTTGTGGGATTATGTCCTAGTAACACCAGAAACTGTACCCATGAAGTTTAACCAATATGCCCATCCGAAGGTGAGCTGAACAAGGATGACACAAACGAGCATGGCAAACTTCACAGGGAAAAGCCCAGGAGGTCTTAACCCTACACACAGAACTACAGGCAACCGAGTAAAGCTAGGGGCAGGAGAGGTGGTCCTCCCCCAGGGGAAAAGCACACCAACTGGTTGTCCGGTGCCAAATGGTCAGTCCTAAAAACATACATACAAGTAACTTATGTGAACTCAACAGATTATATTTGGGAACATATATGTATATGCAAATATATATATGCATACAACAACAATTGATGAAAAAAAGGCCATAAATTTGAAGGAGAGCAAAGAGAAATCTATGGGACCACTTAGACGGAGGCATTAGAGGGGAGAAATGAAATGAAATTAATATCTCAAAAATAAAAAAAAGAGCCAGGTGATGAAGGCTCACGCCTTTAATCCCAGCACTTAGGAGGCAGAGGCAGGTGGATCTCTGTGAGTTTGAGGCAAGCCTGGTCTACAGAGTGAGTTCCAGAACAGTCAGAACTACATAGACCTCATATCAAAAAAACCAAAACAGCAATAACAAAAACAGGTAAGCCATACCACTGATGCATGTATTTGCATTTCTATAGAAATATAATATGTAAAGTTTATATATTTGAACCAGCCATTAATTTAAAAAAGAAAAAAATTAAAATTAAATCAGTCCATTGTTCACTGCTTTACAGAAAAAAATAGAGATTGCAGAAAAGAAATAGTCTTTTTCCCCCCAAAGAGTCTCAAGTGCTGCAAATTGATCTCAAGCACATCTGTAGCCTAGGTTACTCTGAAGTTCTGATCTTAATGCCTCTCCTCCCCAAGTTCACAGATAACAGGCATTACAGGACTGGAAAACACCAGATCAGCCTCATGTAGTTTGGGAGCTCTAACCTATGATATTATTCAGGTGACACAAGGACACTGCCAATAAGCTACATCCCCTGCCCAAAAATTGGTATCTCTATGACTGGCCAGACTAGACAGAAAAATTCTCCTGTTCTCAGCACCTTGCCAACCACAGTTTCAGAATTTAGAGCAAAGACGAGCAAAGGGCAGGAAATATGTATGTGCAGCTTTGGTATATAACAGAACTGGGAGGTAAGTCTTTTTCTAGGAGAATTCTTTGGGAGGGGGAGGTTTTAGGGTTTGTTTTTGTTTTTCTTTTGTTTTTTTCGAGACAAGAGTTTCTTTGTGTAACAGCCCTGGCTGTCCTGGTGCTCACTCTGTAGACCACGCCTACCTCTGCCTTCCGAGTGCTGGGATTAAAGGCCTGTGCCACACTGCCTAGCAGGATTCTTACTTCAGCTTCAGTACCAGGACTCTTGAATATTGCCAGCTCAGACATGGAACTGATGGAGATACACTAGTGTTTTAGGGCCCTTTCTAGTCTCAAAGTGACCAGAACATGTTGGAAATAGTTGGCTCCTTGGAACCAGTCTGACCACATGCCAGCGAAGGGGCTGCTTGACTGACAGTTCTAGGATAGAGACCAGGATGTAAAGGCCTGCTCTTGACACTTTGACCATTCAGAGAAGACACTAGAAGTGTGGTGGTGGTGGTGGGGGGGTAACAAGAGAAAGGTGAGGAACCTCAGCACAGGTATGACAATTCTCACAGCTTTTGCCAGCACTCATGAAGGCTGAACAGTACTACTAAACTCCTCCCCAGTAGCCCTGGTGAAGATGAGCCCTCTGATCTGTCTGCTGAGCGGCCAGCAGGCCCTGCAACCCTGCCCAGCTCCTGGAAGGGCAGAGCATGGAAGCATGACAGGCTCTAACTTCATTTTCTGTGAAAGCCCAGAGAAGAACCTCCCAGATAAACACATTAGCTTGATAACCCTTCTTTGCCAAGTACCAAGGACCCAATGTGGAGTACTAGACCAAGAGATATGGTCCTCATATTTCTACAAGGCCTCAAGAACTATTGCTTTTTTTTTTTTTCTTACTCGCTGCAAATCGGTTCCCGTAGTTGACCCCCACCTGTTCCCTAGGAAGAAAATTCACCAAGGCCAGGGGACTCAGACGCAACTTGGAAGGCCCCTTCTACAGCCTGCTTGTCCGGGAGCCATGGCTTCCCACAAACGGCCTGCTCATTGCAGCTCCAAACTGCCACCAGTCCGCACCTCAGGGGCTCAGCCCACAGCACCCGGAGTCAACCGGAAGCAAAGATAGCACGCCCATGACTGGATACGTGTTAACGAGCTGTACCAGGGTGCAGGACCGGAAGACAGCCCCTGCTGGCTGAGGTGATCTGCTTTAAGAACGGTAGGGGGCTCCACCTCAGAATCTTCAGCGGCGCTAAGGACGACGAGCCGCAAGCGGCTTCGACAGTGTTCACATGGAGCGTCACCTGCTTCACGTGGGACCTGACGAGGACGAGGAAAACTGGAGTGGTCAGTGTGTGCTAGGAATGGTGGGTTGGTGATGTCCGTGAGGGGACTGGTGTCCCTCAGAGGTGACCGGACGGCACTGCTCACTGCCGGCTTCGCCTTCCCTGGCGCCATAGCGACTTCGCACCACCCCGGGCCCTGTCTCCCAATCTTTCTGTTTCCCCACTTCTAGGTGCGAAGGCACCCATGGTCTTGCCGGCTGGAGAGGGGAGAAATGAGGAAGCGAGTGAACAGGGCCAGCCTGGGCGGGAAGCCGCAGCAGCGGAAGGGGAAGGAGCCGGAGAATTAAGTGGAGAAGGTCCCTCGGCTGCTGATGCTGCAGGCCTCGAGGATGGCGGGAACCAAGAGGGCGCCAGTGGCGGTGACGAGGAGAATGAGCAGCGACCTCAGGAGCCGGTCCACGAGGGCGTGGGAGACGAGGGTGTGCCGCCGCCGCCCCCGCCGCCGCCTGTGCCAGCGCCAGCGCCAGCGCCAGCGCCAAGGTGCAAACGCGCCTCAAGCAACAGGTTCGCCCACTGGCAGCGGCACGAGCTGGAGAGTGTTTTCCAGCATACTCACTACATCACTGCAGACATGAGGTGAGCAGATAGCCTGGCTTGGTGTCCTGTTTGCCGGGAGCATGTGGTCCAGGGTTGTTGCTGTTTTTTTCCCCTGGTGCCCCTCTTACCCTCTATTTAAAATTATTTTATTTTTATTCATTTATTTTATTGTGTGTTTGCCATGTCATATGTACTGAGGTGCTAGGACAACGAGGGGAATCAGTCCTCTCTTCACCATGTGGCTCCCAGAGTCAAACTCAGGCCACTAGGTTAACCAGCAAGTACCTTTTCCTGCTAAACTATCTCCTCAGCCTCTCTCTTGCCCCCTTGAACAAAAGCCACCTACAACATCCAGGCTGCCAGACCCCATTCTCTGGCACTAGGGTTCCGGGATGAGGGATGAGAGCTAGTCAAACTGGGAATGAAGGTATTTTCATATATTTAATTGTATAAAATTGGGTAGTGTCTGTTGATGGAAGGCCTTTGTTAAAATTTTCATACCTTTGGGGCTGGCAAGATGTCTCAGTGGTTAAGAGCACTTTCTGCTCTTAAAGAGGACCAAGTTTGTTTCCCAGTACCCACATGGCAGCTCACAACCATCTGTAACTCCACTTCCATCTTCTGACCATCTCCTTGGGCACCAGGCAAGAATGTGATACACATACATACATGCAGGCAAAATGTTCACACACATGAAATAAATGATTTTAAATTTTTTTGATACATCTGTGCCTCATATATTTCTTAAGTTGCATAAATATAGCTATTGGCACAGTTCTCCCAATTACTGCCTTTTGGCCTCCCATTAAAATTTCTACTCCCTCCAAAAAATATATTCTCCATAAAAACAAGATTCAATATTGAACACGGTGGCTTCTGTCTATAATTGTAGCACTGGATGGGCCAATCAGACAACAGGAGTGAGTTCCAGGTAGCCTGGACTACAGAGTGGTAGTGTCTCAAAACAGAAAAAAAAATCTTCTGTAATCTCAGTAATTGGGAGGCAGAGACAGATAAAAAGTGCAAAGAAGTCCAAAATTGTCCTCAGTTACATAATGAGTTCCAAGCCAGCCCAGTCTCTGTGAGTCCGTTTATGCAAGAATCTTGGAATATTCTACCTTGCCAGTGTTGTTTTTCTCCTGAATTTCCTGGTACAGGAACTCACTTTGTAACTCAAGCTGAACTGGATCATACAAGGAGCTTCATTCCCCAACTTCCTTCACTGGGAAAATTCAGAACTGGGCAGCCAGTATCATGAAAAAAAAAAAGCATTCACTTTGTGTCTGTTATGCTTTTAATATTTCATTTTCTGGGGTGGATGAGATAGCTCCGTGGGCAAAGGTACTTGCCACCAAGTCTGAGAACCTGAATTCATCAGTACACACACAATAAGAGAGAACTAACTTCTATTAGTTGTCCTCTGACCAACCTGCACAGGTGCACCCTGGCACAGACACATCAAATAAATAAAATAAATGTACCGTATCACTTCTTTGAAGGTTTGACACCCTCCTATATTAAACGGACATTAGAAATCCTTGGGTGCTTGTGGTGATATTGTGTTCCCCAAAATATTGTGCACCCTAATAAACTTATCTGGGGTCATAGAACAGAACAGCCACTAGATATAGAGGCCAGAAAATGGTGGCACACATGCCTTTAATCTTAGCATTCCAGAGGCAGAGATCCGCCTGGATCTCTGTGAGTTCAAGGCCACACTGGAAACAGCCAGGAGTGGTTACAAGAGCCTTTAATCCCAGGAAGTGATGGCAGGAAGCAGAAAGGTATTTAAGGCGTGAGGACCAGGAACTAGAGCTGGTTAAGCTTTTAGGCTTTTAGCATCAGTTCTGCTGAGATCCATTCAGATGAGGACTCAGAGGCTTCCAGTCTGAGGAAACAGGATCAGCTGAGGAATTGGCAAGGTGAGGTGGCTGTCTGTGGCTTGTTCTGTTTCTCTGATCTTCTAGCATTCACCCCAATACCTAGCTCCAGGTTTGTTTTTATTAATAAGACTCTAAGATTCATGCTACAGGGGCTTCCCATTAATCTATCTTCTTTTGTTTGAGTTTATCCTTCTGTCCTGACAAAGAGCTCCACATGAGGTTTCCTGTGTGAATTTGTTTTAGTAGCTCCTGCTTTTTTTTAATAGACAGTTTCCTTCACTACCACACCCAGTTTTAGGAGTACCCCTCCTTTTTTTAGGTTTTTTGCTGTCTATATTAGTGTTTTTCAAGTTGCTTATCAGGGACATGCTTGGCTTTTCATGCCTGTCCATGATGGGTTGGTAAAATAAAATTACTGGTAGAATTTGTTAAACTCAAAATCTCCAAGGTGAATGTCACAAAAAGGGGGAGGATGGGACAAACATTTAAAAAGAAAGATAAAATGTCCTATCCATATTTTATTCTAGCCATGATGTCAAATACTGAACATCTGTCATTTTTCCCCTCAGGAAACAACTGGCAGCATCCATGGGTGTGAGTGAAGCCAAAGTGCAGGTGAGTGAACGGAAGTCTGACGGAATGCCGTGCTAGGACTTCCTTCAGGTCTAGGACAGCTTTGTTCTGTCCATGAAGTTGCTGCCTTGTTGTTGACTTCACACTCTTACAAAAAAAATTACCTTTTAAAAAATATTGTTGTTGTTGTGATATTTTATATTTCATGGTTGTTTTGCATGCATTTATGTCTGTGAATCATGTGTGTTGTCTGGTGCCTGAAGAAGCCAGAAGAGGGTGTCAGATCTCCTGGAACTGCAGTTAAAGATGGTTGTGAACCACCATATGGGTGCCAGGAATCAAACCCAGGTCCTCTAGAAGATCAACCAGCACTTTTAACTGCTAAACCATCTCTCCAACCATCAAAACTACCTTTATATTTATTTTTTAACTTATTTATTTATTTATTTATTTATTTATTTATTTATTTATTTATTTATTTTGGTTTTTCCGAGACAGGGTTTCTCTGTGTAGCCCTGGCTGTCCTGGAACTTGCTCTGTAGACCTCAACCACAGAGATTCACCTGCCTCTGCCTTGGGAGTGCTGGGATTAAAGGCATGTGCCAAAACTGCCCAGCCCAAAACTACCGTTTTAAAGACAGATTTTCTTTTTATTTTATTTACATGTATGTATGTGTCTGTGTGTACAACATATTGTGGACATTAGATCATCCGGAGCTGGAATTACAGGCAGTCGTGAGCCTCACAATCTGGATGCTCGGAACCAAGCACAGGACCCTTGCAAGAGCAGCAAGTGTTCTTACCTACTGAAACCTCTCCCTAGCCCTGTCAGTTTGACTTTAGAATTTTGTGATCTTTGTAGAAAAGGTAGAAAGGGGAATAAGATAGCCTTACCATACAGAAATGGCTCATTTCAAGATGGAACACAACTTCCTGAAGGAACAAAAAAGGAGTGAGTACTAAGCTACCTTCACTCCCTAAATACATATATATTATACACCCTTATCCTATGGATAAATTATAAATATGTGCTTGAGTTATAAAAATGCATGCACAGTATATGCACACATAGTTGTACTATATATAGATAAATAAGATATATAAACATGTATATATCTTGTACAACTCCTTTTAAGTATCCTTTAAGTAGAATATCTCTGTGGAAACATATCACTGTGGTTATGACACACAAAGGATTCAAATTAGTGTAACCAGGGGTTCCATGATCCTAAAGTGTTTGAAATACTGCAAAGTTAGCATAGATTCTATCCTTATAGGGGTAATATGGGTGTATGGATAGTGGACAGGCAGAACTCGGTACTGATAATGTTGATGTAAACTTGGTTAAACAGAGACTGATGGGAATGGGAAAGCATAGAGTCCAATTGCCCGGTCCCTCTGCTGTTTTGAAGTGTCTGGTGAGGCCCCACAGATAAGGACACCCAGCTTTGGAATTATCTGAAGCACGCTGGTACATCTGCCTGAAAATCCTGCTGATTTCCTCAATAGTGAATTACTGTGGGGAGGGGGAAGGGCATGCAACGTTTGGACATTTGTCCAGGGACTATTTTGCAGTACTGGGGATACTGTACCATGTTCCACACCCTCAGCCCCTCATAAATTAGAGCAGTACAGAAGAAAGGTCTTCTGGCAGATAAAGTACATTATGTGTTTTAGGTTATTATCTTAATTATTTATATGGTAAATCAATTTCTTTTTCTCCCATTATAGAATTGGTTTAAGAAGAAGAGAGAACAATACAGGAAATATCAAAAGCCATAAATAAAGGCCCAGAGATGCTCCTCCTGCTAGGCAGACCACATTTCCCTGATGACTGTGGAGGGGCCCTAGAGTTTCATCCTTTCCCAGAAGCCAGATGCAGATGCTTTTCTTTCTGTTACCAACAACTTATTATTATACCCGTATTCTCCTCAGCATTTGTATTTTCAATAAAGAAGTGAATTCTCAATATATTTTGTTCATGCGTCTTCTAGAATAGTAAGATACTGATGTAAGTTATCAGGGAAAGGCCTTTAAACAGGATGACAGGGACTCCTTCCATGAGGAAGTCATCATCAGTAGGCCCTGTATATTGCAGGAGCTTTCCTAGTGTGAGAATAGAGTTGTACTGACTCACATATTCTTATTGTCCCCCTTCCATGCTGTCCTCACCCCACCCTTGATAATGTGCAAGAGAGTCAGGGCAAGTCCCTAGGGAAAGACAGTGACCCAGTACCAGACCCTACTACTGGACCACCCTTTGAGAAACCAACTGCCATCAATCCTGCTTGATGACAACCTGCAGCTGTTCATCCATGACTGTCTTGAGGTAACAATGGTGGTTCAGAGGATCCACCGAGGAATAACAGACATTCCCCTGAAAGATCCCAATGTAGTACTCTCTGTGGATGGGAGCAGCTTCATTAAAGATGGAACCAGGTATGTGGGGTTTTCAGTAGTTATTGTAACTGAGACAATTTAGGACCGGGTACCTCAGCCCAGAGAGTCGAACTGATCACTCAAAGCCAGGCTCTTAGGTGGGGAAAGTCCATCACCATATACAAAGAGAGTCACTATGCTAACTACTACACATGTCCACAGTATGAATGAGGGCTTCTCACCACTGAGGAAAAGGACACTGAAAAAAACAGAGAAAATCTTGACCCTCCTGGAGGCTATTTGGCTTTCCCTACAAATTGCTATCGTTCACTATTGAGGACCTTGAAAAAAATTATTCCCCTGAGACAAGAGGTAACCAGGCCTCTGACCTGCCTGCCTGGAAAACAGCCTTAAGACCAGTGGGGCCTGTTGATATCCCACTGTTTTTCCTACTCCCTTAGCTGACACTCTGTAGCCTAAGATCTGTCACTCTGGCAGCAGTCCCTCAGTGGCTCTTTTACAATCTCTGGTTTTCCAGCTCAGGCTGCATTCTCTAACTGGTACTGTGAAGACAAGGGTGTTTTTGATTAACACCCGCTCTTTCCTCCCTTCCATCTTTACAGTTTTTTTAAGGAAACAACAACAAAATCCACCCCAAAATCTCTCCCTCCTCCCTTCCCCCCCCCCCCCCGCCCCGTGAGGAACACTGTTTTCATCCCTGTGCTTGCATCTCCCTCACGTTCCACTTAAACTATTTTAATCCTTGGACCCAAGGAGGAGGCTGATGAAGGGGTGGATTAAAAAAAAGTTCTTCCCTCCAGAGATCCAGAGATCTGTGATTGATATGTAAAATGAATTTTAAAAATTCTTAATAAAAAAAGAAAATATTTTCTTTTTTTTTTCTTTTGGTTTTTCGAGACAGGGTTTCTCTGTGTAGCTTTGCGCCTTTCCTGGAACTCGCTTTGTAGACCAGGCTGGCCTTGAACTCACAGAGATCCGCCTGCCTCTGCCTCCCGAGTGCTGGGATTAAAGGCGTGCACCACCGCCCGGCAAAAGAAAATATTTTCAACTTAAAAAAAAAAGTTCTTCCAAAACAGTGTGCCCTGGGAACAGGGTGGGGGTTTCGCAGCCCCCGCTGCTGCCATGAATGGTAGTAGTATCCACATCAACAGCAGCCTGAGCAGCAACCTCGGCAGGCTCCGAGCGTGCCAAGGCGCAGTAGGCAGGTAGTGACTCCAAGCACCCAGACTGAGCCAAACCTACCAGCCAAGGCCAACAGCACCACGGTGCAGGCAGGCGTTGTTTCCTCATATGGAGTCATGACCTGTGCTGCGCATGCCCCGTGGGGAACTCTAAGCTCTGGCCATGCCATACACTCCCTCCTCCAGTATCCCCATCCAAGTTTCCCAAGCCTGCCTTGCTCATGGACCATGATTCTATCTCCTGGGGCACCTTCCTTCAGAGCTGCGCGTGCCCCTACTGCAGCCCCAGAGCCGCTGGACCACCGACAGCACTCCAACATTCAAGCTCAGGATCTTCTTTCTCCCAGGGACGCCGGGTGCATGGAGATTGTGCTCTGCGAACCTCTCCTGCCACACAAAGTTCACAGGAAGCAAGATGCTGCCACAGCAAGTTGACTTCATGTGCTCCATGCTGGTCCTGGTGTGCTGTGCGTGAGGCCTCTTCAGAAGCTTGAGCCACAAAACAGCTTCTTCGAGCAAACATGTTCTGCCAGACATGTAGCAAAATAGAAAGTTGTTGGCACTGATAAATGGAACTCCGCCAGCTAAGAACGGCATAGATCCTGCAGTTCACGAGTTCCCCACAGACCCGTTCTCCAACAAAGAGCGACAGCATGGCACTGTCCTACTAAACATCCTCAGTGCTCTCTACATGTTTTATGCCCTGGACATCATGTGCGATGACTTCTTTGTCCCATCCCTAGAGAAGATCTGTGCGAAACTTCACCTGAGTGAAGATGTGGCTGGTACCGCCTTCACGACTGCAGGAAGCCTGATACCAGAGCTGTTTGCTTCTGTTGTTGTTGTGTTCATCACCCACAGAGATGCTGGTGTGGGGACTATTGTGGGCTCTGCTGTGTTCAACATTCTATGTATCATTGGAGTGTGTGGACTCTGTGGTGGACAGGTGGTGCGGTTGACATGGTGGGCTGTGTGTATTACACGCTATCCGTCGTCATGCTCATTGCATTCATATATGATGAGGAAATGGTGTGTGGAAAAGGTGATTGATGCTAGCTGTGTTCTCAGTGTTGGCAAGAGTTTGTTGACAAGCAGCAAGAAGACAGTGCTGTATCAGATTAGACACTTGGGCCATTTAGTAGAAACCAACCGAGGAAGCAACAGGAACCAAAACACTTAGTTGGAGCGTCTGATCCACAGAGGGTTTCAAGTAAAATTCATTTGGGGAGTGTGACTTTTGAAGAGAAACTGTGTTTAACTGATTTACTGTTTTAGTGGGGGTTTGTTGGTTTGTTTGTTTGTTTGTTTGTTTTGGAGTGGATTTTGGAGAACAGGGTTTAATTTGGGGCATGTGAACCCAGTTAATAACTTTCTGGAATTTGACAGATTGCTTCTTTTAATTGACTAAAAGCGGTTGTCTGAAGGACAGAATGGGTCAGTATTAGTTTGTGTTAAGGCACCATATGCATTGTTAGTAGGGAATGTAAATATTTCTAATGTGGTCACATCAGGAGATTACTGATTTTAAAAAGGCAAAGTTGGATTTTGATGCAGCTAAAACTGCTAAAGACATCCTAGTCCAATCTAAAAAGGCTATTCCATTTTGGTCATTCTTTATTCTGCTATTAGGAGGTATTGCAGCCATAGGAGCATGTGTATTGCTGGGCATTGTTTGCTTGCCTATAATTATCAAATTACTTGTGAACTCTCAGTAGAAAGTTGGTTCAGAGCTGCATGAAGTTAAGCTCCGCACCCTCCCTTGAGATTTCCAGAGGCTGGTAGTCAAAGATGGGTAAGTCCTTTCAAACTAAGACAGGGTATGAATGACAGAATTCATGTGCCAAAGATGGGTACGGCTGGATGGTTGAAAAAGGCAACCTAAGACAAGCATAGTCATCTGAGGGGCCCAGGGGACCTTTAAAAAAAGGGGAGGGCATTGTGGCAGCCCACAGTGACTCCATCTTGTGGCTTGATTCCATCTTGACTTAAGATCAGAGAGTTCAAGCTTGTTTTTGCTCCTCAGGGCTGAATAACAGGATGTTTTGCCAAAGGCCGTGGTTACCAGATGACCTGAGAATTATGTTTATGCTTGTCTGTTCCTTGAACCATGGTGTCCTTAAGATAAGGAAGTCTTTTTGCCTCCTTGCTTTCTGTATATAAAGGCCATGAGAAATAAATTTAGGGCTGCAGTATTCACTGACAGTCCTCCCAAATCTATCCCATGTCTCTGTCTTTTCTTTTATGTCTCTGTTTTTTCTATCTGTCTTTTCTTAATTCTCACTCCCCTAGTCAGGTGGTGTTCCACAAGGAGTCAAGGAATACTGAGTGTTACAGCTCCAGTGGAAAAGTATTCTGGTAACCAGGATCCAAGGAATACCACAGCATCACAGTAAGCATATCAGCTTACAGCCCTGCTCCGGAGAAAGGTCTCTCCAGTGTAACAGCTCTGCTCTGGCAGGAGAGGGTTTCCTCAACAAAGCTGTTACAGTTCTGTTCTGGTTTCCCAGAGTGTAATAACTCAGCTCCACTGGGGAAGGGTTCCCCAGAGAAAGTGTTATAGCTTGCTCTGCTCTGTCTCTGCTCCATCTGTGCTCTGGTGAAAGAGGGTTGTCGCGCAAACCTCATTTAAGAGATTTATTGGAAGGGAAGAATCTAGGAGAGTGGCTGCCTCAGCCAGGGTGGAAGAAGACACCAGAAAACCGAAGAGATGCAAAGCTTATATAGGGCTTCTTAGAGGTGGAGTTTTTTTCCACAGAGATTTTCAGGGTGGGAATTGATCAGATTTTAGTCCTTGAGCTCAGGTTGACTAGATCTTATGCTCAGGGATTGGTTGGTTTTCTACTCAGGGGGTGCATTTTCCTACTCAGGGATTGGTTGGTTTTCTACTCAGGGGGTGCATTTTCCTACTCAGGGATTGGTTGGTTTTCTACTCAGGGGGTGCATTTTCCTACTCAAGGATTGGTTGGTTTTCTGCTTAGTTGGTCAAGGGCAGATTTGGCTCTAGTTTCAGGGCCAAAGTGTGTTTCTCTCACAGGCTCTTTTTTACTTTTTGGCTCTAAATTCAGCGCCAGGGCATATTTCTTTCACTGGCTCTGATTTTAGGGCCAAAGTGTGTTTCAGAGTTAGGGCATATTTCTTTGGTGCTGGGTTCGGGATTGAAATGTTTCTTTCACTGGTTCAGTTCTTACAGCCAGGTGGGTTTCTTTTACTGGCTCTGGTTTCAGGGACAGAGTGGTTTTCTTTGGCTGGCCCTTTTACCCTACAGGTACTACATGCTCTGCAGTCCTATCTAGGAGACAAAGGAAGATCCATTATGGTGTAAGCATTCTTGGATAGTGAACACTGGGAAGTGTTCAACACAACCAGCATAGAGCACTGGGGCATTTTGCAAAGAGTGTCTGGACAGAGAAGACGGCTCAACAGCTAAGGTGCTTGCCGCCAAACCTGAAGACCTAAATACAATCCCTAAGACCCACATAGTGGAAGGAGTGACCAGACTTGTAAAAGTTGTTGTTAGAATTCCTAGCCACTCCCCCAGCTACAAGACTGCACACGCTCTGTCCAGGAGCCAGGCAAGATGCTTAGTCATACTAAGGTCTTACATTCTACATAATCCGTACACTGCGTGGTCACATACATAATCTATGCACATGCATGGTGTAGCTATGTAAGTCCATATACACGTGTTTGCGGGGGGGGGGGACCTATAAAAGCAGGTTCCACCTATTTCTTCTCTCTCTTCCTGCATGGTCATTCCATAGGCCTATGCACACCCTTTCTATTCCCTTCCCTTAATAAACTCTTACAGTGGGTTTTGTTGTGCCTCGTGGCTTCACTCACATGGTAAACAGTGCTGCTTAATAAGTAACAGTTGTCCTCTGGCCTCTACACACTACCATACAAACACACACATAAACAAACATAATATAAGATAAAAATATTTAAAAATAAAGCAGGGAGTGCTTGCTTCAACAGCACATATACTAAAATTGGAATGATACAGAGAAGATTAGCATGGCCCCTGTGCAAAGATGACATGCTAATTCATGAAGTGTTCCATATTTTTTGGTTTCAGAATAAACTATTTCTTACTTCCTTTGGAAAAAAATAATAAAGCAGGAAGCTTTCATGTGTGATACGTTTTAGGCCTGCTGAAGGCCTTTCCACTGTTGCAACAAACCAAATGAGGAAAAGCCCAGGTTTAATGGGTAAAGTGCTCCCAGGCAATTCCTCGGCCCCCAGAGAGGAGATGAGACAGGAAGAACCACAAGTCTGTTTTCTGGGAGCCGCTAATATATGCTCTGTGGGAGTCATCCTGAGCCTCTCTGGGGGTGGAGCTGTGTTTGGTAGGCTTTGAAGGGGCGGGTTTAGGGAAAGAGATGGGGACGGGAGCCTAGTTGGATCTTCCATCAGATTCCTTCCAAACATTCCAGACTCTTTGGGTATAGGGACACCGGTTCAAGTCTGACTACTTCCTGTGGGCATTGGGCAATGTGGGAAAGAGGAGTCAGGAATTGGTGAGCTCACATTCAACAGGAGGTGTGAGTGGAGGAGCATCCGGCTAATTGTCATCCTGGAGACCTCAGGCATCTGTTTCTTGAGGAAGCAAAGAGGGCAAGTTTCTAGGAAAAAATAGATTATTAACATCTGCCCTAATTGTACTGTAAAGATGAATGTACAGAGCAGAAGAGCAGATAGGCCCTTTAGTGGGACATCTTGGAAAACTGGAGGGTGGAGGGTCCCAGCTGCTGGACAGACCATATATCCTGAATAGGTGCCTGCTTGAGCCTGGTGAGATGGTACCAGCAAGAATGTCCCAGGAGCTTGGCAGCCGAGGGGGTGGTGAGGATCACAGTATAACGCCCTGTCCATTGGGGCTCGGGAGACTTAGGAGTTAGCTGTTTGAGGAGTAGTCTGTCCCCTGGGGAGAGTGGGGCAGGCTCAGAGACAGTTGGGTCTTTTGGTATTGGGGCAGGGAGATAGCTGTCAGCATGTGAATGGAGATGGGACCTCAGAAGAGAGAGGTGGGGAAGAACCTGGCCAGTGGGGAAGTCTGGGCTGGGAGGTGATGATTGAGGAGGAAGGGCCTTCAGTAAAGGAGCTCAAAAGGGCTCAAACCTGTAGGAGAGCATGGGTTGGCCTGGAGGCGGGTAAGGGCAGTGGGGAGAAGAGAGGGTCAAGATAACCTGAGTTCAATGGAGAGCTTGGTGAGCTGTTGTTTGATGAGTCCATTGGCCTTCTCAACCTTTCCTGGTTGGTGTCCTCAAAGCTGGTGCAGAGGCTGACATATCTGGAGGGCCCCTGTGAATGGACCTGTAAAATACTCAAGAGAGTGTGGGGGCCAAGGTGAGTATGACCCCAAAAAGGCTGAGAACATTGCAACCAAGCAGAGGTGCAGGGCAAGCACGAATGACCAGAAAAAGTGTGAGAAGAATCACCCTGCAAGAATGCAGGGAAGTGTTCAGGGTCTTAAGTGGGAAGGAAGGGATCCCGTCCACCCCTGTGATAGAAATTCGTGAGGGAACCGTAGGACCTGAGTGAGATGTCAAAACAGAATAGGTAGCTCCCGTGTCCAAAAGAAAGTCAATGGACTTACCTGTTACCTGCAGCATCACCCTAGGCTCAGAGAGGGCAATGGGAGTCAGCAGGTCTAGGCCATGTCAGTTCTCCGCCAGGCTTAGGAGTTCTCAGTTGCCAGAGTTGGTGAGACCTCCATGGCATGGCATAGAGGATGAGCCTGCATAGGGACATTCCGATTTCCAGTGCCCAGGCTGTCGGCAGACAGAGCATGGCCTCCTGGGCGGCTGGGGGTCAGGGCAATACCGTGACCAGTGGCCCTGCTTGCCACATTTGAAGCAAGTTTTTGGCAGAGTTGGCTTGGGCTGAGCTCCGGTGGGATGGAGCCTCGTGGCCGACTTCCCTTGTACCCCTTGTGGGGGCTGTGGGGGCCTCAGAGCATCTGCTAAGGCTTGACTTGGAGCGTATTCTGTTGCAGCCTTGTCTGTCAGGTTGACTCGGCTGTCATTCTCGAGCATTAAAAACTTTAAAAGCCATTTTCACCAATTCCTGTAGGGGAGTTTGGGGATCCTCCTCAGCCTTTTTTAATTTTTTTTCTAATATCTGGTGCTAACTGAGAAGTGAAATGGGTGGGAAGGCAGGAGTCTGGTGAGACTGAGTATGAGAAGAAACTGGGGAAGATTTGGGGGTGTTAGGCCAGTGTGTAGGCTGAGGCACTGGGAGATAGCGGGGAGCAATGGGGAGAGGGGAGGACAGGAAGCAGGAAGGAGAGTAAGGGGGAGGAATTTGGTCTTAGATTTTTGGTCGTGGAGGAGGGGGTTGGGTAGGTAGAGTTTGGGGAAAGTGGAGGAGGGATCAGTATCTCCAGTAGTGAATGGATCCCCTGTAGGGAGAGTGGGAATGTAGAACCCAAAAAGCATGGACGTAAGGCAGTTCTGTCCAATTATCTCAGATAGCCCCAATTTGAATAGATTTTGTAAAAGACCACACAGGGGTATTTGGGGATCAGGCTTTGAATGGCAAGTGCCGTTTCTCAAGTCTATGCCGAGACCTGAAGCCTAGCACAATGTGTCCACTGTGGTAAGTTTTGGGTCAAAAACGGGGGTGGGTGGGGGTGGGAAATTCCCTTCAACAGAACGTCTTCTGGAGAAGGGGTCCCACAGAACAAAGGCAGAATGGTCAGGTGGAGCAAAGGCAGCCCTTTCCACTAGAACAGGTCGTGTGGAGCAAAGGCAGCCCTTCCCACTAGAACAGGTCGTGTGGAGCAAAGGCAGCCCTGTGCTCCAGAATGGTCAAGGACCTGGCTCTGCTGCGACTGCGGCAAGACACTCAGAAAAAACAAAGAGGCCCTGGGCCTCCTAGGCAAGAACTTGGAAAGGGCAACTTACCCAGCCGAGAGCCAATCTTAGTCTAGCAGATGTGGGGAAGAAGGGTGTTTTCCCACCAAGCAGCCCTGGGAGAGTGGGGAAAACTCAATCCCGTGGAACCTCCAGATGGTTAAGGTTTAGGCCTCCTAAAGGCCTCTCCACCAAGGCAGCAAACCAAATCAGACAGAATTGAAAAGGCCAGCTTTAATGGGTAAAGCGATCCCAGGCAATTCCCTGGCCCCCAGAGAGGAGACAGGGACATCAGATCAGAAGAATTATGGGTCTGTTTTCTGGGAGCCACATATACATCCCCTGTGGGAGTTGTCCTGATCCTCCCTTTCAGGGAGGAGCTGTGTTTGGCAGGCTTTGAAGGGGTGGGTTTAGGGAAAGAGATAGGGAAGGGAGTTGAGGTGGATCTTCCACCAGACTCCTTCCAAACATTCCAGACTCTTTAGGTATAGGGATGCCAGGGTGCCAGGGGCTGAGGTGGAGCTCCCACTCAAACAATGTGAGCATCCAGAATCCCAAACTCCAGCAACACGGACACCTTGCCACACATGGCTCACTGAGCTTTTTGTATGTATGTGGTTGGGCAAACGCATATTGTGTAAACTACTGCTTGATTGATTTTATTTACAACTTAAGGACTTTAGGAAGGAATGGGTCAGAACCCTAGGGCAAGAAGTGTTGCCTTTCTTCTGAGATAGCTGAGCTTCGAGAGACTACTCCAGTCGCCATCACTCTAGCACTTGATGCACGAAGACATCACACAACAAATGTGCATGAGCACCTTGGGGGCGGGGCTTTCACCACAGTCTCATAAGTTCACGCGAGATTTCATGCTCTCGCTCCTCTGCCCCTCCCCCCACAAGCTTGCCCTCCCAACAGCCACCCAATCCCCACATTCTCACGTACTTTGCAGTCTGCCCAATCCCCAGCATAGTGTGTATGCACATTCCAGTCCACCAATCCCTAGCATTGTATGCAAATGTGTCCCAGCCCATCCAATGCCCAGGGACGGATGCCTCTAGACTGTCCAATCTGCAGCGTCAAATGTATCACAGTCCGTCCAATCACAAACCTTTAGCGCGTCCTAGCCTGTCCAATCACCAGTGTAGTAGTACCTGCAATTTGTCCAATCCCCGACATCGAACATTTCACAGCCGTCCAATCCCAAGCTCTGCGAACGTCACAGTCAGTACAATTCCCTTAAGTTCGTTGGCTTCTCAAAGCTTGGAGCAGAACGGTTGGCGGTGGCGCGGCGAGCAGTCGTCCAGCTGCCATCTTGCGGAGCAGGCCTACTGAGAGAGCTCGAAGACACCTTCGAAATGGATCGTCCCCTCAACTTTGAGCACGAGGACTCCAGCTACCAGAGCCTAGGAGTTGGTGCTTACTTGGAAGAAGCCAAAGGTCGGTGCTTGGGCTACAATTGGGAAATTGACGGACCTCTCCCCACAGAGAAACCTCTGGGGGAATTCGGTGGCTAAAGCCCCCAAAAAACAAGCTCTGTGGGGGACATAGGTGGATAGGGTGGTACTGGACGCCACAAACGCTATTCCTTGGTGGTGGCACTTAGATGTGGGGTGTGGGGCCGAACGCCTTTGTGTGTTTCTGTCAGTAGTCTGTCTCTCGATCTCTTGGCATCTCGATCTCTCTCTTTATCCTCCTTTTCAGAAGCCAAGCCTCCTGAGATCAATGTAGGGGCAGGAGGCGATGGTGGTGATCAAATCTGGCCTAAACCCGATTTGGGAGTGGCTGCGGGAGAGGGCAGCGCTTTTGGTTTCGTAGATGTCGGTGCGGGAGCACCTGGTACCAAGACCGATGAGGAAAACAAGGGCTATGGTGTGCAGGACCAGGACCAGCCAGCCCTTGAGGCTGCGGCCGGGATGCCGCAACTCGAGGATGATGCTAATCTCCACATGATCTGCAGCGCCTTCAGCAGGCTGCAGCTTAGCGAGCTGGAACGCATTTTCCAGCGCACTCAGTTTCCCGACGTGTTTGTGCGGTAAATCTCTTGCTCTAGGGGACAGGAAGTTTCTTCCAGGGATGCCTTGGGTTTCTCCCAGTTTCCTTCTCTCCCCTCCGTAGTCAGAAGCTGTAGGGCCCACTGGGTGGGAGCAATCATCTTTGCCAAGCTTAGTGTCCCCAACTCTTGGGATCCTAGCACTTGAGAAGCAGAGGCAGGAGGGTCACCACCAGTTTAATGCATTTCATTTTACCTATAACAAAATCTTGAACGTTTGCTGTTTTCTTCCCCTTAGGAAGGAGCTCGGAATACTGGTGAATGTTGAAGCCAGCGCTGAGCCCTGTGAACCTGAAGATGAAGTGTCCAAGTAGTCTCTCTAAAACCCGCAAAAAGATTTTCACATTTTTCTCCTAGTTATCCTTATATTAATTGACTACCTGCCCCATGTTTGTGAAATTAGTAAAATTTAGGAGGAGTAGGAAATGGAATAAGCAAATTTCATCATATTTCGTTACCTAGACAATATTTGTCAATTAAAATTTAAAATTGGCATTTGGGGTAATAAAAATGGAATAAACATCAAATGGGAATCTCACAAAAAGAATAGTAACTTGCTAATGGAAAAAAGACCTGCTGCTCCTGTTTACTGTCTAAGACTAAATAAAATTTAACTTTTAACACTGCTGCTGCTGTTGTTTAGGGAATAGTGGGTGGAGCTGCGTTCTGTACCGTTCTAACCTGGGAAATTTACAAAGTAGTTCACTGGGACTTAACTTTGTAATTCTCATAATCATTTTTAAAACAGGTTTGGAAAGACCACTCAGCAGTTAAGAGCACTAGCTGCTCTTCCAGAGGAACCAAGTTTAATTCCCAGCACCCACATAGTGGTTCACAACTGTCCGTGACTCTAGTGCCAAAAAATCTGACACTGTTCTGGCTTCCCTGTGCACATGGCACACACATGGTGTACAGACACATACAGCCAAAACATCCATACAAATAATTTTTAATTAAAATACATAGACTTAGTTCATTGAATGAGTTTATGTTTTAGCACTGGAGTTAAAAAAAAAAACAGTTTACCCAGAACACACCATATAAACAAATATATATTTAGATCTGATGAGGGAGGTAGCTCAAAAGACAAAGCGTCTAATTGCCCTGATTTTAGCCTATAGTAATGTCGTATGGAAAGTCCTAACTCAGGGTTTTCATCTTTCTAGAATAGTTGTGTCATCTGAAGTCACTGCCAAAATATATCAGGCTGGAGGGTGGGTAAAACATTTACAAATTGGGTATTTCTCTAAAATTAGAACAAAGAACAGTCCAGGGGCTGGGGCAGGTGGCTCAGAGGATAAAAGTGTTTGCCCAAAAGCTTGAAAACCCAGGTTCAATTCCAGGATAGAAGGAGAGAGTAGACTCCAAAAATTGTCCTCCACAGCATGCCCTCAGAACGCACACAATCATTTAAAAAAAAAAAAAAAAGAACTAGAGAAAATGGCTCAGTAGTTATGAGCAAGCTGTATTGCTCTTGCAGAGAGCTCTTTGGTTCCCAGTACTAAGGTCAGGTGGCTCATAAGCCCTTATAACTCTCCAGGAAATTTTATTCTTTTGACTTCTAAGGGCTTCTGCACTCCTGTGCACATACCCACACACATTCACACATCTAGAATAAAGGATAACAATGAATTAGATGACAACTAAATATCTTGAGGATAGGGCACAAATTGAACTTTGAATATTCTCCAGAAATTTCCAGTGTTTAAGACTTTTTCAGGTTATCTTTTTAGGTTTTTTCCCTTTGTTTTATTTAAGACAGGCTTGTTACAGCCCTGGCTTCCCTGTTAGTAACTGTATCCCAGACTGGACTAGGAATGCACAGCAACCAATACTCCTGTCTGAGGTACCCAGGTGCTCGGATTTATCACAATGCCTATGTTGTAGTACTCTGTGTGTGTGTGTGTGTGTGTGTGTGTGTGTGTGTGTGTGTGTGTGCGTGCGCGCGCGCGCGCGCGCGCGCGCATGTGTGCGTGTGCATGCGCATGCACGTGTGCAAGTGTGCACATGGAAATGGAGACCCGGAGTACACACTGGGTCTTCCTCAGGTCACGCTCCACTTTATTTATTGAGGTAGAATCTCTCATTGAATCTGGAACTTGCCAACTCCTGCTAGTCAAATGAGCCAGCCTGCTCCTGAGTGATGGAATTACAGACTACCATGCTTCCCTGGCTTTTTATGGGAGTTCTAGTGTTCCAAACTCCTATCTTCACACTTCACACAGCAAGGATTTCATTCTAGGGAGAGCTTATCAGGTTTTCTCTATAGTGTGTGTAGTGTGTAGTTATGGGAAGAAGCTACAGATATGGTGGTGATTTTTAGTGAATTTGGGTCCAGTTTGTTTAGATTCTTAAAACAAGGCTAGGGTGAAGGCTCAGAGGTTACAAGTGCTTGCTGCTTTTGCAGAGGATCAGAGTTCAGTTCCCAGCATCGGGCAGCTAGCAACCACCTGTAATTCTAGCTCCAGTGGATCCTATGCCCTCTTCTGGCCTCCTCAGGCACCAGCAAGCACATGCATGTGCCCCCCCCCACAACACACACAAATAATTTTTTAATCTAACACACACATATACGCACATATAAATATATATTCTTAAACTCTATAGGTTGAAATATCAAATCAATGTTAAGGAACTCAGTAATTGTCCTATTGCAGCTAGGCAGGGCAGAAGCTCTGGGCCCCATATGTCCATGTTTTGTCAGTTTTTTTTTAATTCAACAAGTTTTGGAGGACATCTTCAAGAAAAACTTGTTTAATACCCAGCCTGGGATCAGCAAAATGGCTCACTGGGGAAAGAGCTTGCCACTAATCCTGACTACTTGAATTAATCCCTGAATCACAGCTGGTGGAGAGAACCTACTCATGCAAGTTGTCCTCTTGCCTCCACACATTTGCTATAGTATGTGTACATGCACACAAACATACACAAATAAGTGTAAAAAAATTAAACCCAGGCACAGTGGCATACACCTGTAATCCCAGCACTAAGGAGACAGGGACAGGCAGATGCCTGTGAGTTTGAGTCCAGCCTAATCTATGTAGTGCATTGCAGGACAGCCAGGGCTACACAGTGATACCTTGTCTCAAAATATTAATATCTGTCTCACTTCTATAGTCTAATTACCTCAGACTGAAGATGGGATTTTCAAATAGGAAGCTGTTCCACTTAGTATCATTTAAAGCAGGGACCACATTATACTGTATTCAACAACCTACAAATGAGAGAGAGAGAGAGAGAGAGAGAGAGAGAGAGAGAGAGAGAGAGATCCTCTCTCAAAAAGGATGGGATCAGTCATGCAGCTCAGTCACTAGAGTGAATAGTGTGCATAAAACCCTAGGTTCAATCCTCAGCATAAACTGAGTATGGTTGTACACACAAGCAATACCCAGAACTCAGGAGGTGGAAACAGAGGGGCCAGAAGTTCAATGTAATCTTATGGTACAAAAGCCAGTTCTACGAGGGTTGAGGGAAAGAGAGCTTGGGGGAGCGGGAGATCCCAGCTGGATCAACAACAGAGAGGGAGAACAAGGAATAGGAGACCATGGTAAATGAAGACCACATGAGAATAGGAAGAAGCAAAGTGCTAGAGAGGCCCACAGAAATCCACAAAGATACCCCCACAACAGACTGCTGGCAATGGTCGAGAGACAGCCCGAACTGACCTACTCTGGTGATGGGATGGCCAAACACCCTAATTGTCGTGCTAGAAACCCCATCCAATGACTGAGGGATCTGGATGCAGAGATTCATGGCTAGGCCCCAGGTGGATCTCTGGGAGTCCAATTAGCGAGAATGAGGAGGGTTTATATGAGCGAGAATTGTTGAGACCAAGGTTGGATAAAGCACAGAGACAAATAGCCAAACGAACGGAAACACATGAACTGTTAACCAATGGCTGAGGGGTCACCAACTGGATCAGGCCCTCTGAATGGGTGAGACAGTTGATTGGCTTGATCTGTTTGGGAGGCATCGAGGCAGTGGGACCGGGTCCTGTGCTCATTGCATGAGTTGGCTGTTTGAAACCTGGGGCCTATGCAGGATCGCTTGGCTCCGCCTGGGAGGAGGGGACTGGACCTGCCTGGACTGAGTCTACCAGGTTGATCTCAGTCCTGGGGGAGGCTTTGCCCTCGAGGAGGTGGGAATGGGGGGTGGGCTGGGGGGAAGGTGAGGGGGGCCGGAGGGGGGAGAACAAGGGAATCCGTGGCTGATATGTAGAACTGAATTGTATTGCAAAATAAAAATTAAAAAAAGCCAGTTCTAGGCAAGCCTGGGATACATGAGACCCTATCCTTAAAAAAATTGTCTGACATGGTGACATACGTATATAATCCCATCACTTTGGAAGTGGAAATGGAAGCAGTAGGAATGGGGAGTTCAAGGTCCTTTTCAACCTAAGTTAGAGGGAAATGTCTCAAAGGGGTGGGCAAAAGCAAACATGGTAGGAGAGAGACCAGGCTGTGAAATGCTCCACAACTTAACTGAATGGAGGGAACCCATAACTTCACGAAAATAGTTACCAATTGTTGCTGGATCCTAACGGCTCCCTCAGGGGAGGGGGTGAGAAGGCTCGGTGTCAATGACACAGACACCGGGAGTCAGGTGAAGGCAAACAGCAGACTCATTTATTCAGTAATGGGGAAGGCCTTATATGCCCTCCTCCCAGCACCCAAGCTTGTCCCAATCTGGTGATGTTGCATGGTCATGCCTCATTGGCTGGGCGTGATCAGGAACTCTGACAGCACCTGTTGCTATGCCCTCAGGCAGACTCCAAGTTGGCTCATAAGGAAGTATGTTATGTGCATGCCTTAGAAACTGGTTTGAGGGCTGGAGAGATGGCTCAGAGGTTAAGAGCACTGATTGCTCTTCCAGAGGTCCTGAGTTCAATTCCCAGCAACCACATGGTGGCTCACAACCATCTGAAATGAGATCTGGTGCCCTCTTCTGGCCTGCAGTCATGTATGCTGTATACATAATAAATAAATAAATAAATCTTTTAAAAAAAGTATTCCATTATAAGGCCGGGGGGGGGGGGGGGGGGGGAGTGGCACACACCTTTAATCCCAGCACTCAGGAGGCAGAGGCAGGCAGATCTCTGTGAGTTCGAGGCCAGCCTGGGCTACAGAGTGAGTTCCAGGAAAGGCTCCAAAGCTACACAGAGAAACCCTGTCTCAAAAAAAAAAAGAAAGAAAGAAAGAAACTGGTTTGAGCCAATTTCCTCAACCCTATGAGCCTGTCCTACTACAACCAATAAGAAGCAGCTTCTCAAAGGTATAATGAATTATATAGTGTACAGCTTCCTTTACTGGCATTGATTGTCCTTATTATCATCAGATTTCAGGTTTGGTTTAAGAACCAGAGGGTCACAGTAGAGTCTGTGTCAGAGGACATTAATTAACGCCCAGAAATATGCTCCCATTTCCCAGGGCTCTGTAATACCATCCTTGCTCTGGAGTCTGATTGGAGATGGGGTGCTGCTGAAGTCATTGTCAGCTGGACCACCTATGCCATTTATGTCTTCTCTTCCCCAGCCCCCTTCGCTCTTCTTTTCCTTTTCCTGGCCTCAATTTGCCTGGAATAGGCAGCTGGCATCAGCAGTCATTTTGTAATACTCTTCATTTTTGTTCTGTTTTGTTTTATTTTTTGTGATACAGGATCTCAGCCTATGGGGTCCTGGAAATCAGTATGTAACCCAGACTGGCCTTAAACTTGTGATCTTCCTGTCTTACCCTCCAGAGAGCTACAATTAGAAGGGAGTGCAACCATATCCATCTCCCAGGGATTTTGTTTGTTAGTGGGTTGTATAATTATTATTATTATTATTATTATCATCATCATTATCATTATTATTTTTATTATTACATTTCAATTCATGTACAATTTTTAATACACATACCAAAAATCTAAAGAGCCATGTATTATATTTCTTTTGAAAGAATTATTCCAGCTTCAATCTTGGTAGCAAATTTTTCTGTAGAGGAGCTCACATATGGATATGTTCTAAAACCAATAGCACTTTACTTAACTCCAACTGATTCACAATGTTATATCATACACACCACTGTTGTGGACTCCAAGATGACCAGGGAAAGACCACCAAACAAAATTAAATTTAAAAGATAAAATAACAAGGTTATTTTATTTATAGCAATGTTGCAACAACCACCTTCTTTGCAAGTCTGAGAGCTGCTGCAAAGGGGAAAACCAGGAGCAGGAGTTTTTAAAGGAACAAACCACAATTGTCTCAACTCTGGAGATTTTCTGTTACTTGAGAAATTGTCATGTTTGTTAGTCTTTTTGTTTTCTGAGCAAGCAAGTGGTTAAGGAAGGTTACAGAATCAGAATGAGCATCTGGTTAATATTTTAGGATAACAATTACACAATAAGAAGTGAGCCAGGTGGCTCTAAGATCAGTCTCCTCTTCATATTGCTGTCAAGACTCAATTGTTGACATGACTGACCTTAGGGTCATGGTCTAGACATCTCATGGTTAACAACCCTTAAGCTAAGAATAAGGTCCTGCTGACTCCTAGGTTTTTTCTTTTTGACATGGTAACTTAATTTGAAACTCTGTTTGAAATGGAGCTACTTTTTAACCATTATAGTACACACTCAAAATTTCCATCTTTTGTAGAACATTATTAAAATCATTAGAAAACTGGACTACCAGGACCTGAGATGTTACAGAGGGCAACAGTTCAGACAGGTAATGACCAAGGAGTTGTTTTCTTTAGAAAATAGTTCTACTAAAAGCACAGGACTAGAAGTAATTTAAAATACTCAAGACACATTAGCTGCGTGACAGACTCAAAATTGCCATTTAGTATGCTTTGGAGACCTATATGGCTTTGAGATTGGCCTGGGCTGGGGCAACAGAAAATGAAGAAAGGACAAGACAGAAAAGGTTGCGATGGTATGGGCTGTGTGCTCTGATAAAGATGCACCAGCAGTAGCCAGGAAACTAAAGCTTGTTTATTATGTACAACACCAAGAGGAGGCAGGTTAGCTAATCTCGGTAGGGGATGTCTATAGGAGAGCAGTCTCAGGCTGTAGTCAACCAGGACCCAGTGGTTTTAGACAAAGGTCAATGTTTGTAAACACTGTAGTTAGACTAGGGTAAGGCCTTGCCATTCCCATGGGTCTGAAGCACTGGGATCCTTGACATGGTGGTGCTTATGCCAATGATACACATTCATACAGAGGTACACTTGCTCGGCACACTTTGCATTCTTCAATATAAAACTAACTGCTCTTTATGGAATTTTAAGCCAAGATAGTCATAGCATTCTGTGATTCAATATCCTAGTATTTTCTGGTTGCACTAAGAAAATAGCCAACCAAGGAAGGCATGGTGGCACATGCCTTTAATCCTAGTACTAGGGAGGCAGAAGTAGACGGATCTCTGTCAGTTTAAGGCCACCCTGGTCTACAGAGTGAGTTCCAGGACATCCAGGGCTACATGGTGAGACCCTGTCTCAAAAGAAAAAAAAACAAGTGATGATATTGCATCTTTAAAAAATCATTTATGAGCTAATTGTGGTGGCACATACCTTTAATCCTAATACTCAGGGGGCAGAGACAGACATATCTCTCTATGAATTTGAGGCCAGCCTGGTAGATGCAGCAAATTCCAGCCCAGCCAAGGCTGCATATTGATATTTAATTTATACACACAACTCTGTGTGTGTGTGTGTGTGTGTGTGTGTGTGTGTGTGTGTGTGTGTTGGAACAATGGCTCAGTGATTAAGAATACACCGTGCTTGCAGAGGACCTGAGTTTGGTTCTCAAAACCCAAGTCAGGCTGCTCACAACCATCTGTAACTCCAGCTCCAGAGGATGCCATGCCCTCTTCTGGCCCCCAAGGGCAACCAGACGTGTGTGGTATTCATTCACATGGACACATGAATATACACATAAATTTTTTAATTAAAAGAATTAAAAAGCATTTACACTTTAAAAATGAGATGAACTAGGGTTCCCCCCTTTTAAAAAACTGTTTCTAGAACCATTAAAATATTCACATTTACTATTGCAGAGAGCCCACCAGAGATGACCACTCAGACACAGTTTATAGCTGATTAAAACTCTTTATTCTATCTGTCTGGTGTTGGGGAATATTATTTTAAGATGTATTACTTTTGTTTATGTTGCATTTGTTTAACTCTATGAAGCTGTTACAGTGCCTGTCTAAACACCTGATGGTCTAATAAAAAACTGAACGGCCAATAACAAGGCAGGAGAAAGGATAGGCGGGGCTGGCAGGCAGAGAGGATATATAGAAGGAGAAATCTGGGGACCAGTGGGTGGCAGTGGCTTCTGGATAGGAAACCTATCCCCCAGGGTCTCTTCCTGTGACATAGAGTCTGATTCCCCAGGTTCTCCCTGTTTCCCATAGGCCAGAATCTTTCTTAAGATTTTATGGTCATTGGGTTACATTTTCCTATTATGCATTCTTTGGGAGGGGGCTTTCTTTATGTGTGTGTGTGTGTGTGTGTATGCAAGTTTTTCGATGGAAACTCTCTTGTTCTTTGCAACTAGGGGGTATCATGGGGTTTTTATTGCTGTGAAGACACACCATGACCACAGCAACTCTTATAAAGAAAACATAGCCGGGCGGTGGTGGCACATGCCTTTAATCCCAGCACTCAGGAGGCAGAGGCAGGCGGATCTCTGTGAGTTTGAGGCCAGCCTGGTCTCCAAAGTGAGTTCTAGAAAAGGCACAAAACTACACAGAAAAACCCTGTCTCGAAAAACCAAAAAGAAAGAAAGAAAGAAAGAAAGAAAGAAAGAAAGAAAGAAAGAAAGAAAGAAAGAAAACATATAATTGCAGTGGCTCATTTACAGTTTCAGAGGTTCAGTCCATTATCATCATGACATGAAGTATGGCAGCATGCAGGCAGACTCGGTGTAGAGTGGTAGCTTAGAGTCCTACATCTTGCAGGCAACAGGAAGTTGACTGAGACACTGGGCAGTATCCTGAGCATAGCAAACCTCAAAGCCTGCTCCCACAGTAACACACTTCCTCCAACAAGACCATACCCACTCAAACAAAGCCACACCTCCTAATAGTGCCATTCCCTATGAGATTATGGGGACCAATTACATTCAAATTACTACAGAGGGTAAACCTGCAGAACATGCATAGAATTGTAAACTCTACATTTTTTTATGCATTGGTGTTTTGCTTGCATGTGTGTGTGTGTGTGTGTGAGGGTTGTGGATTCCCTGAAACTGGAGTTAGAAACAGTTGTGAGCTATGTGGGTCCTAGGAATTGAACTTGGGTTCCCTGGAAGAGCAGTCAGTACTCTTAACTCCTGAGTTGTCTCTCCAGCCCCAGTAAACTCTGTATTCTTATCTCAAAATATAAACTCCCACATCTTTCCTTTCTCCAATACAACCAAACACTTAAAGTGGGCATCAGTGAGCAAAGGTCAAGATGAATATAGGTTGCTGGTCTGTAGGCACACTGGCTATCACCTCCCCTGTATTTATCTTCTTTAATTCCCTGATCCAGGCCTGAGGGCAGTGGGATTTGAAGCATGCCCTTGTATTCATAGCCATAGGACAAAACACAAGACTCAGGAGGAGGTAGAGGGGGTAGGAAGTAGAAGGATCCAGGGCCAATGAAACCTTCATTTTAATGGCTCCATAGTCTGGATAACTGTTGTGGAATATTCATTTACACTATGTGAAGATGTGTCACTGTGATTGGTTTAATAAAAAGCTAAATAGCCAATAGCTAGGCAGGAGGTACAGGTGGGACTTCTGGACAGAGAGGACTCGGAGGGGAAAAAAAAAAGTGGAGTCGCCAGCCAGATGCGAAGGGAGCAGGCTGGGCAAAATAGAGATGAGGTAACAAGTATGTGGAAAAATGTAAATGTAAAAAAATATGGGTTAATTTACGTTATAGGAACTAGTTAGGTACAAGCCTAAGCTAAGCCAAGCTTTTATAATTAATAAGTCTCCGTGTCATTTTTTGTGAGCTGGCAGCCCAAAGAAAAATCAGTCTACAGGAGACAGTCAATTTGACAGCAGTGTTTCTGCTTTCTGTACCTGTGGCGTGAACCCAGCATCCATGTGACAGTTCACAATCATCTGTACAACTCCAGTTCCGGGAGGTCTGACGCCCTATTGTGGCCTCTGCAGGTACTCTACATGCAGGTGGTTCACATGCATACATACACACCAAACACCTAAGCACAGAAAGTAAAAATAATAATGATTCTTTAGACTTAAATCTTTTTACTTATTTTGTATGTGTACATACGTGTATGTCCAGGTAAAGGAATTCCAGGAGATTAGAGGACGTTTCACCCACATTGGCTCAGTCCTTGCACTACATGGGTCCCAGAATCAAATGCGGAACTTCAGACTTGGTAGCAAGCACCTACCTATATACATCTCACTGGCCCTTAAAAAATTTACTGGGCTGGCAAGATGGCTCAATGGGTAAAGGTCCTTACCACCAAAACTGGTGACCTAAGTCTGACCCCTGGGACCATGAATGGACTCCCATGAGATATACTCTAACCTCCGTATGAATGATGTGGCCTCCACGCACACCCACTAAATGAATAAATTTAATAATTTAAAAACATTTCTTTGTTTTGTACGTGTACACATGTGTATTTGCCAGGGCAAGGAAGTCAAAAGGCAAGGCTAGAGAATGAACACTTTACTTCTGCATGTGATTGGAGGATGGAACTCAGGTCCTCAGAATTTATCTGCTGAGCCATGTCAACATCCCTTAAAAAGTTTTTGTTTTTGGTGTGTGTGTGTGTGTCAGGTTTGATGACATTCCACTAGAGTCAGCTGTCACCTTCCATCAAGTAGGTTCCAGTAATTGAACTGAGATCTCCAGGCTGGACAGAAAGCCCTTTATACACTAAAACATCTCAGCTATTTATAGGGCTATTTTAAAAACTTAAAAAACAGTATTCGGGGCTGGTGAGATTGCACTGTGGTTAAAAGCACTGGTTGCTCTTCCAGAGGATCCAGGTTCAATTCCCAGCCCCCACATGGTAACTAACAACCATCAGTAACTTCAATCCAAGGGAATTTGATGGCCTCTCTGGCCTGGCAGGTACTCCATGCACGTGGTGCACATACAGACATACATACAGGCAAAATACCTTTACACATAATAAATAGATAAAATTTTAAAGCATTATTTATTTACATATTGTGTGCGTGTGTGTGTGCGCGCGCGCGCGTGCACGCATGCATGTGTGTGAGTGTGTAGAGGTTTCATCAGAGTTTGATTTCAGATGGTTTCCTCTACTGCTTTCCTCCATTAAAAAAATTAAACTACATTTATTTATTGTTTGTGTGCTGAGGGTAGGGGTAGCTTGTCATGGTGCTCATGTGAAGGTCAGAGGACAACCTGGGGGAGCTAGTTCTCTCCCTTCACCACGAAGACTGAGGCATCCAACTCAGGTCACTGGACTTTATTGCAAGCCTCTTTACCTTCTGAACCATCTTGCTGGCCCTCTTCACTCTTTCAAAAATTACATTATTTATTGTGTATAAAACATGTATGATGGAAGCATTAGTCTCCATCTTTTTTTTTTTTTATTTATTTATTTTTTTTTTTTTTTTTTTGGTTTTTCGAGACAGGGTTTCTCTGTGTAGCTTTTTGAGTCTTTCCTGGAACTCACTTGGTAGCCCAGGCTGGCCTCGAACTCACAGAGATCCGCCTGGCTCTGCCTCCCGAGTGCTGGGATTAAAGGCGTGCGCCACCACCGCCCGGCTCCATCTTTTAAAAACATTTATTTGTTCGCCCCTCGGAGCTGGAAATGCAACTCTCGGGCTACCGAGCTGGAGGCGGAGGCCGCTGGGGAGGTTCGAGCGATGTGACCAGGCCGCCATCCATCGCTCGTCCCCCATCTCTCTTTCTCTCTCTCTCTCCCGCCGCCTCCTCCTGATTTGAAAATAACTTTTTTTTTACTCTAAAAGAAAGAAAGGGGAAAAAAAATCCCCTCGAACCATAGCCGTCAGCGCCTCGCGCCCTCGCTTCCTTCTCGGCCGTCGGGTCTAGGCGGGAGCCCGGGGTGGCCGCTCCGCCGAGCCCCGGGCCGCCCCGGGCCACCCCCAACCACCCCATCCCCTCGTCCGCCGCCCCCATGCATCCCTTCTACACCCGGGCCGCCACCATGATAGGCGAGATCGCTGCCGTGGTGTCCTTCATCTCCAAGTTCCTCCGCACCAAGGGGCTCTCGAGCGAGCCGCAGCTGCAGACCTTCAGCCAGAGCCTGCAGGAACTGCTGGCAGAACATTACAAACATCACTGGTTCCCAGAAAAGCCGTGCAAGGGATCAGGTTACCGCTGCATCCGCATCAACCATAAGATGGACCCTCTGATTGGACAGGCAGCCCAGCGGATTGGACTTAGCAGTCAAGAGTTGTTCAGGCTTCTCCCAAGCGGACTCACACTCTGGGTGGACCCCTACGAAGTGTCCTACCGGATTGGAGAGGACGGCTCCATCTGTGTGCTGTACGAGGCCTCGCCAACAGGAGGCAGCACTCCGAACACCAGCGGGAACGTGCAAATGGTAGACAGCAGGATCAGCTGTAAGAAGGAACTTCTCTTGGGCAGAACAAGTCCTTCCAAAAACTACAATATGATGACTGTATCAGGTTAAGACACAGTCTATGGATGGATCATCTTATAATGGATGGATAAATTTGATTTTTTGCTTTGGGTGGGCTTCTCTTGGGGATGGATTATGGAATTTAAACCATGTCACAGCTGTGAAGATCTGGCACAAGATAGAGTGGTAATAATTCTTTTTTTTTTAAGTGACAGTGCCATAGTTTGGACAGTACCTTTCAGTGATTTAAATAGCCTGTGAGTCCAAGTAAAAGGATCACTTTATTTGCTAGGGAGCAAAGTCACAGGGTGGTTTCAGTTTCTCCCAGACCTTATACCCAGTTTGTCACATTAGTCCCTCTAAGGAAAAATCTGTATTTCGAAGAACCCTCCTCCTCTGCAGTCAGTCTTGCAGAGGAATTTGCAGTATTACACTTGAAAGTTATCCGTAACTTTTTTTGGCAGCTCACTAGGGAAGTTCAATGTTGTAAGCATGGTACTGGAAATCTTACATGGAGACTTTTTCCTAGCACTTAAATGTATAAATGAACATAAAGACAAACTAGTACGCATGACCTGGGGAAAATGGTCAGACCTTGTATTGTGTTTTTGGCTTTGAAAAGTAGCATATGACCAGTATCTGCCGTGGCAACAGGCTTTTAAAAGACCCTTTAAAAAAAAAGATACTGTCTCAACTGTGGTTGTTAGCACCAGCCAGCTCTGTGTACATTTGCTAGCTTGTAGTTTTCTAAGACGGACTAAATTTCTTTTTTTTTAATTCTTTTTTTTTTTTTTTTTTGGTTTTTCAAGACAGGGTTTCTCTGTGTAGCTTTGCGCCTTTCCTGGGACTCACTTGGTAGTCCAGGCTGGCCTCGAACTCACAGAGATCCGCCTGGCTCTGCCTCCCGAGTGCTGGGATTAAAGGCGTGCGCCACCACCGCCTGGCTAAACTTCTTATTTTTAGAAAGTGGAAGTCAGGTTTGTAACTTTCCTTGTACTTACTTGGGTAAAAAATTTTTTCCACAAACCACCCCCTATTTTGTGAACCTTGTTAGACATCTTTTCTTCAGTAAAACATGAACTGGTGTAAATTTGTACAGTTCATGTATATTGATTGTGGCAAAGTTGTACAGATTTCTATATTTTGGATGAGAAATTTTTCTTCTCTCTATAATAAATTGTTTCTTATCTTGGCATTTTAAAAAAACATTTATTTGTGTGTGTGTACATGTTTCTGTGTGGTGACACATAGGTGAAACACTGCTTCTGTGGAGGTCTGCTCACAGGCATGCCAGAAGAAGTCGATGATCCCAGGCAGATGTGAACTGCCCAATGTGGGTCCTCTGGAATAGTAAGAACTCTTAACTGCTAAACACTCTTTTCAGCCCTTCCCTCTTGTTTTTGAGGCAGGGTATCACTGTTTGTTGCTCTGTGTACTCGAGTTTAGCTGGCCCTTGAGCTTCTGGGACATGCTCCTGCCTCCACCTCCCATCTCACTATAAAACTGTTGGGATTCAAACACCGATGTAAAGTTTTTACATGGGTTCCAGTGATCCGAATTCAGGTCATCAGGCTTAAGTTGAGGACACTCTTACCCATCGAGCTTTATTCTTCACCTTATTTTTTTCAGACGGGGTCTCTCACTGTACTGGAAGCTCACCATTTTAACTAGGCTAACTGGCCAATGAGCTCCCAGGCTTCCTGTTTTTGTTCCCACAAAGCCCAGCTTTTATACCTGGGTGCTTGGGAATTGAACTCACATCCTCAAGCTTTCACAGCAAGCACTCTTCCCCCATTGAATCATCTCTTCGACCCCTGTTGTATTTATTTCTATGACATTTCTTCCTTTTTCTCTACAATATCCTCTTTTCTCTATTTAACTGTTTGTTCTGCTCATCTCTTAAATATTTTCTATGTGTTCTCAAGCCCCCTTTCTAGTAAACTGCTCATATACCTCAGTTATGTTACATGTACTCCTTACTACAGAATCTATCCTATTCTATCAAGTGAGTTCCTGGGGCTTCTGAGATGATTCAACAGTTAAGAGTCCTTGCTATTCATGCAGAGAACCCACATATGAACTCATTACTGCCCCTAATTCCAGTTCCAGTGGACCCAGTGCTCTTTTCTGGTTTTCAAAGGCACTACAAACACATGATGCCCATATATACTCAGGCACAAACACACACACACACACACAAACACACACACACACACACACACCAAATAAATACTAAGAAAAAGTGATTTCATGTCTGTGAACTCCTAGGCTGTGTTCCAATTCTATTTTTTTTCCTTTGGGCATTCCAGGCACTTGCTCTTCCACTGAACCATATTCCCCCAGCCCCAGGATTGGGTTAACTCTTATTTTCCCTTTTACATTTTATTTATTTTATTCTCTTCGTGTACTTGAAGATGGAAGTCAACTCTGTCCCTCCACTATGTGGGTCCAATTCAGTGGGTCAGGTTTGGGAGCAGGTGTCTCCACCCACTGAGACATGTCACCAGCCCAAAGATTAATTCTGAGATCAATCCAGTATACTCTTTTTCCCACACTTACGACGTTTGTTACTACCGTTCAGTATACAGCTTTATGAAGTTGGGGCCTATGTCTGTTTTATTTATTGCTGTTAGCTCCCTATCCTAAACACAGTGCTTAAGAAAGTCTGTTCAGCCAGATGGTGGTGAACATTTAATCTCAGCATTCGGGAGGCAGAGGCAGGAGGAGCTCTGTGAGTTCCAGGCCAGCCTGGTCTACAAAGCGAGTTCCAGGAAAGCTCCAAAAGCTACACAGAGAAACCCTGTCTCAAAAAACTAAAGAGAGGCCGGGTGGTGGTGGCGCACGCCTTTAATCCCAGCACTCGGGAGGCAGAGCCAGGCGGATCTCTGTGAGTTCGAGGCCAGCCTGGACTACCAAGTGAGTTCCAGGAAAGGCGCAAAGCTACACAGAGAAACCCTGTCTCGAAAAACCAAAAAAAAAAAAAAAAAAAAAAACAAACTAAAGAGAGAGAGACAAAAAAAAAGTGTGTTCAAAGAATATCTTTTTTTTTTCCCAGAGCTGAGGACCAGACCCAGGGCCTTGCACTTACTAGGCAAGCGCTCTACCACTGAGCTAAATCCCCAGCCCCAAAAGAATATCTTTAAATGGATTAATAAATATGATTAAAGTCCACTTTAACTCAATTTATACATTCATCTGTTTCCTTATAGCAACCCAATTCTAGTTATATCACTAAAATATTGACTAATCATTTGACCTGTCCTCTCTGCATCTCAGTCATGTTAAACAAATGTATTTGCCATTCTCATCTTCCTACAGAATACAACTTAAAATTCCTCAGTGTGGACTCAAAGCTCTGATCTAAATCCCCTCTCTTAAAACTCTCTTCTCGCCAGGCGGTGGTGGTGACGCACACCTTTAATCCCCGCACTCGGGAGGCAGAGCCAGGTGGATCTCTGTGAGTTCGAGGCCAGCCTAGTCTACAGAGTGAGATCCAGGACAGGCACCAAAACTACACAGAGAAATCTTGTCTTGGAAAAAAAAAAAAAAAAAACTCTCTCCTCTTATCAATTTCTTACTGTATACCAAGCACAAAGCTAGTTCCCAAACAATTTTGAATACAGGCACACTAATTTTAACAAGGAGTGATTAGTTCTGTTGGAGTCTATGAGAACACCAATAGTTTCAGATCATGGATTATAGAACATTAGGCTTTTTACCATCTCCAAGTTCACAAATTCAGTTAAGTGCAGCATCCAATTCAGTGGCCATCTGCACATTTCAGGCACTTGACAGCTACATGAGGCTAGTATCTATCATATTGGACAGTATCTATCATATACCATCATCTGTGAAAATGGGAGTTACCTATAGGTGCTTCAAAGAAAGCATGGACCATTTTCCAAAGATTGCAAGGAATACTCTCAAACAGATAAGGACCAACTCAAACCCTCCAAATGTGCATTTTAAAACAGCACTTGCTCCTAAACGTAATTCATCAATTTCTAAACTATTAAGTAATACAGAAATGTGATATGATAAATAGGGCCAGTTCTTGACTTCCTCAAAACTTTGGTTCCCTCAAGTAAATCTTACCTTTTTTCATGAACTTCTCCCATCCACACAACTTGTGACACGGGCCTCTGAAAATACTCACTCGTGAAATATTTATTTGAAGGCTAGAAAAATCCAGATAATACCCATCTTGAAGCTTTTCATCCGGGCCCCTACTCCATCACCTGCCTTCTCTGCCACTTCCCTTAGAAGAAAAAAGAAAGAAAGAAAGAAAGAAAGAAAGAAAGAAAGAAAGAAAGAAAGAAAGAAAGAAAGAAAGAAAGAAAGAAAGAAAGAAAGAAAGAAAGAAAGATTCCAAAAGATTTTAAGAAACAACAAAATATTTATTTTGAGACTGGGAATTATGGAAAATCTAAATAATGGGAACTGGACTCTCCTCCTCAGGGTCTTCTAAGAAATCAGAAGCACCTCCCTCTGCTTCAGCTCGATGCTTTCCCAGTTTAGCAATCAATTCTTTCGCTGGATTGAAGACGCCATTGGTCTGCTGGTCACAGACATAGCAACGAGAGGTGGTGCGGAAATGCTGCAGTGCACATCTCTCACAGAAGTAATGTCTACACTTGGTGACAACGGGGTTTTGGAAGGTCTGGCGACAGATGAAACACTTGAATGGTATTTCCTCATCATCGCTTCCCACTTCGTAGTTTTCGTCCTCATAGACACCATAGCGACCCTCATCAAGTTCACGTTCGATCTGCCACCCGTGCTTGTAATCTGAACGGTCATGGAGGAATTTGCAGCTGTCCCCGAAGCCGCAGAATCCAGTCTCCTTGTAGTCCTTGCAGATGTCGGGCTGGTAATCCCAGCGCACAGTGGCACGTAGATGCTCGGGAGCTCTGATGGGGCCTTTCCTCACCATCCCGGAGGAGGCATTGCCCATGGATGTATCTTTGGGCTTCACGTATTTCTGATAATTATTGATTCCCCGATAGATCTTGTCATCTTCCTTGCCCCTCAGCTCCTCCTGGATCTTCTGGCTCCGTTCAAAGATGGATTGTGCATCGCGCTCCTTCTCAGTGTCCAGTTCGTAGACAGCTGTCGCCCCCATATCCTCGGGCCCCACGGGTTTTGCCGAACGGGTCGACTTATAGACCACGCCGAGACCCTCCTGTTCATTCTCGTCCTCGCTACTCAAGCCGCCGTAGTTCGCCTTCTGTTTACCGCTGCCACGCGTCTTCTGGATCATCGGATTGTGGGTTGCCTGCTTCTTCTCAGGTCGGACCACAGCGCTGCCTTCGTCGCTGCTGCTGCTGCTGTCCCCGGACTCGGCATCACAGAGCCGGCGCTTTCGGCGGCCCGCCGCCCCTTTCCGCCCAGGCTTTTTGAAAAGGAAGGTGCATACCTGGCCAGCCGAATTCCCTGGAGAAAGTTGCTCCGCCATTTGAGATCACCAAAGCTCTGAAACTGCCGCGGCGTACCGGACCTCTTCACGTCGTCACACTTCGTATTCTCTGCGGCGGTGATTCGGACCGGAGAAAAAGAGACGGCCAGGATACTGCCTGGTTACGATTGCCAGACGGAGAACGCCAGTCTCTTTTGAGCCCCTGCGGCCGCCGTCGCTTCCTCCTGAGTCATCCAGGGCACCGCCCCTCCTGCCTGCTGCCGGAAGGGAGGTGAAACCCGGTCACCTCTGAGGAGTCGGTTGCGGTGTGGAGCGTGAGTAGCGGTGAGGAGATGTGGTTCGAGATTCTCCCTGGCCTCGCCATCATGGGCGTGTGCTTGGCCATTCCTGGGGTGTCCACTGCGTACATCCACAAGTTCACCAACGGGGGCAAGGTAAGGCGGCCTATTCGGCCGCGGTTGGGCTCTGCGGACCAGTGTTCTAGGGATGGTGGGGGTACGGTGGCCGTTTGGATGCGCAGCCGTTCTGTGAGGGTAAGGACTTGTAAGTGGGTCCTCCTCTAGCTAGTTTTTGGTTGAGGAAAAGTGGCCCCAACGGCAAAATATCCATTCGGCAGTTAGCAAGGTAGATTACAAGAGCCGGGCCCTAATTCCTAGGCTGAGGAGAGAGGTGTTTAGTCGTGTCCCTTCTTCCCATCATCATTCATCTCCTCGTGGAAATCGTTTAATTGATTTGGTGGGTGTGTTTGTGCACTTGAGTGTAGGCGTCTGCGGAGATCAGAAGAGGGCACCGGATCCCCTAGATCTGGAGTTACAGGAGGTTAGGAGGAACCAGAAGTGGGTGCCAGGAATCGGACTTAAGTCCTCTGCAGGAGCAACAGGCACTTAAGCAGTCTCTCCACCCCTGGTCATTTTTATTTTTACGTGTTTGTGTGTATGTATGTGGGTGCAGGCGTGTCAAGGCGCACCTGTGGAGATCAGAACTTCAACGTGCCAGAATTGCATTTCTCCTTCCACCATGTGGGTCCAGGGAATACAACTCAGGTCCTCAGGTTTAGGGCAAGGGCCTTTACCCGATAACCCATGTGAAGCCTTCCCCCTGTTGGTTTAATTTCTCACACCCACATTTCTGTAGCTATGTGTTCTGTGTCCTTAATTAATCCTGCCTCCCTTTTAAACCTCCCACTGAATTTGCAAGCCTTAAGGAACTCACATCATGACTTTCGTTTTCCCTCTCCTGGGCCTCCCCAGCGGCTTTAGAGTACTGTTGGATTATAATTTGATTTTTGTTTTGGTGTTGTAATTTTCTTTCCGGTGTAATCTACCTTTATTGTTTCTTAGGGTCCCAAAGCAACAGCTAGATCTTTTTTTCCCTTTCCTTCATTTTTCTCATTCTGTATGGCATGGCTTGCTTGGCCTTGAATTTGTGGATCCTCCTGCTATTACCTCCAGAGTGTTGGCATTACAGACATGAGCCACCACACCCAGCTGCCATTTTTTTTTTTTACTTATAAAAGTTAAATTCTTATTTAGTGTGTGCAAGCTTTCAGAAATCTAAGGACAACTTGCAGGCATCAGTTGTTTCCTTCTACCTTGTGGTACCAAGGATCTAATTTAAGAAGTGTAAGAAGTCAGTTACCAATTTAATCCTAAATATTAATGGTCTGGTTTTATTTAGGAGATTTGTGTTGTCCACTTAGCTTTTGTTTCAACGATGATTCTGTTTTTCTAGTGAGTCATTTCTTTTTGTAAAAATTTATTGTTATTTACATGTATGTGTGTCTGCTTCTGTCTGTGTGCACCATGGAGAGTGGAAGAGGCTATGCAGTCTCCCCTGGAATGGAGTTAAAGGCAGTTCTGAGTCTCCCCCCCCCCAAAACAAAGTAAAAATTGTTGTGCTGAGAAGCCAATTGAATACCCAGGAATAGCAAGTGCTCTTAACCACTGAGCCATCTCTTCAGCCCCTAGTTTGTCATTTAAGAAAAATTGTACATATATCTTTTTATTGAGTCGCTCATATTTATAAACTGCATTGTCCTTTATTTGAAGGAAAAAAGAGTCGTTCGATTTCGTTACCAGTGGTACTTGTTAGAAAGAGATAGACGCGTCTCTGGAGTCAATCGCTACTATGAGTCCAGGGTAAGATGACTGAAAGATGGTGGTGGGTTCTGGTAATGCCTTGCCCAAGTTCAGACAGTACTTATTTAATTTGCTTGTTTTTTTTTACTAGTGAAGTATGCAGTTTTTATACATATAATGATCTTTGTTGGTGTGTTTTATGTGTGTGTAGTGTGCATTTGTACATGTGTGGGTACATTTCTCATGAATGTGAGTGTACAGGACACTTTCCCATTTATTTACTTGCTTGTTTGCTGTTTTTATTTATTTTTTTAGGCAGGGTCTCAATATTTAGCCTTGCCTTGCCTGGAACCTGTTATGTAGACCAAGCTGGCCTTGAACTCACAGATCGGCCTACCTCTATTTGGTGCTGTTTTGTGAAATAATTTAGTGTTTTGTCCTCTAATTCATGGAGGGGCCTATGTATGAGGATCCAGGAAGTGAATAGTTGCTTCACTGTAATTCCAGTTAGGGTGAAGAAAAGGCGTGTGTGTGTGTGTGTGTGTGTGTGTGTGTGTGTGTGTGTGTGTGTGTTTGCTGCTGTCAGAAAATGAAGTGAACCAGGTATAGTTCGCACCCTACCATCCTAGTATTTGGGACATGGAGGCAGGAGGATCAGGAGTTTACCTTTGGGTACATAGGGAGTTTAAGATGAACTTGGATTACATGAGACCTTGTCCAAAAAAAAAGAAAAAAGCCAGGCTTTGAAGTCATCCAGGACTATGGAGTGAGACATTGTCTCAAAGGTCTTTATTTAGTGATTATGAAAACCAATTCAGTTTATATTGTTGCAGTTAGAGAAATGTGGGATGTGAAATCACTTGCTTTAATAACAGAATGCCATTCTGTGACACTGGAAATAAGTAGTATGGTACAATTTTTTATGGGAACAGAATTCTCACATTCTCCTTTTCAAACTGTTTTACAGGGCTTGGAGAATATTGACTAAGGAAGCATTTTCCTGGCTGATGAAAAAAAATTACTCAGCTATGGTCACCTATTCCTGCTAGAAGGCAAATGCAGCATATTATATACTATGCGCATGATATGTAATGCCTAATAAAAATTTAAAAAAAAAACTAAAGTAATTTTTCCTTTTTATGAAGTAAAGTTGGGGTTTAATAAAGATATTTTGATATATGGTTGAGAGAGAAATAGAAGCACTCTGAAGAAACTTAAGATACATCTAAACACATAGTTTAGAGTGTGGGTGTGGGCTTCTTGCAGGGCATGTACAACGGTCCTTGAGATCCAATGGGACATAGACTTAGCTTGGCCTGCCCTGCCAGAAACAATGGCAGCTTCCCTTAGAATAGGGAAGAAGAATCCCATGGAATTTCGAGGCACCATGCCTTGTGTACAGACAGATTTCACCTTCTCACAGGTAAATGCCAGAGCATGGAGCAGTGGGGGTCCTACTCTATGCATGGTCAAAATTTAAGGTTATTTTTCTTAGAACATATTGTACATATGTTTGTACTCTTGTTTAAGGTATTGTACCTATGCAGCTAATTTAAAAATGTAATGTAAATTTCTAGTCCTTGGAAGTTATTATTACTAACTATTTAGGATAATAAAGAAATGCAGGTTAGTAATTAGTTCCCCATAACAATCAAACTTGTAGTCATGTTTTCAAGGTCAAATAGAAATATATTTAAATAGATAGGTGGTCTTCAAACATTTCAGATACCTACAGAATATAACATTTAAGATGTTTTAATAACATAAGGCTTTTCATAACAATGAGACATGTCTGCTCCTGGCAGCATCAATCTACTTCAGAGAAGATGATGGGCATTGAAGAACCTCCATATGGAGTTTTCTTTTTTGTGGCAAAAGTTAGCCACTGGACAAGAAACTGCTGTTGCCTCTACTGCTGACAGTATGCTGTCCAAACTGGACAAATAGGACACAAAAGAAAGCAACTGCTGAATTTTGCCAAGATAAGGCATGACAGTCCTTCAAAATTCCTACTTCACAGATAAGTCTATCAGATATGCTAGGCCTGTAGGCCGAAGATGGATGCCCCAACATTGCAGAGGAACCTTGGGTGACTGTCCAGGCAGCCAGCTGTTTGTGTCATTTCTCACATTTTTTTGGAAGTCGCTTGTTTGCACTCCTGTTTAACTAGGTAATATTATTTCCTTCTCGGGTCTCTGATGGAGTTGAAGAGTAAATAGTTATAGTTCTCCTTGTTACCAAATTCAGAAAAGAAACTCACAAAAGAAGTGTAAAGTGTATAAGGTTGAGAGACATAAAAGTGTAAATTGTTTATCTAAGAAAATGTTTTGAGGTCTAAAAAAAATAGTTTTGGGTTGGTAATACAAGTTAGGATACAAAGTAAATTAAGCAGAAAACTTGGACTCACCAAGCTAGAATAGATAACAGTATTTTCTCTGAATTTGCCAAATGCAAATGGACTGGACGTTGTGAGTGTAATTCTTACCTGATAATTGTTCTTATTGTATATAGTTTTACTGTGTTAGAGCTAAAACCTTCTCTTTTTATTTAGACAAAAAGGGGAAATAACAATATTACGATGCAGGGAGTTAGGTCTCTGTATGGTTCCATAATGGATGGTTTGAAAATGGAAAAATTAAGTAAAGGGATAATCACCTTAGCTGGGATTGATATGTCAATTATAATCATTATCAGTTTGGTAATTCATGTTTTTTCCTTAAAAAAGCTGTTTGATATCCGTAACAAATACAAAAAAATGACTAGTAAGATACAATCCTTAGAAAGACCTACTAATGAAACTAAGAAAAATATTCACACACAGACAGAGCACTTTATGGAGTAGAATTTACCGCACCATTGCATTATGAAACTAAAGAGGAGCTGCCCAATTCTCAGTCACTTCTCTAATCATTCAGGTTCTTGCCCTGATATCAGACTCCTGAGTTTTTATTGATAAAGAATAATTAAATAAATGCTTCACATGGTGATGTCCAGGTCCAGGCTGCTGCTAAGAGCCATGCCTGGTTCCACAGTCCTACCACAGCCAGGGGCTGTGTGGCCATCCATGGTGCCACCAAAGGCCACAAGAATTCCCAGTATCTGGGGCACTGCCACTGGTGTCCATGAAGGTGTCCAAGAACTGTGCTGCTACCAGAGCCATGCAGATCTTGGTGGCCTATGCTGCCACCCAGGGCCATGGTGTCATCCAGGCTCGAGCTAATGGCCTTACTGCAGCCAGGGTCTGTGTTGATGTTCACGGCTCCTGTTGCCATGAGGGCCATGCAGATTCCCAGGGTCTGGACCACCACCTGGAACCATGGTGGTGTCCAAAGATGGAGCTACCCCTGGGGCCATGCTGATCTGGGTGGCCTGCACTGCCACCTGGGGCCATGATGACATCCAGACCTGAGCTGCTGCAGAAGACCATATCTGGGTCCATGGTCCAATGGCAGCCAGAGTCTGTGTTGAAGTCCGTGTCCTATGTGGCAACCAGGGGCCATGAGGAAGCCCTGGATCTGGAACACAACCTGTGGCCTTGTTGTAGTCTAGGGGCCATGCTGCAGCCAGAGACATATAGATCAGAGTGGCCTGTGCTACTTACCGGGGGCCATGGTGACCTCCAGGCCAGGGCTTCAGCTGGGGGCCATGTCTGGGTCTGTGGCCCTACTGAAGCCAGGGTCTATGTTGATGTCCGTGGCTCCTGTTGCTATTGAGGACCCTGCAGATTTCTGGGGTCTGGTCTGTCACCTGGAACTGTGTTGGTTTCTGAGGGCCAAGCTGCCACAGGGACCATGCCGGTCTGTGGCCCACGCCATCACCTGGGGCCATGATGACGTCCAGACCCAGGCTGCTGCTGAGGACCATGTCTGGGTCCACAGTCCTACTGCACCCAGCATCTATGTTGAAGTTCATGGCCCATGTTGCCACCCAGGGCCATGTGGATGCCCGGGGTCAGGTCAGCGACCTGAGTTCATGTTGGTGGCTGAGAGACATGCTGTAGCTGGAGCCATGCAGATGTGAGTGGCCTGCACTGCTACCCAAAGCCATGGTGACATTCAGGCCAGAGCTGCTGCTGAGGGCCATGTCTGGGTCTGTGGCCCTACTGCAGCCAGGGTCTATGTTGATATCCGAGGTTCTTGGTACCATTGAAGGCCATGAAGATGTCTGAGATCATAGGCCACAATGCCACTGGGACTGTGCCAATCTGAGTGGCCTACACTGCCACCTGGGGCAATGGTGACATCCAGACCCAGCTGATGCTGAGGACCATGTCTAGGTCTGTGGTCCCACTGCAGCCAGAGTCCGTGTTGCCGCCGAGGGTTATACGAAAGTGCTTCAGCCAGGAGCCAAGATGTCATCTAGCCCCAAGCTGCTGCCAAGGGCCATGTCTGTTCCGTGGTCCTACTGCAGCTGGGGTCTGTGTTGGTGTCTGTGGCCCATGTTGCCTCAAGGGGCCATGGAAACCATGTGTGATGGAATCAGAGGACCGTGCTGAGTAGACTCTGCCCTTCGCAGGCCCTGGGAAAGCTGACCCTGCCCCTCATTAGACACTTCAGCAAGTGCTGACCCCAACCCTCATGATGACCCTGATGGCGTGAGTGTAGGGGAGCTGGCTCCGCCCCTCACCTGCTGGCCTGGAATAACCAGCTCAGCTACCACCCAAGCCCACAGCCAGGCCTGGGGTTGGCCCACCCTAACATCTACCCCATCTAGGACCTGCTGGAGCTTGTGAAGGCACTGGTCCTGTGGAACGATAACCACAGGATCTCTGTGACTCGGAGCAGCCGCAGGATATCCAAGAAGAGTTTCGCTGAGGATCCAGTGATGAGAGTGTACCAGAAACCAGAGGCTTTGAACCTGACCAATGACTTATTGCAATAAACATTTGCAAGTAAAGCTGATTGGACAGCACCTTGGCTCCCAATGCCACCAGGACGAATGAAGAGGTGTTGGAGAGGCAGGAAAGATGGAGTTTTGTTTGTTTGGTTGGTTGGTTGGTTGGTTTTTGTTGTTGTTGTTGTTTGTTTATTTTTTGTTGTGTTTTTGTTTTTGTTTGCTTGTTTTGATTTGATATTTTGGTTTGACTTTTTTAATTTTTGTTTGGGGGGTCCACTTCAGGGGTGAGGAGAGGATATGGAGGGACTGGGAGGTGACTGGAATTGGGGTGCATTAATAAAAATATTTTTAAAAATATCACTATAATAGGGTTGGTGAGATGGCTCAGCAGTTGAGAGTGTTTATTGCTTTTGCAGAAGACCCAGTTTCCGTTCCTAGCACCCACACAGCAACTCACAACAGTCTGTAACTCCAAATCCAGGGGCTCCAGCACATTCTCCTGGAATCCATGGACAGGAAGCACACATGTGGTACACATACATACATTCAGGCAAAACACCTATACACATAAAATAATAAACATACCACTATTATTAATAATGATACTAGGAATATTATCAACCATTATAAATAAAGTATATGATGTATCTGGCACTGCTCTTAATCTTTGTATGAATAATTGGGCTTAACTGTCATTTTTAAAAAAGCAACTTTTGGGAGGCAGAGGCAGGCAGATATCTGTGAGTTCGAGGCCAACCTGGTCCATATAGCAAGTTCCAGGCCAGGCAGGGCTAACATAGTGAAAAACCGTCTCAAAAACAAACAAAACAAAATAAAAGCAAAAAAAAAAAATCAACAAATTCAACAACTTATTCAGGGCTAAGGATGCAACTCAGTTGGCAGCATTCTTGCCTACTATGCTTGAAGCCCCGGTGTGACAATGCACGTTGGTAATTCCATAACTCAGAAGGTGACAGAAGGAGGCCATCCTCTGCTACATAGCAAGTTCACATCCAGCCTGGAATATATGAGACTCTGCTTGGGGGGGGGGGACAGAAGGAGAGGGAGAGAGATTGAGAGAGAGGATAGAAGGAGGGACAAAAGAAAACCTATTCAAGTTGAGCACAATGATGCACTCAGGAGGCTGAGGCATGAGGACCTCGAGTTTGAGGCCAGCATGGGCTCTATAGAAAGGCATTGTCTAAAAAAGAACAAAACTTTCTATTCTAAGCCATGATCATCTTTATTTTTGTAGACAAGAAATGGAGAAAAGCTGGATGGTAGTGGCGCAAACCTTTAATCCCAGCACTTGGGAGACAGAGGCAGGCGGATCTCTGAGTTCAAGGCCAGCCTGGTCTACAGAGTGAGTTCCAGGACAGCCAGAGCTGTTACACAGAGAAAGCCTGTCTTGAAAAAGAAAAAAGAAAAAAAGAAAGAAAGAAATGGAGAGAGAAAAGCGCAAAGCAAACTGTCTCTGAGTCTGTGCAGATAATCATTGTTCTACTCTCTTGTCCTCAATGCACACAAGACATCTTTCAGAATAGTCAAGCATATAAAGAGGTCCTAACCTCAGAATGTGCACATGAGAAGGGGAGATTGTAGTCAATGATGTCAGACAGTTCTGTGTGGTCATATATTGTGTGCCCTCATAAAATTTGCCTGAAGATTGGAGAGACAAAGGAACAAGCCACTGCCATGTCTTACCTCTAGGACTTCTCAGCCCGAAAAAGCCTCTAGTTCCTGTCTCCTCATACCTTATATACCTTTCTCTGCCCAGCCATCACCTCCTGGGATTAAAGGTATGTGTGCTTCCCAAGCAAAAGCATGAGATCTCAAGTACTAGGATTAAAGGTGTGTGCCACCACTGCCTGGCTCTGTTTCTCTCCTAGACTGAGTCAATCTCATGTAGTCCAGGGTAGCTTTGAACTCACAGAGAACCAGACAGATCTCTACCTCCTGAATGCTAGGATTAAAGGTGTGTGTCACCACTACCTGGTATCTATGTTTAATCTAGTGGCTTGTTCTGTTCTCTGATCTTCATGCAAATTTTATTAGCGTACACAATCTATCACCACAGTTCTGAGTTTGAGTTCCGGGCAATTTGCATGACATCCTCTGTGCTTCACTTCATTCAAATATAATATGAAACACTGATACCTTCCTGATACCACTGCAAAAAGTAGACAGCTTGATGTGATGCAGTGACCTGCACAGCATGCAAATGCCCAGTGCTTCTTGGCTGAGGAATGTCACATCACCAGTCCTCCAAGCACAGCCCTGCAAGCTCGTCTCCCAGGAAGAAGCTAGGCTTACCTCACACAGCTTACTTCTGTTACTGAGGTCAAATGGCAGGTGTAACAGGCGTTCTCTTTCCCTCCTCTTGCTTTCTTCTCTTTTATTGACAGGGGCACATGGGCTTAGTTTCCCATTGTTGTGCCATCGTTGCTATGGCAGCATTTGTAAACATTCTCTTTAGGAACCTTGGGGCAAAGTGCTGAGAGACTGCTAAGGCTTCCCTAGCTACCTCTGCTACTGCTTCAAACAAGAATCTGCTTGTTTAGGTACTGGGCTTTCTTTGCAATGGGGGAGGCCTCAAATGGGACCCGCCATGGTTCTATTAATCACCCAGACCTCAAAGAAGCCACTGGGAGGGACACCGAAGAATAATGTGTGTCCATAGATGGGTGAAGTCAAAAAACTTCCTTCCTTTTATCCTTCCTCGATCCCTCCCTTTCTGGTTTGTTGATGTTGTTTTGGAGAGAGGGGTCTATGGAACCCAGGCTGCTTTCAAACTTGCTATGCAGCCAAAAATGGCTTTGGGAAGACTGTTTCTTCCAGCAGATGGTCCTGTTTTCCCCCAGCTGTAGTAAGAGGAAAACTGAGGTGGAAGTGAACTGAGTGGAAAATGAAAATATCAAGGTCTAAATGAGCATTAGTCTGTAATTATTACAGGAATGCTTAAAGGGTATGCAGATTTTTTTTGATTGATGGTCATGGGAACTTGTATAGTGTCCACCATACCCTTGGACCAATAATGTTGAAAAAGAAAACAAAGGGTTGTCTTTAATGAATGGGGCTTGCACTGAGAGTGAGATGACTCAGTGCATAAAGGTGTTCCCCAGGACTCACGTGGTGGAAGGAGAGAACTGTTGATGATTATTTTTACTCTTGGGGGGGGGGCTGTTACTCAGCTCCCAAATAAATCACACACAAAGACTTATACTTAATTATAAATGCCTGGCCTTAGCTTGGCTTGTTTCTTGTCAGCTTTCCTTAAGTTATCCCATCTACCTTTTGCCTCTGGGCTTTTCTTTTTCTGTTTCTGTATACCTTTCTTTGTTTCTTACTCCGTGGTTTGCTGTATAGCTGGATGTCCCTAAAGTCCTCCTCCTTCTCTGGCTACTTCTTCCTTTCAGATTTCTCCTTCTATATATTCTCTCTGCCTGCCAGTCCCACCTATCCTTTCTCCTGCCTTGCTATTGGCCATTCAGCTCTTTATTAGACCATCAGGTGTTTTAGACAGGCACAGTATCACAGCTTCACAGAGTTAAACAAGTGCAATATAAACAAAAGTAACACACCTTAAAATAATATTCTACAACAGAGAACCAACTTCTGCAAGTTGTCCTCTGACCTCTACATGTGTGCTGGGGTACCCATACCTCTCCCAATTAAGGAAATAAATGCAAAAGTATAAACTAAAAAGGAGACTTGCAGAAAGAAGGAACATGTTCTGGACTAGATGAATATGAGAGCAGATCCCTGGAAACCTCTTTTTCAATTTATATTTTTTTGTATTTCTTTTTCCTATCCCCTATATCATCTGGTTCACAACTACCTGTAACTCTAGTTCCAGGGGATTCAACCCTCTTCTAGTTTACACAGGCTCCTGAACAGACACAGTACACTTACATACACTCAGTCAAGGCATACACACATAAACTAAAATAAATAAACATTTTTTAAAGTTAGCATACTATTAGCTGGGCAGTGGTGGTGCACACCTTTAATTCCAACACTCGGGAGGCAGAGGCAGGCGGATCTCTGTGAGTTCAAGGCCAGCCTGGACTACATAGGGAGATCCAGGACAGCCAAGGATACCAAAGAAACCCTGTCTCAAAAAAAAAAATGTTAGCATACTAAAATTAGGATAGTTGGTCAAGGAAATACAAAGATGTGGCCTGTGGCCACAGTAGAGAGAGACAGAATTCAGCTTGCTGAGGCTTGTAGGAGTTGGAGAGAACCAGACTGAGAAGTTGTGTAAGACAGCAGCCCTAAGAAGCTAGATGCTTCTCCAGGCAGCCAGTCACAGGTGCCCCACACAGGGGGTGGGCCATCAGGGAATGTAGTTTCTCCTTCACACATCTGTCAGCAAGCTCTTCCTAGTGTGTGCCCTCCCTAGGATACTAGAGGGCACTAGAGGGCCATTTCATGTGGTCTATTCCAGTCGGCCTTCCAATGAAGCAGGAGATAGAGGAGAGTGGGTGTGGAAAGTAGCAGTGTCCATCTCATTCATAGGGTTGTGGTAGTTAAATGAAACATGGCACATTAAATATCCCAAAATTGGGAGCTTTATTTGTAGAAAGGTAAAGAGCTCAGTTTGGAAAGACATCTACTACCATCCCATCCTTCCATGTAAAGGTTTGCTGGCAAGGAGGCTGAGTGTTGTATACCTAATCAAGCAGATGGATGGATCTTTGTGAGTCCAAGGCCATTCTGGTCTACTTCGGGAACTCCAGGCCAGCCAATGCTACAGAATAAGACCCCTGCCTCAAAAAAAAAAAAAAAGGTTTGCCTGAAAGAAATGATTTCTCACCGGGCGGTGGTGGTGCACGCCTTTAATCCCAGCACTTGGGAGGCAGAGGCAGGCAGATTTCTGTGAGTTCGAGGCCAGGCTGGTCTACAAAGTGAGTTCCAGGAAGGGTGCAAAACTACAGAGAAACCCTGTCTCGAAAAACCAAAAAAAAAAAAAAAAAAAAAAAAAGAAAAAGAAAAAAGAAATGATTTCTCAGAACTGGAGTTTCGTCTTGTTTTTGTTTTTTTTTTAAGATTTATTTATTTATTATGTATACAGTGTTCTGCCTGCATGTATCCCTGCAGGCCAGAAGAGGGCGCCAGATCTCATTACAGATGGTTGTGAGCCACCACGTGGTTGCTGGGAATTGAACTCAGGACTTCTGGAATAGCAGCCAGTGCTCTTAACCACTGAGCCATCTCTCCAGCCCCCAAGAGTTTTAATCAGTAGCAAGGAAAGTGAGCCCAAGACTCAAGGGGAATGATGTAAAAAGGAAAAAAAAGAACTCCCGATGGACACATCCTATTATGTGATAGACACCTGTTCACAATCCTGAGAAAGCCAAGGTTCAATTATTGCTGAAGGTATCAATAGATGCTGAAGGCTGGCAAGACAATTGTGTAGCTTGATCTGCTTGGGGGACCCCCTGGCGGTAGAATCAGATTCCATCCCTGGTGCATGAGCAGGCTTTTTGGAGCCCACTACCTATGATGGGACACCTCATGCAGCCTTGAGGCAGGGGGAGGGACTTGGCCTTGCCTCTATTGAATGTGCCTCCCCATGGGAGGCCTTGCCTTCTTGTGTTGAGGGGAATGGGGGTGGGTTGGGAGGAGGAGGCTGAGGGGGTGGGAGGAGGGAAGAGGGGGATCTTTGGTGTGTAAAATGAATGAAATTTTTTTCTTAAAAAATATAAAAATAAAATATAGATGCTGAAGGTGTTTGAAAAACTTGAGCTGCCTTTATGATTTTTTTAAAGTCTTCTTCAAACAGGAACAAAAATTTTCCAGTTTTTAATTTTATGTGTATGGGTGTTTTGCCTGCATGTGTCTGTGTACCACATGTGTGCCTGGTGCCTGCAGAGACCAGAAGAGGGCATCAGATCCCTTGGAACTAGAGTTACAGGCAGTTATGAGCTGCCATGTGGGTGCTGGGAATCAGACCCTGGTCCTCTGGAAGAGCAGCCAGTGCTCTTAACCATTCAGCCATCTCTCCAGCTCAGCTCACTTTTTTTTAAAGGCAGAGTGTCAGTATGTAACACAAGATGGCCTCCAACTCACAATTCTCGTGCCTCAGCCTTTCAAATACTAGGACAGGCATATGCCATATCACCATGCCCAGCTCAAATATTCTCTCTCTCTCTCTCTCTCTCTCTCTCTCTCTCTCTCTCTCTCTCTCAGTCTCATGTAGCTCAGGATGGTGTAGCTGGAGAATTTCTCTCCAGCTCCCACCACCAAGTCCCGCCAGTCTCAGAGCCCACTTATAAAATAAACACACAGACTCTTACATTATTTAAACTGCTTGGCCATTAGCTCAGGCCTGTTATTGTCTAGCTCTTACTCTTATATTTAGCCCATTTCTATTAATCTTTACTTTGCCACATGGCTCATGGCTTACTGGTACCTTACATCTTCCTTGTCCTGATGGCGGCTAGCAGTGTCCCTCTCTCAGCCTTCCACTTCCCAGAATTCTTTTCCTTGTCCCGCCTATACTTCCTGCCTAGCCAATGGCCAATCAGTGATTTATTTACTGACCAATCAGCAACACACTTGACATACAGACCATCCCACAGCACTTCCCCTTTTCTTTTCTTAAAAAGGAAGGTTTTAACTTTAACATAGTAAAATTACATATAACAAAACAATTATCAAGCAAGAATTACAGTTACAATATTAAAGAAGAGATCCTATCTATCTTATATTTGTAAGTTTAAGGTTTTATATCTAACTTATCTTTTATTATAACTAAGGAAAATTGTAAGTATCTAGTCTTTAACCACATCAAAGACCTCAGAAGGATATATTACTACCTGAGAAATGGAGAAGGATATAAGCAACTCTTAGGAGTCTTGTAGGGTAGACAGAGACAGCTGGCAGCCTGGACAGTCATTCAAAGTTCTCTTGTAAGGTTGGGGCATCTGTCTTCAGCCCACAGGCCTAGAGTCTCTTATTCATTTTTCTCTGTGTCCTGTAGAATGTCTGGCAGTTTTCTCTGCAAAGCAGGAACCTGAAGGACCATTTTGTCAAGCAAAGTTCAGTGGTCACCTTTGTATGGGTCCTGCATGTCCAGTTGATCAGGCAGTCCAGGCAAGAACAGTTTCTTGCCCAAATGGCTATTTTTGTCAAGGTGAAGATAAACTCCGTATGGAGTGTCTTCGATGCCCATCCTCCTCTCTGAAGTAAATCGGTGCTGTCAGGAGCAGACATGTCTCACTGTCCAAAAAGTCTAAACTTTTAAAACATTTTAAATGCCATATTCTGTAGGTCTTTGAAGTGTTTGAAGACTACCTATCTATCTGAAATATATCTATGTATACCTAGAAGACTTAACTAACATGGCTACAAATATTATCATCGATGACTAACTATTAATCTATTTTTTAATTATCCATTACAATTTTAAATGAGTTACATAAACATAATACCTCAAACAAGAATAGAAATATATATACAGTATAACAAAATTAAGTTTAAATTTGTATCAATAAACTAAAATCTATAGCAATGTAAAACATTTTAAACAAGTTGTTACTCTTTAAAAGTAGGTTCAATAATCTACCCTTTCATCCTATCATATCTAAACTATCCCCCTTTTTGTTTTAGAAAGAGATTGTATTTATAATCAACCTGATTTAAATAAAAATATTGGTTTTTCTCTGTCCCACACCAGAGGGCTCTTCTGATTTGGGACACAAGAATCTCTTAACCATTTTTTTTTTTTTTGAGCAATATGTCTGGGTTTAGAGGGGGAGTGAGCCAATTCCATCTCTAAAGCCAGCTTGATATATTTGGGAATTTGGGCGTAGCTTCTCTTACTACTTCCTGCTGGAGGGGGGCGCTGTATCATATGGAGACAGAAAGAAAATTTTAGGATCATGGAGTAGTCCGTGAGGCTGTATATCTGAGCCAGTTGACTTGAAACCATTCTGGATGTTGAATCATCTGGGCCATGGTGTCATTGGTGACCTTTCAGGGGGTCTTGGCTGGTCAAACCTGATGTATCTTAATCTGGAACAAATCCATAGTCTCTGGCTTTCTGTGGAAACAAAAGCAGAGACTCTTTTCCAAAGCAACATATCCTTACATCCAAACTTTGAAGTCAAGGTACCTTTAAAATACACATTTTGGCATAATTCAACAGCTTTTGTAATCAAATGTTTTTCTTCAGTTACGAATATCAAAGAGAACATAATCCAGATTCTCTGTGTGGTAGTCATCTTTACGTGGCTTATTTTTTTTATATTAGCTTGAGCCTATTGCTTTTAAACTGCAGCCTTCTAAGCCTGAAATGGCGCAGTGGCTGCTGGCTCCGCCCACTTCAGCTTCCCAACATGGCGGCGGTCCGCTTTCCGCCAGCTCTGGGAGCCATGACTCTCAGAAATAGTGGGTCTACACTTTTACCAAAGTAGCGTGTAGCCCAGAAACCTCTTTTTTTTGTTTTGTACTAGCAAAGGCTAAATTCATCACACAGTTTAATGTGCTACTTGCAGAGGCCTCATTCCCACCATACTGCAGGTCGAGAGCACACGCTAGGAACCCGCCAGTAGCTCAAACCGGCAGCTGCCGCTTATTTGAGAGAGACAATTAGGAACTGTTTTTAGCTCCGTTTTAGAATCTTTTTTCTCAGTTTTTAGGTGGAAACTCTTGCCACCACGTTGGACGCCATTTGTAGCTGGAGAATTTCTCTCCAGCTCCCACCACCAAGTCCCGCCAGTCTCAGAGCCCACTTATAAAATAAACACACAGACTCTTACATTATTTAAACTGCTTGGCCATTAGCTCAGGCCTGTTATTGTCTAGCTCTTACTCTTATATTTAGCCCATTTCTATTAATCTTTACTTTGCCACATGGCTCATGGCTTACTGGTACCTTACATCTTCCTTGTCCTGATGGCGGCTAGCAGTGTCCCTCTCTCAGCCTTCCACTTCCCAGAATTCTTTTCCTTGTCCCGCCTATACTTCCTGCCTAGCCAATGGCCAATCAGTGATTTATTTACTGACCAATCAGCAACACACTTGACATACAGACCATCCCACAGCAGGATGGCCTTAAATCTCCAATGTAGCTTCTGATCCCCTTGCCTCTCATTCCCAGGTGAGATTACAGGTGTGCATGTAGTTCCACACTTGGCTTATCCATATTTTTTGTTTGGCCAGTGTGGGGGCCATCCTACCCCCACTTTCCCCCAGGGTCCTCTTGAGCAGGGGCAGCAGGAAATATTAGATAGAAATTTAGAGGGGAGAGAAACAGATAGAAAACACAGGATAGCCTCGAGAGGACCTGGATTCTAATCCATGGGGCCCAGACTGTCTCTGCCAAAGGGCTTTTAAAAGAATGCCAAGGGGTGGAGCAAAAGACCTCCCCCAGCACAGCCAAGTGAGACCATGGCACTCAGGCCCGTGGTCCAATCATCCTTTTATGCAGACCTGCTGGGTAAAGCCACTAGGAAACCTAAATGGGCTCCAACAGGTGGGGGGGCGGTCTTGCTATGCAGTCCTTGGCTAACCTAACATACACTATGTAGCCCAGGCTAGCCTTGACCTTGCAGCAATCCTCCTGTCTCCCAAATGCTAAGATTACAGACGTTTGCCACTATTCCCAGTTTCAAATCTCAGACCATAAGCCAGCAGAAAGCAGTGCCCACTGAATCCAGATACAAAGGAGGATACTCATCACCTTGACTTCCATTTACCATTTTTTGAAAGGGTTAACAAAAGCTAATAAACACAAACAACACATATGTTCAGGTAAAGAGATGGTAAAAATAATAGTTTCTTTGAGATAATAGAATTATATACCTGGAAAACTCAAGATAGAAACACCGATCTGCTGCTATGGCTCTTGATTCAATGTGTGTGTGTGTGTGTGTGTGTGTGTGTGTGTGTGTGTGTGTGTGTGTGTGTTGCTAGAGATGGACTCCAAGCCTTCCCAAGGCTAGATGAGTTGTCTACTATTACTGGAATACATTTCTATTATCTCAATTCACAACTTAAAAAAAAAGTTCATGCTGGGGCTGGAAAGATGGCTCAGTGGTTAAGAGCACATACTGCTCTTCCAGAGGACCCAAGTTTGGTTCCCAGCACCCACATCAAGTGACTTACAACTACTCATAACCACAGGTCTAGGGCAATCTAAAGCCTTCCTTTGGCATTTCTAGGCACCTGTGTCCACATGCACAAACCTGCTGGGGGATGGTCTGTATGTCAAGTGTGTTGCTGATTGGTCAATAAATAAATCACTGATTGGCCAGTGGCCAGGCAGGAAGTATAGGTGGGACAAGGAGGAGAATAAAGCTGGGAAGTGGAAGGCTGAGTCAGAGAGACACTGCCAGCCACCATGATGACAAACAGCATGTGAAGATGCCGGTAAGCCACGAGCCATGTGGCAAGGTATAGATTAATGGAAATGGATTAATTTAAACTGTAAGAACAGTTAGCAAGAAGCCTGCCACAGCCATACAGTTTGTAACCAATATAAGTCTCTGTGTTTACTTGATTGGGTCTGAGCGGCTGTGGGACTGGCGGGTGACAGAGATTTGTCCTGACCTAGGGCCAGGCAGGAAAACTCTAGCTACACAAACCCACACACATATATTTAAAAATAAAAAATGGAATCTTAAAAATAATCACGTACCCTTTGTTGCTCAAAGCATGGACTGGGTCATTTAGAGCCAGTATTTGAAGTTAGTATTTAAGGAAGCTAGGAATTTCTCTACTACATTTTGATTTAAATCTTCTCAGTTTGAACAATGGAAAATCCTTGGTTTTGAGGAAAGGTCCATCTCAGCAAGCAGATAAAAACGGTCAGCAGTAAGTAAGGTCCGACTCCCTTTACCCCTAGTCTCTTCTCAAGAGGCAACCAGTGTTGCCTGAGTGTTTTGATCCTCCAGCAAACAGGATGTAGGGGTTGGAGAAATGACTCAGTGTTTTATGGCACTTGTTGCTCTTATGGAAGACCCGGGTTGGATACTCAGCATCCACATGGTGGCATGCAACTGTCAGTAACTCCAGTTACAGGGGATCGGATGCCCTCTTCTAATCTCTACAGGCACCAGGCATACACACTTGGTGCACAGACATGTACACAAGCAAAACATTCACGCACATAAATAAATAACTCTAAAAACATTTTTCTAAAAAGAGAGAGTGTGTGTACGTATGTGAGTGTGTTTGTGCCCTGTAACCCTGCACACATAGAATCAATTCTTGAGGTTGTTTGTTTTTTTTTTAATCCAGGCAAAAATGAATAACAAAAAAAAGCCCCCAGCCCTGAAGGGGAAGATTGTGGAGAAAGCTAGCACAGCCAAGACAAACAAACCGGACGTTCCAGATCCCAAGAATGTTGCTACAGGGTCAAAAGACAGTAAGACCATGGCGGACCCAAAGAAGCCTGGGACAGAGCAGAAAGAGAAAAAGACTGTGACTATCATTACAGATCTTCAGGAAAAAAAGAGTGTGGCCGAGCCCAAAGAAAAGAAGACTGTGACGATCTCAGATCCCAAAGACAAGACGAAAGACAAGAGGATGGTGACATTTGTGACGGACCTAAAAGACAAGAGGATTGTGACAGACACAAAAGAAAACAAGATTATGTCCATAGAGACGAAAGAAAAGGTGGTTGTGCCCGTCGTGCCAGAAGTAAAAGAAAAGAAAATTGCGCCGCCGGTAGAACCAAAAGAGAGCCCAAAGGTGGTTGCGCCAGTCGTGCCCGTTGTGCCAGTCGTGCCAGTTGTTGCCCCCGTTGTGCCCGTTGCTGTGCCCGTTGTGCCAGTTGTGCCAGTTGTGCCAGTTGTGCCAGTCGTGCCAGTTGTGCCCGTCGTGCCCACTGTGCCAGAAGTAAAAGAGAAGATCTCGGTGCCAAGGGTGAAAGAGAAGAAGGAAGTGCCACCTGTGCGGGAGCTAAAGCGACTCAAAGCTGTGCACGTCGTACCAGAGACAAAAAAGAAGAAGGCTGTGCCCGAGATCAAAGAGAAGGCGCCCGCGGTGGAAGTGAAAGAGAAGAAAGTTGTGCCCGAGGTCAAAGAGAAAAGGCTTGTGATAGCAGAAAAAGTAGACGACGAGACAAGTGAGCTAGCTCGGACTATAGCTGAGAGCGTTGTGGCTGCAGCAGTTGAATTCGTGGAAGGTAAGCTTGTGGTTTATTTGCCTAAAGGATTGTCTCATTACTGTAACAGCACACCACCAGGCAACTAACACACCCATGCCTTGTTTTCAGAAGCCAGAAACCCCATCAAGAACATCAAGTGGATCTCTCATGGGGAATTCACAGTAGAAAAGGGTCGAAAGCAAATTGAGGAGTTTATTTCAGTAAGTGACTTTGATCCCTCCAGTTTGGTACTCCAGGGTCTGAGCAACAACATCAACAATAAAAACAAACAAACAAACAAGTCCTCCATTGATCAAAAGTTTGACGTCATGAAAACCAAAGGGGTGGTGTCAGAGACACCTAGAATAAGTAAACATAATTTTCTAGTGAGTTCCAAAATCAAGATTGAAAAGTTTTGCTTACTTGTTTTATGTTTTTAATGGAGGCGTTGTACACCCTTCAGGTAATATTCTTTTCTTTTAAAAGTGATCTTTTTCTTTGATATGTACTAGTGTTTGTTCCTGCATGTATGTATGTGCACCCTGTGTGTGCTTGGTGCCTGTGGAGGCTGGAAGAGGGGGTCAGATGGCCCGGAACTGGAGTGAGAGGTGACTATGAGTTGCCATGTAGATGCTGAGAATTAGACGCAGGTTCTCTGAAAGAGTACTTAGTAAGTACTTAGTACAGCGTTCTTAGTAAGCCATCTCTCCAGCCCTACTTTAATCTTTTGAGACAGGCTCTCACTAGGTAGCCCAAGCTAGCTTGGAATTTGCTATGTAGATTAGGCTGGCCTCAAACACGCAGAGATCCATCTGCCCCTGCCTCTCGAATGCTGGGATTAAAAGGGTGCACCGCTTCCCCAGCCAGTAAGCATTTTTAACCACTGAACTATCTCTCCAGCCCCAAGGTAGGACAATCTTTGAAAGAGAAAAGTGCAGCCATATTGCTACGCACCTGTATCATCCTAACTGTACATTTCCCAATTTAAATTCCACTTAAATACTTTGTCCATGCTGCCCTATTCAATGGGGCAAGCTGGCCTAAGGAGATAGAAGCATCTCTAAAATAGCTTCCTCCAACAATATTAGTATGTTCATGTTAACAGAGGGGATGTGGATGGGTCAACTATCTTTATGTTCATATATAGTACTGGAGACTGAACTGACAGCATTACCTGCACTACAAATGCTCCTATTGCTGAGATACTTTCTCCACGCAGGATCAACAGTCTTTTTGCTGTAACTTTGGAATATAGTTCCTAGATGGCAATGCTAACGATGTGCATGCCCATCAATCCTCTTCCCACCTGCAACTTGTGTCTGGCTCTGACTCTTTCAGGTGGCTTCTGGGCAATAGAAGCACAGCTGCTTTGCATTATGAGTAGGGTAGATAAAAGAGAATGGCTTGAAATCCCTTCTCATATACTTTTTTTGAAGGGAGATTCGTTGAAATTGGAGGTGAGCTCCCCTAGCCCAGTCCAAGCCTATAGTTCCAAGGGCAATTTCCAAGGCCCTGGCCACTATAGCCAGGTGGTCCTGGGAGAATGTAGGAAAGGCTGACTTCTCACCCACTACGTACCATGCACAGTTTCCAGTAGGAAGGACATCTAGAGTACTCTGGAAATGAGTGCTGAAGCTGACTATTGAACATCCTGGAAAAAAAAAAGTCATATTTGGTTTTTAATCCAGATTGTGGGAATTTGTTTTGTTTTTGTTTTTTGAGACAGGGTTTTCCTGTGTAGCCCTGGCTGTCCTGGAACTTACTCTATGGACCCGGCTGTCCTTGAACTCATGGAGATCTGCCAGCCTCTGCCTCTGCCTCCCAAGCGCTGGGATTAAAGGCATGCGCCACCACGGCCCGGCTTAGACCATGGGAAATCTTACCTGCCCCAATGAGACATTCTCACTTTCTTTGGCCTTCAGAGCTAAGCTTGTAGGTTTGAAGCCAGGCTTGAGGAAAGTACGCCCCGGCTTCGCAGCACAGGGTGGTCAGGAGAAGTGAGGTTGAGGAAAACACAGGAAAGATAGGAGGCTGCTGCCCAGGGTCTGGTGAGCACTAACAAAAGCTAAAGTGGAATAGTGGTACCAGGATCCGAGAGGAGTGGAGAGATGGAGAGCCACAGCAGGAGAGGGCACACAGGAATGAAAGTTAATGCAATACTACGAAGGACCAAAAGGACTGAATGAACAATATGCTCGTTGATATGCCTATGTGGAGTTGCTAACCTTTTTGTTATTTCTTTTTTTTTTTTTTTTTTTTTTTTTGGTTTTTCAAGACAGGGTTTCTCTGTGTAGCTTTGCGCCTTTCCTGGAACTCACTTGGTAGTCCAGGCTGGCCTCGAACTCACAGAGATCCGCCTGGCTCTGCCTCCCGAGTGCTGGATTAAAGGCGTGCGCCACCACCGCCCGGCCTTTTTGTTATTTCTTAGGATCTGTCCAAATTGTACCTTTTTTTCTGAGAAAGGGCTTCTCACTGGTTGGTCTGGAGCTCACCAACTATGCCAGACTTTCTGAGCAAGGATTTGCCTGTCTCTGCCTCCCCAGCACTGGGATTACAAGTACGCAGCACCACGAATGGCATTTTTTGTTTGTCTGTTTTTGTCAAGACAGGGTTTCTCTCTGTAGTCCTGGCTGTCCTAGAACTCACTTTGTAGACCAGGCTGGCCTTGAACTCACAGAGATCCCCATACATGGCTTTTTAAGTGGGTGCTGGGAATTGAACCCAGGTCTTCATGCTTACGCAGCAGGCACATTCCTGACTGAAATATCTCCCCAGCCTTCCTCCACTTTTTGAGACAGAGACTTTTGTAGCTCAGACTGGCCTGGAATGGTAGTTGAGGATGACTGAACTCCCAATCTACTTGCCTTCACCCCCTAGGGGCTGGAGTTATAGTCCTATACCACTATACCTGGCTCTGAATGGATACTGATGCTGTCAGTAGTATAGTTCATTTTAGTTGGCCATTCCCATCATGATTGCAAAAGTAAGTTCAGACAGAGGAGATACCCCAAGGTCTTCAGTTAATATCTGCACACTGGCTCTTTAAGCCAGGTGTGGCGACACATACCAGTAATCCCAGCACTTGGGAGGAGGAGTAGAAGAAATCTTGAGTTTGAGGCCAGCCTGGACTATATAGTGAGACCCTGTCTCAAAGAGTCAAAAAGACCTGTGCTGGGAATCAAACCCAAGGCCTTACACACATGAGACACACTCTGCTACTGAGCTGCACCTCCCCACCCCCAGCCTGCCTTTTGAGGGCATGTGAAGAATAATCCAATTGCCTGACTTATTCCTCTTCTGGGCTTATTTTACGTTTATACTTTATTATTGTGTGAGTAGGAGGTGGGGTCATGCACATGCCACAGTGCACATGTAGAGAGGTCAGAGGACAACCTTGTGGAGTTAGTTCATAGCTCCTATCTCTACACGGATCCTGGGGGTTGAACTCAAGTCTTCAGGCTTGCAGAGCAAGTGCCTTTACTGAGAAATCTCCCCCAGAGCTTCGCCCTTCTTTTCTAAACCACATATCACAACAAATGAAGTCAGTCCAAATTTACAGATACTTGAAATTGGGTTCATTACCTTCTAGTCATCCATGTAGGTCTCCTGGGGTAAGCTAAGCAGAACAGCTATTCCAATCACTAATTATTCTCCAATTTAGCCCCACACTTGGCTCCCAAGTGAGGACGTGAAGTATGGTGTGTCCATACACACCTTAACCCTTGCCTCATTCTGCTTCCACCACAGTCCAAAGCTCATCTCAAATGTTTTGCATTCTCAGATTATTCCATCTCTCCTCTACTGTGAGAATAATTGAGAGCTGCTTCTAGTTTGAATCAAAATTAAAAAAATGTTAAGAATTCAGAATCTGTAACCCCGACTGTTATGTACCACCTTTGCTGAACTGAACTGATTCTGCTTTTCTTTCACTGTGAGGTTTCTCTAAATCCATCGAAAAAGACTGTGGGGTTTCAAAATCGCTGGGTGTACTATGCAGATTTTATTGAGAAGAAAGACTTAGTTCACTCCTTCCACTATATCTACCGTGTGTGCTGGAGTGCCCCCACTGCTGTAAGACCCTTGGCAAGAGTCAGTGCTTTCGCCTACTTTACCATCAAGTTCAACAAGAGCAAACCTCCGGTAAGCTCTTTTTTTTTTTTTTTTTTTTTTTTTTTTTTTTTTGCATTCTGGTCCCTTCAGTGAGGATTCAGCAATGATGACATCTTTAGTCATGGGCATCATCAACTCCCCACCCCAACATTGCAAAACATTGGGTTTTCATGGGGACAGGTTCTGATCTTTAACTACTTAGATAGCCAAGGATGGCCCTGAAATCATGATCCTCCTGCCTCAGCCTCCCCAGTGCTGAGATCACAGGCTGTGTACCACCATGCTCGCTGTAGCAAATTCAAGCCATTTGTTTACTACTTATTTATTTACGTGGTGCTGAGGATTGAACTCAGGGCCTTGTATATGCTAGGCAGTTACTCTGCATTGAGCTATATCTCCAGCACATCTTACTTGGTCCAGCTGCAGCACTTAATGATGATCACTCTGTCCTCCACAACACTTTGCATCTCCTGGGGTGCCTTGTGCCTCACTCACCATTCCTTTGCAGCAGGTACTGGTGTGCCTGCCTCACACTAACAACTTCATGGTGAAATGGCCCAATACCCAGTCCCATTCTCTGTACTTATTTTATCCAGTCATATGGCTTTAACTATGGCCCAGAGCTGAGTACGTAGATGCATGCCTATAGCCCACCTGTTCAGGAGGCTGAAATGGGAGGATCATTTGAATTCACATACCATCCTGAGCAACAAGATCTACATTTCAAACACAAGCAAAACCTCAAGTTGGGCACAGTGGCGCACAGTTTTCTCTTATCACTCCACTCGGGAGGTTGAGAATCACTTGAACCCAAGAGTTTACGGCAGGGTTGGAGAGGTAGTTCAGCAGATAAGAGCGCTTGCTGCTCTTGCTGAATTTGGTTCCCAGGACCCAAGTCACAGGGCTCATAACTACTCCAGCTCCACAGGATCCAAGACCTCTAGTGATATAGAAATGTATTATATAGAAATGATAGGATAAAAAGGTAGATTATTGAATCTACTCTGAAAAGAAAAAAGGAAGGATATGGATATGATAAGATAAAAAGTTAGATTACTGAATCTACTTTTAAAAAGCAACTACTAGTTTTAAATATTTTACATTGGATTGGATTTTTCTATACTGTATACAAATTTTTTATATTGATACAAATTTGAGATTAATTTTGTTAGAACATACTGTACATATACTTCTAATCTTATTTAAGGTATTGTACCTACACAGTTCATTTAACAAGTAATACAAATTGCTAGTCCTTGAAAGTTATAATTACCAACTAATTAGGACCTGAAGAGATGCAGGTTAGTAGTTAGTCACCTATTAAAATAAAATTTGTAGTCATATTAGGTATGTTTTCAAGGTCAAACAGATATATTTTAGATAGGTCATCTTCAAACACTTCAGAGATCTACAGAATATGACATTTAAGATGTTTTAATAACATAGATTCTTTTTTTTTTTATGACAATGAGACATGTCTGCTCCTGACAGCACCAATCTACTTCAGAGAAGATGATGAGTATCAAAGAAACTCCACATGGAGTTTCTTTATGGCAAAAGTTAGCCACTGGGCAAGAAAATGTCCTTCCCTCAACTGCTGACAATATGCTGTCTAAATGGACAAGCAGGACACAAAAGAAAGGACTGCCTGCCAAATCTTGCCAAGACAAAGTAGGGCAGCCCTTCAAAAAATCCTGCTTCACAGATGAATCTGTCAAATATGCTAGGCCTGTAGGCCAAAGATGGATGTCCCAATGTTGCAGAGGAACCTTGGGTGACTGTCCAAGAAGCCAGCTGTTTCTGTCATTTCTCACGTTTTTTGGAAGTCGCTTGTTTGCACTTCCTGCTTACTCAGTAAATATTATTTCCTTCTTGGGTCTCTGAGGGAGTTTGAAGATTAGATAGTTATAGTTTTCCTTGTTAACAAATTCGAAAAGAAACTCACCAAAGAGGTGTAAAGTGTATAAGTTTGAAAAACATCTAAAGATAGTTTTCGGTTGGTAATACAAGTTAGGATAGAAAATGAATCAGGTACACTTTGGACTCACCAAAATAGGATAAATAATGGAGTATTTTCTCTGAATTTGTCAAATTTTATGGAATGTACATTGTTAATGTAATTCTTAACTGTATATATTGTATATACTTATTGTACTTATTGTATATAGTTTTTCTTATATTAGTTATAGCCTTCTTCTATTATTTTAGACAAAAAAGGGGAAATGTGGTGATATATTGGGTATAAATTCTAATAAAATTTGCCTGAAGATCAGAAAACAGAACAAACCACTAGATTAAACATAGATGCCAGGCAGTGGTGGCACACACCTTTAACCCCAGCACTTGAGATCTCACACATTTGGGAAGCACACATACCATTAATCCCAGCACTAGGAAGGAAGTGATGGCTGGGCAGAGAAAGGTATATAAGGCGTGAGGAGACAGGAACTGAAGCTTTTTCAGGCTGAGGAGTCCTAGAGGTAAGAGGTGGCTGTGGCTTGTTCCTTTGTCTTTCTGATCTTTCAGCATTTACCCCAATATCTGGCCCAGGGATTTTTATTAAAAGACCAATTTAGGATTCACACTACACTCTAGCTTCTGGATATTCATAAGCATATACCCCCCCCCACACACACACACACAATTTAAAAATAAAATCCAGGGCTGGCTCTGTGGTTAAGAGCACTAGCCGCTCTTGCATAGGACCTGGGTTAGATTCCTAGCATCCAGATGGCAGCTCACAACCATCTGTAACTCCAGTCCAGGCACATACGTGGGTGCACAAACATACATGCAGGCAAAACACTCATACATGTAGCACAAATCTTTAGAAGGTCTTATTAATAAAAACAAACCCAGGAGCCAGATACTGGGGTGAACGCTGAAAGATCAGAGAATCCGAACAAGCCACAGTTCACCTCACCTTGCCAACTTCTCAGCCAATCCTGTTTCCTCAAACTGAAAGCCTCGGAGTCCACATCCGAATGGATCTCAGCTGAACGGCTGCTCAAAGCTTAAAAGCCTAAAAGCCTCTAGTTCCTGGTCCTCACGCCTTATTTACCTTTTTGCTTCCTGCCATCACTTCCTGGGATTAAAGGTGTGTGTCTTTCCCAAGCAAGATATGAGATCTCAAGTGCTGGAGTTAAAGGTGTGTGTCACCATGCTGTTCCAAGTGATAGGATTAAAGGTGTGTGTGCCATCATTTTCTGTCCTCTATGTCTATCTAGTAGCTGTTCTATTTTCTGACCCTCAGATAAGTTTATTAGGATACACAATATATCAACCACATTTCCCCTTTTTTGTCTAAAATAAAGTTATAATATAAGAAAAAGCATATACAGTATATACAGTCAAGAATTACATTAACAATGTGTAGTCCATTAACATTTGACAGATTCAGACAAAAACTCCATTATATACATTAACAATGTCCAGTCCATTATCATTTCACAAATTCAGATAAAAATTTTCATTATTTATCCTATTTAAAACAAGCAGTTCCTTTCTAAAAATAGATTCAATAATCTTTTTATCTTATCATAACCACATACACATAAACAATAAAATAGAAAGGAAAGAAACTTAAAAAATGTTTATACCTAGAAAAGAACTTTTTTAAAAAGTGTTTATACCCAGCTTTGGTGACATAGTATGATTCCTTCAGCTCAAAAATAAGAAAAATGAATGTCACTTAGACCTTATGATTTCCAAATCTCTAGCATATTTGTAGAGTTAATGAACATCTCACTTACTGTTTTTAAAACTGATTTTGTTGCTGTGGTTCTGAAGGTTGAACCTAGGACCTTGGAATGCTAAGCAAGTGCTTGACCACTGAGCTGCATCCCCAGCCCTAGAACTGAATGTTTGATTTCCCATCCCACATCTAACCCACTTCAAGTCTTTGCATCTGAGTTGATGCCTCTTCCTTGACTCTTCTCTTTCCCTTAAACCATTAAGAAAATACGTACAGGATCCCACATCCTTCCCCACTGCCTCTGCCTGCCTCCCTCTCTCTCTCTCTCTCTCTCTCTCTCTCTCTCTCTCTCTCTCTCTCTCTCTCTCTCTCTCCTCTCTCCCCTCTGTCCCCTCTCCCCCCCTCTCCCCCTCTCTCTCCTCTCTCTCTCTCTCCTTCTCCTCTCTCTCTCTCCTCTCTCCCCTCTCCCCTCTCTCTCTCTCTCTCTCTCTCTCTCTCTCTCTCTCTCTCTCTCTATCTCTCTCTCTCTCTCCTCTCTCCCCTCTCCCCTCTCCCCTCTCCTCTCTCCCCTCTCCTCTCTCTCCCTCCCTCCCTCCCTCCCTCCCTCCCTCCCTCTCTCTCTCTCTCTCTCTCTCTCTCTCTCTCTCTCTCTCTCTCTCTCTCTCTCTCTCTCTCCCCCGCCCCCTCAGGATTATTTCAATAGCTTAACTGGTCTCTCTCCTTCCGTCCTTGCCCACATGTAGTAGCCAGCTAGACTGAGCCCTTTAAAGTAAATTTCTGTCAGTCCTGTGTTTAAAGATTTATTTCTATTATGTGTGTGTGTGTACATGTGCATATGAGTGCAGCTAACATACAGAGGCCAAAAAAGGGCTTCAGATACCCTGGATCTGGAGTTTCAGGCAGTTTGTAAGCTGCCTACCATGGGTCCTCTGTTGAACCACCTCTCCAGCCACCAGTCCTTTGTATAAAATGTCCCCCAAGTAGTTCTGGAACTTCAAAGTGCATGGAAATTACTCGAAAATCTTGTTAAATGAAGATTCTGATTTAGCAGGTCTGGGTAGGTCTAGAGATGATACATTTTTTGAGTTTTTTGGTTTTGGTTTTGGTTTTTGGAGACAGGGTTTCTCTGTGTGGCTCTGGCCCAGTTCAGCCTCCAGAGATCCACAGGCCTCGTGAGTGCTGGGATTAAGGATGTGGGCTACCACCACCCAGCTGAGATAATGCATTCTTAACAAACTCCTAGTTAATTCTGACAGCGTACACCTAGAGGCTTATGTTTGAGTAACAATGGCCTATGAGCTATATCTAATATCTATTAGCATATATGTATGTCTTTATGTGTATACATATATATGTATATATGTATATGTGTATATATATATATATGTGTGTGCTGTTTCTGCTTTATTACCCTTTCCTCTTTATTCTGCTTCTGCCACTCTGATCTTGCTATTCCTCCAGTAAACCAGAAACATGCATTGCCTGTTCCCTCTTCTCTCTACTGCTTTCCCCTTCCCCTTCTTTTCTTCCTTCCTATCTTTTTTTCCTTTTTTATGTGTCAGGGTTTCATATAGTCCAACTCGAAATGCAGTTGAGGATGGTCTTGAAATTCTGATCCTCACTCACTCTGTAGCCCAGGCTGGCCTCGAGCTCACAGAGATCCGCCTGGCTCTGCCTCCCGAGTGCTGGGATTAAAGGCATGCGCCACCACCGCCCGGCTGATGGAAATTTTCTTATGAATCATTTATGCATTCTTCCAGGAGTATTGCTTCTAAGACCCCAAGGAAAGTTCTGAACACACTACCCCTCCCACTTTTAGGGAGATATCCTTATCTACTTGAAGGTCTTCCTCACGCCCTAGAGGTTGTGACACACATAAAGAAAACAGAGGCCTCTTTATGAGGCTATGAGACATTCTTGAAATATCTGTCCCCTACTTACTCAGGAACAAGATAATCAAAAAGGTACACTCAAAAAGGTCAACAAGATTCGGTGGGCTAGAGGAGTTGGCCACAGTTCAGACTGCAAGCCTCTTCCCACTGTACACTCCGACAATTATGTGGCATATACAGCAACAAAGTTAGATTAGCTTAAATTACCATGTCAGAATTTGAATAATAAGTGCAGCAGCTTTGGCCTGAGGATTTTTCCTGGGCACTCTGACCGCCGGGCGGTGGTGGCGCACGCCTTTAATCCCAGCACTCGGGAGGCAGAGCCAGGCGGATCTCTGAGTTCGAGGCCGGCCTGGGCTACCAAGTGAGTTCCAGGAAAGGCGCAAAGCTACACAGAGAAACCCTGTCTTGAAAAACAAACAAAAAAAAAAAAAAAAAAAAGAGTTAATAATCCACTGCTTCGGACATGGCAATATGTGTGGGCTGGCTTGAAGATTTTGTTTTGGTCTAGCATCCTTGATGCAACGGAAGCTACCGGCCTCTAGACTCATAAAAATTGGGTGATGGGTTAATGAGTAAAAATGATAACTCTGTTCATCAATGATGTCAAAACTTGAGGGAAAATGATTAGAAATGATAACTCTGTTTTGTCATAATTTACCAATGATGACTGAAAAAGGAACAAGAAAAAGTGAAACACATGTCCAAACACAAAAATGGTATGATCTATGTTTTGGAACAACATGAATGCATCCCTACTCACTAAATTTTGTATAAATAAACAAGCACCCTGGCTGCTAGTCCATTAGGCTGCAAGATTCTCCCCCTGCCCCTCCCCAAAAAAATTCTGATCCTCCTGCCTCTACATCCCAAGTGCTGGGATGACAGGCATGTGTCACTATGCTCAATTTATGTGACACTGGTTTAATACATTCTAGAGAAGTATTCTACCAACCGAGCTACATCCCCAAACCCTCCCCACTCTTTGAGACAGGGTCTTGCTATGTAGCCCTGGCTGACACTGAACTCACTTGGTAGACCAGGAGGCTGGCCTCAAACTTGTGACAACCCTTCTACCTCTACCTCCAGAGTACTGAGATTACAGACAGGTGCCATCATGCCTGGCTTCCTTTCCTTTTTAGTCAGGGACTTACTATTGTAGCTATTGATCCTCCTGCCTCAGCAGGTATGTACCACCAGTACAGGTAGCATAGCAAAACCCCTGCTTCAATGAAAATTGCCCAACCTTGTTCATCTATGTTATTTCCTTCTGGTTCCATTCCTAAGAGGTGAGAGGCACGGCTGACTAAACTGGAGTATGGAAAGAAGACAACAAAACTAAACCTCGATATAAAAACACTCAACAAGCACAACCCCTCCCCTGCCAACAAAAGTAATAAAGAGGGCAAAAGACTGAATCATGCTTACTGAGAAAACACACGCCTCTAGCAATTGTCTCCAATCCTGTGGTGTAGCTTAAGGTATCTGGGACCAAACACATCTTTGACAGAATCAGATTGAAGTGACACAGAACCAATTAACGGACTCCCAGTTAATAAAGAAGATGGGTCCTGAAAATGCAAATATATACTTATGGATAAGGGAAGAGTGGGAGAATTAAGCATTGGTGTGCTGCTCCAGGCTTAACATCTGTCCTTCTCTCTTAGGATATGCCTGTTGAAGTCTCTTATGTCTTTGAGAATTCAGGACTACTTCAAAGGTAAATAAAATTTGGAGGCAAAGGTTGTCACATTCTAGGAATCCAGCAGGCCCACGGCCACAGACAATTCATGTAGGGCTCACCTCACCTTTGACCACTTACCCTACAGTATGGGCTGAAAGTAGGAGTCTAGCATTAGTCTAGAAAATTGTTTTCCTGTAATTAGAAACTTAAGGATTAGTTGATAGAACAAAGTAGGGCAAAGTGAGTCATGTCTGTTATTTCTCCACAAACTTTAAAGCTTGAATGTGTGTGTGTGTGTTGCTGGGTATCAAGCCCAGGGCCTTGCACACACTAGGCAGGTATACTCCACCACTGAGCTACAGCCCTAGCCCTCTTCAGAAAAACTTCAGAATTATACTGAATTTACTATGATTAATAATCCCTTTTAGGCATTGTAATTCATGTCTATAACCCCAGCACTTGGGAGGCTGAGGCAGGAGAATTGCTGTAAGTTTCGGACTTGTCTGGACTATAGAATGAAATCGTGTTTCAGGACCCCCTTCCAATAAAGATCCACAGGAAACTCACACTGAATTCGCTCACATGTAACAACCCATGTTACTGCATTACAGCTCTCTAAAAGTCTTTTATATAGGTTTAAAGGACGGTAAGGAATGGAGCTAGAACCCTGCCAGAATCTTGCTCACTGGGAATGTAAGGAGGGAATTCCTGCCTCAACGTTTTGCTTGATTATAAAAACTTTGTGTGGGCATGTGTGTGTGTTTTTCCCTTCCTCTACAGACCAGGAAGTATTCGATTTCGAGAACAATGGCTGAGGGACATCACTGAAACCAAACAAATTTTGTTGGAGTCGATCCCTTTTAAAGTTGTCTGATTCTTGTGTCACATTTGAGGACTCCTTTAACAATCAATACATTAAAAATATGAAACAGCACATCAAACCACGTAATATTTATTGAATAATAAACTTGTAGTACACAACCCAACTGCGTTTTTGCTTTTATTCATTATCCATTCTGTAATAAGTTTTGTTGTTGTTGTTGTTGTTGTTTTTGAAAAGATTTTTCTCAACACTACATCATGATTTTGGAGTCTGGCAAGTACAGAGTTGAATTTCAAACATTGCTAAAGTTCACCCATTGGCCCTTAGCTGTTTGGTCCTTCTCTGTGCCTACCTCCAGGCTTGATACACATTTTTATGGGTATGCTGGGTAACAAAATGGCAACAGTTCTGTAGCTCATCCTAACCAGTCAGAAAGGTTCTCCTACTCACAGACCTCTTCTACTATAAGGTAAGCCTCAGTGCCAAACTCTGAAAGCGAATGTTTTGGCTTCTAGAACACTTCATCATGTTTATTATTACAATGAAACAGAGACAGGTTACCACCCATATTTATTTCTGGTCTTGTTTCTACCTTCACACTGGATCATCATGTATTCCTACTTTCCCAATGAGACTCCTAAGCCTGGTCACACAATTTTAAAATACTCAAGACAAAATTACTCTACACTTTGAGTGACAAAGACATACAAGGAACACAGAATACTTGTAACAATACATGTGGTAGGACTGAGCAACTTTTCTATTTTTTACTATTATCTTTGTACAACAAATTCAAAAAAGGAGAGAAAATCCCATGAACAACTGGTGAAGAGGTGAGAAACTAGCTTGTCTCTTTAGAGAACAAAATAAGTATTTCAATTACAATAGTTCTACACAGATTTTACATGGGCCTAAAGAACTAGGAAGAATACAGACAGAACTAGGAAGAATATAGACAGAACTAGGAAGAATACAGACAGAACTAGGAAGAATATAAACAGAACTCTAGTCACTATCTTGTTCACTGGGAATGTAACAAAGAAGAAATTTCCTAGCTCAATGTTTTGTTTGATTAGAAATGTGTGTGTGTGTGTGTGTGTGTGTGTGTGTGTGTGTGTGTGTGTGTGTATGTGTGTGTGTTGTAAACCAGGAAGATTTGCTTTGGGAAACAATGGCTGACTTAGAGCTCAGGTGACAAAACACAGTTTGAAGCAATAACACAAATCAGCTGAAAATAAAATACTTTTAGCCTTCTACTTTTTTTAAGGATCTGTCATTGACACTATTCTTTGCAGATCTTATCCAAATGAATTCCGATGCAAGGAATGGTAGGTTTTGAAATAAACTCCTACCTTTTCTTTCATTGACTATATCTACTCTATGGAGAAGAAGAATCAAAATAAAACCCATAATACTTATACACCACAAACTTGTCACATTTAAACTACATTGCCTATGAAAAATAAAAACATATTCATCCAGTTGCTAGGAGCCAGTTAACAAAAAATAATGCCCCTACAGAATAAATTTTAAAGTAGGGATTATAAACTTTACACTGTATTACAGGAGAAAGTGTATGGATTAATAAGACTTCAAACTTTGGAATCTAGCTTCCATTAAACTTTAGGAAACTACAGACTTACTAGACTGAGAAGTATAGATACAGTGAAACAGTTTCAAGTCCAAAGATCACAGATGTTACTACATGCTAACTGCTGATCAGTCAGCAGTTGTGGGTTAAAAAACACGTTTCCCCAGAACATATATTAAACTTTTCAAACAGTGATAAAGTGAGGAGGGTTTCTACAAAGTTAAGGATTAAAGACATTGATAGATATAAAAAAGCTGAAGAGCTTAACAATGTTTAAAATCAAATCTGATAGCCAGGTGCAGTGGCACACACCTCTAATCCTAGCACCGGGAAGGCAGAGGCAGTCAGAACTCTAGGAGTTCCAGGCCATCCAGGGCTACACAGTGAGACTCTGTCTCAAAAAAGAAATCGACTACATAAAGGACACAATTGAAAACGTTTACTATTTTACTTTCATCATCATGAAACAGCTAATTAAAATACTGACTTATATTTTCCCTCATTAGCACTCCTGACACTCATTCTTTTACATATTATCCTATCATTAAATATCAGTTTAGATAGAAATAGTACTCTTACATTGGCACGACAATAGACTTCCCAAGACTGTATTTGAAAAAATTTTTTGCACTGTTGGGGATGCAGCTCAGGGCCGCATGCATGCTAAGCACATGTTCTAATGCTGAGCTATACCCTGGCCACAGAAAGAACTGTTTTAAGTAATTTATTAAGAACTTACAACATCTAATGTTCACATTTTCTATTTCACACATATGTGAGTTAGCCTTTTGGTTTGCTTGTTTTTAGAGCGGAGGTAGACTTAGCCCAAAATACATTTCGAGGGCTGACTGTAGAAACAAGTCAGTTTTCCAATTCCAGTATTGCCTTTTACAGCAACACCGTCATTTTGTTAACAGAAATAGCCTCCTACATAGTTTCTGTCTAGCCCATTTGTAACACATTCAAGACAGAGCTATGAAATTCCCAAGTTCTGCTGGGGTAGGGGCAGACACTGAATCACAGAGTGAGATTGAAATTTCTTATTCTGTTGACACTTTCTCTCTATGCCGCCTTCCTAACATTGCAGGATTTCCTTCAGAATTTGGACTTTCAAACCAGAAAGTTAGGGTCAATCTTAAAAAGCCCCAAATAACTTACTAATTATATCAACAAGCATCTGTTACTGAAGGACTGAAGGATTCCGAAGGCACAGAAGCACTGAAAAGCCACTTCAGAGCACAACAGCCTTTTTGGCTGGGCATGGTGGCACCCATCTGGAGTCTCAACACTTGGAAGATGGAGGCAGGACACAAAGAGTTCAGAGTATCCTTGGCTACAAAGCCTGAGGCCAACCTGGACTACTTGAAACCATACATCAAAAAATAACGCCAAACACAAACAAAACAATAACCTTCTTTTATGTCTAGAACCCACAATTTCCTTGTTAAAACTGCCCACTTGTAAAGTCAGGAAGTCGTCACTTGTCGTCCTTCCCTTTGGTCTTTCTGTACACCATCTCTCGAAAGCTGGCCAGAATCTTGTTCTCCCTCTTCCGTCTTTCTTCCTGGTTAAAGGATGCAAGGGCTCTCTTCTCATCCGCACTGTAGATCTGGTTCTCTTTGCGCAGCCGCACAGCCTCCATTCGGCGATGCCTGAAGACAATTTTATCTTCGACTTAATTTCTTACTAATAATTCCTACAGCATATCCTCATGAATCCTTCTTAATATAGAATCTACTTAAAAGGTGACAACAGAACCTGGAGATGGGTCATCAAATGACTCTACATTTTATCTAGTGATGCCCCTTTTCCTTTAACCTATTGCTAGTATTCATGATCTCCAATGTTTGTCAACATAGTAGATATTATCATTCATTTCACATACTAAAGACATAATTCTGTTTTCCTTATTTCTAATAAACTGAAATGGGAAACTTATTAAATGTTTTAGGCGATGTGTATTTTGGGGGTGGGGGTTGTTTGTTTTTGAAAGAGTTTCATGAAATAACTCTGGCTAACATGGCTGACCTCAAACTCCCACAGATCCACCTGCCTCTGCCTCCCAAGCGGTGCAATTTAAGGCATGTGCCACCATGCCCAGCCAGTAATAGTGGTTTTTGTCTTTGTGGAGTCCATAGCAGGGCAAATGAAAGATTTATCTTAATTAATCAAGTGGTACATCAATGTTCAACTTTACTAATACAAAGAAGAGAATCAAGTCTAAATCTATAACTGAAGAGGAATTCTGTGGATAGTTTAATTTCCTTAGAATCCAGAAGTGTCACAAAGAAAAGGGGAACTCAGTCTAAAAGTTAGATGAGTAATATATAGAGACAGAGGAAAACTATGATGTTGGATTCAAAAGGTCTGTTATTCAGAGAGAAAAATGAATGACCTCTTTTGTGCATGTGTACCCAAACCCTACATAATTACTTGAAGAGACTTATCTCTAGAAAAACCAGGAAAGACTGGGTAAGAAGAGGAGAGAATCATTTCAGGTTAGTGTGACGGTATCTAGGGATAAGATGGGAGAGTCGAGGAAATGGCAATATACTTAGGTTGTTTAGAGTATAGTGAGTGCCCTGTGCAGTTACATGGGGCAGAAAGCAATACAGAATGATGCTATAATGAACGCCCACATGCCTGTCTCTAGTCTGTCAGATTTTCTCTTGGGCACCCCAGTATAGTGCTGCTTGGTTATACTGCACATGAGAGTCCAACTTTCCACAATGTCACACTGTTAATGGATATACTACCAGCATTGTTTAGGAGCTCTTGTGGCATCATATCCTTTCAATATCTGGCACTGTCAGAACTTTGAACCTTTTCCTATTAAATGGATACAAAACAGTATTTCACTGAGGTCTTGATTTCCATTTCCAATAAAAATAAACATCATTTAGTTTATGTATAGGACATATGTATTCTTTTGATAAATGGCCCTTTCTGTCATTTCTTTTTTTCTTTTCTTTTTTTTTTTTTTTTTTGGTTTTTCGAGACAGGGTTTCTCTGTGTAGCTTTGCGCCTTTCCTGGAACTCACTTGGTAGCCCAGGCTGGCCTTGAACTCACAGAGATCCGCCTGGCTCTGCTTCCCGAGTGCTGGGATTAAAGGCGTGTGCCACCACCGCCCGGCTGTCATTTCTTTTATAGTTGTTCATTTCAATATTCTCATTACCAATACTTTATCAATTGTGTGTATCCCAAGAATCTTATCTGAGCCTGGAATTTGCACATTTAATGGACACAAGTTCAAACTTTCAGCCTAGGCAAACTTCTGGGCAGCACATTTTGTTTTGTTTAGAAAATACAGTTTTATCTAAAAGGCACCCTCTCTGAAAGTAATCTAGTGGCACTTCTTTTTATATCTGGCGATTCACTGTTCTGCATTCTTCTTTTAACGTACGGATGACATTTTTCCTATCCCATTTCCTGAATACTTCTTTCTACACAGATCTGACATGCTATCTCTTTCATACACAAAATTCCACACATGTATAACTGTCCTTGGACTCTGCATTTTATCCACTGAATAATTAGGTTATTCACTATGCTTCCTAAATCCTAAGTGCCTTAACTCTCCTCTCTCATAAGTCACATCTTATTTGCCTACTCTTCTTCAGAACTAACACGGCTACTCTTAGCCTTTTAGTCTAACAAACACACTTTAAAACAGTTTTACTAAGTTTGAAATTTTATTGAATCTATAGATAAATTTGAGAGAACTGACTTTACAGTATTGCTAGCCTATCTTTAAACATTGTCTGTCTCCTTTGATATGTCTTCTTTAATGTTTCATTTATTGATTGATTGATTGATTTTTTTTCAAGACAGGGTTTCTCTGTGTAGCTCTGGCTGTCCTAGAACTCTCTGTAGATTAGACTGGCCTCAAACTCAGAGATCTGACTGCCTTTGCTTCCGAGGTGTTAGGATTAAAGATGTGTACCACCACGCCCAGCTAAATTTTTAAAATTTTTATTTTATGTGTATGAGTGTTTTGCCTGAATGTATACCTGTACATCACATATGTGTAGTGCCTGCAGAGGCCAGAAGAGAACTTCAGATCCCTGGGACTGGAGTTACAGCTGGTTGTGAGCTGCCACGTGAGTGCTGGGAATTGAACCTGGGTCCTCTGAAAGAGCAGCCAGTGCTATTAACCACTGAGCAATGTGTCCATCCCCCTAATGGTTCTTAACATTTTATAGTTTTTCCCTGTAGGGGTCTGGGGATTCTTTTGTTAAGATTTATTTCTAAATCATTCATATTCTGATACTATATATTAAACTATAAATATTTAATTATAATTCCTTATATATTATACATTGTTAATTATATTAATATGTATTAATGATATGTTAAATTCTATTTTCTAGTTGTCTGTAGAACAATGGTTCTGTAATAACTTTATATACAACCATTTGTTAACCCTCTGAAGAGTCTTTGGGACCTTGTATGTAAACAATCATCTCAATCACAAAAATGGCTATGTTGAACCCTCCTCCTTACTGATTGCTACATCTCTAATGATTCGTCCTTATACTGTCATCCTCCAAAGCAATGCTGCTTTTCAGAAATCTAAGATTCTGAGGGATGCTTCAGAGGTCTCTGGTATCAATTCAAACTAACTATTTTAATAAGTAGTTTGTAATCTTAAAGAATCCACAGGCAGTGTGAGTTCAGTACCCCTGCCCTTCTCCTCCCCGATTAGTCAAGTATTTTCTGATCTTCCAGAGTCCTATTTCCTCATGCTGAATCTGACAACTTTCATGACCCATAACCAATATTCTTTTCCAGAAATTCTGGTCCTCTGAGAACTGGAGGAAGATTACCTTGGGACAGTGCTTTCCTCACTAATGGAAGCCTACATTCCTTTATGATAGATGGCTGAATTTAACTCATTTTTTATTTTACAGGGGGAAAATTATACTAAAATATGAATAAGAAATGAAACTGGAAACAATTGCTTCTTTAAATTTGGAGATATTGTAGAGTTTGAGGCTAAGTTTTATACACAGTTAAACCTTTTTTAAGTATGTTTCTTCTAATGAAACCAGTACCATGTGTGTCCGTCCGCATGTGTGTATATGTATACTCTATTTCCACTAGAAAATAGTCACTTAATGAAAACAGATCACCAAATACAATCCTAGTAGGAAGAAAGAAGGAAGAGAGCTAATCATGGAAATGGACTCAATGTCAAGGAAGTACCTGCTACCACTCATTACGTAACCCGAACATTCAAATGATGCGATCTCTTCACTTGTCAAGCCAATTTCACCTCTTCGTGGGATTCGCTTTCCAGCTTTTACATATTCAGCCATAGCTGCACCTTCACCAGGTAACAGAGCATGGCCATAGCTACAAAGTAATTCAGAATTCACAATAGTTATCGCCACAGAAAAGGAGAGCACAAATCATTTTCCCTCAGATAGCAGTAAGAACAACAGTGCTGAGCAATATTGTTCCTGGTGTGAATTACTTATGTTTTATTAGAGAACATTGTACTATGAGCTATATTACTAACCTAGAAATGTATAAATAATTTGGAAGAACCAAAGAACTAACGTTCACAAGTATAGACTCACACTTTATAATTGTGGGTTAATTCATCAGGTATTACTATTACTGCTTCTGTCCTCAGCTCATTCTCTATAAAAACCCCGAATATATAATAGATCTCAAAATAACTTGTAACAAACAATAATACCATACAGTAAAAATTACCTTTTGTCTTTTATTATAAGTCTTTAAAAGCAGTTCAGTGATGGTTTCTTGCATTCCTATTAAACTTGAAGCTTAAAAAATTTATACAATTATAAAGATAACTACACTACACTATTAAGGTAAACATAAATAATAGATTGCATGGGCTGCCAAGGAGGCTCAGAGGGTAAAGACATTTACTGTCAAGTCTGTTGACCTGAGTTTAATCCCTGGTACCCATATGGTAGAAGGAGAGAACCAAGTTCTAAAAGTTGTCCTCTAATGCCTTCCCCTCCTTTTTCCCTCCTCGATACAAAATTGATAAACTAATGCAAACTTTAAAAATTACACTGCATAAAAGAAACAAAGTGCTATGACGATTAAAGAGGGTTAGAAATCACAGCTCCTTGCAGAGAAGCATTGGGACTCACCATATGTTCCTTCTTTTGGAAAGGGGCTTTGAAGGATAGTTGAAGATCTTGTTTTTATTTTGTAGAAACAGAGTCTGATGTAGCCCAGACTGGCCTTGAAATCACAATGTAGCCTAGAATGTCCTTGAATTCCCCATCTCCCGGCCTCATCCTCCCAAATGCTGGGATCACAGGCATAAGCACCATACCAAGCTAAGAAAGTACTTTAAATACTGCAAATATACTACTACTGGCTGAAGGCACAGCAGTGGCAGCCTGCTAACCTAGCATGAGCATACTCAGCACTGCAGAAAACAAAGCAAATGACCTACAACAAAGAAAACCACCCAAACCCCACAACTGTACACTGCTACTTACTTCAAAGGCTTATCATCTTGGGAGGCAAGTGTTTTGGGAGCCTCTGGGCCAATGAGATCTGATGGTTCTTCTGCCTCTGCATGAAAGATATTAAGAAACACATTCATATCTTGACTAATCACAGTTAATGTTTCATGTTTTGAGTTAGTCAGCTGCAAGAACCTACTTGATCGATCCTTCCAAGGATTCTCTAGAAATTCTTCTTGGGACTCTTTAGAGCTTGAATCACTAGACTCTTTTCTGTTCTTCTTGGACTTCTTTTTCTTGTATTTCTTCCTACATGGATTATAATTTAATACAAATTAAGTATTCTCGTGTTAAAAGGCATTCTGTTTTCTTTTCTTTTTAAAGAAAATTTTATAAAGATGTATTTATCATGTATACAGTGTTCTGCCTGCATGTATGCCTGCACACCAGAAGAGGGCACCAGATCTCATTACAGATGGTTGAGCGCCACCATGTAGTTGCTGGGAAATTGAACTCAGGACCTCTGGAAGAGCAGTCAATGCTCTTAACCTCTGAGCCGTCTCTCTAGTCCTTTAAAGAATTTTTTTAAGATTTATTTTATGCCGGGTGGTGGTGGCGCACACCTTTAGTCCCAGCACTCGGGAGGCAGAGCCAGGCGGATCTCTGTGAGTTCGAGGCCAGCCTGGGCTACCAAGTGAGTTCCAGGAAAAGGCACAAAGCTACACAGAGAAACCCTGTCTCGAAAAACCAAAAAAAAAAAAAAAAAAAAAAAGATTTATTTTATATGCATTGGTGTTTTGCCTACATGTATGTCTGTGTATGGGTGTCAGATCTCCTGGCACTGGAGTCACAGATAGTTATGAGCTGCCATATGGGTGCTGGAAATTGAACCCAGGTCATCTGTAAGAACAGCCAGTGTTCTTAACCACTGAACAATCTCTCCAGCCCCAGGCATCCTCAGTTTTCAAAAGTTAATGAAAATTATCTGAATTCCCAGCTTATTCAAACTTTTCAATTCAATCTTCTCAGTTAACCAAGTAGTATTTTACTATCAACAAGAAATGACTAAAAGATCAATGAAATACAGTTATCGTGTAGAAAGATTAATAGAAATGAAATAGCTTAAAACCTAACTCTCAGGCAGGAGGTGATAGCTTATGTTTGTAATTGTTATGGAACAATCTTTTAGTATACTGTAAGGAAGTGTCACTCAGACTGGTTCAATAAAAAGCTAAATGGCCAATAGCAAGTTGGGATTTTGGGGGCAGAGAGAATGCTATGAAGAAGGCAGAGTCATCAGCCAGATACAGAGGAAGCAAAACATGCAGGATGCAAGGTAAAAGCCATGAGCCACATGGCACCACACAGATGAATAGAAATGGGTTAATTTAAGTTATAAGAGCTAGTCAGAAACAAGCCTAAACTCCGTGTTGTGATTTGGGAGCTGGCTGGTGGGACAGAGCAAGACTAGCTACAAATGGCATCCAATATCCAGGCACATATTTCCACATAAGACCTGAGAAAGCTTAAAAAATAAAAAGGTTCCAAACACACAAAAAACATGGCTTCCTAGTCCTGCAGACTCTCATCATGCAGGCTACAGTACAGAGACACATCTCCTGGCTGCAGTCTACAGGCTTGAGCTGCCAGCTCGCCATGAGCTAAGCTGTGTAGCAGTTTAAGATTTTACTGATGCAGACACAAAAAGTTACAGATATGCAGTAAAACAGGTTCAGATGGAAAAATAAACCTCTAAACAGGTTACACTGTGTTTAACAATGTGTGTAGGGTTAATAAAAAGGGTATAGACAGTCATAAAAATAAATAGTTTAAGAATAATAAAGTCTTTAAAGAAAAAGTAATAAAATAAAAGAAGCCACGTAGAGATGGGAAGTATACAGGAAGTCTGGATCCTGTATGTTATTGTGCTGTTTTAATTTTCTGATTGCTGATGAACAAATGATAGCTGCTGAGAAACACTGGATTATGGAAACTGTTAAACTAAACTATCATATATATTTTTTAAATGTCTTAACTTCAAAATGGAAGCCAAAAAATATGTTGTGTTGGAGAAGAGGTTATGCTTATGTTTCCACAGAAAACAAAAAGCTATGGATTCATTCAAGGTTAAAGAGGATCAGCTTTGATCTGGGGAGACCCTCTGAAAATCCTGGCTATAGATATAAAGAAATAAACCTAGAAAAACTGCAAGACAGGTAATGTATATTTTACCTATACAACACACAGTCCATACTTGTGTTAATGTAGATATGTCTATTACCTTTGAATATTTATGTGTTTTCAGAGCAAGAACAGACACCAACGAAAATGAGTGGCCCAGGTGATCTAGCCTTTCAGAGTACCTCTGTTGTAATTTCCTCAGAGTTCTGCATCCAGAACAGCTTCAAGGTTGCTGGATGAGATGGTCCAGCCTCACAGATAATTCTAGCCAGGACTTGATCATTATTCTAATTTTCTCAGGGCCCTCCAAAGATGTTAGCAAAAAGCAGTCTAGAGAACACAACGCTCACAATCCCAAGAGATGAGGGTGGGTGGTTCTGGGACATGAGGTGGATTATGGATGTTTGTCATTGTTTAGGGGGGTTGGTTACAAGTTGTTATTGATCATGGTCAGAGAGAAAGCCAAACAAAGAAGATTAGATTCAGAGATCTCTTTTTGAAAGGAAAAAGGGGGGATATAGAAATGATATGATAAAAGGATAGATTACTATATCTACTTTCAAACTAAAAAAAAAAAAAAAACAACCACTAGTCTCAAATATTTTACATTGGTATGGATTTTTGTATATTGATACAAATTGAAGGTTATTTTTATTAGAACATACTATACATACATTTCTACTCTTGTTTAAGGTATTGTACCTATGCAGCTCATTTAACAATGTAATGTAAATTTCTAGTCCTTGAAAGTTATTATTACAAAATATTTAGGATAATAAATATAGGTTAGTAGTCACCTATAGCAAGCAGTCATGTTAGGTATATTTTCAAGGTCAAACAGATATATTTTAGACAGACAGATGGTCTTCAAACACTTCAAAGACTAAAGAATACAGCATTTCTGCATGGGACCAACCTAGACCCTCTGCATGTAGGTGACAGTTGTGTGGCTTGGTCTGTTTGTGGGGCTCCTGGCAGTGAGACTAGGACCTATCTCTGGCACATAAGCTAGCTTTTTGGAACCTATTTCCTATGGTGGGATACCTCACTCAGCCTTCAGCCTTGATGCAGCAGGAGTTGGGTGGGTGGGGGATATGACTTGGTCCTGCCTCAACTTGATGTGCCATGCTTTGTTGATTCCCATGCTTTGTTGACTCCCATGGGAGACCTTACCCTTTCTGAATGGAGACAGAGGAAGAGTGACTAGGGAGAGGGTAGAAGGGAGGTGGGGGGAGAAAACGGGAGGAGGGAGGGGAAATAAAAAAATATGGCATTTAAAATGTTTTGTTAACATAGGGCTTTTCATGACAATGAGATATATCTGTTACTGCAGCAAAAATTTACTTCAATTGCTTTCAATGTGGCAAAATTAACCATTTAGATGAGAAACTGCTCTTGTCTTGACTGTATGCTATACAAACTGGACAAGCAGGACACAAAGGAAAAAGACTGTCAAACTTTGTCAAAATAATTTCCTGCTTCATAGAAAAGTCTGCCAGACAATCTATAGGACACACAGGAAAGTGACTGCTGAACTTTGCCAAGCCTAGTGCGACAGTCTTTCAAAATCCCTGCTTCATAAAAATGTCTGTCGGATATTCTAGGCCATAGGCCAAAGATGGATGCCCCAACATTGCAGAGGAACCTTGGGTGACTGTCTAGGCAGCCAGCTGTCTCTGTCATTTCTATATGTTTGGAAGTGGCTTACACTGCACTTCCTGTTTACTTAGGTAATATTATATCTTTCTGGGGTCTTTGATGGAGTTGGTAACCAGGTAGTTACAGTTGTAGTTTTCCTTAGTTATGCTAGAAAGTACATTAGGTACAGAGCTTTGAACTCGATCAAGATAGAATAAATAATGGAGTATTTAGGGTTGAGGATTTAGCTCAGTGGTAGAGCGCTTGCCTAGCAAACGCAAGGCCCTGGGTTCGGTCCTCAGCTCCAGAAAAAAAAAAAGAAAAAAAATAATGGAGTATTTTCCCCAAATATGCCAAATACAAATGGACTGGACTAATTCTTGCCTGATAATTGTTCTTATTGTGCACAGTTTTATTATGTTAGAGTTAAAACCTTTCCTTTTTATTTAGACAAAAAGGAGGAAATGTGGAATAATCTTTTTGTACACTGTAAAGAAGTGTCACTTGGATTGGTTTAATAAAAAGCTAAAGGGCCAATAGCTAGGCAGGATTTTCAGGGCAGAGAAAACACTGAGAAGGTGAGTCGCCAGCTGGATGCAAAGGGAGCAAAACACACAGGACAAGAGGTAAAAGCCACGAGTCATGTGGCAACATGTAGATGAATAGAATTGGGTTAATTTAAGTTATAAGATCTAGTTAGAAATAAGCCTAAGCTATCAGTTGAACTTTCATAATTAATAAGAAGTCTCTGTGTTGTGATTTGGGAGCTGGCTGGCAGGACAGAAAAAGACTAGCTACATGTAATCCTAGCACTTGGGAGCTGGAGGCAGGAGAATCGGGAGTTCAAAGCCATCCTATACTATCTAGTGAGCCTGACACCAGCCTTGGATATATAAGACCCTGTCTCAAAAAACAAACATACAGGGGTTAAAGAAATGGTTCAGCAGTTACAAGTGCTTGCTGCTCTTCCAGAGAACTATAGTTCATATCCCAGCACCCATATCAGGTAGCTCATAACCACCTGTAAGTCCAGCTCCAGAGGATCTGATACCCTTTTCTGGCCTCTCCAGGTACCTGTAGATGTACATGGCACAGACACAGATGCATCTTTTAAAAAAAAACATAGAACAAGCCCAAATACAAAAAAAAAAAAATCCCACAAAACAAAAACAAGTTCTCACCAGTGTAAGCATTAATAAAAATTTTCAGTTAATGGGTTAAAATATAGCAAAAATGTTTAAATAGCAGCATTCAAAGTAAACTACCACTGTTCAATCTCAATGACATACTGAATCTTGACAAAGACCAGCAGTGTTTGCTAATATGGCAAAAAGAGATAAGACATTAGTTGCCTACTGACAGTGTACACAGCACCACCTACAAAGTATTCCTGGCCAAAGTTCCAATTTGAACCTTGCCAAACTCGAGAGACACACCCAACTCTCCAGGAAATAGAGAAGACAGAAAAACATGCTAAATCACTCCAAATAACCACTATAATTTAGGGACAGTATTAGCATTCTGATATGAATAAACTGTAGGAAAAAAACTACAGAGAATTGATAGTTAACTTCTTTTTTGGTTTCTCAAGACAGGGTTTCTCTGTGTAGCCCTGGCTGTCCTGGAACTCGCTCTGTAGACCAGGTTGGCCTCGAACTCACAGAGATCAGCCTACCTCTGCCTCCTGAGTGCTGGGATTAAAGGCATGCACCACCACTGCCCAGCAACTGTTAAATTTGTAAGCACAATAAAAGTTACTATATTTTTTTTAAGGAATACCTTTTAGAAAAAGGTACTAAATTATTGAATTATTTATGGAGGGAATGATAACTTTCATTAGTACCAAAATAATTGGAGGGTGATAGAGACTACCCATAATTGGTCAGACTGGGTATATATATGGGGGACCATTATACATTTTAAGCTTTTTCATTAAAAAAAAGTAAAGAAAAACTGACGTTCTCCGTTTCCTCTTCTTTTCCTTTTTCTTAGCTTTCTTTGCTCTTCTTTTTGTATCTTCATCTGAAAATTAAAGCACATTATTATTGAAAAAAAAATTTGAAGTTCAAAATCCCAATATTTTAACAAATAAATAAATACTGCAAATATTCATTTGTTGTTACAGAGAAATTTATTCATTCTAACATTTACTGAAACTTGCCAGGAATTATACTAGAAGCAAGAATCAAAGAAATTAAAGTCATGGACCAGCAAGATGGTTCAGTGAGTGAAATGCTTACTGTCAAACCCGATGACGTGAACTGGAGCCCCAGAACCACATGGTAGAAGGAGAGAACTGATTTCTATAAATTGTCCTCTGATCTCTACACACTGGCTGTGGCATGTATGAGTGCACACACACTCATACACACACACATACAATAAACAAATGAATGTAAAAAAACTAAAGTCACACTAAGTATTAGTAATATCGGGAATCACTATTAATTTATTCATTGAGTTAATGGCATTGGTTAAGTAGGAAAACATCCTATTTCAAAGAGGTACATATAGAAATATTTAGTCAAGGAATGATAACTTACTCTGAATAGCTCAGCAACTTCTCCCACCCCCATATTTTAAATGTTAAAATGCTTACAAAAGCTAATAATAATAATAATTACATTGTTCCCTTTATTTTCCTGGGAATTGTTAAAGTTTCATAGTGAGAAAAACAAAACCAAAAAGAAACAACTCTTTGTGCGTGTGGCAGAGGAGAAGAATGCTTTCCAGAATCTCAGTGGAATGGAGGGAAGATGGTAATGGAATGATCATAATCTGGGCTAAGAGAGAAAAGCATGGGGTGCGTGAGGATACAGAGGAGTCTTGAAACCTGCCAGACACGCATTGGCAAGACGACTCAGTTGGTAAGGGTGCTTATTGCTGGGCTTGAAGACCTGAGTTCAATTCCCCAGGACCCACATGGTGGAAGAAGAGAAATTTCAACTCCTCAAAGTTACTCTCTGACTTCCACACATATACTGTGGTGTGCACGTCCACATACATATACACATATGCACAAAATAAATGAATAAAAGTGTAATAAAAACATAACTTATTTGGGAAGATAATTAAGGAATGGTTGACCTGGAAGTGGTAACTAGTTGTTTTTGAAATCAGTTTATTATAAAAGTAGCGCATGTCCATTGGTGCACTGCGTAAGCCCAGGTGGATGCAGGGAGTGACAGGCTCTGAAGGCAGAGGGCCTGCTGTACCAAGTGACACGTCTGTAACTGCAGAAAAGAAAAGCTGAGTGGCTGGAGAGACGGCTCAGCAGTTAAGAGCACTGGCTGCTCTTTCAGAGGACTGAATTTGATTCCCAGCACCCACATGGTGGTCACAACTGTCTGTAACTCCAGTGCCGGGGGATCTGACACCCTCTTCTGGCCTCCACAGGCAGAGGGAATACACATGGTGCACAGACATGCTTGCAGACAAAACACGCACACACATAACATTTTTAACAGTTAAAATGCATTCTAGGGTTTGCAGAATGACATGGCTTTCTCACCACTGGAGTCTGTGTCAGATTCAGAGTCACTGTCACTATCTTCAGAATACTTCTTATGTTTTCTTTTAGATGACTTTTTCTTTCTCTTTTTCTTGGATCTTTCTTTTGAATGACTAGATTTCCTTTTCTTCTTCTTTTCATCTGTTGTTAAGTACAAATAAAAATTAACTTCTACAGAAGTATTCCCGAACATCTTACTATATTTGAAATACTGAAAAGAACTTGGGTATCCTGAGTAAAAGCAGGTCTAATGTCCAATTATTTATAAACATACTTTTCAAATTTATGACTTAATAAATTCTTTATTTTACAAAATTACCTTCTGAACTAGATGCTGAAGTAGTGCTTTTCTTTGGCTCTTCATCCTCTACTGGTGTATGTTCATCAGAGCTGAATTACAGAAAACAATTGTAAGAAATATCTACATAGAGCATTAAAATATGCACTTAAAATTTTTCAGTTTGGGCTGGAGATATGGCTCAGAGGTTAAGAGCACTCGCTGCTCTTCCAAAGGTCCTGAGTTCAATTCCCAGCAACTACACGGTGGCTGACAACCATCTGCAATGAGATCTGGTGCCCTCTTCTGGTGTGCAGGCAGAACACTGTATACATCATAAATAATAAATCTTAAAAAAAAAAATTTTTTTTTAATTTCAATTAACAGCACTCATTGCCTAAGGAGCCTTCAAAGACAGCATTTAAAATTATTATTAATGTTGTTATTATTACTATCTTATGTATATAGGCATTTTGCCTACACAAAATGTGCCTGGTGCCCACAGAGAGAGGCCAGAGAAGGTATCGGATCCTCTGGAGTTGCTATGTGGGTGCTGTGGATCAAACTCAGGTTCCCCAGATGAATAGCCAGTGCCTTTAACCACTGAACCCTCTCTCTAGCCCCCAAAGACAAGAGTATATTCAGGAGTCTACTGTCGTCATAATAAAAAAATAACTTATATTTATATAATGCTTTAGAGTTTACACAGTACTGTTAAAAAAGCAATGTGCAAGATTTATATTTTCAGAAGAAACTCACAAGACAAAAGTTGAGAAATAGAAAACATAAGGAAAGATCAAGAAAAGGCAAACATAAAGATTGATAGAAGAGTTCATGATTTCATTATTTTTTGGCTATGGGGATCAAACCTAGGCCTCAAAAATGTTAGGCAATTTTGCTTTATCACTGAGAGATATCCTAGCTCCAGAATTTTATTCTAAGTAGGTGAAGGATACACACTAGAACAACTCCCATCTCCCCAGAACCTAACAGACTACAGAATCTGCAAAATAAATTCTGAAAGTAAATTTTTGTTTGGGGGTTTAAATACATTATTTTACATTTAGTTTATTTAGAACACGTGTGTGTGTGTGTGTGTGTGTGTGTGTGCGCGCGCGTGCACATGCGTGCGTGCGTGCGTGCGCGTGCACACTACTGTGGAGGTCAAAGAACAACTTTCAGGATTTGGTTATCTCCTTCCACCCACTGTGGGTCCCATGGATCAGCCTGAAGTTGTCAGAGTTGGCACCAAGCACCTTTACCTGCTGAAAAATCTCACTAGCCTGGATAATTTTCTTTTGAGACAGGGTCTCTAGCCCATGCTGTGGTTGAACTCTCTATGTTGCTAAGGACAGCCTTTCACTTTTGACGCCCCTGCCTTTACCTCTTCAATCCTAAGATTATAAACCATGTACCACCACGCCTGGTTTATTTGGTTAGAGATCAAACCCAGGGTCTTATGAATTCTAGATAAGCACTCTACCAGCTGTTATCTGCTCAGCAAATAGAGTGTGCAGTGCTCTTGCATAGGACCTGAGTTTGATTCCCAGCACCCATGCTAGGTGGCTCACAATCACTTATAACTCTAGCTCCAAGGAAATCTGATGTCCCTGGCCTCTGGGGACACTAACACCTAGCTGTGCATACCCATGGAAACCCACACAATATACATAATTAAAAATAATAAAAATAGACATGGTGATACACACCTTTAATCCCAAAACTTAGGAGGCAGATGCAGGTGGATTTCTGTGAGTTTAAATCCAGCCTGGTCTACACAGTGAGTAGACCAGCCAGGGCCACATAGTGAGACCTTGTCAAAACTAGTAAATAAGTCTAAACAAATTTTTTTTAATACTTTAGGAAAGGTTCTAAAAAATTAAAATACTTTGATGGTACCCAAGGAAAGTTCTCATATTCTATCATCCTTTCCTCTAAAGTTTTAAAGATCATACTGTGGGGGAACCCACTCCCACTTTTTCCCCAGGGTACTCTTGAAAAGAGAGGGATAAGAGATATTAGGTAGAAAGATAGAGGGGAGAGAAACAAAAATACGAGATAGCCTTGGGAGGGCCTGGACCAATATCCACCAGCCCCCTTCTGTCTCTTCTAAGGGGACTTTTATAGGAATGCCAAGGGGTGGAGCAAAACAACCTCCCCCTAGCACAGCCAAGTGCAGACCCTTCCAATCACCTGATAACTACACACATAGTCAAGCAATCCTCTAACTGCTGGGTAAAGCAAGCCCAGATCTCACTAGGGAACATTTGTGGGCCTCCACATCACACATGAAATAACTTACGTATTATTTATCAAAAATATCTTTAGGGATTCTTTTAATTCTCATTCAATGAGTGGTGGGGAATATTATTTTAAGGTATGTTACTTTTGTTGATGTTGCATTTGTTTAACTCTGTAAAGCTTTGTTACTATGCCTGTCTAAAACACCTGATGGTTTAATACAGATCTGAATGGCCAATGGCAAGGCAGGACAAAGGATAGGTGGGGCTGGCAGGCAGAGAGAATATATAGAAGGAGAAATCTGGGAAGAGGGATTGAAAAAGAAGCAGCCAGAGAAGGAGGAGGACTCCAGGGACCAGCCACCCAGCTACACTCACAGCAAGCCACAGTAAGAGTAAGATACAGAAGTAAGAGAATGGAAAAAGCCCAGAGGCAAAAGGTAAATGGGAAATTTTAAGTTAAGGAAAGCTGGCTAGAAACTAAGCTAAGCTAATGCCGAGCATTCATAATTAAGAATATGCCTCCATGTGTGATTTATTTGGGAGCTGGGTGGTGGGCCCCCCAAAAGAGCAAAAACAAACAACAAATGAGTTCAAGTATCTATAGGAACAAGTTTTAGATAATACTGCTTTATCACCCTGACACAAATTCTAAGTTTCTTGTTAAGCACACTGTCTCAAACAAACAAACAAAAATCCAAGAGTGGAGCTGGGCAGGATAGCTCATGCCCTTAATCCCCATAGGTGCATCTGAATTCAAGGACAGCCTGGTCTACAAAGAGAGTTCCAAGACAGCCAGGGCTACACAAAACCAAAAACATAAAAACAAACAAACAAACAACAGAAAAATATGGAGCCAGCAAGTTAAAGGTGCTTGCTGTCAAGCCTGATGACCTGAGTTTGATCCTTTGAATCCATTATGTGGAAGGAGGGAGCAATTCCCACCTGTGTGCTGTGGCACACAAAGGACATCCCCATAAAATAGTAACATTCAAAATGAAAATAAATGTGAAATAAAAAAGTAGTCGACCTTCAGAGTATTAGATATAGGAAACACTTTTTTTTTAATATTTATTTATTATGTATATAGTATTCTGCCTGCATGTGTCCTTGCAGACCAGAAGAGGGCACTAGATCTCATTACGGTGGTTGTAAGACACCATGTGATTGCTGGGAACTGAACTCAGGACCTCTGGAAGAGCAGTCAGTGCTCTTAACCGCTGAGCCATCTCTCCAGCCCCAGAAACACTTTTTAAATGGCAGTACATTAATTTAAAAAATTCTTGGTGACCTTACTGTAGACTTGAAACTCTGAAACTTTAAGAGGGAAAAACCTTCAAGATATAAACATACAGGATGAAGAGGTGGCTCAGTGGTTTAGTACATTGGCTACTCTTCGCAGAGAACCCAGGCTCAATTTCCAGCACCTACATGGCAGTTTACAACCATCTGTAACTCCAGTTTCAGGGGATCTAATGCCCTCTTCTGACCCCTGCAAGCCCAGGGCATGAATACAGTATACTTACACACAATGTAGGCAAAACACTTATAAAATAAAATAAATATTTTTTCAAAAAGGATAGGCATAAGCAAGAACTTTCTAAATAGGATGCCAGTTGTTTACTAAATAAATCCCCAGATCAACAAATGGGACCTTGTGAGATTAAAAACCCTTGTACAGCAAAGAAAAACAACTGAGTGAAGAGAGCACCTAAAGAATGGGAGAAAAAAATTACATCTGGCAGATGAGGATACCAAGAATATACACGGAAACAAAAAACTAAAGAAACCACTACAATAAATGGGCTAAGCTAGGTGGTGGTGGATCCCACCACTGGAAGGCAGAGGCAGGCGGATCTCTCTGAGTTCGAGGCCAAACTGGTCTACAGAGTGAGTTCCAGGACAGCTAGGGTTACCCAGAGAAACCCTGTCTCAAACAAACAAATACATGGGCTAATGAAATGAACAGACATTCCTCAAAAGACAAAATACAAATAGTCAATAAACACACACAAAAAAAATGTTCAACTTCACTATCCATCAGGGAAATGCAAATGAAAAATACACTGAGAGTCCATCCTACCCCAGACAGTATGACAGCCATTAAGAAAGCAACTAATGCCCGTGGTGGTGGTGCACGCCTGTAATCCCAGCACTCGGGAGGCAGAGGCAGGCGGATCTCTGTGAGTTCGAGGCCAGCCTGGTCTACAGAGCTAGTCCAGGACAGGCTCCAAAGCTACAGAGAAACTCTGTCTCGACAAACCAAAAAAAAAAAAAAAAAAGAAAGCAACTAAGTACAAATGCTGTTGAGGATGTAGAGAGCAGGAAGCCCTTATATACAGCCAGTTGGAATGTAAACTAATTCAGCTTCTGTGGAAATCATATGGAGGTTTCTCAAAACACAAAACTAGATCCTCCACAGAATCTAGCCATATCACTCCTGGGCATCTGCCTGAAGGATTGCAAGTCATCACATCACAGAGACACTCACACAGCAATATAAACCACAGACTAACCGGGTGGTGGTGGCGCACGCCTTTAATCCCAGCACTCGGGAGGCAGAGCCAGGCGGATCTCTGTGAGTTTGAGGCCAGCCTGGTCTCCAAAGTGAGTTCCAGGAAAGGCGCAAAGCTACACTGAGAAACCCTGTCTTGAAAAAAAACAAAAACAAAAACAAAAACAAAAAAAACCCACAGACTAGCCGGGCGGTGGTGGCGCACGCCTTTAATCCCAGCACTCGGGAGGCAGAGCCAGGCGGATCTCTGTGAGTTCGAGGCCAGCCTGGGCTACCAAGTGAGTTCCAGGAAAGGCGCAAAACTACACAGAGAAACCCTGCCTCGAAAAACCAAAAAAAAAAAAAAAAAAAAACCACAGACTATTCACAGTAGCTCAGTTATGGGGTCAAACTAGGTATCAACAACAGAGGAATAGACTTAAAGATGTAGTGTATGTGCACAGTAGAAACATTTTCAGCCAAAAAGAAGACTGGGGTTACATCATGTATAGGAAAATGGATGCAATAGGAAATAATCCTATTGAGCAAATTAAGCCAGTCTCAGGAATACAAATTTCATGTTTTATCCAATTTGTGGTTCTCGGATTTCATATAGTCACATAAAATCATGTGTGTATGTATAAAATGAAAGAAGAAATGAAACTGTTTAGGGGAACAAAGGGACACATGGGGCAGGCACTGTGGGCAATAAACAATGTTATGTCTTATGAACTTTTTTTTAAATTTAGGGGCCAGAGAGGTGGCTCAGTTGATCAAATGATTGTCACACAAGCACAAGGCCCTGAGTTCAGATCCCCAGCAGCCACAGAAAAATGATGGGTGGGCTGGCACTCACCTGTAATTCCAGCATTTGGAGACACAGAGACAAGAGGATCCCTAGGGCTTACTGGTCAACCAATCAAGCCCACTGGATCAGCACCAGGTTCACTGAAAAACTGTCTCAAAAAATAAGGTGCTGGACTAGCAAGATGCCTTAGCATGAGGGAGCACTAAATAAATGCCAATCCTAACAACTTGAATTATATCTCCTGGAACGCACACGATGGAAGAAGAAAACCAACCCGTCCAAGTTGTTCTCGGACCTCCACATGTGATAAGTGAGGACATGTACAACACCCGTGTGCGCACGCCTTTAGTCCCAGCACACACACACACACACACACACACACACACACACACACATACACACAGAGTGAGTGAGTGAGTGAGTGAGTGAGTGAGTGTGAGAGAGAAATGTAAATTTTAAAAGTAAGGTAGACAAGAGATCACAGAAAATTTGACTTCAAATTCTGGCACACAATCACTCACACACACTAATTTTTTAGGATTTTGAGTGTCTTCTTTTCCCAGCTCACTAGCCCATTTCCACCCTCAGAAGAGCCTTCTTTCTTAGTAAATTACCTCTATTTTATCACTTATACTAATACCTAGCAGTCTGATAGTGGGTTAGTTGAAAAAAATGAAAAATAATATAAACACAATATAAAATATAATGAATCTTTCTGAGTAGGAAATTAGTGCTTCAAGAGTTATAATTTAAAGACAGCAATTAAGCTGGGCATGGTGATCTATGCAAGTAATTCCAGCATTCAGGGGGCTAAGGGAGGAGGATTGCTATGAGTTTGAGTCCTGCCTTGGTTGTTACACAGTGGGTTCCAAATAGCCTGTATTACAGAATGAGACCATGTCTCAAATACAATACAGAACAAAACGAACCCCTACACACAATGAATGTGCTAAAATCTACTAGCAGTATCTGTAATCATAACCCATGTTCCATGTTTTTAATATAAAGGGTAAAATAGCATAAATCATAAGAAATCAAAAAAATCTGATAAGTACTTGAAGCTCTTCACTTAAAAATTTTGACAGTAGGGCTGGCGAGATGGATCAGCAGGTAAAGGTGCTTGCTGCTAAGCCTGATGACCTGAGTTCAATCCCTGGGACCCACATGGTGGAAGGAGAGAACCGACTCCTGCAAGTTGTCCTCTGACCTCCACCTGTGCACATACATACATGTACAAATAAATAAAATGTGAGAAAATATAATTAAAAATGTTTTGACTGCAGACCAGGATTTAAACAAATGCTATTAACATTGTAAAATGATATGTTTAACCCACTTACTCTGGTTCAGGATTCTTTGGAGAAAGTCCCCAAACTTCAGGAGCTCCCAATTCTCCAATTCTCTCTCTTTCACTTAATCTCCTGAAAGAGATAAATATTTAAATTATAACTCAATGGATGAACTGTTTCCTAAACATATCATAAAACTCAACAGGAATCAAGTCTTCTAGTATTATTTTCCCCATATATCTTTGAGACAGGATCTTACCATGTTGCCTAGGCTGGCCTTGAACTCCTGGGCTCAAGTGATCCAGCCTTCCACGAAGCTGGGGCTACAAGAACACCTGGATTTATCTATATGTTTGAAAAATCAATAAAAACTTGGTTTAAATATAAACTCATTAGGTAGGATTTGATGTTCTGATAGTATCATAAACTTACATAAACTATAGAGTGCCTCAGTACCAGTGGCAGAAATGGCAGACAGACTGTCAAGGGCATCCTTTTTTCTGAATGTGTGGCATAACTACCCATTTAACTGTAAAGTGTAACAGAAAGGTTTTGTGGGGGGAGTGGTTTGGATTTTAGTTTTTGGTTTTTTGAGACAGGGTTTCTCTGTGTAGCTTTGGAGCCTGTTCTGGATCTCACTCTGTAGACCAGGCTGGCCTTGAACACCTGCCTCTGCCTCCCAAGTACTGGGACTAAAGGCGTGCGCCACCACTGCCGGGCTAAGGAAGTATTATGTTTAAAAATAAATTCATTTGTTTATGTGTATTTATAAAGGCAGGGAAATCTTTTGATTTAGTCAAACTTCCAGTTTTCAGGAACCTAGGAATTAGTGAAGACGATAAACATGAAATGAAAATAAAGGGGATTCTGAAAAGGAAGAAAATTTTTCTTTGACAAAAACTGTCCTTATTAAGGTTTATTACTAGTTTTTCTTTTAGATCTTTTTTGGAGAAGGAGTACATTCTCTACTTTGGGGAGAATACTTTTTTTCATTTTACATATGTGACTAATTCTGCTTTAATATTTACTACTACTCATAAACTTATAATACAAATTCTGGGCTGGAGAAACGGCCCAGTGGTTAAGAGCACATACTGTTCCTGCAGAGGCCTAGAGTTTGATTCCCAGCATCCAAGACGGTTGGCTCTCAGCTGCCTTAATTCCAGCTCCAGGAGATCTGATGCTTCTGGCCTCCCAAGGCATCTATGCTCACATGTACATATCCATACACAGAAATACATGCATACACATAATTAAAAATATAATAAAAATAACACCAGGTATGGTTGATCGCTTCAGTCCCAGCACTTGGGAGGCAAAGACAGGCAGATCTCTCTCTCTATTTGAGGCCACCTTGGTCTACATAGTAAGTTCTAGCACAGCTATAGGGAGACCTTGTCTCAACTGCCCCTCCAAAAAAATAAATAAAATAAAAATAATTATTTGAAGGGGGGAAGCCTGAATTCCTTATTCCTTAAAGAGTAGTGGCTTAAAACTCACAGGGTTTTTTTTAAGCATAACAATTACAAAAGAAATATAATGGGCTTGATTTTCTTTTATTTTAACTACTTTAATCATGGGGAAAGGTATTTGTAACTACACAGAGCCAGACTTAGAGGGTGTTTTATTTGATTAAAAAGATAATTTAAGCCGGGCGGTGGTGGCGCACGCCTTTAATCCCCGCACTCGGGAGGCAGAGCCAGGCGGATCTCTGTGAGTTCCAGGCCAGCCTGGGCTACCAAGTGAGTTCCAGGAAAGGCGCAAAGCTACACAGAGAAACCCTGTCTCGAAACAAAATATAAAATAAAATAAAATAAAATAAAAAATAAAAAAGATAATTTAAAAAGAGATACATCTGTTTATAACTGCTAGGGGAAAAATGCCTGCCCAATCACAAAGAACACAAACAGTCTCATACCTGTTGCTCCTGTAAGGCTTTAAAATTTCTCATTTTTAAACATTCAGTACAAAGCCTAGCACTGTGCCCAAGACATAATGTTTAATAAACACAATAAACTTCATATCGTCTAAAAGTACAAATGCAAATTTCATCATAGCAATTATAACATTCCAGTAAATCCTCTCCACCTCTTTTTGAGACTGGATCGCATGTAGCAGGGTCTAACTAGCCTTCAACTCCTGATGATTCTGACCCTTTCTCAAATGTTGGGATTAGAGACATGACCTCACAAAACTCATGGCTCACTATTTGCTTTTCGACTGTCATACTCTGTGGGTACTATACCATGCTGAACAATTTAAATTGGATAGGTAAGTCTCTAACAATTCAGAACTGTCTTACTGTTTCTGTTTCCACGCACTTATGGAAGTTATTACAACCTTAAAAGCCTTGTTACTAATTTCCCTCAAGCCTTTCTGGAGTACTGATCCAACCAGGGCCTCAGGTTTGCTAGGCAAGCACTCTTCCACTGAGTTACAACTCTGGCTTCTTCTTTTTTATGGTGAAGAAGTGAAGCTCAGAGAGGTCAACTAACTTGCCCCAAACTACCCTGCTTCACGACAAACAAAGCCTTCAAACTCAAGCAGAGTGCTTGTGAAGCCTGCCCTTTTTATAATTATACTTTATTTCCTCCCCTGCTGGAAGAAAAAAAATCATGAAAACAATTCAACAGTTGGAAAGTTAACTTGCCCCTCAATGCCTGTAATGCTTAAAGTTTTATCCTTTTTTAAACACATGGTACAAAGCCTAGTACAATGCCTAAGACATAACGTTTAACAAACATAATAAATTTCATAAATATTAGATGACTAATGCAGTAATATAAGCCTCTCTCTCAAAGTCTCACTTTCCCTCAGGCTGACCTTAAATTTATTCGGTAGTTCAGGCTGGCCTCCAACTAATTGTGACAATTCTGCCTCGGCTTTCTGAATGCTAGAATCAAAGGAGTGAGCCATCATGCCCAGCTTTTTTTAATTTAACTATTTTTTGAGACATGTATACCAGGATGGCCTTAAACTTGCTATGTAAATGAAGACGACACTGATCTGACTTCCCTCCAGGGCCTCACAGCTGTTGCAACTACAGGTCTGTGGGTCTTTTAAACTAAGAACTCCATTAGAGGAGATCTGATCTCATTCCTGCGTTTGTTTTTCATGGTCAAGATGGCTGGGACCACTTTACAAAACTCTTCCTTAATGTAGCCCCATCTACAGCTTGGCGGAGCATTTTTCTTACATTCATCTAATCATCTTGCATAGAGGAAGGTTTCCTCCTATCCAATACAGATCCTTAATTACAATCCTTCCCAATTCCCCGCAAAACTTTTCCACTGACATATCCTGTTATCTCAAACTTGTCTGTTCCTTCATGCAACAAGCAACCGTTGCATGCCTCCCAAAAGGCAGGCACTACTAATTCTGTAATCGATGAAATAGGACCTCCACTTCCACAAGTTCGGTTTAGTGTACAACAGACAAGCTCACGCATAATGACGCAACCAAGGAAATACAATAGAGCTGAGGCTCTTAGCGATATCTGCCTGCAAAGACAGGAGGGGGGAAGTGGGTGGTGGGAAAACAGGATACTTTATGAAGGAGTCTGGGGATGAATGAAAATATAAGTTAGAAAAGGATAAATAAAAAGGTCGTGGGGTGGATTGAAGAAAAGGATGAAAAAGGTGCGAGGCGGGTGGGAAGCGAAATACAAACAGAAACAATGAACGACAAGCCGGACTCAAAGACAGGCGGACTCGTCCAAGAGGGTGCGGCGATCTCACTCACTTCTGCCGCAGACTCTCCTCTCTCTCCTTGTCCAGCAGGCTTGGCCATGGCTTGTCGCCCCCGTAGGGGCGCGAGTAGCCGCCATAATAGGCAGACGAGGATGCAGAAGCAAAGGGGGCACTCCGCTGCGCAGAGGGCCGCTCTCGAGAACGCGATCGAGAGCGGGAGCGGTAAGATTGATTTCGAGAGCTTTGGCTGAAGCCACTGAGCGAATGGCTGAGCCCATTCCGGTCACCAAGACGAGAACAAGAGCGCGAGCGAGAGCGGCGACCCCGCGGGGAGCGGGAAGATTTGCTGGGCTTAGGGCTCCTCGACGAACTGCGACGTTTTCCCCCAGAGGCCTCCCGTTCAGGGCTACGCGAGCCTGACACAGGAGCCATGGTGGTGGAAGCTGAACCCGCCAAGGGGCGGAAGAAGGGGGCGTTCTCGCGGCCCCCAAGGATCTAGAATGCCTAGGGTTCGGGAACCTGCAGCGTTTATCAAACCAGAAAAAAAAAATCTTGGAAGCAGTTCCGGGTACGACGGTAAACCCCTTCCCCTGGACCCAAGCTCCTTGCAGCCAACAGGAAGGGATGTGTGTATTAGTATATAGAAGCCGGTCAGGAAACTGGAGCACGGACACATACAGTTCCTAGTGAGGGTTCTGAAATCTAAACTACATGGAACACTACCCTTTGCTGAGTCTGAAACTCTAAAACCTGAAGGAAAGTTACGATGAACGCAGTACATATATCATTGAGTAGCTGTATGAACAACACTGCCAATTCTCAATGTGTTTCCTGTGCGATTATATTTGCCTGTATGGTGTGAACTTATGAATCTATGTGTGTATTATAACACAAACACACCCACAGCCACAGCCACACACCCCTACCTCCCACCCACCCCAACAAACACACTGCCCTTTTTTTTTTTTTCTTTGAAATCCTTAGCTAAAGAGGGTTTATCACCGGGCGGTGGTGGTGCACGCCTTTAATCCCAGCACTCGGGAGGCAGGGCCAGGCAGATCTCTGTGAGTTCGAGGCCAGCCTGGTTTACAGAGAGAGATCCAGGACAGGCACCAAAACTACACAGAGAAACTCGGTCTCGGGGGGGAAAAAAAAAAAGAGGGTTTATCGCGATTAGGGTTTTACACACACACACACACACACACACACACACACACACACACACACACCTCGTTCCTTTTTTTTTTATTTTCTTTGAAATCCCAAACAAACTAAAGAGGGTTTATCGATATCAGGGTTAAGCTTTGATCTAAGATCCTTGTTGTCCAGTTTGCTTAGAAGGCATGCATTCTGATAACTTCAGTCTGTTAACACTCTGATTAAATTAGCAGCCCAGAGGAAAATCTTAGTTCTTAGCTTCCAGCAACCCATCTCTACCAGGGTCCCACAAAACGAATTTGTCAGCCCCTTAAACTAGTCCATCATACACTAGCCCAGCAATATATGGTAAATGATCCATAATTGTATTTATTAAGTACATTTTTAAGTGAAAGAGCATCCAAATGCTAATTTTGATTAGGTTTTTTAAATCTCTTTTGAAATTGAAATATAATTACATCATTTCCTCCTTTCCCCCTCTAACTCTTCCCATATGCCTCCTCCTTGCTCTCTTAAATTCATAGCCTCTTTTAATTGTTGTTACATATATATATATATATATATTCCTAAACATGTAAATATAACTGTTTTACTGTTGTTGAGTATTCAACAGAGAAGACGGCTTGTACATGCATTTCAGCCAATAGAAAGTCTTTATTAGACGACCAGCAAATACACTGGGTGTTTGGGATCTCAGTTTAGCACCAAGACTTTCTCAGGGTGAGCTTTTAAGAACAAACAAATTCAGTTAACAAGAACAGTTAGCCAGAAATGGAACTACAGAAGCCAAAAGACAAGGTTAGTTCATTTAGAGACTTTCTCAGAACTATGTACTTTGATGAATTAGGTCTTTTGTTTTGACAAGTGGTACTGTCTTCATGCTGAGTTTTACAGCCTAAATGGTACTTCCATCATGGAGTCACTTGTGCTAAGGTCTGGAGCCCTGTTTCAATAACCTACTCAGTGCATATATTATTATCTGTATGTATATTTCTGGGCAGGCCACTTGGTATTAGATAATTAACTTGGGGAAGACTATTTCTCGAAGCTCTCAGCATTACTCAGTTGTGGGAGCCCATCTTCAGGTTCCTAGTGGCTTTACCCAGCAGCTTTGCATAGAGAGGATGATTGGACCACGGGCCTGAGTGCAGGCGTCTGAGATGGTCTGCACTTGGCTGTGCTGGGGGGAGGTCTTTTGCTCCACCCTTGGTGTTTCTATAAATACCTTAGGGCAGAGACAGTCAGGGCTTGTTGGAATTGGTTCCAGGCCCTCTTGAGGTTATCCTGTATTTTCTATCTAATATTTCCTGCTGCTCTCACTCAAGAGCACTCTGGGGAACTGTGGGGTTGGTGAGTAAATACCCTGCAGAGTGGCTCCATGAACAGGGACTAAAGACAAATGAACGGAGACTAAAGACAAAAGAAAATAATAGTTTTATACAGAGTTTTTGGTGAAAGTGTTGCATTAGGTTCTGCCAGTGGAAAAAGGGACATGTCCAGTGTTGCAATGGAATATACATACATATATGCATATATATGTATATATATGCATGCCGGGGGTTTTATTTTATCCTCGAGAGAAAAGGGAAAAAATGAACTGGAAGTACATCTGGCGCCCAACGTTAGTGGTACGAATTCGAGAAAAAGCTACTTGCCTGGAGCCTTGTGGGCCCCAGCTCAGACCTGAACTACACGTTGCCGCCTGTGGTGGCACAATGGTTGGATTTACTAAAGGAGGCAGAGGCAGGAGGATCCCGAGTTTGAGGCCAGCCTAGGAGGCTTGCTAAGGAGAAGCTTTGTCCTGTGCTAAGCCACAAACAGTGGCAGCGAGACCATGGAGGCAGCGGCTGCTACTCCGAGTTCCTGGCTCCTTCTCATCGTGTTGGTGACTGCGGTGATGCTGCTACCTGGGACAAAGTGTTTACTGCTGCTTGTTTAGAGTAAAATTGCCAGGACCATCGTGTTACAAGAAAGCATTGGCAAAGGTCAGTTTGGAAAAGTTTGGCAGGACAAATGGTGGGGAGAAATTGCTGTGAAGATATTCTCTCCTAGGGAAGAACGTTCGTGTTTCCGAGAGACAGACATTTATCATACTGTGATTGCTCCAAACCACAGAGGCACACACACAAAAAAATTCTACAGGGAACCATGACCACACCTAACAGCAACTTTGAAATTTTCAAAAGGGTGACAGGATTCCACATGGACTATGGTAAAGCCATTAAGCTGATTAACACCACGGAAAGATCGGCTTTGGACTACAAACTGCTCAGGACAATTTCAAGATGGCTAGCTGAGATGATTCGGATTCACAGACAACTTGAGAAAGGACTTGAGACAAGCCCTACATTTTCCCATTATGCAGAGACTGAACAACAAATGATACAGCTACCTCTCCCAGCACTTGACAATTAACCCAAAAATGTTCTTTTTAGGATCCCCTAAAGATGTCTTCACCCCCAGAAAGGAGTAAGTAATTTTAAGAAAACGATGTACACATTCCCAAGAGGTGAGGTGGGTGTTTTTTGGTCACTCAATGGCTCATGGATAATTGTTATTGTTTACCAATGGTTGGTTACAAGTTGTTAATTGTTAATGATTAAAAAAACTAAACAAAGGGGGCTGGAGAGATGGCTCAGAGGTTAAGAGCACTGCTTGCTCTTCCAAAGGTCCTGAGTTCAATTCCCAGCAACCACATGGTGGCTCACAACCATCTGTAATGAGATCTGGTGCCCTCTTCTGGCCTGCAGGGATACATGCAGACAGAACACTGTATACATAATAAATAAATCTTTAAAAAAAAAAAAAAAAAAAAAAAAAACTAAACAAAGGAGATTAGATACAGGGTTCGTTTAAAAGAAAAAGAAAGATATAGAAAAGGGTAGATCATTGAATCTACTCTGAAAAGGGGGAAAATACAGAAATAAGATAAAAGGCAGATTTTTGGATCTACTCAAAAAAAGAAAGAATATGGATATAAGATAAAAAGGGAGATTATTGAATCTACTTTTTAAAAGGAACTACTTGTTTTAAATAGGATAAGTAATGAAATTTTTTGTCTGAATTTGTCAAATATTAATGGACTGGACATTGTTAATGTAATTCTTGACTGTATATATTGTATGTACTCATTGGATATAGTTTTTCTTGTATTAGTTATAAGCTTTTTTAAATTTTAGACAAAAAAGGGGGGATGTGGTTGATATATTGTGTACCCCAATAAACTTATTTGGGGGTCAGAGAACAGAATAGCGACTATATTAAAGAGAGGTTAGGCAGTGGTAATACACACCTTTAATCCTAGCCTTCTGGAGGCAGAGATCCATCCAGATCTCTGTGAGTTCAAGGCCACACTGGAAACTGGCAGGCATGGTGACACACACCTTTAATTCCAGGAAGTGATGGCAGGAAGCAGAAAGGTATATAAGACGTGAGGACGAGGAACTAGAACCTGGTTAAGTTTTTAGGCTTTTGAGCAGCAGTTCAGCTGAGATCCATTCTGGATGAGGACACAGAGGCTTCCAGTTTGAGGAAACAGGATCAGCTGAGGAATTGGTGAGGTGAGGTTAGCTGTGGCTGGTTCTGTTTCTCAGATCTTCCAGCATTCACCTCAATAACTGGACTGGGTTTGTTTTTGTTAATAAGACCTTCTAACAATTTGTGTTACACCTATGGAAGCTTTTGGCCTGGGGACATCTAAAATACTAAGTCCAAGCAGCAGGAGAAAGTGATTTCTCCCTCATGCAAAAATGCGGGTGTAAGAAGCCAAAAAATTTAAAGTTCAGAAATTTTGGGAAAAGTTGGTCTTTCTCTCTTGGGAAAAAAACCTTTCTCTTAAACTAAAAGTTCTTGGAAAAATCTCTCTAAAAAGCCTTAATCTTTCTCGAACAAAAAGCTCTCTTAAAAAAAAAAAACTTAAAAACTAAAGCTTTTAACTTTCCCTTAGAAGGACAAAATTTAGAATCACCTGTGATTAGCTCAAAGGGAAAACAACAAACCTCTTAAGACAGCAAAACCTCTCCAAGTTCTGTCTTTCAAGCTTTAAAAATCCTCCCTGCAATGCAGCAGGCAGGGATTGAGTTCCTAAAAACCTCTCCTATTTATCATGGTATCTCCCTCCCCATTCTCCCACTCTGCTCCTAATCCAGCTGGGACCCTTGTGTCCTCCATTACACCCCTCACCCCCACCCCACCCCCGTCTGCTCATGTAGAGCTCATCCATTTCTCTGTCGTTGGGCGATCCCTGTGTCTTTCTTAGGGTCCTCTTTACTAGGTAGCCTCTCTGGAATTGTGAGTTGCAGTCTGGTTATCCTTTGCTTTATATCTAGTATCCACTTAAGAGTGAGTACATACCATGTTTGTCTTTCTGAGTCTGGGTTACCTCACTCAGGATGATATTTTCTAGTTCTATCCATTTGTCTGCAAACCTCATGATGTCATTGTTTTTCTCTGAGTAGTACTCCATTGTGTATATGTACCACATTTTATTTATCCATTCTTCAGTTGAAGGGCATCTAGGTTTTTTCCAGGTTCTTGCTATTACAAATAATGCTGCTATGAACATAGTTGAGCATTCCTTGGGGAAGAAGCAGAGTGCTAGAGAGGTCCCCAGAAATCCACAAAGATACCTCCACTGTAGACTACTGGCAATGGTCGAGAGAGTGCCCGAGCCAACCTGCTCTGGTAATCAGATGACCGAACACCCTGGCTGTCATGATAGAACTCTCATCCAGTGTCTGATGGAAGTGGATGCAGAGATCCAAGGCTGAGTCCCAGGTGGCGCTCCGGGAGTCCAATCAGCAAGAGAGAGGAGAGATTGTATGAGCGAGAGATATTGAGACCATGATTGGAAAAAGCACAAGGACAAATAGCCAAACTAGTGGAAACGCATGAACTGTGAACCAATGGCTGAGGAACCCCCAAGGAACTGGACAGGCCCTCTGGATAAGTGAGACAGTTGATTAGCTTGAACTGTTTGGGAGGCCCCCAGGCAGTGGGACTGGGACCTGTCCTTAGTGCATGAGCTGGCTTTTTGGAGCCTGGGGCCTATGCTGGGACACTTTGCTCAGCCTTGGTGTAGGGAAGAGGAGACTGGACCTGCCTCAGCTGAGTCTACCAGGCTGGGCTGACTCCCCAGGGGAGACCTTACCTTGGAGGAGGTGGGAAATGGGGGGTGGATTGGGGGGGAGTGCTGGGGGTGGGAGGACGGAGGACGGGGGAATCCGTGGCTGATCTGTGAAATTAATTATAAAATAAAAATATTAAATTTAAAAAAAACTCTCCTAAGCTGTGTCTCTTCAAGCTAGTAAAAGACAGTGGGTCAAAATCCCCTAAGGGAAATGCTTGGGAGAGTGCAGGTAAAGAGCTACAGAGAGCCCAATAGGGCAGGAAACTGTTTACATGGGAAAAGCAAAAAGCCAAACCTTTCAGTTACAGCTGAGCTGAGGCATCAAGGTTTGTTTCAGTAAGCACTTGTCAGAATGAAAGGGTGCTCCTAATCTAACGCAGCAAAGATCCCCTGGAGCAATGCAAACTGTTAGCATTGTATCCTCAATTCTAACCAAGAACTGAGAAGCCAGTACCTCCGAGTTTGAGTGCATTCCGGGATACTAGAGTTCCTGCAGTTGTGAACAACTTCCTGGAGGGTAGAGCTGAGGCAGGAAGGTGCAGGACCCAGGGGAAAACTGCTAATGAACAAAGAAAGCTAAAGCTAGCGGGAACCACACAGTTGCCCACTTTACTGCAAGTCCTGGGTTGATCAGTCCACAGCTGCAAAAAGAAATCTCCAAGAAAAGCTTTCCTATCAGAGAAAGAACCTTTCTAGGAAAGCTGAACTGCATCTGCAGTTGGGCTGCCAAGTCAGGAAAGCTGTCTGGGGAAAGACCCCAGCCAAGGCAGAATGGAGAACTAACCAGGAGTAAAGCTTTCTTTTCTATCAGAGAAAGCATCTTTCTGAGAAAAGCTTGCTTTCCACTGACTCCCGGTGAGGTGAGGGAGTGTAGCCCTGAGGGGTTAATTGCCTCAGGTGATAAGCTCTGTTTAAGAACACGCTGGAGGACAGGGTCAGGTGAAAGGCCTGATGAGGCAAAACACCTGTCCTAATGCGAGTTTAGGGAACGAAAACCTCCCTTACTAAGCTTGATTTATGAACACAAACCTCACAGACCCCCGAAACAGAAACAGACAAAAAGCCCCTACCTTCAGTAGCAAGGAAAGCTGCCACTGTAGTATTGGAAATGTTTCTGGGGCAGAGGGAATAAACTGAGACCAAACTGGGAACTGTCAGGGAGAAAGACTCTGAAGAAACGGAGAAGGGACAAATTCCTCCCCAAAAAATGCATGACCTGAGGAAAAGCTGCTACAGTTTGAGGCAGATTCAGGGATGGGGGAATCCCCTACCTCCAGAGGCAGCTAGCGGAGGAACAGAGTCGCAGCCTGAAATATCTGAAGCTCTCTATCTGGGGGGAAGGAATAAGCAAAATGAGAATAAGACCTATCAGTGGGAGAAAATCTTTCTGAATGAGCTATGGAAAAGCTCTGTTGTAAATGCTTCTGTTTTTCACTGACTGACTAAGCAAGCCCAAGCCCCGAGGGAAGTTGGTAAAAGGAATGCCTGCCTCAATGCATGCTAACAAGGCAGGTGCAGTTCTGATTCCAGTCCGTGTCTGATGAAGGAGAGGCACCTGTTTAAAGCCCGCTGAGGTGAGAACAGAAATCTCCCAATGTCCCGTAATTGAAAACATAAAATGCTTAGTTCAAATCTCCCGTTGAAAAAGCGAAACTTTGAAAGCAAGCCCGGTAACAGAGAATTAGAAGTTGACTTTCAGACCCGGAAAGAACTGTGGGAAATGGAGTCCATAAACTAGCTCATAACAGTGAGCTGATGAGAAATGCATTCTGGGAAGGGTAGTTTTTCCACTAAAGGTGGCGACATTGGAAAAACTTCAGCTCAAAAAGATATTCACAGTAAACTTAAAATACAGCTTTTAAAAGAATACTAAGGATGAAAATCATATAGAGTTTCTTGAATATTAGTTCCAAGGAAAGACTGTAAGAATACAAAACTCGGAGCTATACCACTTTTTGGCTTTAGGAGCTGCTTGAGAAAATGCCTTATTTACCCTAATAGCTGTGAAAAGCATTTACGGTAGTTGGATGACAAATAGCTACCTATAAGAACAAACAAGCCACTTTAAAATCCTTAAAACAAGGGAAAGCAGTCCATAAACTGGACATTGTTTTAGATATGAAGAAACTTATGGGCAAAAAAAAAGTTCTTTGCCTTTTGAACAAACAACCTGCAATGAATGATTCCTATAAGAACAAACAAGCCACTTTAAAATCCTTAAAACAAGGGAAAGCAGTCCATAAACTGGACATTGTTTTAGATATGAAGAAACTTATGGGCAAAAAAATGTTCTTTGCCTTTTGAACAAACAACCTGCAATGAATGATTCCTTTGCAAATCTAATAAGGAGATAAGGAAACAGACATTCAAAAAGAAATGACTGCTTTATAGATGGGAACAAACTTCAGAAAATCTAGCTGTCTTACAAAATAGAGTTGCTTCACCTGAAAGTTCCGTATAAGAAGTCAATGCTAAATATCATAGCTGCTAACAATAACATCAAGGGTTAAGAAGATAATGAAGGGGTTGGGGATTTAGCTCAGTGGTAGAGTGCTTGCCTAGCAAGCACAAGACCCTGGGTTCGGTCCTCAGCTCCGAATTAATCAAAAAAAAAGATAAAAAAAGATAATGAAGTGAAACATGAAGGAACATCTATGTTCTTGACTTCTTTGAATAGTAGCAGTTTTGGTGAAAATATTGGGCTAATAATAATGTATCAGAAACACCAGCATTATTAAAGAGCTCATGCCAAATACAGCTTTAAAATAATTAAGAGGGAAAATTGTATCAGAGTTTGGTGATGAGTGTAAAAAGCAGCTAAAACAAAGCTCTTGATATTAAGGTTCCATCTTGCAGTCTGGGGATAGTAGGAATATAAATAAATAGGCCTCCAGACTGCTGAGGAGTTTGAGACAATTGTAACTTAGTTTCAGCAATGTTTTCAGACCTGCTGAAAGCTGCAGGTCTGGAACCCCACTCCAATTTAGACAACTATCTTCTCCTGTTGGGAAATTGTCTGTTGAGTTGCTAGCTAAGCAATTCAGAAACAGAATATTCCTTACAAGGTTTTTCTTCTCTTTTCTTTCTTTTGGGTTTGCTGTAAACTGAGATAGCTCTTAATAGAGTTGTTATAAAACATCTGAAATGTATAGCAACAGAAGTCACTAAGTCCCAGAGTTAAGAGAGCCATTAAAGAATTAAACTCGCCGGGCGGTGGTGGCGCACGCCTTTAATCCCCGCACTCGGGAGGCAGAGCCAGGCGGATCTCTGTGAGTTCGAGGCCAGCCTGGGCTACCAAGTGAGTTCCAGGAAAGGCGCAAAGCTACACAGAGAAACCTTGTCTCGAAAAACCCAAAAAAAAAAAAAAAAAAAAGAATTAAACTCTAGTTTCTCAAGAACTTTCAGAATAAGCTCTGAACTTTAGAAATGATGTGTGTACTTCCTGTCTAGTTAAGAGAATCTTTCTAATAGAGATAGCGATGATAATTAAGAGTAAGAAGTAGAAAATTATTCTGTCTTGTTAGAAAATGTTAAATCTCTAAGTGTTAAGAAATCTTTAGGTGTTTGCTAAGTTAGATATATGCTAAAGAATATAAGCTTGTAAGAAGTATATGCTAATAGATCAATAGAATCTCTTTAAGACATGTAGTAATAAGCTTGTAAGAAGTAAAAATATGTAGTCAATGGCCATGATGTAAGTCCAAAGTACATTTGCTAAGGTAGTCTTATAGAGTTTCCTTAAGGATATAAGTAAATAAGTATATAAATAAGCACATGTTATATGTGAGTTTGTAAAAAAGTGTAAATGTTAAGTATGAGTCTATTCGTAATGTATATGGTGAAGAACCTGAGACACAGAAGGAAGTGTCCCAGTAGACTGCAAAGTAGGCAGTCTGAGTGGTTTCAAAAGCTCCAGAAGCCGCTAAGAAGCTAAGAATGGCGGACGCCAGAATCAGCACAAGGCATCCACAGCTGAGAGCCATAGAAAATCAACACAACACAGAAAAACCCGAGCTAACATAAAAAACGGTGCAGTTTAAAATGCTACTGTAACTAAAAAGATCTCTGTCTGTGAGAACGAAAGTTGCAGAGACGCTTGTTTGAACTAAAATTGTTAACTGCAAAAAGTTTTGGTTGTAAAACGCTTCTTCGTATTTGTAAGTGAAAGTCTGATGCCAGAATTTACTTTTTTGAACTTTTTGAACTTAAAAAATGAGATAAAACTACAAAAAAGGGTTTTGTTATGGATTTCTTCATATTTGGAAGGCTAGTACCAGAATTTATTATTTGAATTTGGGACTTAAGAAATGAACAATAGTGATTTCATTTCAATGGGACAATTTTGAATTTACTCAGTTGCATGCAGATCTTTGTCTATGGTTGGAGCTTCTTGTGATTTCCCCCTTTCATGTTACTGTTGCTCTATGTTGCCATACGAGTGTGTGGGTTCATGAGGATCCGTGGAATAAAGACTCAGAGGCACCTTAAGAATGTCTTCAGCCTCTTGACGGCTGCAGGGGGGTCCAGCTTCGAAGGACTGAAGCCCTTTTCCCTTCACCTAGGGCATATTTATTTACTCTTTTTTACAGTTTGGAGAGTTAATTTCCGTACCTTCAAAGCAACCTAAAAGGAGCTCCCAGAGACCAAATGCCAGGTGCAAATTACTTGATCGCTTGGCTCGGCCTGGGAGGAGGGGACTGGACCTACCTGGACTGAGTCTACCAGGTTGATCTCAGTCTGCGGGGAAGGCTTTGCCCTGGAGGAGATGGGAATGGGGGGTGGGCTGGGGGGAAGGTGAGGGGGGCGGGAGGGGGGAGAACAAGGGAATCCGTGGCTGATATGTAGCACTGAATTGTATTGCAAAATTAAAAAAAAAAAATTGCCTGCAATCCTGAAACCACAAAAAAAAAAAAAAAAAAAAAGAGTTGGGTTGCAGATGGATCAGTTGGCACCACAGGATTGTTCTTGGTGATGAATACAGAACATATTTCATTGAGCAGCTGTAGGAACAACACTGCCAATTTGATTTTTTGTGATGGTCTCTGTCCTTGCAAAGATAGGTTTCTTTGAGAGGTGACAGTTACACTTGTATTTATGGGTATAAGGATAAATATTTAGAATGCAGTTAAAAATTATGCTGGTTTAGTAAAGTGGTGGTTGTAGGTTATCTGCAAAGATCAGTGACCTAACTGTCCTGGGTAGTTAGTTGGCTGGGTTTCTAATACCAAGCATTATTTACCTCTTGTTGAGTAGGCCTTACTTTATGAAGGAGTCTGGGGATGAATGGAAACATAAGTAAGAAAAGGATAAACAAAATGGTTGTGGGGTGGAATGAGGAAGGGGATAAAGTTGCAAGGCAGGCAGAAATCAAACTAAAAACAAACCAACAAAAAAAAACAATGACAAGCCAGCCTCAAAGGCAGGCAGACAGGGTGCAGACAATTAGAGAGCTGTTGGTTACTTCCAGGATATTCATGCCCCTACTGCACCCTTAGGGCTATCATTCTATGCTGGTTGATGTTGAAGTTCATAGGTGTTATAGCAGGATATGACTACTGGTTGGTCCAGAAGCTTGCATGGCACCTCCTGGTATCACAAATACTAATCTTCAGGGAGGAGGCTTTCAGGTCAGATCCAGCTTGGATCCTCCAGGTCCTTGTCTGGTGTATGGTGTCTTCGAAATAAGGACTTACCTTCAACTTCTGAGAGGCAACAAAGAGCAACCGCAATAGCCTATAATGTTTGAAGAGTCTCTGGGACTCCCTTAACCGATAACTCAAAAGGGGGCTTCTTACCTGGTGTAATGGCTATTCTTGGTTGTTACCTTGACTACATTGGGAACGGACTAAAATCCAAAAATGGAGGGAACATCAGTGAGGGAATTTTGCTTAATCTGAAGTAGGAAGATCCATGTCTACTCTGAATCTTGAGGTAGGAAGAAACACACCTTCAATCTGGGTCTTGAGGGATGGTTGTGGCGCGTTCTTTTAATCCCAACACTCAGGAGCAGAGACACTAAGATCTCTGTGAGTTCAAGACCAGCCTGATCTACAGAGTGAGTTCCAGGACAGCCAAGGCTAAACAGAGAAATCCTGTCTCCAAAAAAACAAACAAACAATAATAATAATGATAACCTGGGTCTTAAGGTGGAAAGACATACTTTTAATTTGGGCCACACCTTCTGCTGGAAGCCTACATGAGGACGTGGAATAAGGAAACTTTTTGCCCTTTGCCTGCTTGCCCTCACCTTGCTGGCAAGTTCATTCCTTCACTGGCATTAGAGCCTCCTTCTTTAGGATTCCAGTGTCTACTGAAGACCAGCTGAGACATCTAGCATCATGGACTGAGCAACTATGGGATTCTTGGGCTTTCTATTCACAGCCAGCCATTGTTCAATTAGATAAACTGTAGCCTGTAAGTCATTCTAATAAATCCCTTTGTTGTTTTACTCTTTTACTCTTGTTGGGGAGCCCACCACTCAACTCCCAAATAAATCACACACGGAGGCTTATTCTTAATTACAAATGTCCGGTGTAAGTGGCTTAGTTTCTAGCCATCTTTCCTTAACTTAAAATTTCCCATCTACCTTTTGCCTCTGGGCTTTTCCCATTCTCTTACTTCTGTATCTTACTCTTACTGTGGCTTGCTGTGAGTGTAGCTGAGTGGCTGGTCCCTGGAGCCCTCCTCCTTCTCTGGCTGCTTCTTTTTCCATCCCTCTTCCCAGATTTCTCCTTCTATATATTCTCTCTGCCTGCCAGCCCCACCTATCCTTTCTCCTGCCTTGCTATTGGCTGTTCAGATCTGTATTAAACCATCAGGTGTTTTAGACAGGCACAGTAACACAGCTTCACAGAGTTAAACAAATGCAATATAAACAAAAGTAACACACTTTAAAATAATATTCTACAACAAATCCCTTTTCTATATATAGTGATTTATTCTATAAGTTCTGTTACTCTAGAGAGCCAGGATTAATACACCTGATATTGAAGTTTTGTTATATATAGTATATGGCTCTTGTAGGAGCATTGTCAGCCCAGCTCTAATTTGGATTTTTAAAGGCACATAGACTTGCAATGGAAATTACATATCAGGTCTAGCAGTAACTCATCACACTTTGAAATACAAGAGAAAGTTGTATGAAATGTTAAATGGGAAGAGTGAACCTTATGTTGTGTTCTATAAAAAAAAAAAAAAAATTAGTCAGAGGTCAAAGGCCCAAACCAGGATGATGTGGAACTACGTTTTGTGTAGCAGACTCCTCTAAGATTAAAACCTTCCATTCTGGGTGGAAGCTCATTAAGTACAGGATGTTCTAAAACAGCAGTTCTCAACATGTGGGCCTTGAGCCCTTTGGGGGCCACAAGACCCTTTCACAGAGGTTGCATATCAGATATACAATTCATAACAGTAGCAAAATTACAGTTATGAAGTAGCATTGAAAATAATTTTATGGTTGGGGATCACCACAACATGAGGAACCTTTAGAGTTGCAGCATTAGGAAGGTTGAGAACCACTGTTCTAAAGGGAGTTGAAACATTCCATCCTGCAAAGAAACTCAGTTAATTCAGGAAGTAAGCAATGCAAAAGCTATAGAAAGTCCCTGAAACTGACCAGATACACTAAGCCCGTCCCTTACCACACAGACTGGAGACATAGCTGTCTGAGTCATTTCTGATGCCGTGAGTAACCCCAATAAAACTCTTTGGCTCACCAAGTTGGACTTTGATGGTATCCTTACTTTGGGCTGTTGCCAGTTCTTACCTGCAGTGAGTACATGTTTGTTCATGTCTCCCAACCTGGAATGAGACTTTTTTGGAAAATTTTTCCTCCTTCTTTTCTTGTTTGTTTGTTTGTTTGTTTGTTTGTTTTTGAGATAGGGTAACATTACATAGCCCTAACTGGCCTGGAACTGACTATGTAGATCAGGCTGGCTTCAAACTCAAAGATACCCACCTGCCTCTGCCTACCTGGTGCTAGGATTAAAGGCAGAAACAACTATATATGACCAGGAATTTTCCCCCTTTTAATGAAAATAGATTCTTTTCTCATACAATATATTCTAATCACAGATTTCACCCCCTTCCACTAGTTCCAGTACCTTCCCTCCCTTCCAGATCCACTCCCTTTGTGTATCTCACTAGAGAAGAACAGGCTTCTAAAAGATACCAACAAAACATAACAAAATAAAATATAAAATAAAACAAAAACTGTCACATCAAGGCTGGACAAGGCAAACCAACAGAAGGAAGGGAGCCCAAGAGAAGGCACAAGAATCAGAGACTCACTGGTTCATACACCCAGGGGTCCCATAAAAATGACTACACTGAAAGCTATAATATATACACAGAGGACCCAGTACAGACCCATGCAGGCCCTGTGCATGCTGCCTCAGGCTGTGTGTCTTCATATGAGATTTGCTCAGTTGATTCAAAGGGCCTTGATCTCTTGGCGTCTTCCATACCCTCTGACTCTTACACTCTTTCTGCCTCCTCTGTGGGGTTCCCTGAGCTCTGAGGGGAGGAATTTGATGGAGACATCCCATTTAAAGCTGTGTGTTCCAAAGTGTATCTGTTTCAGTTTCTCTCTCTCTCTCTCTCTCTCTCTCTCTCTCTCTCTCTCTCTCTCTCTCTCTCTGCAACGTCTGGCTGTGGGCCTTTGCACCTCTTCCTGTCTGCTGCAGGAGCAGGAGGCAGTCTCTCAGATGATGGATGAACAAGGCACTGATCTATGAGTATGGCAGAACATCATTAGGCATCATGTTATCACTACTTTTTTTTTAAAGGCCAGTAGTGTTTGGTTTTATCTGAGGTCTCTGGGCTATCTAGTCTCTTGTTCTTGGTCACCCAAGATACTATTTGTGTCAGGTGTGATTTCTATCTTGTGGACTGGACTTTAAGTCAAATCATACATTGGTTGGTTACTCCCACAAGCTTTGTGATACCATTGCCTGAGCATATTTTTCGGGCAGAACAGTATTGTAAGTCAAAGGTTTTGTGGCTGGGTTGGTGTTTACATTTCTCTTTTGGTAGCCTGCAGAGTACTTTCCTGTATCAAAGACACTAGAACATGGTGTCTGTTCTATGAACAGGGTGGATGTTCTATGTCAGCACCAACTCGACCTCTCCATGTTCAATGAGTTGTGTATTTGTGTTGTCTTTAGCAATGGGGCCTTGCTGTCAGTTTGTGGAGAGCAACCTATTGTCTTGGCAACAGCCTGGGTTGTTAGGGGATTTGCATGTGACCCCTTTGGCCAGCAGCTTATTTGGGGGTAACCTACCTAGTCTTGATGACCAGGAAATTTTAAAAGAGCATTTTCAATGGGAAAACTGAACTTACTTGGGAGATCACACCTATAATCACAGCAACTGGAAATCCGAGGCAGGAGGACTGCCATGAGTTTGAGGCCAGGCTGGGCTATAGAGTGAGCCCTTGTCCAAAAAGTAACAACAAAAGAAAATGGAGTGTTGGGGATTTAGCTCAGTGGTAGAGCGCTTGCCTAGCATGCACAAGGCCCTGAGTTCGGTCTCAGCTAAAAAAAAAAAAAAAAAAAAAAAAAAAAAATGGAAACAGAAAAGAGAAAGAAAGGAAAACAAAGGAGCCAGCAAGATGTTTCATCAGGTAAAGGTGCTTGCTAACAAGCCTGAAAACCAGAGTTCAATCCCCAGGATCCCTCTGATGGAAGGAGAGAGCCAGCTCTGCTGAGTGTCATCATACTTTCCCCTCCCTGGGCCCCTCAGGAATACACACACACACACACACACACACACACACACACACACACACACACACACACACACTGTGCACACATGCTACATAAAAATTAACTTCACTTTTTTTGAGACAGGATCTATCTACATAGCCCTGGCTATACGGGAACTTACTATGTAGACCAGGCTGGCCTTGAACTCACAGAGATCCCCCTGCCTCTGCCTCTGATTAAAGGTGTATACCATCATGCCTAGACTTTAAAAACTAAGTTTGAAAACAGATTAGGAATGGAGAGATGGCTCTGGGGCTTAGAGTACTTGCTTCTGTTCCAGAGGACCTGGGTTCTATTCCAAGAGCCCACATGGTGGTTCACAACTATCATTACCTCTCCAGGCACCAGGCATGTACATGGTGCACAGACTTACATGCATGCAAACCTTCATACACATAAAATTAAATATATCTAAAAATATTTTAAGTTTGCCCTCTGCCATGCCTGACAATCTGAATCATCTCTCTGGGAACCAGGTGATGGAAGGGGGATAGAAACTCTGGAAGGATGTCTTCTAATCTCAAGGGCATATACGTAAACCCCAAATAATGTTTTACAAAATGATGTTAGACACAATAGGTCAGGAGAGATGGATCAGGATAGCAAAAGCACCTGATGCTAAGTCTGATAATCTGAGTTCCATTCCCAGGGCCTACAGTGTGGAAGGAGCCTGTCCTCTAACCTTACTCCTGGGCACCAGGACACACAGTCACACACACACACACACACACACACACACACACACTGCCAACAAAAATATGGTTTTTAAAGTACTTTAAACAGGTCTGGGGGCTAATGAGATGACTCAGACTCAGCAGGTAAAGGCCCTGCCACTCAGCCTAGTGAACTGAATTCCATCCTATCTGAACAGCATCAGAAGAATGACGCAGGGTGGACAGTGCCTCGGGGAACTGTGAGAGAGGCTCCAGGGAAAACGGCAGAGGACCTTTCACCTCAGGTGCATTTTCTTCCCTGGACTGTTCTTGGACGTGACTTCACGTCTCCTGTGACAAACATTTACGTTCAATTTATAACACATTTACTTTTATTGGATGTCAGATCATAGCGGTAGGACCCAATCTGGTGAAAAGATATGCTGAGTGCTGTCCTCAGTGTACCCTGAATCTGGATATGGCCTTCTGCCTTGCTTTTGTGAATTCCCAAATATAATCTACAGTACATGCCAGGCATTGTGTTTGAATTGGTCTGCCCTGAGAAAGTTCTGGGAAAGGGCTGCTCTGTTAATATTTAAGTATGTGCTTACTCTTGTTTATTTACGTGTTTTTCTGATCCTGGTTTTCTGAACTCAAGAATCTTACTTGGATCATTGCTTTCTTTGCTACTTTTATGTATGAAAGTACCCTGAAACTGAAGTAAGATCATCTACAGCGTTAGACTGTAGTCCACCCCACTCTTTCAGGTCCTCAGATGCCAGGTCCAGCAGACAAGATCTGCACAGGTGGGCCAAAAAGTCGACACATCCCTGTGAACTACCTGGTGGAAGGAAGGAGTGAGCCTACTCTAGCCACCTGACTTCTAACTGCTTCTCACACACACATAAACCACACACACACACACACACACACACACACACACACACACACACACACCCCAATGAAAAAGTGGCGGATGCTGGCAGGACAGGCTGTTGAGGTGGATGATTCATTGGATAAAGGTGCCTGCCACAAGTAGGACATTTGTACTCTAAAGTACAGGTCATACATGATGGGAAAATGGAGCTAATTCTGTCAGGGCGTCATCTGACCCATCTAGCCCCCTCCCCCACATGCATGAATGTACATACACACACTAAATAAGTAAAATAGTATTTTACAAAAGATTTGTTTTAAGGGTTGGTAAGATATCTCGGCAGGTAAACGGGCCTGGTGTCAGATTTCACAATGTGACTTGAATACCCAGGATCCACAAGGTGAGAAGAGAGAGCAAATTTTTACAGGTTGTCCTCTGACCATCTTGTCTCCAACACTCAACATACATGCAGGCACATACACACAATGTGTAAAACTTTCAAACAGATTTTTTTTTTTTTTTACGTGCCGGCAAGATATGGATAAAGGTGCCTGCTGCCAATTCTGAGTTTGAAGCCTGAGAATCTTGGAGTTGGAAGGAGTGATTCAACTCTGTCTGGGTGTCATCTAATCCCATGGCCTGCAGGCAGCTGCACACAAACCCCCACACCTACACACGACTCCCTGGCACACAAAAATAAATACATTACTTAAAAGACATGTTTTATAAAGGAGTGTGGTGAAATGTCTCAGCTGGTGTATGTGCCTGCTGCCAAGGGTAAACCTCGGAGTTCCTTCTCCGCATTGTGAAAGGAGAACACAAAAGGATGGGCTGTGACAGCTATGTGGTTGCTGGGAATTGGACCCAGGTCTTCTGGAAGAGCAGCCAGGGCTCTTAACCACTGAGACATCTCTCCAGCCCTTTTTGAAGATTATTTATTTATTGTGTGTGCGCCCTGATGCTCAGGAGTAAGGTTAGGGGACAGGGTGCTTCAGACTGGCTCAACTGTCTCTAAGTCCAATGCCAGGGGATCTAACCAACTTCTTCTGGCCTCCACAGGCACTGTACATATGTGGTGCACAAGTATACGTTCAGATAAAAACTCACACTTCAATGAAAATAAATAAAACCTAGTCATGCTCAGGCTTTTTTGCAATAGGCACTGTCTTAGGGTTTCTATTGCTGCCACAAAACACCATGACCAAAAAGCAAGTTGGGGAGAAAAGGGTTTATTTGGCTTACACTTCCACATTGCTGTTCATCACTGAAGGAAGCCAGAACAAGAACTCAAACAGGGCAGGAACCTGGAGGCAGGAGCTGATGCAGAGGCCACTAAGGGGAGCTTCTTACTGGCTTGCTCCCCATGACTTGCTCAGCGTGCTTTCTTATAGACCCCAGGACCAGCAGCCCAGGGATGGTATCATCCACAATGGACTGGCCCCTCCTCCATCAATCACTAATTAAGAAAATGCCCTACAGCTGGATCTCATGGAGGCATTTCCTTAACTGGGGCTCCTTCCTCTCTGATAACTCAAGCTTGTGTCAAGTTAACACACAAAACCAGTGAGTACGAGCACATATAAGATTTTGGTGGTGGTGGTGGTGTGTGTGTAGGCATGGGTCCCAGGGATTGAAGACAGATTATATCTCTCAAGTTAAATCTCTAAAGTTTTTTTTTTTTTTGGTTTTTTGGTTTTTTGGTTTTTCGAGACAGGGTTTCTCTGTGTAGCTTTGGAGCCTTTCCTGGAACTCGCTTTGAAGACCAGGCTGGCCTCGAACTCACAAAGATCCGCCTGCCTCTGCCTCCCGAGTGCTGGGATTAAAGGTGTGTGCCACCACCGCCTGGCCATCTCTAAAGTTTTAGAACAATCTTTCCCCCATTTTTTACATTGTTCAAAGAATGTGTTTTGGAACAAGGTTAAAAGGTTCAAAGTTACAAAGGAGTTGGCAAAACTGATAGATGAGAGAGGTGTCAAAACATGAGATTACATGTCATTTGGGGATTAGGTAGGCACACACTGTCTCTGTATGCAATTTTGTCTGTTAGTTTTGACGTTTCCTGGCTCCTGACTCTGTTAGCTGGAATGACAAAAGCTGGATTTCAGGATGAAGGGCTCCATTCTCCCCTCATGTACTCCCAACTTTCTGTCTTTTTAGTCTACCTCAGAACTGCATAGCATATACTCAGTTTCTAAATTCGTTCTTTCAACATAATAGCATTTTTGCCATAAAATACTTTATTGGGATCTTTTTGACAAAACCAGTTACTTATAAGACAAAATAAATGTTGTCTCTTAGGGAGGAGAACCGTGAAATTTTAGTATCCTACCTAGACTGGTTTGAACTAATGCTCAAACGATCTTCTGGTTCAGTAGCCTAAAGAGTTGCTAGGACAGGTATCTGCCACCACACCCAGCTAATGCTGTCTACCTGGCACATAAATATGCTGGTCTCAGGCCTTTTTTTTTTTTCTTCACAAAGAATATAGTACTACAAAAAAAGGATCTGGCCAACTTCAGATAAAGGCCATTCTTTGTAGCAGCAAAATCCTCAGGCTTTCAGTTCTCAGGTTAGTGCAAGATATAGGTGATGGAAGTGTGGTCTCTAGACCCCATTCTTTCTTCAATTGTAACACACCATGGCTATTTTCAGTCATGGCACTGAGAACTGCCTGCAAGGATCAGGAACTTGCTGCACCAAGGTGAGTTGGTGCTTTGTCCTCTGCAGGTACCAGCAAAAGGCACCGGAGATCCCCCTTCCACCTCAGTCAGGCGTACCAAGAAAATACTTTACTCCTTCTTTCCTTTCTTCACTCCCTCTTTCCTTCCTTCCACAGAAACATCTTGTTGGGTAGTTCAGTCTGGCCTAGAATTCCTGACCCTTCTGATTCAGTTTCCCAAATGCAGGGACTACAGAAACATGCCCCTGCACCTGGCTAATAGTTTATTTTATTGCTCATATTTATGGCATCTTTCACTGTTCACTACCAAGACATAGCACTTCATTCTGTGGATGTATGGCATCTTGCTTGTCAATCACCTGTTAATGGGTATTTGAATTATAGGAGGGGTAATTTACAGTCATTTTTGTACTTTTTAAAATGAAGAGGGTAAACAACAAAATCAAGTTGGGTACTTTCAATACCAGAGGAGAATCCTTTAATTAGAAAAAGAAAAAAGGGTGTGTGTGTGTGTGTGTGTGAAAACAAATCTCATACAATTTTGATTATAACTCCTTGAATTAGTACCATGTTTGTTTCTTGAGTCTCTGTAAATCCTAATTTTATTTATTTATATTCATTTATCTATCTATCTATCTATTTATTTATTTATTGGTTTTTGGAGAGAAGGTTTCCCTGTGTAGCCCTGGCTGTCCTGGAACTCCCTTTGTAGACCAGGCTGGCCTCGACCTCTAAGAGATCTGCTTGCCTCTGCGGAGTGCGCCACAGCCCGGCTAATTTTGTAAAACCTAATCTGTAAATCCTTTTGTCAAAAGAGGCTCTAGCGCCTCTGAAAGCATACTTTAGTTTAAAAAAAAAAACCCAAAACAAAAAAAATTTCCTTATCTATTTATTTATTTACCTATTGATTGTTTGGTTGATATGGGGCTCCACTATCTAGCACTAATTTGCCTGGAACTTGCTAATTAGATCAGACTTTGAACTTGTGATCCTTCACCCTCAGGTTCCCCAGTGATGGGATTACAGGCACCAGCTACCACACGCGGCTCAAATAATAAAAATAATAAAATAAAAAAAAACTTACTAAAATTTAAAGATTAAATGATCATACGTATTTAAAATAAGAGACCCTGAGACAGCTGTATGATTCCCACGTTCTAATCCCAGGCTGGCAGCAGCTTTGCATGTAGGGAGTTGTAGTCCAGGAAAGAGTCGTTTCTAGACAAGATGGCGGAGTTGCTAATGACGCGCGAAGGGGTGGGCCCCGAGGGTATCTGGGCCGCTAGGGGATTGGGCAGCGCGGGGATTAGGCAGGCGGGAAGGAAAGACCAGGTGTTAAAACCTTAACCCGGAGTGAAGCTGGGTGCCCTAAACTCTCGCGAGATCTCAGAGAGCCCAATGGAACGCCGGGCTCTGCTTATCACTAGGGGCATTTGTTAGGGGCGGAGCTCCTGAGGCTTCTGCCCGCGAGTCGTAGGTGCCCGGCGTAAAGGCATTGCAGCTGAGCCACGGCTCTAAGGAGCGTAACCGTGGCCATGAAGGAAGAGAAAGATCACAGGCCTAAGGAGAAGCGAGTGACCCTGTTAACGCCTCAGGGTGCCACAGGCAGTAGCCTTGGGGCTACTGCCGAAGGCGCCAAAGGAGAAGATAAGCAAGATCGTAACAGGGAGAAGAAAGAAGCTTTGAGCAAGGTGCCTATGGGCTGGTGGCCCGAGAGAGGGCGGGACGAGTACACGGATTGGGGAGGGTGGCTGGGAATGGGGCTGTTCTCTTTCTCTCCCGGGTTTCTCTTCTGTTTCTAACTGAATGAAAATTGCTTCGCTCTGTCTCACGCGCCGGTGGAAATAGGATTAGCGGGTTCTGGTCAAGCCCCCGAAGTGCGGGGTGAGGGAAAAGGAGGGCTCCCAGATGAGAAGGGTTTAAGTTAGAGCTACGACTGTGGGGTGGTCATGGGAGAGGGGAGCGGCAGGAAAGATAGGGGAACTTTAATTGGGCTGAATTGCTAAATAGTCCTTGCGACACCAGGGGGTGCGGAGTGAGAGTAATTGTGTAAGTGTTAATGGAGGCGAGTTGGGGAAGTACGTTAAGGGAATTGATGACCTGGAGGGACAGACAGATGGAGGGCGGTGGGGGTAATGTTTTACATAGGTTAAGCCGAATGGGGAGGGGGTTCTTTCAGCGCCTGTTAGATGTGTGAGAGAAACGATTGATACGACATCCACGAAAGACCGGGATTTGTCTACCTGTTTACCAATAGATCCATTTTTTTGTTTTTTGTTTTTTTTTTTTAAATGGGTTTTAAACTGCAGGGTTGCCATTTAAGAGCAGAACCTGACATTGTCAGGTTGCGCCAGACAGTCAGTTGTCATTTCCAAGAGTTTTTATAAACCCGCGTTGGGCTGCAAAAGAATATTTTCAGTGTTTTTATAAGTGCCTTTGTATTTAAAAGCCGATCAAGAGCCATGATTTGGGTATACCAGAAAGTTGACGTGTACTGATTTTATTTTCCCCATTCATTTCCTAAGGTGGTAATTCGAAGATTACCTCCCACTTTGACCAAGGAGCAGCTTCAGGAGCATCTTCAACCTATGCCTGATCATGATTATTTTGAGTTTTTTTCTAATGATACTAGGTAAAAAAAAAAACAAAAAAAAAATTAAAAAACGGGGGTGGAAAACAGTCTTCCGTTCTTTTTATCCTACTCCTTTTCTTTAGTTTCTTTAATATATACATGTTTGTAATTCAGCCAGTCACCTGCAACCATATTCACATAATTGCTTTCCCCCCCCTCTACAGTCTGTATCCTCATATGTATGCCAGAGCATATATCAACTTTAAAAACCAAGAAGACATTCTTTTATTCAGGGACCGATTTGATGGCTATGTGTTTCTTGACAATAAAGGTGAGTCTTCATAAAATTTAGGGGAGTTTGCCATTTTTACATTTAAGAGAATGTGTGCAGCCACTTGTGATAACATGCCTATTATCAACACTGGTGACAGAGGCAGGAAGATGACTACAAGTCTGAGGCCATTCTGGGCTACATAGAATGACTGGAAAGAGAGAGGGTCAGGGAGAGGAAGGGAGGTAAGGAGGGAGGGGGATAGCCGTATACAAAACGATGCTTTCTCCATGCCTATGTAGGTACTTTTTCTAAGCCCTTTTGAGATGAAATGTGCAACATTTAAAGGATTTTTATAATCCTCAGATATTTTTATGAACTTATTTCTTTAGTTTGATCCAGTAAATGAAATTACCACTGATTTCTCCTTATGTGACACTTTAAACTTGTTTTAAATGTTGACTTTCTGCTTCAAAGATATTAATGAATATTCTTTATGTCAATAGTCCTCAGTTAGAGTACTGTTTATCTTTCTCACAAAGTTGTATATAGCTAAAACATCAGATTTGATCTCCCAAGCTGAAGATGTAATGCAGTGATTGATTACGTGTGAGGCCCTGGGTGTGATCCTCAGCACCAGCAAAACACACAAACTCTTGGTATCCAGGATACACAATTTATAACAAAGACAAATTTCTGACTTCACTCTAATCTCACTTTTTATTTGCTATCTGCTACTTGCAATATTTAGCCAGAATGTATCCAAGTTGGCATTTGCCAACTTTCATTTGGTTTTATAATCATAGATAAATGAAAATAGGGTTTCTTGTCTAGTTTTATTATCTCAATTACTTCAAGTTTTTGTATACTAAATCCTTGTTATGGTATATGCCAATAAAAGCTGAAGGCTTGATAACTGTGTTTATCCAACTTGTGTGCACAAAGGGTAAAATAAGGGCTTCTCACTCACTAAAGTCATTCTCCATTACACTCCTCCATGTTTAACTTTGATTAGTTTCCCCAAACTAGCTATTTTTCCTGACCAGCATTTTTATTCTAGCAGATAGCAATGATTTCTCACTTAGTACAGGGGTCCAAGTTGTAATATTTTCATTTCTTTATCCTTTACATCTGGTACAAGTTTTGAGTCTTATCAACTTACTAATTTCTTATTTTTAAATATTTTTTTAAAGATTTATTTATTTGTTAACGTATACAGTGTTCTGCCTGCATGTATGCCTGCAGGCCAGAAGAGGGCACCAGATCTAATTACATATGGTAGTGAGCCACCATGCGGTTGCTGGGAATTGAACTCAAGACCTTTGGAAGAGCAGCCAGGCGGTGGTGGTGCACACCTTTAATCCCAGCACTCGGGAGGCAGAGGCGGATCTCTGTGAGCTCGAGGCCAGCCTGGGCTACCAAGTGAGTTCCAGGAAAGGCGCAAAGCTACAGAGAGAAACCCTGTCTTGAAAAAAAAAAAAGCATGCAGTTCAGTGGGTTTTTTCATAGATTCACAGAGTTGTATAACCATCACCACAATCTAATTTTAGACTGTAATCATCATCCCAATGAGAAACCCCATATTTATTAGCTGTCACCCCCACAACTAGCTCCAAACCATTAGTATCTCCCCATCCCCAGACAGGGTCTCACTCTGTATCCCATGCTGGCCTCAAATTCATGGCAGTCTTGCTCTTGAGTACTGGGATTACAGGGATGTGCTATCGTACTGAGCTCCTGTCTCTAGATTTACCTCATCTAGCTGGGCATTGTATCCCTTTAATCCCAGAGTTTGGGAGGAGGTGGGGACAGGAGGATCAGGGGTTTAAGACAGTGTCAGCTGCAAAGAAAGTTTGAGTCTGGCTGTGGTCATGTGAGGTGTTCTATTTCCAAAGCATTTTTTTTTAAACATTTGCTTTTTTAAGAGATTTCTAATATTTGTTAGTTTAGTTAGGATTTTGGGACCAGAGCTTGCTAAGCAGCCCAGGCTGGCCTTGAACTCAATAACAACCCTCTTGTTTTAACTTTCCTAATGCTAAGATTATAGACACCAAGCCACTATGCCATGCTTTAAAATATTTTGTAATGAAAATTAATTTGTAGATTTTCTTTTCACATATCAAAATGCCACATTTTACAAGCTGAATTTCAGTGAACATTTACTTCTATGCCATATCTTTTATTTGTTGTTGTTGATTGAGATAGGCTCTTTGTGTGTTGCCCAGGCTGGCCTGAAACTCTTGGGCTCATGCAATCTTCCTGCCTCAGTCTTCCCAATGGTTGAGACTATAGGTACATACCACCACACCCAGCTTGCTGTGTCTTTACTTATGTTATCAGTGTTGATTCTATAGTTGTGTTAGTCTAGTTAGGGTTTTGGCATTTGGGAGACTATTCAAATGACTGCCATTTAAGTAGGTCTAGAAAACAGTAGGCTGATTTGCTTGTACTCACTTTTCACATCTTCTTTATTAAAGCAAGGATGGCATTTTTTTCCCTAAACAGGTCAGGAATATCATGCTATCGTAGAATTTGCACCTTTTCAAAAAGCTGCAAAAAAGAAGATTAAGAAAAGAGATACAAAAGTTGGGACTATTGATGATGGTACAGTATAGCTCTGGTTATTGGCTTTTTTTTAGTCCTTTTGCATGATGCTTTTGTGAGTTAGACTCCAATATGTTAAATAGAAAACATATGAGTAAAGTTAATGAGAAATCTTATGCCTATGGAAGCTTTGCTGACTTGTTAGAGTGGGTGTGGATTTTCCACAGTGTTTCTGTTCTCTTTGGCTAGTGGCATTTCATTCCTCCACCACTGAGCAATCTAGTCTTGACCACTGAGCAGTAAGTCATTCTGAGTCTGTTGATTAGGAGATGATAAGAAAAATTAGTTTTTAAACGATATTAACTGCTCCTTGCAGCCTCCTACCATTGCTATGATTTAACTTTTAGTTTCCATTATCTTTCTAAAACAAGGTTTCACCTATGGTTGAAAATATTGTAAAAAGTTTTTGAGATTTATTTATTTTTATTTTATGTATATGGGTATTTTATCTGCATGTATGTCTGTGTGCCTGGCGAAAGGAGAAGCCAGAAGAGGGCGTTGGGTCCCCTGGAACTAGAATTATAGGTGATTATGAGCCACTATGTGGGTGCTTAGAATTAAACCCAGGTCCTCTGAAAGAGCAATCAATGCTCTTAACTACTGAGCCATCTTTAAAAAGCCGCCCAAAACTTTAAAAAATATTGATGTATATAATGGGGATGGGAGGGAATATATAAGTATAGAGTTTAGAAGACAATTTTTAGGAGTTGGTTCTTCCCTTCTACCATTTGGGTCCTGGGGATTGAACTCGGGTCATCAGCAAATGTCTTTACCCCTGAACCATCTTGACAGACACCCCCACCCAAGGGGGAAAAAAACTTTTTTCTTAAAAACAACTTTTTATCTCCAAGTAACTTCATATAAAGCAACTGAAATTGCCAGTCTAATCTAAGCTTTGAATATACAGTTAACAATACATATAGTTATTAAGCTAAACAAATATAGGAATGGAAAACTGGCTTAATTTCCATGTAAGGCAAAACCAACTCCAGATTTTGAGATTTTGGTAACATCATGTTGGCTAACTGTTGTATAACTGTTGTTGTATTGGATAAGGATTTAGCCCCAGTATTTTTTTTATTTTACTTTTTTTTTTAAAGATTTATTTATCATGTATACAGTGTTCTGCCTGCACGTATCCCAGCAGGCCAGAAGAGGGCACCAGATCTCATTATGGATGGTTGTGAGCCACCATATGGTTGCTGGGAACTGAACTCAGGTCCTCTGGAAGAGCAGTCAGTGCTCTTCACCACTGAGCCATTTCTCCAGCCCCTAATTTTATTTTTTTATATGTTTGGGTGTTTTGCCTGCATGTATATCATGTGCATAGGTGGTGCTCTCAGAGGCTAGAAGAAGGTGTTGAATTCCCCTAGAATTGGAGTGACAGAAGGTTGTGAGCCACCACTGGGTTTTGGGAATGGAACCTGGATCCTCTGAAAGAGCAGCCAGTGTTGTTAACCACTTAGCCATCTATCCAACCACCAGCCACAATATTTTTTATATCAGATTGATTTTTTAGAATCACCTTTGTTGAATTTTTGCCTTTTTTTTTATTATAACAAGTACTTTATAAAACAGCAGAGACTTGAGTACACAGCTTTTTATTGATGATATTGCAGATTTTAAATGTGGAAAAGCAAGCAATATAATGACTCAGGTATATTTATTTCTCTTTCTTAGGACAGAGGTATGTAGGAGAGAATTCCAGGAATCACCACAGTCTCCAAAGCCATGTCTAGGACTTGGCCTCTAGTTTATCTTTTTGGAACACCACACTTTCCTATGTTGAGTTTCCATAAAGTGGGGTGTGCCATGCACAAATTGCTTATATGCTGTTAATGAATACTCTATAATTCCTATTTCTCCTATAAGTGTGGCTCTGGGTTCATAGGAGCCTTAGATTTTCTTTTTCTCCTGAGATTCTGGGGCTCAAACCTAGTGCCTCACCCATGCCTAGCAAGTGCTCTAAAACTGAGCTGCCATCCCAGGCCTGGAGCAGTGTTCCACCTCTCGTCAGTGTGTTCTAATGTATGGTCTCTCATTTCTCCTGACTGCTCTGTTACACCAGACTCCCACGGTGGGTATCAGTAATTTGAGTCCCAAGATAGCCCTAGTCATCTAGCTTGTGTGAGTGTTCTGTTTGTTTTTGTTTTTTAAGTCTTCCATTTAGTAGAAAAGTATCTTCTTAAATAAATACCTGTCCTACATAATATATCTTATTGTTGGTTCAAGTCTCTGTTTTCTGGTTCCTTAAATAATCATTTAGATCCAGAATACAGGAAATTTTTGGAGAGTTATGCCACAGACAATGAAAAAATGACATCTACTCCAGAGACATTGCTGGAGGAAATAGAAGCCAAGAATCGAGAATTAATAGGTAAGGAGGAAAAGGATTTTGGCCAGTGGCTTTTTCATCAGCCTCCCTAAGTCTGTGTCCTCCCGCCTGACCTGGTAGCTGTGATCTTGAAGTCATCCCTTCTCTGAGACTGCGACTCTTGGAATGCACAGTTAATAGCTACCTCACAGGATCGGGACACTGCACCCTGGAGACAAGGTTCTAGTGGCTCTCTCAGTGTCACACAGCTGGGATACAAGCATGCAAAGTTGAAAGCTTGTTACGGAATGCCTAGCCGATGGTAAACCTTGGAAGAAAAATTGGTGTCTCCTAGCAGTAAATTCTTATTCCTAAAAATTGACCTGGTTAGCTGGGCGGTGGTGGCGCACGCCTTTAATCCCAGCACTCGGGAGGCAGAGCCAGGCGGATCTCTGTGAGTTCGAGGCCAGCCTGGGCTACCAAGTGAGTTCCAGGAAAGGCGCAAAGCTACACAGAGAAACCCTGTCTCGAAAAACCAAAAAAAAAAAAAACCAAAAATTGACCTGGTAATCTAAAAAACTGAAGTTCATTATTATAAAATTGAAAATCTGGCCACGCGGTGGTGGCACACGCCTTTAGTCCCAGCACTCGGGAGGCAGAGCCAGGCGGATCTCTGTGAGTTCGAGGCCAGCCTGGTCTACTGAGCAAGATCCAGGAAAGTCGCAAAGCTACACAGAGAAACCCTGTCTCGAAAAACCAAAAAAAAAAAAAAATTAAAAAATTTTAGCTTAGATGTTGGTTCTAAGTAGCCAACTCTAACTACTGACATAGTGTTTGACCCAGAATTTCCACTCCTAGGAATTTACCCTGTAAATTTATCCATATATTTGTCCATAATCCTAGCTATTTCGGAAGCGGAGGTAGGAGGATAGAAAGTTAAGGCCTGCCTGAGCTACAGTCTGTTCACGGCCAGTTGGGTAATTTAGTGAGCCAGATGCTGTCTCAAAAATAAAATAAAATAAAACAGAGATGAAACAAAAAACAGTAATGGTGGCATACCCTTGTAACCCCAGCATTCGGGGGTGGGGGTAGAAAAAGAGGGATTAGAGGTTAAGACCATCCTTGGAGAGCTGGGCAGTAGTGCCGCACAGCTTTAATCCTAGTACTTAGGAGGCAGAGACAGGCGGATCTCCAGGTTTGAGGCCAACCTGGTCTATAGAGTGAGTTCTAGGACATCCAGGGCTGTTACACAGAGAAACCCTGTCTTGAAAAAAAAAAAAAGGTCATCCTTGGCTACTTAGTGAGTTCCAGACCAGTCTAAGCCATATTAGACCCTATCTCTAAACAAACAAAAATGAAGTTTAAAAAAAAATAAGTGTTCAAAAAGATGCCATCAAGGCTAATATTGTTCAGCATGTTGAAAAATGAATTTAAATAAATTTCTTTTTTTAAATTCATTTATTTTTATTTTTACTTTGTTCATTTGTTTGTTGTTTTGAGACAGGATCTCTCTGTGGCCCTGGCTGTCCTGGAACTCCAGACTATGCTGGCCTCACAGAGATCACAGATACCCTCCTGCCTCTGTCTCCCTAGTGTGTCACCATGTCCATCCCACTTGTCCTTTGTGAATGTTTATGTGGGGGAGGTATGCGCACAGGGGTGCGGGTGCCGGAAGATGCAGGAGGCTTCAGATCGCCTAAGGCTGGAATTGTGATGTGGCTCCTGAGAGGTGGACTCGGGTCTTCTGCACTAGCAGTAACCACTGAGCTGTCTCTGCAGCCCCCTTAAATAGAATTCCAAAGATTGATTTCTAATAGTGAATATGCAGAATGAGCACATTTCTGGTAGCTTCCTTAGAATCAATTCCAAGAAGTAGAAATAGGGTATCAGGGTGATTAGATGTTTGTAGCACAAACCCCTGCCCTCAGTTTCTTTCCAGTTGAACAAACTTATACTCCTATATAATAAGAATGTACTTATTTGTGTCTTACCAGTTAAAAATTACTCATAAAAACGTTCAGTATTTCTTTTTTAAGATTTTTTTTTTTATGTATACAGATGCTTTGTCTGCATGTATGCCTGCAGACCAGAAGAGGGCATCAGATTGTGAGCTGCCATGTGGGTGCTGGGAACTGAACTCAGGACCTTTAGAAGAGTCCTCTTAACTGCTGAGCCATCTCTCCAACCAGACCATTCAGTATTTCATTATCTTTTTTTTTTAAGATTTATTTATTTATTATCTATACAGTGTTCTGTCCGCATATATGCTTACAAGCCAGAAGACGGCATCAGATCTCATTATGGATGGTTGTGAGCCACCATGTGGGTGCTGGGAATTGAACTCAGGACCTCTGGAAGAACAGCTAGTGCTCTTAACTGCTGAGCCATCTCTCCAGGCCCCCTTTCAGTATTTCAATGAGAGTTTATTCACTTTTTTTTCTTTTTTTTTTTTTTTTTGAGAGGGTCTCATATATCCCAGGCTGGCCACAAACTATGTAACCATATAGCCAAAGATAGTCTCAACTCCTGATCCTCTTGCCTCCACAGTTGTGTGCCACCACACCCAGTTTTATTCACTTTTGAAAAATGTATTTTAAGCCTGCATTTTGAAATAGAATACTATATAACTTGTTTGGATTAATACAGTGGTGAATTTTATAAGGGGTGTAATTTCTCCATCTTGAGTGGGTAGCAGGGGATGACTGAAAGCCAAATGTTTTCTGGGCTTAATAAGCATTATTAATAATCTGCTTATGCTTTATAGCTAAAAGGACAACCCCACTTTTGAGCTTCCTGAAGAACAAGCAGGTGAGTGTTCATTTTTGTAGTTTTCCTGGTTCTTTATTAGTTCACAGTGTATAAACATTTGAGAGCCTTAGGATCCTAGGAGAAGTAGCTGTTTTCTCACAGTTAGCCCTTGAAGATCTAGCTTCTTTGGCCATCGTCATGGTGGTGGTGGGCCTAGGGGCTTACCCTGCAGACCTGGAGAGAGCTTTGTTGTCCCAGAGACATTTGTGATACCCTGAAAGCCTTGGGAATGTACAAAGGGAACCGTGGGAACAGGTCCCAGTCTTGATTCTCCAGAGGATGGATATTAAGGATGTTGTAGAAAGTAGGAAAGAAGCCGGGCGGTGGTGCACGCTTTTAGTCCCAGCACTCAGGAGGCAGAGCCAGGAGGATCTCTGTGAGTTCGAGGCCAGCCTGGTCTATAGAGCGAGATCCAGGACAGGCACCAAAACTACACAGAGAAACCCTGTCTCGAAAAACCAAAAAAAAAAAAAAAAGTAGGAAAGAAGTCAGATGGGTTAGCAGGTACCCATAATGCCTTTGTGGCTAGTGGGGATTTTGTGGTACCTATGTCATTGGAAGGATTGTGTTGGTATTTCTAGAGAATGAGAGAAGAAAAGAGGGAAGAAAGGAGGAGACGAGAAATAGAAAGGAAAAGACAAAGAGAAGAAGAGAGAAGAAAGTGGAAAGAAGAGGAGAAACGAAAAAGAAAAGATATAGAAAAGCTAAAGAAGATAGAGAGAGTTCCAGAAAGGGAAAAAATAAAGGACGAACCAAAGATTAAGGTATGAAAACAATGGAAACGGACTGCATGTCACTGAAAACTGCATGTATCTGTTTATGCATGAGCCTTGTGTTGTTGCAAGTTTTGTTTTGTTTTTGCACTTTTGGGGGTGGGTTATCGAAATAAAGAGATTTCCCATTATATTAATAGTATTAAGTTTTAAGCTTAAAATGACTTAGAAGGATTCAGTAGTTTACCCAATGCTATCGTCCTTCATTGCAGATCTGTTTTGTTCAAGTCACTAATAATGTTTGCTATGTGGGTTGCTAGTCTCTCAGTTTCTGGACTTAGGCTTGGCTTGCATGAATTTGGGGTTTTATTCAGCTTTTCTTTCATAAATGATACATGAAGTTGCCTCATCTGTTTGTTTTCCACTGTCTTCAGGTACACAGGTTTCTGTTACAAGCTGTGAATCAGAAAAATGTAAGGATCAAGTACATGATACAGAGCACCTAGTGTCATGTCGTACACACAGGTCTTAGCTAATAAGAACTTTTGGTGGTGGTGGTAGTGTTCCGTGTTGAAACCCCTTCAGGTTGACTTGGGTCTTTGTGAAAGCTGAGCTATTTGACATCTGTCTTTAAAAGAACACCCCAAACCAGGCATGGTGATTCATTAAGGCAGAAGGGTTTAGTGTGAAGTCAGCCTGGCCTGCAGTTCCAGCACCTACTTCAATAAAATAGGATAGAATAAAAGAGAGGGCACCCAAGTGACCCTGATGCTCTGCTGTGTACCCAGAAGCCTTAGCAATGCAGGTTCAGAGGAAAGTCAGTTTATATAGTGCTTTCTCATCTTTTTATATGCCTCTCCTAACTGGCAGGGAAGAGTACTGACTAATAATACCCTGCCTTAAGTGCTTTCCCTCTCATGTGATTCCCGAGTTACTGTCTTGCATCTAGGAATGTGATCAGCAGGTGCTTATTGCTACATTGCATATAGGAAGAGGAAAACCTGTAGAAAGATCTCAGCCTTGCTGCTTCCTTCCCAAGGGCATGGCTTGGGCAGCCCTTGCTCCAGTGAACATCCCAGAGACATACTCGCAGCTAGACCTTCAGAAAGTCTGAGAGCATCTCACAGATATGACAGCATGGTCACCTTCTTCTACTTTCTGGAAATACAGCAGTTTGGGGGGCTGGGGTTTCCTGAGTCTCCTTTGGACTCATCATTGCTGATACAGGGGAAGGTCCACCTTAATTCCTTCCAGCTGAGTCTCTGTCTACCATGCCACAAATGATTTGACTTGCTCGTCCTCGTGATGAGCAAGACAGACAGAAGGTAGAGCCAGCCATGCTGGAGAGCTTCTCTGATGTTCTTATTAGAGGAATGAACATCTTGGTATCTAATACAGAGATGTTCGTTAGAGAAATAAGAACACTTCAGATGAAACCTGCACATCTGCCCTCGTTTTACTTTGGGACCTTCTTTGTGTCCATTTCGGATTCCCATTTGTAGTGGCTATGTGTGCTGAAGTAGCTCATGCTTAAGTCCTGTGGTTCATTTGCCTTTTGCTTGGTGACTTGCATGATGCCTTCTCCCTGAGATGAACCTCTTATGATGCATTTACTGCGATATTTTGTTTTGCCTAAGAATCTGCCTATCCAACACCTAGCAGGGGTATCTATGATACCTCTTTATAGCAATGATGTCAGAGAGAGTGGCATATGTGGTACTGAGTAGAGATGGAATTTCAACATTCTATTGTATAAGGCTTTGGGATTGTAAAAATCCAATGCCAATAAATACTGCTATTTATCTTTAGTGATAATGTGATTATACCATCATAAATATGTTATTCTCAGGCTTAAGGCAGAATCATTCCCACAATGGATCTCTCCTTTGGTGATCAAGGTATTTGGCATTACAAATTTATACACATAAGAAAAACAAAAACAAAAAAATTGGCTCACATAAAAGTTTGACCTTTAGCCAGGTATGGTGGTACACACTTTTAACTAGCACTAGGGAGACAGATACAGGCAGATTGTAATTTCCTGGCTATCCTGGGCTACATAGTGAGAACCTATCTCAAAACCCCTTCCAAAGAGTCCATTTAAAACCAAAGGAGTCTTGATCCCATTGCCACAGGATGATGAAACCACTTCCCGTGGAAGGAATGATACTTTCACACTACTAGCATCCTTTTAGTAAATCACTATTGTATACTAGTTGTTCGTCTGGAAGTTTGAGAATAATGGCAAAGATAAGGGGCTTCTGTTGTCTAAAGTTAAAATATTTAGTGTATTGTGGGATTTTTGATAGACTCAGAAGGCAATGCCCCATTTACCAAAATAAAAATTTTCTCTTTAAAAGCTGCTCAAGAAACCAGAAAAAGGAGATGAAAAAGAACTTGATAAAAGAGACAAAGCCAAGAAAATGGACAAAGAGAATGTGAACGAAGAAAGAGCCAGTGGGCAAAGTTGTGCTCTGCCCAAGCGTTCTGATGTCGTCGAACTGAGGGACGAAAAGCCGAAGAGGTCAGTCAGCGATTGAGAGCTCTTGGCATGTTTCATCACTAGCCACTGATGAGACGCCATGCACTTTACTTGCGTGGAGTTAAATGATTTGCTGGTTGGACTGGTGTACTCACCTGTAATAGCACTGAGGCTCAGGTAGGAGGATTGCGGGTTTCAAGGGCAGCCCAGATTACATGGTAAGACCTTGTCAAAAAGAAAAGAAGAAGAAGAAAAAAAGGTGAATTGCTTTCTATGGGTGGAGGGAGGAGGAGGAAAGGGTTCAAATATTCTGGTGTCTTCATCTAGGTGAACGACCTTTGGTTTTCCTTTTTTAAAGATTTATTTATATTATTTTCAGTTATGTACATGTGTCTAGTGTGTCTATGTGCACATGTGTGCAAGTGCCCTTGGAGGCCATAGGTGTCAGATCCCCCTGTGGCTGGAGTTACAGGTGGTTGTGAGCTCCTGGTGTGGGTGCTGGCAACCAAACCTGGGTTTTCTGCAAAAGCAATAGGTTCTTAACTGGTGAGCCAGCTCTCCAGCCCTGACTTCCGGTTTTGCTTGTTTTTCTCAAACTACTACTTTTTCCTCAGCTGTAGCAGTGCACCCTCATTAGGGGAGCCAAGTTAGGATCCCAGTGTTTCTGCATTTGCAATTGTAAGATGCTTGAAGGTTCAGTCTCAGGGTCCTTTCTTGGTTCTGTTCTGGTTTTCAGACGGGTCTCAGGTGTTTGAGACCAGCCTATGGTGCTGGGACCTGAGCCCCGGGCATTTCATACATCATCAGGTAAAGCACTCTGTCAGCCGAGCTGTATTTCCAGGTCCCTTGTTTGTTTTCCATGCAGGCCTGAGGAGGAGAGTTTCAGGGACTACAGAGACAGGGAGCGGGATTATGAAAGAGATCAGGAGCGCATGATCCGAGAAAGAGAGAGGCTGAAGCGGCAGGAGGAAGAACGGCGGAGACAGCAGCAGAAGGAGCGCTATGAGAAAGAGAAGGCTTTCAAACGAAAGGAAGAGGAGCTGAAGCGAGAGAAAGAAGCACTTCGAGATAAAGGAAAGAAGAGTGAGAATACAGAGTCAATATGCACCTCAGAAAAAACTGAAAGGAAAGAGGAAGTGGTTAAGAGAGACCGCATAAGGAACAAGGTGCTGCTTTTCAGTTTTTTTATGAGGATTGCTTCCCCCATTCTTACAAGTATAAATGCAAAGGAATGCGCTCTTCCCACCCTAACTAGGTACTGAACCCAGGGCCTTGCAAGCTTTCTGCCAGTGAGCTCCATCCCCAGTCCCTATTGTGGAATTTTCATTTTCTTTTGTTACTTTTTTGTTTGTTTTCGAGACAGGGTCTCTCTGTGTAGTTTTGGTGCCTGTCCTGGATCTCACTCTGTAGCCCAGGCTGGCCTTGAACTCACAGAGATCCACCTGGCTCTGCCTCCCGAGTGCTGGGATTAAAGGCGTGCGCCACCACCGCCGCCACCATCCAGCCTTTTGTTACAATTTATTCATTTATTTTGTGTGTGCATGTACATGAGTGTGTGCAACTGCACATATGTCTCAGTGTATGAGTAACAGTCAGAGGACAATCTGTGAGAGTCATTTCTCTCCTTCCACCATGTAGGTTCTGGGGATTGAACTCAGGTTGTCAAGCTTGGCAGCAAGTGCCTTTATCCGATGAACAGTAATTTTTTTTTTTCAAGACAGGGTTTCTCTGTGTAGTTTTAGAGCCTGTCTTGGATCTTGCTCTGTAGACCAGGCTAGCCTCAAACTCACAGAGATCTGCCTGGCTCTGCCTCCCGAGTGCTGGGATTAAAGCATGTGCCGCCACTACCGCCCAGCCAAACAGTAATTTCTTAATATCCTATTCATTCATATTCAGAGTTTCCCAGTTGCGTCATTAATGTCTTCTTAAATAGGGGCTATGAACAAAGTTCATAGAACGTGTGTGTCTGAAATAGTTAAATTGTGTGTGGTTGAATTCTCTTTTGATCTATCCAATCTCCTTTTGTTTTCCTGACATTGACTTGTTTGTTGCAGAAACCAGTTTGTCTTACGGATCTTCTCAGATCGAAGATCGGCAAATTATAGTATTGTGACCTCATTAACCATATACATCCTATGTGTCTTTTATAGTTAGTAATTAAGTGCTGGTACTGTGATAGACAACTTAGCACTAAAAATTTACAATTAACTAAACAATTTTAAAGTGAAAATAATAGTCAAATCTAGGCTGGCAATCAGCAAACTTTTCTAGAAAGGACCAGCTGGTAAAGATATTAAGCTGTATCAGCCATATAGTCTCTGACATAGCAGCTAAACTTTGTTAAGAAAACAAGCATTATGGTATATAAAAATGATTTTGGAGTTGGGAATATTTCTCAATGGTTAAGAATGCTTGCCTTTCGAGGCCAGCCTGGTCTACAAAGTGAGTTCCAGGAAAGGCACAAAACTACACAGAGAAACCCTGTCTCGAAAAACCAAAAAAAAAAAAAAAAAAAAAAAAAGAGTGCTTGCCTAGACTGTAGGAGGCCCTAGGTTCAATCCTAGCACTGCAAAAAGGAAAAAAAAAATGAATGAATCGAGTAAGGCAGTGTCCCAAGCACGTCTTATTTACTTAAAAACAACAACAACAAAAAAAAAACAAACAAACAAACTTGGGGATGGAGAGATGGCTTAGCAGTTAAGGATGGACATTGCTTTTCCAGGGTCCTGGAGTTCAGTTTCTAGCATCCATGTCAGGCGCTCACAGACACCTATAACTCCAGCCTCTTTAGGCAACTGCACATACATGCACACATGCACACACACACCCCACAGTTAAAAGTAATAAAAATGAATCTTTAAAAGGGCTGGGCATGGTGGTCCACACCTTTAATCCTAGAACTCAGGAGGCAGGAGCAGGTTGACAGGCAGATCTTTACAAATTTGAGGCTAGCCTGGTCTAAACAGTGAGTTTCAGGCCAGCTAAGGCTACATAGTGAGACCCTCTTTCAGAAACAAAAACAAAATAAACAAAACTGGTATGCCCTGATCTAGAGACTTCGAATATACTCACACTCAGTCTTGGACAAGAATATTCTTTTTTTGTTTGTTTGTTTGTTTTTTCGAGACAGGGTTTCTCTGTGTAGCTTTGCACCTTTCCTGGAACTCACTCTGTAGACCAGGCTGGCCTCTAACTCACAGAGATCCGCCTGACTCTGCCTCCCGAGTGCTGGGATTAAAGGCGTGCACCACTACCGCCCGGCTATTAAGTGACCTTTTTTTTGCAAGAATATTCTTAAGCGATGCTGTGTTCCCTTCCCCTTATGTCACAATAGGAAGAATATGCTGCCTGGATATCCTATTTTGTTGTTAGTTGACTTATAAGGACACAGAGTTTTGCTGTGTAACATAGGCTGGTCTTGACCTCATGGCAATCTTGCTTAAGACTCCAGAGTGCTAAAATTACAGATAAGCACCTGTGCTGAATGTGGGTTTCCATTGTTTTAGGACAACAGTTCTTGACCTGTAGGTCATGACCCTTTGGCAAATCTCTATCTCCAAAAAGACTTACATTATGATTCATAACAGTAGCAAAGTGACAGTTATGAGGTAGCAATGAAAATAACTTTATGGTTGGGGGGGTCACCACAACATGAGGAACTGTAGTAAAGGGTCGCAGCATTAGGAAGGTTGGGAACCATTACTTTAGGATGGTGTATGGTTTAGTGGCTCTTGTGAAGCCTGTGCCCACTTGAGGATGTGTACTACTTCCCCTTCTCGTACATGTCTCTCTTTCCCTCCTCTTCATCCCCCCTTTTTATCACTAATGACTTATTTTTAGATGATGATGATGTGTGTGGTAGCTTTGCCTACATGTGTGTCTGTGCACCCTGTGTGCAGTACCTGAGGGGGCAGGAAGAGGCCATCAGATACCATAGACCTGGAGTTACATATATTTGTGATCACCGCATGTGTATTGGAACAGATCCCAAATCCTCTGAAAGAGCAGCCTGTGCTCTTAACTGCTGAGCCATCTTCTTACATCTCCTCTCTTTTCCATTTTTGATTCATTTGTTTGAGACAGAATTTCATGTAACTCATGCTGACCTTAACTACTATATAGCCTAGGATGGCCTTGAACTCCTGATCCTCCTCCTTCCCCATCTCCTCAGTCAGAGGTATGTACCCTTGTGCCTTGCTCATCTCTCCCCCTTTATTTTATTTTATTTTTCCCTGAGACAGGGTTTCTCTGTGTTTTGGTGCCTGTCCTGGATCTTACTCTGTAGACCAGGCTGGCCTTGAACTTACAGAGATCCGCCTGGCTCTGCCTCCCAAGTGCTAGGATTAAAGGTGTGCACTACTGCCACCCGGCTATCTCCCCCTTTGTTAACATACATGCTTAAATCTGTATTTAAATGTTTTTCTTGTCTGGAGAGATGGCTCAGAGGTTAAGAGCACTGGCTACTCTTCCAGAGGTCCTGAGTTCAATTCCCAGCAACCACATGGTGGCTCACAACCATCTGTAATGAGATCTGGCGCCCTCTTCTGGTGTGTAGGAATATATGCAGACAGAAAAACTATACATAATAAAAAAAAATAAATCTTTAAATAAATAAATAAATAAATGTTTTTCCTTTTTCTTTCTTTTTTTTTTTTGTTTTGTTTTTGTTTTTCAAGACAGGGGTTTCTCCATGTAGCCTTGGAGCCTGTCCTGGAACTCGCTTTGTAGACCAGGCTGACCTCGAACTCACAGAAATTCTCCTGTCTCTGCATCCCAAGTGGAGTGCTGGGATTAAAGGCGTACGCCACCACCGCCTGGTTTAAATCTTTTCTTAATAGATCCTCTAAAAAAAAAAAGTCATGATTGAACAATAACAACTGCCCTTATTCTTGAAAATACAAGCTGAAATATTGAAATATTCTTAAATGATTCTGCAAGAAAATAATGTGTGAAAAGAATGTGTACACATACATTAAAGATAGAAAAGGCAAATATGACAAAATGTTACTATTTGGTGAACCCTAGGAGGAGAATATGTGGTATTCATTGCACTAATTTTATAAAATATTTTAGTTGATTTCAAGCTTTTCAAGATAAAGGATTGACAAGAGGCCAGCAAGATGGTTTAGTGGGGAAAGTGCTTGCTGCCAAGCTAGACAATCCGAATTCAATCCCTGGGACCCACATGGTAGAAAGAAAGAATCAACTCCTACAGGTTATTCCTCTGACCTTCATATGATCATGTGTATACCCAAATAAACTTAATTTTTTATAAGTTGAAGAAGCCAGGTATGATGATGCATGCCTGTAATCCTATCCCTCAAGAGGCTGAAGCAGGAGGATTGTGAGTTTGAGACCACCTTGGGCTATATAGTGAGACTTTGTTTTAGAATAAGGGTGAAAAAAACATGAAATATTAATACCATTAGCTTGTTATGCAAGAAAAGGAGATAAACACTTTATTTCTCTTTATTTACCAGTGTTGAGAGTAAAGATTGGTGTCCCAGCAGTATCTAGGGGTTATCATTGTGTCTTGTTTAGTCCTTAAGAACACATAGACTTAGGAATCTTCATTTGTATACTTTCTCCCTTGGTTTTTTGTTTATTTGTTTATAACGTGATCTCATGTAGTCTAGGCTGGTCTCAAATTTAATATGTAGCTGAGGTTAACTTTGAACTTCTGATCTTCCTGACACCACCTCTTGAATGCTGGGAATCAAACCAAGAGCCTTGTACATGCTAAGCAAGTAGTCTACTAACTGAGCCACAGCCTGCACCCCACCTTGTTTTTTGAGACAGGGTTTTGCTACATAAGACAGCCAGGCTAGAACTCAAGGCGATCCTCTTGCCCTGCCCTCTCAACTGCTGGCATTATAGATGGGAGACAGTGCCTACTTTAGACATCTTCATTGCATTCTAACTTGCTATTAGCAGCTCTTTATCCTTGGTGTTCAATTCACTGTGGCTTTGTACACTAGAAGCCCCATTATCTATATCTTGAAATATTATGCAGAGGTCTCAAGTATTTGAACATTTCATCTTGTGAAAGCAGTGAAATATTTTGCTACAGTTACTTAATAGGAATAGTGCTTTAGGGCTGGGGACATAGCTTCTGTTAGAGCACTTGCCTGGCATGTGCATGGCTCTGGGTTCCATCCACAGCACCACATACAGAAGAAGAGTAACACTTTAGGGTTAGCTTTCATAAATCAGGAAGAAAGTTTAAGGAAGGCCTATAATTTTCTGTTGAACTTTGAGGGGATAGGGAGCTCCTTGACCTTGAATAAGAGGTTTGTGCATGCAAAGCTTGTGTTCTACTGAGTCATACACCCCAATTCTTTTTTTTTGTTATTATTATTCTGTTTTACTATTTTTGTGGGTTTGGTTTTCTTATTGTTTTGTTTGAGACATGTAGCCCAGGCTGGCCCCAAACTCAGTATGTAACTAAGGATGACCTCCAACTTCTGATCTTCCTGCCTCTACCTCCCAAGTGTTGCAATTACACACTTGTATCACTATACCTGGTTTATGCTCTGATCGAACCCAGGGCTTCACACATGCTAGACAAGCACTGTATCATGTGAGCGATATCCCCAGCCCACCGCTTGCTAAATTCTTAAAATGGCTTATAAGATTTCTAGGGTCAAACAGTCATAAAGCAAACATAGGACTTGAATTAAGGGTCCAAGGCCACGATTTTGTTGGCTTACTGAGGAATCTGATTCTAAAGTGCCACCTGCTCAGGTGGTGGGTTGTACCTAAATTTGAGCACATGTTTTTAGCCAAGTACAGTAGCAAAGTTGTAGTCCCAACTACTGGGGAGGCTGAGGCAAGGAGATCACGGGAGCCCTAGGAGTTCAAGACCAGCCTGGACAACACAGTGAGATTTTACTTTTTAAAACGTTTGGCAATTTACATAGAGTCTAACCTCATAATTTTCAGGGACATTTCCATGCTTTTTATTTTCAAATTTAATTAATGTGTGTGTGTGTGTGTGTGTGTGTGTGTGTGTGTGTGTGTGTGTACAAGCATACACAACGATGTGTGCAAGTCAATGCAGGAGTTGGCTCTTTCCTTTTTCTTTGTGGTTCCTTTGGATCAAAGTCACCCACTGGGCTATCTCACTGGCCAAAGTTTTCATTCTAAATTAATCTCCATATCTATATCTATTACATATATTGCTGTGCTAGGGATCAAACTCAAGACCTTGTTAGGCAAGCACTCTGCCACTGAGCTAATCCCCAGCCCATCCTAAACATATTTTTAGGTAGTGTTGGTTTTTACAGTGAATTTATTACATGGGACATGGTGGCTTGTGTCTGTAATCCCAGCACTCAGAAGTTTGAGTTAGGAGGATTTCAAATTGAAGGTCAGTCTGGGCTACCTTAGGCCCTGTTCTCCCTCTCCCACCAAAAGGGCAATTTACTGGTGGAGAATGACAAGCAGGTAATTGTTGAGGTTTCTCCAGAGTTTTTTTTCTCCTAGGGCCAAGGATCTAACCCTGGCTTTGCATGGATTAGGCAAGAATCTGTTACTGAGCTACAGCTTAGCCCTTTCTTTGTCTTATTAGTTAGGGTTTCTATTGCTCTGAAGAGACACCATGACCATGGCAACTCTTATAACACATGTAATTGGGTGGCTTACAGTTCAGAGATTCAGTCCATTATCACCATGGTAGGACATGGTGGCGTGCAGGCAGACATGGTGCTGGAGAAGAAGCTGAGAATTCTACATCTTTGATCTGCAGTCAACAGGAAGTGAACTGAGTGTCTTACTGGGCATGGCTTGAGCATATATGACACCTCAAAGCTTGCCCCCACAGTGACACACTTCCTCCAACAAGGCCATACCCACTCCAGCAAAGCCACACCTCCTAATAGTGCCACTCCCTATGAGCTTATGGGGGCTAATTACATTCAAACTACTACACCATTGATTGTTGTAGTTTTGACATTTAAAAAATTAAGAGTTAATTAGGTAATCCTGAGATGGCTTTAAAGGTTAGGCAAATACATTATATGCATGTATGAAATTCTCAAAGAATTAATAAAAATATTTTAAAACTAGGCAGTAGATTTCTCAAAATATTACACCAGACATGTAAGGTAATTCTTAAGTGACTACAAGTTGGGTATGGTGTCGAATGCCTTTAATCCCAGTACTTGGGAGGCAGAAACAGGTGGCTCTTTATTTTTGAGGCCAGCTAGGTCTAGAGAGTGAGTTCTAGGACAGCCAAGTCTACACAGAGAAACCCTGTCTTTTTTTTTTTTTTTTTTTTTTTGAGAAACCCTGTCTTAAGTAAAGAAGTGACAGCAACTGTGGCTGGTGTTGATGGCCTGCAGTCTTACCTACTCGGAAGGCTGAGGCAAGAAGATACTAAGTTCAAGGCCTGCCCGGGGAACTTAGTGATAGTCTGTCTCAGAATAAATAGAAAAAGGGCTGGAAATACAGCTCGGTGGAGCACTTACCCACCATGCACAAGGGTCTAGTTTCAATCCCTCCTTTAAAAATGGTTGCTTTTCAGATACAGGAAATGGGAAGTTATTATGTAGCACACATTCAGGTCTTTGACTTGGTTTTGGAGTATATGGATGTATAATTTAGGGCTCTGAAACCAGCCACGTTAAAGAGGAGTAACAGTGTTGTAACGTGAATATTTTGTTTTTGCTTCAGGATCGTCCAGCAATGCAGCTTTACCAACCAGGAGCTCGAAGCCGAAATCGACTCTGTCCCTCTGATGACAACATCAAGCCTGGAGATTCACCTGTGGACAAAAAGCAGGAAAGTGGTATTAGCCATAGAAAAGAAGGAGGAGAGGAGTGAGAAGTCCCAATGGCCATAGGTGTCCTGACTGTCCAGGCAGCCAAAGAGCACGTATTATGCTATCCAGAAGTGCCTTCAGGGCAGAGGAACAGAGAACAAGAAAAGGAGTCGCTGTGCTGGTGGGATGCACTGCAGAGGAGTGTAGTGTGTCTGAGCAGGAAAAGATTGCAGGCTCAGAATCGGAAGTACAATTTCATTGTTTTTTGCAGTTTTCACAAGTTAATTTTAATGTCTCAGAAAAAGACGGTAGCAAGAACATTGCAAGCAAAAAATGTCAAGTAAGGACTTAACTTTGTATGACACAAGCAGAAAAGGAGCAGGGGCTAAAATCAACAGGTGTTCTTAATCCTGGCTTGGCGCAGCTTAGTTTGAGTGGAGCGGAAGCACACTAAGTCTTGTTGGGCTCGAACTGTTTTGCATTGTTGGTGATAACTGTTGACTCTGTAGTGTAGAAGCAACAAGCATGTAATTGTAGCACAAGTAGAGTGGAGGATAGAGCAAATGATGGCTGATGGAAACGATTTAAATAGTCACGTTAATTCTATATCCTGTGTCTGAAGTTTTTGTAATTATAGCTTGTTTTGTTTACTTCTGTGAACTTAGCATCAAAAAATATTTGTAAATGTCTCGTTTTGCCTTTAGCATTTTCTCCCTATTAATAGGTAAAGTGTAGTCCTTGGTCAGTTGCTGACAATCTAGTCTTTGTTTTATCTTAGGTATGATGACTTGAGTACATACCCTCTCCAGGAAGGAAACTACACCAATATCTGTTAAATGGCAGCTTTCGGTCTTAGCTTGTTTTGTATCGCTGTCAATAAATTTTGACTTCACTCAAGTATGAAGCTACATTTGTTTGTTCAGATACTGACTTATTTGTGGTACTGGGAATAGAACCAAGGGTCTCAAGCCTGCTGGATGTGCAATCTGCCACTCAGCTATAACCTCCAGCCTCAAGCGAAGTGAGTTTATTAACTTTATTAAGTAGCTGTTGCTTTAGAGAAATTAAACATTTGATACTGAATTAATTTCTGGGGAATTTTGAAAGGGGATAAATGATATTAATTTCTGCCTTCAGTTGGCAAGGAGAGGCTTCAACCAGAAAGAGGGGTCAGATCATGGTTCACCATTCTTTTACCATAAGAAACAAAATGAGCCAGGTGGTGGTGGCACACACCTTTAATCCCAGCACTCGGGAGGCAGAGCCAGGCAGATCTCTGTGAGTTCGAGGCCAGCCTGGTCCACAGAGGGAGATCCAGGACAGCCAGGACTATTTCACTGAAAAACCCTGTCTTGAAAAACCCAAAAAAAAGAAAAAGAAAAAAGAAAAGAAATAACAACCAAAAAAGAAACAAAATGAAGGTAGACACAGTGTTTCACACCTGCAATCCCAGCACTCAGAAGGTCAAGGCACAAGGGTTGACATAAGTTTGAGGTCATCCTGGGCTACATAGTAGGGTCTAGGCTAGCCTGAGCTATAAAGTGAGAGTGTCTCAAACAACAAATGAATCGTGTATTTTGATCCCATTCATTCCCTGTCCCTTTGTATCCACCCTCCACCCCTGCAACACCCCCCCCAAATAAAACAAAATTTAAGAGAAGAGAAAAGAAAAAAAGGGAAAAAATTTAAAAAAATCTCATCATGGAAGCTGCAGTGTGGTGTAGCCCTTTGTCCATATGTCTTTACATGCAAGTGTTCATTGCAAAGAGTCTGTGGTTCGATTCAAGGCCTCTGGTTTCTGCTGCACTATTAATGCTGGGCCTCACCGGGACGCTACTTGGATATCCTGTTGTTGCCCTGTGTTGTGGAGATACTGCAGCTTTGGGTCTGCAGGTCACGTTTCTTCACATGCTCCAGCATGTAGACTGAAGTTTCTCCGTCCAGCCCAGTCCCGCCTGGGCAGCAGCTGTTTTTATAAATTCATCTTTCAGAGGCTTGATATTAATTACAAACTGTTTGGTCTATGGCTCAGGCTTATGGCTAGCTAGCTATTACATCTTAAATTAACCCATTTCTATTAATCTATGTATTGCCATGTGTCTCATGGCTTTACCTGTGTTCTATTACATCTTGCTCCCCTGGCAGCTCACAGCATCACTCCGACTCTGTCTTTTTTCTCCCTGTATCTCTCTTGGATTTCCTGCCTGGCTATATGCTGTGTTGCCATAGGCCAAAACAGCTTCTTCATTTACCAATAGTAGCAACACATATTCACAGCATACAGAAAGACCATCCCACAGCACCAGCGGATTGTAGATGGGGTGGATGTTGGGGCCGGTCAAGTCATAACCCTGATTCTGGGCCTGGGCTGCTGTAGGGTTGGTCAGCCCACCAGTTCTCCTGTCTTCATTACCAGGATGAGCTCTCTAGCATTGCCCCAGCTAATTCACCTCTTGCAGCAGTGAGTGAGGGGTGGGGCCAGTTCTGCTTTCACACTGTCAGGGTCTGCTCTTCTACATCTACACCATCAGGGCCAGTTCTATTGTGTTACCCCGTGAGATACAGGGGCCACTCTTCCCAGGGCTGCAGCTGTCCCAGGGTAGGGACAGCTGTCCTGCTCTTATGACCTCATGAGCAGCTCTTCCACCTGTCTCAGGCGTTAATGGGAGGGGGTGGGGGGCATCTCTCCTCCACCCACGCTGCCACATGTCAGATGAGTAATAGAGACAAACTCTCCTTTGCTCACAACCTGGGGGCTGGGTCACCCACACCTCCAAATACCCAGCCAGCTCTGCTGTGCTGTCTAGGTGAGAAGCAGGGCCCGCTTTCCTGAGTGCTGCAGCTGGTAAGGGGGAGGGCCAGTTCTCTCATCTGTTGCAGGCTGTAAGGCTCAGGGGTAAGGGGGGCATCGCTTCCCCTCCTACATCGCCACAAGACAGATGAGTAGTGGGGCACAACATTCTTGAGCTTCTGCTTGATTTCCTTCCTGCCAGCTCCACCTAATGTGGCATCGGTTGCCCATTACTAATAGGCTAGCTTATGGCTTTGTATTTCTTCACATTTATTACAAATATTTTTATTCTTTGACAATTTTATACATGTATGCAATGTACCTTTTAAAAAACCCATTTTATTTATTTTATGTGTCTGTTTGTCTGCATGTATTTATGTGCACCACATGAGTGTCTGGTACCAGCAGAAGATTAGATCTCCTGAAACTGGAATTACACGTAGGTGCTGGGAACTGAACCAAGTTCTCTGCAGGAGCAGCAAGTACTCTTAACCACTAAGCCATCTCTCCAGCCCCCTATGCAATGTCAGTGTGTCTTGATCATATCCACCTTTCTCAGCTCGTAGAAGCCAGTTCCAAGAAGCAGGTAGAAGAGCCCCTAAAAATGATTGAAAGAATCATCCAAAATGGAGAAAGTACTTCCAAATAAGGAGAAATTTCAGGAGAGTGGCTCAGTATGTCCCATGCCTCAGAGAGGTTGAGGAACATAAGTATGAAGTTGTCATTGGACTTGGCAATGCTTGGGTATTCGTAAACTGGGCAGAGGGAAACTATGCCATAGTGCAGAGTGAATGGCAAGTGGGAAGTGGAGATGGGGACAAATAGGTCAGAAGAGATTAGAACTTGAGAAACTCCTAGGAACTCATCTAATTTTAGATGGTCACTGAAGCCATAGGCATGGATTCTGTCACTTAGCCAAAGAGAATAAAGTAGGGACAGAAATAGAGCTAGATTTCATTCCAGCCCAAAAGAATTCTAACATTCCTATACCAATAAAAAAATATATCTACAAAGATAGACAAGAAGTAGCCATAGAGTAGGAGAAAAACCAAATATTCTGGTGCTACTTAATCCAAAAGAATGTTTCAAGAAGTAATTAATGGCCCTGGGTAGAGTGCCACAGACCTATAATCACAGTACTTGGAAGAGACAGGGGGATCAGAGTTCAACACTATTCTTGGCTACATAGTAAGTTTTTTGGCTAGCCTGGGCTATATGAGACCTTATCTCAAAACACACACACACACACACACACACACACACACACACACACACACACACCTCAGTAGTGTGGACAGGGCTGTGGATAAAGCTTGGTGGTAGAGTAAGCAAGGCCTCAGGGTCACACTAGTCAGCACTGGAAAGGGGGAGTGGCCAGCAGAGTTGACTGCAAGAGAAAACTCAGTTGTGATATTTGAAGAGAGCCACAGGATGTGGTGACTTCTAGATCATTAGTGGCCTGGCATTATGGAAGTCATTGGGTTGAGAATAGATTCAGTTAGCATTTTTAACTCTTTATAGAAGTCTGGTCATGAAAGAAAGAAAGAAAACAGATAGGCAAATGCTGTTGATAAACAATCATTTCAAATATAAGAAACAGTAAAGTATTTTTAGTATTTAGACTTCTAAGAGAAGGAATACCCAGGAGAATAACCAATAGTGTAGGTTTCTTGCAAAGGCAGCCCGAAGGTAGAGGTCAAAGGAGCTGGCCTTAGGAAAAAGGCTACTCCTCAGCCGTCAGTAATGAGTTGGCACTGCCTGCCTCCTCTCTGGCCTGTTGGCAGCTGAGTAAACTCAGGGCAGTTTTCCTGTCAGCGCCTCTCTGGTTCTGAGTCAAGCCCACTTCCCTGCCCCTTCAAATTTCTTCCACTCCTTTATTTATTTAGCAAGCATTTACTATTCCTTCACTGTGTGCCAGTCACTAGGGACGGGGATGATGAAAAAACACAAGTCCTTGGCCATGAGTAACTCATGATACATTAGTGACTACAGACAAGTGGAATTAAACAGAACAGTACAGTGTAAGCAGGGCGGTGAGAGGACGAGATGATTAGGGAGTCTCCAGCCTGTAAGCTGCCAAGTGTAGCTGAGGAGAATCCCTAAACTGGATCTGCTGGTTGAAACCACGGGCGGGCCCTTCCTCCCGCCAAGCAATTGTTTAGCCTTAGCTTTCACACAGCTATGTTTGTCTCACTTCCTTTTAACTTTCTTAAGATTTAGCCTGGTGATCGTGCCCCACATCCAGAGTCCCAGCATTCAGGAGGTAGAGGCGGGCAGATCTCTGTGAGTTCAAGACCACCCTCATCTACAGAGCTATTTCCAAGACAGCCAAGGCTACACAGAAAAACACCTGTCTCCGGGTGGGGGTGGAGGTGGGGAGTGGAGGAGAAAGAAAACTTTGTTAAGACTTGTTTTGTTTTTGTAAGTTTTTATTTTGTATCTGTGTGTGGCTACAGAGGTCAGAGAGAGGTGTTCAGTTCCCTGGAGCTGGAATTACAGGTGACAATGAACCACTCACTGTGGGTGTTGAGAATGGAACTTGGCTTTAAGCCAGGCATAGCAATTGCATTTAACCCCAGCACTCGGGAGGCAGAAGCAAGTGGATCTCTGTGAGTTCAAGGCCAGCCTGGTGTACAGAGTGAGTTCCAGGACAGCCAGGGGTTTGTAGAGAGGCCCTGTCTCAACCCCCGCCCCCTCCTAAATAATAGTACCAATTCTTAGCCACAGAGCTATTTCTCCACTCCAATTTTTAATTTTTATTATATTTACCTTGTGGAGCTGTGTGCACATGACATAGCATGTATCGAGGTCAGAGGACGACTTCTGGGGACTGGTTCTCAGTTGTCAGGGTTAGCACTGAGCCATTTTACTGCCCCCTCCCCTTTTGTCAAACCTCACAGTTTGTTCCCTTGATGTCCCTCTCCACCACTTTTTATTTGTTTGTTTGTTGAGACAAGGTCTCTCAGTAACATCCCTGGCTGTCCTACAACTAACTCTGGAGACCAGGCTGGCCTTGAACTCAAAGAGATCCACCCGCCTCTGCCTCCCAACCTGGGATTAAAGGCATGTGCTGCCATAAATCATAATTTCATATTATTTATAATAATAAACTTATAGGAGCCAGGCATGGTGGCTCATTGTCTGTAATGCTGGTACTCAGGAAGCTGAGGCAGGAGAATTGCTGTAAGTGTAAGGCCAACCTGGGCTATATAGTGAGTTTTAAGCCAGCCTGAACTACATTGTAAGACCTAATCTCAAAAAATCAACAACAAAGAATAAATTCATAGGAGCTAGGCATGTCTCAATGGTAGAGTGCTTTTCCTAGCATGTATAAGACCCTGGGTTTCAGCCCTAGCAACACACACACACACACATACACACACACACACACACACACACACACAAATAAGTAAGCTAGTAAGCTTATAAATAACTCTGTGTGTGTGTGTGTGTGTGTGTGTGTGTGTGTGTGTGTATCATTCTAGCTGGTCAGTGGTGGCACACACCTTAATCTCAGCACTTGGGAAGCAGAAGCAGATGGGTCTCTGTGAGTTCAAGGCCAGCCTGGTCTACAGAGTGAGTTCTAGGACCCCTAGGGCTACACAGAGAAACCCTGTCTCAAAAAACCAACCCCCCCAAAAAAAAGTCAGTTCATTCCATTTTGGTCTACTTTTTTCTTCAGGCACAGATTGAATTTTTTACGGTTATTTGTTTTTAATTTGTATGGTGCCATGATTAAACCCAAACCCTCACCGGTGCCAAGCACGTACTCTATTGGGCTACACTCTCAGCTCCTGATTTCTTTGGAATTAAAGACAGAATGGAGAAGATTCCGACAGTGGGCAAGGGGGCATCTGAGCCTTTTTTGTTTGGTTGGTTGGTTTGGATTTTCAAGACTGGGTTTTTCTCTACAGCCCTGGCTGTTCTGGGACTCAATTTGTAGATCAGGCTGGCCTCAAACTGAGAGATCCAGCTGCCTCTGCTTCCCAAGTGCTGGGATCAAAGGCGTGGCCAACTACACAGTTTGTTTCTGAAGCCTAAGGGCCATTTAATTAGAATTTGAGAAGAAACACACACATACTTAGAGCAAGCAATCAAGCTGTAAATTTTGACAGCTGCTAAACAAAGATATTTATCTATCTATCTGTCTGTCTGTCTGTATCTATCCATCTAGACAGGGTCTCACTCTATGGCCCTGGCTGGCCTCGAACTTGCTATGTATCCCAGGTTGGCTTTGAATCATAGGACTCTTCCTGCTTCAGCCTCCTTATTGCTGTGACTATGGCCCTACACCAACATTCCCAACTTAGTATCTGAGCCTTTAATTTTTCAAAACTGTTCTATTCTTTTTCTTGTATTGTTCTTTTGCAGATGGGAAAAGAATAGCAGGAATGTCTTTCCTAAGCCTTCCTCTGGCATTGCTTAGAAAGTTAGAGATTGGATTTGCCTATTACATCCTAGCGACAGAGTCGATCTCTATGATCACACTTTGCACTTTAAAGACATCTGATAGTGACTGTCTGTGCCCCACTTGTGTGTGGACTTGTTCATCTGCAGAAAATATTACCTCTGTGGGTCTCAGCCTTGACTGAGCACCTCTTTCTCTGGTGGCACTGATAATACGCAGGGCACTGAACGCCATATGCACCGTCTCATATTGCTTCTGGCCCTGGCCAGCTAGCTGCTCTGTGGAGAGAAGATGTGAAGCTGAAGGAAGTAGGAGAAATTCCAGAGCTGAAGGCAGTCTGTTGGTTATTGTGAGCTGGTGAAGAAGGGATAGCTTGGATATTCATGAAGTTCTCAGACCTTCCACATCAAGAACTGATCCCCTTCCCCAGCAGGCATATACAAGGTAGTTCTGAGAGTAATTTAGCACCGATAAAAGGAATCTTTAACTTTCTATCATATTCGCAGATATTATCTTTAGTTTTCTGTTTTGTTATATAGTGCTCTCTCTATATTTTTTTTAAGATTTATTTATTATGTATACAGTGTTCTGCCTGGATGTTTACCTGCAGGCCAGAAGAGGGCGCCAGATCTCATTACAGATGGTTATGAGCCACCACGTGGTTGCTGGGAATTGAACTCAGGGCCTCTGGAAGAGCAGCCTCTTAACCACTGAGCCATCTCTCCAGCCCTCTATATAATATTTTTTTTTTTGTTTGTTTTTTCGAGACAGGGTTTCTGTGTAGCTTTGTGCCTTTCCTGGATCTCACTCTGTAGACCAGGCTGGCCTCGAACTCACAAAGATCCGCCTGGCTCTGCCTCCCGAGTGTGAGTGCTGAGATTAAAGGCGTGCGCCACCACTGCCCGGCTATATAATATTTTTTGAGATAAGGTTTCAATATATAACCTAGACTGGCCCACAACTCACCATTCTCCTGCTTCTGCCTCCTGAGCATCAGATACTCCTGCTTTTTGCCTCCCTGAATGCTAGTTTTAAAGGTGCGGGTCACCATGCCCAGTGCATTCTCATTTCAGGACTTGAACCTGAGTTGCCAGGATTGCATGGCTAGCGCTTTTATCCACTAACCATTCCCCTAGCCCCGGTATGTCTTTTTTGTTTGTTTGCTTTTGCTTTTTCGAGACAGGTTTCTCTGTGTAGCTTTGGAGCCTGTCCTGGAACTTGGCCTGGAACTCACAGAGATCCGCCTGCCTCTATCTCCCGAGTGCTGGGTTTAAAGGCGTGTGCCACCATCGCCCGGCGTGTCTCTGTCTCTCTCTCTTGTTCTTTTGATTGTGTCCGTGTGTGTCTACATAGCGGATATGTGCATGTAAATCGTGAATGCAGGTGCCCGTGAAAGCCAGAGGCATGTTATTCCCTGGAGCTGGAATTACAGATGGTTGGGAGCCGCACAACATGGGTGCTGGGAACCGAACTGGCGGCGTGCTCCACAACCACTGAACAATGTCCTCAGCTCCTTCGTTCGTCCTTTGAGCCCGCCCGCACACCTTGAAGGTGCAATTCCCAACCCTAAGCCCCGCCCCTTGCGTTAAGCTTCCTCCCAAAGGGCGGAAGTCGCGGCGCTCGAAAGTGACGTCATCCATTTCTCCGCCCTCCTCAGAGTTGGTTCCGCCTATTCCGATTCCCGGGTTTTGCTAAGGGCTTTTACCTTGGCACTTCTACAAGGCCACCTACCACAGCCACGAAGAGCGTGCCCCCAGGACTCTGACGATCACCTAAAGGAACACATCCACGGAAGCGGAGGCCTGAGAATTAAGTTTCGTGTAAATCCCGCGCGGGTTCCCACGGCCCCATGGGAGTGCAGGGGCGGGGCTAGGAAAGGCGCGACTCGTCACCTCCTAAGCTCCACCTCCGGCTGCGTCTTCTAATCGTGTTCTTCCGGTCGGAACCTCCTCTTCTCCTTTCCTCCTCCATCGTGCGGTGGGCTCCTGACTTGGCTTCTCACCATGGTAAGACTTTATCGGTCGCCATCCGCTCCTAGGCAGCTTTCCCGAGTCCGGAGGCCGCCGTGGCTTTACGATCGTCTTACGCCCCATCGAGGGCTGGGTACATTTTCAGGTTTTGAACTTTTTTTTTTGTGGGAATTAGGCCACCACTCAGATCGCGGGCGCGGCATGAAATTAGTAAGCCCGTTTACCCCCACAGGGTCGGGCTTGTGCAGTCTGGCGAGGGGTGCAAAGTATTCTTGCTTCGTTTAGCCTTTAGCCGACGGTAATCTGCATGATTCTGGTAAAAAAGAGAATCTTGAGGCCTCTCGTAGATCGCGACTGATTGAACCCTAGCCTTCCCTTGGCATGCACAAGAGTCAGAAGGGGAGTTCGCACAGGCAGATGTCCACAGTAATAGGTAACAGGATCTTTCTTGAGAAGCACCTGCCAACAGCACATCAATGATTGCCAAGTGATATATTGTTTTTTCGCTTCTAGGTACAAAGTATCTGAATTTGTTAAGGGAAATCTCCACCTCCTACAGTGGTTTAGGGGGAGGAGTGCACATTGCCTTTTATATGCAATGGTGTATGCCTACTGGGTGTCAGGGGCTGCATAAATCTAAATTACCCGGACAACGTCCCTTGAAAGTGGATAATAATATTTCACAAAATACAGCACCTAGGGTCATTGGCTTAGGTGGTTGGGATTGACCCAAAACTATCCTCGTTCCAGTAAATCAGTTGCCCCTACCTTACCTATTCCATGTTTGTCATGTGGAGCACAGCAGGATAGACAGTAAATTAGCCCGTTTTTAGAGCATACAGGACAGGCCTAAAACCTGACACTGTGATTACCACTCTTGACCTGAGGTAAGTTGACTTTAAGCCATGAACTCTGACTCCAGAGGACTCCATGGTTCGGTGTTGGGGAAATTTTTCTGGGTGTATAGTTCGCAGACAAGATGTTAGAATGAGGGGATTTGTGACGGAATCAGATGAATAGGCTCTTTTTACTGAACTGGTTGCATCTCCTCGTAGTCTTCTCACAAGACTTTCAGGATCAAGCGATTCCTGGCCAAGAAACAAAAGCAAAATCGTCCTATTCCTCAGTGGATTCGGATGAAAACTGGTAACAAAATAAGGTAAGACCCCCATTGTTCCACTTCCATTTCACTTGCTTTTACCTACTTTGGGGCATGTAGATACACAGATTGAAGAAAAGCACGTGCAGGCCAGCCTCTGCTTCCCGTGCTGCAACTCCTTTTTGTCTTGCCTTCTGTGTGTATGGGTGCACGTTGCAGAGGGCAGTTGCAGGAATCACTTTTCTCCATTTACCAAGTGGGTCCTTGGAATCCAGCTCAAGTCATCAGGCTCCGTGGAAGTGCCTTTACCTACTTAACCTGTCGAGAGCTCCTGAAATCCTGCTCACAAACCTTTTATAAATGTATTGTTGGTTTCTACAGTCAGGCTAGGTTTTAGGGCAGATGTTTCTCAGTTCCTTACTAATTCTCCTGTGAAAGCTTAAGGATATTGACTATTCTGGCTGGAAACGGCTCTTTCCCACAGCCAGAGTTGAATTGACAGCTTCAGAGAAGTTGGGCCTTTGAGAAGACTGCCCTTTTTCCTGCTAGGGATCAAATTCAGGGCCTCCCAAAGGCAAGGGAAGTGCCTTACTGAGTTCTATTTGAAGCCTTAGAGTCAGGAGAAATGGGCATAAGAAGTCTTGACAGTTTGCCTGGCAGCCAGTGCCAGTTCTGGTATGTTAATGTTTATATTGCTTTAATTCATTTGTGTGTAGTCAGAGGATGGTTTGTGGGAGTTGGTTCTTTTGACCACGTGGGTTCTAGCGACTAAACTCAATTCCTCCAGCTTGATAGCATTTTTACCTGAGCTATCTTGCCTGGCTACTGGTTTGGTGGATTTTGCTTGCTCAGATAGGGTCTCTATAGTCCAGACTGCCTGGGAGCAAATTTGAGAGTACTTGTTTGGTTTTGTGGGTTTTTTTTGTTTGTTTTGTTTTGTTTGTTCTTGAGACAGCGTCTCACTATATGGACCAGGCTGGCTTTGAACTCAGATCCATCTGCCTCCCAAGTGCTGGGGTGTGGGTCTGCTAGGGCTAAAATTGAGGGTTTATGTTCTTAATTTAGCCACTTAAGGTTGAAAATCAGCTACGCATTCTGGCCTTACACTGTAGTTAATTGTTGTTTTCTATTTGCTGCTATGGTAGGTGCTGCCCTTTTTTAATATATGTACATGTATTTAGGGTTTTAATTGCACAAATACATGAACCTCAGTTTCTTGGAGCTCTAGCTGATGAGAGTGGGGACTGCTAGTTGATACTTGGAGTAGCTAGCTATGTAAGTCTATATCCTAGAGCTGGGGTGGTATTTTGTTTGGGGGACTATATACCCTAACCCACAGAGTTACCTATTTTATGGGTGCTAGGGTTTGAGTGAGGGCCTGCTGCATACTCTCTAGCAAGTTCCTCTGCACTGGACTGTAACCCCCAGCCCCTCTTCGAACTTTGAAAGCTTAAATAAAGCAGGTCGCAATTACAGTGCTTCATTTTTGTGGGAGTACTGCCATTATCCTGCTGAAAGAAAAGCCATGTTGATCGTTTCCGATTTTGCCTTCCTCGGGGTAAAATCATGACACTTTGACACGGACAGCAAACTATTATGTGCAAGTTGAACTGCTTTCTCCTATCCGAATGTGAGTTCTACGGGTGAATTCTGGTTACCAGGTTTGCACGGTACGCACCTTTCCCCACTGAGCCATCTTGTTAGCCTTTGCAGGAGCTTTTGTGTGATCCGTGGTGGTTCAGACTGCATCTATCCCATCCAGGTCTGTGGATCAGAAGGGAGGGGATTGCACTTATCTCCCATTCCACTTAGAGTTAAATTATCTGAACCCATGCCCCAATGCTGGGAATTGAACCTGGAGTTCCCCCAAATGCTTGGTTTAAGGCAGGATCTCAGGTAGCCTGCCCTTGCACTCAGCTGTCTAACCCACACAGGCCTTGAATTTTCAACCCTCCTACCTCAGCCTCCAGAGAGTAGCTAGGGTTGGCAAAAAAAATCTGCTTTGAATCCTCTTGGTTTGACTTTACAGTTTTTTTTTTGTTTCCCTCCTTTGAGACTGGTCTTTCTATGTAGTCCAGGCTAGAATTAAAGGGGCACCACCACCATGCCCTGCCTTTTTTTTTTTTAAACAGATTGCTCTAGCCCATACATCCCGACGTGGGTGACTAAACCCAGGGCCCTGCACATATGTAACATTTATTTTGGAGATGGTCTTGCTATGTAGGCCTGGCTGGCCTGGAACTCTGTCTAGTAAGTTCCTCTTTTATTCTGTGCCCTGAAAGGCGGAATATGGTAAGTATGAGCAGCTACATTGTAGCCATACCACCTTGTAACCTGTGGCTTCATTCTATGCAGGTACAACTCCAAGAGAAGACACTGGAGGAGAACAAAGCTGGGTCTGTAAGGATTCACACAATGGCAAGACAGAGTTTATACAGAATTGTGGGTCATCAAGCAATCCTACCACCTGGAGTTCCAACATTTTAACCTGAAGACTTAGTCGTGTTTTAAGTTGGGGGAGTAGTTTGTCCAGTAATAAAATGTAGAACCTTCCAAACTGCTGTTCCGGTTTATAACGTACTGAATTTCCCTTTCCTCTACCAGACCTAATAAGCTTGTGCTTCTGTGGTATATGTGAAGAATTGTTCTCCAGGAGCTGGAGAGAGTGAGTGCTTGGTGTTCTTGCAGAAGTCCTGGATTTGAGTTCTAGCACCCACAGCTCACAACTGTTTACTACACCAACTTCAGGGGATCCCCTCTGGGTGCTGCACATATAATACATGGAGTCTTAACCTTAAGATTGTGTATGTGTCCACGTGTACAAGCCATAGTCTTGTGTGGAGGTCAGAGGACAACTTTAGAGTTACCACCCATCTCAATAGGCCCCCCCCCCCTTGTCTATAGTATGTTTTGATTCCTTGTGCTGGAGATGGAGCTCAGGGTCTCAGGTAGGCAAGCACTCTTAGCAGCTGAACTTCATCCCCAGCCCTCTAGCAGAGCCTCCTAACCTGGGGTCAAGCCACCCCTCAAAGGGGTCGCATACCAGAGACTTAAATTATGATTCATAACAGCAAAATTAGGAAGTAGCAGCAAAAGTAAATTTATGGTTGGGGATCATACGAACTGTTTGAGAGTCACAGCATTAGGGAGGTTGAGGACCTCTGTTCTATAGGCAATTTTTTAAAAAATTAGATTTATCTGCGTGCATTTACTATAGGTAGTTGTGAACCACATTGTGGGTGCAGGGACTTGAAAGCAGGTCCTCTAAACTAGTACGACTCAACTGTTGAGCTGTCTTTTCCAGATCCTGTAGGCTAATTTTGGTGCCTCATGGTAGGAGTCAGAAACTGGGGTTGCAGTCTAACCCACAGCCTGCTATCATAGCCCAGGCTGGCCCTAATCCTCCCAGGTGTTGGGATCACAGGTGTGAATCACCACACCTACAAGCCTTTTTTGTAGTCAGGGTCAACCAGTGCTTCTGCCTCCCAAGTGCTGAGCCCAGGTTTCTGCATATTTTGAGTTTGAAAGCCATGGGAAGAGCATTTGAAAATTCAAACTTGTGTTTCCAAAAGAAATCTTTTGGATTTACGTTTATTTGAAGTGTGTAATGTATGGGGGTCCAAACAACTAAGTGAAGTTTTCTGCCCTTAGGACAGCAGGCCCCTTCTGAGCCCCTTAAATGGATTTGATGAACTGGCTGGCGATGCATAAGGTTTTCACAAATGAGTGCCAGGCTTTGCTCTATTTAAGTGTTCACGTTTGCTGGGAGGTGCTCATTCTTGACATTGCCCAGCTTACTACACAGCTACCACTAAATAATACCTATTGGTCGTGGTGGCAGTGTTCTGGTGGGGCTTTTTTGTTGTTTGATCCCATGGTCATGAACTGAATCCAAGCAATCCAGAGACTTAGAAACTCCACAGATCTTTTGCTTCGTGTCGTCTTCTCCATCAACATGGGGCTAGGGATGTAGATACATGGGACACTGGCCTAGCTTGTGTGAAATCCTGGATTCACTCCAGCACAGCAAAAAGAATCATCAAAGTTGTCATAGATGCTTTAAAGCAGAGAGACTTGATAAAATTAACTGATAGATCATGACAAATTATTAAGCATTCTGATGTATGTACATTTTCAGGGCTGGAGAGGTGGCTCAGTGCTTAAGAGCACTTTGAAGGACCAGTTGGGTTGGCTCCTAGCACCCACATCAGGTGATTCACAACCTGTAACCAACTCTAGAGGATCCAATGCCTCTGGCCTCTCAGGGTACCCACAAATTATGTGCACAGACACACAAATATGCAATTTAAAGATAATAAGCATTATTTATAGCCAGATATGGTGGTACACACCTTTAATCCCAACATTCCAGATGCAGGTGTGTATCTGAGCTTAAGGCCAGCCTGGTCTACATAGTGACTTCCTACATAGATCCTGTCACAAAAAACAATAATATACATTATTTTAAAATCTTTTTTTCAGAGGAAGTTGGGACAGCATCCTGACAACCTGGGAGGTTAAGTGACAAGGCCAAGATGACACTAAAAGTATATCTTCAGCTTTCTCTTGGCTAGGGTTATAGTTAGGAGAAATGGAAGATGATATGGTGGCATGGTACTGTCAATGATTTGACCTTCTGGAAAAGGCAGCATCGGAATGGTTGAGAGTTAACTGGGGGTTCAGCTGTGAGCCTCTGGGACAGCCTGCAAACTGGAGCCTCCACTGGGTGAGGAAGAACCCTGACAAAGCTGAAAAGTGCTAGGTTTAGCTGTAGAGGTTTTTGTTTTTTTCAAGACAAGGTTTCTCTGTGTAGCCTTGAACTGTGTAGTCCTGGAACTCCTGTAGACCAGGCTGGCCTCAAACTTAACAGAGATCCACCTGCCTCTGCCTCCCGAGTGTTGGGATTAAAGGTGTGTGCTACCACCTCGCAGCAGGAAATTTTATTTTTTTTAAAGATTTATTATGTATACATTGTTCTACCTGCTTGTATGCCTGTAGGCCAGAAGAGGGCGCCAGATCTTATTACAGATGGTGTGAGCCACCACATGGTTTCTGGGAATTGAACTCAGGACCTCTGGAAGAGCGATCAGTGCTCTTAACCGCTGAGCCATCTCTCCAGCCCCCCCCCCTTTTTTTTTTTTTTTAAAAAAGATTTACTTATTTACGGATTTTTTTTAGATGGTCTCACTATGTAGCACTGGCTGGCCTCAAACTCCTATTTACCTGCCTCTGCCTTCTGAGTGCTGGAAGTGTGTGTCACTGTAGAATGTTTAGGGAATGAGCAGGGTGAAAGGTCGGGGTTTTAATTCCCTCCCCCAGCAGTATGTGCTACATGCTGGATAAGGTATAGCAACCCGAGATAGTGGAAAGAGGGATCTTATGATGGGGGGATAGGGAATACATTTTGTAAACTCTTGGAGATATTGGGTGGTATATTAATTAGGCAGAGGCAGGCAGATCTCTTGAGTTTGAGGCCAGCCTGGTCTACAGATTGAGTTCCAGGACAGCCAGGGCTACACAGAGAAACTGTATCTGAAAAAAATATATATACTTGTATGATGACATTCTCTTCAGGAGTGGTTATGTAAAAAACATCAAACCCCCAGCTACACAAAGCTTCAGTGAGTGAGTGGAGAACCAGCCCCATGTGTGATCTGCAAGGGTACCATTGTCAAGACTGCATGACTCTAGATAGAGGGAGATAAAGTGGTCAACCGAGAAAATTAAAGGCTGTGGTCTGGCACAGTCAGCCCACGAGGGGTGATTTTTGTCCCCAGGGACATTTGACAATGTCTGGAGACAGTTCTGGTTGTAACTAGGAGGGGAGGTGCCACTAATAGCATCCACTAGAGATGCTTTTAAACATGCTACAACTTGCATGGGTTAGTCTTCCTCAACAGAATTATCGTGCCCCAAATACCAACAATGCAGGCACTGAGAAAGCCTGGTCCCACAGGACTACCCTGGCAGCCAGAGTGAGCTCTGCCAGGTCCAACTCTCACCCCCTGCCTCTGCTGCTTTCACAGTGCTCTCGGAACAAAGCTCACTCCCTGAAATGACTCAAAAGGAGTACAGCATGTTTCCAATCTCCTCTGCTTACTAAACTGGCTTCAGCCACATGGGTCTGCCCATCACAGCACCAGGTGCTGTTCCCTCAACTGGGAATGCTGTTCATCTTCACTGTTCAAGTGGCAGCTTACTTTATATGTCCACAGGGGGACTCTTCCTGAAGTTCCCATCTCCTCCCAGTCCAATTAGGCTTACCTCTTCAACCAGCTTCTAGCTTTGTGTACTTTACAGTTGTAATTGTAAACTTGCACGTGTGGTTGATTCATTGATCTCTGCCTTTTGCACCAGATTATGACTGCAGGATAGACACAAGGGGATGGCTTGCACGCTGATGTTTGTTTTCACATATCAGCAACTAGTAGAAAAAGTTACTCAGTCAATTGAATAAGCAGATGAATGAATGGGAGTGTGGATGAATGAAGAGACGAGCTTGCAAGTGAGCCATAATATAAAATGTGTGCATTAATGCATACGTACACAGTGACTAAAGTAGCAATCATTTTTCTTTCTTTGAAACAGGTCTTGCTACAATACCCAGGCTTGTGTCAAGCAAGGTCTTGAACTCCAGTGATCTTCCTGAGTCGGCCTCCCTAGCAACAGTAGCTGGTATCACAATACAAAACTACCATGCCAGGTTAGAGTCTTTATGTATAGTGCAGATGTGAACATTATTTAACATATCTTTTGCTCAAAATGTGTATATATTTATAACATGATTCAGTTTTCATTTTTATATTTTATATTTCCCAGGCTATATAGACATGATGACATTGTGTTTTATTACAAAGAAATTATATTTTCCATGATGAGCAGGCATTTATTTTTAATTAAAAAATGTTTTATGTGTATGACACATGTGCTGATGTCTATGGATGCCAGAAGAAAGTGTCAGATCCCTTAGAGCTGTAGTTTGTAAGCGGACTGATGTGACTGCTCAGAAACAAGCCTGGGTCCTTTAGGATGTGGATGCTGACAGACCTGGGTCCTCTAGGATGTGGATGCTGACAGACCTGGGTCCTCTAGGATGTGGATGCTGACAGACCTGGGTCCTCTAGGATGTGGATGCTGACAGACCTGGGTCCTCTAGGATGTGGATGCTGACAGACCTGGGTCCTCTAGGATGTGGATGCTGACAGACCTGGGTCCTCTAGGATGTGGATGCTGACAGACCTGGGTCCTTTAGAATATGGATGCTGACAAACCTGGGTCCTTTAGAATGTGGATGCTGACAAACCTGGGTCCTCTGGAGCCACAAGCATTTTTTTAAATTTATTTATTTATTTATTTATTTATTTATTTATTGAGACGAATCTCTCTATGTGGTCCTGTTGTCCTGAAGCTTGATATATAGCCCAGGTTGGCCTTAAACTCACAGAGATTCTCCTGGCTTTGCCTCCTGAGTGATGGAATTAAGTATTCATTTGACCACGCACTGCTCCTTGGACTCCTGAATTCGAAGCAGCTGTGATGGCTTACACAAGACTAGCACAAGATCGGGCCTATTGACATTCCATCATGGGGGGGGGTGGTCATGAGACCCAACCCCTCCCTGGGGATCAATTAGTAGTTAAAGGTTGCTGGGGGAAGAGAGACTTTCTTCAGTGGTATAGCCACTGGTGAGGTGCCTAGTGGTCTTGTAAGTAACCCTAATTAAACTCTTGGATCACCAATAAAAAAATTAACAAATATGTAGAAGAGGAAGGGGATCAGCATGAGTGGGAGGGGAATGAGAAAGAAGGTAGTGAGGGTGAATATAATCAAAATACATTATACACATGTCAGTATGAAATCCATTACTATGTATCATAGATACATGCTAACAGAAACTTTTTAAGAGGGTTGAAGAGATGACTCACATTTAGAGGACTTACTGCTCTTTCTTTTTAGAAGGCCCGAGTTCAGTTACCAGCTCCCACTGCAGGTGGCTCATGACCACCTGTAACTCCAGCTCCAGGGGATCCAACACTGTCTTCCGGTTTCAGCAGGTGCCTGTGTACATTCCATGTGCCTTAATTCATGCAGATACACACACATGCACATAATTCAAAATAAACCTTTAAGAAAAAAGTTGTTTCATAAAACCAGAGAGCAAGATTGAGCTGGGCTTCCAGAAGCTGCACCAGCAGGCCTTTAAAGCCATGGAAAAGTCAAGCAGGGTGCTCGCTCTCTTTAGACCCGTTTCCTGCTCAGTTTCTTTCTGCATATCTGCTTCACTGTTGTTCCTCCTGGCAGATCTACTTCCCCTGCTTCTCCCAGCACAAGACCAATATGAACTCCTCTCTAGCCTCAGGTCATGGGAGAAGTAGAAATGGACTGAACTCACTAGATCCCGACAGCAAGATTTGGGGAGGAAAACCCCATTGGCTCAAGTTGGGTGAAGAGCCAATGGGCTGTGGCTGAAGGACTGGGCAAGTGTAAACTTGGCTGTAAATAGGCTGCCTTGGGCTGAGCAGGCCTGGGCAAGGGCATCTGCTGCAAGAGCCTTCCTTGTGTGCTGGCCGTGTGTGGCCAGGAGAGATGCCTTCCCTCTCTGGCCCTTTGCCATTGGCTGTTTGCTTTCTGTTCTCTTTGTGCCTTCTACGGTCATTTATGTTGACGTTTTTTTAAGGCAGTCTGGGTATTTCAGAGGCTCCTAAGGATGCTGACATGTGGGAAAGTTGCCATATGAAATAAAAGGAATAAATCCTGACACCAATTAAGTTATGGACTGTGGGATTTAGTGTCTTTTTGTTGTTTTTCAAGACAGGATTTCTCTGTGTAGCCACCCTGTAGCCCAGGCTGGCCTGGAACTCAGAGATCCGCCTGCCTGTGCCTCCTGAGTGCTGGGATTAAAGGAGCGCACCACCACCATCGGGCAGACTGGTTGGATTTGAAGAAGACATGCCCTTTAAAATTTTTGTAATACCTTTATTTATTTCATGATGGGTGTGTCACACACACATGCACACATGTGCTAGGGCACACAAGTGAAGGCCAGAGGAAACCTGCAGGAATCTGTCCTCTATCATGTGGACACTGGGGATCAAAATGTTGCTGGGCTTGGCGCCATTGGATTTGGACTTGTGAGGAGTAAAAGCTGAGCCTGCTGTGGTAACACAAGCCTACAGTCCCAGAGGAAGAGGATGAAGAGTTCGAGGCCAGCTCCAGCTACATTTCTAAAAAGAAAGAAATACATTTTAGCTGGGCGGTGGTGGCACACGCCTTTAATCCCAGCACTCGGGAGGCAGAGCCAGGAGGATCTATGTGAGTTCGAGGCCAGCCTGGGCTACCAAGTGAGTTCCAGGTAAGGCGCAAAGCTACACAGAGAAACCCTGTCTCGAAAAACAAAAAAACAAAACAAAACAAAACAAAACAAAATACATTTTAAAAAAAGAAAGAAAGAAAGGAAACAAGAAAAGGAAAAGGGTGGGCACTAGAATCTAATGTTACCTCTGCCAAGAGACTCAGAGTTTCAAAGTGTCATCTTGAGCTGCAACCTCCAGAGGGAGCCTTTGTGACTCCTTTCCCCATTGGCTTGACACCCTTTCTCAGTGTTCTCTGAGACTTGTATTTTGATGGAGTCTAAACAGCACACTGTGTGTGTGTGTGTGTGTGTGTGTGTGTGTGTGTGTGTGTGTGTATGTATGAAGACATTTCCTATTGTGAGACATGGTGGTAAGTGAGTCTAAACAGCACATATACACACAGAGAGACAAAAAGAACTAATAAAGTAACTTTAGGAATCAGGATTGGATGTAGGGTATATAGAAATTCCCTCCTCCTCCTCCTCCTCCTCCTCCTCCTCCTCCTCCTCCTCCTCCTCCTCTTCCTTCTTTTGAGGCTGGTGATGGAACCCAGGACCATCGTGGATACTAGCCAAGCACTCTCCTACCGAGCCACACTCTTTCTGCCGTCTTCATCCCTTGCTCTCAGTTGTGACCCTAAATGAAACCAAGCTCTCTGCCTCTGGCTCTGGCACCTCTCTGGCTCTTTGGTGCTCTCTTTCTCTTTCTCTCTCATGCTTTTTCTCTCTGCCTTCTTCCCCTCCCCAAACCCTGTGTGTGTGTGTGTGTGTGTGTGTGTGTGTGTGTGTCTGTGTGTGTCTGTGTGTGTGTGTGTGTGTCTGTGTCTGTGTCTGTGTCCATCTCCTGCCTTCACCTCTAAGTGTTAAGATTTCAAGTGTGGCCACTATTCCTGGCTAAAACTGTGTTCTTTTGATCATTTTGTTTGTTTCTTTGCTTGTTTTTTTGTTGTTGATATTTTTTGGTTTTGTTTGTCTTTTAGTTTTTTGAGACAGGGTTTCTCTGTGTAACTCTTGCTGTCCTGGAACTCACTCTGTAGACCAGGCTGGCCTCGAACTCACAGAGATATGCCTGCCTCTGCCTTCTGAGTGCTGGGATTAAAGGTGTCCACCACCATATCTAGCCTTATTACTTTCTTTAGGAAATTTCACAATTTTTGTGTATGTGTGTGTGTGATGTATGTGTGTATGCAGAAGCATGTTGGGTGTCCTACTCTATCACTGTATGTCTTACTCATTTGAGACAGAGTCTCTCGCTGAAACCTGAAGCTAGGCTGAAGGCCAATACCCCAGTATCCTCCTGTCTTAACTATCTCAGTGTTAGAGTTACAGGTGTGGGTATGAACACCCATGTTTCTCCTTTTTACATAGGTGCTGGAATCTGAACTCAGGTCCTCTCACTTGGGTATCAAGAACTCTTGCTACTGAGCCATCTCTCCAGCCCAATCTTTATAGCTTCAATTAATACTTGTATGTTATACATCGTATATTTCTATTTCATCAAAAAATGTGGTTTGTGCTCCACTAAGTCAATTTTACAGCTTGAAAAGCATACCTATGTGTGGTAGCATATGTCTGTAATCCTAGCACTAGGGCAATGAAAGCAAGAGGATCAGGAATTCGGGCCATCCTTGACCATACTTTTAGTTCGTGGCCAGCCTGAGCTACAACATGAGCCCTTGTCTCAGAATAACAACAACAAGAAAAGGAAAACACAGACCTGGTTAAAGAGATTAGTTCATCAATATTTGTGGTATTATAAGTACCATGATAGAGAATGCAGGGGCCAAGGGAACTATCTGGAACTCCTACACCATCATCACCATCACCATTGTCAACCAGACAGGGCTCACTCCATAGCACAGACTGGATAGAACTACTATGTGGTCCAGGCTGGCCTGAAACTCAGCAATTTTTCTTAGTGCTGGGATTACAGGTTTGAGCCAGCTAAACTTCACATATTTTAAATGTAAAAGTGTGAGGGTGGTAGATTGGCAGACTCGGGAGCAGTCTATGTACCTCGTGTGAAGTATTACATATTTTCATTTCCATAGTGACCTCCACGTATGTTTGTAATATTCGTGTCTGTATACTTAGAATTTCACTTAGGACTCTTCAGACTGAAAATGCTTTCTACAAACAAAACCTTTGTGCTTGAAGAGATAGCATTTTGCTTGCATTTTGAAGACTGCTGGAAACAGTATGTGTTCTTGCTATCATCTCTCTATGCCTTTTACCCATCACAGAAGATAATGTGCTGTGTTTATCTGTTTCTGTGCAACAGACTATTCCAAACCACAATGGCCCAGAACAAAGATTTTTTTTTTTTGGTCATCATCATTTTGTGGGTCAAGGACTCAGGTTGGCCTTGGCTGTGTGCTTTGGTTTGGGGTTAGTGGCGCTGCCCAGCCTGCAGAATTCACTTCCAAGATGGTTTCTTCATACACATACCACTGTGGGCTTCATTTTTTTGGCCTTTTCTGTTTCTTTACATGGCCTCTGATCCTTCTAGACATATCTATGTGGCTTCAGCTTCTTGTCCCCCGGTAACCTCAGAACACTTTGTTATTCAGGTGGCAACTGGCTTGACTGAGTGTCCCAGGAGATGGGGACCAGAAATAGCCTCTTTCTGGAGACATGGGCCTAGAATCTATAACTTGTGTGCTGGCTAGTCTTATGTCAACTTGACATACAAATTAGAGTTATCTGAAAGGAGGGAACCTTAATTAAGAAAGTGCCTCCATAAAACCTAGCTGTAAGGCATTTTCTTAATTAGTTATTGATGGGGGAGGGGCCAGTCCATTGTGGGTGATGCCATCCCTGGGCTGGTGGTCCTGGGTTTTATAAGAAAGCAGGCTGAGCAAGCTATGGGGAGCAAGCCAGTAAGAAGCTCCCCTTTGTGGCCTCTGCATCAGCTCCTGCCTCCAGGTTCCTGCCCTGTTTAAGTTCCTGTCCTGGCTTCCTTCAGTGATGAACAGCAATGTGGAAGTGTAAGCCAAATAAACCCTTTCCTCCCCAACTTGCTTTTTAGTTATGGTGTTTCCTCAGCAATAGAAACCCTAACTAAGACAACTTGGAACTACTTTATGGGCCTGGGAACCACAGAGCACACAAAGCTCTGTGTTTAAACTTGATGATCTATCAGGAAATTCTTTTTTTGGCAGGGAGAAACTTTGAAACAGGGTCTTGTATAGCCCAGGCTGGCCTTGAACTCAGTATGTAGTCAAGGATGACCTTAAACTTCTGATCCTCCAGCCTCGGCCTCCTGAGCGCTGGAATTATAGATATGCACCACACACTAAAATCAGCTGGGGATGGAGCTTGGTTCATAGAATTTTTACTTACCATGCTCAAAGCCCTGAGTTCAATCCCCAACACCACATAAAATGGGTCTTGGTGGTACATACATGTAATCTGAGAACTCTACAAAGGGAGGCAGGAGGACCAGACATCCAAGGCTATTCCTGCATCATGAATTTGGTGCTAACCTGGGGTATCTGGGAGGGAGAGAGAGAAAGGAGAGGGGAAAGAAAAGAAATTTGAGATTGAGTCCAGCTATGCCTAGCCTGCCACGAACAAGCTGCAACAACGTTGGGACTTACAGGTTTCTTGGTTTGATTTTTTTAAAGATTTATTTATTTATTATGTATACATCTGTCTGCACGTATCCCTGCAGGCCAGAAGAGGGCGCCAGATCTCATTACAGATGGTTGTGAGCCACCACGTGGTTGCTGGGAATTGAACTCAGGACCTTTGGAAAATAAGCAGCGCTCTTAACCTCTGAGCCATCTCTCCAGCCCTGATTTTTTTGAGGTGGGGTCTCACTATCAGTGAGCCCGACTGGTGGGCCTCCTATCTTTGCCTCTGCTGTACTTGGATTGCAGTTCCATGCCACTGCACCTGGCTAGTTTTCCTGTTTGAAGTGAGGACATTGGGTTTGTTGCCCAAGCTCTAAGAAACATGAACCTGGAAGCCACATTTGTGACTCTGAATGTGCATTTAATATTGTGCTTCTTGATGCAGAGACCCACAGCCAAGCACCAGCCAAACTCTGGGAGTCCAGTCGAAGAGAGAGAGGGAGGGATTCTATGAGCAAGGGGGGTGGTCAAGATCATGATGGGGAAACCTACAGAGACAACCAAACCAAACTAGTAGGAACTCATGAAATTTAGACCAGCCCCTGGGAAGCCTCCACGGGACTGGACAAGGCCCTCTGCATGGGCGAGAGAGTTGTTTAGCTTGGTCTGTTTGAGGGGCCCCCTTGGCAGTAGGATCAGGATCTATCCCTGGTGCATGAGCTGGCTTTCTGGAGCCCATTACCTATGGTGGGGTGCCTTGCTCAGCCTTGATGCAGGGGGAGGGTCTTGGACGTGCCTCAACTGAATATACCAGGCTTTGCTGGCTCCCCATGGGAGGCCTTACCTTTTCTTTGGAGGAGGGGATGGGGAGTGAGTTGGGAGAGGAAGGCGGGAGCGGGGAGCGGGAGGAGGGATGAGAGGGGAATCCGTGGTTGGTGTGTAAAATGAAAAAAAAATTCTTAATAAAGAAAAAAAAGAATCAGAAAAAAAATATTGTGCTTCTTAGAAACAGGGATCCCAGCCAGGTGTGGGGGCTGTCATCTCAGCACTCTGGAGGCTGAAGCAGGAGAATCCTTGTTTGGGACCAGACTGGGTGAACAGCAGGAGGGAAGGGAAAAGAAAAGTGATCCTTCTTAGGGTTTTCCAAAGGGGCGGGACCTGAGAAAGGAAGACAAATAACCCACCACAAAACAGCTGTGTCATTGAATCAAAAAGCCCTGGCCTCTGGATTCAAGATCAGGCATCTCCAGCTCCTCTTTTCTCTTTCCAAAAGCCCCACCACAGATGACCAAGCTGAAGCTCATCTTAGGCTGGCATGGGCTCCTTGTCTGCATGGGAGCAGAGGGGGTCAAAGAGCACACACAGCCTACCCCCGCTCCTGTTCTGAGGAAGGCACTGGGTGCTTGGGAATCTGTCTTGAACATGGAAGGGCCTGAGGAAGAGCACACAGAACCCCGAAGGCTGAAGAGGCATTTGGGAGCAAGGCTGTGAAGTGTGGAGTCTTCATGATGTGGCCAAGCAGAGGAAGCAGACCGTGAGAAGGGCAGTCCAGAGAATGCTGGGAGACTTTAGGGAACTGAAAGTCACTCATTGGACCAGGACTGCAGAAAGGGGATGTACTGGGGGCGATGCCTGAGGAAGTAATGAAGATGGGGGAGAGTCTGGGGAAATATCCAGGAGCTACGTCATGGGAGCCTCCAGGCCTGGGGGGGAGCTTGGGTTCTATCTACAGCCAAGTACCATATTAAAGGGTTCGAAATCATGCAGTGGCCTATTGAGCTTGGGTTTCAGAAATTCTTGAGCTGGGAGAGGTTAGATAGATGTTGAAGTGGCAGATACTCTAACTGCCCCAATTTCATCATTATACAATTTATGCCTGTATCACAGTATGACACTTGAAACATCCAGGGGAGGTGGGTATATCTATTATCCCAACACTCAGGAGACTGAAGCAGGAGGATCAAGAGTTTGAGGCTAGCCTGGGGTACATAGTGAGATTCTGTCTCAAAAATAGATCATAATGTACCCCCATAAATATGCACAATTACTGTGTACATCTTAAAATTTGGGGGCTTGGGGGAGGCAGCAAGATGGCTTAGCAGGTAAAGTACTGTGCAAGCCTGATGACCTGAGGTACAGCCCTGGAATCCATGGAAAGATGCAAGGAGAGGACTGGGTCCACAAAGTTGTCCTCTGACCTCCACACTCAAGCGCACACACACACACACACACACACACACACACACACACACACACGCACGCACGCGCACACACACACACACACACAAATAATAATAATAATAATTTTAATCATTTAAGTATTTTTACATTTATTTCCTTTCAGGGGGCTGGGGTGGAGAGCATATGCTGCGTGCTATGAATGTCTGGGGAGAATTTGCAGATGTTGCTTCTCTTTGTCCACCAGGTGGGGCCTAGGGATGAAACTCAGGATGCAGGCTTGTTGGGAAGTGCCTTTATCTGCTAAACTACCTCACTGGCCTTTATTCTTCCTTTCTTCCTTCTTTCCTTTCTCTCTCTCTCTCTCCCTCTCTCTCTCTCTCTCTCTCTCTCTCTCTCTCTTTTTTTTTTTTTTGAGACAGAGTTTCTCTGTGTAAGTCTTGGCTGTCCTGGAGCTCATAGAGATCTGCTTGCCTCTGCCTCCCAAGTGCTAGAATTAAAGGCATGTGCTACCACTGCCCAGCATCCTTCCTTCATTCCTTCCTTCCTTCCTTCCTCCCTCCCTCCCTTCCTTCTTTCTTTCTTTCCTTCCTTTTCTTTTTTTTTTGTTTTTGTTTTTTTTCAAGACAGGGTTTTTTTGTGTAGCTTTGCACCTTTCCTGGAACTCACTCTATAGACCAGGCTGGCCTCGAACTCACAGAGATCCGCCTGGCTCTGCCTCCCGAGTGCTGGGATTAAAGGCATGCACCACCACCGCCCGGCTTCCTTCCTTTCTTTCTTTAACACTATTCTACTTTATGCATTTATTTAGTTCATACAATATATTTTGAGCTTATTCTTTTCCCCTCCCCCAACTCCTTCTAGATTCTACCTTCATGTTCTTTCTTTGTCTTTCATTCAAAAACAAAAAATGAAAAGCAAAACAAGTGAAAAACAAAGCAATCAAACAAAAACAGAACAAAACAAAAAGCTCACATCGGGCGGTGGTGGCGCACGCCTTTAATCCCAGCACTCAGGAGGCAGAGCCAGGCGGATCTCTGTGAGTTCGAGGCCAGCCTGGGCTACCAAGTGAGTTCCAGGAAAGGCGCAAAGCTACACAGAGAAACCCTGTCTCAAAAAACAAAAAAACAAACAAACAAAAAACAAACAAACAAAAAAAAACAAAAAAAAACCAAAAAGCTCACAAAACCCCACTGAGTTTGTTCTCTGTTGGTCAACTACTCCTGGGCCTGAATGTAGGGGCCTGTCCTGGGGTGTGGATGCTATACCCAGTGACACGGCTTTGGAGAAAACTGGTGTTCCCTTTCCCAGCAGGTATCTACTTCAAATAGCATCTTGGTTAGGGGTGGGACCTTGTGTCCACTTCCCCTTCTCAGTGCTGGGATTTTGTTTAAACCTGTGCAGGTCTTGTGTTCTTGGTCACAGTCTCTGTGAGTTCATATGTATATTTAGCCCTGGAATGTGTGTGTGTGTGTGTGTGTGTGTGTGTGTGTGTGTGTGTGTCCTGAGACTTGGGACAATCTTCCTGCCTCTACCTCCTGAGTGCTGTGATTGCAGGTATTCGTTACCATGATTGATTAAAAATAAAGATTTGAAATAATGTAGGAGAAAGAAAGGAAGCAGTGGGGGTTAGTGTGTGGTCCACTGAGAACGGTATGACTGGAGCTGTGTTGGGTAGGCGTGGAGCAGTGACTCATCAGAGGCTGTGGTTCAGATGAGGAGGCATACTGGTGACAGAACTGGGCCAGAGGTAGTGGACATGGATGAGATGGACAGACAAGAGAGATTTAGTTGGATCAACAAGACCCGTGACTGACTGCAGGGGATGAGGAGAAGGCAGGTGCCCGTGACAAAGCTCAGGTATCTGTCTTGCACAACAGGATAGAGGTTTGTGTTGTTCACTAAGAGGTAGACAATTAGAACATTTCGAGGGCAGGCTTTCAGATCAGTTTTTGTATACCAAGTTAGATATGGTTGTAAGACATCCAAGAGACGATCTCTGACACACAGTTGAGTATGTACACACCCAAACTGAGACAGATGTGGACTTGGGGGAAGGGGTCATTTTAATGTAGAACTCACTTGCATAATGGCTTGAGGAGGAGAAGCAGGAAGACACAGGAGTCAGTGGATCCTGGGTCCTGAGGGATGGGAGGGCACGAGTCAGATGTTGGAGGCAGCTTTGAGGTACCTGGGAGGATAGCTTAGGAGCCAGACTAGCTGGTTAAAACTTGGTCCTCTCACTCTCTTCTTGAGTCTGAGTGTCCTCGACTGTAGAAGAGTGAAATTATGAGGGTCTGCCTCATAAATTTGTTCTGCTGATTTCAGGCAATAGTGCAGATAATGTGCATGTTTTTCTAGGTACTTGGCCATCTCTCATAGATGGTAGCACATGAAGTTACTATGTACCAAGCAAAATGGTAAGTTACTAACAACTGCTAGGATAAAAGGAGGCCAGGAAGACAAGAAGTATAACAAATTCTTCAGGTAGTTTCTGGTTTTTCCTTTTCCTTTCCTCTCCTTTCTTCCACTTGCCCCCCTCTTTTTCTTTTTGTAGCATTGGCTAAGTCAAGGCAGTTGTGACCAACAGAAGTTCAACCAGCTGCTGCTCATTTAAACCACCAAGAGTTGTATCTTAATTAAAGTAAAAATAAGATCAGCAGAATAGCTCCTCATTCTGTAGCTTTAATACTGAAACTTGTTTGTATAACTTTTTTTGTGATTGAGTTTTTAAAATAGATGCTATTTTAAAGGATGATTTTTATTTTTATTATTTTTAATTATGTGTAGGGGTGTGTGTGAGTGTATATGTGCATACACATGTATGTATATGCACACGAATTTGGGTATATGCACATGAGTGCAGGCACTCTCAGAGGCCAGAATCATTGGATCTCCTGGAGCTGGATTTACAAACAGTTGTGAGCTACCAATAGTGAGTGCTAGGACCTGAACTCAGGTCCTTAAGAAGAGCAGCAAGTACTCTAAACCACGAAGGCATCTTTCAGTCCCTATTTTTATAACAGATTTATTTTAAAAATTGAGAAGATTCCACAGAGAAAGTTGTGGTTTGTTCCATTTTCCTGGCATACATTTATCTATTTATTTGTTTGTTTGTTTGTCTATTTATTTATTTATAGGCAGGATTTCTTTGTATAACCCCGCTGTCCTGGAACTCCTTGTAGACCAGGCTGGCCTTGAACTCATAGAGATCCACCTGCCTCTGCCTCCTGAGTGCTGGGATTAAAGGCGTGTGCCACCACCTCCTGGTAGTTTTTTGTTTGTTTGTTTGTTTGTCTTTTAATGAGGTTTTACAGTGTACTTCAGGCTGGACTAGAACTCACCATGTAGTCCAGGCTGGTGGTGGTCCTCCTGCCTCATCCTTTTAAATACTAGAATGGCAGATGTGACCCTCTAGACACTCATTTTGCATTCAAAAGTTTTTCACTTTGGCATTTCAGGATCCCATACATGAGGTCATGATTTATTCAGCCATCACACAGCCTCAGAGCCCTCTTAGTTATGAGAGTCTCCTGTTTGCCTTGACTTTGCTGACCTGGAAAATTACTGGTCAAGCATCTGTAGGATGCTCCTCTATTAGGATTCCTTTGCTATTTTTCTCACAATTAGACTGGGCTCGTGAGCTTAGGTAAGAAAGATCACAGAGGGAAAAGTGCCATATTTCTTGTATCCTGTCTAGGGAACATACCATCAACATGATGTATCACTGTCGATGTTGACCCAGATCACCTGGCTGAGTGGGGTGTCGGGTTTCTCCGGTGTAGAGTTCCTTCTCCTTTCTGCTTGTACTCTGGAAAAATAACCTGTTAGGTGCTGCCTTCATTTAAGGAGTAGGGCAGAGTGTGATGGTGAATGCCTGTAACCCTAGCACCAGAAAGGCTGAGGCAGGTGGATGGAGAGTTTGAAGCCAATCAGCAAGAGAGAGAGACAGGAACAGAGAGAGAAAGAGAGACAGAAAGACAGATACACAGACAGAGACAGACAGACAGACACACACACACACACAGAGGCGGGGGGGGGGGGCAGAAAAGGAATAGGGAGCTACAGTCTTTCTTGAAGAAGTATCTGCCTGTGCATATTATTTGGGGTTTTCTTTTTTCTTTTTTTTTTTTTCCGAGACAGGGTTTCTCTGTGTAGCTTTGCGCCTTCCCTGGAACTCACTTGGTAGGCCAGGCTGGCCTCGAACTCACAGCGATCCACCTGGCTCTGCCTCCCGAGTGCTGGGATTAAAGGCGTGCGCCACCACCGCCCGGCTTTATTTGGGGTTTTCATGCATACAAAGTTCGTCTCTTCTTCCCCACTTATTTAAGTATTCATTAATTTGTTCTATTACTTGGGAGGAGGCAGGAGGATCAGAAGTCCAAGGCTAGCCTCAGACTGAACTTCAGGAGAGCCTGCCTCCAAGAACCAAATCAACAAAATAGTAATTTCTTCATACCAGTTGGAACTTTTTGATATTTATTTCATGCATTCATTGTGTTATAATCCATTTCGGTTCTTTTTATTGGAAAATGGTTGTAGAAGCCATGACCTGCTGCCAGGTATGTTCTATTCAAAGAAAAGTGTGTGTGTGTGTGTGTGTGTGTGTGTGTGTGTGTGTCTGTGTGTGTGTGTGTGTGTGTGTGTGTGTTGTAACACGAATTTCTAAACGGTCTTATTAAATAAAAACTCAGGGGCCAGGTATTGGTGGGAATTCTGAAAGACTAGAGAAACAGAACCAGCCACATCCAACCTCACTTCGCCAATTCCTCAGCTGATCCTGTTTCCTCAGACTGGAAGCCTCTGAGTCCTCATCCAAATGGATCTCAGCTGAACTGCTGCTCAAAAGCCTAAAAGCTTAACCAGGCTCTAGTTCCTGGTCCTCACGAGTTATATAACTTTCTGCTTCCTGCCATCACTTCCTGAGATTAAAGGTGTGTGTCACTATGCCTGGCTGTTTCCAGTGTGGCCTTGAACTCACAGAGATCCAGATGGATCTCTGCCTCACAAGCGATAGGATTAAAGGTGTGTGTGTGCCACCATTTTCTGGCCTCTATGTCTGTCTAGTGGCTGTTCTGTTTTCTGACCCCAGATAAGTTTATGAGGAAGCACAATATATTGGGGGACACAATATCACCACAGTGTGTGTGTGTGTTTTACTGGAAATCAAAACCAGGGCCTTGTGCCCTGAACAAATTTAAATTTGATCACTGACCTGCAGTGTTGGAGTGCATCATGTTTATGTATGTTTCAGATGATGTGGTCTTGATGCATGGCCCATCTGGACTGGATTTTACCATCCTCCTGCCTCAGCCTCTGCCTAAGAGTACAGGTCCTAGCATAGCTCACATTTTTCTTTTAAATACTCATTTTATATGTATGAATTTTTGTCTGCATGTATATGTGCACTATGTATGTGCGTGCCTCGTGCTCTCAGAGGTCAGAAGAGGACATTGGATCTCCTGGAACTGGAGTTGACAGATGGTTGTGAGTGGCTACGTAGGTGCTAGGAATTGAACTCAGGTCCTCTGCGAGAGCAGTGAGTGCTCTTAACCACTGAACTAGCTAGCTCTCCAGCCCTTCTTTCTTGTATTTAATAAGTCAGAGTTCAACCAGAGAAGCAGAACTCATAGCTGATGAATGGGAAGAGATTTACTACTAGGTACTGGCTTCAGCAGTTCCTGGCCCTCCCAAGGCATATGGTAAGTCTGTGGGACTGGCCTTCAAGAAAGACAGACTGAGCCTCCCAGGCATAGGCTGCCCTTGGCTAGGGCTGCCGTCTACAGATCAAAATTCTTTCATCACAGACACTTCTACTCTGCTCTTAAAGCAATCCCATTGATTAAATCAGTCCCTCGGGTCACCTCAGAAACTCTTCCTTACATAGAATGAGGTCATGATGGAAGAACCCACAATACCATTTAAGTTGGTGTTTATTGACCATCTGGGGCCCCAGAGCCCAGGCAAATCCACATACCAAAAGGAACTTCATATCTTTAAGGAAGATTCTAAACCCAGGATTTCTCATTGACCAGGGCCCATTAATGTATGGTTTCTGGATTACTGTGAAGGGTCCTGTTATGAACCAAAGTTCTTATTTTTTAAGTTATTTTTGTGCATTCACTCATTCTACAGCACATATACTAAAATTCGAACAATACAGAGAAGATTAACATGGCCCTTGAGCAACGGTGACATGAAAATCTGTGAGTCACTCCAGATTTTTTTAAAAACCCTCTGTTTTGGGTGTTGTCGTTGAACCTAGAGCCTCATGAATGCTAGTCAAGACCACTACCACCGAGCCACATCCCCAGCCACAGGCTACTAGCTCTTTAGGATGCATGACAAATTGCTTGTCTTTTTGGCAGATGATACTGAACACACTAATCCATTTGTCATGCCCCAGGCACCATTTTGAACATCTTTAGCATACTGAGCTGAGCAACAGGGAATCTTCAGTCCTCCTGAGGCCTGGAGGAGTCCTTGCCTTTATGTCAAGGGCCATCATTCTTCCAGACCTAACGTTCCTCCGCTGTGCATGGGCTTCCTCCCCCATCCTTTCTGAAGGCCCCTCTCCTCTCTTCTTCTGTACACTGCCTGAACCAACTAGGTCAGGAGAGCTGCAAGGAATACAGAGTGCTGGGGGAAGAAATCTCCCTCAAACAAGCCTCTTCTTGTCCTTGAGAAAAGCATCAACTATGGGATAGATTGATCAAGATCTATCCATGAGGAATATGTACAGTTTTGCGCTATGAGTACAAGGGCACCTTTGGTTTGCTACTTTTCTTAATAAATTCAGTTGATCTATGTTTGTTTGTTCTCTACTTTCAAACCCCATTGTTCTGTCTTTATTTTTATTTAATTTTAAAAGATTTTATTTTATTTTTCTTTATTTTATGAATATAGGCATTTTACCAGCATGTATGTCTGTGCACCAAATGCATGCTGTGCCTACAGAGGCCAGAAGAGGCCCTGGAACTGGAGTTACATGTGGTTGTTAGTAGTCACATGGGTGCTGGGAACTGAACGTGGTTCCTCTGGAAGAGTAATCAGTACTCTTTGTTATTTTGTCTTTTTTTTTTTTTTTCAGAGCTGAGGACCGAACCCAGGGCCTTGCGCTTGCTAGGCAAGTGCTCTACCACTGAGCTAAATCCCCACCCCGTAATCAGTACTCTTAACTGCTGAGCCACCTTTCTGTCCCAATTTATTTGATTCTTAATCAAATAAGGTGTATAAGTGCGTGTGTCTGTGTGAGTATGAGCAGGCCAGTGCAGACGTCCTGGAGGTCAGAGGTCTAGGATCGCTTAGAGCTGGAATTACAGGCTGTTGTGTTGTGGCCATCTGACATGAGTCTTGAGAACTGAACTTCAGTCCTCTGGAAGAGAAGAAGGTACTCTTAACCACTGAGCCGTCTCTCACTGTCTTTGTTTTCATTTTTAAAAGATTGATGTTATTTTAAATTGTGAGGTGTGCGTGTGCGTGTGCGTGCGTGCGTGCGTGCATGAGTGTGTGTGTGTGTGTGTGTGTGTGTGTGTGTGTGTGTATGTGTGTGTGTGTAGGTATGTGCACATGAGTGCAGGTGCCCACAGAAGCCAATCTCCTGGAGCTGGAGTTACAGGTGTTTGTGAACTGCTCAATATGGAAGCTGAGAACTGAACTTGGGTCCTCAGCAAAGGCTGTAAGTGGTCTTAACCACTGTGCCATCTTTCCAGAACTAAACATTTACTAAGTCTGTAGTGTCCACCCTTGAGTACTGAGATTACAGGCAAGCATTACAATGCCCAGTTTCTGTAGTGCTGGCATGGAACCCAGGCCTTTATGCATGCTAGACAAGCACTCTAAAACTGGGCTGTTTTCCCAGCCCTCTCGTTGTAGTTTTGATTTCCATTTCCCCATGGCCTAGTGACAATGAGCACCTTTTCATATGCGTCTCAGTCATATGCTTCTCTTCCTTGTAGAAATGTGTAGTAAAGGCCGGGTGGTGGTGGGGCATGCCTTTAATCCCAGCACTTAGGAGGCAGAGGTAGGTAGATCTCTGAGTTTGAGGCCAGTCTGGTCTACAGAGTGAGTTCCAGGACAGCCAGGGCTACACAGAGAAACCCTGTCTCAAAACAAACAAACAACAAGAACAAAAAACCCACAAAGAAATGTGCAGTAAAGTCCTTTGTTTATTCCAACATCAGGCTATTTGTATTTTTGTTGATAACTTATAGGAGTTAGGTGTGATCAATATCAGATCTATGTAGACGAATTTCTAAGTGGTCTTATTAAATAAAGAACACGGAGCCAAATACAGGGGTGAAAGCCTTAGAGATCAGGGAAATAGTGAGAGCCACCAACCACCTTACCTTTCGAGCGCTGTACCTTCCAAAATGCCATGACTTCCTGTCTACACAGGCTTTTATTGCCTTGCTGTTCTGCCTTCTCATTGGCTCTTAGCCCAGCTACCTCGCTTCCTTGTTACTACCTATCTGTACAGATCTCCAGGGTCTCTATGGTTGGTACTGGGATTAAAGGCATGTGTCACCACGCTTGGCTCTGTTCCCTAGTGTGACCTTCAACACACAGAGACCCTGCCTGCCAAGTGATCGGATTAAGGACGTGTGCTACCACTGCCTGACTTTTGTGTTAATGGCTTGCTGTTTCCTCTGATCTCCAGGCAAATTTTATTTACTAACCTACAAATAAAATATCACCACAGATCTATACCACCTTTTAATTTGAGATAGGATCTCTAACTATGTAGCCCAGGGTAGGCTGGAACTTGAGATTACCTTGTCTTAGTCCCCTGGGTCTACAGGCTGTCACCCCTAGGCTTAGACCAGATAACTTATGAGATATATGTTTACAAATACCTTCTCCTCTTCTATGGGTCGTCCCCGCCCCCCCCTCCCCCACCATGAGACTCTGTGTGTGTGTGTGTGTGTGTGTGTGTGTGTGTGTGTGTCTGTCTGTCTGTCTGTGTGTACAAGTGTATGGAGCCAGAGATCAATGGTGTCAGGTGTCTTCCTCAGTTGCTCTCCACGTTTGTTTGTTTGTTTGTTTGTTTGTTTGTTTGGAGACCCGGGTGTTTAGTGAACTCAGAGCTCACTGATTCAGCTAGACTGGCAGGCCAGCAGACTCCAGAGACTCTCCCATCTCTGCTTCTCCAGCAAGGGACCACAGATTACAATACTAATGCTGACTTTTTACACAAGGATGCTGCGGATCCAGACTCAGGTCCTCTTTGCTTGTGGAGCAAGGAGTTGATTGACTCAACTACCTTTCCAGAACTTACTTTTTTCCTTCTAGACGGGCTGGCTTCAAACCCATACTGACCCTCCTGCCTCAGCTGGGAATACAGGAATATTGTTACCATGCCTGACCTCTTCATTTTCTTAATAGTTTTCTGTTGTTCTCTAAAGGTTTAAATTTGGGAGCTGGTGAGACGGCCCAGTCAGTAAAGGTGCTTGCTAACAAGCCAGATGGCCTGAGTTCAATTCCCCAGGATCCAATGGAAGGAAAAGACCAACTTCGAAAAGTTGTGCATAGCATGGCATGTACACATGCACCAACACTAAACAAATAAATGTGATATATATTATACACACACACACACACACACACACACACACACACACACACAAATGTATTGATTTTTTTGAGACAGGATTTCTTTGTGTAGCAATCAGTAACTACTTTTCTTTTTAGATTTTGTTTTAATTTTTAAATTATGTGAGTATATGTCTATGTGTGGCTATGTGCACAGAAGTGCAGATGCCCTCAGAGGCCAGGAGAGGGTATTAGCTACCCTGGAACTGGAATCATATATGATTGTGAACTATCCAGTGTGGGTGCTGGGAACTGGACTCAGGTCTTCTGCAAAATCAGTACAAAGCCCTTAACTGCTAAGCCATCTCTCCAGCCCCCAGTGAATAACATTTTTGAGTACTTCCATGAACTCCATGGAAGATGGATTCTTCTAGTGATTCCATGATTAATACAACCAACTTTGTCTTTGTCTTTGTGGCAGCTGAGTGCAGTCAAAGCAGAGGAGATAGTCCTTGGGTAACTGCACAAATAACTTATTCATTGTGAATAGGAAGAGGCCCTGTGGCTGGGGATGAGTGTTTGTGTGACATGCAGGAGGCCTGTGTCTCCAGCCTGAGACCCCCAGCTCTTCATAAAACCGGGTGTGGTGATGCATGCTGATAATCCTAGAGAGGTGAGGGTAAGAGGACCAGGAGTTCAAGGTCAAGCACAAAGTGAGTTTGAGGTCAGCCAGCCTGGAATGTGTAAGACCGTATCTAAAAGAGGAAGAGGAAACGGAGGCAGCAGCCCTGGAGGCAGCAGCATTGGCGCTCTTGGCCAGGATCTTGTGAATGAGCAGAAAGTGTGTAGTCTTAATATGCTGAGCAGCGGCAAAAAATGCCTCAAAGAGGGGCTGGAGAGATGGCTCAGAGGTTAAGAGCACTGGCTGCTCTTTCAGAGGACCTGGGTTCAATTCCCAGCACCAATATGGCAGCTCACAACTGTCTCTAACTCCAGTTCCAGGGGATCTGACACCCTCATACCAATGCACATTAAATTAAATTAATTATTTTAAAAAATGCCTCAAAGAAAGAACATTTTTACAGTATTTTTTAAATCAGCAAACAAGAGGATGTCATTATACCATTCTTGAACAGTGTGTTTAGCAGCTTTTCATCCTCGTGTCCTCCACCCTCCTGATACCCCTAAATGCCCCTGGTAAGCTACCTCTAATCACTTTTCCTACTTTTGTGCCCCATTCGTCCTTCTGCCTACCCCCCATCCTTCCTCATCCTCTATTTTTGCCTCTCTTGGAAACCATAAATGCTGGAAGAGGGAACATGGAAGGACGTTGGAAGGAGGATTGGAGTAGCTGGGGAGGAGGGTGCAGAAGGAAGAGAGGCCGGTGCTTCTGATGAAGTAGGAGTCCAGAAGTTCAGAGGAGCACCCAGAACTTGGGAAGCAGAGGCAGGAGGATCTGTGGGTTCCAGGCCAGCCTGGTCTAAATGAATTCCAGGCCATCCAGGGCTATACAAAGATACCCCGGCTCAAAGACAACACTGCCCCCGCCCCCAGCATGGCTCTTAAAGGAGAAAGCAAGAACTATGAGGCTGAAACAGAGTGACAGGTTGGGGCCCAAGTAGGGAAGGGATGGAAGGACTTTGGGAGAGAATGGAGGATGGTGGCACTCTTCCGGGCTTTATCCTAGTAAACCCTGACAAAGAAAGCCACAGAACATTGTGGAAGGCCAGAGAAGAGTCCGGGGATGAGGGAACTGCCGAAGACGAGGGCTTGGATTTGGCAGGTGGGAGGAACAAACCTGAATGTGTGTGTCACTTCAAAATTCCTAGCCCAACACATACATACCCACTATACCGTAACCCAACGGTGCTGGTATTGGGTGGCAGATGGGTCTCTTGGGGAAACAATCAAGTTACGGAGAGGTCGGTGCCCGTGAATAGAACTCATATCTTGTAAAACAGTCTTCAGACCAAAGCCTGGCCCCTCTGTCTTTCCATGTGAAGGCACACAGAAGGCACTGAAAATGAGGGATGGACCCTCAATAGACACCAAAGCAGGCTGCACATGCCTTGGTCTTGGACTTTCTAGCTTCTGGAACTGTGAGCAAGACATTCCTGGTGTTTTTTGTTTTGTTTTATTTTGTTGTTGTTTTTGATTGATTGATTTTTTGATTTTCTGAGACAAGGTCTCTCTATACAGCCTTGGCTGTCCTGGAACTCCATATATAGACCAGGCTGACCTTGAATTTGTAGCTAGCCTCCCACCTCTGTTGCCTGGGTGTTGAGATTACAGGCATGGGCCACTATTTGTAGTCTAGCCTTTTGTGTGTGTGTGTGTGTGTGTGTGTGTGTGTGTGTGTGAGAGAGAGAGAGAGAGAGAGAGAGAGAGAGAGAGAGAGAGAGAGAGAGAGAGAGTGTCAGGGTCTCTTGTAGTCCAGGCTGGTCTGATTCTCCTGCCTCCACCTCCCAAGTGCTGGAGGCATTACTGGCATGTTTATGTAGTACTGGGGATGGAACCCAGGGCTCTTTACATGCTAGGCAAGCATTCTACCAACTTAGTTATACCTGCCCCCCAGTTTATCCCCCTTTTATTTTTCAATTGAGAGAGAAGATTCTCGCTATGCTGTTCAGGCTGACTATAAACTCATGGGCTCAAAAGATCCTACTATCTTGGTGCCCCAGTTGCTGGACGTATAGGTTGGTGCTGCTGTGCCTGACTCCATAAGTTAAATCTTAACAGAAAACAGACATACCTCTCTGTTAAAATGAATGAGAGGAGGAAAGACAGGGAGGCTGGAAGCAGAATACATGGTATGTTAGCTGCAGGGGGGCTTTTCCATAGATAAATAGGGGTAAGAAATGAAAGGCATGTATAGCTTTTTTCTCTTCAGCAGATTTCAGGCTTGGCTTGAACTCCCGTTTGTGACTTCTCTGGAAACGATATCTGACATATTTAACATTTGTTGGACATTTAATAAAAGCTGCTATCACAAGACTTGAACTTGATAGGTAATCAAAGATGAGACACTGAGCTTCACCTTCTCCCTCCATCTCAAAAGTGCTGGGATTACAGGCCTGTGCCATTATACCCAGCTTACTTGGTGCTGGGGGTTGAACCCACGTCCTTGTGCATGCTAAGCAAGCACTCTGCCACCTGAGTGATCTACCTAGCCTCCTTTAAAATCTGGCCAAGGCAGCTCACATCTGCAATGCTAGGACTTGGGAGGCTGAGGAAAAAGGTTTCCTGGACTCAGCTGCCAGTGCTGGCTGACAAAGTGAGTTCTAAGCCAGACTGTGCTGAGAGAGAGAGACTCTGCCTCAAAACAAAACCAGGTGTGAAGAAATTAGAAAAAATAACACATGGGGTGTGCATATCTGTAACTCCAACACTTGGAGGTGGAGGCAGGAGGATCAGAAGTTCAAGGCTAGCCTTGGCTATACAAGACCATTTTTGAAAACGAGCAACTCCCCAAAGTCTATAACAATACTAAAGGTATATCTCTATGATGGAGCATGTGCTTCATGCAGGAGACCCTGAGTTGCACCTCGGAGCCAAATAAAAGTAAATAAATAAGTCAAAGTCCCCATTGTCCCTTTTGAGGAAAATCTATTCCTCTGGCACATGTGGAAAATGACCTGTAATAACATGAACCCTTTTTCTGTTCTTTCTTTCTTTTTTTTTTTAACACAGGGTCTCATGTAGCCTAGCCTGACCTTGAACTCACTAAACAGTCAAGGATGACCTTGAACTTCTAATCATCCTACCCCTCTTCTCTAGTGCTAGGATCGCAGGCATGTACTACCATGTTAAGTTTATGCAGTACTGGGAATGGGACTCAGAACTTCATGCATGCGGGCACATACTCTACCAACTGAGCTGTATCTCCAGCCCTGAGATGAACCCATTTAAAAGCTGAGGGAATGTATGTCATCCACAAGATCCCTCCTGAACTATCCTAGCAGATAATATGGTTTCACCATAAACCTTGCTGACCCCTTTTCAGTTATTTGCAGTAGCTGACATTTTCTACTCCCTCTGTGTCTCTAGTGAGCTACACATTGTTGGTAGAGGCTTTGGAATGGGAACAGCTTGCCCAGTGACAGTGTATTGCTCCTGTTTACTGAGGAGGAAACTGCAACTCAGAGAGGTGGGCACTCTGCTAAAGGTCGATAACTGAGAGTCAGAATTTGAACTCAGGGTAGGATGGACACTTTCCACTACACTAGTGGGTATGAATTTCCCTCCAGAGGCCACCAGGGAGGTCCAGAAAGGGAAAACCTCCAGCCAGCTGCAATCCGAACAGCTTCACATTGCCAGTTGTGTATGCGGGGCTTCTAGGTAAGCCTCAATGGAGTTGGAGGGTGTAGAGCTGTGATTCTCAACCTGTGGGTTTCGACCCCTTTGGGGGGTCACGCAACAGATATTTACATTATAATTCACAACAGTATCAAAATTACAATTATGAAGTAGCAACAAGTTGATTTTATGGTTGAGGGAGCGCCACTACATGAGAAACTATATTAAAGGGTCATAGCATTAGGGAGGTCGAGAACTGATGGTGTAGAAGGGAGAAAGGATTGAAGGCACTGCTTCACAGGAGTCTTCCCTAGCCGAAATGTGACTTTTCTTAAAGCATTGCTCTAGGGATGCTTTGCTCGACAGCCCTCATTTCTCCCCCAGCACAGCCATCCATCTTCCATGTGACCACCAGCGTGATTCCGTCAACTCTTATCATTTTACTTCTCTGCTTAGACACCTTCCATGACTCCCAAGTATCTTTTGGCTAAATTCATCAATGTGCCTCTTTTAGCGCAGCCTAGGAGGCCCTTTGTGATCTGGACTCACATCTGCTTGTCCAGCATTATCATTAACCACTCCCCAGCTCCCATCCCGCCAAACTGACTGGCAGTTCCTGGCACTTCCTACATTCGCTGGCCGGCTCCCACTCCCCCCCCCCTCCAGTACCTTCCAGACTTCCTCCCTGGAAAGCCTTTGCTGCTCTTGTCCCTAGGTGTCATTTCAGGTCCTTCCTGCTTGCATCCTCTGCAGCCCTCCCCCAACCTTCTCCCTTACCTGTCCCATCCTTGCTTTTAACCATCTTTCTTGCCTACCCTTGTCCAGCACTAGAATTTCATTTCACGTCATCTCCCGAACTCTGTTTCTCAGGGAATTTACTCTTTCCCTTGGTGTGAGCATACCAGTGTTGCCTCCAAGAGCATACCAGAAATGCCAATGGCTTGATGCTAGGCACAGAGCATTTTCAGCATAGGGTTGTGTCCTTTGCAGCCAAACCTCAATTTTACATGGAGGAGGTAGGCTAGGCCATATCGCAGTGATGAGAAAAATCTGTGGGAAAGAACAGCCAACAACAGGGCCAACCATGGGAAGCCACTCTGAAGGCCTCCAGCTGCCTTCATTTTCTCCTTGGAAAGAGCAGGGTGATGCTTGTCTCTGGTCCTCAAATCTGCCAATAGTTAAGATGCCTAGCTTCTTATTTTTTCTACGAGACCACTGGGACGGGTGCCCCCTGAATGCTCAGCACATGCCAGTCTTCCCTTACAAGCCAGGAGAATGAAGACTCAGCCGTGCGGCAGGGAGGCTCTGTGCGCCAGCCCTCACAAAGCCCAACTCACCTTGGCACCTGGAGATGGCGAGGTGTGGAGCAGGGACCATAGTCTGCTGTCAGTTAACCAGTTCATATCTAAAAAGTGGGCACAGGGAAAGAGAGGGCTAAGGCCACATACTGGTGGCACTTGGGAACTGCTCCCCTCCCTCTATTCCAGAAAAGGTTATGTAGAAGCATAAGAACATGCCAGGTTACACTGTGCTGATATGTTTAAGGTGTAGTTCCTAGAGACACCAGGCAGGCTAAAGCAGCAGCAGGAAGGGGTTGGGTCATCCTGTGGATAAGAAGAAACTAATGGGTTACTACAGGAAGACAGGGTAGCTCCCAGCACGTGAGGGCCAAACAGGAGCATGAGGTAGAGGTGGGGAGACCTGGATGTATGGGCTCAGGAATGGGTTTCTGGGCTGTTCTGTAATGATCCCGCTTCTCCCTGCTCTTCAAAGATTGGGAATCCAACAGTTCATCAAAATGCTACAAAAACCTGCAGGGACCCAATATTTTTTTTTAAAATTATTGTTTTCTAAAGCAGCATGTTTCTCTAGTCACCAAGAGCTTTTCCCTCCCCTTCAGCAGAGTTAACCAACACTCTTGTATTTCTGTTTAATTCATGCTGCTTCCGAATGAGAGCAATTTCCCAAACCCACAACTTTCATATCAAACTTAACTTTTTAATTAGTGTGGACGAGAGCCAGGTGTGGAGGCAGACACGTCTACAGTTTCAGCACTCTTGAGGCAGAGGCTCTGTTTGAGGCCAGCCTGGTCTGTATAGCAAGTTCCAGGTCAGCTGGGCTGAGGGAAGGTCTGTTTCAGGAGAAAGGGCTTCTACTTGTGTCTAGTTGGAGGACACAAGTTGAGTCAATGGCTGACTCACCATGAAGTGTGGACAATACAAATTGACCCCTCTTCACCCCCCAGGACAACTCTTCTAGGAGGAGACGTGCCTGAAGCCAGACCTGGACTCCAGGGCTGAGGAAGCAGGGGAATTGTGTGTTTCTACTCAGAGTCAAGGTAACGTCCCTCCTTTCGGGCGCAGCTTCTGGCCGTTTGCTCGGAGAAGGAGGCTCAGAGCCTGCCACGGATCACTAGCTTGAAGGTTTCGATTGGCAACCTCTGTCCTGCAAATATAAGTAGGTCCCCCTGCCCCGTGGTTAGCAAGAGAAAAAAAAAGGCACTCAAAGATAGCTTTGTTTTGTGGAAAGAAAGAAAATTCCACTTTAATGTACTTAAGAACTCATCCATGATGTATTGGGTCTGGCCCTGGTAAGGCCTGGCCAGTCTCAGAAGCAGGTTGCCAGAGGCTAATGCTACCAGCACAGGGAGATTTGCTAACAGCAGACCCAGGCAGGTAGGTATTAGCCATTTGCTCTGCATCAGTAGTTTACAGTCTTAAATTATTTTTTTTAATATTATTCAGTAAACTCAGTAGTTCAATCTACCTAGAAACAGCTACTAGAAGTGTAACTCCCTCTCTCTTCCAAGGAGGATCACGATCCTTGCTCCAAACGTCTAAGTCCTGTAGCGTTGGGACTGGGCATCAAGGCCGGCCTGGTTCTCGGCTCTCCTTCTAGATGGATTCTTCTGACAGTTAGCTAGTGGCAGAAGACCTGGGACAGGGCTGGGGGCCCAGACGTGGTCTGCCCATTACAGGCCCAAGCTGTGTTGGAGGAGCATCTACTTGAGTGGGGTCAGGAACAACCCAAGAATGAGCTCTCTGGTCCACTTCAACGGTACTGGATGAAGGGGAACAGATGGCGCAGAAAGCCATTGCTCTGTCCTCTCTGATTGCCTGGTGCCTTCTTCTCTTTGGCTGGCTGAGCCATCTCTTTGCAGTGTGTCCCTATGGACTTGGAGCGCGATGCACTTGGAGTGTGTCTCAGTGACCACCCAGTGCTGGTGGTGCTGTTGTTGTTGGCGTTGTCGTGCTCTTTGTCGCGTGCCATCTCCCATTCTTCTGCTCCGGACAGCTCCCTCAAGCTCCAAGAAGCACCGGGCCGCAGATAGTGACAAGGCCGGTGGCCACTGTGATCGCGACGCGTGGGGTCAGCCCCCAGAGCTCCCACCAGCACCTTGATGACCATATCGTGGCCCTGCAGAGCAGCCAGGTGGAGCGGTGTGAGGCCACCGCTGCCTGGGGCGCTCACATCAAGTGGCAGTCCCCGACGCTGGGCAAAGTCATGCAACCAAATGAGCTCCTCGTGGCGCCCGTGCTTTGCCAGCCAGTGCAGCACGCTGTAGCCCGTGATCGGGTCGTCCTGCATCAGCAAGCTGGGCTCAGCCTCCAGCAACTCCAACAGCACCTCAAAACGGCCCTCCGCGGCTGCCAGAATCCACGCGTGCTCCCTCGGCTCTAGGCACACTCGGCTGCTGCCCTGTCCGCTCGAGCGGCGGGACCCAGGCGAGGCCGGCTCCAAGCGCTCCTCCGACAGACACCCGGTGGGAGCCGCCCCCTGCAGCCCCAGCAGCTCCCGTAGTGCCCCTCGCCGGCGCGTCCCACTCGCTCCGCTCACCGACAGGGTGCTGTGGAAGATTGGCTCCCGGGACAGGGTAGCACTGTCCGCGACGGCTTGGCCCTTGTACCTGCCAAGGCTACAGACGTCCGTTCTGTAGGAGCGGATCCGCACGGCTCTGGGCGCGTTCAACTTGGCTGGCTCTTCCGAGGTCTTGGGCAGCGGGTTCGCGTCTCCTTGGGGCTGGGCCATGATCTTCCAGCTGCCGCCCGGGTGGCTCCGATGGCTAGCGTTCGTTGGCCTTCCAAGGGCCCCACCGGGAGAGGAACTGGCGCTGGCGGTAGGGAAGGAAGCGTCTTGAGCAACTGGGCTCCGAGGGAGGGAGTGAAGAAGGGGAGGAGAAGGATCGGTGGGAGGGAGCAAGGCGGGGGTGGGTGGGGGAGGGTGCCTTTGTGGGCGGTGGGGGGCGTGGAGGGGTGGGCGGTCCAGTAGCGTCCCCTGGACCAGCCAGGCTTCTGCATGCTGGGTACCACTGCACCATGAGCAAGCGCAGCGACCTCAGGACTCCACAGACTCCAACCCCAAAAGACCAGGTGAGCGGTAGCCCAGCCGGCCTCCAGCACCTGGAGAACAACCGGGGGAGGGGGGGGAGGGGAGTGCGGGGCGCTGGTATGTGGTGCTCTGGTCAACCGGGTTCTCAGCATCCCAGCAGCTGCTGGGGTGAAGAGGCCCTAAGTCGCCTCTTCGTCTGTGGGCTGGGCTGAGCTGGGCTTCCAGTCACAGCCTTCAAGAGCCAGATCTTGGAGCTTCAGGGGCGATCACTCCCTACCCTCTCTTCCTTCACTCTTTACGGTCGCTCCCTACTCTTTCTTCCTTCACTCTTTATCTCCTCAAGAATCTTCTTGCACTTTGTCCCTGTGCGCCTTCTCCCTAAGCCTTCGGTGAGGCAGCCTGGCCTCTCCGTGTGACTCAGGCTCCTCTGCCCTGCCCTTTCTGTAACCTTGACCTTCTTCTTCGCAGCAGCACCGGAGTGTTGTAGGGGATTCCTGCGGAGAAACTTGAGAACGGGGCTGGGGGTGGGGGGACCTGGTAGAAGAGGTATTTCCCAGAACCCAGCCATCTCCCTTCATTACTTCTCTGGGTTGGTCTGAAAAAGCAGCTCCTGGTGAACCTGACCCAGCGTCACAGAAACACAGTTGTCCTCTTTACAGATTCTTCTCTGGTAATGCATTAGGAAACTTGCTGATGTTAGTAAACTCGTAGCTTCTACTCTTTTGAAAAGGGCAGATAGTTTATCTTTTTATTTCAGCATTAGACTCCTCTTAGTCTTTCCTTTTACCAACAGATGATTTTGCCGTTTGCTTGATTTTTGTTTTGAGACAATATCTTACTTTAGCCCAGGCTGGCCTGGAACTCCAGGTGAACCTCGCTGCCTCTGGTCTCAAGAGACGAAAGTTCTGATATTTTGGAGACAGGGTCTTATGCGGCCCAAACGGGCCAGAAACTCAATATGTAGTCAACAATGACATTGAATTTCTGATCCACCTTTGTTCTCGTCCCAAGTGTGGGGAATAAAGGTTGCCAAATTACCTCCCCCTTGAGATAGTAGTTCTTACCTGCCCTCCCCTCCAGTGTTAAGGAACTAAGCATGCAAGAAAGAAGGAGCCAGAGAAGGCTTTGGAGCCAGGGAGGGACACAGCCATCATTCAGGCTGTGTTTGGAATATGATTTGGGGAGAGGCAGGAAGCCACCTCTTTAAGCAGTCCAGATCAGGGTGGGTGGGGACTGAGGCCAAGCCAGCTCTCCTCTGGGTCCTACAGTGGCACCAGCCATGGACAGTGTCAGACAGTGGCTTTTCCTCCTTGTTGTTCAAATATTTGGAGTTGGCTCTAAATATCTTGAGTGTTCCTTTGTGACAGTATATGAATTTGAACCTGTTTTTTTTTTTTTAATTTATTGACTCTACACTAGACACTGCCAGCTACTTTACATGTGTGAGCTCTTACTTCTCCCCATGGTCTTAGGAATTAAGAATCATTCCTTCCTTCAGTTTGCAGAGAGGTTAGACCACTTGCCCAAGGTCACCCAGCAGGAAGTAGCAGAGTAAGTCTGTGGGACACAGTAGCCTTTGTTCTGGCACAAAGAGACTGGCATTCAAGCCAGGTTTATCTGCTGCAGATCACTCACACAAGCGCCAAATTGCAACCAAATGGCTGAGTGTGGGCTCTCTGAAGTGACCTCTCGTTTGCCCTTCTCTACCTAGACCACCCTCCTTTCTCTCTCTCTTTTAAGTTTATTAATCTATTTTGGATTAATAATAATTAATATTTATTATTATTACTATTATTTTGGTTTTTTGAGACAGGGTTTCTCTGTGTAGCCCTGGCTGTCCTGGAACTCACTCTTTAGATCAGGCTGGCCTGGAACTCACAGAGATCTGCCTGCCTCTGCCTCCCGAGTGCTGGGATTAAAGGTGGATTTCCATGTCCCCACAGCCCAGCCAATTTGGGGTTATTGTTGATATTCGGGTTTTATCTGGTCCAGGTTGGCCTCCATCTCCCGATCTTCCTGCCTTCACCTTCCAAGTGGTGCAATTACAGGCAACTGTCACCATGCCTGCCTCTGATTTGTTTGTTTGTTTTTTGAGATAGGATCTTTTTACATAGCTCAGGCTACCCTGCTACTCACTGTATAGCCCTGACTGGTCATGAACTCTCAGCAATCTCCCTGCCTCAGCCTCCCATTTCCTTCACACTTCTATCTGGTGAAGTTCTTCATGTTTTGAGATCAGCCCCTGTATGCACGTTATCCAGCCAGCCTCCTCTGCCCCAGCCCCGGATGACCTCTTACTTCCCACCCCGCTACTTCTATTACCCCATGGTCACCCCGCTTAGAGGGGATTGGCTATTATATTTCTCCTCTTTCTCTGACAGGTTGATTAAACTGTTTGATGAGTGTATCACACACTATCCTTGTGCAAACTTTGTATGTGCAGAAGAAATAAGTAGGTGCTACTTTGCTCTGGTTTGGTAGCCTGGGAAAAGGTGATTTTGTGTGTGTGACTGTGAATATAAGTTTGTATTGGAAGAGTCCATGTCAGCTCTTATCACTGTATCAGACCAAAATCTACAGGACTTAGCAACTCATTGATTTGCTCAATTTATAAAAATAAAGAAAAATAGCAATTAAATTGTTACTTCCTTGAGCCAAATGGCCAAAGCTTCCTGTTGGCCTTTGTGGACTCCTTAAAGACCCGGCCCAGGCCCAGAATGGGCTCCAAGCTTGCAGGCTTTCATTTTCAAAATGAACCCCAATTGACAAGCAGCTATTCCGTTGCTCTGGAAACTCCCCTCCATAACCCCAAATCTGTAAACACCAAACCACATGCATGCACACACACATACTTCCAGAATATCCGAACAGCTGCAGCAATATTTTCTTTAAATCAAAATGCCAGCCTGGAGAATGCTGGATGGAAGAATGCTTGACCTATTAATTTTCCTTGCCACTAAGCAGGCAGTTCCCTTCCTATCAGCATTAATAATATCTCTAGTTCCAGTACAAAGACTGCAAAGGCAGGCACCTGCCTGGCACCCATGACACACGTGCCCTTGCTAAACTATTCTATTTCTAGAGACCAAAGCCACATTGCTTCTCCAGTAACTTGTTTCATCTTTGCTTCGAGGCCTCTCTCTTCCCTAGATTGCCAGATGCACACCCCGATCCCCACAACCACAGAATCCATCTCTATTTCAGCAGCAAGGGAATGAGGTAGAGAGAGAAACAGAAGGGATGCTACCAACCTGCTTATGACCGAGATATTAGTTACGTGGCAGCCTTCATCTTACTTGCATGTTCAGGATGGGACCTGGGTCTCACAGGTTAGATAAGTACTCTTCCATCTCGTCAGATTCTTGGAAATGATTGACCCAGAGTTTAGAAGGTAGCTGTGTGCACCACCATGCCCCCAACGCCACACCAAAAGTTGACTGTAGGATGGGTAATTTATGTTGCTGCCACTGGAATACCCCTAATATCCCTGTGGTTTTATGTAGGGATCCTGTACTATGATGATGGAGAGAAATTGTTTAGAGAGGCTCTAGCTATGTTGTCTAGGGTGGCTTTGACCTCAAGATCCTTCTGCTTCAGCCCACTGAGTTTGGGGATTACGGTGTATGCCACAATGTCTTGCCTAAAAGAAGTCTTTGTTGTTGTTTTGAGGAGGGGTCTCACTAGGTAGCCCAGGTTGTCTTCCAACTTGTGATCTTCCTGCCTCAGCCTCCCATGTGCTGATATTAGAAGCTTGCACCACTGATTCTAGCTAATTTACACACAATTTCCCAGGAACACTGGTCCTAGAGTAAAGGCAAAGGTATGTGCATCCTAGGATATCAGTGAAATTTGGCAGTGGACTTTATAGATTAAGAAAAACCCATTAGTGCCCAACAGGAAAGAGGAAGATGTATAGGATATGGTAAGTAAATCTCTCAGACTCCCAGAGTCCTCTGTCAAATTATGCTGATGTCATAATTTTTTTTTTGGGGGGGGAGGCAGGGAAGGGTCTCACTAATGTTGTCCTGTCTGGTCTAGAACACTCATAGAGATCTGCCTGCCTCTGCTTTCTAAGTACTGGGATTAAAGCATGTACCATGAAGCCCATATCTAATATTATATGATTCTTAGATTCTTATATAGAAATCTGTTTTTCCACACTATGTGGGTATGAGTGTGTGGTGGTTTGAATGAAAATGTCCTCCATAGGCTTACATGTCTGACTTCTTTGTCCCCTGCTTAGGATGGATTAGGAGGCATGGCCTTGTTGGAAGAGGCATTTCACCGGCGTGGGGGTTGAGGTTTTCATGGTACCCCTCCCCCACCTCCTATTTGTATATCAAGATATACATTCAAAGCTGTTCCTCCTGCCACGTCTTTGCTTCACCACTCTAACCCACTGGAACCCAAAGCACCAATTAACCTGCCCCCCTTTTGGGTTTCTTTGCTTAACAACCGCTCTGGCTGTCCTGTCCTGTCCTGGATTTCGCTCAGTAGACCAAGCTGGCCTTGAACTCACAGAGATCTGCCTGCCTCTACCTCCTGAGTGCTGGGATCAAAGGTTTACTTATTATGTATACAGTGTTCTGCCTGCATGTGTCCTTGCAGGCCAGAAGAGGGCACCAGATCTAATTGCAAGTGGTTGTGAGCCACCATGTGGTAGCTGGGAATTGAGGGAACTGAACTCAGGACCTCTGGAAGAGCAGTCAGTGCTCTTAACCACTAAGCCATCTCTCCAGCCCGCCAGCTTTCTTTTATAAGTTGCATTGGTCACGGTGTTTGTCATAGCAATAGAGAAGGAACTGACACAGAATGTGTGACCAAGAACGGATGTTTGAGTGGTGTGGTGACGAAGGTGGTGATGTGCGTGTGCGTTGTGTACACTGTCAGGTGTTGCTCTCTGGTTGTCATTTTCTCCTTCTTGAGGCTTTTACACTAGGAGATGTCGTTAAAATTTTTAAATTTTTTTTTTTTTTTTGGTTTTTCAAGACAGGGTTTCTCTGTGTAGTTTTGCACCTTTCCTGGAACTCACTTGGTAGTCCAGGCTGGCCTCAAACTCACAGAGATCCGCCTGGCTCTGCCTCCCGAGTGCTGGGATTAAAGGTGTGCGCCACCACCGCCCGGCAAAATTTTTAAATTTTTGTTTTACTTATTGTGTGTATGTATGTTTCGTGTGTGTGTGTGTGTGTGTGTGTGTGTGTGTGTGTGTGTGTGTACGTGTACATGTGCTAGAGTGCATGTGGAAGCAAGCACCTTTGCCCACTGAGCCATCTAGTCAACCTGGGATCTCATTTTCAATATTTTCCCCTCTAGACTATGAACAAGCCATACTGAGTACTTTCCCAGTACCTTGAGATTATTTCCTTTCATTCCTTCCTTCACTATCAAAAGTTCCAGTCTTATTTTGTGAGATGGGGCTGCTCAGAATAGAAGATGGTAGAATCAAATTGAAGCACATGCGAGTCACGAGTCACATGTCCACACCTGCTCAAAATGACCTGGCAGTGGGCAGGGAGGAGAAAGAAACCTTTTGGCCTCAGTGGAAGCAGGAAACCTACCTTAACACCAGGGTTAGAACTGCCTGACTGGAATCCAGCAATCCAGCTTTGGGTGTGAAGTGTGAAAAGAAAAAAATATTCCACATTTCATCGACACTGACGAAACCCAATGCCTTCTCCAGGAAAACTCTGGGAATATTACCATGTGCCGACACAAGGGGGCGCTCTAGAGAACTAAACCTGAAAGACAGGGTTCCAGCGGGAAGAGGCTTTGCAGGTGGGAGGGAAGGGGGCTGCTCACCCTTGGCTTTTAGGTAGCTTAAGGGAAAAAGGCACTGGTGCCAGGACTTGTGGTAAGACACAGATGTCACCCTGAAAGGAGGGGAACCATCTAGAGAGAGAGAGGAGGGTAGTGAGTGGCACAGTGGTTTGTCACTATTCAAAAACTAGGAGTTAAGTTGTTGGTAGAACACTTGCCTAGCATGTGCGAGGCCTTGGGTTCCATCCCCATCACTGAAAAAACAATAACTGCTGTAATATTTAAGGCTTGGAATAATACTGTTTTAGAACTTTTTTTTAAGCATGCTTTCCTTTCTTTCTTCCATCCTCTCTCTCTCTCTCTCTCTCTCTCTCTCTCTCTCTCTCTCTCTCTCCCTCTCTCTCTCTCTCTCTAGGTCTGTAGGGCTAGGGGTTGAACTCGGGTCCTAGGCACAGGTGCTAGGCAAGTGTGTTCTACCACTCAGCTACATTCTCAGCCCTCTCTCCTCCATTTTAGACCAGAAGTTGCTGTGTTATCTAGGCTGGCCTTCAGCTTCAGCTCCTGGACTCAAGTAATTCTTTCACCTCATGCCCCACCATCTAGTATAGGCTCAAGGTCCTGGCACTTAAAAATTATTTTTATCTTCATTTTATGCGCAGATGTGTTTTGCCTACATGTATGTATGTATAGCACATTCGTTCAGTGCTTACAGAGTCCAGAAGAAGGCATCAGATGCCCTGGAACTGAAGTTGCAGGTAGATGTGAACCGCGCAATGTGGGTGCTGAGAACTAAATCCTGGCTCTTTGCAAAAGCAGCAAGTGCTCTTAATCGCTGAACTATCCACTCTGTCCAGGTCCTGGCTCTTTTTTATTTTTAATTATCTCTTTAACCTAGGCAACAAGCCAATGAGGTTAGTATAGAAGAGTAGTGTTTATCTCCAGTTCATATGTGGGATTGAGGGAGGTTAAGTGACCTACCCAAAGCTACCTGGCTCAAAAACCATAAACATTCTGGGTGTGGTGGTGTGTACCTGTGATTCTAGCATTCAGGAGGTAGAGGATAAGATGTCCAAGGTGCCAACGACTGAGGGATCTGGATGCAGAGATCCATGGCTAGGCCCCGGGTGGAGCTCTAGGAGTCCAATTATCGAGAAAGAGGAGGGTTTATATGAGCGAAAATTGTTGAGACCAAGGTTGGATAAAGCACAGGGACAAATAGCCAAACGAATGGAAACACATGAACTATGAACCAATGGCTGAGGGGTCACCAACTGGATCAGGCCCTCTGAATGGGTGAGACAGTTGATTGGCTTGATCTGTTTGGGAGGCATCCAGGCAGTGGGACTGGGTCCTGTGCTCATTGCATGAGTTGGCTGTTTGAAACCTGGGGTCTATTCAGGGTCGCTTGGCTCGGCCTTGGAGGAGGGCACTGCACCTACCTGGACTGAGTCTACCAGGTTGATCTCAGTCTGCGGGGAAGGCTTTGCCCTGGAGGAGATGGGAATGGGGGGCAGGATGGGGGGAAGGTAAGGGGGGTGGGAGGGGGGAGAACAAGGGAATCCATGGCTGATATGTAGAACTGAATTGTATTGCAAAATAAAAAAAAAGAATAATAAAAAAAGATGTCCAAGGTGATCCTTGGTTTCAAAAGTCCAGTCCAGGCCCAATGTTTCTCCCCCCTCCACCTACAGATCAGGTTGTATCTCTCAGCTACTGCTCTAGTGTCTATCTGCATGGTGATAATGGACTAAGCTTCTCAAACTGTAAGCCAGCCCCTAATTAAATGTTTTCTCTTATAAGAATTGCCTGGGTCATGGTGTCTCTTCAGAGCTATAGAACTGTGTGACAAGACACTATTTCAAGGCAATATTTAAAAGATGGGTTGCAGAGGAGGCTGGAGCAGTTAAGAACATTTGTTATTTTTGTAGAGGCTTGGGATTCAGCTTCCAGCACTCAAGTGGCTCACAGCCATCTATAACTTCATTCCAGGGAATCTACCACCCGCTTTTGACCGCTGCATACATGTGGTACATACACACACTCAGGTGTGCACAGGTGTATACACACACACACACACACACACACACACACACACAAATAGATAGATAAATAAACCTTTTTTTGGAAAAGGAAAGAAGGAAGCCAGGCAGCAGTGGCTCCTAACTTTAATCCCAGCACTCAGGAGGCAGAGGCAGGTAAATCTCTGAGTTCAAGGCCAGCCTGGTCTACAGAGTGAGTTCTAGGACAGTCAGGGCTACACAGAGAAACCTTGTCTTGAAAAACCAAAAAACCGGCCGGGCGGTGGTGGCACACACCTTTAATCCCAGCACTCAGGAGGCAGAGGCAGGCGGATCTCTGTGAGTTTGAGGCCAGCCTGGTCTACAAAGTGAGATCCAGGAAAGATGCAAAGCTACACAGAGAAACCCTGTCTCAAACCCCCCCCCCAAAAAAAAAGAAAGAAAGAAAAAGAAAACAAAAACGAAGGGTTTGGACTAGTAGATTTTGCCTGGTCCATTCCAGGCCACTATGTAAAAAAGGTTAAAAAAAAAAGAGCTAGATATGTGAATCAAGAGTAGCTATCGCTTAGCACACCCAAGGCTCACCCCAGTACTATTATTTTTTAAAGGTTTTACTCTGAATCAAAAGTCTTGCTCTTTGGACCAGGCATGGTGGTACATATCTTTAATCCCGGCACTCAGGAGCTAGCTAGAGGCAGATGATGGATCTCTGTGAATTCACGGCCAGCCTGGTCTACATAGTGAGTTCTAGGACAGCCAGGGCTCCATAGTGAGACCCTGCTTCCAAAAGTATCTTGCCCTTTGTTAGGGTTTGTTTTGATTTTCAGTACTGGGAAGACAATCCAGGGCCTTGGCACACATAAGCAGAGATACCACCTCGTTTTGCTTAGTTTATGTAGCAGGAATCTTAAAAGTTCTTATTAATAAAATCAAACCTGAGGCCAATTATTGGGGTGAATGCTGGAAGATCAGAGAAGCAGAACAAGCCACAGCTACCTCACCTCGCCAGTTCCTCAGCTGATCCTGTTTCCTCAGACTGGAAGCCTCTGAGTCCTCATCCAAATGGCTCTCAGCTGAACTGCTGCTAAAAGCCTAAAATCTTAACCCACCGAATGCTGCTAGTTTCTGGTCTTCATGCCTTATGTATCTTTCTGCTTTCTGCCATCACTCCCTGGGATTAAAGGCGTGAGTCACCATGCCTGGCTGTTTCCAATGTGGCCTTAAACTCACAGAGATCCAGAGGGATCTCTGCCTCTGGAATGCTAGGATTAAAGGCGTGTGCTACCACTGCCTATCCTCTATGCTTAATATTGTGGCTGTCCTGTTCTCTGACCCCAGATAAGTTTATTAGTGTGCACAATATTTTGGGGAACACAATACCACCACAAGTTTTTTTTTTTTAATTTTTTGGTTTTTCTGAGATAGGGTTTCTGTGTTTCCTGGAACTCACTTTGTAGAGCAGGCTGGCCTCGAACTCACAGAGATCTGCCTGCCTCTGCTTCCCGAGGGCTGGGATTAAAGGCGTGTACCACCTGTCTTGAAAAATAAAAAAAGAAGGAAAGAGAATGGGTTTGAGGTTGTCACTTCTGGTCTCCCTTCACCGTGTTTAGCAAAGACCATATTACAAAGGGACTGGATGAGGGGACCTTTAGCAACCCATGCTTTGGGTACATTTAATTTATATATATATAAAGATTTATTTATGTGTGTACACTCATGTGTCTGTGTCTGTATTAGTGTATGTGCACATGTACGTGGAGGTGCCCATGGAGGTCAGAAGAGGGCTTTGAATCACTGGAGCTGGAGTTACAGGTGGTTCTGAGCCACCCAACATGAGTGCTGGGAACCAAACTCAGGTCCTCTGGAATAGCAGCAAGTGCTCTTAACTGCTAAACCATCTCTCAGGCCCTTTATATATATTTTTCCGAGACAAGGTTTCTCTGTGTAGTTTTGGTGCCTTTCCTGGAACTCACTCTGTAGCCCAGGCTGGCCTTGAACTCACAGAGATACGCCTGGCTCTGCCTCCTGAGTGCTGGGATCAAAGTGTGCCACCACTGCCCAGCCTCCCTTTTATATTTTTTCTTACCAAATGCATTTAAGTAGATATCCCATCCCTCAATAAATCATTTCTTGTATACTCCATTTTGGAGACAATTGGTTTACTACATCAAGGCCATTTTTCAAATAATATGGATGGACATGGTGGCACATACCTGTAATCTCAGCACTTGGGAGGTACAGGCAGGAGGACCTTGAGTTTGAACCAGCCTGGGCTACATAGCAAGTTCCAGATTTGCCTGGGGTATACAGGCATACTCTGCCACAAGCAATAAAACAAGATCAGATAAGGTTACTAAGTACTGACAAGTGGAAAAACTAAGTCGTGAATGAGGGTGTGACGGGGCCAGTATCCCAACATTTGTTTGGCCTCAGTGCTCCTTCTACGACACTACATGTTCTGGTTGATTCAGTCACATGTTTCTGGTTTCTGGCACTAGAATGGAGGAAGATTTCTTTTTTTTTTTTTTTTTTTTTTGGTTTTTCGAGACAGGGTCTCTCTGTGTAGCTTTGCGCCTTTCCTGGAACTCGCTTTGGAGACCAGGCTGGCCTCGAACTCACAGAAATCCGCCTGGCTCTGCCTCCCGAGTGCTGGGATTAAAGGCGTGCGCCACCACCGCCCGGCTGAGGAAGATTTCTTAACTGTGTTTTCTCATCGGGAAGTGCCTTTCCCTCTGGGCAAGGTAGGGCAGAGTAGGGATTAGGATTAGAGCAAGTATGTGGGCAATGCCCTCGCCATGTGTGTGACACAGTGCTAAGCATTCAGTCCCCTCACATGTCCAGGAGACATCTATTAGTGGAGACTCTGGGACGTGGCTTACCCACAGACCTAAAGTACAATGTCTCCTAAACCATCCATCTGCCCCAGAAGTAGTATCTCTCTGATTAGTTAGTTGTGTGGCAGACAGTGTGCTGCCCTCTCTGTTTCTATCTCACTGAATTCCCACAACAGCTTTATAAGAACACTGTTGTCAGGGTTGGAGTGATAACGACTCAGCTGTTAAGAGCACGTACTGCTCTTGCAGGCAACCCAAGTTCCCTTCCCAGCACCCACATCGGGTGGCTCATAACTACCTGTAACTCCAGCTCCAGGGATACACCACTTTCTTCTGGACTCTAAAGGTGCTTGCACATGCGTGCAAGCACACACACACACACACACACAAGCTTCTTGTGTATTATCCCCTTTTTATAGATGCAGAACTGAGGTTTAGAGAGAGTAACTTGTCCAAGGCCGCTGATAACTAGGGGCGAGGCATCTCCCTCCTAAGAGATCTGGTAGCCTTCAATCATTGCTTGAGATGGAGGATAACAGAATTGCCTTTTTAAGGGAAATGAGCTCCAGACACATGTAGAATGGTATGGACTGTGTGTTGGTCTTTGACTAATGAGGTAAGAAAGGAAACTGGGGCTGGTGGGATGGCTCTGGGGGTAAAGGCAGGCCAGAGACGAGACCTGAGTTCAACCCTTGGGACCCACATGGTGGAAGGAGTGAACCAAATCCCACAAGTTGGCTTGTGACTTACACACACACACACACACACACACACACACACACACACACACACACACTGTGGCACTGCCCCCATACATATGTAATTTTTCAAAAGAAACTAGAATGCTGGGTATTATATGATAAAACTTTTTTAAAAATTAAAGATTAACTGGTTCTCAAACTTAGGATGTAAAAAATATTCATCATTTTCAGTTCTAGCTCCCTACAGGAAATAACATGCTTGGAATGAAAAACGTCTACTCCCAGAAGTCTTGGCCCTAGGTTCTGAGAAGCATTATAGAAATGTGATAATGCTGTACCATCCAAGCACATTATCAATTTCTTTCAAGATTTTAAAATTTTTGCTGTTTCCAAGATAGAGGTTTTTCTAGTCAAGGCTGGCCTGGAACTCACTATGTAGTCTAGGCCAGCCTCAAACTCATGGCAATCCTCCTACTTCAGCTGAGATCACAGGTGTGAGCTGCTACACTTGGCTTGTGGCTTTTGAAAATTATTTTCTAAAAGTATCTGTTGCCGACAGTGGAAGTGTAGGAGATGAAGCAAAAACTTTCTCTTCTTCTACTCAGAGAAGCATTGGCATTGACAAATGCCACCTGCTGTCAGTGGCCCTGGTCTGCCACTTTGACAAGAGAAGTCAATGCCAAGTAAGGGAAGTAGCGGGCTGCCTGATAGTGAACCCCCAAAGACTTTGGGAGTAATTTGATCTCCCAGGAGTTGAACCTGAGAAGCGCTTGTGTAAGGCAGGAAGATCTGGCCTTGGTCCTCTTGGAAGATTTCTGAGAACAGAGTGCTTGACTTTCACTGACATGAGGTTGACGAGCCAGTCTAGCGTGCATTTCACGAGTTTCCACTGTTGATGGCAGCTGGTTGGAGCGCTACAGAGGGACGCTGCCCTCCAAATCAGCCATGCCCTCAGTGTCGGCTGGGTATCATCATCTCTCTGGATATATATGGCTAGACATAATGCAGCTGATGGCTACAGGACAGACAGACAATACATCTTCAGGAAGCGGAATTTAAGGTTTAGAGAGCTAAGGGTCTGAGCAGGTGCCCAGACCTCCAGTGTTTCCTTTCTACTTTCTGCCATGCATGTGCTGGTACCCCCCCCCCCCCCCGGCAGCTCTGCTTGACTGCTCTTACCCTTAACTTCGCTTCTCCTCACAGTACCCTGGAGTCTGAGCACTCAGCCTCACGATTTATCATTTCCTATCTTGAGCAGGTCTCAAATGACTTATGTCTCAATTCTACATCTAGTGTCACAAAAGTGAGCACAGGGGGAAAGGCAAAGATTGAGCAACCACAACTGGAGTGGATAGGGGAGTAGGACTTAGAGATGGGTGGGTGGGGGCTGCCAGTCCAGTCTGAAAGCATTGGACAGTCCACCGTGGTGGTATATTGTGTACCCTAATAAAAGTTGCCTGAAGATCAGAGAACAGGAAAAGCCACTAGATTAAACATAGATGCCAGGCAGTGGTGGCACACACCTTTAATCCTCGCACTCAGGAGGTAGAGATCTGTCTGGATCTCTGTGAGTTCAAAGCCACCCCAGAATGAGACTGACTCAGTCTAGGAGAGAAACAGAGCCAGGCAGTGGTGGCACACAACTTCAATCCCAGCACTTGAGATCTCATGTCTTTGCTTGGGAAGGACACATGCCTTTAATCCCAGCATTAGAGAGGTTGAGACAGGAAGTGATGGCTGGGTGGAGAAAGATATATAAGGTGGGAGGAGATAGGAACTAGAGGATTTTTCAGGCTGAGGAGTCTTAGAGGTGAGACATGCCTTGTTCCTTTGTCTCTCTGATCTCAGCATTACCCCAATATCTGGCTGTGATTTTTATTAAAAGACATTTAGAAATTCGAGCAACAGTTCACAGTAAGAATAGAGTGAGACAGGGTGCTGGAGGGCTGGGTTGTTGGACCTGCTGATCTACCTTTGGGCTAGAACCTGGGGCAAGGCAGAGCCTTCAAGTAAGGGTTGTTTGAGGCAGAGGCAGGTGGAGCTCTGTGAATTCAAAGCCAGCCTGGTCTACAGAGTGAGTTCCAGGACAGCCAGGGCTACATAGAGAAACCATGTCTCGAAAAACCAACCAACTAACCAACCAACCAAACAAAAAACAAAAACAAGCTCATACCTGGTGAGTTCTTCTAACTTGCCACCACTCCAAATTTAAATCTTCAAACAAACTTTACCAGCTGGTTCCTTTATCACCTCCATTTTCCAGGTAAGGAAACTGAGGCACAGAGAACAACTTGCCCGAGACTATACAGCTAGTTTGCATTGAGGCAGTATGACCGTAGTTCAGGCTCAGCTCGGATCATACACTCTGAAATAGCCACCTTGTGGTAGGGGTCTTCAGTGCATTGCACTCAATGCAGTGGTTCTGATGGTGGCCGTCCCAGATGCAGAGGGACTGAATAGGGAGACTATTCTGGCCGCCCATATCTTTCCTGGTGGCACAGGTAACTGTGCATCTAGGCCTGGGGTTTCTAAACACTCATCTGGAGACCACAGCTGCCTCATGCGGTGTAAACCTGAGGAGATGGGTCTCTAATTGGAGCCCTGCATCAATCTAATTGACCTGAGGCTGCTAGCAGGTGCTTTTGGTATTTTGTTGTTGTTGTTGGAAACAGTCTTTCTATGTAGCTCTGACTTTTCTGAAACACACTACGTAGAGCAGGCTGACCTCTTACGCAGATCCACTCGTCTCTGCCTCCCAAGTGTGACAGCACACCTAGCGGTGGTGTTGGCTGATGGCAGTCTGCATGCGTGTGGGTTGAGTTCACCTAAACCGTTCTGGCTTCAAATGTGAAGCATCTGGTAAAAACTCCATTTGGAGTATTGCTGGTTGTGTTTTGTTATCATCTAGAGATTAACAGAAACAGGGCCTGTGTCTTTCCTGGCACTGAGTCTGTCATTGTCATCTGTGTCTTCTGTGGTCTTAGAGAGCTGTATCTGGGGCTGGAGAGATGGCTCAGTGGTTAAGAGGAACCAAGTTCAATTCCCAGCACCCACATCAGGTGGCTCACAACCTCTTATAACTCCAGCTCCAGAGCTGTGCCCTCTTATAGCCTCTAGAGGCAACACACACACACACACACACACACACACACACACACACACACAAATAAAATAAAGGTTGGAAAGATGGCTCAGTGGTTAAGAGCACACAATTCTGCCCCAGGGTACCAGCGTTCAATCACCCACGTCAGGCAGTTCACAGTCGCCTGTAACTCCAGTCCCAGGGGAACTGACACCCTCTTCTGGACTCCTTGGGCACCCACACAAACGTGCACATATCCACACTCAGATACACACTCAAGCTCATAAAATAAAAAAATAGAATATATCTTTTTTAAAAAGAGAAGAAACGTGAGAAAAAAAAAAAAACAATCAAAACAGCCCTGCCTGGCCTTGCTGGGCCAGTGAGCGGTCAGGGTCAACAGCCTGCTGGGCCAGTGAGCGGTCAGGATCAACAGCCTGCTGGGTGCTCTAAGACCCGGAAGCCTGCAGTTGTCCCCACCTGTCATGAGGTGGTTCCAGCTCTTTTGCAAGTTCAGCTTCTCCCTGAGGAATCTAGCCCAGCTCGGACACTCATTCTGGTTGCCAGCTGGCGACATCCAGACTTCTGTTCCCGGGGCCCCCTGGCAGCCAGTTTGGCAAGAGCAGTCTGGGAAGAATAGTCACTGGATTTGTTTTCTGTCTGCCAGATGATTGGAGCTGATGGAAGTGTGTGCAGATGCAATAACTTGACATGGTTTCACTCACCCAGATCTAGGGGGAGGATACTCTCCTTCCAGAGCAGATAGGGCCTGCGTGTCTGATCTAGAGAGCTGGGCAGGTTTCACACTTGTCCACACATTTCAAAGTCTAATTAAATGCTAGGGCTGTCTCCTGCATCTCCTTCTGAGCTTACACTTGTTTCCCAGGGCTCCCGGAAGATTTTTACAAATGAACAAAACACATCCAAACATACATGCAAATTATTCAATATGTAAGAGTGAAAAATGAGTAAGCCTGCAGATGGGCGAGACTTTGATACCCAAGCTGTAGGAATGTCAAGGGGAGCCTGGGAAGAGGGGAGGCTCAGGAGACCTGTACTCTCTCTGTCGGTCTGGTGCTGGGGGATGGATGGTCTTTCTGTATGCTGTGAATATATGTTGATCTCATTGGCATTCCAACATGGGGGAAGAATTTCCACCTAAAACCTAAGAAAGCTTAAAAAAAGGGGGGGGGGTTAAAACAGAGCCAAGAACAGCTTTCTAGTTGTGTCTCTCATGTGAGCCATGGTACAGAGATGCCTCGGTGTGTGGGCTTGAGCTACAGCATTGCAGATTCCCGGCCATGGTACACAGAGGTGTCTCCAAGCCACCCAGCATGCTGTGTGGTGGATTTAGCTTTTGCTAGTACAGACCAAAAAAAAAAGTTTCTGGGCTGTATGCTGCTTGATGGAGACATAGACCCACTGCTTCCCAGAGTTCATGGTGAGCATCGCTCCCAGTGCTGGCGATAAACATACCTCCGTCATGTTGGGATGCAGAATTGGGCAGAGCCAGCAGCCAAAGCTGCAGATTTGGTCCTAGCCATGCAGCTTAAAAGTTTAAATCCAGAAAAGGATTATAGATACAAAATAAGACAGGTTCAGATGGAATAAAACTCTAAATGGTTTACATTGTGTGTAAAAGGGTACATAGGCTTGAGAGAGAGAAGAGAAAGGATATAGTCATAAAAATAAAATAATATTTAAAAAATATAATAAGCCACATAAAGATGGAAATTACACAGAGAGTCTGGATTATATTGTCTTTGAGATTTTTAACTGGAGAGAGACATTTGATTATAAAGGCTGCTGAGTTAAACATATATATATATTTTTTTTTTCCTGGAGCTGAGAACTGAACCCAGGGCCTTGTGCTTGCTAGGTAAGCGCTATACCACTGAGCTAAATCCCCAACCTCATATATATTAAAGGTATCTTGACTACAAAATTTGGGTCTAAGGATATGTTGCTTTGGAAAGGAGGCCCTGCTTTTGTTTCTACAGGAAGCAAGAGGCTATGGATTTGTTTCAGGTTAAGATAGATCAGATTTGATCAAGCAAGACCTCTTGAACCTTGACAGATGGTACCTATCAACAAAGGTTATAGCTAGTCTTCCCAGGACTTGACCATTGTCTTGAATTTTCTCAGGATCCCCATAAGATTGCCAGTGCCCCCAATCAGCAGGAAGTAGCTTAGAGGACTATGCCCACATTCCCAAAAAACGGGTTATGGATGTTTGTCTTTGTTTAGAAGGTTGGTTACAAATTGTATTGGTCATAGTCATCTCTTTCCAAAAAAAGAAAGGAAGATAGGATATAGAAATGATGAGAAAAAGGTAGATTATTATATCTACTTTAATCCAAAAAACAATTGTTAATATCAAAATACTTTACATTAGTATGGATTTTGGTTTATTAATACAAATTTAAGGTCAATTTTGTTATACTGTATGTGTATTTCTACTCTTGTTTAAGATACTATGTGCAACTCATTTAAAATTGTAATTATCATTAAGAAATACAGATTAATAGTCATCTATGATAATCAAACTTATGGTCTTGTCAATTAAGTTTTTTAGGTATACAAAGATATATTTCAATTAGATAGATAATCTTCAAACACTTCAAAGACCTATAGAATATGGCATTCACAATGTTTTAAAAACTTAGATTTTTCTGGACAGTAAGACACATCTGCTCCTGGTAGCACCAATTACTTCAAAGAGGATGATGGGCATCAAACAAACTCATTATGGAGTTTGCTTTCTTTGTGGCAAAAGTTAGCCACTGGGCAAAAAAGTGCCCTTGCCTCGACTGCTTAACAGGATGCTATATAAACTGGACATGCAGGACCCATAGGAAGGTGACCACTGAACTTTACAAGGCAAGATGGTTCTTTGGGTTCCTGCTTTGCAGAAGAAACTGCCAGACATTCTACAGGACATGGGGCGAAGTGACTGACGAACTTTGCCAGAATGAGCAGAACAATCCTTAAGATTTCCTGCTTCACTGAAAGTTATGCCAAATACTCTAGACCTGTAGGCTGAAGATAGATGCCCCAATGTTACAGAGGAACTTTGGATGACTGTCCAGGCAGCCAGATGTCTCTGCCATTTCTAGTATTATGGGAGTTGCTTACAATGCACTTCCTGTTTACTCAGATAATATTATATCCTTCTGAGGTCTTTGATGGAGTTGAAGACTAGAGATAGTTACAATTATAGTTTTCCTTGGCTAGGATAAAAGGTAAATTAGATATGAAACTTTAGACTCACAAATATAGGATAAATGATAGACTATTTTCTTTAATTTTGCCAAATACAAATAGACTAGATACTGTAACTGTATTCTTGCTTGATAACTGTTTTGTTATATGTAATTTTACTGTGATAAAATGAAAAACTTTCCTTTTGATTAGACAGAAAAGGGGAAGTGCTGTGGGATGTCTTTCTGTATGCTGGGAATATGTGTGGCTCTGACTGGATAATAAAGCTGTTTTGGCCTATGGCAAGAAAGCTTACAGCCAGGTGGGAAATCCAAGCAGAGATACAGAGAGAAGAAGGGTGGAGTCAAGAGAGACACCAGCCACTGCTGAAGGAGCAACAAGATGCCAGCAGACCAGTAGTGCCACTGCCACGTGGCACCATACAGATGAATAGGAATGGGTTAATTTAAGATGAAAGAACTAGCTAGCAAGAAGCTGAAGCCATAGGCCATACAGTTTGTAATTAGTATAAGCCTCTGTGTGATTATTTTATAAGCAGCTGTGGGTCCGAGGGTAGGAGAGATTTGTTCAGACCTCGGGGCTGGGCAGGACCAGAGAAACTTCCTACTACAGTCTGGCCAGGCTTCTCCTGGAGTCTTGTGCTCAAGGGTTGGAGTTCATCTGTAGGAGGGACCAGGAAGGGAGGGGCCTCTTTATAAGAAATGAGAGAAAACACTAAACATGTTTAACTGAAAGAGAAGATGCTTTTTGGGAACATGACGGCTGCCTTTACAAAACAGAACAGCTAGCCCATGGGAAAGATGGCCAGGGTGGGTAGGTGTGGGCGGAGTGGAGGACTGCAAACATAATGGGTTTTGGACTCAGGAATCTGGCTGAATTCATGGCTCTGCAATGTGTTAGGTCTCATCCATTTGCTCAGCCACTTTGTCTCCCCTAGCCTCAGTTTCTCCACTGATGTAGTGGGTAGGATAATAGTTTCTTCACTGAGCTGTTGTGAGGATCCAGTGAAAGGATGCCTGTAAAAGAGTACCTGGAATCTGCAAAAGCAAACAAACAAAAAACAGTTAGCAACTGGTATTTCTTAAGTCTCAGAGTATAGAGCCTGGTCCGGTGGGCAAAACTGACAAAGAGGTAGATTTGCGTCAGTATCATTAAGAAGAGCTACCTAACCTGATAGTCATCTTAGCAATCAGTTTCTCAACTCTGGGACAAAATACCTGACATAGAAAACTTAAAGGAGGGCTGGAGAGATGGCTCAGAGGTTAAGAGCACTGACTGCTCTTCCAGAGGTCCTGAGTTCAATTCCCAGCAACCACATGATGGCTCACACTATCTGTAATGAGATCTAGCGCCCTCTTCTGTATACATAATAAATAAATCTTTAAAAAAAAAAAAAAAAAAAAAAAAAAAAAAAAAAAAGAAAACTTAAAGGAGAAAAGATATATTTGGGTCTCTTGTTTCAGATGTTATCAGTGCTGGGGTGTAGGCTGGGTGTTTCCAGGTTCCTGGTGTCCTGGTTTGCTTTCTATTGCTTTGATAAAACACAGACCAAAAAAAAACTTGGAGAGGAAAGGGTTGATTGATTCTTACAACTCCCAGATCACAATCCATCACTGAATGAAGTCAGGGCAGGAACCTGGATGCAGGAGCCAATGCAGAGGCCATGGAAGAGTACTGCTTACTGGCTTGTATTCTGTGGCTTACTCAGCCTTCTTTCTTACATATCCCAGGACCTGCCCAGGGATGGCACCACACACCATGGGTGGGACCCTCATACATCAATCATTAAGCAAAAGTGAAGATACTTAAGAGTTGTGAGCCTTGTTTGGAGCTTCCTTTATGGGGTTCATGAGGAGGAGGAGCTGGTTACTAAGGGTCATAGTCTGGGTGGTTCTCTATTTTGGTTGATAGATTAGGTCATAAAATCATTTCTCTTGTCCCTTCCCAGAATGTATCTGATTTTAATCATATGCACACCCTTATGCATGGGTATATGATGGTAAATAGGGGATTCTCCATTAAAGTTTACTTGAAGTCACAGTTCTGCCTTACTGCACATGCGCTCAAAACCAATTCAGGCCACACTAAGCTTTCATTCTTTGTATACAAATACACTGGAATATATTTGGACAGAAACTAAGTTTGGTTGTTGTTGTGGAGGATAAAACTGTTCTATTGTTTAGAGAGGGGTGCGTGTATAGGCTGATGCAGGTATGGGTCCACAGTTGCTAGGTGTATTGTTTGGAGAGGTGTGTGTGTGTGTGTGTGTGTGTGTGTGTGTGTGTGTGTGTGTGCAGGGTACACACAGGTAAAGGAACTAGATGGTCAAGTACATTATTAGAAGTGAGGGTGTACATAACCCAAATCAGGTAGAGTCCTAGCTTGCTAAGCTAATCCCTATGCTTGTCTGCCTCACAGAAGTTTCAATCTGTGGTCTCTCAGCATCATGGATTTGTGTCTGAAGTTGAGACAGAACATCATGGTGGCAAAAGTTCACGGCAAAGCCAGGCATGGTGGCTCATAGCTACAAACACAGAAGTGGGGAGGGAGAGTCAGGAGAGCCAGACGTTTAAGGTCACACTTGGCTACATGAGACCGTGTCAACAGAACAGAAACAAATGTTCATGGTGGAACAAGCTAGGAAGCAGAGAGAGCTAGATAGGAAAAGGACAAGGACAAGTCCTGGGGACTTTCTTCCTCCAACCAGGCCAATCTCCTAAAAAAAAAAAACCATTCATCTATGAACTTATTAATGCATGATTGATTAAGTTAGTATCCTCACAGACCAATAACTTCTCAATAGTACTACCAGTTGGGGACCTGTAATATATGACCTTTGGGGCTATGACATTTTATTGCATTTAACTATTTTTTCATTTTTATTTATGAGTGTGTGTATATATCTGTGTATAAGTATGCACACATGCGTGTGGGTGCTCACAGAGGGCAGAAGAGGATATTAGATCTTCTGGTACTGCCCAACTTGGGTGTTGGGGATCAAATGATAGCCCTCTGGAAAAGCAGCAAGCACTATTTTTTTTTAATCTTTATTTATTTATTTGTTTGTTTATTTTTATTTATTTATTTTGTTTTTCAAGACAGGGTTTCTCTGTGTAGCTTTGCACCTTTCCTGGAACTCACTTGGTAGACCAGGCTGGCCTCAAACTCACAGAGATCCGCCTGCCTCTGCCTCCCAAGTGCTGGGATTAAAGGCGTGCGCCGCCGCCGCTGCCGCCGCCGCCACCACCACCTGGCTTATAAATCTTTATTTATTATGTATACAGTCTTCTGCCTGGGCATATGCTTGGATGCCAGAAGAGGGCACCAGATCTCATTATAGATGGTTGTGAGCCACCATGTGGTCGCTGGGAATTGAACTCATGACCTCTGGAAGAGCAGCCAGTGCTCTTAACCTCTGAGCCATCTCTCCAGCTCAGTAGCAAGCACTCTTAACCACTGAACCATCTCTCTAACTCTTATTTTATTTTGGTTTTATATATGTGACTATGCCTGTGAAGGACAGAAGAGGGCACTGGATTTGCTGGAGCTAGAGCTAGAGCTACAGGAAATTGTGAGTCATCTGATATGGGTGCTAGGAACCAAACTCTGGTCCTCTGAAAGAGCAGCAAATGCTCTTAGCTGCTGAGCCATCGCTTCAGTCCCCAGGGCTATTTTATATCCAAACTATAGCATGAGTTTTCTGAAGCAAGTGGCTGGTATGCAAACAGCAGGTTCATCTCCCTGGAGATGTCCAAGCAGCTGTTGGACCAGTATTTTCTAGGGAGTTTCATGGAGGGATTCCTGTAAACAGAGGAATGTTGGGACATGCATCGCAGATTTGTTTTGTTGCTATGACAAAATGCCTGACAAAAGCAATTTAGGAAAGGGTTAAGCAGCCGTGGTGGTGCACGCCTTTAATCCCTGCACTCGGAAGGCAGAGGCAGGAGGATCTCAGTGAGTTTGAGGCCAGCCTGTTCTAAAGAGAGTTCCAGGATAACCAGGGCTGTTATACAGAGAAACCCTGTCTCAAAAAAACAAACAAACAAAAAAAAAACAGAGAAAGAAAGAAAGAAAGAAAGAAAGAAAGAAAGAAAGAAAGAAAGAAAGAAAGAAAGAAAGACAAAGAAAAGAAAGAGCTAAGTTGGTTCACAGTCTGATGGCACAGGCCACCATGGCAGGCAAGGCAAGACAACAGGAGCTTGAGGCAGTTGGTCACATTGTGTCCGCAGTCGGGACTCAGTGAGATGAATGCTGGCGTTCAGTTCCATTGCTCTTTTTATTCAGTTCAGGAGGCAAGCCATGGGACGGTGTGGTTCCCATCTCAATTCACCAAATCTAGGACCTCCCTCATAACATGCTCAGAGCTGTAGCTCCTAGGTGATTTTTGACTCTGTCAAGTTTACAATATGAACCATCACAGAGGGTCACTTCTAAGAGCTCATCCAACCTTCAGGGTTGAAAATTCAGCAAAGCCCAGTCACTAGAATGAGTCATCCATCCTCCATTTCTGTTTTTTATTCCACTGATTTTGACCTACACAAAGACCTTGCTCCAATATCATATATATGTATGTGTGTGTGTGTGTATGTGTGTGTGTGTGTGTGTGTGTGTGTGTGTGTGTATGAGTCTGTGTAAGCATATGCCACATGTGTGTGAATGCCCATGGATGCTAGAAGAGGGAGTCAAAAACCCCTAGATCTGGAGTTATAGGAAGTTGCGAGCCATCTGAAATGGGTGCTGGGAACTGAACTCAGGTCCTCTGGAAGAGCAGCCTCTGCTCCTAACCACTGAGCCATCTCCCCAGCCCCAAAGTTGTTCTTTCACAGTTTGAGAATTTCATACATGCATACGTATTTTGATCAATTCTACCCCCCTAATCCCACCCTCCAATTCGTTCCTACCCCCAGTGTTATTTTAAAGGCCATCTCTCCAATCTGTCCACTGTCACAATGGTGTAGTTTTTCTGGATCTTAGCTTGCCCTCCTACCCATGGCTGCCACTCTGCCCAGCTCATTTGTAATAGTGCCTCCAACTGCCATCCTGATGCAGCTTCAAGCAGACAGCTGCTGCCCTTGGCCATGCTCCCACCTGCCGACTTTGTCTACTCTGTCAGCCACTGGACAGATGATCCTAGTTCCTTTCAGAACAGTCCTTGCCAGTGGCTGCTGTTTCCCCCAGAACCCCGTCTTAGAATTTTCTCCCAGTGGGGAGTGGGGAACGACTAGGCAAGATCTATCTCCCTCCTTCTAAGATCCCAAGGACAGACTAAAGTTTCATCCCACAGAAGTTCTCCCTAGGAACCGATGGGTTTACTACGTTCACTCATGGAATATGAGTGAGGGGTTATGGGCAAGACAATAGGTGACCCTAAAGCAGCATCACTGCACCCTGGAGGGGTGGTGACTCTCCAATGGCTGCTTAGGTGAAGCTTCTTGTCCCTAGTCCCATTCATTCAGCCTATAGCTCTAGCCCTTTCTTGAGACCCCCCCCCCCAGGCCATATGCAAACAGCTGGTTGGGAGGAATGGTTGGACACTCAGGTAAGGGGCTTATGACTCTCCCACTCCCTCCCCAGCTGAGGGATCGTCAGTGATCATCAAGCCCAGCTGGAATGATCTTTTGCCAGCAGACACAGTTGGTCTTGTGAAGATCGTGGCAGTTTGGCTCAGAGGATGGTGCACGGTATAACAGCCACTGTTCTCTGGGGCAGAAGCGGGTAGCTTGTCCACCCCAGTGCCCCGTGGAACCCCTCACAGAATACTTGGCTCCAAGTGGGGCCTCTCCATGAGCACAGCTGCCTGCCAGCTGGCCAGCTCTGCAATGGCCACGGAGGAGAGCTACCAAGGGCTGGCCTGGACCACTGGCCCTGAAGCACAGCCCCCCGCTCCCCAGGGGAGACACCGATTTCCACACTTGGAAGTGGTCGCCCCTCAGGCATTTGTTACTCTTTGGGTGTTAAAAAGCTGGCTAGAATGGGTAGCTGGGGGTGGAGTGGGAGAAGATCTTGCCTTTGGAGTCCAGGGTCTGCCATTCATCAGCTGTGGGACCTTAGGCAATGATTTCATTTCTGAGCCTCCATTTTCCTGTCTGAAAACTGGACATGAAAATGACACCTTCTTTGCTTCACAAGCTTCCGGGAAGGATCAGTTTGGATCTGGGCGAACAGAGACGACAAGAGCTGTTGCAGCTTCTCCAAGGTGGGGGTGGCAACATTTCAACTAAGTTCTAAATCACAGATTCCTTTGTGGGAACAGATAGCGTTCACTATTGAGTCTTCTCTGAAGTGTCCCTCCTGTTCTGGCATCCTCCGCCTCCCCCCCCCCAACCCACAGAACACTGCTGTTCTTCCTCCCCATCTCTCTCTACTGGGAATCAAAGCCAGGCCCTCCCTCATGCTAGGCAAGTGCACTATCACTGAGATATATCCGTAGCCCCATTTCCCCTCTTTAAAAACCATGACCCAGTTAGGCATGTCCATGACTGAGCATGTTAGGTGTGCCCACTCTGGGGGCTGAAGGAGGGAGGTCAAGAGCTTAAAGGCAGCCTCAGCTACCTCAGAACTTTTGTACCAGAATTTTCCTTTTCATGATATTCTCCATTCCTTTGTGAAGTCTGCTTTCTCATTTTGTTTTGTCCTGGTCAAATGCTACCTGGTCAGGAGGACTCTGTAGAAAATAGCTCTGTCTGGTGTCCCTCCATTCCCATCACTAGTATTGTTTGTATCCACAGATGTCATCCCGCCACCTAACACGGCACATAATATATCTATGTGACATAAAAGAAGGAATTGGGACATTTTTCCTGGAGGAAAATAATTATAACCGAAAAGATTGTTTTGTTTTCTTTTTAATGAATGGAAACCTGGATGTAGGTGCATGGTTTGGCCACAAGGGGGCAGCAAAGCTCTCTACTCAGAGAAAAGCTAGGCGGCCTTAGGTTGAAAGCTAGTGAGGAGGGCATCTTAACCATTGTAACAAATGGAGATCAACCAGCAAATCTTATCACCCATGCCAGGGTCGGCATATGAAAAGGAGTATTTTAAATCTCAGTTCAACTATATGATTTTGGTTCAGTTATGACCTATTTGATCATTAATTTCTTCAACCATAAACTAGAACAGGGGTACCTGCTTCCTTAGCACCTTCCTTTGTATGGCTGTCTTGACGATGAAAGGGAATGCTTAAAATAATAGGTGATAGTGGCAGGATGGTTCAGTGGTTAAGGGCACCTGCTGCCAAGTCTGACAAGTGAGTCCAATTCTCATGATGCTCATGGTGGAAGGGAGAGAATGACTCCTGCGAACTGTCCTCTGACCTCCATGCTTTTGCACACACTCCATCCATCCAGCAAAATGTAATAAAGATAAATAATAGGTTAAATTCTCAGATTCATAGCCAAATATTATTTGCTGTGCAGAGTCAAAGGATCTGTTATTGAACATCCGTTATGCACTAGAGACCTTGAGTCGTTAAAATGATCAAGCAAAGAACGACTAAAGGTCAAATGAGAGGTTGAATGAAAGGCGAGAAAGTAGATGACACACCCAAGGCCACGTGGTTTTGGGCAAACTGCTGTAAGCACTTTGCATGGCATCTCTTGCTTCTTACAATGATCCTACACTGTAGGTACTCGTATTATGCCTATTTGACAGAACAAAACCCATGGAACAAGAACCTGGTTGAACAAGAGCTATGGCAGCTTGGGGATATACTCAGTGATAGGACATTTGCTTAGCAAGGCCCTGAGTTCTATTCTATCTGCAGCAGGGAAAAAAAGGCAAAAAAGAGAAAGGAAAGGAAGGGGGGGAAAGAAGGAGGAAAAAGGCAAGGAAAAGAAAAATCAAGGCAGAGTCAGATGTGATTATGCATCCCTACAATTCCAGCACTCAGGAATCAGAGGATATGGAGTTAAACACAAGCTTGGGCCACAACAGTGAATCTGAAGTCAGCCTGGAGTATGATCCTTGTCTCAAAAACAACAAAACAAGAAAAGCCCTCATGGTCAAGTATGTGAGTTATAACTGCCATGTCATCTGACAGAGATGAGATTTAAACTGAGTTCCAGCTATCTGGGTGATGGTGGCACACACCTTTAATCCCAGCCCTCAGGAGGCAGAGGCAGGCGGATCTCTATGAGTTCGAGGCCAGACTGGGCTACAGAGTGAGATCCAGGACAGCTGGAGCTACACTGTGAGACCCTGTCTCAAAAATTATAAACAAACAAATAAAATTCTGTGTATCAATGGTATGCCATGTAATTGTACTAACTCATTCATATTTTATTAGCTTATATTAATTATACATAATAATTTCATTATAACTTTTTATTTTTCTAGACAGGATTTCTCTGTATAGCCCTGGCTGTGCAAGAATTCACTATGTAGTCCAAGCTGTCCTCGAATTCACAGAGATCCTCCTGCCTCTGCCTCCCGAGTGCTGGGGTTAAAGGCGTGCACCACCATTGTCCAGCCATTATGACTGTTTAATACATGTATGTTTAGTATTTTGACAATATTCACCCTCAAGTTACCCTCATTGATCCTTTCTCTTCCCAACCTGTCCCCCTTCTTCCTGTCTTGTGTGCCACCTAGTGAGTTTAGTTAGGGTTGCTTACCTGAGCACGTGTGAGGAGTTATTTACAAGAGCACCAGCCACCACTGAAGCCCTTCCCCCAGCAACTAGTAATTGTCTATAGATCCTCATGGAAAAGGTGCCACCTCATGATTCCCTCTCCCCATATGATGTGTTGAAATATATATACACTGCATAATTTTAAAGATTTTTTTTACATTTGTTTAAGTGTGTGTGTGCGTGTGTGTGTGTGTGTGTGTGTGTGTGTGTGTGTGTGTGTGTGTGGTTTTTGAGACAGGGTTTCTCTGTGTAGCCCTGGCTTCCTGGAACTCACTCTGTAGACCAGGCTGGCCTCGAACAGAGATCCTCCTGTCTCTGCCTCCTGAGCGCTGGGATTAAAGATGTGAGCCACCACCTGGTTAGTTCTTTCTTTCTACCATGTAGGTTCCAGGGATCAAATTCACTCCGTCAGGCCTGGCAGCAAGACCCCTTCCATTCTGAGCCATTTTGCCCTCCTAACATTGGGCAATTTTGTTTTGTTCTTTTGAAACAAATTCTCATGAGGTAGCCCTGGCTGGCCTAGAACTCACTATGTAAACCAGACTGACCTCAAACCCACAAAGATCTGCCTGCCTCTCCCTCATGAGTGTTAGGATTAGGGGCATATGATACCATGTCTTGAGTGTGAATTTTTTTTTGAGATATCCTTTTTCTTACCTATGATAGCTAGTGAACCTAAGTACTAAAATAAACTGAGAATGACATCTATAAATAGTGTGAATCCAACATCTTGTTTTGTGTTAAAGTTTTGTATTTTAAATTTATTTAAGCTGTGTATGAGTGTTTTCTTGCATGTAAGTATGTATACCACATTTGTGCCTTCAGAGGTCAGAAGATGGGGGTCAGATCCCTTGGAACTGGAGTTATGAATGGTTATGAGCTGCTGTGTGGGTACTGGAAACCGACCCAGGTCCTCTGCAAGAGCAACAAGCGCTCTTAAACAGGGAGGCATCTCTTCAGCCCTTATTTTGTGTTTTTGAGGCAGGATTTCACCATGTAGCTATCCTCCCAAGTGCTACCACACCCAGTGTGTGTGATGTTTAAATCAGTTAAACAAATTCATCTCAAATGTTTGTCTACTTATGGTGAAAATATTCAACGTTCCTCCTAACTTTTTCAAGTATATCACATATTGTTCTCACCTAGAGTCACCCTACTGTGGAACAGCCCACCACAAAGTTTTCCTCTTCTCTATAACATTCTCCTTTTGAGACAGTAACTCATTATGTAGCTCAGGCTGCCCTCTAATTCTCCATCCTCCTGCTCCTTCATTCAACCTCCTCCCAGGGCTGGGATTGACACACGCCACCAAGACAGCCAATCCACCTGTTATTTAGCATCCATTAACCCACCCTTCTTCTTTCTCACTGTAGTCAACACCATTGCCATCTTCTTGGTTGAGACAGGGCATCTCTTTGTAGTCCCGAGTGACCTGGGTCTTCTGGTAATCTTCCTGCCTTGCCCTGAATCACCACACCTGGCCAATTGATCAGTTTTCTGCCATCCTCCCTCCCTACTCTCACTGGCTTCTGGTAACCACCATTCTCCTCTCAGCTTCTATGAGATCAACTGGTAAATATTCAACCTGTGATGGGTGAGACGATCTACCACTTACTGATCTCCAGTTCTAGTCCTGTTGTCTCAAGTGGCCGGGTTTCCTTCTTACAGTTGAATAGGATTCCATTGTACATACGTGCCATGTCTTCCTTATCAGCTCATTAGCTGATGGACACAGGTGCTTTCTGTTTCTTGACTCTTGTGGCCAGTGCTGAGATGAACACGCAAGTGCAGATAGCCCTTGGACATACTGATTTCAATTTCCTCTTGCTGTATCCCCACCCGTGAGATTGCAGAAACCATCTGGTAGTTCTACTTTTATTTTTTATCTTTTGAGGAACTCCCATACTGTTTTCCATAATGGCTATACTAATTTACATCCCCAGCAGTGTATGAGCGTTTCCCCTTGCTCTGCATGCTGACCTTAATTACAGCTGTGACTTCATGCATCTGCAGGACCTTATTCTTAACTGACTTCTGCAAGCTCTCTGAGGCCAAGATCATGTCAGTACTTCCCACAGCTGTGTCCCCAGATCCTAGCACAGTGCTGGGTACATATCACTCTCTCGTCGAGTACTTGTGAGATAAGGGGATTTAAAAAAGGACAAAAGGACACTGTTTTCTTTATCATCGTCATTATCATCATTATATTTTATGTGTGTGGGTGTTTGACTATGTGGAGGTCTGTGTACGACACGCATGCCTTAGTGCCATGGAGGCCAGAAGGGTTCAAGCCCCCATGTTGGTTCTGGGAATCAAAACCTGAGTTCTCTGAAAGAACAGCCAGTCCTCTTATCCCCTGAGCTACCTTTCCAGCTGTGGAACAACTTTTTCTTTTGCCTGAACTCTACCATTGGCTATGCCACCTAATATCCAGGAAACTGGCTACTCTGGCCTACTTCTGCCATGAGGAGGATTGGGTTGACAGATGGAACCATGAACACGGGGCCAAGGAGTAACGCTAGTTAAGTGTGTTACCACTTCCAGTTATGTCTGTATTAGAAGAATGAAAAGAGCCAGATGTGGTGTTGCAGGTCTTTATTCTCAGCACTTGGAAGGCTAAGGCAGGAGAAGCTTGACTTTGGGACTAGTCTGAGATACGTGGCCAGCTGCAAGCCAAGCTAGAGTATATAGTGAGGTTTTGTTTCTAAAATCAAGATGTGAGAGAGAAGAGGGAAAGGAAGGGGAGAGAGTTGGAGAGAAAGAGGGAGAGGGAGAGTGACTATCTCACTTTAGCCATGTCAGGAAATAGGAACCATTTTCGAGATGGGAGACTCTTAGATATCACCGAAATCATACCTCAAGTCCCCAATTCCCCTTTCTAGGAGCTGGGGATACAATGATAATCAGGATTGACATGCCCTCTGCCCTTGAATAGAGTGGAACAGATAAACAGAACATTATAGAACAACATGATAGGTCTGAGATGTAAGCATTCTGTGCTCTGGAGTCCAGAAGGGGGGCTGATCTAGCCAGGAGTGGAGGGTGTCCTTGAATCTCATTTATTTCTTTGTCTTTTGAGGCCTATTTTAGTTACTTTCTATTGCTGTGAAGAGACACCATGACCAAGGCAACTTATCAAAGAAAGCATTTAATTGGGGGATTGCTTACAGTTTCAGAGGGTGAGTCCATGACCAGTACGGTGAGGAGCGTAGCCGCAGGCAGTCAGACATGGTGCTGGAGCAGTAGCTGAGAGCTTATATATTATCTACAAATTGGAAGTAGAGGGGGATGTGGCTGGCATGGACTTTTGAAATCTCAAAGCCCACCCCCAGTGACACATCTCCTCGAACAAGGCCACACACCTCCTTATCCTTCCCCAAACAGTTCTAACAACTAGAGACCAAACATTCAAGCATATGAGCCTGTGGAGGCTGTTCTCATTCAAACCACCACCAGGCCCCACCTCACTACATAGCACAGAGTGTCCTCAGATTTACTATGTAGTCTAGGCTGGTCTCGAATTCCCAATCCTCCTACTTTAGCCTCCCGAACAGCTGGAATAGTAGGAGTGAGTCACTGTGTCCCCTGAACACAATTGAGCACAACTAGGTTGTTGATGTGGGGCGAACAGGACTGTGGAAGGTAGGTTTTTGAAAGAATTTGAGCAAGGCACTCTGACAGGAAATCGCATGAGTGTGGAGCCCCAAAGGGTGGCTCTGCTTTGATGGGAAGGTTGACCTTATCAGGAGAGGAGGCTGCAGTGAGGCATGGGCCTGTCACTCAGGGGCTTGCACGCTCTAACAAAGGCAGTGGAGAGGGCTTAGTGCAGGCCTATTGACGGGGAAGGGGCAAATCTGTGGTTTGGAAAGGTCGCACTCCAGATGTACACAGAGTGGTGCACCTCTGTCAGGCACTAGAAGTGGTGACAGTTCAGAGGGTAGTGCTTCTGGGGAGCAGTTGCACATCTGGGAGATATTTGCCCTAGCAACAAATCATTGTCAGACATACACAGTCAAGGCTGTATTGATTTAGTGGGTGAGTACTGGATTTGTCTAAAACTCCCATAGTACACAGTTAGATAACTCAGTAACAGTGAAGAAAACGGAGGTCTCATGCACCCAAGGAACACCCCCCTTCATCTGTCACAGAGAAGTCCCACAGAAGGGAAGGTACCAGAAGGCAGATGTATAAATCAGTTTTTTAAAAAATTTTCCAGTTTATGGAAAAGATGGAAGATCTCTGGGAAGATATTGTTGGTTGTTTTTTGGTCTTTTAGGGGCGGGGGGACTGCCATCCAGCTCCCAAATAAATCACACAGAGCCAAATTCTTACTTATGAATGCCCGGCCTTAACTTGACTTGTTTCTTAAAAGCTTTTATTAACTTAAAATTATCCCATCTATCTTTTGCCTCTGGGTTTTTCCCGTTCTCTTACTTCTGTAAATCTTACTCTTACTCTGTGGCTTGCTGTACTGCTGGGTGGCTGGCCCCTGGATCCTCCTCCTTTTCTGGCTATTCAATTTTCCTCCCAGATTTCTCCTTCTATACATTCTCTCTGCCTGCCAGCCCCGCCTATCCTTTCTCCTGCCTTGCCATTGGCCGTTCAGATCTTTATTAGACCATCATGTGTTTAGACAGGCAAGTAACACAGCTTCAATGAGTTAAACAAATGCAACATAAACAAAAGTAACACACCTTAAAATAACATTCGACAGCAGGAAGAGGTCTTATTTACAAAGCTTCTGTTCTCTAAGGGTGCCATTAGCCCTTCCTACCTTTGTCTACCTCTCAGCTGCCATGGGACCTGAGTAGTCAAGATAACTCACTAGGCCTTCAAAGTGGACAACAGTCAGTCCCACGTGATCTGGAGGGCAGCACAAAGATGTGGAGTTTAAGAGCACTACTAGGTTGGGAGGTGCTACTCAGGGCTGAAAATGTCAGAGATCAACTGCATGCCTTAGCCCTTAGTGAGAGCGGCAGTAACTAACCTGATGTACTCAGGTAGCATGTTGCTGGTTTGTTTCTATTTGTTTTTGTGGATTTGTTTTCAACAAGATTTCATGTAGTTCAGGCTGACCTCAAACTCATTGTGATGGTTTTTACCTCACAAAGATTTATTTATTATGTAGTTTCTGTATATGAATGTTTTTTTGCATATGCGATTTGCCCATTAGAAAAGGGCATCAAATCCCATGGGACTATAGGTATATATGGTTGTGAGCCACCATGTGGGTGCTGAGAATTTAACTCAGGACCTCTGGAAGAGCAGCCAGTGCTCTTAGCTGCTGACCCATCTCTCCAAACCCTACTATGATGTTTTTATCTTCTTGTGTCCACTTTCCAAGTTCTGGGATTAGAGGCAGCATCACCATGTGATAAAGAAAGTCAAAAGGTTACTTTACTATTTATTATCAAGCAAAATCTGTGCGCAATTATCATAAGACAGAATGGGGAATCTGAACGGAGTCACTAGCCGCTCCGCTCTGCAGCTTGTTCCCAAAGGCCCGCGCATCCCTCGCCCCGCCTTTTCTCTCAATCACGTCCATTCCCAATGAAAACCCCGCCTCTTGGACCAAAACGCTCCTTTCAATTGGCTAGCGGACCGGTAACAGAATTCCCATAACAACCATGCCTAGTTTATGTGTTTCTAGGGCTAGAAGTCAGGGCTTTGTGCATATTGGGCAAGCACTTTTATCAACTGAGCTACATCTCTAGTGCTGGGTGTTTTGCTTTTGCTTTTGTTTGCCTATATGGTGGTTTGAATGAGAATGGTCCCCACAGGCTCATAGGTTCAAATACTTGGTCCGCAGTTGATAGAACTGTTTGGGAAAGATTAGGTGTGGCTTTGTTGGAGGAGGTGTGTCACCAGGTGTGGACTTTGAGGTTTCAAAAGATTCTTGCTATTCTGGGTCTCCCTCTCTCTGCTTTGTGGTTGTGTCTCAAATATGAGCTCTCTGTTACTGCTCCAATAACCAGGCCTCCCTGCCTGCTGCCATGCTCCTCACCATAATGGTCATGAACTCTAACCCTCTGAAACCGATCTTACTGCTTCAGTTTCCTGAGTACTAGAAGTACAGGCATACCTAGCTAGACTCCGCTGTCATTGTGGTATCATGGATACATTTAGCCTAGTAGGTATTCGTGCCAGAGTATCCTCACGAAGAGACAGGGGTAGAGTATAGGGCGGTATCATTTGTCCTTTAAAGGGTTTGATGTTCAAAGGAAGCCTTCATCTAGGATGACTAGTGTCTTCATCAAAAAGGGGAGCTTTGGATCCAGAGGCAGACGTGTAAAGGGAAAGTAATGTGACGACCCATGGGCAGAAGATGGCCATATAAAGACACATGACCAGAACAATGCGTCTATGAGACAAGGAGCCTCAAAGATGCCAGCAAAGCACCGCAAATCTGGGAGCGGCAAGGACAGATTTCAGAGGGAGCATGGGCATGCCATAACCTTTATTTTGGACTTTTAGCTTCCAGAACTGTAAGACAATAAACTTCCATTATTTTCAGTCCTGTTACTTCAGTGGATTTGTATTATTCCTTTGCTACTGCAGCCCTAGCAAGTGGATGCAGGGACTGCTTCCCAGGGAATGGAAATGGTGACTCCAGAACAGGCAGCTGCCCAAAACAGAGACCATTCTGCTCAGCCAGCCCCTCCGCTGTCCGTCAGTCTCCTTTTGGAGTGAACCCATAACGCTTAGTGACACAGTAGCCTCGGCAAGTGGCCCTCAAGGGGACTCGATAGAAGAAGGCTGTTTCCAGAATGCCACAGCCACTTGAAATCTCCTGCCAAGTGTTTATTTAGTCCCTCCAGCTCCTTGATTCTGCACTAGGCTCAGGAGTTTAAGACAAGGGAGTGGGGACCAGGGAGGTGGCTGAGCAGTTGAAAGCACTTGCTGTGTGAAGCCTAATGGCCTCAATTCAATCCCCAGAACCCACAGCAGGAGATAACTGATGCCTGAAAGCCGTTCCTTGCTTCCACACTCACACTGCGGCGCATGTGTGTCCCTACTAACACATATCGTTCAATGCATGCATACACAGAGTAATAATAAATATAAAAAATTTTAAAAGCCAACGGAAGCTGGGTGTAGTTACACATGCCTTTAATCCCAGCACTCGGGAGGCAGAGGCAGGCGGATCTCTGTGAGCTCAGGGCCAGCCTGGTCTACAAAGTGAGTTCCATGGCAGCCAGAGCTACATAGTGAAACCTTGTCTCTTTATCTCCAGTTCCCAAGTGTACACTTATCAAATAATTGTCAGCAATGATTTATTGTCTGTTTACTGCATAAAAGACATCATGTTAAGGGAAATGAAAACTTGGCTTTGGAGAGACACTGTGTTCAAGAGTGGAAAAAACTAGGTATCATAAAGCTGTCACTTGGATCATATACAATTGAGTTTCTTGGACTGGGGAGATGGCCCAGTTGGTAAAGTGGCTGCTATGTAAGCATGAGGACATAAGTTCAGCTCCCCAGGACCCCTGTAAAAGGGAAGCTGTGGTATTGTGCGCCTGTCACCCCAGTGCAGCAGGCAGTGACAATGGACCCCTAGCGCTCACCAGCCAGCCCCATTAGCCAGTTAGTCAACTCCAGCTTCAGCGAAGGATCGTCTCTTAAAAATTAAGGTGGAGGGCAAAATCAGAAAACATTCAACATCAGCTTCTGGCTTCCACCCACATCTGCACATACTTGCATGTACACATGAGAGAACACGTGAACACACTCAAGACTTGCAGAGGCACATACACTAAACACACACGTACACATCCAAGAGAACCTGTTTTTTTTTCCATTCTTCCTTTTTCTTTTCTGAAGCAGGGTTTATTATATAGGACAACTGACCTTGGGCTTGCTATGTAGCCCAAGCTGGCCATTTATTTATTTACTTGTTATGCATACAAAAGCTCCTTTGCCAATACATGCCACAGCATGTATGTGAAGGTCAGAGGAGAACTTACCGGACTTGCTTCTGTCCTTTTACCAAGTGGTTTCCAGGGCCATGCCCATTTTTGAATAGATATATATATATATATATAGTGTGTGTGTGTGTGTGTGTGTGTGTGTGTGTGTGTGTGTGTGAACGTGTGTTTTATCTGCATGCATGCATGTCATATGTGCATGCCTGGTGCCCACAGAGCCCAGAAGAGAGCATTAGTTTCCCCTGGAACTAGAGTTACATATAGTTTGGTTTTTTGTTTGTTTTTGTTTTGTTTTTATTTATACGTTGTTTTGTTTACAAAGACTTGAACACTAAAGACCAGGTTGATCCGGAACTTGTAGGTAGGTAGTCTCCCTGCCCCACATCCTGAGTGCTTGAGATTTCAGACACATGCCACCATGCCCAGAAAAACGTGAACAGTACTAGATGTGATTTAAGGTCTCCATTGGCTGCGTACCCTTCCCACGTGCATTCATTTGATTCTTTTTGTTGTTGCTGTTCATTGTTATTTTATGTGAATGAGTGTTTTGTTTACATGTATGTCTGTGTACCACATGTGTGCCTGGTACTCACAGAGGCCAAAAGAGGGCATCAGATCCCTTGGAACTGGAATTATAGACAGTTGTAAGCTGCTATGTGGATGCTGGGAATTGAACCCGGGTCCTCTGCAAGAGCAGCCAGTGCTCTTAATGGCTGAGCCATCTCTCCAGCCCCCTTGGTCATTTATTATTGCACACTTACTACATACACGGCCTTGTGTTAGATGCAGTGAGTATATGAAGAATTTAAATATGGTTTGCTTTTATGGGTATTTATGGCCCACCCCTATAATCTCAGCACTTGGGAGGCTGAGGCAGGAGAATTACAAGTTCAAAGCTAATCTGGGCTATAAAGTGGAAGTCTGTCTCACAAAAAATATCATTCAATTTCAGCTGATTACCGGTGTTTATCTGTGTAGGAAAGTTACAGGGCACCTTTTTCTCAAAGTAACAAAATTAGCACATGATGGATATGATCTGACATTCAAATAAATGCTTTAGGATCAAAATATTTTCCAGGCCTAAAGCAGGAATAAGAAATCAGCTGTAGATGATCTGGTGGCACCAGAGTGAGTTCAAAGCCAGTCTGGACAACTTAGCAAAACCCTGTTTCAAAAAGTAAAATAAGTGGGCTAGGGCTAGAGCTCAGTGGTAGGTAGGGCACATGCCAATCCCAAGTACCACACACAGAAAAGGAAAGTCCTTAGCTAGGGAAAGAAGGCATCCAGAGGTTCACAGTCATACGACACTCAGAGAAATGGAAAATGGAAAAGAAAGAGTTAATAGAGTCTACCCAGTGTAGTACAGGGTCCCACCCAGTTTATGCAAATGTCAGAGTTACCCTCACTAGGAGTGTGTCTGGACCCCCATGTCTTGTCTCTACCATGGGAATTGGACATGGAGAGTCAGGAGAGTAGGGACTAGGGTTCTGCAGCTAGAGAGAATCAGTAAGAGGAGTCAAGTGATCAGAGAGAGGCTGCAAATTAAGTCTCAGGACATCAAGGGCAGATGCTGAAACAGAGGTCCAGAGACCAGACCACAAACGACTGCAAAGCTTCATTGTGGAGTCAAAGATTTGGAGTAAGTTAGCTAGAGATGATAATGGTTGGGTGAAGTCAAATTGCACACAAGTAAGGAGAATCCAGGGCAATGCATCATACACACTTGGAGTGGGTTCCTGGGCCATTAGGTGTTGAGTTGTCTTAAATGCTATGGTTGAGCTGATGGTGTAGCCCAGTGGTAGAGCACTTGCACAGCATACTTGGAGCCAATATTGGGTTGCACAAACTGCACCACAATAATAACAAGAGTGATGGTAATGAAGGAAACAAAACTAAGGCTGAGTTATTCAAGGCAGGTAGCTTGTCAGTTCAGTAGAGATGTGTATCAGTTTCTTCTTGCAAGTCTCCAGTCTTTGGAGCCATCCAGCTAAGCCCTCTGCTCTGCTTCTCTGGTCACTAAGCAACCTCCTGATTAACTGTGGCCCCCTGCATGGCTCTCCCTCTCGGGAATAATAGGCTGAGTTCTTCTTCTCTCTTGACCTTTATTTTTCAACATGATTTTTTTTCAAAGTGAAATTTATTTGATCATTCTTTTATTACAACATTAATATATGCTAATTATAGAGGAAATAGACATGCAAAAAAGAGAGCATAAGGATCACAAATAATCCTTCAACACAGAACAGCTACTGTCACGTTTCATGTGAGTCCAGATCCTCTTCATGTGGCTATGTACCTACACCACATACGTATGGATGCATATTTACCTTTTGTATTCAATACTTATTTTTCTGTTTTCTTAGGTAATTTATTTAATTATGTAAATTATATATGAGTTTATTTTCATTTGTTTTTGGTGGTACTGGGCATTGAACCTCATTTACTTATTTTTACTAGTTAGATAAAGTATTGCTATGTAGCTCAGGTTGTTTTTTAATTTATTAGTAGCCCAGGATGGCCTAAAACTCACGATCATCTTCCTGCAACAACTTCCTGGGTACTGGGATTGTAGGTGCGTGTCACTGTGCCCTGCTTTGTATTTTTTTCTAATAATTAGCTATTAAGGGCTGATGAGATGGCTCAGTGGGTAAAGACACTTACTGCCAAGCCTGATGACCTGAGTTCGATCCCTAAAACTCCCAGGTAGAAGGAGAAAACTAACTTCCTTAAGTTGTCCTCTGACCTCCATATATTCACTGTGGCAAATACAGTCCCCAACCCCCCACACAGAATAAATACATGGAAAGACAGCTATATTACATACTATTAAAACAGAAAGCTGCCGGGCGGTGGTGGCGCACGCCTTTAATCCCAGCACTCGGGAGGCAGAGCCAGGCGGATCTCTGTGAGTTCGAGGCCAGCCTGGGCTACCAAGTGAGTCCCAGGAAAGGCGCAAAGCTACACAGAGAAACCCTGTCTCGAAAAACCAAAACAACAACAACAACAAAAAAAAACAGAAAGCTTAGGGTTCTTTCATCATCTTTTGGTAGCTAATTTTTCTCGTAATTTTTTGATAAATATATTATGATAACAATGATTCCAATTGATTTATTTATTGCTATTTGTTTTATTGTTACTAATCTTGCGTGGGCATGAGTGTGGGTGGGCATGTGTGTGCCATGGCATATACGTGTTAGGGAGAGCCGACCTTTGGTGTCAATCCTCACTATCTCACCAAAGGAACACTGGAATTACAGACACATGCTACCATGCCCAGATTTCTGTGGATTCTGGAGATTCAGCCAGGACTTCATGCTTTTGAGGTAAGTGCTGTATTCACTGAGCCATCTCTAGAGCCCTACATGACCATTTTTAATGGCTACACAGTATTCTGTTCTATGAATACACTGTGACTTTTTAAGTAGGGTTTTATTGTTGAACATTGAGGTTGTTACCAGTGTTTTCCTACTGCAAATAGTGCCTCAGCCAGCATCCGTCCAAGTATATCATTGTGCACATGAGTGATCATTCGCTTGGAATAAATTCTCATGGGCAGAATAGTGAGATCAAACAGTGTGAGCATTTGAAGGGCTGATTGGCCTCCATGCAGGAGATGTCAATCTGCACCCCACCACCTGGAGGAGGAGAGTGCTCATTTGCCTCAGTCCTTGCCCGTGGTGGATATTTTCAGTCTTTTTAGTCTTTGCCAATCCGTGGGCACAATGATAGGTTATTGTTGCTTTAATTAGCATTTAAAATTGTTCCTGAGGTTTACTCATTTATTTAACAAATATAATTCAAAACCTGTTGTGTGTCAAACACTGTGTTAGGCATCACAATACAATGGGGAAGACAAAGAGCCACAGATGTTGATCTTACAAAGGTTTAATCTAATGAAAGAGACAGACAGTAATGAAATGATCTCATAAACAAAGGTCCGACCAAACACACACACACACACACACACACACACACACACACACACACACAGACACGTGGCATGAAGGACAAGTACGATGAGCTCTCTGAGCATAAAATAGGGGTATGTTAGGCTTTTAGGCTTTCTGGGAAGGCTTCCCTGAGGAAGTGGTAATTAAGTTGGTAAGTGAAGGGAGAATAGGCATTATCAGGTAAAGCACGTTGGGAAACACTGTATGGGCGAGCAACATGTGCAGAGGCCCAGTGATAAGAGGGAACATGGGGTGCTCAGCGTAGTCAGTTGAGGGTGAGTCTAGTGATCTGTGAAGGGCCAGGACTTCTAAACTTTAGGGCTGGTCAACCATGCTAAGAATTTTTGTGTTTATACTAAATGTAAAATAAAAGCAGGGCAATATCATGATCAGACTTGTAGTATGAAATTATCACTATGGCTGCAGTGTAGAGGGCAGATTGGGGGGGGCGGGGTTAGAACATAAGCAGATGAGGCAGAAGGAGTATCCAAGAGGGAGGGAGGTGAGATGAAGCAATAAGGTTTGGACCAGTTTGGCAGTCTTGCAGATGGAAAACAATTACAGACAGATTCTGGCAGTATTAGGACAGATAAAATGGAAGCAGCAACTATATCAAAAAGCCTTCCGTAAGGAGCTAATGGTACTTAATGATTGCTGTAGAAGGGGAAGCGGCTTTCTTCAGTGGTATAGACATCAGTAGGTTACCCATGCTCCAGTAAATAATCCTTACCCATGTTCCTACAAGCAACCCTAACTAAACTCAGTGAGTAGCTGAGTGTGGTAGCGCACACCTTTAATTCCAGCACCAGGGAAGCAGAGGCATGTGGATCTCTATGAGTTAGAGACCAGCCTGGGCTACATAGTGAGTTCCAGGATAGCCAGGGTTACACAGAAAAAAATCCAAATTCAGTGGGTTAATAAACCACACAGACGTGAAAGTATGAGGTGGACTTGGGAATAAGAAAAAGCTCAGTTGGAGGGATATGAGAAAGTGATGGGGTGAAATTGAGACACACACATACATTTTTTTCAAAGAATAAAAATACATTAGGAGCCAGTAAGATGACTTAGTAGGTAAATGTGTTTGCTGTGCAAGCCTAGTGCCCTGAGTTCAATCCCAGAACCCACATAAAAGGTAGAAGGGCAGAACTGATTCCATGAAGTCATCCTCTGACCTCTACATCCACACTACTGTACACATATATACATAGACATCATCATCAATACAATTTAATAAAAAGGTAGAAAATTAAACTTTTTTTAGATTTATTTTTTTTATGTGTATACATGTGAGTCAGAGCCAGAAGAGGCTGTTGGATTACCTGGATCTGGAGTTACAGATGGTTGTGAACCCCAATGTAGGTGCTGGGACTCAAACCTGGGTCCTCTGGTAGGGTTCTTGACCACTGGGTCATCTCTCCAGCCCCAGATGAAATAAAAAAATGCAAAACAAAAAAAAACCAATTAATTTTCAGTTGGATGTGGTGGTGTGTGCCTGTATTCCCAGTATTTGGTTGGCTGAAGAAGGAAGACCATAAGCTCAAGATCAGACAGGGTTAATAGAGTAAGGTATTCTCTCATTAGAGTCCCTATTCACACCCACTGCCAAAAACCCAACACAATACTTGCCAGCAAGTTCTGACCTAACTCTCTTCTGATTCTGTCTAGCTAACGAATCCTGTCCAAATTCTGTTCCTTCTGCACAGACCATGCACTGTTGACTCCTGTGACCTCCAGTCTTGCCTCTACAGAGCTTTTATAAACTAGCAACTTGACTAAGATATAATTTACATACCACACAACCAGCTCTTTTAAAATGTACAACTCAGGGCTAGAGGAATGTCTCAGCAGTTAAGAGCATGGGCTGTTCTTGTAGGGACCCAGGTTCAACTTCCAGCACCCACATGGTGGCTCGCAACCTTCGGTAACTCCAGTTCCAAGGGATCTGAAGGCCTGTTCAGGCCTCTGTGAGCAATATGCACATACCTGATGCACAGACATACACGCAAGCAAAACGCTCATACACATAAAATAAAATAAAAGTAAAAATGCACAATTCAGTGGCTTTTAGTATTTAACAAGGTTTTCACAATCACCTATTTTTAGAACATTTTCATCACTTCCAAAAGAAACCCCATACCCATCAGCAGTCACTCCCCATTCCCTTCCTGCCCTCCAGCTCTTGGCTATAATTACTAATTACTACTACTAATTTGTAATTAGTAGTTACTAATCCACTGTCTATCTCTGTAGAATTCTCTATTCTAGGCATTACACAAAATTAGAATCATACAGTATGTGGGTTCCTATTTATTTCTTTTTAAGTTTCTTCATTTAGCATGTGTTCAAGGTTCACCCATGTTGTAGTGTAATATTAGAATTTCATTCATGGTTTGTTACAGAACATATTGCAGTGTGTGGACATACTACATTTTATTGAAACCATCCATCCATCAATGGAATGTGTTATTTTCATCTTGGCTATTATGATTAATGCTGCCTCAAGCATTTATGTACAAGTTTTTGTTTGGATATATGATATTCTGAATAGTGTATATTTGTTGTAATGGGTTATACTTTCATACATGTATATCATATACTTTGCTCATACAGTCCCTCAATATCCTTTCCTGTCCCAACCTTTTCTGCTGGTCACTGTCCTCTTCTCAAGTACTCATTTTATTTTATGTGGTGTGTGTGTGTGTGTGTGTGTGTGTGTATGGATTCTGCATATGATAGAAAACATTATATACAGTCTTAGTCTGGCTTTTTTTGAGACAGTGTTTATCTGTGTAGCCTTGGATGTCCTGGAACTGGCTCTGTAGACCAGGCTAGACTCAAACTCACAGAGATCCACCTGCCTCTGCCTCCCGAGTGCTGGGATTAAAGGCATGCACCACCACCGCCCGGCAGTCTGGCTTATTTTCACTTAACATGATAATCACACTTTTTCTTAAAAATGACAGTTTTATTATTTATGGCCCAATAAACTGCATTGGGTTATAACACATAACATATTTTCTTTATTCATTCCTCTGTTGATGGACATCTAGAGTGGTCCCATATCTTGGCTAATGTGAATGGTTCTATGATAAAAATGGATGAGCGTATTGTCTATGTATTGTGCTTAGAATCCTTGTAGTATGTCTTAGCTATTTTATGTTGCTGTGCTAAAATATTCTGGCAAAAACTTAAGGAAGTGATAGTTTATTTTCGCTCACAGTTCAAAGTGCATTCCACTACTGTAGGAAGTCAAGACAGCAGGAACTTTGAAGCAGCTTATCTTTTATCCACAGTCAGGAAGAAAAGAGCAATGAATGCTGTGGTCAGCTTATCTTCTCCTTTTCATACAGCCCTAGACCCCAACCCAGGGAATGTTTTCCCAGCTCAGTTCATCTTATCAAGATAATCTCTCACAGTCATTCCCAGAGCCTCATCTCCCAGGTTATTCTAGGTCTCATTAAGTTGGCAATTGAGATTAACCGTCACACTAGGAGTGCCATAGCTGCTTCTCATAGTATTATTTTTAGGTTTTTGAGGAACCTTCATTCTGATTTCCATAGTGGCTCCACTAATTTACATAACAGTGAAGACTAACCATTATAGAAATATATCTAACAGTAGAAACTAGGTCATTTGGTAATGGTGTTTAACATTTGAGTAACTGACAAACTGTTTTCCTAAATGGCTACACCATTGTACATTAGCACCAACTGGGAATGAGTATTCTAATGTCTCCTAATTCTTGCCAACACTTGTTATTATGTCTTTTTTATTATAAACATCCTATTAGGTGTGAAGTGACATCTCATTGAGTTTTTTAAAGTAACATCTGTGTGTATGTATGTGTGTGTGTGTGTGCACCTGCACGCATGCGTGTGCACCATGGCATTACATGCATGTAGAAATCAGAGGACAACTTTGGGGAGTCAGTTCTCTTCCTCCATGGTATGAGTCCTGGGGATGAGATGAGGTTCAGGCCAAGGTTTAGTGGCAAGTGCCTTTAATAATGAGCAACTTGCTGGTTCTCACTGTGGTTTTCATTTGCATTTCCTTGATGGCTAATGATATTTGGCATCTTTTCATAGTGGCCACCTGCCTATCATCTTTGGAGAAGTGTCTACTCATATCATTTGCTTTAAACATGAGTTATTTGGTTTATGGATTTGTGGTAATTCTTTATATATTTTAATTATAAGTGTTATCAGATATATAGTTTGCAAAATGTCCTCCATTCTTTAAGATATTTCAATTTCTTGTTTGGTATCCATTTGAGCATAAAATTGTAAAATTTTGATGAAGTTAAACCTATCTATATTTTAAGACTATTAAACAATCATTTCACTGATGATAAAGAAGAAGAGGGGGGTTTGGAGACGTAGCTAGGTTGGTAGAGTGCTTGGCTGGCATGAACAAAGCCCTGGATTTGTCTCCCAGCACTGCATAGACCAGGTGTAGTGGTGAACACTTGTAATCTCAGCACACCAGAGTTTGAGAAATGAAGATCAAGAGTTCAAGGTCATCCTCGGCTACATATTGAGTTCCAGAATAGTCTGCAATACATGAAACCCTGTCTCAAATAGGAAAAGAGAAACAAAAAGAAGATTGTTGTTAGGGATTATGCTGGCTTAGTAAATTAGTGGTTGTAAATTCTCCAAAGGCCATTAGTTCACTAGCACTGATTAGTTAGCTAGTTTTCCAGTATTACTTCACTAGCACTGATTAGTTAGCTAGTTTTCCAGTATTACTTCACTAGCACTGATTAGTTAGGTAAGTTTCCGGTAAGACACATGGTACCCCTCTTGTTGAATGGGTCTTCAGTCCAATTAGAGAGCAGTTGCTTACCACCAAAGTACGTGCGCCACAGCTGCACCCTCAGGGTTATCATGCCATGTTGGTCATTGATGTGGTTCCTAGACATCATAACAATCTATAAACATTTGTCTTTATAGCCACAGATAAATGCAATCTTTACCCCTTATCAAGGAAACTACTCTTTGCAACAGATGAAGACAACTACAAAAAAATCACAACCAATAAAAACGCAGAGTGGTTGAGCCCAGTCCCAGTGGATACATTCACAAAACACTCCCACACCTAAATGCTTGGGGAACATTGGAGAAGAAGGGACCAGAAAGATTGTAAGAGCCAGAGGATCAGGGAGTTTGCTGTGTCTTCTAGTAACAGCAGAAGCTACACCCATAAAGTCTCATCAACATGACCACCCAAACGTGAGCTAAACAAGGCTGACACCAAAGAACATGCCAAACTGGATGAGGAAGAGTCTGCAAGGCCCCAACCCTCCACACACAAGCAGGAGAGGTGGTCTTCCCTAGGGAAAAACACACCAACTGATTGTCCAGTGCCAAACAGACAGTCGTGAAAACATACATGCAAGGAATATTGTACAGACTGAGCAGGTTATATTTATGAATATATATGTATGTACGTATGTGTTACATATATATGCATGTAACAACAATGAAAAAAGAGACCATGAATTTGAAGGAGAGTGGGGTGGGGTATGTGAGAGGGTTTGCAGGAAGGAAAGGGAAAGGATAAACATATAACTATAATCTCAAAAGTGAAAAACATTAAAAAGTACTTGTAGGACTGACAAAAAATGTGAAAATGAAATTGCTTTTACTCAGGCATAGCAGCAATCACATTTAATTCAAATCAAGACAGGTATTGTCAGAGCAAATAAGAAGACATGCCCCAACAGCTCTGTAAAATAGAATTTCTGTGAGGATTATACTTTATAGTGCATAAGTGAAAAGTAAGAAAATGGAGGGAAACAATGATTACAGGAAAGCTAGCATGGCTGTGTGATAAATGTCAAGACAAAGAATAATATTAGAGGCAAAGGCACAGTTAATAATAAGGAAAAGGTCAACTCATTAAGGCGTACAAAATTTTAAATAAGTCTACCTGATAAAAGACTTTCAAATTTCATGAAGCAAAACTTGACAGGGCTAAATGGAAAAATGCATAAATCCAGGATTGATTGTCAAGCATTGAATAAATCAGCCTTGCCTTCCTGGGGAATATGTCACTTGGTTATTCTAATTTTTCTATTTTTTTTAGATTGCACAATGCTTTATTAACTTTAAATTTTCTTTTTTTTATTTAAAAGTTTTTTTTTTCATTTTACATACCAACCACAGAACGCCTCCCTTCCATCCTCCCGCTCCCCCCCACCTCCCCTCACCCCACCCTCCTCATCCACTCCTCAGAGGGGGTAAGGCCTCCCTTGGGGAGCCAGCAAAGGCTGGTATACCAAGTTGAGGCAGGACCGAGCCCCTCCCCCCTGCATCAAATTTTTCTATATATTTACAAGTTGATATGCTAATATTTTGTTAAATACTATCTATGCTTTTGGTGTAATATCAAGGAATCCATTGCCTAATACATGATCACAAAGATTTATATTTAAGAGTTTTATATCGTTAGTACTTACATTTTTTGGTTCGTGCATGTGTGTGGCATGCACATGGGTGTGTGAATGTGTGCACCTGTGTGATACATGCAAACTCAAGAGGGGGATATCAGATGTGTTCCTTTATCATTCTACCTAATTCCTTTAAGACACAGTCTCCCCTCGGAGTTGGAGGCTAGCCTGGTCTACAAAGTGAGTTTCAGGAAAGCCAGGGATACACAGAGAAACCATTTCTTGAAAAATGAAAACAAATAATTTTTATCTGGGGTCTGGAGAGATGGCTCAGCAGTTAAGAGTATTGGTTGCTCTTGCAGAGGACCTGGGTTCGACTCCCAGCATGCATATGGTAGCTTACAACTTGTCTATAGCTCCAGTTCCAGGGGATCTGAGTTCCTCTTCTGACTTCCTTGGGTACAAGTCCTTCATGCGGTGTGCATATATACATGCAGGCAAAACACACACTCACACACATAAAATAAAATAAATAAGTATAAAAAATTTAAGTATTTTATCTATTCTTATTTTATGTATGTGTTTGCCTGTATGTGGTGATATTCTGTTTGCGCTCTAACAAATAAAGCTTGCCCGGAGATCAGAAAAATAAAGGAGCTAGCCAAAGTCACCTCTTACCTCTACTGAATCCTCAGATCCAAAGGGTGAGCTTCTGTCTCCTCCTACCTTTTGTTCCTGGAGGTAAGAGGTGACTTTGGCTAGCTCCTTTACTTCTCCGATCTTTCAGCATTTACCCTGATATCTAACTCTGGGTTTTTATTATTAAGACCAATTAGAATTTGTGCTCCACCTGTGTGTATGTAACCTCTGCCCACAGAGGCCAGAATAGGGCATTTGATACTCTGAAACTGGAGATACAGATGGTTGTGAGCCATTTTGTAGGTTCTGGGATTCAAACCCAGGTCTGCAAGAGTAACAAATGCTCTTAACTGTTGAGCCATCTCTCCAGACTTCTTTGTTTTTGAGACAGGGTCTCACTGTGTGGCCCAGGATGGACTCAAACTCACAGCTACCTGAGTCTGCCTCAGCCTTATGAGCACCATACCAAGTTTGCTTTTTTGTATACAGGATGTGGTAAGAATCTAGCTATTGTTTTGCATGTGGATATCCATTTGTCCTAACATAATTTGTTTGAAAGTTTAATTTCCCATTGAATTATCTTGACAGATTCTGTGGCCCCTCCCCCAAATCCACATGTTGAGATTATAACCACAAGGTGATGATATTGGGGGTGGGGTCTTTGGGAGACTAGCCTCCTTATAAAAGAGAGCTGAGAGTTAGGTAGCCCTTTCCAGTGTGTGAGGACATCGTAACAAGGTGCCATCTGTGAGCTAGAGAGAACTTGCCAGCACCTTGATTATGAGTTTCCCAGCCTCTTGAACCAAGAAGAATAAATTTCTGTTGTTTATAAGCTGCCTGGTGTATGATATTTTGTCAATAGCAACCTGAATGTACAAGACAACACTCTTGCTGAAAATCGATTGACTATAAACCAGGGGGTTTATTTCTGTACTCAAATCTATTCAATTGATCTTTATGTCTATTCTTACGCTAGGACCTTTCTGTCTTTTTTCCATTTTGTGTGTGTGCTGTGTGCATATGTGTCGGGGGGTGGGGGGGCATGATTTGGATGCGTGCATGTGAGGGCCCAAGGTTGATGTCAGGAATTATCCTCGATGCTCTTCCAACTTATTCACTGAGACAGGATCTCTCAGTCAAACCCAGAACTCACACATATGGCTAGTTTTGCTAGCCAGCTTGCTCTGGGGATCCTCTCTCTGCCCCTTCTGAGACTGAAATTGCAGGCTGGCTGCCATTCCCCTACCCACAGTTCACAAGAGTTTCTGAAGATCTAGAACGCTAGTCTTCATAGTTTTAATGCTTGCACTTAACCGCTGAGCCATCTTCCTAGGCCCTCACTGTCTCGATCACTATAATTCTGTGATAAGTCTCACTTTCTTTTTTTTTTTTTTTAAAGATTTGTTTATTTATGTATACAGTGTTCTGCCTGCATGTATGCCTGCAGGCCAGAAGAGGGCACCAGATCTCATTATAGATGGTTATGAGCCACCATGTGGTAGCTGGGAATTGAACTCAGGACCTCTGGAAGAGCAGCCAGTGCTCTTAACCTCTGAGCCATCTCTCCAGCCCCATAAGTCTCACTTTCAAACAGGGTCTCATGTATTCCAGGCTACCTGAAACCTGCCTCAGAAAGAGCAGCTCATAAAACACTGTCTAATGGATGAATGCTGGTTGATGATTACTGACTGCAAAACTTCACTTGGTATCCATCTCTTTCAATTCCCCATTTCTTCTAGTGAATTTTTACCATTTGGTCATTTCTAGGATTTTTTTTTTTCATTTGATCAGAGTTGTCCAATAGTTAACATTCAGTTGTTCATCCATGGTTGTTTATGGTATTTCCTTATAATCTTTTCCAGTTCTGCACAAATTGGTCAGAATGTCTCCTTTTTCACTTATGGTTTTGGTAATTTGAGTGCTTTTTCTTTTCCTTGGTCAGCCTGAAGAAATGTTTGTCAACTTGATTTTTTTTTTGCTTTCATCGATTCTCTCTTTTGCTTTTCTGCTCTCTGTTTCTTTCGCTTCTTCTCTAGGCTTTGTTTCTCTTTCCTTTGGTGTTGTGGGTAGCTCCCACCCGAGCTCTTGAAGCCACTTATAAAATAATCACTCAGAGGCTTATATTAGTCACAAACTGGATGGCCTATGGCTCAGGCTTCTTGCTAGCTAGCTCTTTCATCTTAAATTAACCCATTCCTATTCATCTGTATGTTGCCACGTGGCTGTGGCACTACTGGTCTGCTGGCATCTTGTTGCTCCTTCAGCAGTGGCTGGCATCTCCCTCACTCCGACTTTTTCCTCCCTGTCTCTCTGCTTGCATTTCCAGCCTGCCTCTAAACTGCCTTGCCAAATAGGCCAGAGCAGCTTATTTATTAGCCAATAAGAGCAACAAATATTCACAGCATACAAAAAGACATCTCATAGCAGTGGGTTTTCAAAATTACTATTTTATTACTTTTAAAAGTATTTATTTTTTATGTGTATGTGTGTTCTGCCTGTGTGCATATATGTATACCACGTGTGTACATGGTACCTGAGGAGATAAGAACAGAGTCGAATCTTGGAGAACTGTAGTTACAGATGGTTGTGGGGCACCATGTGCATGCTGGACACCAAACTCAGATCCTCCATAAGAGCAGCCAGTGCTCTTAACTGAAGAGCCATTTCTTTAACTTTCCATTATTTTACTCTTGATGGTGTTTATATATGTATGCTGGCGTAGGGTATGTAACACTTGAGCCTGGTGCCCATGGAGGATGCCAGAAAGAGGTTATTGGATCCCCTGGAGCTAGAGTTGCAGGTGATTGTGAGTCACCTGACATGGATCGTCAACAAGAGCAGTATGTGCTCTTAACTGCAGAACCATCTCTCCAGCCTCTGCTGCGGGCTTTATTTGACCTTGTTCTTGTAGTTTCCTGGGGTGGGAGGTTATGCTATAGATCTGAGAGCTTCCTTTCTTTTTTTAATGAAGGTATTTATAGCTTCACGTTTCCCTCTATGCACTGTTCTAGCTTCATCCCTTAGCTGGTGGTATAGTATGCCATCATTTTCTTTCATCATATGAGGAATTTCCCTCATTTATCTTGTCATCTCCTCTTTGGCCCACTGCTACTAATGAAACTGTGTTGCTGACCTCTTTCCTGCTTATAGACCTCAGGCTTCTGTTTCTTCTTACAAGGACACTCGTCCTCTTTTGGAAAGCCCCACCCTCATGAGCTGACTACCTCCCAAACATCCCAACTCCAAACATTGTCACATTAAAGATTGGGGTTCAGCATATTAACTTAATAGGGATATAAACATGCAATGCATATTGGTAACTCACTAATTTACTTAATAAATAATACAGATAGGTCTGGGGATGCAGTTCAGTTCTTGGTAAAGTTCTTGCCTAGTATTTGTGAAGCCCTGTGTTGGATCCCCAGTACCACATAAACTAGGCATGGTAGTATATGCCTATAATGTCAGCTTTTGGGAGATGGAAGCAGGTCATCTATAGCTGCATTGAAACTTTGAGGCCAGCCTGGGGTATTTGAAACCTGTCTTAAAAAACAAGGATAAGCCGGGCGGTGGTGGCGCACGCCTTTAATCCCAGCACTCGGGAGGCAGAGCCAGGCAAATCTCTGTGAGTTCGAGGCCAGCCTGGGCTACCAAGTGAGTTCCAGGAGAGGCACAAAGCTACACAGAGAAACCCTGTCTCGAAAAACCAAAAAAAAAAAAAAAAACAAGGATAAATTATTATCATAGATTTATTATATGACAGTGTGGTTCTGAGCATCCTACAAATTTGGAGATTAGTTTTCATATGACCCTATATTATAGGTTCTCTTTTTATCATTATTTCATTGATATGAGAAAACAAACTATACTACAAAGAGGCTTAGTGTATTGCTTAAGGCCACATAGCTAGCAGGAAGCTCTGTGAGGCTTAAACATAAGGGGTCTGGCTTCTGATTCCCTTTTTTTTAATGGCATGCCACATGGATGAATAGGTTCCACCAGCTCAAAGAGAAGCCGTTGAAATTTCTAAAATGTTCACTTGCTGTTCGTGGGGTATGTGCATCAAAAGGCAAGCAAGATTTAAATAATATATATTTTTTTTTTTTTTGTTTTTTTTTGGTTTTTCGAGACAGGGTTTCTCTGTGTAGCTTTGTGCCTTTCCTGGAACTCGCTTTGGAGACCAGGCTGGCCTCGAACTCACAGAGATCCGCCTGGCTCTGCCTCCCGAGTGCTGGGATTAAAGGCGTGCGCCACCACCGCCCGGCTAAATAATATATTTAAGCCAAGAGAAATTGGGTGAGTCCAGCTGTCATTGCCTTGTACCATGAACTTTGCAAATCCGACTTACTGTACGATGTGATGGAAGAAGCAGCAAAGAGCATATTTTCTCTGCCCTCAGGCCTTAGCCACAACCAGCTTAAAGGCTGTTTGGAAGAGATTGATACCAGATCTGAAGATGTACTGAACTACCGCCACTAGCCAAGGACTTTGGGGGAATGAATCCTCAAATCCAACTTGCTAGACCTCAGCAAATCACAAGATTGTGTTTTCTCATGGAAGAGACAATACATCTGAACACACTGAAATTGAAACAACAGGAGGCAAAGAAAAGCTCTGCTGATTCGTTCAAGGAAATGCAGACTCCAACTGGCCATGTGGATTAGGCAGATGGCGACTGGAAGTCTCTCATTGCGGAGCTGACTTGTGCCCAGTACATGCTTAGATTCGAAAGAATGCTGTGCCATACTTGGTGGGAAATAAGTCATGATTGCATGAGGATTCCCTTCCCTGGGTACTGGGGTGGAGGGAAGAATGCAAAAGAGAGTTTAGACTACAGGGTCCTGAGAGTTCAGGCCTGGAGGGAGAAAAGCCTCTCTCATCCTAGGCTAGATGTGCAGAGCCAGGAACTCACAAGCCAAAATGACCGGAGTCATAACAACAGGGACAGAGCCAGCCTTGGGATGTGCCATACCTAGCAGAGGTCTGGGACATTTGATTGTTCTGTCTTTTGTATGGAAGCCATGGTAGGATGCAGAGGTGCAGCTGAATGTAAGACACTGTGAGGAAATGGGCAGATAAGGCTCGTAGACTTTTCTTTTTTTGTTGTTTTTTGTTTTGTTTTATTTTTATTTTTATTTATTTATTTTGCTTTTTAAAACAGGGTTTCTCTGTGTAGCCCTGGATGTTCTGGAACTCGCTCTATAGACCAGGCTGGCTTCAAACTCACAGAGATCTGCCTGCCTCTGTCCTAGCCTCAGACATTTAAAAAATATTTATTTTTATTTTTTTATGTGTATGATTGTTTTACTTTTGCATATATATGTGCATCATGTGTGTGCAATATCCGAGGAGGCCAGAGGAAGATGTCCATCCCTGGAAATGGAGTTATAGATGGTTGTGAGTCACCCAATGCGGGTGCTGGGAATCGAACCTGTGTCTTCTGGAAGAGCAGCAAGTGTCCTTAGCTGCTGTGTTATCTCTTCAGCCCAGACATGTATTGAAATGTAATATAACTGCTTATTAACTTGGTTCATTGTTTTTGTTGGCTGGTTTTATGTTGCTGGGGATCAAACATAGGTCCTCATGCATTCTGGGCAAGACTATACCACTGAGCTATACCCCTATAGACAAGTTCCTGCTATATATAGCCCAGGCTAACTTGGAACTTACTATTCTCCTGCCTCTGCCTCTCAAGTGCTGGGATTCCAGGCATGGATTAATTCACATGTTTTGATAAATATAAACAATTGTTTAACAAATGAACAAAATACAAGTTTAAAGACATTTTATGATTACTTTAGGACTATAGACAGTTTATGTACCTTACCTGACTAAATTATCAAAAGCTGTGTCAGAATTTTACCAGTAAAGTCAGGCATGGTGGTCCACACCATCGTCCCAGCACTTGGAAGGTAGAGGTAGGGGGATCAGAGTTCAAGGCCAGCCTGAGCTACCTGAGACCCTGTCTAACTCTCCTTTACCCCCACCGAAGAATTTAACAGATGAATGTGGTGTAAGCTTGTCAAGATGAATGACGAAATTCTAAGCAAAGTTGGGAGTCATCCTAATGTCCCTGAATTATGTCTTCCTTCCATTCCCTCACTTTCTCCTCCTGTTTCTTCCCCTCTATTCTCTTCCCCTTCCTTTCTGATTTTATTGCTATATAGCCCTGGATGGCTTGTAATTCACTGTGTAGAGCACCATAGCCTAATGCTTGTGGCAATCCTCCTGCCTCTGCCTCCCAAGTGCTGGGATTATAAGCATAGAGCACCAAGTTCAGCTTTCAAATTAAAAGTAAATTTTTTTGAGTTGGTGGGGGTGGCAGGGTGATGGGGCCTGAACTTAAGCCTTGAGCATCTAGGGCAAGTGCTCTACTGCTAAGCTTTATTGCTAACCTTCTTTCTTTGTTTTGCTTTTAAAAAGTCATTTTATGTGGATGTGTGTATGTCTGTGCAACACGTGTGTGCAATGACCACGGAGGCCAGAAAAGGGAGTTAGAAGCCCTGGAACTGCAGTTACAAATAGTTGTGAGTGCCCATGTAAGTTTTCTGCAATGGAAGGAAGTGCCCTTAATTGCTGGACCATCTCTCCAGCAACCACCTGCTTTTTAAAAAAAAGTAGCCTCAGCTTTCTTGGAACTCTCTCTGTAGACCAGGCTGGCCTCGAACTCACAGAGATCTGCCTGCCTCTGCCTCCTGAGTGCTGGGATTAAAGGCGTGAGCCACCATGCCCAGCAGCATCTCACATTCTTAAAAATTGTCAAAACTGAAGCCCCTATCACAAATCTCTAAATGGAATCATCATGAGAGAGGGCCAGACTAAACAGCTCCTACTGGCCTAATTCATTTCATTAAATACCCGTGTTCTCTTCTTCTTATTGGGTCAATCAATATTGATCAATAACTAACAATGAGTCTGGAAATGTGCCCTTTTGAGTTCACACAGTTGATTAAACTCTTGGGGAATGCTTTTGCTTTATTGTCCTTGCAGTACGCATTACTGAATAGATAATAAGCCATCTTTTATTAACAATTTATTACATATTATTTATCTGTATTTTTTATTAGGTGGCCTCCAATGGCAAAAATGTGAGTAGCATGTCTTAACAAACTTTCCTAAAATTTTAGGTATGTTGCTTGGATTTGTGATTAGACCCATGGCAATTAATTATTACTTTTTCTTTTTAAAATATATTTTCATTAGTTCTTTGGGAGTTTTGTAAGTGTATTTTGATAATATTTACCCATCTCCCCCCATCTCCTCCCAGATCCACTCCCAAATTTCCTACCCACCAAACTTTAAGCCATGGCAATTTATTTAAATTCATAATTTCTGACACAGGACTTGAGAACTAATATTTTTATTACTATCACTGCTGAAAGCTGATGCATTTCCTTTGGAAACCAGGAGAGAGAACAGTTTATAAATGTCCTATTATGAATGTTGAGAAGCTTGGCCTCTGTCTCACTTGAAGACCTTACACTAAGGTGGGCCAGGAAGCTATTTGTAGTAAAGCCCATATCATGCCCAGGAAGCAGCTTTGGCTCTTTGCCAACTGGTCACAAAGTGAGTACATCAAGTTCCCAAGTTCCACAATAAGAAGTGTATTCTCAGGTAACTTGCATGATGGCAGATGAACCTCCACGTCAAACAGCAGCATAAAGGCCACATGAGGACCCCTTTATGGAGCTGGACTGTGGCGTACTGTATGAAAACTTGGCGGATGTTTACCTTATCTGCTGTGCTTACAAGCCAGAGTCATCTGGGAGGAGAGGACCTCGGCTGAGAAAATGCCTCCATAAGATCAGACTGTAGGCAAGCCTGGAGAGTATTTTCTTCATTAGTGATTAATGTGGGCAGACCCAGACCATTGTGGGGGGTTCTATCCCTGAGCTGGTGGTCCTGAGTTCTAGAAGAAAGTAGGTTGAGCAAGACATGAGGAGCAAGCCAGTAAGCAGCACCCCTCCATGGCCTCTGCATCAGCTCCTGCCTCCAGGTTCTTGTCCTGTTTGAGTTCCTGTCCTGACTTCCTTCAGTGATGAACTTTGACATAGAAGTATAAGTGAAATAAACCCTTTCTTCCCCAAGTTGTTTTGGTCATGGTGTTTCATCACAGCAATAGCAACCCTAACTAAGACAACTGACAAGATCGCATCCATACTTGAGGCAAGGTTTTTTGGATTTGCATACTTTAGAGATCTGTTCAAAGATATCTCCCTGGCTCACATCTCCACAAGAGAACTGACAGGTTGATTTCGCCCACATGCAAGCTTCTAGAATATCAACGCTGGTACCACCCCTCCAGACTCAAGAGCATATCTGCTCTTTTGTCTGGCTCATTCACCCTTGCCTCTTCTGTACAACCAGGGCACATCTCCATTTCATTCTTTTTCCCACAGCCAGCCCCATTCATAGGGCAGGTGTTAACAATCTGTTTTTTTTTCTGCTAGCAACCTGCCTCTCCACCTCCTCAAGAAACAGATGCCTGAGGTCCCCAGAAGGGCAGTTAACAGAATGCTTCTTCAGCCACACCTCCCGCTGAGTGTTACCCCACCGACTCATTCCCCCCATGTCATCCCATGCCTGCAAGAAGCAGCCAGACTTGAACTGGCACCCCCATACCCTCTCTCTCTCCTCAGACCCCACTCCTAAGAAAGTCCGCCAAGACTCAGCCCCTCCCTGGGGCTACTCAAGACCACGCCTACAGGCTACTTAAGAACTGGTTGCCATACCTGCTGTGTGCTCTCTGCCTACCCGAGAGCCACCCGGAAGATGCTTTACTCTGCTCAGATTAAACCTGGATTTATTAATTCGGCTTGATTGGCTTATTACATCGGTGGTGGAGGATACCCAATAACTGGGAATCCAAAACTTATCAGGAACTAATGGTTCTAAGTTTGGAAACCTACCCACTCCCTGCCCTCCACATACACATTCATGCTCTCTCTCGGGGTTGGATGCCAGCTCATAGCCACCTCTGTGGCTATTTTCCCCCCAATTTGGCATTTCCCAACCTATTTCTGGTTAGTGATGTTTCTGTTATTAAAGTCTAAACTTAGCTATCATCACATGAGTAAAGCCTTATTCGATTGCTTGAGCCTGACTTAAGGTACCTATTCCCAAGGACCCCAGGGCACCGTCTCTTTATTGCTTGGTACTGTAACAGCCAGACCTGTCTTTCTGTCTTCTTTCTCCTATCCAGACTAAGTTCCATAATGACACTTATTCATGGCTGGATCTTCAAGATGCTCAGCACACAGAAGATGCTCTTTCAATCTTTATGAAATAAATAAGTATACATCAATGAACTCCATTCACTGTCACCCCCTTTGAATCCTGATTGTACCTCTGACTTCTTCCCTCAGCTAGAGGTTGACAGCACAGATGATTTTAAATGGCATGACTTCCTTATGAGTCACCTTCACCAATTAGCTGCAAGTCAATATACCTCCAGGTGATGGGACCTACTTTATAAAGTTTAATATTGAGCAGTCAAGTTACAAAAGATAATGGTGTCAAAGTCCACGGTTACAATTTTACCTTAATTGTTTCCAACAAGAACGTACCATGACTAGTTACTCTGAGGTCCTTCTTGGCCAGGTAATGATAAAATCATGGGTTCTCGTTTGCTTTTCTGTTGCTGTAAAAGAAACTTAGGGGAGGAAAGAATTTGCTTCAGTTGACACTTCCAGGTCACACAATCCGTTATTGATGGAAGTCAGGACAGGAACTCAAGAAGGAACTGAGACAGAAACCATGGAGGAATGCTATTCACTGACTCATTCACTGACTTATGCTCAGCTAGTTTTCTCATGCAGCTCAGGACTACCTCCCAAGGGTGGTACTACCCACAGTGGGCTGGACCGCCTACATCCGTTAGCAGTCATGATAATACACCACAGCCAATTTTTCTGCTGAGATTCCTTTTTCCCAGGTGACTCTAGATTGTGCCAAGTTGACCATAAAAACAAACCAGGACACCAGCCACCAGCTTACCCAAGGCACTTCAACTGTCTTTGCTAGGGTAGGTGAAATACCTCATTGCAATGTAGATTTGACTTGGAAAAGAGGGGAGCAGACTGTTTAGAAGTGCTTTCTGCACCGCTGTGATATTTGAAATACGTAGCTGAGGGGCTAGGGATGCAGGTCGTTTGCTTTTGCATTTGCCTCGTTTGCACAAAGACCTGAGTTCAATCCAGCACCATATAAACAGGGCATTTTGATACACACTTGTGTGATCCCAGCACTTGAAAGGTAGAGGCAGGAAGATTAAAAGTGCAAGGTCGTCTTCAGCTACATAGGGAGTTCAGAGCCATCCAGGGAAACATGAGATTCTGGGGTGGGGTGGGGGGGTCTGAAATACTTAGTTGAAAGGATGAGGTTAAGGGTATTAGCTGGCTAGAATGACACTTCATAACATGTTATCTTGGTGAATTTTACTAAGACTCATAGCTAGTTTTTCACTTTGCAATTTAAACCCCTCAGTCTCCGGAAGTTTACCTATGCTAGGCAAGTACACACTAATCAAAGCAGAATACCAACTTAATAGTCTACAAAAAAAAATGCAAGACACCAGGGGTGAAAATCTTGGAGAAAAACAATGATAGATTTGGACATATAAATATTTCAATCTCTGTACACAGAATTAACTATAAACAAAATTAATGACAAAGGATGACTATCCACATGGAAAGGCCTCATAGGAGTTAACAAGAGAAAGACAAGTGTTTCAGTGTAAAAGTGGGCAAAAGACACGTGCAGGAAGTTCACGAAAACAAGAACTACAGCTGCCCAATAGCTGGTGAGAGTATTTACACCACGGAAATCAGCAAGTGACGCAGAGCAGGCTTGTTGTTTGTTTCTTGGAGAGCTAGCTATTAAATATTTACTGGCTCAATACTGTGTGCAGTCAATCACTGCCTATTACCTGGACGTTTCCCAAGTACACTGAATTGTACCCACGTTTTCTGTCTTCTCAGTGTCTCTAAAGAAATTCTGACCCCTACATACTTCTGTTTTCCTTCACAGCCAATTGTACTTGCTGATCTCTTTATTCATTTCTTTGTCATTTTTCAACATGCCACCATCTTGTCTCTGCAATAGCTCTTGCTGAGCTGAGAGAGCTCCAAGAAGCTGGAATTTTATTTTATGGATATATTTTATCTTCCTTGACTACCTTACCCCCCCACCCCGTGTGTGTGTGTGTGTGTGTGTGTGTGTGTGTGTGTGTGTGTGTGTGTGTAGGTGTTTCTGAGTGTGAAGCCCAAGGACTCTCTCAGGCTAGGCAAGCACAGAGCCACAATTCAGACCTCCCAGGTTTTTTTTTTTTTTTTTTTTGACAGCATTCAATTCTGTTGACTATTACTTTCTTCTTGAAATTCTCTTGTCCTTGAGCTCCAATGACACATGATCTTGGCTGGCCTCGAGTTTCTGTCTTTTCCGATTCTTCCATCTCCACTTTTATGTCCCTTCCTTTCTGGTGGTACGGGAGATAGACCCGAAAGGCTTGCACGTGCAGTGCCAGCACTGTATCAGCTCGGCTCCATCTTCAGCCCTATTTCCACTTCTAAGTATTGGTGTTTTCCGGAATTCAGTCTTTACTCTTCTCTACTCGCCCCTAGGTAATTGCATCCATTCACATGGGCTTAAATACTACACATACTCCAGTGTTTTTCATATTTATATCCCCCTCTGAGCTGTAACTTCCTACTTGGTGTTGTCCCTCCAGTGTAACAGGAGTCCCTAGGTTGACATCTGTCTTCCTTACCCTCCAAATCACCAAACCTGGGCCAATTTTACTTTCTAAGTGTCTCCCAAATGTGTTCTCTTGTCTCCGTGTGCACGTCCACCACTCTGCCTAAGCCTCCATGACCACTCAGCTAGGCTGCCGTAACAGCCTTCGAACCTGCTTTCCTGTTTGTAGTCTTCTCTTTAGCCCACCCCACGCTGAAGCCAAGGATGTTCAAACATCACACTCCTGTTTTAAGTCCTCCTGGCCCCAGTAAGCTTTCCCTTGCTTGCAGAGAGGTTTATTTGGTTTGGTTTGGTTTTTCCCAGTTCTAGGGATTGGACCCAAGATCTCATGCACACTAAGAAAGCACTCTACCACCGAGTATATCCTCAGCTCTCCTCCAGACTTTCAGGGTGGAAACAACGCAATGGCCTTGAGCCCTGCAAGATCTTCCTCTGTGCTACCTCCACTCAAGGCCCTGTGAATTCCAGCCACACCAGCTTTCTATCAGCATTCTACCACACAGCCCCAGCCCAGCCCCCAGTTCTTTCTGTATTCTCTCTCTCTCTCTCTCTCTCTCTCTCTCTCTCTCTCTCTCTCTCTCTCTCTCTCTCTCTCCCTTTTAGGATGGTGGTGATTCAACACAGGGTTTCTCTATGTAACAGTCCTAGCTGTCCTGGAACTCGCTCTGTAGCCCAGGCTGGCCTCGAACTCACAGAGATCCGCCTGCCTCTGCCTCCTGAGGGCTGGGATTAAAGGCGTGCACCACCACCTGTTTCTTGAACATAGACTCACACGTGCTCTTGCTTTTACCTGGAATGTCCTTGACACTGTTCTTGAAGACTCCTATGTGATTTTCATATCTTAAGTCAAACATCACTTCTTCCATGGAGCCTTATACACAGATAAACTAAACTACCAGACTAAGTTCTATCAGTCCTTAACACCTTCCACCATTGTCCACTCTCAAGGTATCCCAAATATCTCCTTTTTTGTTTGTTTGTTCATGTTTTTGTTCATTTATTTACTCATGTTAAATTTTTATTTATTTATTTGGGGGTGAGTGGGCATGAGCATGCCGCAGTGCATCTGTGGAGGTCAGAGGACAACTTGCAGGAGTCTGATTTCTCCTTCCAACATGTGGGTTCTGGCGATTGAGCTTTCAGTCCGTGATCAGTTGATCGTATTGTTTTAAGGCCTGTGCAAGGTACAAAAAAAAAAGTGCTCACCTGATGGAGAGCCAGGGAAAAACAAGTAAAAGATGAGACTTGGATCCCACAATCCCCTTTGAGTGCATGCCCCAGTAACATAATGATTTCTAACGAGGCTCTGATTCTTGAAATTTTCACCACTTCTCAATGGTGCTGAGTTGGGGACCAAGCCTTTAACATATTGGCCTTTAGGGGGCAGTTAAGATCTAACTATAGTAATGGGGTACCATGATGTTTTGATACATGTATACATTATTTAAATTCAGGTAAATATTCAATTATGATGAGAAAATCCAAGACAATTTTTTTTATCTTTGTGAAATGTACAGTACAATATTATTACTATCTATAATAACCCTACTGTATAATAACACACTATAACTTTTGGGGGGCAGTGCTGGGGATTGAACCCAGAGCCTATGTACATGTTAGGCAAAAGCTCTACTACTGAAATGTACTCCTAGATACAGAATTTTTTCTTTTTAGAACTTTGTACTTTTTGTTTATTTTTTACTTTTTTAGACAAGATCGCATATAGCCAAAGTTGGCCTCCGACTTGCTGTGTAGTTGAGGATGATCTCGAACTCCTGATTTTTCTGCCTTCACTCCTAAGTGCTGGGATTACAGGTATGCACCCCACGCCTGGCTTTAGAACATTTTACCTCTTCTATCTAACTGTAATTTAGTACAGGTTTATCGACCTTTCCCCATCCCCGCTTCCCCTTCTAATGCACATTAATTATCACCCATTAAGAAACATAGGCAGGCTAAGCATGGTGGTGGCTCATGCCCACAATCTCAGCACTCAAGGAGAAACAGGAGGGTCAGGATGGAGAGATGGTTCAGCAGAAAAGAGAGCTGGCCTCTCTGCAGGGGGCCTGAGTTCAGTTCCCAGTATTCATGCTTATAGCCTGTAACTCCACCTCCAGGGGATCCAACACTCTTCTAGCTTCTGAGGACACCTGCACACATGTGCCATACACTCACACAGATGCCTACACACACTTAAAAATAAATATTTTAAAAATTCAATGTTATCCCGGGCAGTGGTGGCGCACGCCTTTAATCCCAGCACTCAGGAGGCAGAGGCAGAGGCAGGCACAGATCTCTGTGAGTTTGAGGCCAGGCTGGTCTACAGAGCGAGATCCAGGATAGACTCCAAAAGCTACACAGAGAAACCCTGTCTCGAGAAAACCAGAAACAATAAAAAAAATTCAATGTTATAATAATCTTACATTCTGAAAATGTTCCCAGTCATAGGGGCTTCACATTCATGATCTCATTTAATCCTAATCACTTCCTCAAGGCCCCACCTCTGAACACTGTGCTGGGATTGCATTCACACCTTCTCAGTACCTCACAAAGGGGACTGCGTTTGTTTCAACGGAAGTTCTTGGATGGCACCAACCACAGCAAATAGCATCCTGAGACCTGTCACCCTACTTGGGCTCCACTCACTCTCTGCTCCAAATTCCTTTTTCCTAGCTGAAGCCAGAGCTGACCTTTTCAAATTGCAAATGGGCTTCTGTCACTTCCTCACTCTGAAGTCCCCACCATCTAAGGGACCATTTTTCCAACAGATTCAGGTAGCACAGCATCTGGAAGTCATGGTGTCCTTTCCAGAATGCCATGAAGTAATTGATATATTAAATCACACCATATGAGATAAAATGATTTTCTAAAGAACACTTCTGTGAGTGGGAAATATGTCTAGATTATGTGTGTGCAATATAAAATCATAGCCACAAGCACAGATGTCCATGAAAAGATAAACTGTTGAATTAAGCATGATCAGTGGTGGAATTGCGTGTTTAATATTCATTGGCTACTCATTCCTTCATTTTGTTGCTTGCTAGCTAATAAGCAGGAACATCTGTCAAAGATTTAGGAAAGATTTATGGTTAAAATTTCTTTTAAAAAGAGAAAATTCTGCCCATTAACTTTTTTTTTTCATTTGCTCTATGAGCATCTCATTTGTGCCAGGCACAATTCCAGACACTGAGTGGTCATTGTCTTTACACAGCGCAGCCTGAGCACCCCGACTCTAGAGCGAGAAGCCCAAGCAATTTGCTCTCACTAACATGGCTCTTCCAGACCTGGTCCAGTCTCATCTTGCAGTCTCTATAGCCATTGTCTTCTCGTCCCACCCCTTCTGTCTGAGATCTGGGGTGTCTTAAATGCTCTCTTCCTCTTTTTATTTATTTTTCTTTGCAGTACTGAGAATCAAACCTAGGACCTCCGGCATGTTAACACTGAACTATGCCCACAACCTGGACTCCTTCCTTCCTTCCTTCTTCCGTTCTTCCCTTCCTTCCTTCCTTCCTTTTTATATTAGTGTGTGTGTGTGTGTGTGTGTGTGTGTGTGTGTGTGTGTGTGTGTGTGTAGTCTCTACATGCCATGGTGTGTATGCGGAGGTCAGAGGACAAAATGCATTTGGTTCCCTCCTTCTACTATGTGGATCCTAGGACTGAACTCAGGATTCGAGGAGCCTTCCTTTATCCACTGAGCCGTCTTTGCAGGCTCTCGTATTCTTATTCATATTCATGTTATGATCTGAGATAGGGTGTCCTGTAACCCAGGCTGGCCTTGAACTCATTATGTAGCTGCTGATGATCTTGAACTTCTGATCCTCCTGCCTCCGCCTTCCAAGTGTTGGGATTTACAGGTACAAGGCACCATGCCTGTTTTTTGCAATGCTGAGTACTAGAACCCAGGGCTTTGTGCACGCTATGCAAACACTCTACCAACTGAACTACATTCCCAGTCCCAAACTGCATTCCTTATAACTTACCAGATAACACTGAGGCTGGTGGAGAAAGATCACATTTTGAGAGCCAGTGGTCTACATTAAAATCAGGAGCAGCAGATGTTAATGCACAAAGGAATCCTCAGTTCATCCTGACAGCCTCTTAACATCTCTCTCTCTCTCTCTCTCTCTCTCTCTCTCTCTCTCTCTCTCTCTCTCTCTCTCTCTCTTCCAAAAGAGACAGGGTCTTTTTATGTGTATTCCTTGCTGTCCTAGAACTCACTCTGTAGACCAGACTGGCCTTGAGCTCATAGAGACCCTCCTGACTCTGCCTCCTGAGTGCTGGGATCAAAGGTGTGTGCCACCACCGCCGGCTTCCAGCTTTGAACTGATTTTCTAATGCAGTTGATGCTGTGTTCATCACTTGGCTTTGGCTTTGTCCTCCAACTTTCCGATCTAAGATCATGCTAAATGCTTTTCTACTTACCTGAGACCAATTCCGCTGGTCTTCCTTGTCTCCTTTCATAAAGCCTCAGTTTCAGGATAATTTCAGGATAATGGCTTTTCCTTAGCCTTTGGCTGCATGTCACTATTATGTGTCCCACCACCACCACCCCTACCCCCACCCCCGCATCCTCTCCAGTATTAGCATCCCACCTCATCAGTCACAGTGACCTCTGTAAGCTTGACTGTAAGTGTTGGCTCCAGATAGGAGCCATTTCTATCTAGCAAGGGAGCCATTTCCTCTCCCAGGCAGAAGACTGTGGCTTCTCGGACATTAACCGTCACCTGCTGACCCTAAGGAAGTTGTGGCTCGCTCCTGCTTCCTTAAGGAAAGTAGAAATATGAAAACAGCTCATTTACATGCCTCTGTTCATTTCATCACTCAGCAACCATTGACTGAGCACCTGCCAGATACTGTACTGTGCTGGGCCTTGGTAGCCAGGGTGCCACCAAGGACACCACATCATATATGCATATATGTCCGTGGTAGTGCTTATGAGTCCAAAAATTTCTCTTCATGGAAAGTTTCCCCCCTCCTCCTCTCCCTCCTCCTTCTTCTCCTTTTTTTAAAAAAAATGAGACAGAATTTCACATAGCCCAAGCTAGCCTTGAATTTAACTTGTAGCTAGAATAACCTTGAATATGTGATTCCTTTGCTTCCACCTCTGGACTGCTGAGAACACAGGCATGCTGGGATTATAGCACAGCTGAGTTAGGCCCTGTTGGAAAGCAGCTCCGGGACTTTCTGCATACTAGCCAAGTGCTCTACCAACTAAATTAACTGGCCAGTCTCTTCCCGTAACCTCTGTTCTTTTATTTTATCCTCTGAAGTTTTTTTTTCTTCCTATCATGAAAGGAGATATTTTCAACCATCCAGAAGGAGGAGAGAAGGAGCAAACTTTACCAAGTGATCATCTCTGATAGCTCTTCTCAGCCTTTCTGCCTGCCCTGTGCCTGAGAAGGTGACCAGGAGGCACAGAGCCCAGCAGTTTCCAAAACCTCTGGAGAACTGAGTGTTCTTTGTAGAGACACACAGCAGGTAGGTAAGGAACGAACAAAGGCATTGCAGGAGATTTGAATTACACTCTATCCCAGGCTGGGAGGTCCAGCATTGTAAAGAGATCTTGCTCAGGTTCTGATAGCCTCTAGGGACAGGCAGCTGAGTGTGGCACATCCTAGCGCACCAAAGTATCTGTGCTGAAGTGGCCCCAGTGCTGTGAGATAGTATGTGGGATGTGTGTGTTGAGGGTAAAGGCTGGTAGGACTCCTGGGGAGCCCCATAACCCCATTATGACCTCCAGCTCAACCATCCTGGTAGCAGCTTTTACAGAGCCCAGTAGTAGCAGGGAGGGGGATGGAGGACGCGTTCACCGAGGGGAGCCCCCGCCCCCTTCACAGAGGTTGTGGAGGCTGAGGTTGCAGAGAGAATTAGAACTGAGCTTGCCCTGGAGGAAGTCAGTGCAGCCAATAACAGAGCTTAGCCTGGGCCTTTGTCATCTACCACACCCCAGCCTTTGTCAGGGAAGACTCAAGGGCTACCTACTGGAGGCCTAGCCTGGAAGCAGCCAACACCTCTGATTCCCCACCCCCATCCGGTTGAGGCCCAAGCCTTAGAGCAGTTCCTCAATTTTTGTCTTGGTTTTATGTGCTTGTGCTCTAACCAGGGCCTAACTGTTCCCCAAGTGTTCCCGAGGGTCTCAGAAACTACAGCTGCTCCTCTTCCTCGATACTGTCTCTGATTGTGCCAGGCCCTTCCTTCTCTTTGGCCCACTCTCTTGAGTCTCTAGAACAAGGGTGGACAGTCACCTCACGCCCTGAATTCTTAGTTCTTCATGGCTGCCCCTCCTGCTACCTCCTCTGTATGCCACTTTCTTCTGTTCTGGAATCACTTAATGGAACAGCACATTAGGCACTGCAGCCCCACAGCTGAGCTATGTCCATTAGGGGACACATTTCACAGAGTCCTTGTTGTCAAAGTGTATAAGTTACATAAAGAGTTCCCCGAGAGAACGTGAGGAGCATTCCCTGCCAGGTGGAATGAAGGACCAGGGGAGTTCTTTTGTGGTTATGTTGGTTCCTTGCCTCCTCTCTCCCCACACTTTCTAGGCATGTGAGAGCCCTCTCCCAGATTTTCTCCTTTTCTGCTGACTTCAAGAGAGAGACCTAAGAGCCTATCACTTTGAGGAATGGGGTGTCTCTCTTGGGCCTCTGGCGAACCATATCATGCCAAGCTCAAGAACCAATCCCAAGAGAAGGGGAGAGGTGGATCTCAGCGCTGGGGAGGTGGCAAAACGTGCCAGGGAGAAGACCAGCAATAACAGTTGGCTAGAAGGGAAAGGAGAGCAGGCAAGCATAGTTGTAGATTTTGGAAGTTATGTGCTCTGTTCCAGGTCGGCCATGTAGTCCTGGTCTGAATCAGGATTGAGGAGCAATTGGGGCTGGACAGATTACCCCTCCTGTATCTCCATCTGGCTCAACAGAGCTAGAGACCTTCAGCTCCCACTGAGACTCCTTTCTGGCTTCCTACCCTAGAAGGTCGAATGCTCTGCATCCCTATTTACCCTGTCCACACTGAGGGCAGGGACCAGAGGGGAACCAGTGAGGTCAGTTTTTATTAGGTACAGTAATGGGGAGCCAGGCTCCACGGAAATTACAGCCTACTACAACCAAGGCTTGGGAACCTCAGGACAGGAAAGACGTCCTCCAAAAGTCATAGCTCAGTTGTGGGGCTGCAGTGCGGCTCCCCCATTAACGCTCCATTTCTGAGCTCTAATGTGGTGGCGCTGCAGGTGCTGCAACCCCTGTCCTGCCGCTCCCCCCACTTCCAACCTTCCCGGGCCAAGGCGATAACTTGGTGAGTTAGGATGGACTACAGTGAAGCACTGAGACTCCAGAGGCCAGAGCCCCCATCCAAGTACCCTGGGGTTCTCAGCAGGGAGCACGAGGGGTGATGGGGGTTGGGAAAAGAGAAAGGAGGACTGCAGCTCTCAGCCTGGGAGCAGAGAGCAGGAGGGGGGAAGGGCCGGGACTCCCTTCCAGGCTCGAGTCTGGGGGCTCAAGGATGTAAAGGAGAACACGGACGTGTGTGTGTGTGTGTGTGTGTGTGTGTGTGTGTGTGTGTGTATGTGTGTGTGTGTGTGTGTGTGTTTTGGACAATTCAGCAGAGGTCGGGACGTACCACGGAGCCCAGTAGCGGCGGGGAGGGGGGGCCCCGAGGACGTGGTCACCGAGGGGAGCCCCCACCCCCTTCACGGAGGCCAAGGCTGAGGTTGCAGAGAGAACTGGAACTGGGCTCGCCCTAGGGGAAGGCAGCGCGGCCAATCCGTCCCCTCCCCACACCCTACTCCGAGGGGGTGGGGGATAGAGAAGAGGTTGGGGTTGGAGCAGCAGTGAGGGGGCCCCTCCCTGGCACCTCCCCCCACCAGACTTGGTCGCGCCCGAAGTGTAACACTTTCTCTTTGTCGGAGGAGCTCCTCTGTTTCCTGTGCAGCAGCTCCCGTTGCGGCGGCACCCGTAGCAGCCCTGGCGGACGAAGGAGCGATGGCAGCGGCCGACATAGCTCGCCAGGTGGTGAGTGCGGGGCTTGGGTACCAGCCCCCCGGCTGGGAGGTTGGGGTGGGGGGTAGCTGGGGACGGCCGAACAGACTTGGCCACAGCCACCACCACTACCACGAGGAGGGCAGTGGGGTAGCATCCAGGAGCAGAGGCAAGGCGGGACTTTTGCTCCCAGGGTCAGCAGCTCAGTCCCCTCTCTCCCCAGCGCTTCCTGGAGACCTGTGGTGGCGGGAGGGTCGGGGGCGATTGGCAAAGCCTACTGGCGGGCAGCTGAACTTGCATAGCGGGAGAAAGCTGCAGTGAGCGCCTCCGCCTCCCTTGCTGCAGCTGCGGCCCCGCTGCTGGGGCGTTGCCGAATGAATGGCCGCATGAGTACGGAGCCCTCCGGGTCCCTGTCCCCTTAGCTTGGCAGCACCCCTGAGCACAGCTGCCTGCTGGGACTCCAGCTTGCTCAGAATGAGGGGCGCGGAGCTGAGGGTAGCCTGGGACCAAAGGCAGAGTGTGGTGAGGGGGCGGGGAGATGAATGGCTGGAGTAGGGTTTCTCCATATGCATTACATATGTGACTGCGTCTCTGTGTGTATCAGTGTGTATGCATATATGTGCATGGGCGCCCTCCTGCCTTCCCCGTGGCAGGGTTATGTGACCCTGAATGAGTCGGCCTGTTTCTCTGTGCTCACCTCTATGGTGTGTGTTCCTGTATCCGAATGCCTCTGTGTCTACTTGTGCCGAGTCCCGCAGGGTCCCATTTGTGCATCTGTGGAAGGGGGTGGTGCAGTTCACCCAGCCTGTAGGTGGCTGGCTGCGTATTTTGGCACATTTCCGAGCGCTTCTTTGAGGGTCGGTCTTCGGTTCAGTGTGCATGGGCTTGTATGCTAAAACCTGTGGCGCTGATATCTTTCTGTAGAGACTGAGGAAAATAGCCTGAGAGCTGCAGAAGCAGTGTTCCCTCTCTTTTGGTGGTGACCAACTGTGGGGGAAAAATTATTTTAAAAACTAAAGTTTTCCAGCCTGAGATGTGCAGAGAAATCATACTCAACAACTGGAGGCTCCATGTTTGTTTGTTTTTAAATCAGAAGTTTGGTTACAAAGAGAGATGATTCAATTTGTGGGAACGATCTAGTTTTTCTATTCCACCAGCACACCAGCACCATAAGTAGAAGCAGAATGAGGTCGAAGTAGCAGGCATAGCCCACTACCCCGAATACTACTGGATGAAAAATGATAGCCTTGTAAGCTCACATTTATTTAGTGAACTAGCCATGCAATGTAACTCCAGCACAAAAGGAGAGGGTAGGAAGCAGCCTGTAGGTATTTGATGTAATTGCAATTGATTTGTTTTCTAAATCTGAATCCAGAATCTGATAGCATTTTTTTTCTGCAGATAAAGAAATTTATTGCATTTCCTGTCTGGCTTTGGAAGGTCAGGGTTGTTTATGTGAAACTGTCTTTACCCCTCGTACACCCCAGCACAGAGCTCCTTATGCAGACATGGTGTGGAAGGCAGAGGCAGATATGAGACAGCTCTTGATGATGATGGAATTGGAGAGATTTCTCAAGATTGACACTGTAATAGTTTGAGAACAACCAGGGCGATTTCTTCTCTGCATTTTAAAGATGCCATAGTTTTAAGTAGATGATTCAGTTTCCTGGATTACACTTGCTCTAACCTTAGTGACCCCCCCCCCAAAAAAAAATTACACTGGTGATTTTCTTGTCATGATGAATTTGCATGGATCTGCCCTCACCAGTTTCCCTTTTCTGGATTAGGGTTGCAAGGCTGATATTGGCAAGGGAGACGATTTCAGAAGGCTGCTTCACCATAGGCACGACTCAGGCAACCTAGAGATCACCTTTGTTCTGCAAACGGGGGTGCAGTAAGGGATGATGTAGGGTCTCTTGATTTGCTCTGGGTGGTTCCAGTTTTCTCTGGCTGGCCTTACCACATTGTATACTGAAAAACATAATTGTATGGCAAATTCTGAAGTGGCCCAAGCACTTGAGACTTTGTTATCATGACAAATGGGTTTCTGGGAAAGCTGACGTCACTCTCCATGCTTCCCTCCCCCAAGCTAGGGAAGCTCTTATTTATGTGTCATTTGTCTCTCTGCTTTCCTTTGTGTCTGCAAGAAGTTGTAATTCACCAGGGGAGGCTGGAATTAACTCAAGAGACTTTGAGTAGCTGGTTACTTCTGATTTCTTCAAAGGAATAAGTGTTTAGGGCTCGGGAAGAGAAGGCCTGAGAATCATGCTATGTGTGGCAAGCTTAGAAGTTCTTAGTAAACTCTGAGGCATGATGCCATGTGAGTAGTGTCCTGGTGTGTATGTTCTTCACAGAGTCTCTGGAGGATCACTGTGACCAAATATTGTTAGTAGTAAAATGGCGTGGGAGTTGTTCTTGTAGGCCTTACATTTGGGTGTGCATGCATCTTGAAAGTTCATAACTCAGTTGCATCCCATCTGAATGAACACCACAAAGGATTCTGTATTTCTCCACCATTGCTATGAATACTTGTTTGACTGATGTGAACAACACTATGGCCAGCCCTTATCAACCATACAAAAAAAAGGTAGCATACATATATACAGCTCATGACTTTCAAAGTTCCAGCTTAGTTGGAGATGGAAATTGTGGATACTGATACAATTAAGAAGTAGTAGAAGATTCTTGGGGTGCTTCCATCTGTGAGGTGACTCGGACTGTTGTTGCTCTGTGTCTAGAGACGTTACATGACCGATGTAAGGGTGACCTAGGAAGGCACAGTGCAGTCATCAAAATCTCTATATCAACTGGCACTTGCATCTAGCTTTCAGGATTGCATTTTCGGTTCGGACTGTAAGTACTGTGCTTTGGAAAGCAGAGTGTGGTTGAGTCTGGCTTGAACAAATACCACCCACAATGTGATCAGCGTTACTTTTTCCAGTTACAGTCCATTAAGCCACTGCCCCTAATGAAAGACCTTGCAAGGACTATTACAAAGTTGTCTTCACCAGGATTGCCCTGAAGGAGTTGTCCTCAAGTTACCACCTGCCATTGAGGAGAAGACTGCTTCTGCATTCTGCCCTTACAATTAGTAACAATTATCCACTCTTATCTTTTGTTTGTTTGTTTGTTTGTTTATTTTGAGACAGACTTTCACCTGTTAACCAACGTTAGTCTGGAACTCCTGCCTTGGGTGCTCTGGATTGCAGTTACCTCATGGTTTCCCTCTTGATGCTCCTCCTTAATCCTTAATCACTAAAAGTAATAATTGTTCTCAGAGAGAGAGAGAGAGAGAGAGAGAGAGAGAGAGAGAGAGAGAGAGAGAGAACCAAGCCCCATAGATCTACCTGAGGCTATAGTATAGAATGAAGTTTACATGGCCCCAAACAGTGAAAAACTGTTGATTCCAAGTCAAGGGAATAGGGGTAATCATTATATAGTTTTCCAACTTTTTTGTACCTTTAAGATTTGTCAGAAACATTAGAGAAGCTGGGTATGGTGGCGCATGGCTTTAATCCCAGCACTCAAGAGCAGAGGCAAACGGATCTCTGTGAGTTTGAGGCCAACCTGGTCTACAGAATGAGTTCCAAGACAGCCAGAGCTGTTATATACATAGGGAGAACCTGTGTGTAAAACAAAAATTAAAGGAATGTTACAGTACCAACCCTCCGTGTAAGGCCTCTTCCTTCAAAAGGGTTTGCAGTCTAATGGTGGGGGCAGACACAAATCTTTATGTAGGGCTCAGTGGGTTAAAAAAAAAACACTTATCATAGAAACTTGACATTTCAGGTGATCTCTTAACAAAACCCTCTGGCCTGTGCACATGTGCCATGGCATACAAGTCCCCACACACATCCTGCACACACGCACACACACACACACACACACACACACACACACTTACACAATAATAAAGTTTTAAAAATCCCTATTTAATTATCATCATCTTAAGTGCTAAAGAGGAGAACTACTGCCTGCCATGAGAAGTCATCATAGGGGACCGAATTCAGCTATGGATGAAGGCTATGAAGGCTTCCTGGGGGGTTCTGGATAGGAAAAGGGTAGGTGTGAAGATGGGTGAGATCACACTTCTGCCACTTGCTTGGGAACAGTTCATTTGTCAATTCACCCACTGCTGTTTTCATTCATTCTTCAACATTTATTTATCAGGCACGGACTCTGCCAGGTCCTATGCCAAGTGCTGGGGATGTAGTGGTGGCCAAGGCATGGAGGAACTCTGCCCCTCCTCAGAGCTGCCAGATGAGGCAAATGAGCCCTGTTTGCTCTTGACATTTTAAATCCAGGAAATGTGTTAGTGGTGTATTTATTACAAAACTTGATTACAGTAGACGAATAGGTCTGTGTAATAAAATGAGAGCTTGATCTGCAATCATATGCACAGCATTTACTTTGTGTCTGATATAAATATTCTATTAATTGCTGGCTTTGTTACTAGTGTGGTCCCACACCTTGTGTTCTGTAAGGGAACAACCCCATTGCTTTAACTTAGACAAAACTAATTAGGAAAGTTAGTCTGCTGGGGGAAAAAAGCACTATTATAAATTATATAGCACTGGTTTCCAGACTTGCTGGGATTTCTAGATTGTCAAAGCCATGACTTAATATTAGCATGAACAATTGAGAAGGCCTTTATTTCTGTGTGCATTGAAACTGCATACCAGACACATGGAAAGAAGTAAAAGGGATGGGGAGGGGAGGGGAGATGGGGAGGGAGAAGAAAGAAAACCTTGCATAGTTGTAGCATACTTAGCTCTCTCAAAATGCTTCCATCTGTATGATTTCATTTCCCCCAACAACTTCCTGGACAGGTATTCCTGGTCTCTTCATGTTATGCCTGCAGCAAGCAAGAGACTTAGTCCAAAGTGTTATTGCCGGCCAGTGGACAGAACAATGAAACACCGACCAGATCACACAGACTCCTTTTGAAAGGCACTGGCCTTTCCAAGGTGTTTCTAAGAAGTTAAAATTCTGCCACGTCCTCATTTCCCCCTCTTCTCCTTGCATCCGTCAACATCCCCAAAGCGGTCAGAGAAAAGCAGACATGAGTGATGTGGAGACTCGGATGTTAAAAAGATTCTCAGCTTAAATCCAAGATAGCATAGTCACGGGTTGTGTGGGTTTTCTTTCTCTCTTTTTTTCCCCCTCTCTCTCTCTCCATATTGCTTTAAATAAAAATCTTGGAGCCACCAGCCATGTAATGATGGCTTATTTTAGGTAACAACTGGAGGGGGTACAGAATAAATTAGAAACACAGACCCCCTTCCCCCTCAATTTGGCAGGAGGCTGCTGCTGCTGCCGGGATTTGAAACCGTGGGTTTCTCGGCTGCCTGCACAGAGGAAGGAGGCCACATGCTCAGGAGAGTGAGAACTAGTGTTATCCTCTTCTCCAGTGTCTTCCCACTAGAGACAGCCATCTGCTGAATTATGCAGCAGGCTCTCAGCTGGCCCTGGAGTTGGGTCATTCCTGTGACCAGGGAAAGATTTCCAGGCTGTCTCAGGGACAAGTCTCAGGGACAAGCCTCAGGGTTCCGGTTCCCCCTGCCAGGACTCTCTCAAAGCCCTAACGAGGGCCCTGGGGTAACAGGAGCAGAGCTCTGCTCTCACAGCCCTGATGAGGTGCGAGGTGGTGTTCTGTTTCCTTTCACGGCAGAGGCCCCCAGCTCTGAACACTGGCGCAGAAGCAAGAACTGTTTTTTTTTTTTTTTTTTCAGATCCCCATTAAACGAGACCAGATGGAGGCAGAGGCAAATTCAGACTCCCCAGAGGGTAGTTGGGCATTTACCCAGAGGCCTATGGGTAAACCTTTTCTTCCCGACTCCCCCCCCCCCAAAAAAAAAATCAGATTGGAGGTAACAATGACCAGAACACCTAGAAAATGGTTCAAACTGTATGACTTGAAGGAGATGTGTATGGCTTTTGTGGGAACATTGACCCACCCAGAGCAGGGGTCACCCCTGGCCTGAAGTGGAGATATTTTACCAGACAATGGCTTGTTGAGTTAGGTAGACTCATTAGCTCTGGGGCTCTTGAGTAGAGCTGGGCAGCTGGCCAAGCCTAGGATCAGGCTGGAGTCAGAAGAGAGAGAAGGAAAGAAGGAGAGAGAAAAGTGGGGAGAGAGAGAGAGAGAGAGAGAGAGAGAGAGAGAGAGAGAGAGAGAGAGAGAGAGAGAGAGAGGAGAGCTGGGGCATAGACCTCAGGAGCCTTGGTTGCCTTGGTTGCCTTGGGCTGGCCAGAGCTATCATGGTGAGCCCATAAGCTTCCAGTTCATTTTCCTTGTCCTTTCTCACTCCTACCTGCATCAAGCCAGGAGCCTCATGGCCTGGAATTTTAGCAGCACGAAGAAGTACATCTGGTATTTAAGTCAGCTTTTCCATCTGAGAGAAGCAGTCTGCCTGGATCCTAGCATCATTCTCTGCCACTAAATCACTGGATGACTCGGGACAAGTCATTTCCCCCACTCCCAGGCTCCATTTCCCCCTTTGCAAAAAGAGGCCTGGGGTCAGGCGATCTTTAAGGGAGTTTCCAGCTCTCAAGTTGTGCTGCCCTTATGCTGCCTTGTTCTCCAGGCTCAATTCTATTAGGTCCTTGTCTGCTTCTGCTTCTGAATGAGGCGGCAGAACTGAGCTCCACCCTTCCCTCCTTCAGCCTTGAGCTGAGCGAGGAGAGAGTTTTGGAGAAGGAACCTATGCTTTTAGCTCAGCAGGGTCTCTGCAACTGAACTAGAAACAACCATTTGAACGTTGCCTGTCTGGCTAGGTATATATAGCAATTGACTTTTTATAAAGATACACAACAACTGAATGTTTGTCTGCGGAATCCCACTTTAAATGCACTAGGAGAGCTGGCTAGTTAATGGAGTCCTGCTGTGAACCCTTTTACAGAATGAGAAGCCACTTTGGCATTTATCTTTGGTATTAAAATCAGTTTCATCTATCGGTGTTGCCAAAGAGATGCTTTCATCCTTGTATAGTAAAGATGGTCTCCTTTGTGTTTCCCCGAGGTCCCCTAAACTGCTTCCCCACTGAGGCTTTGGTAAGCCTTATTTCTCCTAAGAATGGTCCCTAAATTTCTCTCCCAGCCAGGACATTACAGCTATAGTTTTCTCTTACTCCTGGTTTAGCAGTCCATGAAAACTCCTGGCATTTGATGAGTTGAGTACACTCATTTTTACTTTTTTCTTGTTAAAGTTTTGGACCTTATTGGTTTTCTGTGGCTCTCAGGACTGATGGTATAGTACTTTCCATTCCTTTCTCAACACTGAAGGCTACAGATGGGATTTTATCAGGACTTCTGACATACTTCAGGACATATTTGTCTTCTGGTTGACACGATTCTCTATGTTGTATTGTTTAATAGTCAGTTATATATTACATGTAGTAAGAAGTCATAATAAAGGAAGATAGTAAGAATCTGTTGTATTGTTGGTAAAAACAAATGTCTTCTATATAATAAAATTGCCCAGATGCTAAAGGCTGCACTTAACCAAACTTGCTGATTATCTGTGTGTAAAGCATTTTCTGGTTGAAGTTGAACATTTTTCTAAAATATCTGAGGCCACTTTCCTGCCTAGGAATGTATCATCATAGAGTCTTTTTTCAAAACAAAACATTTTTTCCAGATTAAAAAACTAAAGTATGCCTATTCTAGAAAAAAGAGTGGGCAACAGAAAGGCTACCATCGAAGTAACCTGTTAACACCAGTTTTCTCTCCTTACTGGGATGCTCCTGTGTGTGTAAGCTTTTGTTTTGTTATATTCTGCTTTGCTTTATATAACAGTTTTTGGCAAATATTTCCTCAGGTCATTAAGCACTCTTAGAAAATATTTTCATTAGTTGCTCAATATTCCATCATATGTCATTGGATCGATGAATTGGTTTTGAAAGTCTAGGAGATTTGCAGTTTCTTGGTGCCGGAATGATGATGGAGTGTGGGGAAGGGTGAAGGATTGGGCCCACCACCAAGCACTCAAGGAGGCTGGTGACCAGGTTTCAGTGTTTGTCTCCTTTGCTAACACTTGAGTACAAAAGACCAGAGGAGAAAGTTAAGGGAAAGCCGAGTCATAGGTCATGAGTTCCAAACGTTTCCCCCTCATCCTTCAGGATGACACGTGCTAACTTGGCTACCTCGGGTTTGAACAGAGACAGGAAATTCTCTATTGACACAGGTGGGCCCAGTTCCCAGAGGCCTCGCTTAACAACTTGCTTTCTCTGCCTGGATGTTGGAGAGGCAGTGGGCAGTGGAGGACAGCACTTGCCTATTGAGTGCTGCTGGGACTCTTTACTTCCAAAAAACAGCAACGGGAGAAAGATACACAGCTGGAAGCGCCATAACTCGTTGCTCTTAATATGTACTGTACGAATATTCAATTAAAAACCAAAATTGGTGTGTCCTCGGAGGAGGCAGAAGAGAAGAAGAGCAGTGTTTCTGTCTCTGATACAAAATGTGGTATAACGTATTTCAAAACCGCAGGTGACTGCAGATGAGGAGCAAACAGGAAATGGAACTGGGAGGAGGGAAGTGGGGGCTCTCTCCATTCTCAGGAGCACCTTCTCATTTTGCCTTCCTTTAGCTCCTTACAGACTATGTCCTAGCTAATTAACCCTAGTACAAAGCCGAGTGAGCAACTTTCCTTTTCTTACTGAAAAAAAATCTATAAATTACCAGGCAGTGGTGGCACAGCCTTTAATCCCAGCACTCAGAAGGCAGAGCCAGGCGGATCTCTGTGAGTTCGAGGCCAGCCTGGTCTACAGAGCAAGATCCAGGACATGCACCAAAACTACCCAGAGAAAACCTGTCTCAAAAAACTAAAAACAAAAAACAAAAAAAAAAAAGAAAAAGAAAAAGAAAGAAAAATATCTGTAATTTATTGCGGGTAACATGTGAGTTCATCTGTGTTATAAAAGAATCAAACACCACAAAAACTGATTACACCTCTGAGTAGGCCCCTGGTTTCCATTTCCTGTCCCCTGAGACAACTACTGGTATCTTTTGGTTTGGTGTCTTTTCATGCATCTAAGTATTGTCATACACATATACAGACCTTTTGGACATACATGTACTCCTTATGCATGTCATTCTACAACTTCTGTTTTCTGTCTTATACTATGTCTTGGAGGTATTCACATCAGTACATTTGGACCTACTTCATTCTGCTACAGAGTGTTCCAGAACAGAGTGTTCATTAGTTTTCAGTTGTCCAGCATTTAAGGAGTTTCTAGTTTTTCATGACTATAAACTATGCATTAGTGTATTTCCTCACACAGAAACCCTTGTACAGTTGTGTGAGGTTCCACAGAACAGATTCTAAGAGATGGTGGCGGGATTATGGTAGATTAATGATATGAGTGATTGTTGCTACTCAGGCTAGCAAGGTAAAGTTTCAGTGTTAGATTGCCACTTCCATCTCCTTTTCTGCACATTGTAGTCAAGTGAACATTCAATTAACTGCAATCAGAGTAATTAGGAGCTCAATTAATTATACCACCTTAAGGAGAAGGACTAAAGAGATAAGGCATCAGAGGTGCCGTAAGAGAGAAGGAAAGACACTTCCAAGGCTTGTCCTGAGGTCAGTGGACAATTACAGTATTTTGTCTGTAATTTGCATGCACATATTTCACTCTGAACAAGAATGATCTTGATGTAAGATTAATCAAAGCAAGACAGGTGCTCTCCAGACAGAATTTCCTAAATCAAGAACTGTACAAATGTTTTTAGATGCTTTCTTAACCACAGAGATTGAGACGAAATTTGACTCCTTCAACCTAGTAAACAGCAAGAATAACACATCAACCAGGTCCCATGTCCCAAGGCTCCAGGTTCTCTAGTTAATTTAGGTAGAGCAGACACTGGGTAAAAGACACAGAAGAAATAAACACTCCAAGTCACCAGTGACATCACTAAATGCAAATCTGTCGTTACTTCTCTGTAATTCTTTGTACTCTTATTTCTTGCTTCAGATGAGAGGAAACGGGTCATCTTTTACATTTCTGATTATTTCCCCCTCGGCAAAATCCCCTTCACCTTCCCATTTTTCATGGGTGTTTCCTATGTTCCGCTTTAGCTTCCCCTCCCTTTACTGCCTCTCACAGAGCAATCCAATTTGCTATCTCTCACTCCTCACATTTCTATCGCAGCCTTAAGTGCTGTCTGCACCTAAAACCTCATGTTGTTAACTACTTATTGACTTTCTTAGCTATCTCACCTTGAAATCAAACCTTATTTTCCTTGATGCATGGAAGGCTCTTACAAATCAAAGAGAAAAGACAAACATATATTTTTTAAATGGGCAAAATCATGATTAGATAATTTACATACACCATACACATACACAGTTGAAAGTTTTTTTTTAATGTTTACTATCACTAATAAATGCAAATTAAAGAGTACGATACCATTTTCCAATGAATCAGTTCACAGTAGATAGAAGCCCATGAAACTTCATGGGTACCTAAACATATATGTGGTAGTGATAGAAACACTCAGTAGTACTGTCCTCTGTTAAGTCATGCATCAATCAGTGTTTAAAATGTGTGAACCTTTGGAGCTAGCAAGGTGGCTCAGCGGGTAAAGGTACGTGCTATCAATCCTGAAAACCTGAGTTTGGCTGTAACTGCAGATTGTTTTCTGACCTCCACATGTGTACTTGGCACGTGTGCTGCCACACACAAACAAACAAATAAGTAGATGTCAAAAACATATGGCCCTGCCGGGCGGTGGTGGCATACACCTTTAATCCCAGCACTTGGGAGGCAGAGCCAGGAGGATCTCTGTGAGTTCGAGGCCAGCCTGGTCTACAGAGCGAGATCCAGGACAGGCTCCAAAGCTACACAGAGAAACCTTGTCCCAAAACAAACAAACAAACAAACAAACAAATAAATAAATAAGAAAAATATATGACCCTTTGTTCTAGCAGGCTTCAATTTTAGGAAATAAAGACATTCACCACCCTACAAAACAACTTTTTTTTTTTTTAAAGTTGAAAACCTGGAGACACATCAAATGTCCAGCAGTAGAAGTTATATTAGGAACAGGTGGTAGATTCCTGCACGGATATGCTATGTGGCCAATAAAAATAGTGATTTGGGGCCTAGAGAGATGGTTCAGTGGTTACGAGCTCATAGCACTCTTGCAGAGGATCTGCATTTGATCCCCAACACTCACATCAGGCGGCTCACATTTGCCTGTAACTCCAGCTTCAAGGGACTCAACGCCTTCTTGTCTCCACAGTCGCCTGTACTCATGTACACATACCCATAAACAGATACACACAAGTGTGCGTCTTTGAAAATAAAATGGATCTTTTAAAAAGATGCTGCTCCAATGAAATGAATAATTTAGAAGTATACCTAGGGCTGGAGAGATGGCTCAGAGGTTAAGAGCACTGACTGCTCTTCCAGAGGTCCTGAGTTCAATTCCCAGCAACCACATGGTGGCTCACAACCATCTATAATGAGATCTGGTGCCCTCTTCTGGCCCGCAGGCATACATGCAGACAGAATACTGTATACATAATAAATAAATCTTTTTTAAAAAAGTTCATATAAAAACAAACAAACAACAACAAAAAAGTATACCTAATTACTCAAGAAAACATCTGTACTAAGTGTCAGGGTATTAAGTCAGATCCTACCAAGGAACAGATAACAGTGTCCCTGTTTTGTTAAGTAAAGGTGTACTGACTGGCAGGAAATCCATGCACATATTGCTCATCTTGGGAGAATGAGAATATGATAGATGATTTTTATTTTATTCCTGATAATTTCTGTGTTTTCTAATAATTTCTGCTGAGTATGATGGCACAGACCTAATCTGAGCATTTGGGAAGCAGAGGCAGAAAGATCAACAGTGTAAGTAAGACTTCTTTACAATATATTGAATTTGAGACAAGCATGGGCTACTTGAGACCCTGCCCCCAAATGAAAATTTACCAAACACCTACCATGAACCCACCATTATTTTCTACAGTAATATAAAGATCCCCCAAACAGGAAAAGGAAGAACATAGGATTTACTCTACAAGCAACGAGCTTGGTGAATTTGGGGTGTTTTGAGCAGGGAGTGCCATGATCCATGTAATATTTAAAAATATATTTTTTAGATTTATTCTATGTGATGAGGGTTTTGCCTGCATATATGTCTACTCTCCATGTGTGTGCCTGGTACCCTCGGAGGTCAGAAGAAGGCAGCAGATTCCCTGGAACTGGAGTTAGAAACCACATTGAGTGTAGGGAACCAAGTCTCTGCAAGAACAGAAAGTGCTCTTAACTGCTGAGCCATCTCTCCAGCCCCACATGCAGGAGTTGTTGTAAAGTTAATTCTATCTGCAGATACTTGACTGATTGAAAGAACAAGAAAGTAGGGGCAGGATATGTCTCCAATGGTATTGAATTGGCAGGCTGACGTCCACACACCTTGAGGGAAAAAAAAAATTCTGGTTAAAGTCAACTGAACTGACTTGAGACTCAAAAGCAGGGAACTGGGCTTGGGAGTGCAGCGTAGTTGTAGAACTTTGTGGTAGAGTGTGCGGATTAGAGTTGTGTGCCACCGTGCTCCATTTATGCAGTGCTAGGAATTGAACCTAGGGCTTTGTGTGTGCCACGCAAGCATTCTACCAACAGAACTACATCCTGGGCCTCATATTTGGTAATTCTTTCACAGTGGAGTGAATTTTAAAGGTAAGATGCTCCCCCCACTGCCTGCTATCTTTAGCTTGAGAATTCCTTGGACTTCAGAGCCCTTGAAGTTTCATAGTGCTGAATTTGGAGACAGGAAGAGATGATAAAATATGGCTCAGGAAACCTCAACTCTGAGTCTGTCCCAATTTTGAGGCCTGCTACGTAGGAGGCTCCCTGGAGAGAGCATATTGGCTCTTAAGTGTCTTTGCTTTGCCGAGGGCTGAGAACCAACAGCAGTAAACTTCCAGCTTACTGTTTGTTTAAGAAAAATGGGAAATAGGGAAAGGGACGTGGAAATGGGTGAAGTGAGTGTGGAGGAAAATGTTGTACATCCCTCATGAAACTCCTTGTCTTTAGGTGAGCAAAGACTGCATCAACCTGACTTGATGGCATATGGCAGTCTTTCGAGTGCGCTCTGCTGGAAGTTTGTGTGGAGAAAAGTGAGAGGGGAGTGAACGTGCCAGATGGTAGTCACTAGCACAAGCTCTTGGAGGATCCAATGACACTGATGGGAGCGAGGAGATTCCCCCCATCCCCAACTAGGTGGAGGGGCTGTGTGACTACATCAGTGGCTGAGCGGCTCCTCTGCTATGGCATCCCATCCATTTTGGTGTGACACCTAGTCTAGCAGCAGGTCCAGTCAGCATCCGAGCTGCCTGCTGGCACAGCCTGGATGCTGGTGCAGGCCTCCTGGCACAAACCATGGCCTTTTGGGTTGCTCTTGGCATCTTGCTGGTTATGGAAAGTTTGGTGTAGCCTCACCCCACAGAATCTCTGCCTGTTTCCATAGCCCATCACTTTTGTGAACCTCAACTGCCTCCAGCTTCCACTCCCCACCTTTCTCCTGACACCCCACCCTTGGCTGTGACCGTTTGCAGTTGGCATATTTCTGGAGTACATGCAGGCCCTTTTCGTCCTTCCCCTTGATTCCTTGGAAATCTGCCTCCGTTTGAGACTCTCCTTGTTTATAAAACCATTAACTATAAGAAGTCTTGGCCCTCTGCTTTCCAGGGCTGGGAGTGGCTTGGCTGACCCCTGTGGAGTCAAGGGAGCCAGAGGAAGCCTGGAGCCAGTTCCCTTCAAGCTGGAGGGAGCTACAAGTGTTTTAGTGCATGATGGGCCAGCTTGGGGTCCAAGGATAACCTTACAGTGCTGTAATAAGGGCAGCTACTATTTGGATGCTTTCCACATGCCAAGCAGTATGCTTTGTGCATAAGGAGTATTGTCCTATGCAATCTGCACATTAACTACTAACTCCTGCCTTTAGAAGGGGGAGACTGAGGAATTTAAGTAACTTGTTAGAGGTTGAACTGCAGAGTTTGGCCAGTGATTCAGACCTGCCTGATTCAAAAGTCTGTGTTTTAAAAACTATTTTTACATTGTGTATGTGTGTGTGTGTGTGTGTGTGTCTGTGTGTGTGTGTATGTGTGTGTGTGCCGGTGCCACACAAGTGTAGAGGTCAGAGGATAACTTATGGAAACTGATTCTCTCCATCCACCACGTGAGTCCCAGGTATCTAGCTAAGGTCATTAGGCTTGGCAGCAAGAACATTTACCCACGGAGCCTTCTTGCCTGCCCAGATCTGTGCTCTTAACTTCTCTGCTGGGCCACCTTTGTAGGTCTCCAACGTGTCCTAGAAAGGAGATTCACTGATTTTGAAGGGCTTTGGAATATTTATTGAGTGTGTGTACACATATTAAGCTCATTATAAGTATTAATAAGCAGATTTTATCCTCTTGACACCTCTAAAACACATTGTATTGTCTCATGTGATAGATGTGGAAGGGAACTGAGTCCCAGAGAGGTTCCCTAGCCTCTAAATGATTGAGTTGAGATTTCATCCAAGTTGGAACATTCAGTGCTATCCTGGATAAGCTGCCCACATACTTTGTCCTGGTCCAGAACTACAGTGGTATTTATCACTGGACCTATTGGATACCTGTACCCAAGCATCCATGATTTCCAACCTGATGGGCCATTTTGCTTTGGAGTGTGTGTGTTGGGGGGTGGCTGAGGGAAGAGATGACACATTGGGCCTTTGTGGTGGTTACTTCCTGGCACAGGATAGAGTGCATGTGGATGGAGCACGGAGATCCAAATGGCTTTTAAGCACATTGTCATTTTTCTCTCCTCCCTCCCTTTCCAAATTAGGGCGAAGGTTGCCGAACTGTCCCCCTGGCTGGACATGTGGGGTTTGACAGCTTGCCTGACCAGCTGGTGAATAAGTCAGTCAGCCAGGGCTTCTGCTTCAACATCCTGTGCGTGGGTGAGTATTTCCATGGCAGGCAATTCTATTACAGGATATAGATCCTTAATGGCTAGATGTGGCTCTGCAGGTAATTAGGTTAAATAATGTGTCCCTCTCATCTAGTTGCAAGCTTGCCCCTCCTTCTTCTCTCATCCCTTTGTTTATTTTTGTAAGCGACCAGCTGTAATTATTTTTTTCCCCTCTGCCCAGACCAGAATCTGGGGCCATACCTTGGGGGAAAAACAGAGCTTTGTGAGACTCAGTGGAAAATTTTGTTAAAGGGGGCTGGCTGGCTCGGTTACTGCTGTCAGGTTCTTTTTGATTGCAGAAGATGAGAACCAGGACAGAATGGGGAGGGAGGTGATGGCTAAGGAAATAAAGATGCCTGCCTTCCAGTTGTGTGTAGTCGGCTGGGTCTCTGTAGTCTTTGTAGTTGGAGCTTAAGTGTAGGAATCACACAGCTGTGTACAAAGATCTTTTATTCCCCTACCTGTATCTCTGCCTGGGATTGATTTTGGTATGTTTTGAGACAGAGTCTCATTATGTGGCCTAGGCTGGCATGGAACTCAACAAGTCTCCCAGGCTAGCCTCTTATTCTTGGTCCTCCTTCCTTAGCCTCCCAAGTGTTGGGGTTATGGTCACACGCTGCCGCATCTATATGAGGAGGCATTGTTTTAGTCCACATGATGTGCTGATTATAGCACAAGGAGACTTTAATAATATTTCTGAAGTGAATGAGTAAGTTGAGTCCACAGGAGGCACTCACTGTACTTTTCAGCGGCTTCTTGCGTTAGTTGTTCTGCCCCGAGTGGGCTGAGTGAGGCTTGGGAATCGTATCCTTATACTCCTGGAGAGGAGAATTGAGGAGGACAAGGGATTTACCTGAGGCACCATGGAAAAACAGGCTGAGCTCTTGTTCCTCCCACTGCCTCTGACTGCTGCCAGCAACATCCCTTGAGACCATGAAAGTCCTTTGGAAACCACTGAGTACCATCGAACAAACATGACGGACGATAGTACCTTGTCATTCTTTAAGAATGTGTTTTCAAACCTTAAAAATCCCCAATTTACAAACTCAGTGGTAACATATAATTTTCACCCCACAGTGTAAGAAAAGTATACCTGCATATTTTCAGTGACACCCTTCCGAACCTTAATGGTTGCATAAATACCATAATAAAACCAATTTTCACAATGGCTGGAACACTTACACACTTCTGCTAATTTCCTTTTCTTATTTTTGTATAGAGCATATGGAGAACTCATTCACATCATAGATTCAAACTACCACTGAATTACACTTTAGTGTTTAATGTATTGAAAATTTCTTTTTCTGCTGGATGTGTTGGTATAGGTCTGTAATCCCAGCACTTAGGAGACTGAGACAGGAGGATTGTGAATTTGAGTCTAACCTTGGCTGCATGATGGGATCTTATCTCAAATAAATAAATAAATAAATAAAGGTCTTCAAAATTTTTTGAAGGCATTTTTTCCTTCTCCTCCATCTCCAGTATTCTTTACCATGTCACTTTATATAGGGAATTCACTGTACTTGTAAGGACAAACAGAGCAATAAGGTCATTTCTAAATATGGGTGACAGGCAGTCAGCTAGGCTCACTCACTAGCAAAAGTGACTCATTCCTGTGTATCAGCTTTGGAGCCTATGAGACAAAAATATGTGCTTCGTGGAATTTCACATCAGAGGCCTTAGAGTCTACATAGAGGTTGCCAAGTCTTTGAATGCTGGAAGTCTAACTCACAGTCATGTTTAGGCGTTAATTAGGACAGGGACAGAAAATAAGAGCAAGACAGGGTATCAACCTCAAGAAGAAATGTCATCACATCTACTATTGGCACTAAGAAATTTCTGTTTAGCTAACAAGATCAATCTTTGGCTAATGGCCAACTTATTTCACACAATATTTGATGACTGAAATATTCCAGTACACACACATACCAGATTCCCTTGGCATTCCTCCCAGGGTGCCTTATGACCTGTGCTGAAGTTGAGATTAAAGCAAAATGACAAGCTCACTGTAAGCAACCTTTCAACCTAGAGCAATAGACCAGACTGATAAAGCCCTGTGAGTCAGAATGGCACTTGATGGCAAAGTGTACGGAAATTTGTCATATGAATCTTAAGATTCCTTAGTCCCCCAGGATGGGGCAGCCAAGACCAAGACAAGGTGAGTGGGATAGTCAACTCATGCTCCCACTAGGGTATTGCTCTCTACAGTTCTTCAGCATACATCTGATGACATGAAGTTGCTGAAGGGCCTGGGCAGACTCTCTCAGAAGGGAAGGGAGGGAAGAAAGGAAGACCCTTTCATCCCCAAGGAGTCATATATCTTTTCTTTCTCTACCTGTCAAGTTTGAGGAAATGGCCCTCCTCCTATAATGCCCGTAGATAAACCAATCTCTGAACTGAATCAAAATATGCCTACAGTGTGTGCATCTTACTCTCTTGCTGTATTCATAGCCTTACCATGGCTCAGAGAACCCTCAACTTGCTTCAAGGTCACAAGGGGCTCTGAGACTGCCATCTGAGCCCAGCTATAGCGCTGGGAACGGTCACTGACTTGGCAGAGTCCACAGTGAGGTTACTGAAGGTGATCTCTGCTCCTGCAGGAATTTTAGTGACCATGTTCTTATGCCTAGTACCTGTATGTGACTATCGAATTTACCTCCTTGGTGACTGTTATAAAATGGTTCTGTTTGCTCACAGAAATTGTTTACCTGAAGTATTTTTAGTGTCCAATTACGGCAGTGCTAGCCTGGAGAGCTAGCTGGAGAGCTAGCTGGAGAGCTAGGATAGTTTTTGTTCACATTATTGTTTATCTTGATGTTGGCCCACTGAGCTTATGCCCACACCCTACAGAGTAAGTATTGTACATGTATGTGTGACTATGTGCATGTGTGCTTGTTGAGATTGAGAGAGGAGGGAAAGAGAATTTTTATGAATCCAGAGCCTAAATTATAGTGCAATAAATTGACTACACCAATAATTTCCATCCATGATTATTATGATTTTTTAGCTAAGTATAAAGATGTAAGCGTATATGAACTCAGTCTGATAGATTCTCTAAGGTTGACAGTAGTGACCAAGTGAGGTGAGATTTTCCCCCATCCCCATCCCATCAAAAACCATATCCCAATCCCTTAGCTTTGGAAATTTTGACTATCTCGTGACTGTAAACATCCATATAGGAGGCCTCAGAAGAAAATCCCGAGCCAGCAATACCAGCGTTCTGGGGCCTGGTGCTTTGTACTGCTGGGAAAGCGCCCTAAGGAGAGTTGCCCATCTGAATGTGCTGGCAGCGCTAATGGCCATGAAGAGCACAAAGGCTCATAATGATAATATTTACTTTGAAGCTGCTCAGGATTCCAGGCTCAACTGGGCTCTGTTGAACTTGGAAAACACACTGAGGACCAGCAGGATTGCGGCTTTCCTGCGGGAGGTGTGCAAAGGGCAGCTGGTAGTCTATAAAGGTCAGGGGCTAATGTTTCCATCCCCCTATCTCTGGGAAAGGCAGTTGTTAGCCTTAAGCTGCCACAGTGGCTGGTCATTGGCTATCAAGGCACCATGGGAGAAAACAGTCCATGGTTTGTGGCACCCACTGATTTCCATGGTGTCATTACTTCCTCCACAGCTGACTTTATCAATGTCACAGAGCACGGGTTTGGGAAGAGGTACAGGAAGCTGCATGTGCTAGCTGAAACACTACAGTCTGCTAGGCTCCACCAAGAACAGGAAAGAGAAAGGACAAGGTCACATAGCCAGGCATGACCTTGTCCCTCTCCACAGACGGCCATGGCCAACTGTAGTTCCTGGAGTGTTTCCTTTTGGACACCTCCCTGTTGAGCTCAGCAGCATTTTCTCTTGGCTTATCCCACCATTTACAGCTGAGTGAGACTTCTCTCCAAGTAAACAGGGACTGTGGTTATCTTGCTCTTTGCTGTATTTTCAGCCCCTATAATTGTATCTGGCTATTATCAGAGGCTTCGCAAATGCTTGTTGAGTGACAAAATGAACCAATCTGTCATGCTTGTGGGCCTCACCCGAGTGTATTGGTTCAAAGCATGGCCTACAGAAGTAGTCTGACTCGATGAAAATACTGGCTGTGCCATTTATTAGTTTGTGACCTTGGACTGTCATCTCCTCTACAGTGTATAGAGGAGAAAAACTGGGCACAGAGAGGAGGAGGAGGAAACTGCAAATTCACAAAGCCAGTGGGTGACTTGGTTAACCTATCTATAAATTAAGGGTACCTTGCATCTAGGGGCTGACTGGGTTGTACTTCAAGGGTAGAACTTTTTTGTTGTTTGTTTGTTTATTTGTTTGCTTGTTTGAGATAGAGTCTCATTTTGTAGCCCAGGCTGGCCTGGAACTCACACACATCTGTCTGCCTCTGCCTCCAGGTGTCCCCTTGTACAGCTAGGGGTAGAGCTCTTGTTCAACCTGATGGACTTGAGTGCCTGGACTCCATGCTCAGCACTAAAAATAAAAACACATAGTGTCTACCTTCTAAGCTTGCTGTAAGAAACACATAAAATCTGTGGAAGCTAAGGGTGTGGCTCAGTAGTTGAGAGCTTGCCTCTTTCCATCCCCAGTACTACAAAAAAAGAAAAGAAAAGAAAATACATATTTATTCACAGCAATCCTGGCACAGAGCACATAAATGTGCTCCAAGCAAATACTATTGGTGTATGCCTTGAAGTCCCAGCACTTGGGATGCTGAGGCAGGAGACTTATGAGTTCAAGAGGTCTCAAACCAAGCCAACCCCCCCCCCCCCCGCAAAAAAAAAAAACCACCTACTATTGCTATTTCAACCTTCCCCTTTTATAGGAAAAAGGACTAGAACCCAGACTGGGACAGGGCTGACATTTTGTCAGATGCAAACGTAGTGGTAGCATATCTAGACTTTCTCTTCCTTCCTTCCTTCCTTCCTTCCTTATTTCCTTCCTTCCTTCCTTTCTTTCATTTTGTTTTATGAGACAGGGTATCTCCATGTAGCCCTGGCTGTCCTGGAACTCATTCTGTAGACCAGGCTGGCCTCGAACTCAGAGATTCACCTGCCTCTACCTCCTGAGTGCTGGGATTAAAGGTGTGCGCCACCACTGCCTGGCAAATTTAAATTATTTAAAAAAAGGTATTTACTTATTTTATGTGTATGAATATTTGCCTGCATGTACATATATGTGCCTGGTGCCTGCAGAGACCAGAAGACAGTTTTGGTTCCCCGGAACTGGAGTTACAACCAGCTGTAAGCTGCCATGTAGATGCTAGAAACTAAAACCAAGTCTCCTGCAAGAGCAGCCAGTGCTCTTAATCACTGGGCCATCTCTCTAGCCCCTATGTTATTTTTCAAAATGATTGTTTCCAATACAATGTCAGCAATAAGCAAAGTGAGGGGTAGAACATGAGTTCGAAGAGTTAAGAAACCCTGATCTCCATTGTGACATGCTCTGGGAGGGCTGGAGAGACGGGGAGGGAAATTGAGCCCTTGGGAATCATTGAGTTTCCTGCTGGAAGCCAGTTGCCAAGTTCCTACCTTCTTGATGAGGCATGGTGGAATCTGCTGACCTGATCCCAGTTAGGCCACATGTCATATCCCCACACACATTTACTACTGGGCCCAAGGCAGCTATAGGAGGAGACAGCATTCTTGTCTCAGGCTGGGTCTGTGCCAGCCATTGAGAGAGGGTATCCCTCCAGCTCCAGGTCCCCCGTGATGGCAACTGAGAGCAGAAGCACTCGAGAGCCTCTGGAGGAGCTGGCTGCATTTTCTGCCTTCTTCTGATGCCTGCATTTATTGCAATTCCCTAGACATGGCGAATTCTTCTCTTCCAGACCTTCATCATTTAACATCTAGTTGCCACAGCCCTTCTGTTGCTGGCAGGCATCTGGGTGGCCAGTTTCCTTGCTGTTCCTCCCTGCTGCTTGCCCTACCCCACCCAGCGCCCGTTTTTCCAGCTGTGCAAACAGGGTGGGTCTCTGGCTCTGTAGACCTGCTCCTGAGACCATCTAAGTGAAGTTTTCGACAGGCCCTGTCAAGTATACAGAGGACTCTCTGAGAATTCTTAGGCTGTGGAGGCAGTGAGCCTATTCTGGAGGGCTGGGGAGATTGGAATCCACCACTGTCTAGGAGCAGCAGGGACATTCAGTAATGAGCTCAGGGGACAAAGAGGATGAGGTCGAGGATATACATGGAAGATTCATTAGGCATACACAAAATTGGTTGAAATGTACTGGAAGCGTGGGTGTCCACAGAGAAGGGGAGTTGGAGCATGGCAGCCATCCTTGCATTCCCACCTCAGATTCTGGACCTGCTTATAGGTGAGCTGTGCTACATCCTTTGCTGGAGTAATGGATGCTGTGTTCTGCTGCACACTTGAATCTGTCACCTCCCATGGCAAAGACCTCTCTGCACCAGTTATTCTTGGGACCTGAATACTTTCTTTAGGGGAGGACAAAAAAGAGCCTCTTCTTAGACAATTGTCCCTGATGATTATAGCAGACCCTGGCTGGAAGCACATTCTGTGTAAGGAACCCTTTCTGTATACCCTGGCAGTTCATCTCAGTAGTCACACCTCGCTAAGAAACAGAGCTGGGGACCTTGGGAACCAGGCTAAATTGAATGCTCTTTTCTTTCTCTACATAGAAAGCTCTCGTCGTCGTAATACATGTTTATAGATCGTTGTTTAGGATGAAAGAAGCTACATACACTGAGAGGGTACGGAGAGAGGGAGCATTTTTTATTCCCCATCATGTAGTTCTATGCACTGCCTTGCAAATGTGTACTGTTGGTCTCAAGGAGAGATTCGCCAGACCAGGAATTATCCAGATTAAACCTAACCCCAACCATGAGGATAAGTCAAAGGTCATACATCTCTCCTTGGTTGGAGAGGGGTAGAAAGAAGCGGGATTATGCTAGTAAAATGGTAGTGTGATCTAAGGTGTTCAAGGAACGGTCCAGGGTCATTAACTTGTTTGTTTCTTGGTTTGTTTGTCTGAGACAGTCTTTCTACATAGCACCTGCTGTCTTTGAACTTACTATGTAGGCCAGGCTGACCTCGAGTTTAGAGCCACCTGTCTGCACCTCCCGAGTGCTGGGATTAAGGGCATGTACCACCTTGCCTAGCCTGTCACTAATTATTGACTTAAAGACCAGGCTGGTCTCCAACTCGAGATGTAACAGGTTGACCTTACCCTTCTTATGCCCCTCCATCTCCTGAGCGCCACCTTGCTCAGTTTCTTCACTGCTGGGGATCAAACAGGGCTTCAGGTATACTAAGTCAACACTGTAGTCACTGAGCTACATCTCCAGCTCAGCTACTGACTTTTATTCCTAGTATTTCTGATTCACTTGGAGTGGGACGAGGAGCCAAATACAATCTGAAGCCATAGAGATTCTAGGTGGTTTCAGTGCCTTGCTCAGCTGCGGGTTCATATCAGATTCCTGCCTATAACTCCGTGCCACCAGCTTCTCTTCAATGTGTGATTGTGGTGTCTCATTCCCCAAAGACTCCTTGGTTCTAGGCAGTAGTTTGGTATCCTCTAGCCTCCCAGGAATAACCTCCCCAAACCTTTACTTCCCCCATTTATCATCCAAGTGTGAAGTTCTAGTGTTTGGATTTATTAGTGTCACACAGCTGACGTGTTAGTTAAGCAAACAAATGCCGGGTTTGTTTGAGATTTGAGAAGAAGAATTTGTGGCTTAAGTTCATTCTTCAGTAGATAAAAAATGGTCTCACTAAAAGGTCTTCTAGGCTGGGAGAAGCCAAGGTTAGATACAGTCTCCAGAACATCTGTGGAATTGAGCACTGCCTAGGCCAGGCAGAATCCGAGGCAGGGCATGAGAGGAGGGGCTATTTGACAATTGGCATTTATTTACATGTTCTATTTCAAAAATACAGAAAAACTAAAGAAAAATGAGAACTGTATAGAAGCGCACCATTTAGAGATATGCATTAATAAGAGTACATTATATTTCTTTACAGTCTATATCTAGGAATAATTGTACTCCTCCATCTGTACATATTGCATTTCTTTCTCTGCCTCTAAAAGCAGTATATACTCAAGGTAAAGCTTCAAATAACAGAAAAAATATGAAGGCTAAAATGGAAATTAGCCCAGTTCTCTAGGATTGTGAGCTATCTGCTGCTGGCATGTCTGTGCTTTCTTGTTTCATATAATTGTCGCTATACAGTCACTTCTGCATGATTCTTCATTTAGTGTTTTAGTATATACACGGGTCCCTTCACACATATGTGAAATATGATATGTAATGGCTACATAGTCACTGTGTGATATCTTTTGCTTTTCAGGGGAGACAGGATTGGGCAAGTCCACCCTCATGGATACCCTGTTCAACACCAAGTTCGAGGGGGAGCCAGCCACCCACACACAGCCGGGTGTTCAGCTCCGATCCAATACCTATGACCTCCAGGAGAGCAATGTGGGGCTGAAGCTCACGATTGTGAGCACTGTGGGCTTTGGGGACCAGATCAACAAGGAGGACAGGTAAGGAAAACCGTGGGAAAGTGAAGGGAGGAGCAGCCAAAAGGAGCTTTACCATGGCAGAGAGCACAGATCCTGAGGCCCAGCCTGTCTCGCTAGAATGATGTGGGCAAGCAGCTTGTAATGGCATCATCGCAGGGTCCCTCTCGACAACTGTGCCACTCCATAGACTTTGCCGAAAGAAGGGTGTCTTTCTAATACATGTGAGTGGAGCCTTGATTCTGTTCAGGCCCTCCTGTACTTTAACAATCTAAAAAGGAGTGGCCTAATCTTTGCTCCTGAGACATTCATGGGAAAGGCCCGTCTTAAGTAAATAATTTCTGTAGAGAGGAGTATGTCCTGTAAAGGACAGAGTAGAGAGAGGTAAAGGACAGATTGCAATGAGGCCACAAGGACAAAAACAGTCAGTTCTATGCAGAGAAGTCAGAGAGGCTTTCACAGAAACCTCAGGATGTCAATGAAGTCAGCAGGTGGAGGGGAGGATTGTGAAGAGGGACCAAGAAGGTCTAAGCAGAGAGGAAGGAGGAGAGCCAGAAGAAGCTGGGTTTCTGGATGCATGTGAGGAGTGAATGAGACTCCGAGATGAAGATGAGTTAGAGGCTGGGGTGGGGGAGGAAAAGCTGGTAGGGCACTCACAGAAAGGGCCACTCAGCATTCCTGTAAAAATCTTCATGTGTATGTGTTTGTATATGCAAGTGCAGGTGCATGTACTACAGCATATGTACCATGGTGCACGTGTGGAGGTCAGAGGACAACCTCTTAGTTGTTGGTTGTCCCCTCCAACCTTGTTCGGGAGTTTTGTGGGGTTCTTGTTTGTTTCTTGGTTTTTGTTTTTGCTGTTGTTGTTGTTTTGCTGTTGTATGCATACGACAGAGTAGCTGGTCAGAAAGTGAATTCTGTCTCGGCCTCCCGTCCCATTGTAAAGCTGCTTGGACTACAGATGTGAGCTGCTCTCTCCAGCTTTACATGGGTTCTGTGGCAAGTACTTTACTTACTGAGACTTCTTCCCAGTCCTTTACTTTTCAACATTTATTCTATTTTTATGTGTATGTATGTATGTATGTATGTATGTATGTATGTATGTATGTATGTGTATGTATGGGTACGGTATGTGTATGTGAGTGCAGATGCCTGTAGAGGCCACAAGAGGACACCAGATTCCTGGGAGCTGGAGTTGCAGGCTTTTGCAAGCTGCCCCATGTGGGTGTTGGGAATCAAACTTGGGCTCTTTGGAAAAGAAGTACAAACTCTTAACTGCTGAGACATTTCTCCAGCCCCCTGGGTTTGATGTTTTTGGTGTGTGTGTGTGTGTGTGTGTGTGTGTGTGTGGTCATTATTATTTTGTTTGTTCATTTGTTTTTGAAGTAAGGTCTCACTGTGTATCTTTGGCTGGCCTGGAACTCTCTATGTAAACCAGACTGGTCCTGGACTCACAGAAATCCACCTGCCTCTGTTTCCTGAGTGCTAGGACTAAAAGTGCACCACTACACCCAGCTTGCATTTGTGTTTTGTTTTATTTTTTCAAGACAGGGTTTTGTTTTATTTTTTCAAGACAGGGTTTCTCTGTGCAACCCTGAGTGTCCTGGAACTCGCTCTATAGACCAAGCTGGCCTCAAACTCACAGAGATCCACCTGCCTTTGCATCCGGAGGGCTGGGATTAAAGGCGTGTGCCATCACTGCCTGGCTTTGGTGGGGTTTTGTTTGTTTTGTTTTGTTTGAGACAATGTCTTGCTGTGTATCCCTGTCTGGCTTGGAACTTGCTCTGAAGCCCGGGCTGTCCTCATGTGCAGTAGCTCCTCAGCTAGGGAAGGGCCCTCATGAACCCTTCTCCCTTCTGTGCTGGAATGTTGTTGTCTGGCTTGATCTTGTGCAGGTCTTGTGTAGATAACTGTAGCTGTTCTGGACTTAGAAGTCCAGTGGCTATGTTGTATCCAGAAGACAGCTTTTCACAGCATTCCTCTCTATACCCCAGCCTTTACATTCTTCCATCTCTTCTTTGATGTTCCCTGAGCTATTGTTGAGGGTTGATACAGATGTCCCACTTAGGGCTAAGCACTCCCAGTCACATAATCAGCACTCTGACTGGTTATGGCCCTCTGTATTAACTGCTGCCCGCTGCAGAGAGAACCATCCTGAGCAGCACTGATCTACCGGTATAAACATAAATATTTAGAAGGGGGATTGATAATATGTCCCTTCAGCAAAACAACAGCAGTAGGATTCCCCCCATGACCTATTACTGTCCCAGCCATAGGCTTTTGACCAAGTGTACAATAACAGGCATGAATTCCCTCTTGTGGATCAGCCTCAAATCCAATCAGAAAGTAGCTAGTTGCCCTGTAGCAGTCATGTCATTGCTGAAGTGAGCACATCTTGTCTGGCAGTTCAGTATTGTAGGCTTTAGCAGTGGGTAAGATCATTGGTGTCTTTCCTTCCCCAGTGGCCTGTGTAGCACCTCCCAGCACTATGAAAGCTAGCCAGTAGAAGTTTTCAGATCAGTTCCAGATTGATTTATCTGTGTCCAGTAAAATAATGTGATATCTTTAGCAATAAGCTCTTAATATCTAGTTATGATGAGCAACCAAGAACATCGGTAATAGCCTCTGGGGCCTGCAAGGCCAGTAACTCAAAGGAAGGTATGTCATGCCTGGCACTGAGGTTGTTTCATAATCTGTTGTCTCCTAGAAACAGTATTGTCCACCCATATAGCATACTTCTGTTTAAACTCTTAAAAAAATTTCAGTGTGTGTGTGTGTGTGTGTGTGTGTGTGTGTGTTTGTGTGTGTGTGTGTGTGTGTGTGTGTGTGTATGTGCATACACACTCCAGGGAGCATGCATGTATGCATGTGCACAGCATGTATGTGCATGGGAGTACTGGTGCCTGCAGAGACCAGAAGAGAGCATTGGATCCTGTGGAACTGGAGTTACAGGTGGTTGTGACATTCAGAGTGGGTGCTGGGAACTGAACTTGGGTCCCTCTGCAAGAGGAGTAAGCGTTCTTAACTGCTGAGCCATCTCTCTAGCCTAAACTTTTTCAAATAACTGTATTTTAATTTATTTTATGCATATGAATGTTTTCCTGCTTGTACATATATGCAGCATGCTCATGTAATGTCTTTGAAGCCAGAAGAGAGCGTTGGATCCCCTGGAACTGGAATTACAGGCAGTTGTGAACTGCCTCATGGCTACTGGAACCAAGCCCAAGTCCTCTGCAAGAGCAGCAAGTGTTCTTAACCACTGAGCCATCTCTCCAGCCGCAAAGTTTATTTGAAATTAGCTTACAAAGTAGTAGTTTTCCAGAAGGCTTTTTCATACGTTCTTAGTTTGGTTTTTCCCACATTCTCCCTCCTTTCTCCAATGTTTCCACCATTTCTCTGCTTAAACTGTTAACCCCCGGTTCACATGTAGTTTCTCTGTGTAGCTTTGCGCCTTTCCTGGAACTCACTTGGTAGCACAGGCTGGCCTTGAACTCACAGAGATCCACCTGGCTCTGCCTCCCGAGTGCTGGAATTAAAGGCATGCGCCACCACCGCCCGGCACCACATGTAGTTTCTTAAGCACCTAAACAAATTCTGTTTTCTATATGAAATGCTAAAAGAAAGACACCTCTCTCTTTTAAATAATTATTTACTTATTAATTCATTGTTTATTGTGTATGTTCATGTACACTTCGTACTTGGACCATGGCATACATGTGGAGATCAGAGGACTACTTTGGGGAGTCAATTCTGTCCTTCTACCATGTGAGACTCTGAGCTTGAACTCGTCATCAGGCTCTGTAGCCAAGTGCCTTAATCCACTGCATCATCTCACTGGCCCCAACCACTCTGTTTTTCTTTTTGTAGGATTGCTTCTTATGCTAATCTTGTTGAGCTGAGCATCACTTAGACCCTACTTCCTGTCAACTGAGTAGTTGGGTCACAATCAGAGTGTTATACTCAGTTGCACTTTTTTTTTTAGGAAGTCTTCAATGAATTTTCTCACAGTCCATTCAGTTGTTGACAGCCCACATATGGACAGTGTCTTGACCATGATGGTGGGGAATACTGAACAGATTCTGCTTCTTGGGCACTAATCTACTTCTGTTTCGTTTCTAGAATATCCTTAGTGGTTTTTCATGATTTTAAAATTGATAGCTGGGAATAGTGGCACATGCCTGTAATCATAGTACTCATTAGGCCGAGGCAGGAAATTGAGAGTTTAGTGCTAGTCTGGGTAACATACTGAGAACTTGTCTTAAAAAAATACTAGTTAAATGAATAAAATATATGATAGATAGATATTTTAAAATTCAAATAGTGCAAACACAAAGAAGAACTGCTAAAGCTTCTCTGGGATTAAGACAGGGCAGGAAAGACGGAAGCTGCAAGTCTGTGATCAAAAGCAGTTTGCTTTTTTCTTCAAGTGCTGGGGATTGAACCTAGGACCTTTTGCATGATAGACAAACACTTTAATACTAAGCTATATCCCCAGCCAGTTTTCCATTTTCTTATTTGAGTCTAGGCTAGTTTTGAACTCTATCTGTAGCAAGGCAGGCTTTGACTTTGTGATCCCCCGTTCCTTATAATCCTTCCTCAGCCTCTCTTTTTTTTTTTTTTTTTTTTTTTTTTTGGTTTTTCGAGACAGGGTTTCTCTGTGTAGCTTTGCGCCTTTCCTGGGACTCACTTGGTAGCCCAGGCTGGCCTCGAACTCACAGAGATCCGCCTGGCTCTGCCTCCCGAGTGCTGGGATTAAAGGCATGCGCCACCACTGCCCGGCTCCTCAGCCTCTCTAACAGTGGGACTCTAGGCCAGTGCCATCAGGTCCTATAAAAACAGTGTTTTCTACATGTTATCAGGGGCATTTTAGCGCAGCTATCTAAGTACAGGTGCATTGAAAAGGACCTCAGAACGCCCTGTGCTTTCTATGGCATCTGTTTAAACAAGGACCAAACAACCGAAAATGCTGGGAGTCGTGTTTGGTGTTCCACCCTGGTAGACTGACGCAGAAAGATCAAGAGTTTGAGGCTGTCTTGGGCTACACAGTGAAGCCCTGTCTCAACAATACTAAAATAAGGATTGTTGATGTTCCTTGGTTGGTAGAGTACTTGCCTGGCATGCACACAATCTGGGTCTGATACTCAGCACCGCTTCCAAGCACCACAGCACACACCTGTGACCCCGGCATCGGGAAGGTAGAAGGAGGAGAATCTGAAGTTCACTATTCTCCTCACTGCATAGTGAGTCTGAGGCCAGCCTAGGGTACTTGAGACCCTTTCAACAAACAAACAGACAAGCAAACAAACAAATGGATTGGTAAATTTGACTGTTCATAGTGAGGTGTGCCTGGAATTCCAGCACATGCAACATGGAGGCAGGAAAATCAGGAATTCAGGGCCAGCTTCAGCTGCAGAGTGAGTTTGAGGCCGGCTTGGTTACATCATGGGATGTTGTCTAAAATTAAACACACACACACACACACACACACACACACACACACACACACGAACGGAAACAACAACAACAACAACAACAACAAACTTGCTGGGCATGGTGGCATGTGTCCCATGCACTTAGAAGGCAGAGACAGTCAGGTCTCTGTGAGTTCTAGGCCAGCCTGGTCTACTTATTGAGTTCAAGGCCAGCTAGGACTACATAGTGAGACTTAGTCTCAAAATAAATACACACCACCAAAACAACCAACTAACACATGAAAACTCCAAATACTACTAATAAATGAAAGAAGAAAGAGAATAATGTGTGCTAGAGAAAACGGAGGGGGGGGGCAGGGGGAGGGGGCCGCGGGGAAGTTTTCAAGATAGGCTAGAGAGAGAAGAGTGTCTAGGAATTTAAGATTTGATCTCAGACAGGCCTAGATTCACATCTCATATTGCCATCTGCTAGACCAGGGACCTTTGGCAAAATAGTTCAGTTGTCTATGCATCAGTTCTTAAGTCACCTGTAAAATGGGTATGATGACCTAATAATCTTTAAGATACCAGGCTATGGTATAACATACTTGATAGGGATGACCAAAAAAAAAAAATGCTGAAACCATGCCTGGCACAGAGTAACTACCTGATAAATAGAAGGTATTATTATGATCATGATTTGTATTGATAAGAATCAAAGGGGTGTAGCATTATGTAGCATTTAGGAGGAAATGATAAATGGAGTCCAAGAAAAGGAGAATTTTTTCAAAACTCCATTGGGTTTGGCAGCATGAACATTGTAGTTAGGGCTGATCATTCCCAGGAGATTGTAGGTAGAAATTAGGTTGCCATTCTTCCATATGAATGGGACGTAGAAGCATCAGAACAGGGGGAAAGGGAGTACAAGGTCAGATGCCCGTTTGCATGGAAATTTCACATCTATAAGTCAGCAAGGACAGAGTGGGCTGTTCAAGAAGAGGTTCTGGGAAAAATAGGCCATCCATTTAGAAAAACATAAAATGCGACCCTCTCACACAAACACCACTGCAAAAATAGATTCCTGTTGGACTAAAAACAAATTCTAAAAATATAAAGAGAAAATGTCGGAGAATATTTTTATAACTTTGGGAGTACAGAAAGATTTTTGAGTTGTGAAACAAAGTCTAAAAATCACAGAAGGAGAGAGTTGTTAAGTCTAAGTTAACTAAAGGAATAGGAGTTTGGGGCTGGAGTCATGATTTGGTGGTTAAGAGCACATACAGCTCTTCCAGAGGACCTGAGCTTGATTCTCTGCACCTACATCGGGTGGCTTAGAACTACCTGTAACTCCAGCTCCAAAGGATCTGTTGCACTCACATTTACATACTCAATCACAGACATGTAAATCAGTACGATAAAACATTTTTTCAAAAAGTAAAGCAAAAGTGAAAACAAGCTACAGATGGAACAAAAATATTTGTAACCTTTGTTATAGAAAAGGATTTTAAATGTAAGAAGGGCTTCTGTAATTCCATGAGTGATAAACAGATAATTGACTGGGAAGGGAAATACAAATAGAACAATCAACATTATGAAATGATGCTCATTCAGCTTCCCCAGTAATTAGGGAAATGCAAAATAAAACAATGATTTTTTTTCTCCTCTCAGATTTGCAAAAAATAAAAGATGATATAATAGCCACTACCACCAGGGAATTTCATTCACGTGGGTGTGTGATACAGATTTTTTGGAGGGCAAATTTGGCAGCATCCATTAAATTTTTGAATGTGAATAATTCATGACCCAGCAATTCCTCTTTCATTTATGTTGCCCAGAAAAACACATGCACATGCTTATAGGAAGCAATAGTGTTCACTGCAGCATAGGCTATCAAATTTAAAACCTTTAACCTCCTTACATGTCCATCAATAGAGCAGCTACATTAGCTGTGATTCGACCATACCATGGGATTGGATTTGCAGTTTATATTCACATGGTCATGCTGTTACAAAATGAGAAGTAGTTGTATTATGGTGTCATTTGTGAAAATTCCCCCTCCCCCGCAACAAATAATCCTCTCTATAGCTGCATATAAACATAGGGAAGCTCTGAAAAGACAGTCAACAGACAGAAAATAGTGATTACTAATGAGGCAGGAAGAATGCATATATGGATTGTTTGTGTAATTGAAAGGAAATTTAAAGGATGCTGTTTTAAAAGAGGAAATAGATAAAGTAGGTGTAGACAGTGGATTTAAAAAGCTGGGGGAAAGAGATAAGGCAGTGTGTGAAGAGAGATAAGGAGGACAGGGGCAGTAATTGAGGATAGGAGAGATGATGAAGGCTTAAACAGGAACAGAAAGTTATAGGATAGAGAGGAGGGGCGGATTTGAGAGAGAATCCACAAAACAGCACCAAGTGGATATGGAGGATCTTGTTCAGTTTATTAACTGCTAACTGTCTACAGCGTGCCAGGAACAATGTGAAAGGCTAGTAGCACTAGGAAACATTACATTCATTCATTCATTCATTCATTCATTCATTCATTGTGTGTGCATATGAGGCCAATGTTGTGTCTCCTGGGGAGACACAACACACACATCTACTCACCCCAGATAAGGAGCCCATGACAGACCAAGGTTTGGATACCACTGAAGTCCAACTTGGTGAACCAGTAAGTTTTATTAGTTTTACTTACAAGATTATGGGTGAGGAGTTAGTTACAGGAGCAGAAACGACTCAAAGATGGCTGCATCACCAAAGCCCACCCCAGCATGGGCGACAGCTCACAAAAGCCGGGAACCTGGAGTACACTGCATAGCCTGCAGGCAGCTCATCAGGTTGGAGAGTGTCCTTTCTGAGTGACTCAGTTGGTCTAACCCCCTTCCAGGAAGCTCAGCTGGTTCTGCTTGTTCCAGGCAGCTTGAACAAAGAGTCTTCTTTGCAGCTTGGCTTGTTTCAGAGTCCTCTTTGTAGGTTGGCTAGACTGAGAGTGACTCTCAGCAGTCTTCATTGCTTACCCTTGGAAGGGAGGAGCGAATCTGGTCAGTTTCAGGGACTTCCTGAAGCTATTTAGAGTTGTTTACCATCTGGGTTAAGGAGCTTCTCTACAGTATGAAATGTTTCAGTTTCTGAGGAAACCACTACACAACAGCCGCTGTGTTAGTGAGCAGGTACCATGATATATGCCTGGAGGTCAAAGACAACCTGTGGGAGTTGGTTCTCTCCTACCATATGGGTCCCGAGTATGAAACTCAGGTGGTCAGACTAAGCATCAAGTGCCTCTACCCTCTGATCCATTCTACCATCCCATTACTAAAATATAAAGAAAGCATAGTCTTTGTTAAGGAGCTTTCAGCTTAGTGGAAGGGATGAAGATGTGTGCAATTCTGCATAGTGGGGCTAAGTACAGTAATATAGATATGAGGGGTTCAGGGTGTGGAAACAGGGAGGGTCAGCAATTGGCCAAACCTTGTTGTAAGAGTCCAGAGTGTAGACTGATAGGAATGAAAGGCTAGGCTAATTCTTGAAGTCATCAAGAATGAGTATAAGTTAGCCACCCTGAATGTAGTTGGTATTCAGTATGTGATGAATGAATGCATGAGATATACATTGGTAGAGAACATAAAGAGTGTACCTGTGGTGGTTTGAAAGACAATGGCCCCCAAAGGGAGTGGCACTGTTAGTAGGTGTGGCCTTGTTGGAGGAAGTGTGTCACCGTGTGGGGGTGCTTTGAGGTCTCTTTCTCAAGTTTCACTCAGTGTGACAGTCAGTCAACTTCCTGTTGCCTGCAAGATGTAGGACTCTTAGATCCAGCACCACATCTGCCAGTGCACTGCTGTGCTACCCTTCATGATCATAATGGACTGAACCTCTGAAACTGTAAACAAGCCTCCTCAATTAAATGTTTTCTTTAGAAGAGTTGCCGAGGTCATGGTGCCTCTTCACAGCAATAGTAAACCCTAACTAAGACAGTACCCATAAGTTCCCATCATTTGATACCAAAAGTATCCATTAGATGTATTAACTAGGATTCTGACATGGGGTAGAAATAGTCTACAGTGAATTGAAGAGTGAACTAGAATTTTTTTTTTTTAAAAAAACTAAACAGATTATTCTTTTCAGGAAACTTCTAGTTGTATCTGGGTGTGGTGGTACATGCCAGTAATTCCAGCACTTGGTGGACAGAGGTAGGCAGATCAAAAGCTCAAGGTCATAGGGTTAGAGAGATGGTTCAGCAGTTAAGAGTACATACTACTTTTCCAGAGGACAGAGTTAAATTCCCAGCACAAACATCTGGTAGCTTGTAACTATCTATAATGATAGCTCCAGGAGATCTGATACCTCTGTGTTCCCCAGACATCCACAGTCATGCGCACATATCACCCCCACATATACATGCAGTTAAAAATAAAATTGGAGAGATGTCCCAGCAGTTAAGAGCACTGACTACTCTCCCAGAAGACCAAGATTCAATTCCTAGTGCCCACATAGCAGCCCATAACCATCTGTAACTCCAGTGCTATGGGATCTGATGCCCTCTTCTGGCCCACAAGGGCACTGTATTCACATGGTGCACATATGTGCATGCAGGTTGAACAGCCATATACATTTTAAAAAACTAAATATTTTCTTTTTTTCATACAATACATTTTGGTCATATTCTTTCTTCTCCCCCAAGTCTTTCCACATCCTCCTTCCCTCCCTACTCATCTAACTTTATGTTCTTTCTCTTAAAAGAGAGAAAAAAAACCAAGAACACAAAATAAAACAACAACAACAACAACAACAAAAAACAAATCAGAAAGAAAAAACACCAAACTATAACAAAAAAGCACACAGAAAAATATGGAGTCTGTTTTATGTTGATCAACAACTCCTGATCATGGGGCCTGCCTTGGAGTGTGGTTGATATATCCACTGTCACTCTATTGGAGAAAACTGATTTTCCCTCTCCCAGTAGGTATCAACTACAAAGAGCGTCTTGGTTAGGGGTAGGACTTTGCATGCACTCCTTCTTCTCTGGCTTGAATTTCTCCCGATCTTGTGTATACTGTCACATTCTCTGTGGGTTCATGTGTGCATTATCCCTGTTGTGTCCTTGGAGTCATCCACCACCTTTAGCTTTTACAGTCTTTCCCCTTCTTCTTCTACATAGATCACTGGACCTAGAAGGGAAGAGTTTGATAGACATCCCATTTAAGGCTGAGTGCTTCAAGGTCTCATGCTGTTTATGTTGTCCAGTTGTGGGTCTCCATGTTAATAACCATCTGTTACAAAAATTCCAGGTTATCATCCTTTGCTACATAATGGGTTTGAGGCCAGTTTGGGCTACATGAGACCCTTTCTTAAAAAAACTGAAAAGGAAAGAAAAGCATTCTTTCCATTCAATAAATATTTATTGAGCACCCATGCTGGGTACAGACTTCAAACTTGACTGCTTAGGGAAGGGAAGGCACAGGAACATGGTTGGGGAGGTCCAGAGTTGAGGAGGATTGGATTTGATTAAGAAAAGTTCTCTTTTGAGATGAGGGAAGACTTAAGAGCCAGTAGGAAGAGAGGGGATGGAGCAAGGATTCCAAAGAGCTTGAAAGGGATGTGATCATGTGCACAGGGATAACAAGCCTTGAAAAGATGAGAAATACTTCATCCCAAGATTAAAAGAAAAATGGGTCCATTTTTAAATAACAGGTAATGAGGTCATACGAGCTTTGTGACCCCAGGTTTGTTGGTAAAATAAGTTGTTAGGCTATCATGTGAGTGAAGAGGTCAGGAATCACTGGAGCTTGAGAAATCAAATGAAAGTCTGGAATAAGCAATGAGAATTGTGGGAAAGGAGCCCATCAAGGCCAAGTAAAAGGGCTATTATGTTACTCTGGGGGCTCATATGAAGTTAGAGGCCATTGCAGGGAGCAGAAGAAACCCTACGTGTGTAAAGTCCTGAGTGAATGTGTATTTTGACATGGGCATGGCCATGTCAAGGATATCCCAAGGCCTCAGACCCATGGGACAATTGGAAAAGCTGTTGTCCCTGTGGTTCAGACTCAAAAGAAATGGCAAGACTCCTTTTGGGACCCTGAGGATGAGTGTTTATGACGGATCAGTGTGTGCAAAGACCTGCGGTTTCCTCCTCCCAGATGTTTACAGCCTGAGACTGCTCACCTACAGAGACTGGCTAGCCGTTGCCCCTGTGTTGTACCTAATAAACATACTGAGGTTCCAGGTGGTGGGGATACAGGTAGCAGAGCCCAACCTGGTCCCAGCTTCACTGTACACGTGTCTGTGTGTCTTTCCTTTCCTTATTCCCTTGTTACCCCTAGCCAGGGTTCTGGAACCCAGACCACATGGGACTTAGCAGACCATGAATTTATAAAAGCATCAAGACCCATAGCTTTGTGTTTGCTTTCAGCCAACTTTGGGAACAATGGAATAGTCAGCATCTGACATTTGTTCAGTTCAGTAATTTTACTAGGCCAGCAGGGTGGGGCTGAACAGAGATGAAGGTGTTGATAAGAATGTTTCATAATGGGTGCCGTGTTGCACATCTGTAGTCCGAGCTTCTAGAAAGGCTGAGGCAGGAAAATTGCTTAACCCCAAGAGTTCAAAGCCCATCCTGGACAACACAGCAAGACCCTGTCTCAAAAAAAAAAAAAAAAAAAAAAACATGGTTCAATCAGCCAGTCATGTGATTCAGTTTTGGCAGAGGAGCTGAGACCGGGAAGACAGTGATAGCCTGTGAAATAAGGAAAGGGGCCAGATTCCTGAGCATCAGCATTCTGAGGAGATTAAATCATGTAGAGGAGGATCAAAGACATACAACAGCTAGGTAGATACTAGGCTGTGATAAGAGAGTTGGGTGTTACAGGGAGGATTTCTTGGGTGGGGAGCAGGGGGAGCTGAAGGTACGATGTGAAGGCAGTCACAGAATATGGAGACTGAACATTGATGAGTTGTTAGCAGGTGCATTGTAATCACCTGGAGTGTGGAGAAAGGTCGGCCAAAGGAAGATGGGCTAGGTCTGTAATGAAGAGAGGTGTGACATTGGCATGGAGGAGGAGTTGGCCAGAGGGATTGTCTAGAAGAGCTACGTACTTGCCCACCTTATCTCACCTCAAGGTGCATGGGTTGTAGGGAAAAGAAACAGTTCCTGGAGATGGCTGCTGGGTGGTAGTGTCTCCGGGCAAGTATTGGGCAGGTGAACGGGTAGATGCCAGATGCCAGTACTTCTCAGACTTTAATGTGTCCCCAAACCACGGAACTCAAGTAAGATGATTAAGATGAATGGTCCAATGGCATGTAATACACTGACAACCACCACTGCTATCTGTTGTTCAACCATCACCTCTGTGTAGTTCCCACACATTTGCTTCACCCTCAAAGGAAACTCACCTGACAATTCTCCATTCCCTTCCCACCTCAGCTTCTGGTAACTACCAACTACCATATTTTCTGTCTCTATGAAGAGACATTAATACCCGTGCATTAATACCCCCCTCCCTTCTACCCCTCCCCCCTTTTCAATGTTGGGGATTTGGTGGGGGAATGTCTTTCTATACGCTGCGAGTATGTGTTTCTCTGATTGGTTGATAAATAAAGCTGTTTGGCCTATGGCAAGGCAGCTTAGAGGCAGGCAGGAAATTCAAAGGGAAAGATGGGAAGAAGGCAGGGGAGACAGCAGCCAGCTGCCTAAGGAGCAGCATGTAATGGCACATAGGTAAAGCCATGGAACACATGGCAACATATCGATTAACAGAAATGGGCTGAGTTTAAATGTAAGAGCTAGTCAGTAGTAAGCCTGAGCTAATGGCCGAGCAGTTTTAATTAATATAAGCCTCTGTGTGTTTACTTGGGGGACGTGAGTAGGAGAGATGGAGAGATTTGTCCCGACCACAGGCCGGGACACAGGAAATCTTCCAGTTATAGGGATTGAACCCAGGGCCTAGCATGTGTTAGGCAGGTTATATGATAATTTCTTTATAGCTAAAGCTATTTTATTGAATGGATAGTCCGTGTTTTCTTTATTCAGTCATCAGTTGATGGACACATAGGCTGTTTCTGTTGTGTAGCTGTGGTTGATAGTTTCTCATTCCTCTTTCATTCACTGAATTTGAGCTCCCAGCCTTTCTTCCTGTTGCTTAAACTTGTCAGGCTGGTTTCTGCCTCAGGGTCATTCTGGCATTTCTGTTGCTTGGACTGCCCTTCTCCTGACTGTTACCGTGGCTTGCTGGTAATACTCATCCTTTCAGCTCAGATACTGCACCCTCAGAGAAGTTGTCCTTGGTCATGGTGTCAAAAGTAGCTGAACTTTCCGTACTTTCTATTCAGTAGTCTAGTGCAGAGTCTCCATAGTACATCTCACCACCAGAAATGAAGAAGCATTTGGACAATTGGCACCTTTAGTACTGTGCTGTGGCCTCTGGGCTCATTCTCAAATAACTTTTGAATGCCTAAAATGTACCAATTGTATTAAAAATACAGTTACCAAAATATTTTTAAATTATGATTTAGTAACCCATATGCTTCTCTGTTAAGTCCTGAAATAACAGTATCTGTTTGCAGGCTTCATAATTACCAGAACATAGAAGCTATGATGGATATAGATGATATTTTGACAGATGTGCAACCACTGGACTAGGAAAGGAAAATATGAATGATTTCTACTGGACCATAGATTATTGCCTTGGTTTATAATGGAAGAAACTGCCAAACTTCAGTTAGAGATGTATTTTGTTCCTGTCCAAGTTTGGGAATTCTCTAAATTTTATTCGTAGGCTTCTTGGAGGTCTGTGGACTTCATGTTTAGAATTGTGTGGAAAGGGCTGGAGAGATGGTTCAGCAGTTAAGAGCATTGACTGTTCTTGCATAGGACCCAAGTTCAATTCCCAGCATCTGCATGGGGCCTTATAACTATCTGTAACTTCACTCCCAGGGGATCCATCACCCTCTCTGGCCTCCATGGACTCAAGACATGCATGTGATGCATAGACATACATGCAGGCAAAACACCTATATACATTAGAAAAGAATTGCGTGGATGGTCCATAAAAGTCTTGAACTTGCTGCCTTAAAAGGGAAAAGATTAATTGTAGTGATGAGGAAGGATAGAGTCTGCCATGGAAGAAAGTGCTAGAAGAAAGCTGTCTTCTACAGCCCTCCATGGAACTAGGGTGTGGGTCACATAGAAATGTCCTCTTGGGAGGGGTATGAGAAAAGTAGCACCTTGAAGAAAAAAGGACAGAGTTGGTAATGCAGCTGCATACAGAAGTAAGGTTTCCTTTGCCCCAGAGTGGAGTTTAGTAAGGATAGCAACAGGTGGAGAAGAGATGGCCACTGTGGGAAGATCAGCCATGGGGGCCGGGGTGAGCAAACTCAGAGCGGTAGGTGGAATCCTCACTGGATGCCAGACGGCAGGCCAGACACTGACGGTACAAGGATGAGTCACCATCTTTCAGATCCCTTGAAACCAAATCCTGGTGGCTGATTGGCGGGCTTGCCTGGTCTGATCTGTGCGCCTCTTCAGAGGCTCTCGGAGTCAGGGGCAGTGGGAATCAGATGAACACAGGGTTCCAGAGATCCAAGAGGAAGGAAGCTGAGAAAATCTGCTCCCCTGTCTCCTCCACCCCTTTGTGTGAAGCAAAAACTGAAATAAAAAAGAAGTTATGTAATAGAGGAAAGCAAAGCCATGCATGCCCTGATCATATAATTCAAAGCAGCTACCCATCTAAAAATTAGCTACGTCTGAGGGATGTGCCCTCTGTTCTCACTATGATTTCTTCCGGAACCTTCTATGACTCTTTGCTGCCAAACAATCATTTGTGCTTCAAAACAGTCTTGGCTGGGGCGGGGGTGAAGCAAAGGAAGAAAGAGAAAGAACAGTATTTTTAGTTTTTTTCCTTTGGGGTGCCAGAGATACCCTGCACCTGGGTCTCTTCCTGAATGCAGCTCTCGGGATGCAGAATTCTGTGGTTCTTTTTTTAAAGGCCGCTTTCCTCCCCTTGCCTAAGGGGGCTCTTTCACAAAGGCTCAGGTTGGGAGCTGCTGCAGGTGGGAGGTGTTGGTTGGGCTCAGACGTCTCTTTGATCATGTTCTCTTCTGGCAGTGGGATCTGAAAACTCCCTGCCCTGGGCTGAGGTAATGAACCTCTTCTTCCCTGAAGGGAGGCAACATCTCCAGTGGAGAGGCAGCATCTCTGAGGAGAGGAGGAGGGAGGGAGGACTGAAAACTGAGATGACCTAGTTAGAGCAGAAAGATGATGATATGGTCAAGGGTGAGGCAGAGGCAGGTGAGATGGCTCAGTGGGTAGAGATGCTTGTCACCAAGCTGATGACCTGAGTTCCTCCTTCCCTCGATCTCTCGGGGTGAAAGGAGAGAACTGACTCCCACAAGCTGTCCTCTGACTTCCACACTTAGGCCACACACCTACACAATAAATAAATGTAGTTAAGAAAAAGAAAGAAAGAATGTCACAGGGAGGAGGAGTGGGCTGACTATTCTTTTTAGAAGTTTTACAAAATTAGCATATATTAATTATACGTGATAATGGGTTTCATTATGAGACTTTTGTGCATGTACATAGTGTATTTTTTAATTATATTCACTCCCCATTACCCTCTCTTGTCTCCCTCCCACTGATCTTCTTCCTCTTCCCAAGTAACCCTTCCTTTACTCTTATTTTTGTAAATAGAGGTGTTTTAGTAATTACACTTTCATTCATTTGTGTGTGTGTGTGTGTGTGTGTGTGTGTGTGCATGCGTGCACAAGCATGTGTGTGTGTATGCATACCACAGTCATGTATAAAGGTCAGAGGGCAACTGCAAGAGCTAGTTTTCTCCTATCATGTGGGCTCTGGGAATCAAACTCAGATCCTCAGGCTTGATGACAGGTGCCCTTAACCACTGAACCATCTCACCAGCTCCCTTTTCTAGTTTTATGCCTATGTATGTGCAAACCAATAAGTTTAATTAGGGTTACTTATAAGAACATGGATAAGGGATTAGTTACAGAAGCATGGGCAATTCATCAGTGGCTATACTAATGAAGAAAATATCTCTCCTTCCCTTAGCAACTACTGCCTATAGACCTTCCACTCACTATTGTTTAGGAGGACTTGCTGAGTCAGGTGTGGTGGTACATGTATGTAATTCTGGTACTCAGGAAGCTGAGGTAGAAGGTTCATGAGTTTGAGGCCAGTCTGAGCTACATGAATTCCACCAGCTTAGGCTATTGTCTTAGTTAGGGTTTCTATGTGAAGAGACACCACGGCCATGGCAACTCTTATAAGGGAAAACATTTAATTGTGGTGGCAGCTTACATTTCAGAGGTTTAGTCCATTATTGTCATGGCAGGAAGCAAGGCAGACATGGTGCTGGAGAAGGAGCTGAGTTCTTACATCTTGACTCATAGGCAACAGGAAGTACTCTGTCTCACTGGGCATGGCTTGAGCATATATGAGACCTCAAAGCCTGCCTCCACAGTGACACTTTTTCCCCAAGACCATACCTACTCCAACAAAGGCACACCTCCTAATAGTGCCATTCCCTTTGGGGACCATTTTCTTTCAAACCACCACAGCTATGTAGCAAGACATTGTCTAAAAAATAAACAAATAGAGCTATGCATGGTAGTGCATGCCTTTAATCCTGGCACTGGGAGGGCAAAGAGAGGCAGATCTCTGTGAGTTTGGGGCCAGCTTGGTCTACGTAGCAAGTTCAAGACCAGCCAAGGTTATAATGATACCCTGTTTCAAAAACAAACAAACAAATAAATGTGTTGTTGAGTCAAGAAAGCTGCCTAGGAGAGCTTTCCATGGATTCTCAGTGAGCTGGGGTTCCTGTGTAGATGATGGGGGAAGTATCTTTATCAACATTTGTCTAGATGCTTAGATGAGAAGTGAAAAAAAATGTGACTGTCAAGGTTGTTAATTGGGATGCTTCACTCACTGCTGCAAGAATGAGCAAAGGTCCCACAGCACTGTGACAAAATCCCCCAGGGTGGCCACAGAGAGGTCTTGTGTCCACAGCTCCAGTGCAGGGTGTGGGGAGATGCAGGAAACATCCCATGGGCTTCTCCTGAGGGCCTAACTACAGATCCCACCAGTGGGTTCCACATTGCCTCGGGGCCTGCTGGAAGAGAGAGAAGTTCTCTTCCCAGGTCCTGTCCTTCAGGAAGACACAGTGGATCTAAGAGAGCATGGAGTCCTGTGAAGCAGCCACAAACAATCCAATACCATGTATAATTGTTTACACTGCTGGGCCACAGAAGGAATTTTGAGTATAAGTAGAGAAGGCCATAGGAAGGAGATAGGCATTAAACTGAGCCCTGAGGTATGCGGAGGCAGGATGGGGATGAGGAAAGATTGATGGGCATTCCACAGTGAAGAAATAAATTGGGTTTATATGTGGACCAAGAAGGCAGCCAAAGCTGTCAGTATAAGAGCCCACTGAGAAGTCATGGAGAAGCCCAACTAGATGTGGGAGGACCAATCACAGAAGACACTTTGCATTTCTAACTGGGACTGACGACGTCAAAAACCAACCACTTGATGGCATTTCTCTCCTCTCCTCTCTAGCTATAAGCCCATCGTGGAATTCATAGATGCTCAGTTTGAGGCCTACCTGCAGGAGGAGCTGAAGATCCGGAGAGTACTGCACACCTACCATGACTCCCGAATCCATGTCTGCTTGTACTTCATTGCCCCCACAGGACATTCGCTCAAGTCTCTGGACCTAGTAACCATGAAGAAGCTGGATAGTAAGGTATGAGGCAGGAGCTGGGGCTGAGCAGGCTGGACTCTTACTGATCTAATATGTAAGGGACGCTGGAGTCCAGCAGAGGTTTTGTGGCATCCTAATCCAATCCTTCCTGCCCTTCCTCCATAAGGATGATGTAACAGATCCTGCATTTGTATCATATGCTTTGCCATCTGGATTCCTAGTATGAGGGATGGATTTGTCCTGGGTGTCTTGGAAATAAGAATGAATGCAAGCAAGATGGCTGTTCAAGTCTAAGGGTGCTGGTTTTGGCAATGGAAAGTGTTATTCTTTCCTTTAAAATTTTTTTAGATTTATTGTATTTTATGTTTTTGGGTATTTTACCTCCGCGTGTGTATCTGTGCACCACTTGCATGCCTGGTGCAGAAGAGGATGCCAGATTCCCTAGAACTGGAGTTACGGATGGTTGTGAGCCCTCAAGTGGGTGCTGGAAAGCAAACCTAAGTCTTCTGCAAGAGCAACGAGTGCTCTAAACTGCTGAACTATCTATCCAACCATGTGCAAGGCCCTAGATTCGATTCCCAGCACCAAAAAACAAAACAAAGCAAAACAAAATAAACTGAACATTGGAATCTTCAAAAAGCCTAATTACTACAGTTTTTCTTCCTTAGCATTTGGCATGTGCCAGGCGCTATATACTTATACATGTTATGTCATCCTTGTATGTGTTGGTCATGTGTGTGTATGCATGTTTGCATGTGTGTGTACACATGTGCGTATGTGCATGCACATATGGGTGCTATGTGGAGACCGAAGGTTGATGTCAGAATCCTCCTCCATCATCGGTCTTCTGTCTTATTCATTGAGGCAGAATCTCTCAGCCAAACCAGAATTCAAATATATGGCTAGTCTTGCTAACTAGCTTGCTTGCTCTGGGAATCCCATCTCTGCCTTCTGAGGCTGAATTATGGGCAGGCTGAATGTTTGTAGGTTCTGGGGATCCAAACTCTGCTCCTCATGCTTGTGCCACAAGAGCTTAGCCACTGGGCTCTGGGTTTTGTTATTTTTTTGGTTTTGTTTTTAACAAAAGATGTTTTATTGTATTTTGTTTTAATTTTTAAATTTTTAGTTATTTTTAATCGAAATTTTTTTCATACATTGTGATCATGCTTTTCCCCTCCCCCAACCCCTCCCATATCTGCCCCACCTCTCCACCTACCCAACTTCATGTCTCTTCTCTTCTCTTCTCTTCTCTTCTCTTCTCTTCTCTTCTCTTCTCTTCTCTTCTCTTCTCCTTTCTCTCTCTCTCTCTCTCTCTCTCTCTCTCTCTCTCTCTCTCTCGTTAAAAAACAAAAACAACAAAAAGCCCCCCCAAACACATATAAAAAGAAACTTCATGAAAACAGAAACTAAATATATAAGTACAAGACCAATAAGACAAAAATAAATAAATAAATAAATAAATAAAGTCCAAACAAAGCAGTGTGAGACAGAAAGTCTACAAAAACACCATTGAGTTCACTGTGTGTTGACCATCTACTGCTGAGCATGGGGTGTATCCTGAAGTTAATATACTCACTGAGACTTCATTGTGAAAAACTAGTTTTTCCTTTGCAAGTAGGTATCAGTTGCAGGTAGCTTCTTGGTTAGAGATAGAGCCTGTATTTACTTCCCCTCTCTTAGCAATGGGATCCTGTCTGGCTCGAACCTGTGTGTGCTGCTACAGTCTCTGTGAGTTCCTATGTGTATCAGTCCCATTGTCTGGAAGACACTGCTTCCTTGGTGTCCTCCATCAGCTCTGGCTCTTATAGTCTTTTTTTTTTTTTTTTTTTTTGAGACAGGGTTTCTCTGTGTAGTTTTGGTACCTATCCTGGATCTCGCTCTGTAGACCAGGCTGGTCTCGAACTCACAGAGATTCGCTTGGCTTTACCTCCTGAGTGCTGGGATTAAAGGCATGCACCACCACTCCTGGCTTCTTACAGTCTTTCTGCCTCCTCTTCCACGAGGGGAGAAGTTTGATGAAGACATGCCATTTAAGACTGAGTGCTCCAAAATCTCTCACTCAGCATACTGTCCAGTTGTGGGTCTCTGTGTTAGTTCCCATCTACTGCAAGAAGGTTCTCTGATGACGGCTAAGCAAGGCACTGATCTACGGGTGTAACAGAATGTTGTCAGGAGTCATTTTATCGCCATGTTCTTTTAGCAGAACTGTAGTTTTCAGCTCTCCCGTAGGCCCATGACCTATCCAGTCTCACTCAGGTCTAGCAGTGTCAGCCATGAGCTCCATCTCATGGAGTGGGCCTTAAGTGCCATTAGATAGCGGTTGGTTGCCTTCACATTTGTGCCCCTGTCGCACCAGCGTATCACATAGGCAGGTGACCATTATGGTTTGCAGGGTTTGTAGCTGCAGGGTGGGTAGCTAGCTGCCTTTCTCCTTGGGTAGTGTGCAAAGTCCATTCCAGTCCCACGAACACTAGTCAGTAGAGGTGAAGGCTCTAGTTAGACACCAGCTCCACTTCTCCGTGTTCAATGAGATATGTAAGTGTTGTCTTCAGCAATAGAGACTGGGGGCTAGAGAGATGGCTCAGCAGTTAAGAGCACTGACTGTTCTCCCAGAGGTCCTGAGTTCAATTCCCAGCAACCACATGATGGCTTACAACCATCTGTAATGAGATCTAGTGCCCTCTTCTGGTGTGCAGTCATACATGCTGTATACATAATAAATAAATAAATCTTTTTTAAAAAAAGCAATACAGACTGGGCCCTATTTTGTCCTTATAACAACAACAACAACAACAACAACAACAACAACAACAACAACAATCTAGTGTATTTAGGTGCTGTTAGTTGCATTTTACATATGAGATCACTGAGACACAGAGAGGCAAGTAGCTAGCTTGCTCAAGGTCAGACAACTTATAACAGAGTTGAGATTTGCCTTTAGCTCTAACTGCAAGTTATTTTAGTATACAAAATTCTAATTTACATGTAGTCATTTGGTAGCAGAGCCACTATAAAAACTGAATGTCAGCTATAATCAGAATAAGAGCAGTTTTTCCATTTTTGCAGCAATGAGCTCACTGCTCATGAATAATAGGCTGCTCCTGAAATGTCTTCCTGCCCAGCATGGCCCTGTATAGGGTAGCAGTGAGCCATGTGGCAGGCAGTCTGCTGGGTGGGCTGCCTTAAGCAAGCAGTTTTTGGCTTATGTTTATTGTGAACTAATGAGGACTTAGCAAAAAAAAAAATGACAAGGAGACTTGGATTTGCCTGCTGTTCCATCTTGGCAAAGATTCTGCTCTCTTGACCCCAAAGACTTCAAGGGAGATAACTACAAGGTCTGATCTTTGACCAGCATCCCAAGCTATGTGGTATGAGTCTTTAGGGGACTTCTTCAGTTCTAGAGCTCCCACGCTCTCCTTTCAGAGTCTAGGGCCTGAGCACCACTTACGCTGCCCCAAAGGGGTCTGCAGACAGGATCAACTCCATTTTCTGCAGGAACCTGAGCTTTAGTGTGCTGTCTCCCAAAGCCTCGCACATGTCAGATTTCTTTACCTTTGGCAATAAAAGCTTTCCCTCTTTCTGGAGGGATTTCAAGGATCAGGATTCAGGTGAGTTGAACTTTTGGCGTGGCACTAGGCCTTTCTCTTGCTATCTGAAATTGAGTATTCACACCTACTTTCTTTACTCAGAAACAAATCCTTTGACTCAAGCATTGTAACTTGTAGGCGGTGGGGTGGGGTGGGGGTAAAACAGGATCTGGTGTAGCTTAAGCTACCCTCAAACCCACTATGTAGCTGAAGATGACCTTGAACTGATCTGCCCACCTCCGCCTCTCCAGTGCTGGGATTACAGGTGCAGCTGAAGACGGAACTGAGGCCTCTGTTCATGCTAAGCTAGCATCCTACCAACTGAGCTGTGTCCCAGCCCCAGCCCCAGTCTGACATTTCTGCATATGTTTCATGTCAGATCTGTAATATTGGGTCTTCTGTGCCCAACTGGCTGCTGCAAGGAAGAAAGCCACATGTTCTTCTTCATCAAGTTCTGTCCCTGCTTCCTTTTTCTGACCTCCCATGTGGATCCGTGTTATATCTGCCTGGGGCGAGCCAAGGTTGCATGGGTTGGGACAACTTACTATTACCAACGGATGTCCACCAGTCACCTTGTCAACCACAGATTCCCTGTCATCTTTCTTCTTTGATTCACTCCAGCAGCGACCTTGATTCCAAGATATCACACAGTTCATCAGCTTAGATCTGAACTGATAGCTAGCTAGCTCATAGTTGCTTAAAGCTCATAGTTGCTCATAGCTTTGGGAATAAGGCTGACTTTGATTTGAATTTCAGTTCTGATACTTATCTGCCCTGTGGCCTTAGGTAAGTTATTGAACCTCTGTGTGGTTCGGTTTCACATTGGTAAAACACTAGCAACCACTCATAGGGTACTTAGTTCAGTGGCCAACACATAGTAAGTCCTCGTTATTGTTTAGTATATTGTTGTGTGGCTAAAGGTGGGCAGTGCCACACCTATTTGCTGAGCTATCCCCTCTGGGAGCTGGTGGGAGCTCTAGGCTGCGTAGTTGTGAGTTGCTAGTTAACGAAAGTTGATCCCGCTTTGTTCCTCCTTTTCCTAGGTGAATATCATCCCCATCATTGCCAAATCAGATGCCATTTCTAAGAGTGAGCTGACCAAGTTCAAGATCAAAATCACCAGCGAACTTGTGAGCAATGGAGTCCAGATCTATCAGTTCCCCACGGATGATGAGTCAGTGGCTGAGATCAATGGAACCATGAATGTGAGTGGGAGCATGGGGTTCAACTGCCTAGACATGCGTTCTTATGATCAGTCTTGGGCAGATAGCAGTGAAGTACCTTCATCAACCATCTTAGTGTGGTAACTCTTGATTGCCCAAGTCTCAGGTATTGCTGACAGAGGATCCAGAACCTAATTAACTTGTTTCTAGTGGTGGCTGCTGTGAAGTCTCAATGACACAGAGATTGGTAACCAGGGAAAGGCTGGCCCAAGGCTTAGTGTGGATTGGGAATTCAGGCCTCTTCCACTCTCTTCTTCCTCATTTTTGGTTCATGTATATGTTCATATGTGTGTACAGGTGTATGTTTGTGTGTGTAGAGACCAGAGGGTGATGTAGGGTGTCTCCCTCCCTCAATCACCCTCCACTGTACTTACTGTGGTAAGGTCTCTTGCTGAAACCAGGGCTCACCAATACCTCACAGTCTAGCTGGCCAGCTTGCCCTGGGGATCCCTGGGCACAGCAAAAGCCTGAAACAATTGCTTGGCCTCAGAGGCACAAGGATGGGCTGTTGTCCAAGAATTAAGTCCTGTTCTCATAAACCGAACAGTGAGAAATAGCCTCCAATATTCTGGCAACCACAATGATTTTTTAAAAAACGATTTTATTTATTTTTATGCATATGAATGTTTTGCCTGCATGTATGTAAGTGTACCACATGTGTACAGTCTCCACAGAAGCCAGAAGAGGGCATGGGATCACCTGGGACTAGAATTACAGGTGGTTGTTAGCTGCCTTGTGGGTGTTCAGAGTCAAATCCGGATCCTCTGCAAGAGCAGCCAGTGCTCTTAACCACTCAGCCATCTCTCCAGCCCCAGTGATGTTATTTTTAAGCATCAGGGTTATGCTTTGCCTTATTAAGTGTGAATGAATTTCCACAAAGAGTCCTCTTTCCTCTCCTCCCCCACCTCCCCCTACTAGGGGAGTGAGTAATAAAGACGGCTGAGGGCGCTTCTTTACAACGTGTTGCTGCTGTTGCTGTGAAAGCTTCAATGTTGTGATTTCTAGGAGACAGCTAAGAGCTTTCAGCAAGTCTCTACTTCGGGAACAGATTTCTTTTGCTCTATTGAGAGGCATCAGTTTTTCCTAATGACATAATGTCAGGGGACAGCCAAACTCAGGAAAGCCTTGTCATCAAAAGCCATTTTTAGCCAACTTTTCCCGCTGCTGGTGCCCTCTAAGTCATCATTACAACATGAGCTGCCACCTCCTGTGAATTGGCCAACAAATGAGCATAGCCAGGCTGCAAGTCATTGTCTCGCCTGATGTCCTGCCCATCAGCACGGCCCACCCCTGATAGGTTTAGTAGTAGAAGCTTTTCATCAGCCTTGACAAGTCCGGCTCAAGTCTGTGTGCCATGTAGTAGGTAGAGTTGTGTTCTCTGTGACCTGCTGTGGGTATGGACAAAAAAAAAATCAAAAAACAAAATAGTACTGTCCTATCAGGAAGTCAGGGCATTTTGATGGAAATAAGGGTCTGTTATGACAAGAAAAGCAAAGAAGGTGCCCAGCATGTAGCAAAACAGGAAGTGTTTTGCACCGGGTGTCGCTTGCACTGATACCTGGAAGCGTCTAGTCACCCCAGGACTTCAGTCCCTGTAGACAGCTTCCAGACTCATTCTCTGAGTCATCAAGCAGTGTTCAGCCTCATAGTTTGCTTTGCTACAAACAAATAGGAATAAGTTTTTTGCAATACGAAGGTGTCCCACCAAACTACGTCACTACATTATGGGTTAGAAGTGTCAATCACCTTCTCTGTTCTCAGCACAACTCTGGCCTCCTGCTCAGCCTAAGGCAGATTGAACCTCGGAGTTGGAAATTTGCCATTGGTGGGAAGCAGCAATTCTCAACCACACTGCTATGGCAGTGAAGAGACTGCCAGCCGTATGTTATGCACAACAGCCCGTAGTTTGCCCCTGCTTCACTTTGAACACCTAAATTAAAAACTAGTTGTGGTAGAGCATGCCTGTCATCTGAGCACTGAGGCAGGAGGATCACTTGTTTGATTCTGGCCTTGGCTGCATATCGTAATCCCCTGCCTCCAAAAGAAAAGTAAGCTAAATCTGGTGGGTTCTGGTCATCCCTCTAAGTAGCATTGCTCAGTATTCACAGGTGTGTCCTTTCCCTCATCCCATCGTGCTCTTTTGAATGGGAAGGGAAGAGAAGGGCTGCCTTACAGCTAAGATGCCTGGACCTGGGCATGTCTGTGAGAGGGGCCTGTATGGGAAGCCTCTGTGCTCCAGATGCCGAGTTGGGAAACAGGAGGGAAGAGTCACGGATATAATAAACACAGAAGGCCTTTGTCCACCTGCCCCCACTACGACTGTGTCAAAGTCTCCAGAGAAACCACGAGCTATGCACTGATATCAACAGAGATGGGGAGGGGGTGCTTGGGTGCTATGAAGATTGGGTGCTGACCTTTCCATTCCAGATGTGGTTCCAGATCCCTGGCCTCTGTCTACTGCACGGCCCGTTGTCATGGGAAATAGAAGAAGCCCAAGTTTTTTACCTAGTTAGAGAAGACTGGTGCAGCTGCCCTGTTATTCTCAACTAAGAGATATTCATAAGTGAGCGTGCCCGGCCTCACCTTTGGCTTTTGGGTGGCTCTGGAAAACCTTATTTCAGATTGTGGGGGCAGGAGATGTGGAGTTGGGAGAGAGAGAGTTTGCTAAATGCTATTTTCGACCCATGCTGGGATTGCTCTCAAAGCTGTGTAGGCTTTAAATCTCAAAATTGTCACATTGTTTAAATTAATTCATTGTTTTGAGACAGGGTCTCACTAGGTAGTTCAGGCTGTCCTTAAACTTGTAGCCTTCTTGCCTCAGCTTCCTTAATCTCAACACTTGGGAGGTAGAGGCAGGAGGATCAGAAGATTAAGGTCATCCTCAGCAACACAGAGAGCTAGAGGATAGCCTGATCTACATGAGACCCTGTCTAAAAAAAATACAAAATTTTTAATGCTATTCTTAGAATAGCTCCAATTGTAGCCAGGGATTAAAGAACAGGCCCGGTTACATGACTAAGCTCAGTTATTTGGCCGTTTGTTAAGTACTGGGTTTGATTCCCACAGAGACAGTGTATTTGTGCCCAATAAGAGCACATGGTTGGCAAATTGGATCATAGGGAGGCCCACAGGTGTGTCCTTTCCCTCAACCCAGCAACGGTACCTCCATTGCTCCCGTGTACTTCCGTGACCAACGATACTTGAGTGAATTAGGTGACAGTCTTGTTTAGCCACTAGTGGGAGCCTGAAGTGAGGGCAAGTAGAACCAGCCTCATGACTGGTAGGCACTGTCCACCCTGGGAAGAAACCAAAGCCACTTTGTATACTCCACTAGACAGGATCCTGATGGAATACCACAACCTAAAAACAAAAACAAAAGCAAAAACTATTCTTCTGGTCTTCAAAGCCTAACACATGTGTCATGACACTTGATCATCAAACAACTTTCCAGTGGACCAGGGGGAGTTGAAGGTAGTCATGAAACTGGAAAAGTAGTGCTGTGCTTTGAAAGTATTACCCATGTGATGGCATTTGGAGATGGAGCCTCGCAAGGCCCGGTGAGGCAAACCTATAATCTCAGCCACCCTGAAGACTGTGGCAAGAGGATCACAAGTTCAAGACCTGCTTGAACTACAGCGTGAGTTCAGGACAAGCCTGAGCAACTTGGTGAGACCCTGTTTCAAAATAAAAACTAAAAAGAAGGCTGGGGATGAATGCATATATATCTCGGCGCCAAGGCTAGTAGCCATCTTTCAATAAAGCTCCACAGCATCCAGGATTTTTCCATGGTAGCTCCACGTAGATATCTCAGGCTCGCAGGCGGGCTGCGCAGTCGGCCGCGGGCTCGGAACCCGGCTCCGCGCAGCAGCGAGGCCCCGCGCCGCCCCCGCCGCTCCTCATCTTCCTCCTCCCGCCAAGGGGCCGCAGTCACCAGGGTCTAGCCTGGAGCTCCTGCGGCGCGGCAGGCTGGCTGGCACAGCCTGCACTTCCGGCTCGCGCGCGGCGGTGTCGCTGGCAAATGCCCCTGCCGGCCCCCACATAACCTGCTCTCCGGCTTCCTCTGTATGTGTGTGTGTGTGTGTGTGTGTGTGTGTGTGTGTGTGTGTGTGTGTGTGTGTGTGTGTTCTCTGTGTGTGTTCTCTGTGTGTGTGTGTGTGTTCTCTGTATGTGTGTGTGTGTGTGTGTGTGTGTGTGTGTGGTAGAACATGTGCCTGACATGTGCAAAGCCCTGAGTTCAATTCCTAGGTCTGATTTTTAAAAAGAAGAGAGGGGCTGGAGAGATGGCTCAGAGGTTAAGAGCACATACCAGAGAACTGTAGGACCCATGTAGCGTGACTCACAACTCCCCTAACTCCAGCTCCAGGAGATCCAACCCTTTCTTCTGGCCTCTGTAGGCACCTACACTCACATGCACATACCCACATACCGACATACATGTACACAATGAAAAAGAAACCTCTTTTCAAAAGAAGAGAGATTGGGCCTTTAGTGGTTAGTTAGGCCATAAGGGCTGCTCCCTCACTAATGAGATTAAGGGCCTTTATAAGAGAGACTTTATGTAGAATTTAGCTAGCCTGATTGTCTACCTTCTGCAATGGGAGGATGTAACAAGAAGACCCTCATCCGACACCCAGATGCGCTACTACTTTGAGCTTAGCTTTCCAGCCTCTAGAACTATGGGAAGTCTATTTATATCTTTATAAATTACTTAGTCTCAGGGATTTTGGACTAAGCGCTGAATCTGGGGCCAGACTCCCAAGACAAGCTATGTATTGTGATAGCACTCTGCATCTGAGAGATCTCATATCTTGGTGTCACTCATCATAGGTTTAAGTAGAGTCACATGGGGTCCCCTTATTAGTCTGCTCATCATGTGTCAGCAGGGACCTTGTCTTGCAACTATCAAGAGTCTCCTCCCTGGGACCACGTATATGAAACATCACCTGTCAGCCTCCTGCAGGGACCTGAAAAAAATTGGAAGAAAGTCTGGCCTCCATTTGGGGGGGGGAGATATTGTGAGTAGGACCTGATAGTATGATTGAAAGTTAAAAGTCCTCACTATCTTGCTTGATTCCATTCTGGTTGTCATAGCCATCTATCTTTCAAGAACAGCATGGTCAGAGCTTGTTTCCAGTGACTCCTGGTCTGTCGTGTTTAGTTGACGTTTAGCAGATGCTGTTTAGCCAGGACACCGGATGTAGACCACCCTAGGTGGCTCGGGGAGGCTGGCAGTCAAAATGTGGTGGCCTCACTACTTACTGGGAAGACCTAGCATGGGAGTTTAGGACGTGCATGGCTCCCTCTTGATAATATATAAGGTTTATATTTCTGGCCCTTGGAAATGATCTGTTTGCCTGTACTTTCTAGAACCATCTTTGATGCCAGTTACAAAGGAGTGTGCTGTGGGAGGTTTTATGAGGCCTTGGAATTCAGTTTGGCGGGGGCTGTGTATTTGAGAATAGTCAGGGAGCTAGAGGAATCAAATGACAGCAGTTTGAGGAAGAGGGGAAGTGAGTGACCCTGTCATTCTGACAGTGTCCCTTGATGATAAAAATAACAGGCCCAAGGGAAGACTGGCATTTCCTATGCCTTTATTTTCTTCTTGTGTTTTTTTTTTCTTTCTTCTTGAGCCTAGAGAAGTGCCTCCCACTTCACACACAGTCCTCCTCCATCTCTTAGAGCTGAGAGCCCAGGATGCAAGCAGATGATGATACAACATGGTTTTCGTTCTCACCTCCTCCCTCAGTCTAGCCCTCTGCATTCACTGCCCCTCATCTCTCCTGCAAGCACCAAGCTCATGACCCTGCTTGACCTTCCCCTTTCATCCTCTTCGCTACTCTGATAGCCCTGCCACCCTCTATTCAAGGAGTATTTATGAAGTACTTACTATTTGCCCTGGGTCACCTACTAGCTAACAGAATTTTCAGTATGTAATTTAGGCTTTATCAACAAGAGCGCAAGCTCCCAAAGCGCGAGGAAGTGTCTTCTACTTTTTTTTTCTTTTTTTTTTTCTTTTTGGGGCTGAGGATCGAACCCAGGGCCTTGCGCTTGTTAGGGAAGCGCTCTACCACTGAGCTAAATCCCCAACTCTTGTCTTCTACTTCTTTAGGGCCCTTATTGTGCACCATCTGAGCTCGTGGATGAAGATTTAGTGATTTGCCCTCTAGGCTCATGGGGTCAGTGTGAGCTCTTGTCTAGGGTGGGCAAGAACAAGGACAGTCTAGCTCAATGGTTTTAGACTGTGCTCTCAAACTCTAGAAAGAGAGCAGTGATGCCAGAGTCTGTGCCCAACCCCTTCTGATGCTCATAAACCCACCCCCAGCAACTGTGACTGGTGAATTTAGGTTGCTAGGTCATGTATCTGCATATGTTCCTGCTCTGTTCCCTATGTTTTCAACCATGCCATTGTTATCCAGAACAGAGAGGCAAGAACTAGGTCTCATCCCTGCATGGCTGTGGAACTCTGGAGCTTAATAAACACCTCTCCGTGCTGAGGCAGTGAGTGACATGGCAGGGGAAGGCCCAAAGGAAGGCCTGGAGATGAGCAGCAGTTACATTGTGGGGTGTTCAATATCTTTCTTCTGGAGTTCTGAGTGCTTGTTTGCCTCTGTTCTAGGCCCACCTGCCGTTTGCCGTTGTTGGCAGCACGGAAGAAGTGAAGATCGGCAACAAGATGATGAGGGCGCGACAGTATCCTTGGGGGACTGTGCAGGGTGAGTCTCCCACAGATGGGCTGCACTCAGAGAGCCCCTTCTTTGTGTATCTGCTGCCCCCTGCCATGATATGACAAGTTCCTAGCTTGTCTCAGCTTCTGCTGCTCAGTTTAGGTCTCAAACAGCCACAGGGGTCACTAGCAGCAAGCTTCTGGCCCTGTGCCTGGATTCTATGATATGAGCAGACTCCTTTTGTCTCTAATGGAGAAAGTACTCCCTTATCTCTCCCCCCCCCCCCCACGAAACAACAAAAGATGAATGGACTTGGCACAACACAGAAAGGACTATAGGAGTGAGTTATGTCGTTAGGAGAAGCACAAGAATGTTCACAGCAGTGCTATTCATAATGATAAATTATTACAAACAATGAGGTGTCCATAAAAATAGACTGGGTAATTTGTGAAATGGTCATATAATGGGATCTTAGACAGCAATGAAAATGAATTAATTGCAGTTACATCTGTGTGAATGGATCTCAGAAACACAATGCTGAGCTGAATAAATTCATACAAGAATGCATATGATAGGTTTCTATTTATATGAATTCCAAAAGTAGGCTAAAATAACATGATATGTATTTTTATAAATGCATGCATGAGTGATAAATGATGAAATCATTTTTATAAAACAACAAGAGCTGGAATAAAGGCTCAGAGGTAGAGAGCACCTGTTACTCTTGTAGAGGACCTGAACTCTATTCCCAGCACCCACACCATGAGACTCACTTCCACCTCTAAGGGATCAGAACCCTCTTCTGCCCTCTGCAGACACCCTACACACACACACACACACACACACACACACACACACACACACACACACACATAAATATAAAGATAATCCTTTAAAAGGGGACCAGTGAGATGGCTTGTGGGGCAAGGTAAAGGCACTTTCCTCCAAGTCTAATGGCCTGAGTTTGATCTCCAGAGGCCCCACAGTGGAGGACAGAGCTGACTTCTAAAAGTTGTCTTCTGACCTTCACACAAACACCAGCACCCACATGAGTGCACACGTACACCCCCCACACACCCCCACACTAAATTAATTAAAATAAAAATACACAAATGAGTGTTAAACCCCGAAGTCAGGATAATGCCTAAGTTTCATTGCCAGAGGAGGCAGGGAATTGAGAGATGGACATGAGATCAAAAAGAGGCCAGCAGGGGCTTCCAAGGTACCAGTAACAATAACTTAGGTTGTGGAGATATTTAAAAATTTTGAATTTCTTTAAATTGCACATACCTATTTCATGTACTCATATACATATATATATGTATATGAGTATTTCATAATTTAAAAGAATCAGATATCTACTGCATACACTCACGACAATTCTTTTTGTGGTCTGTCACACATACTACGCTGCTCTTGTCAGCCCTATGACACTACAGTGCGCAGGAGTTGGGGGCCTTGAGTCTATGGCTGTAAACTGGGCCAGGGCTGGCAGTTTCTCTGTAAATTCTTTCCAATCCTTGGGCAAATAAAGGAGAACGGGCACCCAAGAAGGGTGGCATCCATCTGTAAGTCCAGTACTGGGAGGTGGAGCGCAACTGAGATGAGAGGATCGTGAGTTCAAAGACAGCCTGGGGAGACTGTGTTGCAAAAAAGCAAAGATGAAAGTTGATGGTGAGTTGTCCACCTCACATACAAAGACTGGTATGATTCAAGGCACAGCAAAGCCCCACTCACGGTAGCTGGATTTCTTTCCTTTTCATTCTTGTGTGGTGCTCAAGATGGAACTCAGGGCCTCATGCAAGGTAGGCGAGTGCTCTGCCACTAAGCTACATCCTCAGTTCTTCTTTGTTACAGTGTCAGAGACGGAAGCCAGGCCTCATGCATGCTAGATGAAAGCTACTGTTGAGCTACATCCCCTGTCTGGATGTCCCATAGGTAGGAGAAGACTGTTGGGCAGAGCTACACTAAGTTTTGCTCTTCACCATTTGGAGCTAGGGATGTGTCTTAGTCAGTGTTCTATTGCCATGAAGAGAGACCATGACCATGAAAGTGTTTAATTGGGGTGGCTTGCTTACAGTTTCAGAGGTTTAGTCTGTTATAATCATGGTAGGACATGGCAACATGCAGGCAGACATGGTGCTGGAGAGGGAGCTGAGAGTCCTACGTCTTGACCTACAGGCAACAGGAAGTGCACTGAGACATTGGACATACTTGAGCATATATAAGACTTCAAAGCCCACCTCCACAATGACACATTTCCTCCAACAAGACCACAGCTACTCCAACAAGGTCACATCTCCTAACAGTGCCACACTTTATGAGATTATGAGGGCCAATTACACTCAAACTACCACAGGATGTTACACTAGGAACATTGGGAAGTGGCTTCTGAACCAACAGTCACACCTTTGGAGTCTGTGCCTGAAAGACAGAAACCTGAGATGGGAGGAGACAAACCAGCAGATATAGTTCCAGTGACTTCCTTCCTCCAACTTAGCCTACCCTGTTCTTATCCCAAACTGAGTTTTGTTGTTGTTTATTTGTTTTGAACTCCTGAGTTGACTATTCTTTTTGAATGAGGAAGCAATTGAACACTGCTTGGGAGCCTAAAAGAGACTTAGAACTATTCTTTTTTTTTCTCTCTTTTAAAAAAATAGGGTCTCATGTAGTCTAGGTTGACCTTGTAATCACTATGTAGTTGAAGCTAGCCTTGAACTCCTGACCCTCCTGCCTTCACCTCCTAAGTGCTGAAATTACAGGTGTGCCACCATGTCTGGCTCTAGAATCATTCCTCCTGACCAGAGATCACTGTCCAGAGTTAGAGAAGCAGATACAGATAGCTTGCTCCCAAGGAGTTATTTTATTGATGCAGCTTTTTATATTAGTTTATGTTCTATGGCAATAGGTAGAGTTCAGGCCTGAGTGTAAGGGGCCTTAAGTAGAAAGAGTACATGGACCACTCTGGACTTTGGACAAATACTTCTGATGACCATATCTGACCATCTATAATGGTGCAACTATACTCAACTCTGTCATTCCAGAACCCCTCCTCTCTGTCCCTACTGTCCTCTCCCAGACCCCGAGAGACAGAATCTTGGGTAACTTATCTTTTCATCCTCTCAGACACCACCATCCATCTCTACATGGCCAAACACTACCATCCAACACAGTGGATCCAGGCCTGGAGACATCCTGACAGAGCCCTGCCTGCAGAATTGCTCGGGCCAGAAGTCCACTTTGCTGTGATTTAGTCCACATCTCTCACATTCTCGTCTACTGCCCAAAATGCAGACCTTTGCCCACAAAGCAAAGAAATGGTGCCCACTTTCTCCTGCTTAAGATTGCAGTGGTCAGGCCATGATCCACCCTTGGTAAAACTCCTCCCTGAAAGCTTCTACTATCCACATGGGCCACACCTGAGGTCTGCCCCTCCTTGTCCCCATGACCTTTTTGCTACCCTAGCTCTTTTTCCTTGCTCTCTGGAGACTCCATCTCTGGTCTTTTTGCCTCTCCCCTACACTACCCGAGTTTGAAGCCTGACTCTGCAAGTTGCTCTCTATGTGCCCTTGCCTAGCCTTCTGGAGACCTCGTGAAGATTGTGTTCTGTTCTCTGCCTGATAAATTCTATTCTTCCTTCCAGAGTCATCCAAGAGGTTTTGTCTTTGGGGAAGCCTGTGCTCTCCTGGGAGTTCCCACGTCCCCCTCTTCTGGGCTTTTACTGTACTGCAGCCACGCCTCCCTCCATGTCTGTAATTTGGGCATTGCGTTATATTGTCCTGTGTCCATGTGCTTTCCCACTAAGCAGCAGGTCCCTAAGAGCAGAGCCCCACGGCTTCGTTTCTGAATTATCTGGGCCACAGAGACTACTGGGAACAAAGATACCACAAATATTTAGTGGGTGGATGGATAGATCTGCAAAGCAGTGCGGAGCAGATATTCCTGTGGAAGTCTGCTTGGCGAATTCGTGTTGAGGCATTAATGAAAGCTCTTAGATATTTGCACAGTAGTAGTGCCCTTTCCTAATGTTTCATTCCCGTTTTCACAGAAAATGGAATGAAGGGAAATTTGTAGGTGCCGTATAAAGAGGTTGTGAGGCGATGTCACCATTAGCCATTTTACTTCTCACTTCATCCATTTCTTCTTCTGCTGGCCTTCCTTTCAATATACCTCCCATGCCCCGATCCCCACTATGCAGTTGAAAATGAGGCCCACTGCGACTTTGTGAAGCTGCGGGAGATGCTGATTCGGGTCAACATGGAGGATCTGCGGGAGCAGACCCACACCCGGCACTATGAATTGTACCGCCGCTGTAAGCTGGAGGAGATGGGCTTCAAGGACACCGACCCCGACAGCAAACCATTCAGGTACCACCACTCACGCCAGGCCAGGCCGGCTCAGGAAGCCTTGCCCTGGAGAATCAGCAGGAGAGGAGAGGCATGGGGTTAGCCAGAGGGCCCAAAGTAATTCCTGAGTCACCAGTGTTGCTGGACTGTTCCCTCTCCGTGTCTGCACATCTGCCAGAAGAGCTACCACCACCTTGCTTAAGGGAGGGGCCTGGAGAAACCACTTTGCTGATCACCCACTGCTTCCACCCCTCCCTCCCATACATAACTGCTCTAGTCAGCCAGGCTCACAGAGACCCTGAGCTGGGGTTTTGTTCTACTGGGTAGCAGTTAGGAACTGTTCTCTGTTCCCTGTTTCTTCATCTGGCTCTGCTGTGCTTAAGACAGGTTTCCACTATGGTCTTTCCCTTCTTCCCTGTTCTCAGAAAGCAAATAGGAAAAGTCAGGCATAGTGGCCCATGCCCGGAACCCCAGCACTGGGAAAGCTAATGCGGAAGGATTGCTATGGGGTATGTAGCAAGCACTGCACCAGCCAGGGCTGCGCAGCAAGAGCATTCCTTTAAAAAAAAAAAGGAAAGCTGGGTATGTGATTTGGTAGTAGAGTGCTTGCCTAACATGCACGAGCCCTGAGTTCATCCCTAGCACCAAATAAATAAATAAATAAATAAATAAATAAATAAATAAATAAATAAATAAGCAGGAAAATACAAAACAGGACCACAGTCACTTTGCTTGTATTGGTGACCTGCGTGATGCTCTTCCCCCACTGCCGGAGCATTTCAGTGTGAGTTTTGTTTTGGCCACTGAAGATGAATACTCACTGGTGTTTCAGAATCTAAAGTGCTTTTTATTGCACAGGTGGGAGCCATAGACCAGTGGAAATATCTGCTCTGTATACACAATATGTGTCATCAGCCCTGCATTTTGAATTACCATGTGTTGCCCTTTACCATGACTCCATCTCCTTTCAGGAAATGTCAGACATCCGTGAGCAAGCCAGGGGGATTATCTGTGGGAGGAAAAGGCATTCAAATGGCCTCTGGGATGCCACAGAACCTGTTCATAGCAGAAAGGGGGCCCAGAACACTGTACAAACAGTCCTTTGGGGGATGTCTGCTTTAGGAATGGCAGCCTCCCACCCCTCTGAGGGTAGGCAGGTCAAGGCCCCAGAGCTCCTGAGCTGGGGGAAAGCGAGTTTGTCTCTGGCAGAAACTCCTCTGTTGCTCTCCTTCACCTCCACAGCTTTCATCTGCATCCGGAAGGAGGTGTGCCTCTACCTGGCCCTTCAGTCCCGGCCTTTCCTCCTGTGCCCCATCCTCGGTACTTCTGTTCCAGTATCTTCGCCCTCTTCACTCACTTCCCCTGCCCCTTGGCTACCTTGCTCGGAAATACTCCTGCCTGATGAAGTCCTTTTTTTTTTTTTTTTTTTTTTTTTTAAATTTTAGCTCTGCTCTTTCTTTGCCAGTTCCTCCCCTGTCAAGAGGTTTGTCTCTGACAGGAAAGAAACATTTCTGATCTACTGTTCCTCTTCCTCCTCCCTCACTTCCTTCCTTCTCAACCCACTGCAATCTGGCTTCGCCTCCAGCTCTCCACAAAAGGGCCTGTAGTTGTAGGTTGGTGGCCGATTTCATTGTGGCTTGATTTTTATCTTTGATTTTGATGTGAAACATTAATTCGGCTTTCTTGAGATACCTTCTGCAGACCTTCAGCTCTTCCAGTATTGGCCTGGCCAGCTTTATCATCCCTCTCCCTCTCTGTCTTCTGACTCCTTGGTCTCACTTTCCGGCTCATTTTCTTCAGCTGTCTCCTTTAAATGTTGCTGCTCCCTCAGAATTCCTTCCATGGAGGAAGGAACCTCTGTTCTTTCATACTTCGTCTCTTTGTCCTGGTTCTTTCTATTCTCACAACCCTAATTACCACTAGGTAACTGATGAATCCAAAGCCAAGACTTTGCCATTGAACTCTGAAGCCGTTGCTCTGCAGACATTTGTGCTCAGGCATCCTATGGATGCCTGATCTGAGTCCCCAACAGTCTGCCGTCTGGTCCGTGTTCTTCTTCCCTTTCCAGCATTTCCTGTTGCTGTTCATGTTCTACTGTCTACCTAGTGGTCCAAGTTTCTTTGGGGGGTATTAGCAAAGTTTAACGTAGATTCAAAGAAAGCACTAAGATTCAAAGAAAGATGCTCACAAAGAGAATAAGATATACTTGAGAAAGTCCGTGTGAGCTATTCAGAGGAGAGCTGTCTAGAGTCAGCTTTGATTTCTCCCAAGACCTAGAAATTCTGCAGCCCTTATTGTCCCTCCAGATCTCTCCATTCCCTGCCAGCCCTTAACATGAAGATCCTGCCACTTCACACTTGAATTGCTGCAAAGTTTCCTTCCCAGAATAGCCAAGTAGACTTCCTCATGTTCTGACTGATGTAAACCGCTCTGTGGATATATGTCCACTTCTTTAATGTGCCGTCTAAAGCATGTCCTCTTCTTCCAGACTCAAGAACCTCCCCTCTCACTCCTCATGGCTCACACGATTCCCCCAAGCCTGTTCGAGAATGGCCACTCCCCGCTTCTGCCTTCCCACATGCTTCTCTGTTTTGGGAGCACAGTCCTTTTGTTCTTCACCAGGCTGACTCTCCCTTTTTGAAAACTAAATGAGGACCAGGGGCAGTGGTCTTGATCCAGGCATCTCCCATTAGACCCTGAGTTCTTCTAGGACAGGCATGGTGGCTCTGGACTCTAGAGGCTGAGCAACTAGCATCATGTCTATTCACACTGTTCACTTCCGTGGTAGGTATAAATAATCTCAGCGAGTATTTGAGGAAGTGGTACGTCAATGTGGTCGATTTCAGAGCCGGGGCCCGGCAGTGCAGTACAGCGGGAGGGGGCCTTAAATGAAGAAACAGGAGACCCGGCCTCTGGTGTCAGCTCTGCCTCTAACTAGGTGTACACTCTTCAGCGAGTCACGTCACCTCTGTGAGCCCCAGTTTCCTCATCTGTACAGAGAGAGAGAGAGAGAGAGAGAGAGAGAGAGAGAGAGAGAGAGAGACAGAGAGAGACAGAGAGAGAGACAGAGAGAGAGAGAGAGAAAGGGAGGGAGGGAGAGAGAGAGACAGAGAGACAGAGAGACAGAGAGAGAGACAGAGAGAGAGAGAATATTTCTAGAAGGTATCCAGCAGTTCACCAGGGCTCCTCTGCCCCCTTCAGTAGCTCTGTAATATTGCTGTTGCATGCTAAGCATACCCCTCCCCTTTTGTGGGTCTCTTGGCATTTCTCGGTCAGAATTAGAATTAGGGAAGAGAGGATGAGATGACTCAGGATGGTTGGGGCCCGTTTTCTTGAGCAGGGGTTGCCCCGGAGCCAGTGGAATTGACTTGATTGTATCTACAGTTTACAGGAGACATATGAGGCGAAAAGAAATGAGTTCCTAGGGGAGCTCCAGAAAAAAGAAGAGGAGATGAGACAGATGTTTGTCCAGAGAGTCAAAGAGAAAGAAGCTGAGCTCAAGGAGGCGGAAAAAGAGGTAAATGTGAGCCTAGAGAGCAGGCAGGTGGGAGGAGAGACTGAGTGCAGGGCGAGAGGCCTCAGCCTTGACCGAGTAGCTAGAGGGTGGAGGGACTTGTAGCCTCTGGGCACGACTGCAGTGCAGCTCAGGTGGCCGAGACTCTGATGACATCTGTGTCTCCTTGACCTTCATTCCCTAAGGCTGGGACATTTCCTCATTCTGTTCATTGTTTAGAGGTGTTGCCATCCAACATGCTAGCCACTAGCTGTAGGTGGGATGGAACCCAGGCATTCCACATGCTAGACAAGTCATTCCACATGCTAGACAAGTCATTCCGCATGCTAGACAAGTGTTCTATCACTGAGCCCCACACCTAGCACCTCTATCTGCGTTAGTGCAGTTCTAGCTGGTTCTTTAAACCAAGATTTGATGGTCCTTTCTAAGCACATGCAGTTTGGGCTGGCTGAGTGGCTCAGTGGGTAAAAGTGCTCGCCAGTCAAGCCTGACAACCTGCATTCAATTCCTGGAAAGCACAGAAAAGCCAGATGCAGTGACACCCATCTGTAATCCTAGCACTCCTGTGCTGAGATGGGAGGCTAAGATACAAAGCTTGCCCTGAAAGCATGAGGACTTGAGTTGAGATCTACACCCACACCAAGAGCCAGGCATGGCTGCACATGCCTGTGATCCAGCCTTAGGGAGCACAGACAGGTAGATCCTAAGGTGGGCTTAGCCAGGAGGAGAGCTTTACATGTGGGAGATCCCATTATATAATCCTCCAAAGACTGGGTTGACCTTGGGCAAATGCCTTCACTTATGAGACTTTCAGTTTCCTCATAAAACAGACATAATAACAGAGCCTACCTCAACTGTGTTGTAAGCTAGGCATGCCGGCATATACCTGTAAGCTCAGTACTCAAAAGGTAGATACAGGAGGATTGTGAGTTCAAGGTTAGCTTGAGCTGCACAGCAAGACCCTGTCTCAAAAAGAAAACAGAGTGCTGTATTAATGAAAACAGTTTTTATATACTAGACTTTTTTAAGATTGTTTATTATGTAAACAGTGTTCTGCCTGCATGTATGCCTGCATACCATAAGAGGGCACCAAATCTCATTACAGATGGTTGTGAGCCACCATATGGTTGCTGGGATTGAACTCAGGACCTCCGGAAGAACAGCCAGTGCTCTTAACCTCTGAGCCATCTCTCCAGCCCTATATATTAGATTTAGTGGTTGGCTTGTAACAAACTAACTGAATACTATTATCGACCACACCCAATGACTACAAGGGTTCTTTTAAATAAAATGTTTGGATACACAGAATACATTGTTCCTTGACCATTTCAGGAGCAGAGATTCTGAGAACATTTACAGCAATCTACAATCATCCTTGGTGCCATCATGGCGGTCACTGGCAGGAATGTCTCCTAATGTCCCAGAGTCCTGCAGAGTTGTAGCCACAGTGGTTCCCACCCACTCTGGTCCTCGCTGGGCTGGGGACTGCTCACTGCTCGGGGCGGGGCTCCCTCTAACCTCCCTGTGCCTCTCCGCCAGCTGCATGAGAAGTTTGACCGCCTGAAGAAACTGCACCAGGAAGAAAAGAAGAAGCTGGAGGATAAGAAGAAATCCCTGGATGATGAAGTGAATGCTTTCAAACAGAGAAAGACAGCGGCTGAGCTGCTCCAGTCTCAGGGTTCTCAGGCTGGGGGCTCGCAGACTCTGAAAAGGGACAAAGAGAAGAAGAAGTAAGTAGCAGACTGCTGTGTGTGTGTGTGTGTGTGTGTGTGTGTGTGTGTGTGTGTGATCTCTCTTTTCCTGCCTATCCCCTCCCCTCACTCCATCCACCACCTGGCAGGACCTAGAGGCCAAGGGGGCTGGTGCTCAGGTGTGAACTGCGGGGCTGCCAGGTAGACTCAAGTAGTCTTCAGTGTCCCCATGGCACCCAAGTTTGAGTTGCTGAGAGGAGGAGGAGGAGGAGGAGGAGAGCGTTCCCAGAAGTACAGCTTTGCCATTTGGCCCGTCTGGAAAAGCTCTACCAACTCATGGTGGATGGTAAAGGGAAGAGGGGCTAGAGAGTAGGAAACAAACTGTGAGAGAGGTAGAAGGATAAGGAGAGGAACGGAAGGCTGGCTAGGCCAGGATCTTTTAGCAGAAGCTAAATGCGCTTCCCTAGACCCTAGACCAGTGGTTCTCCACCCGGGGGTCGAGACCCCTCTTGGAGGTTCAGCCACGCTTTCACAGGGGTCGCCTACGACCATTGGAAAACAGATATTTGCATTACGGTTCATAACAGTAGCAAAACTACAGTTATGAAGCAGCAACAAAAATGATGTTATGGTTGGGGGTCACCACACCATGAGGAACTGTAGTAAAGGGTCACAGCATTAGGAAGGTGGAGAACCACTGATCTAGACTTTCAGTGCTATGCAGCATACAGGTCTGCTTGCTTGTCCCACATCTGAGGGGAGGGGCCTACAATCTAAGCCTGCCTCTGCCTCAGTTCTCCATAGCTGCAGCCTGTGAAAGGTGAATGCTGCCACTGAAGGCTGCACCCTGTCTCCCATCCCCCATCCCTTTGCTATACCTCTTCCTGCTGGCTGCTTAGTTATACCCAGCCATTTTCAAGCTTGGGGAACGATTCAGAAACCATTTTGTTTCTCCAAGTGTTGGGTGAGTTAATAGTCCTGACCCTACCCCAGTCTCTGCTTGCAGAAATTACCCATTCCTTATTTCAGAGCCAGAGAAGAAGAAAATGTTTCTGGCAAGAACACATCCAGAGGTTCCCTTGTGCTCTATGGCTGTTTGTGCAGTGGGACTCAGGGAATTCCGAGATGGAGTATTTAACAGTTTCTTTACTAAAGGATCCTTAAGATCCAGAGGTGACCATGCTCATGACCTTCTATTTTGAGCCACTGATTTGAGTCAGCCACTGGATACTTTCCAGAAGGAAGAAGTATCTTTTTGCCTCTGTACCTGGCTTATCACGTAGGAATCACACCATGAATGTAAACCATTTTATATGTCAAGGCACTAAGTTTTGTGATCTTGTTATCCAATTTGACTACATAATATGTAATTTGAATATTTTCACCAACTTGGTCCAGATATTTTTTTTTTCCAGAATAGAATCTTTGGGGTTTTTTTTGTTTTGTTTTGTTTTGTTTTTTGAGACAGGGTTTCTCTGTGTAGCCCTGGCTATCCTGGAACTCAATCTGTAGTCCACCCTTGCGTTGAACTCACAGAGATCTGCCTGTCATGCCCCACCTCCACCCCCACAATAGAATCTTAAAACTACATATCAAATTCACTGATTTTTTTTTTTTGGTAGTAAGGTTCAACTAGGCAAATGGAAAACCTCTTTGGATGTACCACCTATTAACTTATCAGTCATGGCATATTAGTTATACTAGCAGGAAATGATTCATATTTTCCTTTTTAAAATTTATTTTGCACTGGGTGGTGGTGGTGCATGACTTTGATCCCAGCATTCGAATTTGAGGCTAGCCTGACTTACAGAGCAAATTTCAGGACAACCAGGACTATTACACAGAGAAACCCTGTCTCAAAAAACTAAAAGTAAATAAAAGAATTTGTCATCACCCGGTTTGTTTAGGCTGCCCTGATGCTGTAGAGCAGTGGTTCTCAACCTTCCTAACGCTGCGACCTTTAAATACAGTCCCTCACGTTGTGCGACCTTTAAATACAGTCCCTCATGTTGTGCGACCTTTAAATACAGTCCCTCATGTTGTGCTGACCCCCAACCATAAAATTTTTTTCATTACTACTTGATGACTAATTTTGCATTTTCTGATGGTCTTAGGTGACTCCTGTGAAAGGGTCATTTAACCCCCAAGGGGATTGGGGACCCAAGGTTGAGAACCGCTGCTGTATATAGTCCCTTTAAGATGCTCAGTGAAAACTCTTCCCAGACCAGACTCCCCCCCCCCGCCCTCAAACTGACTGACTTCCTCCCATCTCGTGCAGAAGACTGGATAGGGACATAGCTTTCCCCACTCTCCAGAAGTATCTGGGGTTGGTGACAGTGCCCTTTTCCAGTTCTTCGATGGAAGAACCTTGCTGGAATGTGGCACCTTACACTAGCAATCAGAGCCAGCCTGTCCCCATCCATACTCTACTATGTGTGAGTGGTCCCAGGTCTGGGCTCCTTATGCGTCTCTGTGAGCAATTGGTTAACTTCTAGAAGACATGTCACTAAACTTATGCTACTCTGCTGCCGTGGTGCTTTTGCTGGTGATGGTTTGGAGGAGGGTAGAAACTGTGGTAGTAATGTTTCTTTTAGACAGATTGTGGTTGGATCTGATCAAGTCCCAGCTTTAGAATTTCCTCTGGATGCCCCTAAAGAGACTAAGAAAGAGTACCAGTGTTCCAGGGGTGTCTACCAAGCCACCCTTCCCTGTTCCCTTCCCTGTCTCTCCTAATCTCTTTGACCTCTAACACTTCATTATTTGTATCGGTTCATAGTATTGGATTTCTCCTCATGCTCACTCCATCTTCATCAGCTCTTACTGTTTTACAGTTAACTCTGCTGTTTGCTGCATGCTGCATGAGACCCAGGGTCCTGGTAAGCTTTATTAACTCTAAATAGACCTGGCAGTGGCTTCTAGAACATACCTCCCTAAACCCCACACTTGTGATACATAGAGTTAACCATGAAGGAAATGGCTTCATTGGACCTGCTAGTTTCCTCCCAAGACTTACAGTATGAAGATGTAATCTGTCATGGTTTGAAGTGGGCATGCTACATGTGGAATGACTGCCTGTCTGATTGGAGGTATGTGTGTGATGGCATTTGCAGACCTTTGCTGCTAGAACAGCTGTGTAGCATAAGAAGACCAACGAGTAACGTTTCAGCTCGGACATTTTTTTTTCCATAGAGCCATAATCATGACTTTGAAAATGGATTGTGATGATGCAGGAAACTGCTGGGTTCCTTGCTTGCAATGTCACAGTCACTATTGACTCCCCCCCCACACACACACACCCTAGATTTAGGAAATTGCTTCTGTCTCCCCCTACTAACTGCTCCTTATCTGTGGGGTTCAAGTTCTCCTATTTCGGTGGAAGACAGTGAAGAGACTTAGCTACTCCAGGGAAATCATTCCATTTGGTTCTGTAAGGGCTAGCGAGGGACTGAGCAGCTTCAGTGACAGCATCTGCCTTCCACAGAAAGCCGTTTAAGCCCAGCAGTCCGAGTTCAGTCCCTAGAACCCATGTAGAGGTGGAAGAAGAAACCAACTCCAAAAGTTCTCCTCTGATCACACTACACCATGGCATGTGTGCCCACAAACAGTGCTAATAAATTAATTTTTTTAAAGATTTAATTCTGGGTCTGGAGAAACGGCTCAGGTGGTTAAGAACACTTGCTGCTCTTCCAAATGAGCTGAGTTTGGTTCCCATCACCCACACTTTAGGCAGCCCACAACTGCCTGTAACTCTAGCTCCAGGGCATCTGACAACCTCTTCTGTCCTTTGTGGGTACCTGCAGATACATCACATACACACACACACACACACACACACACACACACACACACACACTAACATATATTAATTCTGTAAGTACAAGCTTCGTGAAAACCTCTGCTAAGGATTTAGCAGGTATTTCTTAGAATGCCTGAGGACTAGTGGTTGTGTCTACAGGAGTAAACAGAACACTCCATGCTATCACATAGCTTTTGTATACTCTACCCAAATCAGGTAGTAGAGGGAAATTAAATAGAGATATTTTTAACAGCACACTTAGATTTCTTTTTAAAACTCTAACATGGAAACTTTCAAATGTAGGGAAGAGAAGAGGTAATAGTACAATTCAGCCTCATATTCCTGGAGCCTGGTCATCAAAGAATCATTGACATACAGCTAATCCTGCTTCCTCAATTACCCACAACTGTTGGATTATTGTAAGGCAAAAGCTGTATCGTTTTATGTGTAAAATACATAGTATATATTTCTAGGTGATAAATGATGCTTTAAAACAAACACAGCCATCATTATCACACCTACAAGATAATTTGCTAACATAAAATGTCTAATTGGTGTTGAAAGTACCCCAGTGGTCTCATAAAATGCCTTTCTTACTTTTGGTTTGTTTGGGTTGGGGACTAAAGTATTGAGAAGATGTCCCCTGGCCCAGCCATGCAGTGGTTTATATGGAGAGTCTGCTGTTAGCCATTAAACCAGTGGCTGCAACCATTGCACTAGAGACTTGAGGCAGCTGGCAAAAGCATCCTCCTTTCAAGCAAATCCTGGCAAGGAAGTCCGTCCAGGCCTCAGAAACAGAAAGCCCAGGAAACTGAGCCAAACAAATGAGTGCTAAAGGAACACAGAAATCATTTACTGCCTGGTTTAAAACCAAGCCCTGGAGCCTCTGCTAGGGCACCAGCATCATCCAATAGCAGCTTTCTATTTAGGAAGACTAAATTCCTATAATATCATCACTACCATAGTCCAAGTGCCTAGCCAAGTGTCTGAGACATAGTAGGAGCTCAGTTCATACGGAGTTTCTTTGTTCCACCATTTTCAATGACAGCAGGGAAGATGTAGCCTGGTGAATTCAATTTAGGCTAATTCAGATTTCATTTGCACACTGGTTGACACATTTTCATTCAGAGTTCCCTGAGTACATCTTTGTTAGTGGCCACCCTTAAAATGAACCCTGGGAAACGATCATTAAAGCCATGACTTACAAGTGAGAGACAGCAAACAGCTGGAGCAGCCGATTTCAAGCCCAAGTCGGTTGTCTTTTCTTGGCAAGCTTCTGTGTACTAGACTGTGAAAGCAGTACTAGATCAGTTGGTGTGTGTATGTGGGATTGTATGTCAAGAACAGATTTTTAAAATTATTTGCGTGGGTTTTGATCTTTATTTTGCTTTTCAATGCCATTACTGCTGCCATTCATATGAGAAAGCATGTTCCAGGAGCCAGTGAACACGACTTTTAAGACCATCTAACATAGCTATTCTACTTTATCTATTAGTTACGACTTAATTTCCTTCTGACTTTTTTTAGGGGTACATTCATCCATTCACTCATTAACCCCCCCCTTCTCTTTTCATTTTTCAGTTTGGGCTTCCTGTAGACGCACCCTTTCCTGTGCAACAGAGCTGGGCCTCCCTCTCTTTATTTCCCCCTTACCATGTTTAGGGGGCATACAACCCATGCCCTCCCCTGTCTTCCTGCGAGTGTTTATAGAAGCCTGAGAGTCAAATTATGATGTCTGGCCTCTGACCCAGAAGCCAGCCATGACATAGATTGGAGACACATTCCATACCTCAGTCCCTCACCTAGTACCCCAGTCATCTGTGCCCCCACTTCCCCATCCCCATCCTTGCCAGACTCTTACATGTTCAGGGGTTGCCATTTCCTACTTTTCATGTACCAGCTTCCCCGTTGAAGGTGACTGATACTTGTTTCCTTGAGGTATTTCCATCTACGCTGGCTGGATAAGCACCAGTCGGGGCTCAGAGCTGTCCCCTTACACTCCTGCATCCTAGTCAATGGGATTGTCCTCCCATTCCTCTAATCCCAGGAGCCATAGCCCCTTCTCATAGGCTTCAAAAGAACCGTCAGTGATACCTATTTCTTCTACCGTCTTAGCCCAGCCCTTTCCCGATCCCATTCACTCAAAGTCACGTTATACAAGCTGTGTTAAAAGTCAGCCACACACTTATTGCACCAAGCCCTTCCTATAAAACACAATTTTCTGGGGAAGACAGTGCATATTTCCCCTCTCTCTGATTCTGGGTACCCCACAGATACAGAAGGGAAAATAAAGCAGAATGTTATTACCAGCCTAGAGTCTTGAATGATAGACTTACAGAATTCTCTTTGGGGGTTTTAGCATGTCATTGGTCATTTCTTGCCATCCCAGTGAGATGGAATAGCAAGACTAATAATCCCAGTTTGTAAACTGATGAGCTGGTCAAAGAATCTAGGCTTGGGGCTTGCCTGGATGGGTATTCTAGTCTACCCAATGATTGTAATGATGGGTTGACTCTGCATTTGCACACATGCCACTTAAAAGAGGAGAGATCCTTAGCTGGAGGGAAGAAAAGAGGTGCTGTGGTTGACATTTACTTTGGTCTGAGGATCTGATAGTTTAAAAATACCCTAGTCTTAAGTTGTATAATGGGTCCCATCTGATTATGGCGTTGGGCCACCCTTCGAAGTGCAGAGCCTTCCGCTGTCAGGGCCATGAGGCACAGTAAGGCTTTTGGTGTTTGACTAGCGACAGAGCAACAGCTAGAGGCGACCTGGCAATGATCTGTGGCTAATATGGCGTCTCTCTGCCCTTCCTTTGCAGTAATCCATGGCTGTGTACTGAATAGTATGCCCTGCTACAGCTGGACTGGACTCCACTTAGCCTTTTAAGCGAAGGTTCTTATTTTAACTGACAACTTTTTTTAATGGTGCCAGACAGCAGGGCCCTCCACCCCTGCTCTGGTACTTCAAGCCCCCCCACCTCTCTCTCTCTCTTTTTGAGTTTTGCGACTTGTTTCTGCCTCCCAGTCTGACTGGAATGGACCATGGCCTTTTTTCTTTTTTCATATTTTAAAGGTGGTTGTATGATCACTACCTCTAAAACACACAAGACGATAATAAATTTCCAGGCTTCCTGAACCATTGCAAAAGGGCAGGGGCCATTCTCTCCAATCATAGTTAATACCCCGAAGCCAAGACCAAGCCCAAAGTGTAACTAGTTCAAAGCAAGCAAGTCCGTGTGCACTCTCTTTTCTTGTTGGCAAAGAGAGAAGGCAACGTTGATACGTTACTGGTCACTGGCTAGAGGCAAGTACAGGGCGACAATGAGAAAGCATGAGCTAATTTCTTGGGAAAAACCAACTGGAAGTGGAGAATTTCAGGAAACCTTATGCCTAGAGGTAAAACAGAAGAAGCCACCACCACCAAGAACAGAAAGCTCCAAAGCAGAATCGCTAAATACCCTCAGATACACAGTCAGTAGTCGGGGGAGCCAGGCTTCTGAGTTAAGGCTGTCTGGGTCTCCTTGAGAAGGACCTCTTACTTGTAGCTATGGAGTTCTGTGGGGACAAGTTCTTACTATGTAGAACTGGCTGGCCTTGAAATCACAATGTAGACCAGGCTGGCCCTCAATTTCACAGAGATCTGCCTGCCTGTATTTCCTGAGTGCTAAGATTAAAGGCAAACACCAGCTATGTGTAGACCCAGCTGTCTTAGAGGTTTTAATCCACCTTCCCAGAAATGAGGCCTCTCCTTTGCATTTGTATATAAATTCACTACTTGAGGCTTGAGGATTTCATTTGAGCTATACAACCTTCCAAAAGCAAGCAGGAATTATATCTAAGGTGGGAACTTCTTGGTCAGCATGGCCGATGTAACCCCCTATGGAGGATATTGACACGTAGAGAAATTGAAGAACTTTTCCAAGGTCCCACTGCTATTTCTTGGCAAAGCCCAAGCAAAATTTCATGTCTCTGGGTTCCTGATCCACTTCACTAAGGGACCCGAGTATTTATGTATGCTCCTGGAGACAAGATTTTTTTTTTTTTGAAGTTCAGAGAAACCAGGCAATGTTGGAGGAGTCTTGAGAGTTTTCACATAGAAAACTAGGATGGGATGGTGAAGAGACGGCTCCAGGCCAGTTGCCATGGTGCCTGATGGTCAGTCAGCTTTCCTGTAAGTCTGGACCAGGACCAGATCAGTGTCCATTCGCTGGCGCACTGTGTGGCTTCTTGTAATCAGGGAACTTTGGTGGATATAAAAAGCAATCGAACTTATGAAAGGAATTGAGATGATGCTACATTTCATTAAGTAACTGTTCTCACTGTAAATGGAACGGGTTTTGTTTTTCTTCATTTGGAAGTCTTTTTAATTAGTACAGTTGTTACTATTTTTTTTAAAGTGCCCTAAACTCTGTTTGCTTCTAGTGAAACAAAAACCAGTCATTAGATATGGTCTGTGCTTTTATTTTTCTGGACTAGAATGGAATGGCTTTCCTGAAAGACACACACACACACACACACCCTTCATTTCTCCAAAGCCAAGAAGTCTGCTTTCCCCACCTAGTTTGGATCTTTTTTTAGACATCATTTGGCATTCACATGTGGCTGTTAATATGTGCTTATTTTTTAATTAAAGCAAGACTCATTAAACCGGTGTGTGGTGTTCTTCAACCCTTCTCAACAGATTCCCCATGGTGACGTCCCCTCCGTGACCTGCTCCTGTCTTCTTGGCATTTAACCTATGCTGCCTTCCACTGCCCACTGCCCTGGCATTCCACTTTGAACGACCTTTCTCTTCGGCTAATTTCGTGTTTTCTCTCTCTTTCTCTCTCCCTCTCCAGCTTTTTTTAACCTTGTCTTCAGCAGCTGTTCTAAGTCTACAGGAGAAGACTGCCATTCTAGAAGAGTTAGTTAGGGCTCCATATTGTCTCAAGCAAGAAACCAACCAGTTCCCCTCTCCCTGCAACTGTGCACATACACACCACACTCAAGTGTACATGTGTCCCTGTGTCCAGGCAAGAAGCTCTCTTCTGACTTACATGCTGTTTTACATGCAAGTGTCTTGTCCTAAACTTACAAGGCAGGAAAAAGAATCATCAGAGCTGGAAATGGACCCAATGTGACCTCAGAGACGACGACAGGACCACTCCCCCAGGTGTTAAGTGACTGGGGCAGGAGACCTCAGCTGTGGGTGTGGAAGCGCTGTTCACCAGGTTTTGAGTTCTGTGTTTGTTGTTTAAAACAATTCTCTGGGTCAATGGGTTGACTGTCTTCAGCCACTATTAAGCTGATTGTGAATATGGAAGAGAAAGTTGAGTGACATCCGCATCTTCAGCATCCACGGGCTTGCTGCAGACCCCAGCAAGGGGAAGAAATGGAGCGTTAACAATCCAGCTGGAGAAAGACTGAGGGGGGTTAAGCTTAGTGAGAGCAAAGTTTCTCCACACAAACTTCCAAGGGGCTTTGGGGGTTTTGCAAGAGGTTTCCGCTCAACTTGGTATCTGGAAGGAGAGCTTTGATGTTGGTAAATCTGCCTTCAATTCATTGGCTTTACTTAACATCCAAATATCACGTGAGTGTGCTCATTCCCATCTAGCCATACCACAAACACCAACATTCTGCTGTCCTGTCTCTTGAGAGCCTCTTCGCATGTTTTCCAGAATCTGTGTTTGTTTTTTTCCTTTCTTCTCTGTGGTTCTTTTTGCTCAAAGGTGTGACCAGTCACTGCCCCTCTGGGGCCTTCATTTTCCACAAGATACATCCCAGAACCAGCACTGTTTAGCTCATTATCTTTCTAATGTCCGTGTCAATTTTCAATAAAATTCAAACAAATGCTCAGTGGTTCTATGATCTGATCCCATCAGTTGGTGGCATGGCTCACCACAGTTTGCTTTAGGAAATGGGTGGCCACCTCCCAAGTGGATAATTTGGGAGGCTCAGAGAGATGCCTCAAAGTCTTCCTCAGTGGACTGCCACGCCCCTTCTTTCTTCCTCCTGGCCCTGAAATTCCGGTGGGGCAAGGTGAGTATTAGCAGGCAGTCTCCTGCTTTCCCTTTAATTAGCACTGGTTGGACTAATCAAATGAACTGAGTATCAGACAGTAGAGGAAGGGGAAAACAGAAAATGGCATCCCACAGAGCAAAATCCAGGTAAGTTTTAATTATGGAACAAAAACAGCTCTGTGCTACTTCTTTCATTTACTCCTGTGATGTGAACATTTTCCCCAATTTCACAAGTTAAAAGACATTCTGTAGATACTAAGCCTTCAGTCTCTCAGAGAGAGATGCCTCCCATCCTCCCAAACGTTAAGGTAGGCAAAATGGAGCATGGTCAGTTTTCAGAAATCTGGTTGTGAGTGAAGTGGAGCTTGCTTCCCCCAGCTCCATTTGCCTAACGACCAAATGCAGTAGAAAGGACCAGTGAGTCTTCTCTGCAGGAAAACCGGAAGCCTCTGCTCAAGTACCAGAGAACAGCACTGACCTGCCTCTATGCAGCTCACATCAGGTACCAGAGCGAACAGCACTGACCTGCCTTTACGCAGCTCACACACTAGAGGGCAGCAGAGTAAGCCTATACTCGTTTATGACGTCGCTAAACACTGATGAGCCTGCAGAGGTGTGGAAAAATACAGAATCCTTAGCTAGTTGGAATAGCGGGAAAGTTGTGATAAGAAAGTCAAACGCGGCCTGGTAATATGGTAAGGCGCCTGCTGCCAGGCCCAACTGTCTGAGTTCGATCCCCGGGACCCATATGGCGGAAGGAGAATCCTGATTTCTTGTAAGTTGTTTTCATTTCCCCACACGTGCTCTGGCACTCCACCCAGCCCCGGAAAAAATAAATAAATAAAAGACCAAGTTCGAAGCCCTGGGGACCGTTTCTATTACCGAAAAACAGCAAAATCCAAAAACGCCAAAGGCTGGGATGATGGCACATTCCTATAATTTCAGCATTCAGAAAGCATGGGGAAGGGGATGTCAAACACAGTGAGTCCAAGGCCGGTCTGAGTTACATATCCAGACCCTGTCTTAGTAAACCCGGCGTAGGGTGGGGGTGGGACTTCTCTAGACAAGGAGAATACCAGTAAGTCCTTCACAGAACTAATACGCGTTGAAAACAAAAAGTATCTGGGCATTTGGACCATCGAGGTGGCTCAGCAGGAAAACATACCTGTCGCCAAGCCTCTAAAGATCTGAGTTCAATTCCTGGAAATAGAGAATTGACTCGTGCAAGTTGTCCTCTGAATTTAAGTCATGTGCCATGGCGCAGGCAAATGTGGGTATGAAGTCACTAAATAAATGAAAATGAAAAAAAAAATCATTCTTGGATGGAGCTGGGGAGATGACCCATTGGTTAAGAGCGGCTCTTGCTGAGGACCAGGTTCCCAGCACAAGAGCTGAGCCCTTGTAACTCCAGGAGCTCCATGGTTTCCCTTTCCCTCTTCTGGCCTCTGAAGCTCCAGAATTCACATGCACATACCCACACATAGACAAAAACACATACACATGATTTAAAATAAGTCTTAAAAAAAACCGGGGCATTTAGTAAATGAGGTTTCTTGTTTTGGACACCTCCCATTGAGGACCATTACAATGTTGCATTACTGCTTGCTTGCCCTGGGTTTGATCCTTAGCACCAAATAGAACCAGCAGTGGTAGTATATGCCTGTAATACAGCCCTAAGAAGGTGAGACAGGAGGATCAGGAGTTGGCTATTGTATCATGTTCAATGTCAACTTGAGTTAAGTACATTCTCTTCTTCTGGACAATGTCAACTTTGGTAAATGACTCATTATTACAGCATTTTAATCTACCAAATTTTTTCCTTTACATCATTTTTTTCTCTAAAAATGCAGGATCTAGTCTAGAATCATACATTTTGTCTTGTATTTTAAATCTCCTTAATTTGGAATAGAATTTATTTGCCTTTTATGACACTGATCTTTTTTGTAATATTTTATTTTTATTTTAAAACTACAAATGTGTGTGAGCAAGAATGTACATGAGGGCAATGCCTGTGTTTGAGGGTGTCTGAGCCCTCGGAATTGGAGTTAGTGTACATTTGAGAATGCTGGGAATTGAACTCTGGTCCTAGCGTAGCATGCATTTGAGATGGGTTTTTCTGTGCAACAGCCTTTGCTGTCCTGGAACTCACTCTGTTGACCAGGCTGGCCTTGAACTCACAGAGATCGGCCTGCCTCTGCCTCCCGAGTGCTGGGATTAAAGGCATGCGCCACCACTGCCCGGTTTAGTAGTATGCATTCTTAAGCTCTGTGCCATCTCTCCACCTTCAACACTGATCTTTCTGAAGTCCTTTTTGTTGTTGTTTTTAAAGATACAGAATGTGCGGTGCGCTGTCAAGTATAGCTCAGCAGAGTTGTCTTCTGACTTTCACAAATGCACCATGACACCCATGCACCCACACATACAATACATTAATAAATAGTAAGAAATATTTTCATGTGGTGTCAAGGTGTTGCCTCATTCCTCCACTATATAATTGCCAGGCTTAGTCAGCCCTCTTCCATCAACGACCTTACTACTAAAAAACGATGTGGAGAAACTGTGAGTCCCTGCACACACCTTGCTTCTCATCAGAAGATGCCTCCTAGATTTAGCGTGTTGGTAGCTCTTGCCTGAGCAAATATCCAAAATGATTTTCAATTCCAGTTCTCCTTCCACAGGTGCTAGTCAGTGCACGGTTACTCCGTGGTAAGCACAAGCCTTTCCTTCCCTCTCGCTAGTCTGCTTGCATCACTGCCAATTGATGGCTTTATACGATAAATATGTTTTCTATGAATATTTCAGGATTGCATTATTAACTCTGAAACTTAGCCCACGAAGTGGTGGGCTTCATTATGACATTTCCATAGATCCAAGTCACTACATTTTGTTCTTATCTGTCCCCTCCTGGCACTGTCCTTCACATTCCCCCTGCTCCTATCCTGTTTGTTCCCTTCATCCCTAAGTCCTCTTCCTTCTGTTTTCAAGTCATACTTCTTCCATTTTCCTTTCTTTTTTTTCTCCCTTTGCCTCTCCCTTGACATGTCTTTCCTCCCGTCTCATGTTCCTCTTTGGATTTTCATTGCGCGCGCACACATACACTTTCCAATGTTTTCTACTTCATTACTGTTCCTAATTATTTTGGTGCTCAGGTTACCCAAATTTGGTCTAATTGGAGATTCCTAACCATTGCTTGGAATCCATTCGTAAACATTCCTCAAAGTGCATTTGTGTTAAGGAGTACTCAGGTCAAGAACCCTGTGGGATGAAAATGGAGGTGTAATTGTCTAGGATGACAAAAGGAACTAATGAGGGGGGGGACAAAAGCAAGGGGGAAGAGGGGTATGTTCAATGTACAATATATACTCATAGGAAAATTTTAAAATAAATATTTAGAAAAGAATTGTGTGTGGGACTGAGACAGCAGGATTGCTGCAGGTATGAAGCGAGCTCTGGCTACAGAGTGAGACTCTGTCTCAAGACAATAAAACAAACAAAAGCCTCTCTAAGGATTTATATGCAGATGATGCGGGAGAGAAGCTTTCTTCAGTGGTATAGCTGATGGTAAGATGCCCATGCTCCTGTAAACAAACTCTGACCCCTGCTACTGTAAACTACCCTAATGAAACTGTGTTACCAAAAAACCCCCCAAAAACCTATGAAAGCTGAAAGGAGGCTGGTTAGGAAGAGGAAGGGAGTTGGTGGTAGGAGGAGGGGAACTAGAGAGTTACAATAATAGGGAGTGGTGTGTGTAATCAAAATAGGCATGTAACTTCTTCCAACACACACACACACACACACACACACACACACACACACACACACACGAATTTGGGGTAGTCTGATTTCTGATATGTTAATGGGAAATAGTGTTTAAGCGGGTTCTGAGGTTCCCTCCTGTCATTACTGACTCCTTTACAAGAAAGGTCAGAGCAGGAAGCCTGGTGCAGTCAAATGCGTTGTGTGCATAGTCTAAAGAGAGTGGCTGAAGGCTGTGTTGGAAACTAATGGAGGGTAGGAAGATGAATGGGAACAGTTTTGTGGTATGGTTCAGGATTGCACTGGACTGCCTTTACAGTCTCTTCCCTCCATATCCTCAATCTTTTTTCAGATAATGTTTCTGTTTAGGTGTCTCAGCTGCTCCCTGAGAGATTCTGTACCTTGTGCAAAGGGAATGGGTTAAAACAGATTGGCTGTAGGATTTTATTTAAAAAAAAAAAAGGATTACCAGGTCACAAGAAGGTCACAAGATGATCATGCAAGTTTTTCTTCTGCTTTGTTTTCTAGAGAAAAGCTTTCCATTCTATAGTGGGAATCCTAAACAACACCATCATGATGTTCCAGGAAAAATGGCCTCTGGCCTTGGGCCTCTTTTTCTTTAATTGTTGTCTTATACACACACACACACACACACACACACACACACACCCCTAAATATACAAACACAATCTGCTCAGTCTGTATAATGTTACTTGTATGGATATAGCTTGACAAGCAAGATTAATCATCACAGGAACTGAGATCCTATAGCAATTTTATAGTTTGAAAATAATATATAAGAAAGATATTTACTTAAGTTTCTCCAGAAATTCAGTGATAAATTTGTGAGACACACATTGGCTTAAACACCAAGCTAAGGTCACAAATGTTCTACACAAAATCAGTTTTCTATGAACAACCTGTATAATCCAATTTAGGAAATGGATCACATAATCTGTCATTCAGGAATCTATAGAATACTGCCCAGTATAATTACAACTCCCTAAGTAAGGATGTCTGTGGAATATGATCATGTCTCAAAATCAAACATTTTAAGTTTATACCAAGAGGAAAAAGGGAAACAAAAGGGACCTATGGGTGTCAAATACAATTGTAACCAATCCACAGGAGTAATGGTGTCGGTAGTTTCAGAATACAAATATGGGAGTCTCAAACCTAAGTGCAAATCTGATGAAGATTCATTCCGAGCTAAGAGGAAGGAGTTTTTCTTTTTCTCAGATTGAAGGAAAGATGTGTTATAACTGCAGTGCCGCTTTGGAGAGGGTTGGCAGCATAGACCATGTCCGAGTTCCTTTGTGCTGCTATACCCAAGGCTACATAACTGCTAAAGAACTGACTGATTTCTTAGAGTGCTGGAGGCTGAAAGTCCAAGATCAAGACAATAGCAAACGTGCTTGTCTGGTGAGGAATGTTCTCTGCTCCAAGACGGTTTCTTGTTGCTGTATCAGAAGGGAGCAATTCTGTGTCCTCATACAGGAGAAGATAGAAGTTCAAATGCTGTATGAAATTATGTTTTATGAAGATCTTCATTTCTTTCAGGAGGAAGTAGCCCACAAGGCCTAATTAACTCTTAAAGATCCTACCTTTTTCTGTTCTTGCCTCCCCTCCACCTTTTCGGTTTTTAGAGACGGGGTTTCTCTGTGTACCAGAGAGCTCTGGCTGTCCTGAAACTCACTTTCTAGACCAGAATGGCTTTGAACTCACAGAGATCAGCCTGCTTCCTACTGACTCCCGAGTGCTGGGATTACAGGTGTGTGCCATCAGCACCTATGATTTTGTTTTCTTTTTTTTCCCATTTAATTAAGTGTTTATTCAATGAAAGGATGTATAAAAACTTACAAATCTGAGAACTCAACTATACATAGAAGAGGATGATGGGATATTCAGTTTCTAACATACATGTACGGTATCGCTATGCACTAGCCCCGCCCCTTGCACTTACTTTGTAGAGCAGCTAGCTCCCAAATACTGAGATTACACCTGTGTATGACCACACTTAGCTTAAGACCCTATCTCTTTCTTCTTTTTTAAAGATGTATTTTATGTGCATTAGTGTTTTGCCTCCATGTATGTAGCCCACATTCATACCTAGTACCCAGACAGGCCAGAAAAGGGCATCCGATTCCTCTAGAACTGGAGTTACTGAAGGTTGTGAGACAACATGTGGGTGTTCTGAGCACCACTCAGGTCCTCTGCGAGAATGACACGTGTTCTTTACCACTGTGCCATCTCTTCAGCACTAAGACCCTACCTTGTTTGTTTGTTTGTTTTTTGAAACAGGGTTTCTCTGTGTAGCCTTGGCTATCCTGGAACTCACTCTTTAGATCAGGCTGGCCTTGAACTCAGAGAGATCCACCTGCCTCTGTCCCCCAAGTGCTGGGATTAAAGGCTGGCCCAAGACTCTTACCTCTTAACACCATCACATTGGCCATTAAATTTCAGCAACTGAATTTTGAAGGGGACATAACCATAGAAGCCCAAAATTAATCCAATTATTAAAACATCAGCTTAAATGTCGACTCTAAGAAGCTAGGATGGTGCAAAGAGAAAAGCATTCATCCATCTGACGAGCCTATGGCATGCCCATGGAAGCCAGTGCAGGCATTAACAGCAAAAGAAGAACTTCCTGTTTTCACAGATGGGACATTTTATCAAGGGAAAAAGAGTCAGTTGTTTGTCTTTCTCAAATTTTTATTAGATTTAAAAGACACAATATTAACTAATGAAATATATCAAGACCAAAATAAAAATTACACCATTGAGTGGAAATAGTTACATGTGTAGAAATGTGCAAAAACAGAATATGACAATATACCCAGTAATATTACTAACCAGAAAAGATACACCTAGAAGGAAATTTGAACAGCAATTCTTAACAGAACATAATCAAGAATTTAAGATTTCTCATAAACGATTAAGTGTGGATCCCTTCAATCATGAGTTTTGGTATTTTTAATAAAGCATAGATACCAGTTATTGAGATTTTATTATAGGGCAATTTTCTGGTGAAAGTAATTCTCTCCCTCTCATGGGCCCCTTTCTAGTTTTCTGGCGTCTGCCCTCCCTCACTCCCACAGAGACATATCTACATAAAAATTAGAAGCTAAATTTGTCATTCTTGTCAATCTGCAAGTTGAGCACAATGATTAGTGTCTGTAATCCCAGCACTTAAGAGACCTGGGAAAGTGTTGGTTAGAGGCTAGCCTTGGTTATATAGCAAGAAACAACCCCCCACACACACATACACACTTTTAAATTGAGGATAATGTATCAAAAGACACCTTATCCAGTAGTTCTGATGCTAGTGTAATAGTTAAATCTATGAAGGGTTAATTTTCATTACTGAGATTGTAATCTATATAATGTTTTGGCCATTATGCTGCCCAGCTTTTAACTAGTCTTTTGGCTTCTGAGTAAACTGAAATATAAGAGCATGATGATATACTTTGTAATCCTGGCACTTGGAAGATGCAGGCGGGAGGACAGAAGTTCAAGGTCACCCTTGGTATAGTGAATTGGAAGCTAGCCTGGGCTACATAAAACCCAGTGGAAGAAAAACAAAACCAAATATATATAGATAGATATATATATATATATCTATCTATCTATATATATATATATATATATATATTTATCTATATATATATAGACAGGACACAGAATTGTCTGCAGCCACGATCAGAAAGGTGTAAAAGGATCGGCTTGAGAAGGGACGCCGTTATTTTCTTTGCAACCACGCTTACACAAGCAGCTCCAAAGCTGATGGTGAACGGTGCGTTGATTTTTTCAAGCTAGTCTCTGAAGAGGCATCTCGGAGAGCTAACAGGAAAAACATGCCAAATCACCCAGAAACCTAAATCCCTTCCAAAGGACACAGCCTCAGAATCGCGCCGCTTAGAAACCCAGGTAGAGGTAAAGCCAGGCATCACTGCCAACGAGTCACCTGAGGACACCTTCCAGGGACATAATGGAATCAGCGTGTTCAGGAACCTCAGAGAGCCTTTCTTCAGGTCCCTATCCGGAGTCTCCGCCTACCGCTGGTCACCAGAGTGCGTCAGTGGAGAGGAATCGTCAGAGGAAGAGAAAAAAATGTCCATCGCGAGATTTGGCGGCGGGATTTTGAAGTTGGAGACCGGCCGCGGCGCGTGCGCAGTGGCCTCACAACCTCAGGGTGGCACGCGGGGAGGTAGGGTGAGACACCTGAGCCGGGGATCCCAGCGTGCCGGTGCTTCCTCTATTTTTTTTCCTTGCCGCTACTCTCAGTGTATGGGTCTCAGGGTCCGAGGAGGCGCGGAGTAGCGGGGCTCAACTCCGCTGGCGCGTGCGCCCGGTATATGAGAAAGCCCCCACGTTCCCACACTAGTTGGAGCGGTGCGGCCAGCTTGGCTACAAGGACCGTTGCGCCCCGTTTCCCTGTGAGCGTAGCCCCCAGGCACACACTCCCGTCCTCTAAGACTTGGCCTCAAGCGTCCCTCACACAGACCCGCTCCTCCCTGCAGCCGCCTCGATTGCTCGCGGCCACTTTGTTGGCTTCGTCCCTGGGGCGGGGGGGGGGGGGGAACGTCCCCACTCTGAAGCAGAGAAGATGGCTGGAGGACGTCTGCTGCTGGGGGGTGACTTCCTGTCGCCGCCGCCGCTGCCCCCCCTCCCGCCGCCGCCGCTGCCGCCCCTCCCGCCGCCCCCGCCCGAGCCAGTGCTGGAGCAGTGGCGCTATAGCCACGAAAGTGACTGGCATTGGGCTCTGCGGCGGAGCTTCATCTGTCGGCACCTGCACAGCTATCCCGGGGCTGCGCTCGACCAGCTCCTCGCGCTCTCCGCCGCCTGGACCAACCACGTTTTCCTGGGCTGCAGGTGAGGATGGTGTTGAGAGCTCGAGTGAGGGACAAGGGCGGGAGACGGGTGATGAGGGTCGGCTCAGGGATGAGGCGAGAGACGGATGATGGAGTTTGGCTTACGCATAGCCCAAGGGAAGGAAAGGGTCAGCAAAGGTGGTCCAGATAGGAACAGGGGCAGGATGCGGATCATAGCCTGGAGGCTTGAGATTTGAAGATTGGCTAGAGGACACGGAGACGCTTCACTAGTGGTTGAGGGGTGGGGTGGGCGTCCGTGGTGGCAGGCAATGACATGACAGCACATGAGGGCACAGAGATGCCCCTCTAGGACCAGAGATGGAGATTAGGTAGCTCCTGGAAGAGAATTATTGAGAGTTAGTCGTGGTGATTGGTGATAATTAGCAGAACCTCAGAACTGCATAGGGTCTTCCCAAGGATGCGGCATCCGCAGAGGATATTCCACGGGGCTTCAGGGAGCGGACAAGGAACTCCGCAGCTCTAACCCTAGTCTCTTGGCCACACTCTTCTTCCATCTCCATTAGATTAAACACCCTGCTCTCCTTGCAGCCCCCCAGCCAGGTCTTACAGTCTTCTCTGGGGGAGGCGATGTGTCAGGTCTCTGATCAGGCTGCAGTGTAAGACTTGCTTGTAGATTTGCGCATAATGTACTCAAACAAAGAAATGGGTCTATCTGCTGTGAAAATACAGTGCCCTCTTTTCACCTTCAATGTGATAAGAAGAATTAACATTTGGCCTCTGTGTGAGGTTGGAGGGGTGTATATGTGTCTTTCTCTGTTTCCTCCTTTCCTAGAACCTGGTGGCTTCTGAACAGGCCTCTTGGAAAGCACTTTGCATTCTCTGTAGACTGCAGTATGGTTCCAGCGCAGTTGTTGTTGTTGTTGTTGTTTTGAACAGCATGCTTGGGTCCTCTGTCCTTTAGAACCTCAAAATTGGCCTTATCCTAGACTAATTCCTTCAGTACACTGGAAAACTACTTCTTCTTTTTGTTTTTTATGTATTCCTGCCTAACAGCCAATTTGTTTTTATTAGGAAGATGAAAAATTCTGGAAAATGATCAGATTCAATCCAGCCAGATCAGTTCTAGGAATGACTGTAAACAACGCAGAAGAAATTGTCTGCTCTTATCTTATTAATTGTTGAAGGTGGCATCCAGTGTGAAACTTTGCTTTGCCCTGTCACAGAATTTTATTTTCCCTATCTTCTCTAAGTTAACATAATTTCTACCTCTGGAGATAATGATTATTTCACTGGAGGAGCTGGTTGCTGCTGGGAAAGCCTCAACAACTAATCATCAGATAAATCTAATTTACCTAACAATGTTATTCTTGCATGTAAAAAGGTACCTTTATCTTATAATCCTAAGTCTTAATACCACAAAAGGCTACAAGGAATCAAAATCCTAAAACATCTTTAATAGGGGAGGATAAGCATCCTTTGTGTTCAAAACTAAACTTACCTTCCTGCTAGAATGCAAGTTTGGGGGGGGGTGGGTAGGACTTTACTGTTGTTCATATTTATATCTTTGTCTTCAGTGCCTAGAAGAAATCTTGTACAATATTCTACTTTAACATAATAGCTGCTCAGTAAATGTCTGGAGGGTGATAGATGTATACAGATTTGTAGTATATAGCATATTTTCAGCACTTTCCATCTTGTATTAACCACCCTAGAGGTTAGAAAGTATGTCCCTTTTACAGCTATATCAATGAAGGCCAAGAAGTTAAGTTACTGTGCAAGGTCTCACAACTATTTCCAGTCTGATGCTCTTTCCATTGAGACACAGCTGCCATGTTTGGGAAGGATGGACCATCAACAAAAGCAAGTAACTGACAGAAGTCAGATCTCTAAACCTCAGGCTTATATCCCGAGAATAGCAGCTTCATGCGTAACTAGGGTATGAACACAAACCAAGCCAATGTAGTTGGCCTTAAAAGCTCAAGCACCCAGGATGTGTGGGTGTGTATTTGCAAATCGTTTGTTTAGAAGTCTGTGTGTTGCAGTATACCTACATCACTACAACAATTACTAAAGAGTTATGAAATAGATGAACTGAAAAGCAGTGTTTGCATTATATCTGATTATTGGACATAGAAGAATGGGAAGAACCCAAGAGAACTTTTGGAAGTTAGCAACTAAGTGTGGTCTTCACTGTAGGTAGGCTTTGTTAGCTCTCTTCTTGAGTGCATAAAATCTACGTTCTCAAAGTTAGCAGGGTTCTTGTTTTGTGTGACAGACTGCTCTTTTCTCAGGTACATTGTAGGAATGTGGTGGCACAGTCCTTTGTAAACTCAAATTGTTAATTCATTGTTCAAGGGATTCTATTTGATTAAGAGCTGGGATAAAAGGAATACCTGAAAATTCTACCATTTAGCGCAAGAAGAACTCATGTGCCAGGGATGCAGAGCACAGAGCACGTTTCATTCCTTTTGGTGATAGTGGCCATTTCCACGGAACAGATTTGAGGGGGGGGGGGCTATGTGGTGGGTACCCTTGACTGTGAGGCTAGAGATCCTTGTTGGGTGTCACCTCTTATCACTCTCTACCTCTGTCTCTCTGTGTGAGACAAATTCATGGAATCTAAAGCTCACCAATTAGCTTAGACTGACTGGCCTCTGAGCCTCTGGGATCTGTCTGTCTCCTCTCTGAACAGTGTGATTACAGACAGTGCAGTGTTTCACCTTGCCCTAGTTTTACATGGATGCTGGGGATTAAAACTCAGGTCCTCTTCTGTAGCAAGCATTGAACCATCTTCCCAGCACTTGAATATCTTTTTGACTCTGTAATTGTGGTTCTTACACATGAACATGCATCAAAACACACGTTTTAGATACTGCATGTGGTAGCACAAGACTTTAATATTAGTACTCAGGACCTGAGACTGAAACAAGATGTTGAATTTAGGGCTTACCTGGACTATATAAGGATACCCTGTCTAAAATAATAACATTAACAATAATAATCACCTGTTAGGTTTATTAAAAGACAGGTTCCTGGACCCCTACTCAAAGTCTTCCAAATCAGAAGATGTGAGAAGGGGCCTCAAAATTTTTATTTCTGTCAGGTTACCAGATGATGTTGATATTTTAATTTGAGGACCAGAGTGTGAGAAGTTGTACTTTATAGGATAAATAAAGTGATGTTTTGCAATCTACTTTTTTTTTGAGACAGGGTCTTATGCAGCCCAGACTGTCCTTGAACTTGCCATGTAGCTGAGGATGATCTGAAAGTTCTGCTTTTCCTGCCTCTGCCTCCTGAGTGCTGAGATCACAGGGTGTACCACCATGTTCGGTTTTATCTGGTGCTGAGGATTGAACCTAGGGCTTCATGAATGCTAGGCAAGCACTCTATCAATTGACCTATGTCTCCAGCCCTCCACTCTACTTTTTAATAATGTCTCCTCATTGTTCAAGCAACCAAGAAGCTCAAAGAACTTTCCCTTCACTTTTTCTGTTTTATAAAAGTAAGCAGCCTATCAAGTAATGTTGCTGGATGTGATGGCTCGTTCCTGTAATCCCAGCACTTAGTCTGAGACAGGAAGAATTTTCCGAGAAATTTCTAAAACAGTTTCAAAACATTAGTCTTGTGGCTAATGAAAACTTATTATAGTCTTTTGATCAACTACATATATAAATAAATAATTATGCATATGAAGACCTAGGGTGTCTGTGCAGCTTTTACTTACAGATTATAACAAGTGTGTTTTCTACTTTATTTATTTTGCAGGACTGAGTGTAGAACTTAAGAGTCTCATGCATGCTAGCCAAAAAACTATACCACCAAGATCCACCCACAGCCATTTAAGAAGACACAGTGTCTAGATTACCTGGAATATTCAATTTTCCAGTCTTTTTTTTTTTCTGTTTTTTTTTTTTTGAGACAGGGTTTCTCTGTGTAGCTTTTGGAGCCTATCCTGGAACTCAATCTGTTGAACAGACTGACCTCGAACTCACACAGATCCACCTGCCTCTGCCTCCTGAGTACTGGGATTAAAGGCAGGTGCCACCACCACCTGGCTCAGTTTTCCAGTCTTGATCCATAGGATTTAGAAGCAGAGTTCTGGCATACAAACCCTGGCTTGCTTATCTTTGTTAACACATTATTAGAGAAATGACATGAAATCAGCTTAGCTACCTTAACTTCTTTTCCTCGATACAGTCTAGAGAGTTTGGAGGGTAGATTCCAGGTAGATATATATTGTGAAACTTAACGTTGCACATAGGTACACAAGTCACTAAGGAAGTGGGAGTGAGGGGTGGGGATTTTGAAAAATTCACCTTTAATATACATATATTATTAACTTGAACCATTAAGCATCTTGTAAGTAGTTTTGAATGTCGAATTTTGTATTTTGAAGCCCTAATTTTTGTCTGTCTGTCTGTCTGTCTGTCTGTCTCTCTCTCTCTTTCTTTCTCCCTCTCCCCCTTCCCCCAAGACAGGGTCTCACTGTACAGCCCTGGCTGTTCTGGAACTCACTATGTACATCAGGATGACCTTGAGCTCACAGAGATCCACCTGTCTCTGCCTCTTTTGTTGTTGTACTTTTTGTTTGTTTATTCCAGACAAGATTTCCCTGTGTAGCCTTGGCTGTCCTGGAACTCACTCTGTAGATCAGGCTGGCCTCATTCACAGAGAACCACCTGCCTTTGCCTTCTGAATGCTGGGACTAACGGTATGCACCACCACCGCCTGCCTCTGCCTCTGCCTCTTAAGTATTGGGATTAACTGGAGAGTTGGCTCAGAGCTTAAGAGCATGTGTTGTTGTTGCAAAGGACCCAGGTTTGATTCCCAGCACCCACATGGAGGTTTACCACTTCCTCAGGCATCAGACATGCATGTGGTGCACAGTCATACATGCAGGCAAAACACTAATACACATAAAATTAATAAAAATAATAATAATAGCATGTGCCACTACATCCAGCTTTTAACTTTCTAATCTCAGCATTTTAATTTAGATTTAGTAGAGCTATTTAATATATTTGCAAATAACTTATAAACATCTATTATCAAATATTTACTAAATTTCAGGTGCCATTGTGTATAATGATTTATGTTTCTCTTGTAGCTGTGCACATAGATGCAACTGTCTTGTAACCAAGACTGTGATAGCTATGAAGAAGAGTATGCTGCCCATTATAAATCATCTTTTAATAATATGCTAGACATGGTAGGTGAGTTGAAGAACGTCCTGCTTTCCAAAAGCTTGATAAACTATGTAAAGAACTTTAAGACCTGTTGCAATTCTGTGGTTTTTTTCCTTAAATATTAACAGCCAAACATGTGATCTAATGGGCATATAAATATGTGATATGTGTGCGTTTAAAAATTATACTTGGCTTGCCTTAATGATATTTTATGTCATATTCCATAATACAGAACATTGTGTAGCCATTAAAACCCATATGGTAGCAGGGGACTATAACTCAGTGGTAGAATCTTTGCCTGGAATGCTCAAGTCTATGAGTTCAATTTTCAGCATGGTAAAACCAAAATAGAATAGATGTGATAGCAACATAAAGAGAACTCTTATAATAGATAGCAGATCAACATAGGCAGTCAGTTGGCAATGGGAGAGCATAGAAAACAAACAGAATATAAAGTAACCCCTTAAATGATACTGAAGTTATCACTGGTTGAAATGTGAAGTTTTTCTTCATTGGTTTTCTTTAGAGTTAAAGGTATCATTTTTAATGCATTATGAAAAGTCACTATGGAAGATTGCAATAACTTGACCTTTATCCTTGGATGGGTGTTTGGATAATTTTAGGACTAGAAATAGAATTCTAGTGATCTTAAACAAGACTAAAATTTTTGCTTTGTATTTTGACTAGTCAAGCATTAGATAACATGATGGTCTTTCCATTCTTATTTAAGCTTGCTGGGCTTCTTTTGTATTATGACTTCCTAATAAAGGACAGAATCTGGCTGTGTTGGCAACCTACGCAAGGGTTTATTTTTATAGCCTCTAGGAGATGGTAAATTCTGTAGCAATTGTAATGAATAGGGAGCAATAAATAGGAACAATTAGCGAAGCTGGAAGAAACTTGAGAGACAAGTGAATATGAATGGAGGGAGCCCTAGGTATATCCTTCATGTGCATCATATGGCGTGTGTACCATTTTCAGTTATACTGCATATTCAGAGTCAGGCTCTGATTGAAGATCTAGAGAATTATGACTGGACCCAAGGCAAGTGGCTTGGTTGTACCAATTTTTGCAAATGTGAGATCAGTGTTTTTAAAAAGCTGTGGACTTCGGACTAGATAGACGGATCAGTGGTTAAGAGCACTGTCTGCTCTTTCAGAGGACTTTGGTTCAGTTCCTAGCACCCAAATGGCATCTCACAAACTATCTATAACTCCAGTTCCAGGGCATTGGATACCCTCTCTGGCCCTTATGAACACCAGGCACACACATGGTACACAGATATATATGTAGGCAAAGCATCCATATACATAACATAATTTTTTAAAGTAATGAATAAATGTTTTTAAATTGTGTCACCTGATTTTCCTAGTCTTTATCTTCATCCCATACTTTAGAAATTGGACTGCCCACATCTGAAGGAAGTGATATATAGAATGTATGGTGCTTTACAATATCTTTTCTGATGCTCAGATAAGAGTAAATAAAAATAGAATTACTCTTGGTATTCAGGTACCGATGCTCACTGTGATAGCAGTTGTCTGTAAGAAATTCAGGTTATAGCTAGCTTCCCATAATCTGTCAGTAAAGACTACTAGCTTTTGATTTATGCTTTACAAGGAAAGCCATCTGATGGGTAGGTAGCCTACTGCGCTGAAAATGCAAGATGTTAATCTTTAACTTCACAAGTATTCATGAAAAGCTGTGCTAGTTACTCAGTTTCAGGACTTTCTTCCCAAATGCTGCCAGTTAGGCCAAGAAAGGCTCTGAAAATAGGAAGGGTAAGCAGGTGTTCATGATAACAAAACTTTGCTTGAGCTCATTTTTTAATTGCCATGCAGTAAAATTATGTCATCAAGAAGCCAATCTAGCCTGTTGTGGTCACACCTGTAATACCAGCACTCAGGAGGTTGAGATGGGAGGCTAGTCTGAGATACATATGACTTGTATATTGAGATCATCTCAAAACAGAAAGATGGGGTGGGTGGGAGAAAACAGTGACAAGAAAGCTTGCCACTAAGCTTGACAACCTGAGTTTGAGCCCCAGGACTCACATGGTGGAAGGAAAGAACTAGTTGTCACAAGTGGTCCTCTGACCTCCATAGGCACAATTCAGCACATGTGCAACCCCCTCCAGGCACAATAAACAAATGTAAGAAAGCAAAAAAAAAAATAAAAAAAAAAAAAAACAAAAAAAAAAACAAAACAAATGTAAGAAAGCAAACACAGCCCACACAGCCCAATAGTCCTCTATTGGTTTCCCTCCATGATGCTAAAATACTGCAGTTAGAATAATGACATTGTCTTCACCAGCAGATCTTACTCAGGGTCCTCTAGTTATGCTTGTATGTTTGTATTTCATTCTATATAATTCATTATGTATAGTTTTTTTGCTTGTGGTACTGAGGATGGAACCTAGATCCTCATGCATGCTAGATAGGCATTCTATCACTGAGCAATACCTCCAAACTGCATGTTTTTTTAATCCATCACTGTAGCCAATATATTTACTATTTCTGGGCAGGTGCGATGAATCAGTAAGTAAAGGTGTTTGCCATCTAAGCCTGATGACCTAAGGTTGATGTCTGGAACCCACATGAAAGTGGAAGGAGAGAATGACTCCAGAGTTGTTCTCTGACCACCACGTGTAGCAGGCACCACGGTGTGTGCAGTTACACACAGTTGTAATATGTTTTTTAAGAAGACCTTCAATATTCCCAATACTACAAAGATCCCGCCTATTGTTCTTTTAAAATAATTAGCAACCCCCCACACTCACTGTGACCTGTAGCTGTGGTTTCTTTCTTTCTGTTGCTATGTGGTTTCCCTGGTGTTTTGTTTTGTTTTGTACCAGAGTTTTAGCCATTTACCTGATTATATATAGTTAGGCCTAAGCTGTTTTGAGTATTGATATACAAGTGTTTATATGAACAATAACTTTTCATTTCTTTGGGATAAATGCCCAAGAGTACAGTTGCTGGGTCATGTGATAATTAATGTTTAGTTTTATTAGGAACTGCCAAATTGTTTTCTAGAGTAACTGTCATTTTATAGTCCCGCCAACAATGTCTGAGAGATCCAGTTTCTCTGTATTTTTGCCAGCATTTGGTGTCACCACTATTTTATTTTGGCCATTTTGATAGGTCAGTGATGTATTTCAGTTGCATTTCCCTGGTGGCTGATGGTGTTGAACATCCTTCTGTGTGTTCATTTACAGTCTTTCTGTACTTGGTGTTTGTGTGTGTATGTGTGTGTGTGTGTGTGTGTGTGTGTGTGTGTGTGTACAATGTGTATGTGTATATACATGTACATTCATGTGTGCAGATGAATGCACCCATAGAAGCCAGAGTAGGATGTCAAGGGTCTTCCTTAGTTGTTCTTTCTTTATTATTTTGAGACAGGGTCTGTCACTGAACCCAAAGCTCACCATTTCAGCTAGGTTGGCTGGCCAACAAGCTATGGTATCCACCTGTCTCTGCCCCACAATGCTGGGGTTACTGACTTTCGTGACCATGCCCAGCTTTTACATACATGCTGGGGAATTCAATCTGGGGCCTCCAGTTTATGCAACAAGTATTCTTTTACCCACTGAGCCATCTCCCCAGCTCCTCTTGTTCATTTGAAAGTTTGATTTTGTTGCTCTTGGGTTTGGAGCTAACAAGTTCTTGTCAAGTACCTGGTACACAAACATTTTCTCCCAGTCTGTAATTTGTCTTTTTTTTTTTTCAGTCTTTTAAGAGGATAAGATTTAATTCTGATTAGGTCCATTTTACCATGTTTTCCTTTTTAAAGATTTATTTATTTTATGTGTATGCATGTGTAGCTTGCATGTATGTCTGTATCATGTGTGTTCTGGAAGTTATGAAGTTATGAATAGTTATGGACTGGTTCTGAAGTTATGGACAGTTGTTAACTGCCACGTGGGTGCTATGAATTGAACCTGGGTCCTTTATAAGAACAGGTGCTCTTAACTACTGAGCCATCCCTCCAGCCCACACTGTTTCCTTCTAGTGTCAATTCTAAGAACTGCTTCCATGGCCTAGAACTTGAAGATTTTCTTTTTTTTTAAATGAAGGTTTCATAGTTTTACACTTTATGCTTTTGTAAAGTGAAGGTTAGGTTTACCTGCCTGGTTTTTACATATAGGTGCTCAGACTTCCTCTGTGGGATTGTATTTGTACCTCTACGTGAGTCCATTTCTAGGTTCTTCCCTGTCTATACCTCACCAGTAGACTTCTTGTGCTTTGCAGAATGATAGTGGGCTATCATTTTACCTTGGCTAGCTGTAATGCTTCTGTAAATGATTTTCTTTGGGCTGGAGAGGTGTTCTTATTGATTTTGAAGAGGAGTGGAGTTTGGTTCCCATTACTTACAACAGGCAGCTCACATCTAGAATTCTAGCTCTAAGAGATCTGATGCCTCTGGACTCCCATGGCACCTGCACCCATGTATGCACACTTCCCCCATGAATACACACAACTAAAACTAAATCTTTAAAGGAGATTTTCTTTGGCAACGCTTTGGTGATTTTGAGATATAATTTGAACAGGAAAATGCAGGATAAGTACTTGCTTTCTCCCTTTAATATTTACTTGTCTAGAGAATAATGGCTTTGTAAGTATTATGAACTAATAGATTTTAAACATATTTGATATATTTTAATTCATGCTAGCTGTTGCTCCTATTATTGATACACAAATTGGCTCATGTTGCCAGGAATTTATTCTGATTGGCTTCTGAGTCCATTTGGCACAACTCCCGTGACCTTTGACTGTCTCTTTGTTTGTAGGCCCAAGATCTCCCAGGCTCTTCTTAGACATTTCCTGCCCCAGACTTGGAAGCATGCATTTCTCTGAGGAACATGATTTCTTTTCATGAGAAATGATAGCAGCTACAATTTGGATGTTAGCAACCCAGCTGTCCTTAACACTCAGTATTTTTGTAAACATATAAATGTAATTGTTTACATGTAATTGTTTACATGTAATACATGTATGAAAGAGAAAAATCATGAGTGTATAGCTATATTTCCAGTTCACGTGTTAAAATGCTTTTGGCTAGAAATTATATCTGTATGTCTTTTAAAAATATTTATTTTTATGTATATGACTGTTTTTTGCCTACATATATGTCTGTGCACAACATGCATGCCTGTTGCCCACAGAGGCCAGAAGAGAATGTTGTATACTCTGGAACAGGAATTATAGACAGTTGTAAACAGCCATGTGGGTGCTGGGAATCAAACCTGGGTCCTCTGGAAGAGCAGTCAGTGCTCTTAACTGATAAACCGTCTCTGCAGTCTCTATGTTTGTATATTTTATGCAGAAAACCTTGCTCTTGATGGCTAGTGAGTAACTTAACTACTCATTCTATATAGGTAAATATTTTAGGGCTGATTCTTTGTTTTCATAACAAAAATACCCTGCTAATAAATCCTGTGGGAGCAATGATAAAATACTCTCTCATTTAGATGCATTTATAAGAATTATATTTATGCCTCTTTTAATTGTACATTATATTAATTTATAGATACAGCCCACGCTTGATGGAAAAAATTCTTCAGATGGCCGAAGGTATTGATATTGGGGAGATGCCGTCATATGATCTGATGCTGCCTAAACCTTCCAAAGGCCAAAAACGCTACCTTTCAGCCTACGATGGTGAGTATAACTTGTTTCTGGGAGGTGGGATTTGAAGAAGTGTGGTTTCTTAAAATGATACGAGTGTGGCATGTGGCTTCAAATAACACTGGTAGCATTGGATTCTGTGCAAAGATAAATGATTTTTGTGTTTTGTTTTATTTTTATTTTGTTTTTGAGACAGAGTTTCTCTGTGTAGCCCTGGCTGTCCTGGAAACCACTTGGTAGACTAGGGTGGCCTTGAGTTCACAGATATCCACCTGCCTCTGCCTCTCAAGTGCTGGGATTAAAGGTGTGTGCCTTTCTTCCTGGCCCAGATAAGTTATTTCTAACTTACATACAATTTTTCGAGTATTCTAAAAAGAACTGAAAGTACAAAGTCCCACTATAATGCTATCCTTGAAGTCTATGCCATGGAACCTTCCTCTAAATAGAAGAGTCTCATTCTGAGATCATCTGAGCATCTGAGTAATTAGATATTCTTGGATAGGTCCAGATGGACCAGCTTTCTACTGAGGAATGCTATAGCGAAGAAGCACTAGTTTCTGGCATAGCTTTAGTAGTAGATCTCTGTGGCTTCAAATGTGGTGTCCCCCATTAATCATTAGTTTCAGTTGTTATCTGTTCTAGAAATCGAGGCAACAGCCTTTTGTGCAAGAAAAGTCAGAACTAAGGTTTTGGTTGAAAACTGTTTATTTTGATACTATAGTTACAACTGTGTAAATCACTATCAGAGAGTCACAAAAGAGAAAGGTTTAGTAAGTGCCTCTGGTCCTCTAGCATTTCTGTTTCCTTAGAGTCATCTGTAGTTCTTCTGGGAACTTTCAAGCACAGGTGGTAAGAGATTGTCCTAGCACAACGTTTCTGTAGAGGTGAAGAGTTCATTTCACTTGTGCTTTAGCTCACTTGTAATTTCATCTCCTAGTCATGCACGGCAGCAGCCTGCATACTTGATTGGATGAACTGTTTCCTATTAAGAGCCTTTCCTTATGCATGGGGGGAGAGGGAGCGTCTCCCCTTATGGTTGAGTCTTATGGTGATGTGAATCCCTTCACCCAAGTGACTGGGACAGACCTTGTACCAACAGTGCAGCTTTCAGATAATGCAGTTGGTGCTATTTTCCTGCTTGGTTCTTTTGAAATATTCCCATTTTAATGAATTGTAAATTTCACTCATTCTATAGGTCAAAATCCTCCTAAAAAGCAAGCTGGTTCCAAATTCCATGTGAGACCTCGTTTTGAGCCTGTACATTTTGTAGCTAGTAGTTCAAAAGCTGAAAGACAGGAAGATCCTTATGGCCCTCAAACAAAAGAGGTAAATGGACGAACACATTTTGTCAACATGCCAAGAAACTTCTACCAAGATTATACTCAAGACTCTTTCAATATACAAGATGGGAATTCTCGTTATTGTAATTCATCGGGATTTATTTTCACAAAAGAGCAGCCTATAAAATCCAACATGTATTTTGACAATGGGAACCCTGCCCCAAGCAGCACATCCCAGCAGGCAAACTGTCAGCCACCTCTAGAGCCTTCTCCTTCACAGATGTTTCCTGAGTCAGTGGTTGCTGAAAAACAGTATTTTATTGAAAAGTTAACAGCAACTATCTGGAAGAACCTTTCTAATCCAGAGATGACTTCTGGATCTGATAAAATTAATTATACCTATATGCTAACTCGTTGTATTCAGGCATGTAAGACAAATCCTGAGTATATATATGCTCCTTTAAAAGAAATTCCTCCTGCCGACATCCCCAAAAATAAAAAACTTCTCACAGATGGTTATGCTTGTGAAGTTAGATGCCAAAATATCTATCTAACTACAGGTTATGCAGGGAGCAAGAATGGGTCCAGGGATCGAGCTACTGAGCTAGCTGTAAAACTCTTACAGAAGCGGATTGAGGTTAGAGTTGTCCGGCGGAAATTCAAGCACATAATTGGAGAGGACCTTGTTGTATGTCAGATTGGCATGCTTTCGTATGAATTTCCCCCAGCTCTGAAACCACCAGAAGACCTGGTAGTACTGGGAAAGGATGCTTCGGGGCAGCCTATTTTTAATAGTTCTGCCAAACACTGGACCAATTTTGTCATTACAGAAAATGCAAACGATGCAATTGGCATCCTTAACAATTCTGCCTCGTTCAACAAAATGTCAATTGAGTACAAATATGAGATGATGCCAAATCGCACATGGCGGTGTCGAGTATTCCTACAAGATCACTGCTTAGCTGAAGGTTTTGGAACCAAGAAAACAAGTAAACATGCAGCTGCTGATGAGGCTTTGAAGGTTCTTCAAAAAACACAACCCACTTACCCATCTGTCAAAAGTTCCCAGTGCCACTCAGGCTCTTCACCCAGAGGATCTGGAAAGAAGAAAGATATAAAAGATGTTGTAGTTTATGAGAATTCTTCCAATCCTGTGTGCACATTGAATGATACGGCTCAGTTTAACCGAATGACAGTTGAATATGTCTATGAAAGGATGACAGGTCTCCGCTGGAAATGCAAAGTGATTCTAGAAAGTGAAGTCATTGCAGAAGCAGTTGGGGTGAAGAAAAGTGTCAAATATGAAGCTGCTGGAGAAGCTGTGAAAACCCTGAAAAAGACCCAGCCAACTGTCATTAACAACTTGAAGAAAGGGACTGTTGAAGATGTGATTTCAAGAAATGAAATTCAGGGCCGCTCAGCAGAAGAAGCTTACAAACAGCAAATCAAAGAAGATAACATAGGAAACCAACTGCTGAGAAAGATGGGTTGGACGGGTGGTGGTTTAGGTAAATCTGGTGAGGGCATACGGGAGCCTATCTCAGTCAAAGAGCAGCATAAGCGAGAAGGGCTTGGACTAGATGTAGAGAGGGTCAATAAGATTGCTAAGAGAGATATAGAACAGATCATCAGAAACTATGCCCGCTCTGAGAGCCACTCAGATTTGACCTTCTCCACAGAGCTGACCAATGATGAACGGAAGCAAATCCATCAGATTGCTCAGAAGTATGGCCTGAAGAGTAAGTCTCATGGGGTAGGCCATGATAGGTACCTGGTGGTAGGTAGAAAACGGCGGAAGGAAGACCTACTAGATCAACTCAAACAGGAAGGCCAAGTGGGACATTATGAGCTTGTCATGCCCCAAGCAAATTAAGATTTTACTAAGTTACTTGTAAATGTCACGTGAGGCAGGTCTACAAATAAAAAAAAAGCCACATATTCTGGTTGACGAGTATTCATTCTTAAAATGTTTCACCTTGTTCGTTTCATGTAGTGCTTTATTAGGTATTGGAACCTGGAGAGAATTCTGTCCACTTGTATTAGCTTAACCCAGCAGATGATATTGTTTGTGTCTTTCATATTGTTCTGTCCCTCAGATTTTAGTAGTTTGCACAAGCAAAATCACCCATCTAAGTGCAATTTCACTCTGAGGAAAATAATTCACATTATAAAGGGCATAGCACCGCACTCTGCAACAATATGTAAAGTCAATGGTGACTCTAATTAAACTGCAGCTAATTCCAGATTTACTTAAGATGTCAGGTCACTTTGTATTACCAATTTTCATCTTTGTGTGAAGCCAGTTATAGAACATTTAACAATAAATCGTGCTGTACATGTAAATGTCCTTACCAACTACTAAATGATGTAAAACTTTCTTAAAAGTAATTTTAGTGTGTGTTTATTTATAACTTCTGCCCTGTGATTTCCAGGATATTGGAAGTGATTTACTGTATCTTGTGATAGATGACTTTTATCAAATTCTAGTCTTCATGCTGAGAGAGCACTACTTGAGAGAGATGTCAAAAAGTTTCCAAAAAGCCTTGATTCAGTGAGAAGAAAGGAAGCTTGAACTGTTTGTTCTTGGTGCCTTGCAGAGAGACTCAGAGCAACTCTCCATTGTAGCTTTCACACGGTCTGTGCACCACATCCAAGGCAACCACAGCTGTGGTAGAGCCTGGTGAAAGACTGAAGATACATTGGTGCTTTGATGAAAAGGTCAGTTGGCTGGTCCCTCTCTCAAAAAGCTTATTGCGCCCCAAAGCCAACTTTGTAACATACTTAAAACTGCTATTTTCGCTTATTTCTGGAATGTAAAAATGTATAAATATAAAAGAGTTAGTGTATGCTTCCTGAATAAAAAGGAGCCAAAGGTGATCAAAATGGTGGTGTGCTTCTTTCTGGAGAGCAGCCTAGTGGCAGCACTTTGGGTCTTTAGACAAAGGACCTAGTGGCTGCACAAAATATTTCAGTCAGAGCACACATGGATAATGTAATGATTTAGCAAATGGGAGCAGAATCTGTCACGCATCACATTTTTTGTTTACTGTGTGGTTTGTTTTTTTCTTGTATGCCAGCATTCTGGCTTATCAAATCTTTGGCTGTTTATTTTTATGTGGTTTTATTGTATCTCAGATGAATCAGGTAAAACCTAGCAATAGGACAAATGAATATTAAAATTGATAGTTAAACAACTCCAGAGAAATGATGGTAAGGACTCTTAGGTTGTTTGCAATGTCCTTTAAAAAAGGATTTCTTTTTTTATAATGTGTGGGGGGCGAGTTACATGTATAGTGCATATGCCTATGGAGGCCAGAGGTGTCAGATGGAGCCGGCAATACAGGCACTTGTGAGCCTCCTGACGTGGGTGCTGGGAACTGAACTCTGCTCCTCTGGAAAAACAGTATGTGCTCTTAACTGCTAAGCCAGCTCTTCAGCGCCCATTTGCAAGATCCATGTTTGGCTTGTAACTGGCCCACAATACATGGCAAATTCCTTTTTGCCTCCCTACTCCTTTTTCTTTTTTATGCTAAGAAGCGAGAGTAAAATGTGTATTTAAAAATATAGATTAGCTTTTATACGTGGACAGCTTAACTTACATGTGCCTGCATTGGGTAGCACAGTACAGCATCAGCTTTCTACTCCTTTTCCACACCAGAGTGTATATACTTTATTAGTTTTGGTAGAAGAGGTGTACATTTTATTTTGGTGTATAATACTTTAGCAAAAACAGAGAACTAGGGTAGAACCTTCATCGATTTTGTGATTATAACTATTTTTTTACCTGCAAAATTTACTCCCATCTTGGAAAGTTATGGTTCAGGTAGTTTGAACGCTGTCTTTGGTGCTCTTGGTGACAAAAGATGGTTTTCAGAGATTATGATATTTGAAAACTTGGTTTGCTTCTCTCTTTACATGTCTTCCTCTCAAAATGTTTTTTTGTTTGTTTTGTTTTGGAGGAAAATGGTAGGAAATCAAAAGTCATATGTGTTTATAAAAGCATCTTGGAACAGATTAGTTACACTTAAGGATCAGTGATAATTAGGTAAAGTATATAGGAATTGGGTTCCTGATTTTGGTGGGCCAGGTAGAGCAGCTTTAGTATTAATGTGGAATTAAGTCAGAGTCACTAACTGCCTGAGAATAATGTGGAGAAACCAGGTTGACAGGAATGAGCTGCTGACAACCTTGCTGTTCTAGTTTCCAGTTTTCCCCTTATTTTGTCCTTGCATTTTCCTTAGAAATAGAAGACATTTTTACCCCAGGAACTTTGCTATAAAACCTGACAGAATATGAGTGCTTCCAAGTTTTATTTATATTAAATATAAGCTGAAATCTATATATGCATATGTGCTTGTGCTCACAGAGCCACTTTTTTAACACCCCCTTGATTGCAAAATGAATAGAAATATACATTCCATTGGGGTGTTTAGTAGTATTCAGTGTGTTTACTTTGCTATGAGTAACCCTTGAAGTTGGTCCTAAATAAAGGACTCTTAATTACAACTTTGGTTCTTCAGCATACCCCTTTCCTCACATAAGCAGGTGCAGAATTGAAAATTTGGATCTCAAAAAGGCACCTTGCAAATCTGCTTTAACTTTCTTGGAATTACATGCAGACAAGGCAGGCTGTGCTAAAAATTGTAAAGAAAAAAGGGTAATTTGTATGAAATGTTCTGATGAGTGTCTAGGTAGCTTTGGCTGTGCCTATGTCAGCTTCATTGTTAAGGTTGTAAAAGGATTATCCCATGAGAAATTGGAGATGGTGTTTCTCAGGTGTACAAAATAAAATGTTACTAACTCGACCTGTTCCAAGTCTCATCCTAAATTGTTCAAATATTAACAGTATCAATATTTAAGGTGCCCAGCCAAAACGGAGTGGAAAAAGTTAATTCAAACAGCAAACAAAAAATTTGATAGAGTTCTACTTTGAAACAGAAATGGACTTGAAAGGCAAATATTAAGTGTATTTGACGACATCACTCCTAAGTGGAACAATGCAGTTAATGTGGTATTTAATAGTGTAGATTGAACTCTCCCACAATAAGGTTTAAGTACCCTTCAAGGATGACTGGGGTGCACGCATCTTTTCCTTCCAACTATTAACGAGACACAGCATGTCATTGTCATAGTCTCTTTAAAGTGACATAGGTTGCTCCTCACAGGAGAGCTTACTTGCATTTCAGCATGATGTCAGAAGATAGCTGCCCTCACAAGCTTACACAGAATTTAAACATTTTATATAAATGTTGTAGTATTAAAGGTTTATTCATTTTTATGTATGTGTCGTGTGCTTGCCTGAGTGCAGTACCCAAGGAGGCCTGAAGAGACATCAGAGTCCCCTAGTTCTGCAGTTACAGCAGTTGTAAGCAACCCAGTGTGGGTTCTAGGAACTGAAACAGGTCCTCTGGAAAAAGAGCAAGTGTTCTTAAACACTGAGCTGTCTCTCCAATTGTCCCCCACCTCCCTCCCCATTATTTTCCTTTGAGATGGAGTCTCATTATGTAATTGCTTGGCCTGGAACTTGCTCTGTAGACCAGGTTCTGCACATATCCCTGCAAGCCAGAAGAGGGCACCAGATCTCATTACAGATGGTTGTGAGCCACCATGTGGTTGCTGGGAATTGAACGCAGGACCTTTGGAAGAACAAGCAGTGCTCTTAACCGCTGAGCCATCTCTCCAGCCCCCAAGCTAGAGGATTTTTAAGAGGTAGATTCCCAAGATAAACAAGTTAGAGCTTAGTCTCTGAGGATACTAGTAAAATACCTATCATTTCATTTTTTTAAAAGAGTTACTACATAATTACATATAGTGGTGTGCCTGCATGGCAGAAGAGGGCACCAGATCTCATTACGGATGGTTGTGAGCCACCATGTGTTACTGAGGATTGAACTCAAGTCCTCTGGAAGAGCAGTCGGTGCTCTTAACCTCTGAGCCATCTACAGCCCCTCATTCTTTTTTATAGCCTACAATGTATATTGAATAATAATTTGTCAAAATGTTTGAAAAGCATTAACTCTGTGACTGCAAAGTTGAAAAAGGTTTTCTAACAGTACTGTCTGTATTTCCAGAAAACATTTTTTTGCTTTTGTTGTACTTATTTTTAAAAGGGAAGATAAGGAGAAAGGAAATCCCTAAAAAAGTTAATAAAAATGTGAACTAAATTTTAAGGTTATTTTTTATTTACAACTTTTGAAAATGTACAGTTTTTACATGGGTTACTTGTGCAAAGTTAGAAGTGCTATAAATGCATAAAAGGTTAACAATTAAAATATATTAGACAAAACATTTACAAGCCTTGCCCCATACTGTATATTTAAAAGTGTAAATATCCAAAGAAAAATTGCAGATGTGGGCATTAAGGTTCTCAAAACACTGAAAGCATGCAGCAATAACTCAGGATTTGAATGAGAAAAGTTTGTAAGTGATAGGCTCACTTCCTTGAATCATAAAAAGAAAAGTTTATTTAGGGCAACACTGTTCCTTTAAAAACATTAGAGGATCTTCAGTTTTTCCGAACTTAAAAAAATGATAGCTTCTAGTCCTGTTCTCATACCTCTTTAAAAAGCAAAACGCTCTGAAGGCCAGGATTCTGAAACATAATGGGTTTGTACTATGATTATCTTGCAAAAAGTAGACTATGTCAGTTATTAAAATTGCTTCAGTTTGTTAGCTGGGTCCTTTAGCGGTCTCCTTGCTATTAATAAGTGCCATCTTGTAATTCATCTTGCTTACAAATGAGTATAGGATTTTTCAGCTTTCCTTCCCCTTTAAAATGTTTACATGGATGCATTCCTGTTTTCTTTAGGTCATATTCTAAATGCATTCTTTGCCAAATTGAACAGAAGGGAAGGGCTAGCCAGGATGAAACACAGCAGCAATCATTTTGTTACAAATAACATCCTGGTCACCAGGCTATACATAACTGTTTTATCTTAAAAGCTTAGTATAAAATATACAGTAACCTGATAACTGCTTGGAGGCTGAAGGTTGGAGGTGGGATACAACAAAGGGACATACGCAGTAGTAATGTTTGCAAGTAACCCAGGTACAGTACATTGGATTTCAAATGGTATCTCTGATGCTCCACAGGAGGACAGAAAGGGGAAGAAAAATTTGGCAAGGGAAGACAAACAGCACAACAGCTATTTTGTTTTTAATAAAGTAAATGTAATGAATTAAGAATAAGAAGTTGATAAACGCATCAATATACATTTTTCTTATGGCCAGCCTCTTCGTTTGCTCTTCCCTGAGTCAACAGTCACGCCAGCTTTGTTCTACTATTGCAGAAACACGCTTTTCATATTCCCGCTTGTTCTCCTGGTACAGCTGGGCAGCCTGGCTGTTTGCTGGACTATTGGGATTAGGTTCATCCAATAGAGACTACATAAAAAAGATAGAAGTGTCAGTTCCTTAATGCAACAAGACAGAAAAAGTGTTGAAGAACAGTTATTTTATCAGTTGGTGGCAGTACAACTGTTCCAAATAATAGTTAATTTTTCCATCTTCCACATACTAACTTAAATTAACTGCAAGTAGCTCAGGCACCTATACATGCACATAAACATTTCCTGGTGATGTGTATTTTAATGGTCTACTTCCCTTATACAATAAACTTGGTCCCAAAATTTAAAAGGTCAAAATAATCACTAATGTAAAAACATCAAAGATCATAATCACACTAAAGAAAAAAATCACCTGTATGGATGTTAAAATGGAAGATACATCATACGTTGGGCTCCAACGGTTCTGAAGTATATCCAGGCATATACTACCATCTGCATAGACTAAGAACACAGAAGTAGGTATGTTAAACATAAGACTACTAAAATTTAAGCATATTCAAGACAAAAATGCTCAGGAATGCTTTTGAAGTTTAAAATTTCCTTTAGTTAACTGTCTAAAAAGGTACCAATCATTACTAGGGAAATAAGGTGATCAAGAAATAACATGGTATAAAATTGGAAGGCAATGCTTATTCAGAAGAAACTGTCTGTTCAGGATGTCATACATATTTTCCAGTGGGTATCCTTCCATAGAATTGTAGGAAGTTTAGTTCACCAAATCTGAAAACTACATATCCTATTTTTAATGGTAATAGCTTAACATTCACAAAGTTTTATCTTGGTATAAAGATAAAAGTCTTAACACCATAAAAATTTATTAGAAAAAAAGTAAAAGACATAATCCTGTAGACTATATACTTTTCCAACAAACTGTGCCAGGTCCTTCAACAAAATCTAGTGTTTGGTGGGTCTGGGGTGGGACCACAGACTCTGTATTCAAAGTGTTCCATGGCAATTCTGATTTGCACCTTAAGTTGAAAAATACCTTTCTGCGTGCTAGTAAAGATAATTACAATACAGTTACCCTAATTTGGCCAGTCATTAAACAGAACCCTCAAAAACATCTTTATTTTTGTTTAGTAAGTAACAAATATCATAAAGCTAACAGACTGTTACGACTCCAAGCAAAGGTACCATCCTCTTGCACTTCTAGGACTATAGATCAAGATGGTAAAAGAACATGAACAAATTCTAATTTCCAGAGACAGGAAGATACCTACGCAAAATACTCACAAGTACTTCACATGAACAGCAACAGCATTTGGAATACCACTGTAAAAAGCACTGTAGGACCTTACAAGAACATGTTTAAAATACTTGCCATCAAAACAAACAAACAAACAAAAAACAAAACCCCAAACCAAAATAATAGGCACTGGTGGTGCACACCTTTAATCTCAGCACTCAGGAATCAAAGGCAGGTGGATCTCTGTGAGTTTGCGACCAGCCTGGTTTACAGAGTGAGTTCCAGGACAGCCAGGGCTACACAGAGAAACCCTGTCTCGAAAAACCAAAGAAATAAATGAATAAATAAAATAAAATACTTGCCATTAGGATGGAACATCTTAGAGACAAATCTAACAGTAGGTGGTTTATTCGGATATTCTTCAGTAAATTCAATTGTAAGTTTAAATGTTCCTGTAGTTAAAAAAGGAGGGTAGGAGATTTCATTTATCAATTTTTTCATGTTCACATGTACTTTGTTTTTAATGCTATCTGAGTTTTTTTTTCAATTATTAAATGAGATAACATATAGACAGTGATAAAGTACAGAGGAGACTAGTTAAGAAACGCATCTCTAGGAACTATTCTAAGAAGCACCACCCAAAGGTGATTTAATTATTTCCCCATTATTCTCCAAACTTAAAGACAGTCACAATAAACAAAATTGCTGCTTGCTGTATGATAGTCATTATGCACTTTGAAATATCCTTCAAATGACAAGGTACTGAGCCCCAAACTTGATCTTCCTTTAGACTAAAAATAACTTAGTGATACAGTTCAGTGGGAAAGCACTTGCCCAGCATTCAGAGGGCCCTAGTTTTAACCTGCAGTACCCCTCAAAACCTCAAAGGCCTATTGCAATCAGCCATTACCTTAAAATTCTCTAATAGTCCTCAATAGGCTAGGAAAAAAAATCCAAAACCATTGCTAGAAATCCAAATCCATAATCGAGTTAATAAATACAGTGGAACACAGAGAAAAATGTTCACTGGTTCCTTTAATGTAATAGTGATTATAATGAAAACTTAATTGAACTTAAGCCAGAACAAACTTTGCAATGCCTCTCAAGACCCTTAAGTTTCACTCATAAAGTACTTCACTAAAACATCAATGCAATAATTCACACTAATGGAGGGAATAACAAAAATAATTAAATTTACATTTGGTTTAGATTGCATTAATGGCTCCTACAAATTTATCTTCGTGATCCTTGTTTCGGTTACTAGCATTAAAAAGAAATGATTTTTAAAAATATGTACCAGCCTAAGGTTAGCTGGTGGCCCTAAAGCATACTAAATTATAGACACTCAAGAATTGTAGGCTGAGCCGGGCGGTGGTGGCACACGCCTTTAATCCCAGCACTCGGAAAGCAGAGCCAGGTGGATCTCTGTGAGTTCGAGGCCAGCCTGGGCTACCAAGTGAGTCCCAGGAAAGGCGCAAAGCTACACAGAGAAACCCTGTCTTGAAAAACCAAAAAAAAAAAAAAAAAGAATTGTAGGCTGTTGTGATGTGGAGAGCACATCCTTTGAAGTGTTATTTTTAACTGTGCTTCTTAGATTTAAGAAAGCAATTGGGCCGGGCAGTGGTGGCACATGCCTTTAATCCCAGCACTTGGGAGGCAGAGGCAGGCGAATCTTTGTGAGTTCGAGGCCAGCCTGGTCTACAGAGTGAGATCCAGGACAGGCTCCAAAACTACACAGAGAAACCCTGTCTTGAAAAAACAAAAACAAAAACAAAAACAAAAACAAAAACAAAAGAAAGCAATTGGACTTTTTTTTCTGAAATCTCTTCAAGTAAACTCAAGAATCAGTTATAGAGCATGATGAGATGGCTAAGTGCTTGCTATGAATGTGTCACCAAATTCTAGAATAATTTAAAACACAATTATGTGGGCTGGCAAGATGGCTAAATAGGTAAAGGCATTTGCCACTAAGCCTTACAACTTGTGTTTGATTCCCAGAATGCACGAGGTGAGAGAACTGACTCTTACCAAGCTGTCCTGTGATTTCCACATGTGTACCCACAAGCATACAGAAAATAAATGTAAAAAGAAAAGAAATGCTACAAAGTCCTTACACACACAAAGAAAGGAAAGGAAGGAAGGAAGGAAAGAAAGAAGAATTGCTTTTTTAAAATGGAAATATGGGCCTGGTATTGTAGCTGAATGATAAGAGCATTTTGTTTAGCTTAGTTCAGGCCCTCAGTTACATCCACAGCACCACAAATATAGAAGTAAATAAAATGTAACTGGAAAAGTACATTCTTCAAACTACTGTCACTCTAGAAACTGTTTTCTTTTGAAGACCATATGTAGATACTATATAAAGAAGCTTATGGGAGCAAAACGGTAAAGAATGGGCATACTACAGAGCATCAGAGCATACTTCATGCTCATCACCTCCTGCTTACCAATTTTTCTTTTTGTTGTTGTTGTCTGAGACAAGGTCTCTCTATGTAGTCCTGGCTGCCCCAGAACTCCCTATGTAGACCAGGCTGGCCTTGAACTCAGACTCATCTGTCTCTGCCCCTGAGTGCTAGGAGTAAAGGTATATTCTGCCACACCCAGCAATCTTCTTTAGAAGTAAAGCACAGTCCTTCGTTTTCAGTATTAATGACCGTGAAATGCAAGAAAGGTGGAAATGGTAGACCATATTCAACACTTAGAATTCTCTTATGTATAAACAGAACTGGATTAGTAGTGGTATCTCACTAAATTATAGGTAATGGATTTATGACCAAGAAGCTGCTCTAAAACTGGACAGGCTTAACAATACAGAGACCCCAGCTACCCTGAACTAAAGCATCATTAAATGTGGTACCCAAAGGGGGTAAAGCAATATACAGGGGAAGCAACAACAAAAACACCACAATGGGCTTACGAGTAAAAGCTCAGGGATAGGTTCCCAACACACACATGGAAGATCAGAGGATCCCAAGCCCTTTTCTAGCCTCCAAGGGCAATAGGCACACACATGGTAAAACACTCATACATATCTCTGGTACTGCATTTGATAAACCTCAAGTTTTTCCTGTGCAAAAGAAGGCTAATAGTATCTACTGCAACATTGTTGTAAGGCTTAAATGTAGTAGATGTGTATAGTCCTACAAAGTTCTCCATAAATGGACAATTACTTTAGCTAAAATTCTGCTTCACATATCTAGACCTGGCTAAATGAGAGAAAAATCCAAGCTCTGAGATTTACTACCAGTGAGAAACACATAAGTTCAGTTATTAAGCATCACTAATTTTCTGTCATATAGCAAACACATATATTCGTAAGTTGAGTATATATGCAGCCAGTTCAAATTCTTTGGCTGGAACCTTCTGCCTAACTGTGGTCTGGAAAAGCAACAAGAGGCTTACCCTAGCTATAAAGTAGTGAATCCAGTCTTTGTAAAAGCTTTAGATATCTTCAAAAGTGAAACAACCTGTTTATGCTTACTTGATTCATAAATTAAGACTTAACCAAATCTTATTCAATGTATACATTTAAAAGGCAACATTTCTTTCAATTACATTAAATAAGCAGAGCCTCTTCAGTAGAACCCTCAATTGCAATTCATGAGATCTAAACAACTGTTAAGGCAATTTAAAAAATCATAGGCTATTAAACATTTTCACACCAGAGCTCACCTTCAGAGGGCTAGACTCCAAAATAATGAAAGATTAGGCCTCATTGTTGTACACAATATTTACTGATTTTTACTGATTTTTTTCATCTTCCTGAAGGGGCCAAAACATTTTAAGTCCCAACATAAATAAACATGGAGACCAGAAAAAAATATAATATGTGTGTGTGTGTGTGTGTGTGTGTGTGTGTGTGTGTGATGTCTAGTATATGGCAATAAAGACTGACATGGTTGAATTAAAGAATGTATGTTCTGCCTAAAGACATACCATACATTCAATGTTTTTGAAAATTCAAAGTTAAGAATCAGACCTGATGGCCAATTTGGCACAAATACCTCTAATCCTAGCACTTGGGAGGAGGAGGAGGCAAGAGGATCAGGAACTTCTTAGGTTCCTCTGGTCATCCTCAGCCACATATTTAATTTGAGGCCAGCCTGGATTACAAGAGACCCTGTCTCAAAAACAACAAACAACACAAAACAAAAACAATCACAGACAGACAGACACACACAAACACACACACACACACACACACAGAGAGAGAGAGAGAGAGAGAGAGAGAGAGAAGAAAGCAAATCCTGTTAGTCAAAGAAAAACTTTTCTGCTCTTGTTTCTTGTCATTTGACTACTAACTTAGGAACCTGGAGGAAAAAGCAAAATTATATGTACTTAAACTTTTTTCTACACAGAGAAACCCTGTCTCAAAAAACCAAAAAAAAAATTTTTTTTGATGACTGAAAGAAAATTCTTTATCACTCTTAGTGGACTTCAAGAGGTAACTTTTTAAAAAGATAAACATATACCATAAAAATACCTGCAGTTATCTCACTCTTAATAATTTGGGATATGATAAAGAATATATCCCACAACTTTTGTATTTAGCTTATATATAAAGATATTTCAACCAAGTATTTCCTTACAATATTCTGGTAGTGCAAGTTTTCCAGAACATATCCACCTCATCTTAAATATGTGAAGGTAAAGCAAACTGCTTTTAAGAAATCCTTTTCTCAGGATTTCCTCTTTTTAACTAGGACCTGGTTCAGAAACATCTACCAAGGAATAAACAAAAGTTGTGTGAGGGCTTTTAATTTGGAAACACATTGGAAACAGCAAAATCAGCTAACATTTATCAAATCTCTTCCCTAATTATAAATTCTCCAAATGTAATTAAGAGTAATGAAAAAAAATGGTCAGAATTTGTTTTTGCCAGTCAGAGCTCTAAACCCTCGGGGAAGCATCCATGTATATTAGACTGTTTGAAAGAATCAGAGATGGGTACTGTCATTTAGCTTAACTCCTTTCAGCAATACCAGGTTAGAGAGAACTATGCACCATCAAAAACAAAGCCAGTAATGTCAAAGGCAACAGTCCAGGTAGATAATGGATTCCACAAGTACCTTTTTAATTCATACTACTTTAAACATCAGGAGCACCCTTGAAATTTTAAGTAGTCAGTCTCTAGCAAAATGATGTGCTATTAATAAGCTGTGCCTAGGATAAAACAGTCTGAGGAAAAATGGGGGGGGGCAATAAAAATAAATCCTACTACACCAGTGATTCTCAACCTGTGGGTCATGGCCCCTTGGGGGGAATCAAATGACCCTTTCACAGGGTTCACCTGAGACCATCAGAAAATACAGATATTTACATTATGATTCATAACACTGGCAAAATTACAGTTATGAAGTAGCAACAAAAATAATTTTTGGTTGGGGACACCACAACATGAAGAACTATATTAAAGGGTTGAAGCATTAGGAAGGTTGAGGACCACTGGTCTACACATAAAGCTTATATATAAAGAACTAGATCAGCCTTTGATCCCAGTACTCAGGAGGCAGAGGCAGGCAGATCTCTGTTAGCTCAAGGCCAGCCTGGTCTACAGAGTGAGTTCTAGGATGCCAGGGCTACACATACAAAATGACACAAACAACAACAACAAAATCTACCAATCTAGTAAAGAAAAGTCTGGCTAGCTCTTCCATTAAATTCATCAAAGTAGTATGCCCTAGAATCACCCTCCTGTGTCATTTCTTTTTTTATTGCAGCATGTAACAGCGGCAGTTACCTAGTAAGTGAGGTCAAGAGAAAGCTAAAAGTACTCTGGTAGCTATCCATGGTTTCCTACGGGTGTCTGGTATTTGAGACAAATTATAGAATGAGGTGAACTTGACTTACTTCACAGCATTTTGTTACTGCCAGTAACAAAAAGCAATCTGTCTCAGCAAGCATATATATGAAGTAGTTTTAGAAATGTATTGGGCCAGGCAGTGGTGGCGCACACCTTTAAATCCCAGGAGGCAGAGGCAGAGGGATCTCTGAGTTCGAGGCCAACCTGGTCTACAGATCAAGTTCCAGGACAGTCAGGGATACACAGTGAAACCCTGTCTTGGAAAAAAAATGGAATGTTTTGGTTGTCACCTTTAAACTGAAGGGTGTGTATGTCTATGTGTGTGTGCACATGTACATGTTACTAAAGAAACATAAACCATTGAAAAAAATACAGAAAGATTATTTTTAAGTACCCCATACACTAAAGAATTTCATGAACTCAAATAGTTTTAATCATCCTTTAAATGAATTAAACCTTAAAAGACCCAAAAACTGAACACACACATACACAACTGTCTGCTTATAAAACTCTATCACTGTCAATTCTGATCGTGATATTATAGTTATAGTCATTCAAGAGATAACCAAATAAGGGAGGTTACGTGGGAGAGTTTACAAGGACTTCTTGTGGTATTTCAACTGCACAGGAATCTATAACTATGTCAAAATAGAAAGGGTATTTTTCTTTTTGTTTTATTTTTTGAGACAAAGTTTCACTATGTATCCCTGGCTGGCCTGAAACTATGTAAGCTGGACTAGTGTCCAATTCACAGAGATCTACCTGCCGCCTCCTCCTCGGCCTTCCAAATGCAGGAATTAAAAGTATAAGGCACCATGGCGGCATTCAAAAATATAAAGTTTTTGAAGAGCAATTAGTGTGTTTTAAAAGTTAACCCTAAATTGTTTAAAAGTTATACACCTCTTGATACAAACTCAACATTCAAGTAGGCTGGACACTCGCCAAAGGGGTACTGCTGTAAGGCAAACCTCAATTCTGAAGCTGCTTTGAGATTATTGACGAGAGGATCCCAATGAAAGCACACACTGTAAAGGAATTTAAAATCAAGGAACAATGTTATACTCAAATTAGGCATCTTTACGGCAGTAAGGCTGATGTGTCTTCTATGTCGATTTGAAGAAGCCAGGTAACTGTGTCAGAGAATCTTGCATCCATTCAGCACTCAACAAAGCACACACTACCGCTGAACACAATTCTTGCCCTTGGGATGGAATGAATACTGGACCAGATGGTCTCTGGTGGACTGGTTTCGTACTGATTTATCTCCGTGGGGGCTGAAGTTAGCAGGCTCGCTGCTCAAACCCCCACACTCCTTAGTACCAGCGCTGTGGCACTTCTTTTACAAAGTGACTTTTACCCAGGATGTTTTAAACGGAGGAAAGCGACCGAAAAGGTGCGGTCCTGGTTAAGCATAAGCCTATCCAGAACCGGCCACACACTGGCTTTCACTCAAGCCTTTAGCAGGCAAAGGAGGCAAGGCAAAGCAGGATCTTTAAGCAGGGCAGGCTTGCTGATGACAGGGAACCCCTTCCCCCGATGAGCAGGCTCCTGAAAGGTGGGTAAAGAAACTCTTACCATCCTCAAATGGGGTCCCTTCAGGCCTGCCACAGAGAGAAACACAAACAGAACCCAGTTAGTACCCGCGGAGGGGGTCCCCTTCTTCCCGGCGCCCCGGAGGAGGCGCCTCTGTCAAGGGCTCCCATGCCTGCCTCCCCGCCGCCACGGCTGTCTGGGCTGGCAAAGCCGCTCCGGGCCGGCCCTTTGGGGTTCCGGAGGCAGCGCAGGCCGTCGCCGCCACGGCCGCCACCCCTCCCCACCCCGCCCCCCGAGAACCCCCAAACGGCTCCCCCGGCAGCGGGAACGGAGCTAATCGAGGCAGAGGCTCCGGGGAGGCGCCTAGGCCCGAACCACCCCAAATATCTTCCCCTTCCCACCACCCCCCCGCGGCTCGTCGAGGGGCCGGCCCCGGTGCCCCGGTCCTCGGCAGCGGCCGGAGCGCCGACTCACCCAAAAATGACCGCGTTCCAAACCATTATGTTGTTCTCGGACGGAGCCCCGCTCACTCCGGCCGGGGGATCCTCTTGTAACCTTCAGAGACACACAGCGGCTCCCCTGAGTCCCGCGCCTCGCCGCCGGCCCCCCATCACCACACCCCGGGCCGCCCCGAATTCGGGATCCGCCCTGTGCCCCGGCAGGCAGGCAGGCAGCCCCCTGACCGCCTCTCCCTGACTGACGGGGGGTTTACCTCTTGAAGTCCCTCATGAGGCGCCGCCGGGCCGGGGTCGACATGTCTCGAGCGGGGTCAGAGCTGGGGCATATACCAGGGTCAGCGGTCCCTGAGGAAGCTGAGGCAGCCGGAGCAGCCGAGGAAGCGCCCAGAGGAACGGCACTGCCTCTCCGAAGTCGAGGGTCTGTCTGGCGCCGGCTAAGCACCACCCCTGAGTAGACGGGGGCTGAACCAACCTGAGGAGAAAGCGGGGTGGGAAGCCGGACGCCGGACGGGCCGTACCAAGACACGGGGCGGGGGGGGGCCGAAAGTTGTTATGTCACTCAAGGCCGGCCTGGAAGCCCCCACGGGGAGGTGGCGGCCAAGTTCGAGGAGGAAGGCTAGCCTGGGAGCAAACGGAAGTCCTCAACTCACGGGGATTTAACGGGGGGACGGCTCTGGTCCCACTTGCTGATTTGAAGGCTAACCCTGTGAAGTTTTCTTTTCATATTTACTTGCTTTTTTTTTTTTTTCTTTTTTGAGTCTCCTCTAAGCCAGGCTGACCTCGAACTCACGGTGTAGTTGAGGATGACCTTGAACTCCTGACCCTCTTGCTTTCACCTCCCAAATGCTGGGATTACAAGAGTGCACCACCATGCCAGTCTTTAATGACTTCTTATTTTGTCGTTGGCTCCCCAATCCCTTTCCTCCTCCTCCTCTTAGTGTGTGTGTGTGTGTGTGTGTGTGTGTGTGTGTGTGTGTATTGTAGTTTTGGTCGCTTACAATAGTATCCAATGTAACACTGGCTAATTCAAACTCACTGTAAATCCCAGAGGCCGACCAAGGTCTGTGATGACAGAGATATGCCTTCACCCCTAGCTTCTTTTGTTTTGAGAAGGAATAATTTTTTGAAGTGTCAACTACTGTTTAGGGTGGAGGAAAGAGGAGAAGTTGAAAGAGAAGAGTGGAGGAAAGAGTTGGCAGAGGAAAACTCATTCTCAAAAGACACAAATGTTAGCCGGGCGGTGATGGCGCATGCCTTTAATCCCAGCACTCGGGAGGCAGAGCCAGGCGGATCTCTGTGAGTTCGAGGCCAACCTGGGCTACCAAGTGAGTTCCAGGAGAGGCGCAAAGCTACACAGAGAAACCCTGTCTCGAAAAACCAAAAAAAAAAAAAAAAAAAAAAAAAAAAAAGACACAAATGTTAGAGTCACAGTCCTGCCGACACAAGAGACTGGTTAGTATCGTGGGCAAAGTAAATAAATAAAGTAAATAAAATAAGCAGAGAAATAAATGGGTCTTGCTTGACTCTGAAAATGGACTCTGGGTCCCTTTTCTTTGGGATGAGGGTGCACAATTCAATCCCAACATTTAAGCCTGGGGCTGAATAAAATGGTACTGGGAATCAGAGCTTCAGGCAGATAAAATGGACAATTTACAATTGCTCTGGGCACTCACAATTTGTCTCTGGAACCACATTTCCCCTTGGCAATTCAACAAGCCGAGCAGCTACTTTAGAGGAGTCCAAGGTATGAGATTATCCAGCTGCAGGGCCTTGGAAGGACAGAAGATCGGAAGGAAAGGAAACAGTAGGGGCACGTGGCAAAGCTGTGAGCTGCAGGGAAGAGTCACAGGTGGAATAGGGACCTGCAAAAGCAATAACAGGTTGAAAGAAGCATTTTTAAAGATCCATCCAAAAATCACTCAGGAGGCAGACAAGATACACGTTTAAGAATGATGGAAATTATGAGAAAGGCAGGTTTGAGTTAAATCCCGGAGAATTTTGAATGCCAAGCTAATGGAATCCTTGGAAGGTAGTTGAGCATGGAAGTGACACCATTAGAGCTGTGTTAATCAGACTTTGCTCCCAAGAGAGCAGCTGTAGGGCTCTTGTGCCACTGCGAGGGAGAGATACCATACCAGTCAACCCCACCTCCCAGGGGCCATTTACCAGGGAACCTACTATGGCTTCAAAGTCGTCAACAGACTCTCTCTCCCATTAAGTCCTGCTGCATTTTGAAAATCTCTCTCTCTCTCTCTCTCTCTCTCTCTCTCTCTCTCTCTCTCTCTCTCTCTCTCTCTCTCTCTCAGGAGAGCCCAGCCTTCTATAGCCACCAGAGAAAAGGAAGGGGTGAATAAAGAGCACTTGGCAAGAGATTGAATGTGGTGACAAGAAGTCAAAAGTGCCTGAAGCTTTAAGCCTCAAGATAAGTGGAGATTTGAAGTGGCCATTAACAGAATTAGGTATAAAGGGTGAAGGACACATTTGGGAGAGGAAATTTTGAGTGGGACTTTCTGAGCTCCTGGGACTGATGAGACATCCATGTGAAGATGTCCAGAAATCATCAGATACACAGGAAAAATTGTTTTTAGTACAGGAGGTAGGAAGCACATGCCAACAGTAATGATTTTGCTAGGTGCTTAACAACAAGTACCTTCGTGGCAGACAATTGTTATCTCCCATTAACTCCAACATATCGGTTAAAGCAAGTGTCCATCACAGCATCGTGTTATGGCCGTGGTGGGAAAAGGTTACAAAACGAAGTTTCAAAACTCCTTTCCCCTTATCTAGGAACTTGAAGTCTTCTACTTCACACATACGAAATCAGCAAAAGCAAGACTGGCAAAAACCAACAGCATGTGATCTCTGTCATTCCAACTGATTACTGTTGGCCAAGTCCAGTGCCTTGTGGTTGTAGGGCTGAGGGCCCTGTTTCATTATTGACTGCCAAACTGGGACCACTCCCCATTCTTGGCTATGGGACCTGCTCTCTGTTCAGTCACACATGGAGTGTTTCTCTCTTTTGCTTCTTCTCACATTTTGAACATTTTTCTTTAGGGAGAACCCAGTGTACTTTCTCTAGTTTATCCAATTAGATCACACCGGACCTTGATAATCTCTAGATCTTAAAAATCTTCTGACTCCAGCTTGTCTTCACTCTTTTCAGAGGACTGGAGTATTAGAGCTCAGTCACTGAGTACTTGCCTAACATGTTTAAGACTCCGTGTCCCATCCCCAGTACCTAAATAAATAAATAAATAAATAAATAAATAAATAAATAAAATTTGTGCAATTGCTTCCCTGTAGAATCTAGATTAAATGTTTGGTTTAACAGCCAAACAAAGATATGTGGGTACAACAAGGACCAAGAGTCTTTGTAAAGGGTGGCATTATACAACCCTACCTTCCACAGCAAGAGTGGGATCTCTAGTAGGCACGGGGGAATCCCTCCATGTTGAGAAATGCACCAATGAAGGACCATTAATTAGTCTAGTGGGGTCAAGACAAGCTTCCTAAAACAAGCCCATTTCAGTTTTGTTGGAAAAGAGACAAAATCCGAACAGTTTATATGAGGACGCCAACATGAACAAGTGCATGGAGCGAAACTGTATTCTGGAGAAGTGGGCAGGCTGGCTCGGTCAGAAGAGGAGGTTCATGTGTTCCATGTGTTGTTTGCAGCAGGAAGTGAGACAAGGTCTTTCTATAGCCTGGGTTGTCCTTGAAATCATTCTGTTACATAGCCCTGGCTTCTGTCAGACTCATGGCGATCTTGGTGTTTTAACCTCTTGGGTGCTGAGATTGCAGGTGTGAACCATCAAACCCAGCGTGGGAGAGGTTCTTCACAGAGAAGTAATGAATTGAGAGGTTTTTTTTTTTTTTTTTTTTTTTTTTTACAAAGTTGATTAAATGCCCTTAAGTGCAGGGATGGGGGATTTAGGCTCCATAGGCAGCTTTTGTGAGAGTTTGAGCGCAAGAGAGGAAGAGGTACAGAATAGACTATTGAGAAGCACCATGCAAGCTGGGCATGGTGAAAAATGGCTGTGAATGGAGCACTGGGGAGGCTGAAGCAGGAGGAGTGCAAGTTCAAAGCCAGCCTGGGTTACATAGTGGGATGTGGAAGAAGAGAGTGAAAGGGGCCAGGGGCAAGGGGAAGGAGACCAGGAAAGAGCAAGGGAGCTCTCCTGGGGGTGTCCATGAAATGGTTAATTTATTGACTGGGTATCTGTCTGAAAGTAATTACAAGATACAGTAAACATGTTTAAATTTTCTGTGGGCTTGTCAATTTTTTTAAGTTCCTTCTCTTTCTTTCTTGGACTATATAATCAAGGTAACTCCAGGGTTCAAAGCAAAGTAGTTTGCAAGACCAAGACACCTGTCTGAGAATAGTGCCCTATGACTGAAGAATGGAATTGCATGCTGGGGACACTGTGTCCCCAACACTCCTCATCAAAGCAAGGTTGTCATACCAAGCAGCAACACAGTTGTTTTCCACAGATGATTATCAGGCTAGAACATATTACCTGCAGCATTCTCTCACCCCCATCTCACTTTGGCATCTTGAAGAAATGCCCTCTTCACAGCCTAGGGCTCCATGCTGTCTGAGAGCAGAGGGTCATTCACTCACTCTCCTGGATGGAACCATTGCCTTTGATCAGAGATGGGAATTGAATGTTTCTCATTTGCCCTGCCTGCCACAGTTCTACAGCTTAGCAGCTGAACTTTCTTAGAGCTCAGGGCTAAGACTGAAAGTTTTCTGAATGAGAAGCAGCACCCTCCACATCTGTTAAAGAACACCGAATGGGTTTTTTTGTTTGTTTTTTGTTTTTTTGTTTTGTTTTTTTGTTTTTTTTTTGTTTTTTTTTGTTGTTGTTGTTTTGTTTTGTTTTTTCGAGACAGGGTTTCTCTGTGTAGCTTTGCGCCTCTCCTGGAACTCACTTGGTAGCCCAGGCTGGCCTCGAACTCACAGAGATCCGCGGGGCTCTGCCGAGTGCTGGGATTAAAGGCGTGCGCCACCACCACCCAGCAGGTTTTTAAAAATTATCTTTTGCTATAGACTTGATAAATGATTCTTTTTATGATGTTTGTGTCTTCAATTTTTTTTAACATTTTTTTTAACATTTACTCAGGGTGTGTGTGTGTGTGTGTGTGTGTGTGTGTGTGTGTGTGCAGGAGCATGGCTGAGATGTGTTGGAAGTGAGGGAAATTTGGATATGTGTGTGAAGTTCTCAAAGAATAAATAAAAATATTATTTAACTGTTTTTAAAGGTTTGCATTCTTATATAAATTTGCAGTGAATATATTTCCCAAGCTCAGATTTCAGTTCCAACAGCATTTTCTATTCAAACTTGTACTGAAAGTTACTAATCTGCAATGCAGGGACATGCTGCAAGGTAAATAAATGTCTTTGATTCCCTGCACTGAAGAAAAAGAATGAACACAAGAGTATGAAGGAGAGCTGGGGAGATAGCTTAGTGGTTAAGAGCCCTAGAAGCTCTTGCAGAGGCCCCAGGGTTCAATTCCCAACACCCACAAGGCAATTCACAACCTTCAGAGGTTGTCTGATGCCCTCTTCTGGCCTCCATGGGCACTGCACACATGTGGTGCACAGACATACATGCAAGCAAAACACTTACACATACAATTTTTTAAATTGTATAAACTAAAAGAATTGCTTAAATGCCTTCTTGGGGATTAATATGCTCAATTAAAATAATATCCTGTGGACTGATACAGATATATTGTAGTATTTATCTCTGTGAAAAAATTTCAAAGATCAAATGAACAAATCTTATTACAGATAAATGTTAATCTATGAATATCTGCAGCTGAATTTACTGATCAGAAATACTCACTTTGAAACCTAATTATGAGAAATATTATTCTTTTTTATAAAAGTATGCCATCTTTCTAGTTAGTAGACTTGTATTATTAAATCTGTATATTAAAGGAATAGTGTTATATTTTGAAATTTTTCAATAAAGTGCTTACATAAATCAATTTTCTCTTATATAAATTCCTAGGCTATGTTCTTGATTTTGCTTCTTGCCCCCCCCCAACCCTAAGGGATTCATTCTCTATTTTTTTTATAGAATACGTTTGCTAACTCCAGCACTAGACTAAGCCACATGAGGAGTGAGAGCACTTGTAATTGATTACTATAGCACAGTTCCTAACACTGAACAGATGCTCAACAAGTATTGAATAGTATGGAATGAAAGGAATAATATTGGTCTAAGACCTAAGGATCAAATACTGTGATTCTCAGGCTGGAGAGATGGCTCAGCCGTTAAAGGCTGGGCTCACAAACAAAAATGTAAAGGATTACGATTCTCTGAGATTTTCATTAATATTTCTCTTATTAGATATTCTCTAGGTATGTAACTCAGTAGGAGAGTACTTTCCTAACATGCACAAAGCCCTGGGTTCAATTCCTAGCAACCCAACAAAACAAGAAGAGTTGTCTTGATTTGTCTGTGGTGCTTGCCTGTATTTCCAGCACTGGGGAGGCTGAACCAGAGGAGCTGTGAGTGCAAAGCTTGCATGAGCTGGACAGGGAGCCTGCAGCCAAGCCTGACAATCTGAGTTATATTCCTGGGACCTACACACACACACACACACACACACACACACACACACACACACACATATGCACACACACACCATACATACCATACACTAAAATAAATAAATATTTTTTTAATTTTAAAATTGGAGAGTGGAGCGGTCATAGATCCAAGGCACCTGTCTAATTGCATTCTGCACATTTATGTTTCTGCCCATAGAGTAAAGCTTCTGTCAACTTTGTTCGGCGAAGCTTCTTTTTGCAGTGGGAAGTGATTACTGCAGAGACTCATACATGATCAAAATGCTGAAGGTAAGAGTCTTAATGTTGGCGACTCAGTCCTAAATGGAACATCTAAAACACCCACTTCAGAACCAAGGAAACATCTTAAAAGATGAGGGTAAGAATATGAGTTGAAGGAAGGGTTGGGGGTGATTGGCATGCTATTTTCTGGGCATGATTTAGCATTCTTTTAAACTCCTGGCAGCTGTGATTACTTGCACAAGATTGGACCCCTCATCATCCTGTCTTGGAGGGAGAAGGGACTCATGAGACCTCACCCTTTCTTGAGATGTCGGCAGTTCATGGTTGTTGAAAGAGAGACCTTTTCTTCAGTGGTGTAGCCACTGGTGAGTTGCTCATACTCTTATAAATAACCTCTCATGTACACTCCTGTAAGTAACTCTGGGAAGAGGGAGCGGACCAGTGGAAGTGGGAGAGGGACAAAATAGAGTAATGAGGGTGAATACGACCAAAACACATTAAGTATGTGTATGAAAATGTCACAATGAAATCTATTAATTAGGCATAATTAATGTATGTTAATAAAGTTAAAATAATTTTTTAATGTGCATTGGTGTTTTGCCTGCATTTATACCTGTGCACCATGAGTGTGCCTAGTACCCTTGGAAGCCAGAGAGGGTTTTGAATCTCCTAGGACTGGAGTTACTGATGGTTATGAGCTACCATGTGGGGTCTAGGAATCAAACCCAGGTCATCTGGAAGAGCAGTCTGTGCTCTTAACCACTTACCCATCTCTTTACACACACACACACACACACACACACACACACACACACACACCAATAAGCTTGTAAAAAGAAGAGTCTTATATTTTATAATACATCTTCACTGAAGGGCTGGTAAACTGCTTTTTAAATTCCAGTTGGTATATATCTTGTGTTCCTCTAGTCACAAACTCCTGCAGTCTTCAGTGAAGTCTCTCCTTAAAACAAAACATTTCAGTGCTGATACTTGGATTATTGAAGTTACTCAATGTGAATTGACCTGATGTGTTTATTCTAAGTTTCCCCAGGCGTCTATCCTCCAGAAAGAGAATGTTGGGAGACTTTCTGGGTTGGAGAAGGGAGGATGAAAGTTGGCCCCTCACACATAGGACAAACAAGACCAGCAAGATTCCTCTAATCGCAAATCATTTACATGATTAAGGCTTAGTATCCAAAACATATTAAGAACTCTGGGCTCAATGATAGAATCCTTGCACCAAATTCATGAGGACCTGGGTTCAATCTCCAGCACTGCCAGAACTCTTACAAGTCAATAATAAATTGACTAATTAAAAGTGGGCAAAGTATGTGAGCTGACATTCATCCAAAGAAGATATATAAGTGACCAATAGGCATATGAAAAAATGCTCAACATCATTAGTTATCAGGAAAATACAAATCAAAACCACAATGAAACACCATTTCATACCCACCAGGATGGCTATAATATAGAAGTCTGACAATGGGGGCTAGACAGACAGCTAAGCTGTTAAGAGCACTTATTGCTCTTGCCAAGGGCCCCGGTTTGATCCCCAACATCCGAATCAGGCAGTTCACAACTGCTGCTAACTCCAGCTGCAGAGCAGGGCATCTGAGGCACCCTTCTGGCTTCCACAGGCATCCACACGCATGTGCACATACACACATACACATAAATAAATAATCAAACTAAATGACAGAAAATAATAATTATTGGCAAGATTGGAGAGAAATAAGAATCCTTGAACACTACTGATAGGAATGTAAAATTGTGTACTGCCTTGAAAAACTCTGGTAGGTTCTCAAAAGATTAAATACAGACTTGCACCTGATCTAGCCATTTTGCTACTAGATATATAACCAAAAGAATTGAAAATGGCCATCCTGATTATGACCTGTATACACATGACCATTGTAACTTGTATGTAAATGTCTATTGCAGCATTATCTATAATAGCCCAAAAGTGGAAACAAGGCAAATGACAACCAGTAATGCTCAAATAAACAACAAATAGTATATCTGTACAGTCAAATACTATTCGACCATGAAAAGGAATCGCCTTCTATAATATGGAAAAGAGGCAGGTAATGACTAATAATAAGTATGAGATTTCCTTTTGAAATGATAAATATGTTCTGGAATTAGACAATGGTATAGGTTCCACAACTTTGACTAAACTTACCAAACTGATTTTTTTTTTCTGAGACAGGGCTTCACTGTGTAGACTTGGCTGGCCTGAAACTCGGCAAGGTCCGCCTGCCTTTGCCTTTTGAGTATTGGGGTTGAAGACCTGCAACCATGCCTGCCTATTAATACACTTTCAAAAAATGAATTATATATTATTTGAATTTAGTCTTTTAAACTATTTATTTATTCTCTCTCACATGCGCACACACCACAAGCCAAATAACAACTTGAGAGAGATTGTTCTTGCCTTCCATCATGTGGGTGTTGGAGGTGAAATTTAGGCCATCAGGCTTGGTGGCAAGCACTTTTATCCACTGAGCTTCCTCAGTGCCCAAGTTGAATTGTATCTTTATTAAAAATGAATTTAAATTGCATCTTTTTTAATAAAGAAGTTTCATCTGGTCACAGTGATACAGGCTTGCAGTTTCAGTACACAGGAGACAGAGAGAAGGGGATTATGAATTCAAGGCCACCCTGTACTATATAATGAAACCCTGCATTAGAAAGAAAAAGAAAGGAAGGAAGAAGGAAGGAAAGAGGGAAGGAAGGAAGGAAAAAGAAAGAAAGAAAGGAAGGGAGGGAGGGAAGGATGGAGGGAGGAAGAGAGAGAGGGAGGGAAGAAGGAAGGAAGGGAGGAAGAAAGAAAGAAAGAAAAAAAGAAAGAAAGAAAGAAAGAAAGAAAGAAAGAAAGAAAGAAAGAAAGAAAGAAAGAGGTGGAAAATAGCTGAGCAGTTTAAGAGCGCTAGCTGCTCTTCCAGAGGACTCTGGTTCTGTTGGACCCACATGGCAACTCACAGCCTTCTGGAATGTGCCAGTTCCAGAAGATCCAAAGCCGCCTTCTGGCCTCTGTGGATACCAGGCAGGAACAGGGTGTGTAGACATATATGCAGGCAAAACACTGGTACACATAAAATAAAAATCTATAAATTTAAAAAAAGACTAAATTGAATAGGGCTGAAGGATAGCTCAGTGATAGAATGCTTGTGTAGTATGTGCCACATCCTGTATTTAATCCCCACTACAGCAAAAACAAAGTTTCTACTTTATTTTTTAAAGATTTATTTATTTATTTATTTATTTATTATGTATACAGCATACATGACTGCAGGCCAGAAGAGGGGACTAGATCTCATTATAGATGGTTGTGAGCCACCATGTGATTGCTGAGAATTGAACTCAGGACCTCTGGAAGAGCAGCCAGTGCTCTTAACCTCTGAGCCATCTCTCTAGCCCCAAGTTTCTACTTTATTATTACTCATTTATTAGGTACTGAATACTGCCAATAAAATATTTACAGGTACATCTAAAATCTAGGCGATATATATGTATGTATATATGTGTGTATAATATATAGTCCTTTATTATGTTGGGTTTTACATAAATTCATGAATATTTATGAACCAGAGAGATGGCTCAGTAGTTAAAAGTGTTTGCCGCTAAACCTGAGGACCTGAGTTGCATCTTTTGAGATCCACAAAGTGGAAAGAAAGTAGAATCCAGAAAGGTGTCCTCTGACCTCAACACACACACACACACACACACACACTAGCACACTAATAAATAAAAAACAAGATAAATATTGATGACTGTATAGAAATAAAAAATTTAAATAATACTGAGGGTGTCAACAATTAAAGCTGTCCCAGCTAACTGCCTAGCCAGAGGAGCGTCTGTCAACTCAGCACTCTACCCCGCCTCCCCCCGCATCGTAGCGAGATGGGACGTTCCGGAAGTTAATCAGGCCGGTACCAACACGTGACCAGGGTGGAGAGCCGGTCCTGCACGTGCGTCTGTGACGCCATCTCGGCGCGACTCTTCATTTCCCTGGACTTTTCTGACTGCTCTGCCTTAGCTATGCCGAAAGTCGTGTCCCGGTCGGTGGTTTGCTCCGACACCCGGGACCGCGAGGAATATGATGACGGCGAGAAGCCCCTCCATGTCTACTACTGTTTGTGCGGCCAGATGGTCCTGGTGCTGGGTGAGTGGCCGAAAACGGCGGCTGCAGCCGGATGCCGGGCTTTTTTTTTTTTTTTTTGAGACAAGATCTTATTAAGTTGCTCAGGCTGAACTTGAATTCATGATGTAGCTTAGACTAGCCTCGAACTTGCCGGTGATCCTCCTTCATTACAAGCGTGCACCACCACTCTAGGCTCAGGTTATTTTTCAGTGATTCTAAGCGACGAAATCTTTCTTCATTCCTTCAGATTGTCAGTTAGAGAAATTGCCTATGAGGCCTCGGGACCGGTCTCGCGTGATTGATGCTGCCAAACATGCTCATAAGTTTTGTAACACAGAAGATGAGGAGACTACCTATCTTCGGAGGTAAGGGCTTGATGCTCTGTTTAGTTCACTGCTGTGTTGAGGTCTGTTTCTGAAGAATGTAAATTATTCTGTGTAGTGGTTGAGCAGCTCACATAGTTAGGTCTGATACTTTGCTAGTATTCTAACTTACGTTAATGCAGCAAATTTTTTATTGTACTTTGCTGAAATGGTACTTTGAGAAATGTACTTTGAGAAATGGTTTCTCTTGGCATTTGATAGCTGTGATGGTTCAGTTACAGGTTGGAATAAGTTCGTACAACCTGCAACTTTTGATGTCGTTATTGGTATTATTTGCAGGGCTGGGGAAAGAACCAAGGGCCTTGGTCTTGCTGGGTGAGCACTCTCCCGGAGTTACATCCCCAGTCTGTAATCTTATGCATGCCATGTGCCAAGTACTGAGCTAGGTACCAAATCTGTGAATGAATAAGGCACAGTTTTTATTAAAGAAGTCAGTGAGGAAACTGACTTAATTGTGATGGAAAGAAATGCTGGTGCTGGGAACAAAGGCTATAGGAAAACAGGTGCCTGTGTTGTGGTCAGGAAAGGCTCTGAAAGAAGTGGAATTTTTGCTTGGCTTGAAATAGGACTTTGCCAGTTCTTGGAGGATGATGAGGAACAGTCCAGGTAGAAGGACTCTGGGAGCATTAAGAGCATCAAACATGATGTGCTTGGGAAATTGCAATAGCCTTTTGTAGCCAGAGCATGGGTTACTGTTTTGCAGAAAAAGCTTCGTGCATACTGTGGTGAGGACAGTGAAATGCTTTATTTGAAGGCAGTAAAAAGCTATTTCTTTGTATTTGTGTTTGGTATGTGTTGGGTGTTGCGTGTGTGTGTGTGTGTGTGTGTGTGTGTGTGTGTGTGTGTGTGTGTATGTGTATGTGTATGTGTGCATGCTTGTGGAGGCCAGAGGATAACTTTGAGTGTCTTCCACTTTTTTTTTTTTTTTTGGTTTTTCGAGACAAGGTTTCTCTGTGTAGCTTTGCGCCTTTCCTGGAACTCACTTGGTAGCCCAGGCTGGCCTCGAACTCAGAGATCCGCGGGGCTCTGCCTCCCGAGTGCTGGGATTAAAGGCGTGCGCCACCACCGCCCGGCCACTTTTTTTTTTTAAGAAAGTGTCTCTCTTACCGGCCTAGAACTTGCTAAGTAGTCTAGGTTGGCTTGCCAGTGAGCCCCATACAACTGCCTGACTCTTACTTCTCCAGTAAGAAACATTACAAGGGCACCACCATACCTAGCATTTAGTTAGGTTCCAGGGAATCAAACTCAGATCCTCCTGCTTGCTTGCAAGGCAGGTGCTTTACAGACTGTGATCTGTCTCCTCAGCCTTATTTCCATTTTTAAAGATTTATTTTTATTTTTGAGAGAGAGAGAGAGAGAGAGAGAGAGAGAGAGAGAGAGAGAGAGAGAGAGAGAGAGAGAGTTGGTATGTGCATGTGAGTGTAGGTGCCGGTAGAGGTCGGGGAGAAGATGTTTGATCCCCTGGAGCTGGAGTTGCAGGTGGTTGTCAGCCACCTAATGTGGGCCTTGGGAACCAAACTTGAGTCTTCTGCAAGAGCATCATACTCTTAATCACTGAGCCATCTCTCTAGCCCCCTTACTTAGTTCCATTTTGTAAGGAGGGAGTTACATAGTTAGATATGTATGTTTTTGTTTTGTTTTGTTTTTTGTTTTTTCGAGACAGGGTTTCTCTGTGTAGTTTTGCACATTTCCTGGAACTTGCTAGATATGTATGTTTTTAAATTGAGGAATCCTTGGTGTATATGGGTAATTAAAAGTGGGGGAGGTCACAGCTGGGCGGTGGTGGCGCACGCCTTTAATCCCAGCACTCGGGAGGCAGAGGCAGTCGGATCTCTGTGAGTTTGAGGCTAGCCTGGACTACAGAGTGAGTTCCAGGAAAGGTGCAAAGCTACACAGAGAAACCCTGTCTCGAAAAACAAACAAACAAACAAATAAATAAATAAACAAATAAACAAATAAATAAATACAAATGGGGGAGGATAAAGTTACATTGAATGTGTGGAGCAAGGCATAAGGCTTATAACTCAGTTGGTAGAGTACTTGCACATAACAGTGATAGTAGTGCACACTTGTAATCTCAGCTCTAGGAGGTAGGGGCAGGAGAATTAGAAGTTCAAGGTCATCCTCAGCTATGTATAGCCTAGGCTTACATGAGACCCTTTACATACATACATACATATATACATACATGCATGCAAGAGAAAGCAGATGAGAGAGAAAGAAAGAAGACTGAGATTTACAAAGAATTGGACAGAACCAGGAGAACCTAATAATGCAGAGTTTTAAGAAAGGAAAGAGGGGCTAGAGTGATTATCTCTGCAGTAAGAGCACTGGCTGCTCTTCTAGAGGACCCAGGTTCAATTTCCACAACCATCTGTAACTCCAGTTCCAGAGGATCTGATGCTCTTCTTCAGATATGCATGCAGGTAAAGCACTAATATGCATACACATTTTTAAAAAGGAAAGAATTCCAAGGTGTGTATAAAAGGTAAGAGTGGTCACCTCCACGCACCCAATACCACAGGAGATCCACTCATTTATTCTAAACTCCACTCATTTATTCAGCAAATATTTCATTTTCTGAGCTCCTGTTGTATGCTGGGCACTTGATACTTGGAATCCACTGGTATATTAGCATGCTAAAGCTGCTATAGAAATATACCACAACCTGGGTAGCTTTAAGCAACAAAAATTAATAGGTAACGTTGTACAATATTATTTTAAGATGTGTTACATTTGTTTATGCTGTGAACATTTGTTTAATGATGCACAGATGTGGTGTGTTGCATTCTTTCATGTTGCATTTGTTTAACTGTGAAGCTGTGTTACATGCCAGTCTAAAACATCTGATGGTCTAATTAAGAGGTGAATGGCCAATAGTGAGGCAGGAGAAAGGATAGGCAGGGGTGGCAGGCAGAGAATAAATAGGAGGAGAAATCTGGGAGGAGAAAGAAAGAAGAGCAAGAGGGATCAAGGAGGAGGACATCAGGAGCCAGCCACCCAGCCAGCCATAGAGTAAGATTAAAAGTAAGATACACAGAAATAGAGAAAAGAAAAAGCCCAGAGGCAAAAGGTAGATGGGATAATTTAAGAAAAGCTGGTTAGAAACAACCCAAGCTAAGGCCTGGCATTTATAAGTAATACGTCTCTCTGTGTGTGTTTATTTGGGAGCTGGGTGGCGGGCCCCAAAAGAGCCCAAAGAGTGAAAACAAACAAGAGCAAGGTTCAGATTTGGAGGCTGAAGTTTGAAAGTTGTCAGCAGAGCTATGCTCTTGCTGACTTATTCCTCCCCACCTATCATCTGTGTGTGTGTGTGTGTGTGTGTGTGTGTGTGTGTGTGTGTGTGTGTGTGTGTGTAACAGAGAGAGAGATGGGAGTCTTACTCTGTAGACTAGGCTGGCCTGGAGCTCACTATGTAAAACAGGCTGGCCTGGAACTCATAGAGATCTGTCTGCTCTTGGTTCCCAAGTTCTGGGATTAAAACTATGTGCTACCAGGCCTGGCATTTTTTGTTTGTTTCTTTTCATTTTTTATTTTTTACATTATTTTTGTGGGGTAGAGGGTGGGGCATAGGTGGAGTCGCCATGGCCTGCCTGTGGAGGTTTGAGCACAGCTTTTGATAGTTTTCTTCTTCTATCACATGGGTCCCAGGGATAGAACTTGGGTCATCAAGTTTGGTGGCAAATGCCTTACTCTCTGAGCCATCTCTCACTCTCTTCTGGATTTTTTACCCAACAATCCTTAGTGTTCCTTGGCTTATCAATGCATCACTCCATTATCTGCCTGTATCATGTGGGCTTTTTTTTTTTTTTTTTTTTTTTTTTTTTGGTTTTTCGAGACAGGGTTTCTCTGTGTAGCTTTGCGCCTTTCCTGGAACTCACTTGGTAGCCCAGGCTGGCCTCGAACTCATCATGTGGGTTTTTTTTATGTTTTATTTTCTGTATGTGAGTGTTTTGCCTGTTTGTGTATCATTTGTGTGCCTGGTGTATATAGAGGCCAGAACAGGAATCCCTTGGAACTGGAGTTACAGATAGTTGTGAGCTACCATGTGGGTGCTGGGAGTAGAACCCTAGCCTCTGGAGGAGCAATCAGTGCTCTTAGCTCTCTAACCTCTCTTCTCTTATTTTAACTTTTTGTTTATTTTTGTTTGTTTTGACAGTCTCTCTTGTACCACAGGCTTTGAATGGGGTACTTAGTGGAAAATGACCTTAATTCCTGATCCTCCTGCTTGTACCTCCAAAGTGCTCAGATTACATGGGTCACTTTGTCCTTTGTTATATCTTCCCCCATTATTTAGATTACTGGTTTTGAAAATTATCGACTATCTTTAGGATCACTGCAATAATTACATATAATATTTGTAGAAAGTTATGTATATAATAGTATATATTAATATGTATTATTCGGTTAGTACAGAAAACAGTTGCCTTAGTTAGGGTTTCTCTTACTGTGAACAGACACCATGACCACGGCAACTCTTATAAAGGAAAACATTTAATTGAGGCGGCAGCTTACAGTTTCAGAGGTTCAGTACATTGTCATTATGGTGGGGAGCATGGAGGCATGCAGGCAGACATGGTGCTGGAGAAGGAGCTGTTACATGCTGATTTGCAGGCAATAGGAAGTAGACTGTCTCACTGGGAGTAGCTTGAGCATAGGAGACCTCAAAGCCCACACCCACAGTGACACACTTCCTCCAACAAGGCCACACCTACTCCAACAAGGCCACACCTCCTAATAGTGCTATTCCCTATAGGGGCCATTTTCTTTCAAACCACCACAGCAATTTAATACTAGGCTGCAGTCACCTATGACATCATAAAGCTAGTCAAGAAAATTACTGGGTGATCCTATACTGAAGTAGAAACCCTGAAATCCAATCAGCCTTACCTTTAGGATGAATCAGCCTTAGGACTAGCCTTATTTAGTGGCAAATAGTGCCTTCTTTAATGGCAGGGCCTAGCCAGGGACTTGTAGCCACATCATTGTTAGGGTTCAGAATTCCTAGAGCTTACCAACAAGCAAGTACACTCCCCCTTGACACAGTTCATGTTCTAGTCATGTGCAGCTTTTCCAAGGGCTTACTCTGTGCTTTTCTGCTGGCCAAGGCAGAATTCTAGTCTTTTCTTAGTGTCCCTCTTTTTCACCAGTTACTACTGAGCACACAGCCCATGGCCCATCTTTCCCGTCTACTTCTTGAGTGAGTTTGGGCAATTTGTGGTATTTTTTTCTCTTTTGTTTTCTGACACAGATTCTCACTATGCAGCCTAGGCTGGCCTTCAACTCAATCCTCCTGCTTCAGCCTCCCCTGTGCTGGGTTTCCAGGCAAGTGCCGCCATACCCATCTATGTTATTCTTTTTCATTCTAGGACTTCTAGGGTATCTGACTTATTGGTATACAGTTGTTCACAGAATAGCCTGGCAGTGATTGATTGATTGAGATGGGGTTTCTCTGTGCAACAGTCCTGGCTGTCTTGGAACTCGCTTTGTAGACCAGGCTAGCTTTGAACTCACCGAGATTCACCTGGCTCTGCCTCCTGAGTGATAGGATTAAAGGTGTGCACCACCACCTCCCCGCTCTGGCAGTGTTTTTATGTGTATAATATTGGTAGGGAATCCTTGAGTTTTAAGTCCTAATGGTATTAGGCAATAATTCTTTGTATATAGCAGTTCCATGAATATACTATGTATACATGGAGTATTTCATTTACATGAAATCCTATTTTCTGTCACCTCGTCATGAAGTTTCTGTGACTCTCTCTAGACAGAGTGTGGTGCCACCACCTGTGCTGCCATTACAACTTCCTCCACTTACGAACTTAACTTCAGGGGCTGGAGAGATGGCTCAGAGGTTAAGAGCACTGGCTGCTCTTCCAGAGGACCTGAGTTCAATTCCCAGAACCCACATGGCAGCTCATAGTTGTCTGTAATTCCAGTTCCAGGGGATCTGACACCTTCACACCAATGCACATAAAATAAAGTTTAAAAAATATTCTTTAGAAAAAAAAAGAACTTAACTTCAGCCAGGCAGGGGTGGCACACACCTTTAATCCCAGCACTTGGGAGGCAGAGGCAAGTGGATCTTGAGTTCAAGGCCAGCCTGGTCTACAGAGGGAGATCCAGGACAGAGACCCTGTCTAAAAAAAGAACTTCGTTAGCCAGATGTGGTAGCTTACAACTGTTATCCTAGCATGTGAGAGTCTGAAGCAGGAAGATTGCTTTGAGTTTAAGGCCAGCCTGGACTACATAGGTAAACTCTAGATCATCCTGGGGGTCTTCAGTAAGATCTTATCTCAGAAAAAGCTTCCTTGATTATCAGTTTAGTTTCCTTACGAAGATGAATTTATTCACTGTTTATTGTACATCTTCTCAGTGTCCAGTCCTTTTAATTTTATGTGTATAGTATTTTGCTTGAATGTATGTTTGTTTACCACATGTGTATATGGAGCCTGCAGAGGTGAGAAGAAGGCATTGGATCCCTGAAGCTGGAGTTACAGACAGTTGTGGACCACCATATGGGTGCTGGGAATTAAATCGAGGCCCTTTGGAAGAGCAGCCAGTGCTCTTAACTGCTGGGCCCTCTCTCCAGCCCCTATATGTAGTGCTTTGCTCAGAGTCTGTCTGATCTCAGGGAATGGATGATGGAAATCATGGAAAATTAATAAGTAGAAAAATCAAGTAATTATGATTATTAAAAGCCATGTGAGCCGGGCGGTGGTGGCGCACGCCTTTAATCCCAGCACTCAGGAGGCAGAGCCAGGCGGATCTCTATGAGTTCAAGGCCAGCCTGGGCTACCAAGTGAGTCCCAGGAAAGGCACAAAGCTACACAGAGAAACCCCTGTCTCGAAAAACCAAAAAAAAAAAAAAAAAAAGCCATGTGAATGAAACAAAGGGTTGGTAGAGAAAAATCACAGGAGAACTTCTTAGTGAATGTGTTCAGGGAATAACCTCTGAGTAAGTGGCATCAGCGTAGACAAAGGACTGCCTTAGCAATGTGATGAGCAGAGCATGGTTTGTAGAGGGAGAAGCATGTGTGTGTAAACGGTCAGCTGTTGGAAAGCACATGTTCTTTTTAAAGAGCTGAAACAGAAGGAGGGCTGATTTGGCCGTGGAAGTGGAATGTGTATATGGAAGAGGGAGACTATATAAGATGCTGCAGAAACCAGTAGTTATGTTCTTAGGTGGTACCAGGGAAGCCACTTCTGCCTCTGTTTAGTGAGTGATTTGGAGGAAGAAACTAGTGGGGGCAGATTCTAGAATAAGTGGTTGGAATTTCTTTATTTCAGATAGGAATTCATGTTGAGGAAGTCCTGTCTATGTTATGACATGCATGGGCAGAGAGCAAGAGAGAGAGAAGTTATGACTATAGAAATGTAGTGACTACAGAAAAGTCTAAAATTTGTACATGTTGTAAAACAAAAGCATATCAAAGACAAATGACGAACTGAGCAAGAAACAGTTGCAAGGCCCATTAATAGTGCAAGTCTCCTTAATGTAAAAGAAAATGGTGACTCAAAAGATAGGAGCTAACAGTTCACAAGGCAGAAAAAAAGAAATTTGTGACACAAATGGCTGTCATAGCTTCCATTTTAAAAAAGGAAATACAAATTGGCAGATCTCATTTTCTTTTCCCTTTGTTTTGGAATTGAGTCTTGCTATGTTACCCAGTTGGTTCTCAAACTGTGATCCTCCTTTCCCAGCCTCCTGAGTAGCCATGATTATAGGTACATGCTGTGGCACCCTTGAAGATCTAATTTTTCACATGTGAAATTGGCTGGGATGCAGTTAACTAGCATGCACTAACAGTGAGGCGGTAGAGAAACAGAACTCTCAATACATTGCTGCTAGTATAAACTGGTGCAAGTTCTACAGAGAAGAATTTGGCAGTGTGGTGGTTTGAATGAGAATCACCTCCCATAGGCTTATATATTTGAATGCTTGGTCCCCAGTTGGTGGACTTTTGGGAAGGATTAGGAGGTTGGAGGAGGTGTGTCACTGGGAGTGGGGTTTGACTAATACCAGGCCCAGATTATTTATAATACCCAAGCCAATGAAACACTATGAGATAATTAATAGTGCATTGCTTAGGGGATAATGACAAGAAAATATGTGCATTTTCAGTATTAATACAACTTTGTGGTGTGTGTGTGTGTTTCGCATGCGCATGGGTTCATGGGTGTATGGGTATATATGCACATGCAGAGTCTAGAGCTGCATGCTAGGGTGTCTTCCTCTGTCACTCTCCATTTTTATTCCCTTGAGACGGGGTCTCTCACTGAACCAGAGCTTTGCCATTCAACTAGGCTGGCTGGCCAGTGGGCTCTCAGGGTTTGAGTATCCTGACTTCCTAATCCTGAAGTTACAGGCATACATAGCCATGCCTGGCTTTTTATGTGGATGCTGGGGATTCTAACTTGGGTCCTTGTTCTGGCGGATCAAGAACTCTTACTCATTGAGTTAGCTCCCCAGCCCCTGACACAACTTTTGTCTAACATGTTCTATCCATGGTTGGTGGACTCCACAGATTCAGAAACCATGGATACAAAGGGCTGACTATATAATTAGCTGCTGCTATATTATTGTGGTTATTATTGTTGATACTACAAGTCCAATCACTGTTTTCACTATTAATATTACTGCCCTTTTCTCTGCTTAGCTAGCATTATTATTAATTGCTCACAACTCTGTTAGTTGCTCAGTACATGCTTGTGAAAGAAGGAATGCATGCTGGAGTTATAAACTTAATACATGCTTAACTAGCCAGTAGATCTATGAAATGAAGAACTTCTGAACTTTTAGCATCAATTATGATAAGTGATGAACAATGGGAAAAATGAGCTAGGAGGTTAATCGGTTATGAGATTTGCTCTTAACTTTTCAATTTTTACTTCCATTTTCTGTGAAGGCCTGAGGGCATTGAACGTCAGTACAGAAAGAAGTGTGCAAAGTAAGTACCAACAGTATGGGTTTTTCTGAGCATAGGTAAGTAAAAGCATAATGTGTTAGGAAAATAGTCTCTCTTTGGACTCAGTAATCTCAAAGGCCTTCAAACCAAGTGTTAATATGCTTTCCAAAGACTCTAGTTAAATTCCATCCCTGACCAGCTGATTACAAAAGTAAGGAAAATGGGGCCATTTTTTTCTTTTGAGGCAGGGTCTTGATGTGTAGTTCAGGCCAGCCTTGAGCTTTTGATCCTTTGCCCTAGCCTCCCAAGTCCCGGGATTATAGGTATGCACCATGCACCATGCACCATGCAAAAACGTGAGTTTTTAACATAATATAATTTGAAAGATCGAGATGTAATATGTCTGCAGTAAAATTTACCATTTAAATATTCAAGTCAGTGAATTTTGGGAGAAAAATACAGTGAAGTAATGCCACCAGCGTCAAGATAGAAAGCATTTGCAGCAGTCCCATGTCCTTTGCAGCCAGTCTCCTTTCTTCATCCTCCTCCCTGGTAGTCGCTACTCTATGTCACTGTGCTTTCACCTTTCCTGACAGTTTGGGGACATTCTATAGTGTTTTCTACTACATACAAGTACATGTCTTTTATAGCTGGTCTCGCTTTCTCTCTCTTCCCCGCTTCCCTCGCCCCTTCTGTGCCCACCCGCCCTCCCTCTCTCCCTCCCTCCTTCATTCTCTCCCTCTCTTCTCTGTCTCTCTCTCTGTCTCTGTCTCTCTCTCTCTGTCTCTCTCTCTCTGTCTCTCTCTCTCTCTCTCTCTCTCTCTGTCAGTCTCTCTCTCTCTCCTGCACATGTACATGGCATACATATAGGAATCAAAGGACAACTTGGAGAAGATTCTCACCTTCCATGTGGGTCTTGGAGGGATCAAACTCAGGTTTTCAGCCTTGGCAACAGGCTCCTTTACCCACTCAGCCATCTCACTGGCTCCATCCCTAGTTTTTCTCAGTTTGATGTTTTAGGGATTCATCCAAGTTGTTATGTATATCAATCATTTGTTTCTCTTTTTTGCTGAGTATCCCATCCTGTTAGTTCATTTCCTCATTCACAGTGCTCTTTATTTTTGAGCATCCCGTTGTATCAGTTTGTACACCCATTCACAATGAGTTTCATTTGCTTCCAGTGTAGGCTATTACCAGGAACGTTGCTGTGAGTATTCTAGATAGAGTTTATTGCGAACATATATTTTCTTTTGGAGTAGAATTGGCTGAGTCATAATGGAAAATGTGACACAATATAATTTAGTTCTAGGCTTATGTATGAAATGTATTATGTAGACTATAAAGCTAGGAATCTTAAAGGATGTTGTTTAAAGCAAAACTTCCAGCTTTAGACTATTAATAGTAAGAATATTAGTAAGTTCAATTTTTGTTATTGTTGTTTTAAGACAGGATCTGTCTATGTAGCCCTGGCTGTCCTTGAACTTAGTATGTAGACCAGGCTGGCCTGGAACTCACGGAGATCCACCTGCCTCTGCCTCCAGAGTGCTGGGATGAAAGGCCAGCCACTATACTTGGCAGTTAAGTTCAATCTTTATGTGAGGACAATTGTGTTTTGGCTCTCCAAAGACTCAGAGTAGGAGCACTGAAGCAGAGGAAAATAAGTAGAAGATAGGAAGACATTGGAGTTCCTAGCCATACTGGATTCATGAAGCTGGTTTTTTATCATATCTTGTAGGTCTACTTCTTAGCTCAGAAAGCGTAACGGTCAGCCAGAGAAAGTGGCAGTTGTACAGGATTTATTTTGCCAAACACTGCAGTGGCTCCTGTCCACTTTCTCTGATGCTGTAAAATGAAACAGCAAAGTGGACAGAATGCCCAAACCAGTGCTCAGGCAGCTGGGAATAATGGTAGCAGTTTTTGACTACAAAGCCAATAGTAGTGTTGGCTAGCATTTCCCAGATTTTGTCTAATGTCAGTAATCATGTGGGATGCCAATTAAAGTAGCAGAATCTCAGGCCTCACTTACCCCTACATTTGCCAAACCAGGATCTTCTGGGAGAGGTCTAGGAACCTGATCAGAAATTTCAACATGCACCCTAATTGATTCTTATCAAGTTCGTTAGGGAAAAGATAAACATTTATTGCCACAAACAAGACTGTTCCCAGAAACCAAGTCTACTTTGCAAGCCATGCTTTGGGGGTGTAGAGTTAGAGGCCTTCCAGAGATTCACTCTGCCATTTGCAGGTGTGGACTGCCGCTCTTCTACCAGTCCCAGCCGAAGAATGCTCCTGTGACCTTCATCGTGGATGGAGCCGTAGTGAAATTTGGCCAAGGCTTTGGGAAAACCAATATATATACTCAGAAGCAGGAGCCTCCTAAGAAGGTAATTATCATCAAAGGGCACAGACTGCTTAATATAGCTACACATTTAGTCCCAAATTTGATTAGTGCTGGGGATCAAACCCAGGACTTGTACATGTTAGGCAAGCACCACTGAGCTATAGCATTACCCCCTAGTTTTTAAAATAAAGATATAATACCTGAGAAACTTTCCTTATAGATGAAATATTTATTAAGAAAATGCCATTGTTGTGTACATGCAGGGATTATAGAACTGTGACATTTATTATTTGCTTTATATACAGTAGTCTTGTAAGGTTAGAAATTGTATAATTTTTATTTTCCTTTTATTCAGTTTTTTCTTTTTAGAGTGGGAACAATTAAATCCTCAATAGATTAGATTGATTTTTAAATATACTTAAAAAAACCCCTCAAGAGTGGGCTGGAGAGATGGCTCAGCCATTAAAGGATAGGCTTACAACCAAAACTATAAGAGTTCGGTTCCCTGAACCCACAGCTGTCTCTCCAGCCATCTTTTGGCAGGTGATGGTGGCACACATCTTTAATTCCAGCACTTGAGAGGAAGGCAGAGGCAGGCAAATCTCTGAGTTCGTGGCTAGCCTGGTCTATAAAGTGAGTTCCAGGACAGCCAGGGCTGCACAGAGAAACTGTCCTGAAAAAAACAGAAACGGACAACCCAAAAGCTCAGTAGCAAATGCTTGAAAACACTGACATGCACACAAATGTGCTTGCATACACAGCTCATGGATCCTTGTGGGGTGAACTTAGCTTGATGCCTCTTCCTCTATTCTAGGTTATGATGACCAAACGGACTAAAGACATGGGCAAGTTCAGCTCTGTTACTGTGTCTACCATTGATGAAGAAGAAGAAGAGATAGAGGCTGTAAGTGCTTCTGCTTTCAGGGAATTGGGATCGGGAGGGAGGAAGGAGTAAGGGGCTCCAGGCCGGAGCCTCTGTAGAGCAGAACAGTTGGCAAGCCTGCTTTCACAGCCCGCTCTGCTAGAAAGAAACTCTGCTTTGGGGAGTACCTGTTTCCCTGAATGGGAGGGACACCTAGCAAATGAGAACAAGGAATTTGGATCCTCTCATCACTTTTTAGTTTAAAACTACTGAAGTGGATTCAGACCTGACAGTTCAGGGTCTGCATGTACTACATAGCAAGATTCTAGCTCCACAACGAACAAGTGGTACATAAGATACTCGACTGAATGATTTTCAGACCCTTCCAGGCTGGCTCTGATGCTTTCAGTCTGTCTTTAGCAGTAACAGCAGTTACTTTTCTGGTATTTCAAGCCAAGTGGTTTTTACAGAGGGGTGTTCTCACATGATCACCATGGAAACCTGAACTCTCCTGGGCTATTGAGAAGATAAAGAGTTGAAAGTGTAGGGAAGTCGGCTGTGTGAAGTCCAGTTTCTGGACTTGAGTAGTGTAACTACTGCGGTCTTGGTTGTAATTCCTGCTAAGTGTGTTGATGTAAAGGTCCTTCATTTTTCCTGTAGAGGGAAGTTGCTGACTCCTATGCACAGAATGCCAAAGTGATTGAAAAACAGCTGGAGCGCAAAGGCATGAGCAAGAGGCGACTGCAAGAGCTGGTGAGTGGCCTGGGGAGGAAGGGTGCAGGCCCCCTGGCTTGAATTTCTTGCTTTGAATAAGATTTGCAGAGGCAGGGGAGCCTTGAAGAAGCTCTTGGGAGTTACTAGTACAGTTGGCTGCCAGCTTTCTCACCCAGGCTCTGACTGTGTTGGTAAGCTCAACTCTGCAATACTGACTGGCTTCTGACTGCTAAATTAGAACTCTTGTTTGACAGGCCTGACTGGGGTGATGTTTGAATCTGCTGCTTGTACTCTGTGGTCATGGGTTAAGGGCCGGATTTTCGAGTGCTCTCCAGGGTAGAATGGCATACAGTTGTGCTACCTCAGTATACCCGAATTGGAGCTGTGGTTTGATAATTTCATGAATATTGTGTTATGTACTTATTCATTCTGATTGTTCTCACCCCACTCTTTTATCTCCCTCCCACTCTTGTTCACTACTACTTTCTTAATTTGTGTTATTAAGATAACAGTATTGGCTTATTTCATTACTCTCAGACATTACTGCATTGATGCTTCATCAAAACGTCTATAACATTTTTTAGGGTAGCATACAAAGTAGTAAGTTTCTTTATGGCATATCATAAATATGTCTCATATCTTTGTTTTCATTCTTTCCCTACCCCACCGCCTTCCCATGCTCCCTACCCCACCGCCTTCCCATGCTCCCTACCTCACTGCCTTCCCATGCTCCCTACCCCACCACTTTCCCATGCTCGCTACCTCACAGCCTTCCCATGCTCCCTACCTCACAGCCTTCCTTCCCATGCTCCCTACCTCACAGCCTTCCCATGCTCCCTACCTCACAGCCTTCCCATGCTCCCTACCTCACAGCCTTCCCATGCTCCCTACCCCACCACCTTCCCATACTCCCTACCTCGCAGCCTTCCCATGCTCCCTACCTCACAGCCTTCACATGCTCCCTACCCCAGCGCCTTCCCGTGCTCCCTACCTCGCAGCCTTCCCATGCTCCCTACCTCACAGCCTTCCCATACTCCCTACCTCGCAGCCTTCCCATACTCCCTACCTCACAGTCTTTCCATGCTCCCTACCTCGCAGCCTTCCCATGCTCCCTACCTCGCAGCCTTCCCATGCTCCCTACCTCACAGCCTTCCCATGCTCCCTACCCCAGTGCCTTCCCATACTCCCTACCTCAACGCCTTCCTATACTCCCTACCTCACAGTCTTCCCGTGCTCCCTACCTCACAGCCTTCCCATGCTCCCTACCTCACAGCCTTCCCATGCTCCCTACCTCACAGGCTTCCCATGCTCGCTACCTCGCAGCCTTCCCATGCTCCCTACGTCACCTCCTTCCCATGCTCCCTACCTCACCTCCTTCCCATGCTCCCTACCCCACAGCCTTCCCATACTCCCTACCTCACCGCCTTCCCATGCTCCCTACCCCCTCTGGTTCCTCTCCTTACTTCTTCCACATAGTCTCTCCTCCTCTGCTTTTTTATTTTCTTCTTTCTCTCTCTTTGTATTTTTGTTAAAGAAAGGATTAGTCCAGGCTGGCCTCAAACTTGCTATGTATGCCAAGCTGGCTTTGAACTCCTGATCCTCTTCCCTCTAGCTCCCTAGTTCTTCGATTACAGATCTACACTGTGCTTCCCCTTCTGCTTTCTTAGCACATGTAGTCCATTATCCCTCCTTCCCTTTTGTGAGCCTCTTTCTAGGTTCATAACCCCCACACACATACACTTTTTTATGTAGCTTTCATGAGCCAGAGTTTGAAGTTGATGGATAAGGATTCTAAAACCACTGTTGGCTTGTACACTGAGCAGTTAAGGGTGAGTGGGACAGTTAGAATAAAGAAGAAATGTTGAGTATTTCATGTGATTGTGATGTATCAGGGCGTACTTTTTTTCTTCCCAGGCTGAATTGGAAGCCAAGAAAGCAAAAATGAAGGGGACCCTGATCGACAACCAGTTCAAATAATCTGGATCTTTTTGTGTTCAGACTGGAGGCCAGCACTTAGATCAAGACGAAATAGCTTCTTGATTTCATGGTCTAGTGTCTGTGTCCCAGGAAAAGATTATCTGACCATCCCATTGATTTTCCTACATTGTTCTTCTTTTCTTTCATTGAAGTCCTTGACTCCATTTCACTTGCTTTCTGGGTGACAGATTGTTTTCAAAATCTTTGTATAGGTCGGGTGGTGGTGGCGGCGGCACACGCCTTTAATCCCAGCACTCGGGAGGCAGAGGCAGGCGGATCTCTGTGAGTTCGAGGCCAGCCTGGGCTACCAAGTGAGTTCCAGGAAAGGCGCAAAGCTACACAGAGAAACCCTGTCTCGAAAAACCAACAACAACAACAAAAAAAACAAAACAAAACAAAAAAAACCCGAGTTTTCTGTCTTCCTTGTTACATACTGGAGGATGGTCTTGAACTTGTGATCCTCCTGTCTTAGCCTCTCCAGTGCTGTAATTACAGGAACGCACCACCGTGCCTGGCTTCTGTACCAGTCCTCTTCATTTGAAGTACCCTTCTTCTGTGATATATTTAGGGCTAGCTAAGTCTCTAGTTTCTAAGGTAGGTGTTTTTTATTTCTTCTTCAAAGCTAATACAGTGTTTAAAGATTTTTGAAAAAGTATGGTATAAGAGGAAAGTTGCAGGAATTAAATTTAAAATTAATTCCTTTTCATTTTTAAAAGGTGGATCCTTTAAGAGACTCTGTCTCTGATCTTCGAACTGTTCTTAGAATTGACTATGCTTTGAATCTTTCTCCTGTCAGTAGAAATCAGTTAGAAACCTGAATCTGCAGAAATATTTCTGTACTTAAAATGTTAGAGTTATAGGTGAACCATGCCATATCAAACTTCAGAATTAAAAAGGAAAAGCCATGTGGCTGGGGGTGTAGCTCAGTAATGGAGTGCATGCTAGGCATGTGTGAGGACATCTCCAGCACCAAAAAAAAAAAAAAAAAAAGAAAAGAAAAGAAAAAAAGAAAAAAAAAGAAAAAAAAAGGAAAGCCAGATTGCAGATGCAGGGGTAGGATAGCTCAGGTCTGAATTAAAATATGGCCTTGCTAAGAAACCCAAAGGAGCTAGTCAGTCATCTGGGAGAATTACTGTGTGAGTACACAGGAGGGGGCATAGCGAGAGTAGCTTATCTATTGGGTGTCTTGTTTTACATTTGCTGTTTGCAGAGGACTGTTTGAAGTGTGTCACTACTTCAGTGAGGTCAGTATCCACGTGGTTCTTCCCATAGTCTTATCTGTTTGCCTGTAATACGAGGTGTGAGGAAACATGGAGTGTGTTGCCCTCCTCCTGTTATGCCTGACCAATTGCACTTTTTAAGCACCCAGGGCTTGTTTGTGAGGTGCTGCCGGGAAGGAATTTTCTTTGCCTTTTTTCTGATTTCATTACTTGCAGGGAAAAGTAGGTTAGAGTAGAGGTACAGTTGAGCTAGCAAAAACTCGGCCAAAGAGGATTGGGGATCGTGGCAGTGCGCAGAGTGGTACTGCGTCACTGTCTTCCCAGTTACTCCGCAGCCAGTAAGTAGGGTCTTTCTGTGACTAATTCTTCTTCGCCTCAGTTCCTGTCCTAGTTGGGACACAGAATTACTATTGAATGAATGACCAACTGTGTCCACCAGACAATGGCCTCTGCCTTTACTCCACTTTATCCCCAAATTCCTATATGCAAAGCTTGGATATACCTACACCACCTCAGAAATTCAGGCTTCTAGTCTCAGGCCACAGCCTCTAATTATTGCTAGTCTCCTGTACTTTCTTCCTTATAGACCTTTTGAGGTGTGTGTATGGATTTGAGGGGTGGTTATTTTGTTAGTAATGCAACATAATAGTAGTAATAGCAACATTAATACTCCGTACTCTCCACTGAGTACTTGGTGTGTGTCAGATGCTATGGAAAGCACTTTAGAGGTATTAGCTCATTCTAACAATACCTCCTATGAGATAACTTAACTCTTGTCATCACCTTTTTCAAATGAGCTCCTGAAGCTCAGACTTCAAGTTCCCCAAGAGCCACCAGCCGGTAATTGGTAAAGCCAAAAATCTGACTTTAAAACTCAAACTCTTTACTATGCTGAACTGCTTCTCCTGTGGAATCCTTATTTATATGTATATGTATAGTTAGATCAGAACATAATTCATTTTGCAAAACCAAGTGAAGTGCAATGTAAAAATATTCAGCTAGAGAACCCCCTAAAGCAATTCTGTGGTTATACTTCTACATATTTTCTGAAATATTTGCTCTTAGATAAATCCCAAGCATTTCAACATCTGGCTCAAGTTACACATTTTGCTTTCTTATAGAGGAAGATATATGTTTTGCAATATGTCTTTAGTATCAAGTGAGCTGTGCATTTCATTATATTTTATTCTTTTTATTGAAAATTATTAAAACAATATGATGTACTTTCTCTTATTAGTTTCTAGTGTTTTTATAGCAACAGTGTTTTAATGTTAATAAAAAGAGCCATATTGAAATTTTGTAGTCATACTCTCTTCTTTTTGCAAATGATCAACTGTGGCTAAAATATGAAAATGTTGTGAAATGTTCTCACTCTAATAGTTGGTGACATTTGTAAGTGTAACTTGTCATTAAGAGAAATTGGAAACCTTTTTTAAAGACTAACCTGTCTTGTTGGGAGTACTGGCATGTGCGTACAGTTCTAACACTTAGGATCACTTTTGTTCAGGAGTTCAAGACCAATCTGGGCACCATAGCAAGTAAGACTCTCAAAAAATAAAGTATACAATAAAATAACATAAATAATAGACTAGAATAAACTAAACTAGCTTGCTTTGATCATCTTAAGATTCATATTGCCATGGACCATATGTCCTCAGTCTCCTCCAATTTGTGTGTTTCTCAGGGGTATCTACTGATTTTCATTTAATTTTCCTGGTGATAGATGATGTTGAACATACTGCCTTTAATACAGTTTTAAAACAGTTTGTTATCTTTTTTTTTTTTTTTTTTAGATTTATTTATTTATTATGTATACAGTGTTCTGTCTGCATGTACGCCTGCAGGCCAGAAGAGGGCACCAGATCTCATTACAGATGGTTGTGAGCCACCATGTGGTTGCTGGGAATTGAACTCAGGACCTTTGGAAGAACAAGCAGTGCTCTTAACCTCTGAGCCATCTCTCCAGCCCCAGTTTGTTATCTTAACCATATTTTTTTGTTTTGAGATTGAGTCTCATGTAGTGGCTGGCTCTTATTTTTAGTTTTAGATTTTTGAAATAGGACCTCATATAACCCAAGCTGACATCAAGTTCTCTATGTACCCAAGGCTGACCTTGAATTCCAGATCCTTCTTTTGTCTCTACCTCCTGAGTGTTGGGATTACATGCTTAGTGGGTTTTAGTTTTGTGATTTTTTTTAAGATCTTTTAAATTTTATTTTCTGTGTATGAGTGTTTTGCCTGCATATATCTATTGTATCGCATGTGTGCCTGATGCCTACAGAGGTCAGAAGAGGGCATGAGATCCCTTGGAACTGGAGTCATGGGTGGGTGCTGGGAATGGAAACCAGATCCTCTACAGGAGTAAAAAGTGCTCTCAACACTAAGCAGTCTCTCCAGCTCCTATCTTTAGAAACAGGAACACCTGATGGCTGTGGGATTTTTATTCTTTTGCTACTAGCAAGAATTGAATCTAGTAGCTAATGGCTGCTGGTCCAGTGCTCTACCACTGAGCTATATCCCCCAGCAGTGACCTTGAACTCCCCTTCCTGCACCTCCCAAGTGCTGGGACTACAGACTTGGGCACATGTAGTGCCTTTCTTTCTTTTCTTTTCTTTTTTTTTTTTAAGATTTATTTATTATGTATACAGTATTCTGTCTGCATGTCTGCATGCCAGAAGAGGGCACAAAATCTCATTACAGATGGTTGTGAGCCATCATGCAGTTGCTGGGAATTGAACTCAGGACCTCTGGAATAGCAGTCAGTGCTCTTAACCCCTGAGCCATCTCTCTAGCCCTATAGTGCCTTTCTTGACTCAATCATAAATATCTTCTGTATTTCTTTATTTTTGACATTTACATCTGTAGTCTATTTTGAAGTAGTTTTGTATAATGCACAAGTTGTGTGTCAGTTTATTTTTACATATCTAGTTGTTTTGACACCTAATTATTGACAAGACTATTTTTCTTTCATATATTTTGTAGTTTTGTCAAGTCAGTTCATGGCTGAGTATGGTGGCACATACCTTGAATTTCAGCACTCAGGAAGCCAAGGCACTTTGTATCTCTGTGAGTTCAAGGCCAGCCTGATCTACATAGCAAGTTCCAGGCCAACCAGGACTGCATAATTGAGACTCTGTCTCAACAACAACAAGACCACTATATTTCATCCATTGTCATTTTACCCACATAGTACTTTTTTTTCCTTTTTAATTCTGGGGTTCAAACCCAAGACTTCACCTATGTTACACTCTATCACTGAGTACCACCCTCAAGTTCCTTTACATTTTTTTTATTTTTTATTTTTATTTATTTATTTTTTTTAGTTTTGCTGTGTGTTCCCAGGTTGGCTGTAAACGTATGGGCTCAAGTGATCCTCCTGCTGCAGCTTTCCAAGTATTGCAGCTTTATGGTCAGTTTTAAGATTGGGTCATGATTCTTCTAACTTTGTTCTGTTTTGGAGTTATTTTTGGCTATTATGAATTTTTGTCTTTGCAGTATTTTAAAATTGGCTTGTTGATGTGTTCACTATTCTTTCTAGGGGTTTGGGGATTTTGTAAAATCTGAAGATCGTTTAAGGAGAATTGACATCTGTATAGGTGTTTGGTCCTTTTCATTGGTGTTTTGTACTTTTTCATGTACAGATCCCGTAGATAATTGGTTAAAATTTATACTTGGGTACTTCACTGCTTTCTGGTAGTTATAAAAGTTACTTTTTTCTCTTTTATAAATCAATTTTCAATTTTTAATGTGTGTGAGTATTTTTCTTGCATGTATGTATATGTACCATATGCCTGCCTGGTGCCCAAGGAGGCCAGAAGAGGGTGTAGGGTCCCCAGGAACTGGAATTACAGATAGTTGTGAGCTATCATATGGGTGTTGGAAATGGAACCCAGGTCCTCTGCAAATCCCAAAATTCTGTTTCTGTTTTGTTTTGAGACAGGGTCTCATGGAATCCTGGCTGACCTCAAGCTTACTGTATAGCCAGGGAAGACCTGGAAACCCCTGTTCTGCCTGTCTCCACTTCCCAAGTGTTAAGATTATAGGCTTGCACCACCATATCTGGCTTTTTGTCTGTTTTTAAAACATTCAAGTGAGATGTAATGTTTCATTATGACATTTCTACATAATTGTTTTTGTTGATCTTCCTTGTCCCTTTTCTTTTCCATTCCCCTGCTCCTCCTGCACCATCCAGCTCCCAGCCATCACTTTCTTGCTTTTATGTCTCATGTGCTGTTACTCTATGTGCTTCCTCAAAACCCTTTTCCCCTCTCATGGTCCCCTTTCTACTTTTGTGATGACCACCCCCCCACACACACATATTATATACATATGTATGTGTGTGTGTAGGATCCACATATGAGAGAGAATATGTAGTATTTGTCTTTCTGAGTCTGAATTATATGACAGCATCCATCCTGCAGACTCTCAATTTAGAGTCAAGCCAGTCTGCTTGCTGTGATCTCGTACTCAGATAGTTGAGTGACCACATCTTGTAAATGAGTGGAGTTTGATGCTATGAATGTATGGTTCTTGTGTCAGATGGGATCTCAGCACAGATAGTCAATTGTTCAACTCGGTGTTTTGGACCAGCAACTCTGCTGTTCCCATCATATCAACTTAGGACCACTTTCTTCCAGTCTTTCTTTCCCTGCAAGGCCCCTCTGCCCCCAGCAGATGACTGCTCTCTCCAAAGCATCAAGAGCAGAGGAATGTATTTCGGTCCTTCTGTCCTTTTGGCTTTGCAGTCTCGGGGTAAAGATGTCTGTCTTCCTGTTCAAGGCTAATCCACTACCGTTTAGCTACTCAGCAGTCTATGTGTGCTCTTGAAGCAGGCACGTTAGTGGCGAACAAAGCAGTTCACATTGTGAAAGCAAAGTGACAGGAACTGCTGAATGAAATGTGAGTTCAAGGCCAGTAAGATGGCTCCGCAAGCCCACCAATCTGAGTTCAATTCCCAGAACCCATGGTGAGAGGAGAGAGCCGAAAGTTGCCCTCTGCCCTCCACATGGTTGTGCATATATATACATGAATAATAATTTTTTAAATTAAAATTTTAGTAAAAATAATGTGATATGAAGCTGGGAAAATGGCGTAGTGAGTCAAGTGCTTCCCACACAAGTGTGGAGATCTGAGCTCATACCCCCAGAATGCATGTAAAAGCCCTGATGTAGTAGCGTATGTGGGTGACCCCAGTGTGTCTGGTGAGGTGGGAGGCAGAGACAAGAGAATCCCCAGAAGGTTGAGCCTAGCTAGCCTGGCATAGTGAACAAGAGACCCCGTGTCACGGTGGAAGACAAGGACCCATAACCAAAGTTGTCCCCTCATCTCCATGTGCACTTACCTACACTCACATATGCACTGCAACATTTTAAAAAAGAGTGTGATGTCATAGAGAATTATGGGTCATCAGAGGTGGGCTCTGGAGAGGGCCCATTTCTCAGCCATGTGGTATCTGCAAAAGCTGAATGGGCCAACACATAAAGGCCAAGGGGAAGCGTCCCAGCTGGTGGCATTGGAAAGTACAGAGGGGCAAGCTTTGGGGAAAACCAAAAGGACAGCAAGGGTCACTGAGTGCAGAGAGCAGCAGTGAGGTTTAAGGCACGAACAGAAGCCAGGCCACAGGAGGCCTCGCAGAAGAGAAGAAGGGTGTGGGATCGCAGAAGAAGTAGGCAACTGGTAGAAACTTTAAAGCCAAGCTGTAACACCATACGATTTATGGCTTTCGTTTTGTTGAAAACATTTGCATGTGTTCAGAACTGACCGTTTGGTATTGGATAACCAACTGGTCAACTGGTGTGCTCTTCCCTGGAGGAGAGTAGTTCTGCTCACAGCTTTCCTGAGTTGCCTCTAGTTCGCTGTGTAGGGTTGAAGCCTCATGGGCTTTCCCTTGTCCACTTTAGTGTGCCTACTGTTTTTGTCCTTGTCCAGTACACCTAGCCCATGGTATGCTGTAATCACAAAAATAAAAGAAATAATAAACTTTCAAGAATTGCACTGCTGGGGATTGGTACGAGGGCCTCGCATATTCTACACAAGCACACTTTGGAGCGAATTCCCACAACATGCTCTACCACCAAACTGTTTCTAGGTCCGCTGATTCATGTTTCCTTTTATCTTTATTTATTTTTAATTATGTGTGTGTGGGTGTGCCCACGTGTGCAAGGGCTCGTGGAGGTCAAAGGTGTCGGATACCCTGAAGTCACAGGCAGTCGTGAGCTGCTAGGTGTGAGTGCCTGGAGTCAAAGTGTCTTCTGAGAGTGAGAGGGGAACTGCCGAGCCGTCTCTGGAGGCCAGACTCGTCCTTTAAAATAATAGCTGCCATGTGGAGAAGGGCTTGTGGGAAAGCAGGAATGGAAGCAGGGAGGCCAGTCAGGAGACCATGTTGGCAGTCCAATGTGAGGTAAGAGGAAGGGGAGGATTGGAAAAAGGAAAGTGAGTGCATTTGAGATGCGGCTTGATGGGGGTGGCTACCAAGGCTAGCTTCTGGATGAGTGTGAGAAGTGAGGGGAAGGACCAACAATAGCTCCTTGAATTGTGTCTGGAATAATTGAGTGAATAAGGCCATTTTCTTTCTAAAAACTTTTCTCTCCACCCGCCCTCTCTCTGGGGAGGGAGTCATTCATTGTGTGCATGTGGAGGTCCGAGGAAAATTTTTGTGGAGTCAGTTCTTCCTTCCACCATGTCAGTTCCTGGGTATCGAACTCAGGTCACAGCAAGTGCCTTTTCCCACTGAGCTATCTTGCCAGCCCAGAGTGCCATTGTCTCAGGTGGGGAGGAACAGCTCTGTAAGAAAGCCGGGGACTGTGAATTGGACATTTTTCTGAAATGTTCATTGGCTAAGTGGAGATGTCAGATAAGCAGTTGGATGTTGCATTGGTCAGATATTTTATCACTGTGAGCAAAAGCCTAAGGGAAACAATTTTAAAGGAGATTACATACAGGCTGATCATTAGCCTCCATTGTTTCTGGGCCTGAACTGAGGCAGAACATCATGGAAGTGGAGGGGCAGAGCTGCTCATCTTGTGACAGCCAGGAAGCAGTATGAGGAAGGGGCAAGACACAGCCCCAAGAACATGCCCCCAGTGACCTTTTTTTCTTTACGCCATTACCTTCCCATTGGAAGATCTATTACTGTCCAATTTTAAAATGTATCAATGGATGTAACCCACATGGCCTAGTTATCTCTGGAGATAACCTTACAGACACACACAGGGATGTCTTACTAATCATCCAAACATCTCTCAGTCTAATCAAGTTGACAGCCAACATTAAGCATCACAGAGATGTAATCTTTCAGCCCAGTTGTGGAAGACTTGCTACAAATATAAGTTTGGGAGTTGTCTAGGACTGGAGAGATGGCTCAGCAGTTAAGAACACTTGCTCTTTCAGAGGACCCAGCTATACGGCAGTTCATAACTGTCGGTAACTCTAGTTCCAGAAGCCTGGTGGCTTCTTCTAGCCTCCACAGGTACCAGGTCATGTGGTACACATGTACACACATGCACATGTGACACATACATATATACATAAATGTAGGCAAACACTCATACACATAAAATAAAAAATAAATAATTGGGTGTTGTCCGTGTATAGATGCTGTTTAAAGCCACGGGACAGGATGAGGTTGCCAAAGATAAAAGTGCAGCTAGCAAAGAGAATAGATTCTAGAGAATTGAGTCCTTTGGTACTGTATTGTGGCCAGAAGCTGCGGCTAAGGTTGGAGGATGGATGTTAGCACAGGATCAGAGACTACCCCATACAGCAGAAATGCCAGTCTACTAGGAAGTTGGTCCATGGAGGGAGCAACTATCCAGTGGAAACCAAGGAGATCCAGTCACTGCTGGAGACAACATCCATAACAGAGAGAAAGGAAGGGAAATACCCTGGCTTCTACCCTTCTCTCCTCCAATCTCCTGCCAATAACTCCCATCAGCCAAACATATCAGGAAGTCAGAGAAGAAAGGAGCCTGGGAAATGTCATTGTGTGCTACACTCAGCACAGCAGGAAGAAGCAAATAGGGAAATGACCAGCCCATGCTTAAAGGAAGAGGAAATGAGCATCTGCCAAATGCCGCAGATAAATATGATGAGGACGTGGAAATGCCTGTTGCATTTAGCAACAAGGAAAAGGTGGGTGACCTGGACAAGAGCAGGTGGAAGAGAGCAGTGTGTCAGCAAACGCCTGACAGAACTGAGTTCAAGAGAGAAGGGCAAAGAGGAGTTGCAAGCTTTGATTACCGGGGCAAAAAAAGGAAAGGAGGGGAATGGTGGCATGTGGAGGGGGAAGTAAGACTGACACATACTCTCAAGACAGGAGACATATCAGCATATTTGAATACTGATGAGAAAGTTCAAGAGAGAAGTAAGAATGGATGATGCCGGAGAGGGATTATTGAAGGGATGTAGTTGAGTAGGCTGAGATCTGGATCAAAAGTGGCCCATTGAGAGGACTTCCAGAAACTCAGTGGAAGCTGGGGTGGGGGGTAGCACAGAGCGTTTGTGTAACTGGCATGGGGCCCAGTGTTTTATTTCCAGCACCACAAAAAGAAAGAGGGAGGTGGTCTTCAGCCCTCCAATTACAGACCTAAAAGATCGTCCCGCTATACTCCTCGACTGCGCACAGCCATTTCCTGTGTCTCTCGTGTGCACCAGGCTGGGCTTTGCTTCAAAGTCCAGTGTCAAGAATGCCACACTTTTCAAAGCAGCCATTTTGATTATAAGCTAGACACAATTAGGACTCCTTTTCCTTTTCAGAACAGGAAGATGCAACTGATGTCTTGTTTGGGTTTTTTTGTTGTTGTTGTTTTGTTTTTGTTTTTGTTTTTTCTGTGATGATATTGTGTTCCCCCAAATATTGTGCACCCTAATAAACTTATCTGGGGTCAGAGAACAGAACAGCCACTAGATACAGAGGCCAGAAAATGGTGGCACACACACCTTTAATCCTAGCATTCCAGAGGCAGAGATCCATTCTGATTTCTGTGAGTTTAAAGCCACACTGGAAACAGCCAGGCATGGTGACTCACGCCTTTAATCCCAGGAAGTGATGGCAGGAAGCAGAAAGGTATATAAGGCGTGAGGACCAGGAACTTAGGCTGGTTAAGCTTTCAGGCTTTCGAGAAGCAGTTCAGCTGAGACCCATTCAGATGAGGACACAGAGGTTTCCAGTCTGAGGAAATAGGATCAGCTGAGGAACTGGCAAGGTGAGGAAGCTGTGGCTTGTTCTGCTTCTCTGGTCTTCCAGCATTCACCCCAGTACCTGGCTCTGGGTTTGTTTTTATAAATAATAATAAGACCATTTAAGATTCGTGCTACATTTTTCCAGACAGGGTTTCTCTGTGTAGCTTTGTGCCTGTCCTGGAACTCACTCTGTAGACCAGGCTGGCCCCTAACTCACAGAGATCTGCCTGGCTCTGCCTCCTGAGTGCTGGGATTAAAGGCATGCTCCACCATCACCTGGCCTGGATTTGGGTCAAAAGTAGTTGACAGAACCTTTTTAGGGTCGATTAGAAAAATAGAAACAGCCGGACGGTGGTGGCACATGCCTTTAATCCCAGCGCTCAGGAGGCAGAGGCGAGGCAGGCAGATCTCTGTGAGCTTAAGGCCAGCCTGGGCTACAGAGTGAGTTCCAGAAAAGGCACAAAGCTACACGGAGAAACCCTGTCTTGAAAAAACAAAACAAAAAACAAACAAACAACAATGCCATTTATTGAAATGGTGATTTTTAAAATGTTATTGTTGTTGAGACAGGGTCTCCTATCTGAGGTTGGCTTTGAACTCACCATGTAGCCAAGGATGGTCTTTTAAACTTCTGATTCCTCCTACCTTCACCTCTGGAGTGCTGAGATTATAGGAGTGTGCCTGGCTGTATACAGGGCTGGGGATTGAAATCAGGGCTTCAAGCATCCTAGGTAGATACTCTACCAACTGAATGGTATTCCCGGCCCCTAAAATGGCAGGTTGTTGACAGAAAAGAGCAGTTTACAGAACAGTATGTGTAGAGTGATGTTATTTGGTATCCTGTATATCTATGTGCGTATGCACAGAGAGGGAAAGGGAGGAGAAAAGATGAAGGAGAGATGCAGATACACACAAAGACGATAAAGGCGGTGGGCTCAGAACCAGGCGTGATGGTGCACATTTGTGATCCCAGCAGCAGGACGTGGAAGCCGGAAAGTGGGGAGTTCAAAGCCAGTGAGGGCTGTATAACAAGAGCCCATCTTACAAAGCCCAAAGAAAATGAAAAAGACAGTGGTCTCAGGCAGGGTGGTGGTGCACGTCTATTAGCCCAGAACTCAAGAGGCTGAGGCTGGAGGATTGCTTGAGCTCAGGATTTGAGACCCTCAGTTCTCTCTCTGTCTCTGTCTCTCTCTTTCACACACACACACAGTAGTTTGTTGGTAACCAGTGTGTGGCATTGAGTTCTAGCATAACTTCTCTGAACTTGTTTCAAATAACTGAGGATGACAACTTTTATGTAATTTCTTATATTAAAATAGTATAATTGAAAAAAATTTAAAAATAGTATAATTGATGTCAGAACTCTGACTGTTGTAGAAGGAAAAGAAGATATATGGATCAGTCTCACAAATGTAAATATAAAGGTCCTGGATATAGATGGAAGTTCTGAAGAGAATTCAGGTGGAATTCTAGAGTAATTGACACACCATGAACAAGGTGGGGACACCTGCTGTCATTGCTATTGCTTAACACTATTCTGGAAGTTCTATCTTAGTTGATAAAATCGGAAAAAGGAGTGGTGTGAACGCTTAAAAGAAACTCATAAAACCCTCATTGTTCCAATTATGCTCTTTGATATCTGAATAAGAGGGGCAGGAGCAATTTTTTTAACTATGGTAAATCTTCATTGTTAATATTCTGATCCCGCCCCTTGGTACCACCCTGTGTCCTGACATAAAAGTCTCTTTAAGGAAAAACTCCACCCCTTTCTCTCTCTCTTCTCCTTCCACTTCCACGAGGTGTGCACCCCTCGACCCCCCTCCCTTCCTCTTTCTCTCTTCTATCTTCTCTTCATCTCTCTACTATAAAACCATTTCCGGGTGGATGCAGCCTCTGGTTTGTGAATGTCCACCTGCTGCCCACCAGCCTGCCAATGCATGCCAGCATGGTTCCCTGCACATGCGGGATACCATGGGGGGGCGCATATAATAATTCGTAACTGTCATCTGTCAGAAAAATCATGGAGCTAGGGAAATGGCTCAGTGGTTAAAAAAGCTTGCCACAGGAGTGTAAGGACCCAGAGTTCAAGTCCCCAGAACTGGAGCTATAGCATGATTATCTATAATCCCAGCACTCTTACGAGAAGATGGAGGTGTAGATAGGGGGATTCCTAGAAGCTCATGGAAACGCCCTGCCTTTCCTGGAAGGAGTCACCGGCTTGAGGACTGTGGGGTGGAGCAGAATGGTATGAGTTATCAATAGCCTTTCTGTCACCTTTTCTTATGGATCCACCAGAGTTTGGAGAGGAGTTCCTTCCCGCATGAGGAACTGGTTTGCTTCCCTGCTTCCAGACGCCAGACACGAGGTTTACATGTTTATTCTGATATCAGATCCTTCTGGGATAACTTTCCGCTCACGTCTTTACCACCACAATGGTCTCACTGGTTTTCAAACATGCAAGCACATTCCTGTCCTGAAGCCTTTGCAGTTGCTGTTCCCTCTGCCTGGAACACTTTTCCCACAGGTATTGATTGGCATGGTCTGTTCCCTCACTTCCTTCGGGTCTTGATTTTCTTTGCAAAAATATCATTTTTCTCAGAGGACTGGTGACCATTATAACTAAAATTTCATCACCTCCTATTTTTGCTTTCTCTCTTGCTTTTTTTCTTCCCATAGGACCCTGCATATGTTTCTTGCTCATGTCATTTATTACCTGGCTCTCCCACTGCCTTAAAAGCTCAGAGTTCATTAAGAATAGAGATGATTGTGTGTGTGTGTGTGTGTGTGTGTGTGTGTTTAGAGCCTAGTAGAGTTCCTGGTAATGCAGTATCAATGAATATTAATTGAATGAATGAATGGGACATTGACTGATTGTTGACCAATGCCAGTGCAGCAGTGCGGTATTCATCCCTGTGGCACACTGTGATGTGATTCTCTGCTCTTCTCCGGACTCAAGGACTCTGCCTACAACAGACACATGCTGAGCTATCCGTACAATAGAGAAAGATGCGAGCTGAGAGTAGAGTTTGAAGATTCTCAGCATGCACGTATAATAATAACCGGAGATGGCAATGCTAATTCCCTTGATTTGATCATTACATATTTGAGAACGTGTATTGAAGTACAGCAATCCTCCATAAGTAAGTGTAACTATTATATGACAATCAACATATTCAAAGAGAATAAAAGGAAGAATGCTTCAGGCCTCAGTCTTTCTCTATTGTACAGATAGCTCAGCATCTGTTGTAGGCAGAGTCCTTGAGTCCGGAGAAGAGCAGAGAATCACATCACAGTGTGCCACAGGGATGAATAGGGCACTGCTGCACTGGCATTGGTCAACAATCAGACAGTCTCAGTCTTGCCCTCAGACAGTCTCTCCCGGAAGAGGAGACAGGGTTGTAGGTCTGATGTTCTCATAGCTTGGCCGTTAGCAGTCATACTCACATACATGGTCCCTGTGTGCTCCTGTGTTCCTGTGAGACAGTCATAGCACTTTGCCTTCCAGGATTCAATAGTGAAAGCTCACTAGACCTGCCTTGCACTACCTTGCAGTGGGACTGGTTCTACCCCTGTTTAGGAGAGAGAGATAGAGAGAGAGACAAAGAGAGAGACAGATAAAGGAGCGGTTGGGTCCTCAAGTAGTCCAGACAGGTGTATCTGTACTCAGACTGGCCTCAAACACATAATCTCCCGGCCCAGCCTCCGAAGTATTGAGATTGCAGATGTGCAACACTATGCTGGGCTCTGATTGGCTTCTTTGATCTATCTAGTGCCCACGAAATACATCCCTGCAAACTGTTGACTTCCTCTCTCGAGCCCAGCCCTCAGGCTTCTCTGGAACCCTAGGCACAGCCTCCTGGGCCTCTATCATGGAACTCATCATGCCATGACGGAATTGTCCGTTGACCATTCTGACTCATAAACACCCTGAAGGCAGAGACCAGATCTATCTTGTTCACTATACCATTGGCAGTGATTAGGCAAGTCCCTTGGTATACTAGATGCAGAACATGATGGCTCAGAGCATGAACACTGCAGGCCAGACTGCCCGAATTATAACAGGCATGCATGTGGTACACAGACATAGATGCAAGCAAAACACCCATACATACTTTAAAAAAAAAGTTATTGCTACTTGCTCATAGCTCCGCATGGGTGACAAGCTAGTTTTTGGTTTGCTTTGCTTTTTCGAGACAGGGTTTCTCTGTGTAGTCTTAACTGTCCTGAACTCACTTTGTAGATCAGGCTGGCCTCGAACTCAGAGATCCGTCTGCCTCTGCCTCCTGAGTGCTGGGATTAAAGGTGTGCACCACCATAACGCAGCAAACAAACTAGTTTTAAGAGACACAGCTGGGGGCTCAGCCTACCCATCAATCCCAGTGAATTCTCATTTCAAATAGTCCTCCTTGTGTGGGGGACTTTCTCAGAATAATGAGGCATTGAATGACCCATCTAGGAGGAGTACTGAGCTATTGTCGCTCTAGTAGGTGATGAGCCGCCTGCTGTGTATTTTGTTATTGTAGTGGTGCTTTTCTCCTTTGTAGCTTTCTCATTAGTGTTCCTTTGTCATTGCCTGCGTGTTGGATCTGCCTGCATTTAATCCTGACTCCTGTATTTATCCATCCCCCGGTAGACAAGTGTTTATCTTCTTCATTGTTGAGCCCGGGGTAGTTTTTTAAATCAGTTTATGATATTGTAATCCCCACACAGGTTTTGTTCTTCCATCAGTAAGGTGTTTGTCATTATCATTAGTAATTATTGTGACAAAAATAATCATCATAGGGGCTGCAGATGAGGCTCACTTCCTACAGGGCTTGTCCCTCAGGGACGAGACCCTGGGTTTGATCCCAGCATCAAGTAAACAAAGCTTGCTGCTCCATGCCTGTTATCCCAGCACTCAGGTGGAGGCAGGAGGAAGAGAAGTTCAAGGTCATTCCTCAGATGCAAAGCAAGTTTGAGGTAGTCTGGGGTACAGGAGACTCTGTCTCAAAAAAAAAAAAAAATCCAAAGTCGTGGCTTTATATTTCATTCTTGTTCAGGAAATGGCTGGGGGCGGGGGAGGTTAGGAACACAGACTCATAAATTGTCCTTGAAATAATATAGACATTTCCTGGTAGACACTCATGAAATCCGAGGGAAGGCGACAAATCTAAGTAACCAAGGGCAAGAGGGTCTAAAAATTTGAACAGTTTGATTCTGCTAGAACGATTTGTTCTCTGGAGCCAATAGAAAAACCAATACCATTTGGCAAACACATTCTATGTCCCTGGTCAGCTCCCCTTCAGTCTCCTGAAGCAGACATTTCATTCTCCTCCCGCCGACACCCCTCAAGCCGAGCTTTCGTGAGAAAGCTTGTTTTCTCTTTCCTCAGAGCAGAATTGAGGCTAACAGCCTGAACGCCTTCTGCCTGACCAACCGCAGCGCAACGGCGCCCTCTTCCTCCCTGTGGTGGTGATGCTTCCCTGCTCCTCCGTTCTCAAAGCTCTGCCTTCAGCTCTCAGACCCCGTGGGACTTCTCTGCCTGTGTGAGATTGCCTTGGCTGAAGAGAACTGCTTTCCCAAGGGCGAACTTCCTCCCCAGGGCAAGCACTGACTGATGCAGGCATGCAAAGGCCCGCCCCAGTGTCCTGGCTTCAGAACTTCCCACAAGCTAGAGCCTGCACAAGAGCCCCTTGTCTCTTCCGAGCCTGCCTCCATGCCTTCCTTCCCACAGGTGATCCCCTGAGAACTCCCCGAGAAACCTCCCATGGCTGATATTAACCGAGAGTCTGTTCCTAGAGGGTGGAGAGACGTCTCAGCGGTTAACACCACTTGCTGCTCTTGCAGAGAACCTGGGTTGGGCTTCTCAGCACCCACTTAGTGGCTATCAATTTGCAACTCCAGTTCCAGAGGATCTTCTGGCCACCGATGGGTACTGCATACACCTAGTCCACAGACATACATGCAGGCAAAACATGGCCACATATAAAAAAAAAAAATCTTAAAAAAGAGTCTGCTCCTTAATGAACTCATCCTGAAGCCCAAGGACAGTATTCATCTATGTTTTCAGATATGGGTCTCCTCACCTCTCTTGGACTTTGTCGCTTATCTCCTCTCTTTCTGGCAATGCCAATGTCTCCATGTCCTCGAGGCATGCAAATTTGAATAGATTTTCCAGAAAAAAACCTCCTTTGGCACAGAGTCCCCTTCTCATCTCTGCTATTTCCCCCCTTTTACCTGTTAACTATTCTTTTTTGTTTGTTTATTGAAATGTGGTCTCAGTATGTAACACAGACTGACCTTATATTTGTAAATCCTCCTGCCTCAGCCTCCCAGGTGCTGGGATTACAGACACTTGACACTCTCCCTCTTTCCTCTATTCCTTAACTGCTTGTGATCACCAAGGCCCCATTCTTATCCCTCTTCTCATTCATTTCATTCATGACCATGGCTTCAGCTACCCCTCTTATTAATACACAGTGAAGGTGCCCGAATCTCAGCTCAGGCCTCTGCTGCTGAGTGAGCCACTTTCGTGTCCAAGCGAGTATTTGTCATCTCCATTCCAATGTCCCGCAGGTATTTCAATCCCAGCACACCCACAGTGGCTCTCATTATCCCTTGTCCGAGTGTTTTCTCAGTTCCAGTGAATGCCACTACCAGGGACCCACTTGTGCAAGCCAGAAACCGGATTTCCCTAGCATGATCCCTCCCCCATATCACCTACTTCTTCAAACCACCATGTCCTGTTGGCTCTGCTTCTTTAAGTGTTCTCAGATTCCTGATTCTTCTCTCCTCAATGTCCTACTTAGATTTTAAAGCCATGTGACCCTGCATAACCCCAACAGCCTCCTTCTGCCTTAATACTCTGCCCTTCCACTACTTCTAGGCCGGATTGAGCTACATCTCCACATCCAGAGCAGAGGGCCTTTAAAGAAGTGGTTCTCAATCTGTGGGTCACGACCCCTGGGGGGGTTGAATGACCCTTTCACAAGGCTCACATGTTAGATATCCTGCATATCAGATATTTACATTAGGATTCATAACAGAAAATTTACAATTATGAAGTAGCAACAAAAATAATTTTATGGTTGGAGGTCACCACAACATGAGGAACTGTGTTAAAGGGTCACAGCATTAGGAAGGTTGAGAACCACTGCCCAGAGCCTTTGGGATCACCTGAGTCTATCACAGGCCTTACACAGGATGTTTCCCGCCAGAGCTAAATTGTGCGACAGAAGTCGAGATGGGCATGGCAAGGCCGTCTTTGTACACGTCCCCCTCTTTGGGAAAGTACCTCATTACTCCTTGCTGGCTCTTTCCTCTTTCCCATCTCCACTGAGCGTCAAGTGTCTTTACCAACTTTTCAGAATCTCATAAACTGATTTAGACCCTGTCCTTCCTCTTCCCCGGCATCTATTGGACCCGCCACACCCTCCCTGGTACCTCTCAAGTTGAGTTCCTTGGGGCCAACAGTTGCATGCCAGAATCCCCGGACCCAGCACAGGGATTGGCATGTGCTGTGTCGCTCCCTAAGCGCTTGTTGCATGATGAGTCATTGAAGTATGAATGAGGAGGAGCAGGAGGGAGGGGAGAAAGGGGTGTGATGGGAGGAGGATGGCAGCTCCTTCTGTCGCACAATTTAGCTCTGGCGGGAAACATCCTGTGTAAGGCCTGTGATAGACTCAGGTGATCCCAAAGGCTCTGGGCAGTCCGGCTCCAAGCTGGAGTGTGACTGTGATCTCTCTCTCTCTCTCTCTCTCTCTCTCTCTCTCTCTCTCTCTCTCTCCTTCCTCCTCCTCCTCCTCTCCCCTCCTCTTCTTATGTAGAAGATGGAACCCAGGGTCTCCTAGTTGCTGGGCAAGTGCTTTGCTACTTCATTCTCTTCATTTCTCTGAACTATGAAAAGAAGGGAAGCTGAGCTCACGGAGCTCTGCCCTGTGTTCAGGGACAGGCATGTACGACCCTTCCTCAACTGTGCAGTGACCATTTCCACCTGGGCCTACAGGTGGATATGGTGGTATCCAAAACGCGACACCTTTCCAAGCCACGCTGCCGCTGCAACCGTTTTTTCCAATAGAAGAGCAGCTTTGCCACCCCAGCTGCTGCAGGAGGACACCAGGAGTCCTGAAGTGTTGATGCTTTCAGAGTAGCTAGGCAGAGGCTGAGGCAGCTCTGCTCACAGGAGCTCTCTCTCTCTCTCTCTCTCTCTCTCTCTCTCTCTCTCTCCTCCCTCCTTCCCTCCCTCTCTCCTTTCCTTCCTTCATCCCTGTGCTGAGGATAGAACCCTGAGCCTTATACATGCTAGGAAAGTGTTCTTTGGTGAGCTAAGACCCCTATCCCAGCCTCTTCTATTGGATGATTAATTGGTTAACTAATTGAGACAGGATTTTGCTGTGTATCTCAGGCTGGCCTGGAATTCACTATGTAGTCCAGGCTGGCCTCAAACTCATGACAAGCCTCATGCCTCCATCTTCTAAACTCTAGGAGGCACGGGCCCTCTCACCTGCCTCAGACTTTTCTCTTTAATTCAGTTTTGCTAGATAAATATTTTCTGATTAATTAGCAGTGTTACAGAATCTCTAATAATGATGGTCAAGTACCAAGAATGTCATGAGTATCTAATTGGGGCCTTGACATCTTGAATTTAATCCATAAATTTCCTCATGTTAAAGCTTTTTCTTGTTTTTCCCCTTTCTTTTTCTTTTGATACAGGATGTCATATATCCCAGGCTAGCTTCAAACTTACTATCTAGCCAAGGTTGACCTTGAACTCCTGACTGTCTTGACTCCAACTCCCAGAGTGCTGGGATTACAGATGTGAACACCCACATCCATTTTATGTGGTACTGGGGATCCAACTTGGGCCTTCCTGCAGGCTAGGCAGCCAGTCTACCAACTGAGCTGTATTCCCAGACTTCTGCTGTTTAAAAGCAGGCCTGGAGTCTCTGGTCATGCCTGTTTTATAGGTGAGGAAACCAAGATGCAGTGAAGCCAAGAGGCTAAGCACTCCAGCCTTGTCAGAGCCAAATCCAATTGACTAGGGATAGCTAGATTCTAGCGTGAGCTTGGCTGAGTTCCAGCCTGGTAAGGCTGTCCAACTCAGTGAATTTATACTCTGCCCACAAGAGGTCAGTAGGTCCCACGGGAGCAGAGTGGCCACAAAAAGGCCTGCAGAAAGGAAGGCAGGCTGTTCTCTGACAGTGGCTCCCTGAAAGGAACTTCTAATACTGCCAGGACTTCCCAGAGTGGTGGGTGGCCAAGGATTCGCTTATGCCAGGAAGGCTGCGCAAATTCCTTCTTTCTATTGTGATCCTCAGAGTGGAATGAGCACCTGTGGAGGACAAGTGCAAATGGACGAAGGAGCTGGCGTATTGGGCCTCTTCCTCGAAGGCTGTCGTGTCTCCCTGGGAATAATGAACCACTAATATCACAGGGCTGTCTCTGCAGGGCCAGAACTTGAAGATCCATATAACAACATCCTCTGATTTAGAACCCCAAAGATCTGGATTTGGATCCTGAGTTGTATTAACTCTGGCAAGTTGATTAATTTCTCTAAGCATCTGTCTCCCAATTGTTGACATGAAGAATAATATCTACTTTTGAATTGTTCTGAAGATGTATTTACTTGTTCATTCAAAAAACCATTTGGGGCCGGGCGGTGGTGGCTCACGCCTTTAATCCCAGCACTCGGGAGGCAGAGGCAGGTGGATCTTTGTGAGTTCGAGGCCAGCCTGGTCTCCAAAGTGAGTTCCAGGAAAGGCGCAAAGCTACACAGAGAAACCCTGTCTCAAAAAATCCAATAAATAAATAAATAAATAAATAAATAAATAAATAAATAAATAAATAAAAATAAAAAACCATTTGGGTGCCTATCCTACCTATGGATGCTACCAGGCTCAAGTGGATGTGACATTTAGGTCCAGTGCCCGGCACATAGCAAATACTGTTTTAATGAAAACCTCTCTTTGAAGGTCAGGCCAGGAACTTAGAGTCACAGTCATAGGCAGTTGGAAGCATCCTGAACAAACAAGTAGGAGGAGGAAACTGCCATTAAGGAGACTCCACTGGAGAGCCAAGGTTCAACAATGCCTGCCTTATCACTTTCATAAGGGTTTCTCTGAGCACCATAAACCATATGACGTGGTGGCATACACCTGGTATATCAGTACTCAAGAGGCTAAGGCAAGAATATCAAAGTCTGAAGCCAGTATGAGCTACATAGGAAGTTTGAGGACAGTCTGGGATATAGAGTGACACAACAACAAAACCAGCTAGGTTTATTTGCTACCCTTGTAGAGGATCAGACACGTACATGTACAGACAGACATAGACATTCACATAAGTAACAATAATGCAGTGAACTAGGAGTATGACTCGATGATGAAAAGAAGTCCTTAGCATGCCCCTGATTTCAATTCTAAGCACCAAAAAGAAGAGAAAGAAGGAGGAGGAGGGGAGGGAGGAAGGGAGAGGGAGAGAGAGAGAGAGAGAGAGAGAGAGAGAGAGAGAGAGAGAGAGAGAAGGTACAAAGAGGACTGAGTCTAACAACTTGAGCCAACATTTTAACTGGGGACAGGGACTGTTCCGAAAATTATGGGTTTCATAATCTGTCTTTTCTTGGGAAGTGGCCAGTGTGGAGGAGCCCAGAAGAAGCCTTCTGCCTGCTTTCTGCAAGCAGAGAGGCCCCCCTTTTTAACCAAATACTGTGCCTGTCTCTAGGCCGTGAGTTCATAGTATGAGAAGAAGGTTTATGTTCATATATGTATTAGTGAGGACTGGAGCCAGGACACTGGAATGACAGGAGAACATAAGAGCATAACAATGTCACACTTTGAGGTCAGAGAGATGGCTTGGTGGGCAATGGAGCTTGGCACACAAGTCCAATGACCTGAGTTCGGATTCCTGAAACCCACATCAAAAGCTGGATTCCCAGCATTCCTATAGTGAGATTGGAGGCAGAGACAGGAGAATTATCCAGATGCTGGTGGGTCAGCTAGTGTGGAATACTCAGCAATATGGAGAAACAAGAAAGACCCTGCCTCAAACAAGTTTGAAGGTGGTAACCAACTCCCAAAAGTTATCATTATCATTTGTTCTCTGTACATTCACTGTATGTAAACCCCCCGTCTCTCTCTCTCTCTCTCTCTCTCTCTCTCTCTCTCTCTCTCTCTCTCTCTCTCTCTCTCTCACACACACACACACACACACACACACACACACACACACACACACACGATGAAATGTAAACAAACCTGGAAGAAAAAAGCTTCACTGCCTGAGGGATGGATAATGAGACATACAGTCCCAATCACCATCCTTGAGACCCTTAATGAGCAAAAGAGAATTTATCAATGGCTTTGAGAAGCTGCAGCATCCTTCCAGCCTGCCTCACCAAGAGGGATGTTTTATACACACTTTCGCTTCCTCTTAAAGAGAAATTCTGTTATTCAAGACACTCCTTTCCCAAGCTTCAAGTGATGACTGTCCTGTGGGGTATCATAAGTCTCTCTTTCTCTTCTCAGGTTGCAGGTGCCTGTGGTAGCAGTAACTCTCTTATGGCAACACTGGAGGGTGGAAACCTTCTGGAGTAGGCTCCCTTTATCACATCCCGAGCAAGCAGACCCGAGTTCAGAGAAGCACAGCAACTTGTTCAAGGTCGCTCCATGATACTGGAAAAGCCAGAAGTTTGTGGTCAGGCAGCCTGGTTGATACTTGGCCCCCCACTTTGATGGAGGTTTTCTGGACTTCCCCATTGCCTTTCCCTTGCCCCCATCCTCTTCTGATTTCTTTTCTTCCGTCCATAGAGGCCACAGCTAGCAGTTAGACCAGAGAGATTGGTTCCAGTCAGGGTCGGGGGTAGAGGAATCCTGGTAGCCAGGTGCCTTGCCTTCAGAGGAGCCCGTCAGATTTTCCATGAGCTGCCACAGGAAGGATATCAGGGGACCTACAGGACAGGCACAGAGCAGGGGGCCTGGGATGTCGCAGTTTCTAGGTTAGCATGGATAGGACCTGGCTCTCCAATCAGGGCCTTTTCTGGGTAACACTGTGATGAACTTAGAGCAAAGTCAGTCGACTAGAAGAATCATTGCATTGCATTTCTTTTTCAAGAAAAATGGAAGGAGTGCCTTTTACAGTGTCTGCCAAGTGCCAGTGTGGTCCCAAAGGAAGAGCTAGGAATAAAAAGGGCAAAATCTCTGCCTTCTTGGGTTTTACAGCCTAATGACATTTAAAAATAGTGTTTATCCTTTGCTTTAAACACACACACACACACACACACACACACACACACACACACACACACGTGTTTTCTCATCACATGTCTGTCCTCTCAAGTTTTGGTCAGGACCTTTGAACTTTGTATTTCTGGTGCCAAAGTGGTTTTGAACCTTGGGCTTATACAGTGCTGCTACATGTTTAACAGTCAGCTCTCATAGGGGAAATCTCTGTGTGTGTGTGTGTGTGTGTGTGTGTGTGTGTGTGTGTGTGTGTGTGTAAAATCACAAATTGAGTTGCTCTCCCAGATGTATAATATACAAATATCATATAATAAGCATGTGATATTATCTATTATGCAGTTTGTCCAACAAACGTGGACTCTCACAGCATGCTTTCGTTTGTGCCAACTCGTTTATCTGTAATCGCAGTCGAGCAGTACAGTTCTGGGATGAAGTTGGTTGGCACTGTGTTTATGTGTGGACAGATGAAGGTGGTAGAGCATCATTTGTCAACGATGGAGGATTGCTTTGTTAAGTAGGCTAATGGTTCTCAAACAGTGGGAGCCAATTTCCTCTTCTGCTTTGTTGTTTTATTCATAGTGTAAACATATGGCAAACATTTCATTTAGTCTGAATAATGTCTTCTCCCATCACTTTCTTAGATTTAGTCGGCAGAGTGTTGAGTCAGGTTCTGATTTATAGCACTTGCTGATTTCTGAGCTTTAAATCTTGCTACCATAGCTGATTTCAAGCTGCCCTCTTCAATGTGACATTCAGAAAAGAGGCAATTGCCCATCACTATACGTTTCAACTACTCAGGTCTCACGGTATAAATAATTTCAGGTATATAGATAATAAGATATTATAGTAAAATGATTAGGAAGTGATGAGTTGGGGACATACATCATCTTAGTTTTTAATAGGATTTTATACGTGTGTGTGTGTGTGTGTGTGTGTGTGTGTGTGTGTGTGTGTACACCTGAGGTTGACATCTGATGTCTTCTTCCTCAGTCTCTCTGTATTGTATACATAGAGGCAGACTCTCTCACTGAACCCAGAGCTCACAGGTTCATCTAGTCAGGCTGGCCACCTTGTTCCAGAAACTTCCTGCCTCTGACTTCTGTGCACTGGGGTTACAGGCAAGCTCCCAAAGCTTCTAAATGGGTTTTGGGGATTCCAGCTCTCATTTCAGCACTTTACCTGATGAGCCATCTCCCCAGCCCTCATGTATATTTAACTAATAACTCTGTTTAACTGGTCAACACAATTTCTGAAAAAACGTATCCATCAGTTGCCATGGGCCAGGAGGAAAAAGCACACCCACAGAGCCAACTGCATTTCTAGATCCCTAATGACCCTCCTCCCTCCTCCAACTTCCCTTTACCGTTCACTCAGGGCCCTCCAGCCTACTGCCTTGGACGACAGTGCTCAGATTCTAGAGTTGACCCTAGCTGGCACCAAAGCATCACTGGCACGTTGTATGAGGGTGCTGGGGATCAACAGCACCAGTGGTCCTCCCTCCTATAAGTTGGTGGCCCCTTTCTGACTGGGCCAAGACACTCTGGAAGGCACATCTGGCAGGCACTCAAGCCTCGAGGGAAGAAAAAAGATGGAGGAGGAAGTTGAGAAAGCAGTGGCTTTAGCCCTTTGTCCACTTGGCTGTGCTCCAGGCTGGGCTGCAATTGATTTGAAGGCTTTCCAGACAGGCTGGAAATACTGAAGACTATAGGCCACAGGGCAGGAGGTGTGTGAATCCTTTTTCTCTGTCTCTAAGATCGCCCAGAGCCCTGGCACCTACTTATTAGGGTGATTCCATGTTTGCCCTTGGAGAGTACCTTTCTGTTCTGTTTTATTTTTGTTATGTTGAAACAGGGTCTCACTGTGTCTCAAGCTGGCCTGGAGTTCACAGCACTCCCGCGTCTCAGTTTCTCAGATGCTGGGATTACAGGTATGAGCCACCATGTCTGTCGGGAGTCTACGTTTTAAGCCGTGGTTATGTTCAGCAGAAGGAGTGGGTAACTATGAGACTTTGGGTCTGTAGTTGGGCCTCTTGCTGACTGAGCCAGGATTGGCCTAATGTTTTCTGGTGGAAAACCACCCAGCATTCTGGCCATCCTCTGTGCAGAGGCTTTGTATAAACTTTGTCTACTTGAAGGCTATATGTGCCTGTCTGTTCTCCTTAGGTAACCCCTAGTCAACTGATGGAGTGTGATTGCTCCAGTACAGTTGGGGCCATGTTACTACTGCACATATGAGCGTTCAGTGTTGGCACCTAGGCTGAAAGCTCTCCCCTGGCATAGTCCCCAGCTCCACCCTACTCAGCACTCAGTACAAAGATCAGCCCCCGGTAGCTGAATGAATCAACCAGTCCAAGCCTGGCTGGAAGTCAGGATTTCTTTTTGGCAAAACACAAGCACAGTGTGGAGTCCTGCAGGGGAGCCTTCATCTTGTCAGCTTGAACAGGGAGGGCACTTTTTTACTGCTAACTCTTTGAGGAAGAGGAACCTCAAACCTACCCCCAAACACACACTCACTAGTACACACACACACACACACACACACACACACACACACATACACACACACTCATAATCAGGGTTTTATGAGCCGGATGCTCCATAACCAGGAAGTTCAGGTGCCAATTATGTTTCTCCCAGCCTTTCCCCTCCCAGGCACACCACTGCACCCGGTGTCTCCGGAGGCTGGCGGAAGTGCTGACTGGGTGTGATTTGCCCTTGGCATTAGTCTGAGAACATCCTGTGCAGCTGAGGGGGTGGCGCTGCCCTCTATGTAATACACAGGATGGGAAGTGACCAGGGTGAGGATACAGATGTTAAGGGGTCAATAATGCTCAGAAATGGAAGGCTCAAACCTCAACAGAAATTAGAAGCCCTTCCTTCGCTGGCTGCCAAGACCTGCCCAGCACACACATCCAAGCATTCACCCAGTCTTCCAGCACATGCCTTTGCCGGTGCTTTCAGGGTGTTTGGAAGAGTGGAGGCCTGAGATGGAGGGTCTGCAGAAGTCATGACTCTGCATGTTACTGTCTGGAACCTTGATTCTCATTGTCTTTATGAGTACGGATAACAGTGATTAAAGTGATGCTGTAAAGTCACTGTACAGAGAGCTGGTTGTGGTGGCACACATTTGCAATCTCAGCGTTCAGGAGGCTAAGGCATGAGGATCATGAGTTCGAGGCCTGCCTAGGCAACTTGGCAAGATCATGTTTCAAAATAATTTTTTGTTTTGTTTTTGTTTTTGGAGACAGGGTTTCTCTGTGTAGCCCTGGCTGTCCTGGAATTCGACCTGTAGACCAGGCTGGCCTGGAACTCAGAGATCCACCTGCCTCTGCCTCCTGAGTGCTGGGATTAAAGGCGTGCGCCACCACGGCTTGCATGCTCCAAGACCTCCCAGGCCATTGTGCCTTCTTTATCTTTACCCCTCCAGTGTGATTGTCCTGAAACACAGCAGGTATTCAGAAAATTATCACTCTGCAGCCCTTGCTCAGGCAGTGGTACTTTGCTCATCCTCCGAGGGCAGCCCTTCCCTTCAACCACAGAATGGACAAAAGTTCAGGCTCTGACCCTGGTGTGTTAATCTCCAGGATCTCCTCACTGTTTTCATTTCTCTTTTCTGTTTCATTTTTACCCCTTTTAGGACAAGGTCTCCCTGTGCAGCCCTGGCCAGCCTGGAGCTCACTATGTAGCCCAAGCTGGCCTCAAACTCATAGAGATCTGCCCACTCTGCCATCAGGCCCCACTGATTTTCCTTTCACCCCGTTCATTCCCTCCATGCCCAGACCCTTTGGAGCCTATGTCTGGCCATGTTTTGAAAATCCTTTATTTAGGAACAAATTCAAATTTCTAAAACATTGCAAGACTTAAAATAGTCTAATGTAACCCTCATGGTCTTTTCCATAGTCACTTTCTATTAACATTTGATCCCATTGTGTTTGTCATTTGAGTTTACACATTCTGTTCACACTTTGCAGACATGGTAATAGAAATATAAATAAGCCCACACATATATACACTTGCATAAGCATGTCTATACATTTGATGAGTGTGTTACATTTATGGTATGTGTATGTGCACATATATGCAATACATACACACTGTATATGCATTTTATATGTATCCTACACACACACAATTTTTGGAGCCATTTGAGAGTAAGTGGTATACACTATGGTCCTTTACCCCTATTCTTCCATATGTGTTTCTTTTTTTAAATATTTATTTTTATTATTTTAAAGATTATGTGTGTGTGTGTGTGTGTGTGTGTGTGTGTGTGGGTGTGTGTGTGTGTGTGAATGTGAATGTGAATGTGAATGCAGGTGCTCACAGAAGCCAGCAGGGGAGTATCAGATGCCTTGGAGCTGGAATTAGAGGGAATCAAACTTGGATCCTCTGGAAAAGTAGTACATGCTCTTAACCACCGAGCCACTTCTCCTATGTGTTTCTTTTTTCTTTCTTTCTTTCTTTCTTTCTTTCTTTCTTTCTTTCTTTCTTTCTTTCTTTCTTCCTTCCTTCCTTCCTTCCTTCCTTCCTTCCTTCCTTCCTTCCTTCCTCTCTCTCTCTCTCTCTCTCTCTCTCTCTCTCTCTCTCTCTTTCTTTCTTTCTTTCTTTCTTTTTTCCCCGAGATAGGGTTTCTCTGTGTTGTTTTGGTGGCTGTCCTGGATCTTGCTCTGTAGACCAGGCTGGCATCGAACTCACAGAGATCTTCCTGGCTCTGCCTCCCGAGTGCTGGGATTAAAGACGTGCGCCACCACCACTCGGCTCTATGTGTGTTTCTTAAGAATAGAGATATCCAATGCCAGGAGATGGTGGCATACACACACCCATTCCAGCACTGGGGAGGCAAAGGCTGATGGATATCTTGAGTTCGAGGCCAGCCTCGTCTACAGAGTGAGTTCCAGGACAGCCAGGGCTGTTACAAAGAGGAAACCCTGTCTCGAAAACCCAAAGCAAGCAAGCAAACAAACAAACAAGCAACAACGAAGAGATTTCATTTTACATAGCCAATCTTATGTAAATATCAGTTTCATGAGTGTAACTCTTACAATATTTTAATCTACTGTACTTATTGCAGTTTCTTGAGTTGACACAAGTGTCCTTTATAAAGGACACCTTTCCTCCAGTTACAGGTGCCATGCTGGGGTCACACTGAATTTAGTTAAGTTTCTTTAATGTGGAACATATTGATAGCATGCATACTTTTGGTCTTTTATAACAAAAGGAGAATTCCTCTTGAAGACTATAGTTGTCTTTCCCATTAACAGTTTGAGCTTGTGGTTCTCTCTGACTACATTGCAACAATGTATCTCTGCTCTCATTTATGTGTTCTGTTTCTGTTTCATCAGTGATGTCAATGTTTCTCTTCTTGTTTTCCCCTTCCATCCATCCTCCCTCCCTCCCTCCCTCCCTCCCTCCCTCCCTCCCTCCCTTCCTTCCTTCCTTCCTTCCTTCCTTTTTTTTTTTTGCTTGTTTCTGAGACCAGATCACACTCTGTAGCTCAGGCTGACCTGGAACTCACTACATAAATGAGGCTGGCCTTGAACTCAAGGCAAACCTCTACTCAGACGCCAAAGTGTTCAATTGAAGGTATGAGCCACTGTGCCTAGCTAATGATGTCAGTTTTGACCACCAGTTAAGAGTAATAGGGGCTTTAGAGAAAGCCCAGCAGTTTAAAAAGTGTGCTACTCTTGTAGAAGGGCCGGTTCAGTTCTCAGCACTCACGTTGGGTGGCTCACAACTATATGTCACTGCAGCTCCAGGGGATCTGACACCTTTAGCCTCTGTGGGCACCAACACTCACATGCACAAACTCATATACAGATGATACACAAATATATACATAACTTAAAATAAAAATGGGATTTTTTTTTAAAAAAAAAGTGGTGCACAATTTCTCTACTGTTTATCTACATTTTCCTCATAATAAGCAATCTGTGGGAGTTACTTTAAAATCAGGCAGGTATCTTGCTTCTCATTATGATTTCTCCCTAGACTTAGTTTCACTGATGCAGTTCTTGTCCAGTCTTGTCTTTTATCTTTGCAAAATAATGTGTTTCCAACTTCCACACTCCGTGTGGAGTTACCACTTGGCCTTTGTAGACCAGCCAGTTTGGACCACCTTTGGTTCTCCCGTGCCTGCCAAGTCTCGCTCATCCTCCAGCCTGGGAACAAGGCATAAATTGTCACGTACAACTCTAGGGGGCGCCATTCACTCACACAGCAGCCATGTGCTGCAGCAGCAGGGGGTCTAGGCTCCTAAGAACTCTCCCATATGCTGATTAATCAATCATTCTCCCTTCCTTGTTCCCCAGGCTTTGTCTGCAGACTCCTGCTGTCATCCCCGTGGATTAGACTGTAATTGCCTTCCAATTTCTATACCTCTCTCATTGGGCTATAAGATCCATAAGGGTAAAGGTTTCTCTCTCTTCTCTTGTGTGAATCCCCAGCACTACCCAGTTCATAGTATGCACTCAGTGAATGCCAAAGAAATGAATCTGGTGTCTCACGTGTGTGTGTACATACATACAGATATATGTTCAGATTGATACAACATTGCAAGACTTGAAATAGTATAAGGGATGTCTCATAACCTTTCCCAAAGTAATTATTAATGTTTAATCCCAATGCCTTTGTGTGTATATATATGTATATATATACATATACATATATATAGATAGATAGATAAATAAAATGCACACGTGCACACACACATATGATGTGTGCATAGCATGAGTGCAGGCTCACTAGTGCCACTGTGGGTATGTGGAGGACAGAGGACAACTTTCAGGAGTCAATTTGCTTCTTACACTGTGGGATCTGGGAACTGAACTCAAGTTGTCATATTTTGACTAAATGGGCCATCTTATATACATATATCGAGAGGGTGGAGGAATAGATAGAGTGCTTTGCTGTCAGAAGACGAAGTTCAGAAGGGCACCAGATACACTTGATTCATCCTTGTGTTCTCTCCCCACTGCCTCAGTACATGGCAAAGGACTTTGTTCGTAGCAGGCACTCAACAAACGTTTGCTGAGTCTACATGTGTATCCTAGTTGTTAGGGATACCCCCATCCCCCCGATTTCTTCAGAACCACTGTAAAGCATGTGTAAGCAAGATCTGAGCCCCAGGATGACAGGACCTCTGAACTCCTGCTGTTTTGTACACCTGGATCCAGCTCTGATTGAGCAGTGCATTCAAGGGGATGCAGTTGAGTGTGATCAGGGTGGTCAGGATGCTTGGGTGAACCTCTAAGGGACATGGAGGACTGTTAAGACCCCCTCTTGAGGCTCTGGAGTCTTTCTACTTGAGAGTCTCTGGTTTCTCCCACAGACTCACCTTTAACATCTAACCTAGGTGAGTTGATTGTGGAAGTCCTGGGACTGTGTGTGTCACTTGGAAGGCATGCTGTTTGTGTCAGGCTAATGCAGAAATAAGCCTAGAAGGGGTCAGGGTGGCAATGCAGCCCCAAATTCGAAGAGCACAGGGCACCTCTGGGGTCCTGGTTGCAGAGTCCCATTCTGGCAGAAAGAGTTCTTCTGATGGATACCAGATTGATATCTTGCTGGGCAGCCCTGTGGCTTCTGCCGCCTCATGTCTCCTTAGGCCTGCTGCCATAGCAGCACATACATCTTTGGGGAAGCTGAGGGCTTCTTAGCTCAGCTCAGCAGCCAGAGCAACTCTTCCCAGAAGGCACTGCTAGAGAAGCTCTCCAAGGATTCTTCTCAGCCCCCCAGAGGCATAATCAGGCTGTAAGAGCAGCCCCAGGAAAATGTATGAACTTCATCATTTTGTTTTGTTCTATGGTGCTAAAAATGGAACCTAGGGACACAGGCATGCTTACACAAGTGTTTTACCACTGAGCCCTCTTTTAAAAAAGTGGATTTTTAAAAAAATTAATTCTCACTATTCAGCTCTGGCTACCCTGAAACTTGCTATGTAGACCAAGCTGGTCTCAAACTCACAGAGATCCACCTACCCTCTCAAGTGCTTTTAAGGGGGTGCAACACCACTCAGAGCCTCGGCAATACTTTCGTTTGAGACAGAGTCTCACTGTGTAGTCCAGACTGGTCTTGAACTCAGTACATAGCCCAGGCTAGCCTCCAACACATAATTCTCTTGCCTCAGGCTCCTGAGTTTATGCATGGCTCTTTTTTATTTAACTTAAACGTTTTTGATTTGCAGAAATTTTGTATCATGAGATTTTATTTTTTTATTCATATTAATTACCAAGAAGTTTAGGGGCTCCCCCTATGCCTCATCTCAATACCAGCCCTGGTGGGGAGAAGTGAGGAAGGAAACACCTGTGATGTTTGTGTTTTTCTCGTGCTCGGCGTGGGACCCAGGGCCTCACACATTCAAAGCAAATGCTGTGTCCTTGAGCTACACCTGCCTTTAGACAGGAATTTTAGCCTCTGTATAGGCTGGGCTTTAGTGCTTTCCTCTCTGTATGAGACATGTGCCGTATGAGGGGCTGGGAATGTACTTCAGCAGGTGGAGTGCTTGTCTACTGCATACAAAGCCTTGTATTTGATATCTAGCACCATATAAACCAGGAGTGGTGCCCTGTTGTTCCAGCACTCAGGCTGTGGAACCCGAAGGATCAGAAGTTCAAGGTTATCCTCAGCTATATATATAGTAAGTTTGAAGCTGGATTATATGAGACTGCATCTAAAAAGAAGCAACAATAACAACAAAAAAATCCACACCCATTCATATATGGGCAATACAAATTGAACTCAGCATGTTATAAAAAAAGGTGGGAAGAGGGGTGGGGCAGTAGGGGTGGATCCGGGAGTTCGTAGTTGACTATGACCAAAATATGTTATATACGTACATGAACTTCTCAAATAATTAATACGAATATTGTACTAAAAATTAATAGCAGGGCATGGTGGCACATGCCCTTAAACTCTGCACTTGGGAGGCAGAGACAGGCAGATCTCTGTGAGTTTGCAGTCAGCCTGGTCTACGGAGCGAGCTCCAGGCCAACCAGGGCTACATAGAGAGAATCTGCCTCAATAAATAAATAAATAAATAAATAAATAAATAAATAAATAAATAAATAAATAAATAGTATTTCCTGGCATCATGAGTATATGGGCAGTACAAATTGGACTTATTGGGTTGTTAAGTGGGGGGGGGGGCTAGGCATGGTGGCTCACACTTTTGATCTCAGCACTCGGGGGCAGAGGAAGGCAGATTTCTGTGAGTTCGAGGCCAGCCTGGTCTACAGAACTAGTTCCAGGACAGCCGGGGCTGTTACAAAGAGAAATCGTTTCAAAAAAGAAAGAAAGAAAGGGAGAGAGAGAAAGAAAGAAGGAAGGAAGGAAGGGAAGAGAGAGAGAGAGAGAGAGAGAGAGAGAGAGAGAGAGAGAGAGAGAGAGAGAGAGAGAGAGAAAGGGAATTGGGAGATGGATCTGGGAGGCTGTTGGAAAGCATAGGAGTTAGGGGAGAAGTCTCAAAGAATTAATAAAACTCCTATATTTTTAAAAATAGCACTTACATTGTGCTTCCTACATGCCAGACACTGTTTCAAACGCTTCACAATCTATTGACTCACTGCATTCTGATATGTTTCTTTAAAGTGGGTGCAGCTGTCATGCACACCTTACCATGGAAGAAATGGAAGCAGAAAGAACCAAAGCAGCATGCTCAACATCACACATTTTGTACGTGGTAGAATCAGAATTCCAGCTCAGCGAGACTCTGGCCTCTGTTTTCTTTACCATTCTGCTCTGCTGCCTCCTTGAGTTGACAAGCCTGGTCATAATAATAGGGCAAGCAGAGGGGCAGCTCTCTCTCTCCTCCCTTCTCCTTTCTTCCTTGGACTCTTTACTATGGCTCACATGCAGAAATCCAGCCTTTTCTTTCTCGAAGGTAGTGGGAGGGATGAGAAAGGGAGAGGGCTGGAGGAGTGAGGCAGGGCCGAGAGAACATGAGGCGTTACTGTCTAGGAAAGCTAGCCCTGGGAGGGACTGAGGAGTCCTGGAATACGGCACTGGTTAAACTCCTGTGCTTTATTTTCCAAATGTGTTTTGGGAGTTCCTGTGGGTAAGAGCAACACCAAAATCTCTCCATCCCTCCCCTTTGGGAACCATCAGCCAACCACGGCTGAGCCAGAGCTGAGCTTTGCCTTTACACTTTGTACAGAGTAGGGAAGAAAACACGTGCATCTGGGTACCCTGAGTACTATCCTGAAAGGGAATGACTTGTTTGTATTAAGCAAGGACCTAGTGGCTTTATTTTGTTTTGGGAATTTCAGTCTTGGGAAATCCTGACCAGAGCCATGAGCCCAAACATGTAACATTTTCATAAGTTTGTGGTGGTTTCTCTGAGACTGTTCAGTCATTTTTCTGGCTAGGATGAGGGAGGCAAACCGGGGAACAGACGTTCAATCAGCCCACTGTTTCAAAGGCACACTTACGTTTGACACTCTGCTAGGTGCCTGGAATATAAACACGAGTAAGTGCTTTCATCAGGACTAAAATGCTACCTGTTTATATATGCATGGATGACCTCTGAAGGGGGCTGCCAGAAGGTGGTGATAACACAGATGGCCTGTGGGGAGGTAGGGTACCAGCTTGGGAGGAACAGGGACTACCTTGTGCTGCAAGCCGTTTATGCTTCGGGACCTTGGCGCTGTGGGCACATGCACATTACCCATGCACGGACAAATGGTCCCCCGCTTCACACACAAAAGGATAAATGAAAATGAGGGGGAGATGCTTACATAAATATGTAGGAATTTGAATGTTTTATTGTTGTTTCTTTTTTCCCTTTCCTTTCCTCCCTCCCTCCCTCCCTCTCTTCTTTCTTTCACTCTATCCCAGGCTTGTTTGGAACTCCCTGTGTGGTCTAAGCTGACCTTGAACTTGTGGGAGTTGTGCCTCAGCTTCCCCGAAGGCATGGTTAAGGTGCTGGAGTTGTTGACAATAGAGGAAACAAGACATAGACTGATTGACAATTTCTCTTCCTGGCTTGGGCCAGAGTGCAGGTTTTAGTCCAGACAGCTATTTTGAAGTGGTTTTGTTTGCCCGAAGTCTTAGGAAGGAAACGACGGAAAGGCTTTGTCCTCTAGCCAAGAATGCCCAGGCACGTGAGAACTGCAGAAAGCAAGAGAGGGGTCCTTCTGCCAGCTCGGGCTTCTTTCCTCTTTTACATTTATCTGTTTTTATTTTGTATGTGTGTATGTGAGTGTGAGTGTGAGTGTGTGAGTGCACATGTACCACGGCATGTATGTATAAGCTAGAGGACAACTTTGTGGCTCTCTTCTTCCACCATGTGGGTCCTGGGCATCCACCAGGTTGTTAAGTTTAATAGCAAGCACCCTTCTCCAGTGAGTCCTCTGTCGGGCTAGAGGCTCCAGGCTTGGAATTCTTGCCCTGCCCCTCACTACCCCCACCCTGCCCTGCTCAAAGGTGGGAAATGGATTTCCCAGAAGAAAACCACCCTCCGGTTAAAGATTCCACAAGCCTGATTGATTCACTAGAACTTGCTGATTGTGGAGTTGTGTTGTTGCAGATACAGAGCCAAATTATCATGGGCTACCGTAGCTTCCTTCGGAGCCGTTCTCTGCCTGCTTGCCTGGCCCACTTAAAATACACGTGACTATCACGTGAAAACTTTGGGAATGTACTGACAGGCCGGCTTTCGTCAACCAAAGGCTAAGAATACCACCAGATAACAAGAGGCCTACAGCAGAGATTACTTTGTATTACTGTAGCCACCAACCTGGGGTTTCCACCAATGCCCTGGAAAATTGTGACTTTTCTTCTGCTGCCATAAAAGCTCCATAAAGCTGTCACCTCATTTGTATTTGCAATAAGCAGAACCTGTGTTCCTGGCCTCTTATTTGTTTTGAGGTAAGAGCTGTCTTTGCTTCATCACAGGTAATACCATTCACCTTGTAAATACATATTGTCCCGGGCCCTGCCCTTGGCATAGAGGAGTGTTTCCCAACAGGCTCTGGGCAGCTGGTCTCAGGCCAACCCCACCTGCTTGCTCTTGTCTAAACCTGCTGGGGAGTTAGCACAGCCCTGAGAAGACAGTCGAGAGGTCAGCCAGCCTCTCGTGGGCTTCAGGGTACCAAACGGCATGACTTGCACTCCGTGTGCTGTCTGCTTTCTTCTCCATTATATGCTGAAGGTTTTCAATTCGTGGCCTGACTTTGTCCCAGACACACTTGCTGAAGTCTACTCTCTGTGGTGCTCCTGGACACAGCACTGGACTAAGAACATCAAAGGCCTTAGATTTCATGTGGGCTATGAAAACACGAGGTGGAGTGTGCTGCCTGTGTTTTGCACAGAAGAAACTGAGCCCCAGAAAGACAAACAGTAAGAGGTGGTGACTGGAATGGAAATCAGCTGTGGTTACAAGCCCATAACCACCGGGCTGGAAAGGCATTTATTTACTCACTCTCGTCCATTGCCTCCCATAAAACGAATTTTAATATTATCCTAAGCCAATCTTACTTAGGAAAGGAAATGCAGTGCCAAAAAACCACTTATGATGTCCCAAAGCTAAATATAAAAGTGCTTTTTACTGTTATCTCTTGGTTGGTGCTGTTAGGCTAAGGCTTCCCACTAAGGCCTGTAACCAAGGGTTACCCAGGAGAACCCATTTGGGCAGAGAGGGAAGGGCCCAGCTTTGTGAGATCCAAGTCAGGGCTCTAACAGGATCTGCCAACAGGGAAAGGTAAACTTACAAATGGAAATGAACACCTTAGAGCAGGCCCTCGACCCAGGTAATGGAGACAATCACCTTCCAGTTGGGCACGACGGTCCAAGCACTCAAGAGGCAGTGACAGCAAGATTGCCCAAGTTCAAGGCCGGCCTAGTTGATATAGTGAGTTCTAGGCTAGCCTGCCATAGAGTGAGACCCTGTCTCAAAAAACAAAACAAGAGGTTGGAGAAATGGCTCAGTGGTTAAGATCACTTGTTACTCCCTCAGAGGACCAGGGTTCAGTTCTGAGCACCCATATGGTGACTCACAAACATCTGGAACTCCAGATCCCGAGTGTCAGAGGGTCAGATGCCCTCTTCTGACCTCCATGGGCACCAGGCATGCCCATGGTATATATACATACACATACGCAAAACACCCATACACATAAAATAAATAAATAAATAAAAATTGAAAACCAAACCACCACCACCACCAAAAAAAATTCCAGGGATGAGGAGATGGTCTCAGTGGGTAAAGTGTTTGCTGTACAAGCATGTGGGCCTGAGTTTGGATCCCCAGCACCCACAGAAAAGCCCGGACACAGTGGCCTGTGTCTGGAATCCGAGTCTTGAGTGAGATCGAGATGGACAGATCCCAGGGGCTTGCTGGTTAGCCAAATGGTGGGGGCTCCACGTTCAGTGGGAGAGCCTGTCTCAAAAACAGTGGTGGAGGGTGGTAAGGGATGAGTCCTGATGTTGACTTCTGGCCTTCACAGGTGCATGCACAAGTGAGTACACCTGCATACACATGTGGACACACACACACACACACACACACACCACATACACACAAAAATATCACCCGCTCACTCACTCATCAATCAGTGAGCTATACAAAAAGAATTTCCTTCCAGTCTATTATTCCTGGGGAAGAGGAAGTTACAGGGACATATTCACAGGCCTGGGGGATGAGCAATTTTGTAGCTGTGATGTTTGTGGGCTGGCCTCTGGGTCCCACTGGACCATATTCTTGGAATTCTAGATGCAAATCAGCCCTCTATATCTGGGGCTTCTAAATTCAGCCACAGTAGACTGAAAATAGTTTTTTTTTTTTTTTAAGTTTCATGTGAACTGGGCATGGTGGCTCACATCTATGATCCCAACACTTGGGTGTTGGGCAGAAGGATTGCTTGTAGTTCAAGGTCAACGTGAGTTGGTAGTGAGTTTGAGATCAGCCTAAGGTATGAGACCCTGTCTCAATGCCCACCCCCTAATTACACCTGTACTAAACTAGTAGATTTTTTCCTTGTCGTTTTCTTTAAATGATATAGTTTAATCATCATCTACATAGCATATACATTGTATTAGATGCCATAAGAAATCTAGCTCAGATCATGATTCCTGGGAGGGCCCTTTGGGGTCTTGGCTAAGAATCTGGCCTGAGCTTCAGCTAAAATGTCTTCTGGCTGCCGCCACCCCATGTAGCCCAGCAATCACATAGTCACTATAAGAGTACAGAAATTGCCGGGCGGTGGTGGCGCACACCTTTAATCCCAGCACTCGGGAGGCAGAGCCAGGCGGATCTCTGTGAGTTCGAGGCCAGCCTGGGCTACCAAGTGAGTTCCAGGAAAGGCGCAAAGCTACACAGAGAAACCCTGTCTCGAAAAACCAAAAAAAAAAGAAATCTTCCATTTCTTCAGGATTTCCACAACACCCTAACCTGGGTTCCAGTTGCGAGGGGCACCAGCCTGATGGATCTGTTTGTAGGAACTCGGCTTGCACCGCCCTCAGGTTCACTGGACATCACTTTACCCCTTCTAGCCTTGCTAGAGCGATGCAGGCAACAGGGCAACCACGTGCTAGAGACATCAATAATCCTCTGTCTCATACTCCAGCCAGGGTTTTCCCAGGGCTCAGGTCATCGCCACGTCTCAATTCAAATGCCTCTGTGACTGACGTTCCTTTTAATAGGGCAGAGAGAAGGAATGTTCTCAATGTCCATTTTTGTGCTTGTTCGGATAGCTAGAGTATCTGAGGGACGATTGCCTTCTAAACAATTGCTGCTGAAACTGGACTTGGCTAGACATCATCTGCCCCCTTGTGGACAGTGCTTTCCTGACACCTTGAAGAAAGGGAGGGGAAATAAACGCAGATTCTGAAATTGTCCAACCAGTATCATTGCTGACAATTTTGCAAAGTCTGAGGATTGGCCACTCTGACTTTACTGACCGGGGCCCCCCTCGAATGTTCTAGGTTTCTTTTAGTCTGTAACAGGGCTGTTGGTGCTGGCACTCCACACCTGACTCTGGTGGGAAATCACACTTAGCAGGTGTTGGCAGCATTCTAGCTCCTTTTCTTAATTTTCAGTCCTGTCTTTAAAAACAAAACAAAAAAAACAAACATAAAACCCTGTGCTATTGATTCCCTCTTTCCAGCCATTCCTTTCTTGCTAACCTTATGGCCACCATCCCAGCCTGGAGCAAATCCCCTGATTGACATCAGCCTCATCCCTGGCACCCCTGCCCCTCTACTTCAACCCATGTCTTAACACCTTCATGTTAGTCACCCAACTCTCTCCTTCCAATGCCAAGCTCTCACTGCCTCCAGGAGTAAAGGTTCAAGGTCCCCACCTACCTGTCAGACAACAAATGTCATGTGGCTGCCTGCTGTATACAAAGTACCCCACCGGAATCTGGTCTGGTCAAAAAGGTTTGATCACAATGGCTGTTGTGCTTGATGGGTTTGTTTGTTTGTTGTTTGTTTTTTGTTTGTTTTGTCAACTTACACAAGATAGAGTCATCTGGAAAAAACTGAATCTCCATTGAGAAAATGCCCGCGCCAAACTGGCCTGTGGGCAAGTTCATGGGGGCATTTTCTTGATTGATGTGGGAAGGCTCAGCCCACTGTGGGCGGTCCCACTCCTGGGCAGGTCCTGGTCCTGGGCTGTGTGAAAAAGAAAGCTGAGAGAGCCATGGAAAGCAAGCCAGTAAGCAACATGTCTCCATAGTTTCTGCCTTCATTTCTGCTTTGGTTTCTGGCTCCAGTTTCCTGCCCTGCTTGAGTTCCTGCCTTGGCTTCCCACAGTGATGGACTGTGATAAGCACGTGTAAGCCAAATAAACCCTTTCTTCTCCAGGTTGCTTTTGATCGTGATCTTTAACACAGCAATAGAAAACCAACTAAAACTGCCGTCCACTGTCTTCAAGAGTTGCATGTTATGTCCATGCATCTTCGGGATGATTTTGAGATGGATAGTATTATTTTGGAAAGAAAAATGAGGCTTAGAGACATTAAGCAGCTTGCCTGAGAATACACAGGCAATACATAACAACCAGGACTTAAACTTGGGGCCCTCAGACTCTACACTCTTGGCCTTTCCCACCATTGCCACATTCACTTACTCCATCAGATTTTTTTTCTAGAACCTTCTCTGTGTGATGGCTACTGTTCTTTTAAAAATGTTTTTATTAGCATATATGAATTATACATAATAATAGATTTCATTATGACATTTTCATATATCTGCATAATATATTTCAATCATACTCACCCCCATTACCCTCTCTTGTCCCCCTTCCATTAATCCTTTTACCAACTAGCCCCCCCCTCTACTTTCCTCTCTCTCTCTTTCTCTCTCTCTCTCTCTCTCTCTCTCTGTCTCTCTGTCTCTCTGTCTCTCTCTCTCTCTCTCTTCGGTGCTGGCTAGTGTTCTTTATGCTAAAGATATAGGGATGAACCAACCAGGCATGTCTCTGGTCTCCTCTTTTAGAACATCTAATCTCATGGGAGAGGGGTTATTTTTACTTCGAGCAGCTGTACTCCAGTTTCTGCTGGTCTGCTAGTCCCAACCCTCATCATTTGTAGGAAGTTTTGATTTCAATTAGCCAAATTCATTCTTTCCCCTCCTTGCCACTGTCCTCCCCTTCCTCCCTTCCTCCCCTTTTCCTTAATTACAGAAACACATACTGAGAGTCCACTATATGCCAGGAATGGTCATAGGCACAGGACAGAGCCTTTTGCACAATTAGAAACTGTGTCCAGTGGCACTTGCGACTCCCAGCCCTTTGTGCCATCCTGCCTCTGCACCATAACCCCTGTCATGCCTTGAGTTCCTCAGTGTCTTCACGCTCCTGTGCCAAAAATTCAAGCCAGTTACCAGGGCCCATCTCAAATCTTGCCTCCACGGTGGAGTTTCCCTTGACCCCTGACCACAGTCTTTCTTCCCCTCACTGAATTTCATTGAACATTTATCTGAGCAACCCGAGTGTCTGGATAATGCATTTAGCACACATTGGTGTTCTCAAGCCATAACTCTCCAATCTATATATGGATCTTATCTCTTGACCCAAGAAACATTTGCTGAGTGTTTATTATGGATTTCAACAGCGGGGAAAGTGGCGAACCTTTGTAGAGGCTCTTTCAGTTAACAAAGGGCCATCGTAGCTGTTTTAGTATATGATTGTCACAAAAAGCCACTTGCATTTTATCTTTCAACTAGAAAATTGTAATTCAAATTACTTCCTGAATATAGTCTCATCAGGAAAGTGAAAGAATGACAGATCTGATTACTGTATTCTTTGATCAGCCCCACCCTCATTCCAGACTCTAAGATGCAAAGTCGGGAAATGAGGATCAGAGACAAGACATGGTGTACCCAAGGTCACACAACTTAGTGTGCAGGAGGGATTTTTCAGACTCAGTCTCTTGCTGTTCTCATTTTCCCAGGGCTGTCTCCCAGAGGGCAAGAATTTATCAGGGGTTCTACATTAAAGCTGGGGCTCAGCAAATGTTTTTTGTTGTTATTGTTCTGTTTTGTTTTTTTTCAATCAATGAACTCCCCTGCACATGCCTCTGAGGTGGGTTACACTGACCCCATCTGGCCAGTCAAGGCTCTGTGGGGCAATTGAGGCCATTCAGGCACCCTTGTAGTGTCTCTTTTATTACCTCGAGGCACCATGTCATTAGGACCCCGGAAGTCTCCTTTAGCAGCTTCTACAGCAAGTTGTGGCGCGCCAAGCGTTTGTTGGACGCATGCCATTGAAGGAAATACTAGGCATGCTATTGTTGAGGAGCTAAGACTTGCCTAACACACCCCACACACTTAGCCGACCAGCCAGCGCATGCCCAAATTCTAAATTATACAGTGCTGATGACGTTTTTGAGGGTTCAGGAGAGCAAGCGAATGGCTGGAGCGGTGTTGGGAAGGCTTCTTGGAGGAGGTGGGTCGGACTGCAGTAGTTGGCAGGCAGCCTGTGTGGTGAACAGGCTGCGTGGTGGAGGAGCGCGCCCTCTGCAGGTCACTTCGGGAAGAGCGGCTAGAAACCCGCCCAGAGGTGGCCGAGGGAGGCGGAAGTGACGGGTATTCCGCTGCCGCCGCTCCTACCGCTGCATGACGCTGTGCTGCCGCCCCTTTCTTTGCTTCTCTTTCGTCCAGTCGGGCGCCAAGCGGCTTCCAATCCGCATTAGGCCAGAAGCACTTGCGATTTCCGCTCGGGGCGTTCCTAGCCTTCTCCCCTATTCGTCCTTGGTTCTAGGCGCGGCGAGCAGGGCGTTTCCTTCAACTGCTCACCACTTTCCCGGTGACGATTGTGTCCTCCACCATGCTGAAAGCGCCCTGACAAACTTTCCCGGGGAAAGTCCCGGCATCTGAAGAGACCATATGGGCGGCTACTGAAGGAACACTTAAGCACTTCGTCTTTTAACATGCTTCTGGCAAAATACTAACTCGTTTAATCCTCCCCACAACGCTAGACAGGTGGCAATCGCCATTTTTACAGCAGAACAAACGAAGTGCTGAGAGTTTAGTGTCTTGCCCAGAGTCTCACATCTGGAAAGGGGCAGAACCACTGCACAAGCACCTCGCTATAGGCAATCCTGATGTTTGTTGGGTTAGTACCCAAACAGGCCCATGTTTCCTGGTCTGAGTCCCGCTCACTTCTAAATCCTCTTTCCAGACACCACCCCATCCCTCTTGAAGTGGAAATCCGTATGTTGATTAGGTTGTTTGTTTGTTTTGTCACTTTGACACAAGCTAGTATCATTAGAGAGGAGGGAACTTCAATCGAGAAAACGCTCTGATCAGATTGGCCTTGTGCACAAGCCTGTGGGGCATTTTTTAAATTGATGATTGAATGCGGAAGGGCCTAGCCCACTGTGTATGGTGCCATCCCTGGGCAGTGGTCCTAGCGTGTATAAGAAAGCAAACTGAGCAAGCCAAGAGGAGCAAGCCAGTGAGAAGTGTTCCTCCATAACCTCTTGCATCAGTTCCTGCCTCCAGGTTTCTGCCTTGAGTTCCTATCTCCGACTTCTCTTCACCATGGACTAAAACTGTAAGCTGAAATAAACCCTTTCTGAAGTGTTTTTTTTTTCCGTCTTGATATTTTATTTTAGCAGCAAACCTGACTAATACACTTTTCTTTCGGGTTTTCAGCTGTGGACGTCAAAATGTTCAGCTTCCTCAGTTTCCCCATCTGGGAAATGGTGATCACAGTACCTGCATTGTAAGGCTGCGGGGGGGGGGGGTATTAAATAGAAGCCATGTGCAATTAGAGGAAGGTCTGCCTTACAGCAAAAGCTGAAGAAATGACTAGGCGCCTCATTGTGAGGGGGAACAGCATACAAGAAAGAACACTCCCCGCTGGCTTTTAAAGCAGGTCAGAGCCTCATATCCACTCTAGGTTTTCATCTGCTTTCCGTGGCTGGGCTTAAGAGTAGGGCACTTTAGGCTCAGGCCTAGGAACATGCCTGGTCTAATAAGCCCTAGTTAGTCACATGGGTGTGCATTTGGTGTAGCTCTAATGGCAGTGTCCCCAGGTGCTCCAGTACTATGATTGCTCTTCTCCCCTTGGAGTGGCTTGAATCATCTTATGCGACAGCCAGTGTTCATTACTGGAGCCATCACAAGCAGATGCCCATCAAGTGCTATATGGAGGCTCTGTGTTAGAAGTTCATGAAGAATGGCCAGCATATGTTCAGAGGGTGGTAAAAGCATTTGAAGTGGAGTCATCTGTGGTTTACACGGGAACGGGAGGAGGTTGTTTCATGCCCCTGCCTCTCAGAACATCTAGCTTGCAATGTAACAACAGGACAGAAACCATGCTATTTCCAAACTCCTATTGTGTCCAGATCTTCCCTCCAAGCAGTCTGCTTAAAAATAATAGATACAAGTCAGAAAGGTTCTGAACATTTCTTGCAGCAGAATTGTTCCCTGGTATCAAGGGACTGGATACTGCCAAAACTCATTCCTGCCAATCAATAACCAAAGGAACAAACCATATAGCATGTCATTCATTCATTCATTCATTCATTCATTCATTCATTCATTCATTTCTTCCTCCAAGAAGCATTTAGTACACATCTACCGTGTGTGTTAGGTTCTATGCACAATGTGAGGAATGTAAAAAGGAACAAACCCTATAACATGTCATTCATTCATTTCTTTCTCCAGGGAGCATTTACCACACATCTACTGCGTGTGTTAGGTTCTACGCACAATGTGAGGAATGTAAAGAGGAACAAGACAGAACATCTAATGGAGACAAGGAGATACTGTTACCATACAATGAAACAGTTACAATAGTTAACTAGTTGAACAAATGTTTCTCTCTCTCTCTCTCTCTCTCTCTCTCTCTCTCTCTCTCTCTCTCTCTCTCTCTCTCTTTGGTTTTTTGAGACAGTTTCTCTGTGTAGCTTTTCACCTTTCCCGGAACTCACTCTGTAGTCCAGGCTGGCTTCTAACTCACAGAGATCGCCTGGCTCTGCCTCCCAAGTGCTAGGATTAAAGGCGGGCGCCACCACCGCCTGGCTGAACAAATGTTTCTTAAATATCTACTGCCTGTTATGTACTGTACTTCCTAGACACTGAGGATACAACCATGAACGAAACAGATAAAATCCCTCCTCTCATGGAACTGACATAAACGGAGTGCTTTGGAAGCCCAGAGCAAAGATCAGTGAATGGTGGCTGGAAGAATGTAGGGAAGCTGGAGAGGAGGTGTGGTTTGAGCTGGAACTTGAAGGCCTGTGCCCTGCCTGGTAAAGAGGCAGGGGAGCCGGGTGGTGGTGGCGCGCGCCTTTAATCCCAGCACAGCCAGGCAGATCTTTTTGAGTTCGAGGCCAGCCTGGACTACCAAGTGAGTTCCAGGAAAAGCGCAAAGCTACACAGAGAAACCTTGTCTCAAAAAACACAAAAAAACAAACAACAACAACAACAACAAAAAGAGGCAAGGGAAAGCGTGCCCAGGAATCGACCCTGAAAGAAAGCTCATAGAAGTAAGAACAGCCGATGTGACCAGAGAATGGCAAGTGGGACCATGCGCATGTGCACAAGTCACAGAACAGAAGGGGTGTGCTACAGTCTCTCCATCAGAGGTGCCGGCAGGTGCTGGTGAGATGGCTCTGTGGCTAAAGTACTTGCTGTTTGCCCGCATGCACTGACTTTCACCCCTGGCAGTTGAAGGAGAGAACCGAGCGAGCTGATTACAAGTTGTCCTCTGGTTTCCACAGGCACACACAGTGGCATGCATGCATCCCCCACACAAACAAATAAGTAAGTAAGTAAGTAAATAAATGTTTTTAAAATAGAAGAGCTACAATTAGAGAAAATAGTCCAAAGCCAAAGCCTTAGCATTTTTTTTTTTTTTGAGTGCCACCCTGACTAAAAGTGAAGGGCGCCCAGTCTCACTTGCTCACGTGCTTGTCCTTGGTAATTGGGGCCTTACCCACTAGGCTAATCACTCTAGCCTGAGCCTTGTATCCCGCCATCATCAGAGGTGTTTAACATTCTGGGCTAAGATCCTTCATTTAAAAAGCAAGCCTAGGGCTCAGTGATAAAAGTGCTCATCAGCCCAGCCTAATGACCCGAGTTTCATCCTGGGAACTAGTACACATACAAATAAATACATTTGAAAGGAAAGCCTGTTTTGGAGATGCTGAAGATATTTGAATAAAATAAAACTTAAATCTAGAGCTTTAGGTTTGAATATTTTGTCCAACAATGATTCCTACGTTGGCTAAAATAGAAAACCACCCACAAGCTAAAAATGGACTCTGTAAGCAATGCTTTTTGTGATTAAAATTTCTATTTGGTGTCTGTCAAAAGGACTTTGTTGGTGGGTGCTAAAACTATCTGGCTTTTGTTGTTATTTTATTTTGACAAGCTCTCCATATGTAGCCTAGATCCTCTTGACTCTTGAGTTCAGGAATTACAGACACACACCACCATGCCTTGCTGGGACTTTCAATACATTTTATGGCTCATCCCTGATAGATTGCCTTGAACTCTTCTGATGAGTCAGATAGTACAGAGCACATTCCTTCACCTTGCTACGCCTTGGTTTTATTAACTGTAAAATGGAGCAAATAATAGCACCTACATTTCAGGGCTGGTGCATTGAATTCATGTGAAGTGTGCTTAGTGAAACATCTACCATAGGAGAGGTCAAAATAATGGGCCATGATCCTACACCTGTAGCTTGAGAGGAATCCCTGGTATGCAGTAGCAGCAATGATTTCATAACCAGAAGCACATTTTCTTTTCTTTCTTTTTTTAGTTGTACTGGAATTTTTAAAAATTTATTTAATTACATTCATGATATTCATTAATTACACTCATGATATTCATTACATTTGTGGTATGCATTGATTACATTTGCAGTATTCATTCAATGATATTCATTAATTACATTAATTGTATTGATTTATTATATTCATGATATTATGTCCTGATACTACTGTCCATTTGTGGGGCTTTTCCATCACACAAAACAGAGATTCTGTACTTAGGAAATCGTTGCTCATCGGGCAGTGGTGGCACACGTCTTTAATCCCAGCACTTGGGAGGCAGAGGCAGGCGGATCTCTATGAGTTCAAAGCCAGCCTGGTCTACAAAGTGAGTTTTAGGACAGGCACCAAAACTACACAGAGAAACCCTGTCTTGAAAAAAACCACATAAAAAAGAAAGGAAATCATTGCTCTATATTTCTTTCTTCTCCATCTTGAGATAATGTCTAATCTTTCTGTTTCTATGAATTTGTATATTCTATATATTTCATATAATATAATTCTATAGTATTTGTCCTTTTTTGAATGTAAAAACATTTAATGTACAACTGCAACAGAAATAATACACAGATAGCTTGAACATAAAAACAGGTTATAATTCAAAAGTCCAGGGTTATTTGAAACTGGAAAATATTTTCTCTGTAGAAAATAGTAAAAATAATAACATTTCCCAATAAGCCCCTTTAAGCCAAATAATAGCTGAATTATACATATAAATATTGATTAGATTCTGGGATACAGAAGAGACCTATCTTCACCTGTTCAGAGAGCTATGTTTAACGTAAGTTGCAGAAGCACATTTTCTTACTTCAATCTGTCTTTCTCTAGAAACCCCAAAAGGACTATAGCCCCATTTAAGAAATAAGCTGGATGGGCTGGTACATGCCTGTATTTCCCCCAGCACTCAGGAGGCTGAGACAGGATAATCACAAAGATTGTCAATTCCAAATTAACCTGGATACATAGCAAGACCCTGCCTCAACCAACCAACTAATCAATTGATCAACTAATATAAAATTTGCCTTCCTGGAAAAAAACTGCTTTCTTGGATGTAAACACACACACACGTGCACACACATACACACACCCACACATGCACACACCCCCTCCACACACACATGCACAAAGTTGATTTCCAGTTTTCCTGATGGAAAAACTGACTCAAGACAGACATGGGGCTGAAGTAGGATTAGAATTTCTTTCTTTCTTTTTGTTTTTTTTGTTTTGTTTTGTTTTTAGAGACAAGGTTTCTCTGTGTAGCTTTGGAGCCTGTCCTAGAACTTGCTCTTTAGACCAGGCTGGCCTTGAACTCACAGAGATCTGCCTGCCTCTGCCTCCTGAGTGCTGGGATTAAAGGCATGTGCCACCACCCGGCAGGATTAGAATTTCTGTGACTAATTGTCTAAGTAGCAAGTAGGGTGCTTTTACCCATAAGCCCAAATGCTTTTTATCCTGACCTTCATTTCTAGATGAAGCTACTTACTACAAGGCTTTTAAAAAAATATCTTGCAGTGCAGAGGATTGAACCCTGGCCTTTGGCTGCCAGAGCGAGCACTCCACCACTGAGCTACCTTCCCACCTCTTGCAGCTTTACAGCTCAGTTTTTACAATGAATGGACTCCTGAACCCTGAGCCTACTTGCAAAAGTGAAAGGAGATCATTGCCTTTAAAGGTCTCAGGGGGTTGTCTCTTCGTAGCAGTTTCTTTCTCTAGGGAGTGAAATCACAGGATTGGGCAATCAGGTGAGGGCCTCGCAAATTCCTTGAAATACTGTGAGAGCAAAGGGAGTGGCAAGGGCCCTGGCGATTGCAGGGGGTTGGCCGGCTGAGTGGCACAGACTGCTTGGGAGGCAGGCCGGATATACTTTTGACCTTTGCTCCCTTTCGTAATCAGTGTTGTAAAATACAACCACATGTGCCGGTTGTTCAGTCCATTCCAGGAGTGTCATTTTCTTTCTTTACAACCTGTGTCTGATTTACTTTCTACCCAACACATGTGGAGTTTTCTTGAGACTGGTCTTAAAAAAAAAATGTGCAAATTGGGCTGGGGATATAGCTTAGTAGAATTCTTGCCTAGCATGCACAAAACCCCTAAGTTCATCTCCAGTACTGCAGGAGAAGAAAAATGTACAGATCAAGGACACATCATTTACACTAGCTTCCCATCGGTGATATGAAAATAAAATATATTGATAAAGCAATTAACAGTTATAATAAGATTAAAATTGTACAGAGGCTTAGTACAGCCTAGTTATGTAGAATGTGACTAGCATAAGTGAGACCTTGGTTCTGATCCCCAGCATAAACAAACAAACAAACAAACAAACAAACAAACAAACAAGTAAGACAAATGAACAACCACCACAAAGGCAAAACAAGTTGTTCAAAAATATTTCAAGAATAATGATAAAGTCTACCTTGGGGAAAAATACATAGTAATTAAAGGCATTAACATGTAGAAAGTCCTTAGAACAATGCTAGAGAAACTGAGGCAACAAAGCAGCTAGGTAAAAGGTGAGTATCAAGTGAAACACTGTAGTGCTTAAAAAGCTGAAAAGCTTGTGAGCAGTCCTGAGCAGGAAGCCTAGGAATGGTGTGTTTGGTTCTGGTAGAGATCAAGTAATAAGGAAGTCCCAAGCTTGGATCCTGCCACTGCCCTGGTATGCTGTGCTGGCTCTAAACCCCTTCTTCTCCTCCTCTAAACCCCTTCTTCTCCTCCTCTAGACCCTTCATCTCCTCTTCTAAACCCCTTCATCTCCTCCAACTCCACAGCAGGAATGGATCCAGGTTTAGGATTTGAGAGCCTCTTTAAAAAACAAAAACAAATAAACCAACAAACAAAAAAAACCTTATGAAAATTTTTACCAAACCATCTAAACAAGTGAATGCACTGCAGGCCCCTTTCTAGGCTTGGAAGGGGCCAGTGCAAGGGATGCCTGTGAGGAGGACGCATCCTCAGCATCGTCTCAGCGGCCTGTGCTGCTAACATGTCTCCCTTCTCAGCAGCCAGCCATTGGCGCTCACTCAGACAGAAGAGTTTTCTTTTCGCTCCCAAACATGAGGCCCTTGGAAAGTTGACCTGTCAAAAGCTATTTAGAAGATACTTTGCTTTGGGCAGGCAGTGAAATGCTTTTAATATGATCAGGTTCTAAATCTCACAGTGCTAAATGTCTTCCCTGAGTTGGCAAATGGCCTAAGGGATTGACTCTTCCTCCCCAACCCCAGAATGGATGTTCAAGGCTCTCTTCCGTTGCCCGCTCCGTTGACAGTCATGGGGGAAACCACAGATTAATAGGCTCCTTTAATTCAACTCAGTTTTGTCTCTGAAAAGGGTCCAGTAAAAGCAACCACCCAATCTGTCACTTGAACGGTGTTTCTATCTGTTGCTGGGATACCGAAGGCTCTTTTGAGCCTTTGGCTAAGAGGGGCACCATGCTTCTGACCTTATTCACCTGCACACACACACAGCAAATAATGGCCAAAATGACAGGAAAGCACATCCAAACATTTGGAGTGTAACACAAGGCATTCCCAAATTGCAGCATCCAGTATTTGTTGTTTAAATAAATTTCAACCTGCATACAGAAGTACACATTACACATAATAAGACAAGGCTTTGAAAAGACAGATAGATGTTAATTATTTGGAGGTAAATCGGATCACCTCTGACCTACCACCCTGAGCTGTAATTTTGTGGCTCTGCTTGGTCCTGAAATTGATGTAAATCTTTACATTTGTAATTTTACTTACCCACCCACCCAGTCTGTAAATGACTGCTGTGAGTCAGAAACGATGCAGTTACAATTGTGGTAGGTATTTTCAACTGTGCTCTGGGAGGATTAAATCACCTAACCCAAGTCCTTTCATTGCTTCAGCATTTTATGTAAAAATGATGGAGCTGGAGGCTGTAAACTGGAAGGGACTTTAGAGTTTGTCTTCTCCCCAGACTCTGTCTTTCATGGATGACAAACTAAGGCTCCGAGATGTTAGAAATGGTTTGACGATTTGCCCCCCGGTTGCTCAGTGATCATGGCTAAACCCAAAGGAAAGTACTGTTTTGGGGTGTTAATAAAGAGCCACACTCAGCAAACTGTGCTCAGAGTCTAGAAGCCGCCGCTTCCCTGCCCTCTTGCCTCTGACAACATCTGTGAGTCTTGGCTCCCGCTGAATGACACGCTTCTCAAAAAAAAAAAAAATGACATTTTAAAATCCAACTGGTGAGAATATGGTTCCGAGAAATCAGCTACTGTTGTAACAACAAGCATCAATTTGAAGAGGATGGGTAGATAGACCAGAAATTGCCAATAATGGTGACTTTTGAGGCGGGATGCTAGGCATGGAAGAGGCAGATGGATGGAGAGATCTTTACTTTGCATTTTATGCCTTGTCTTTACGATTTAGCTTTGATTATGATGTACAGACATTAACTATATTAAAAAACTAAAAGGTAACTTACAAACACCATACCCACAAATATCAAAGGAGAAATAGAAAGCATCCTAGTAACACTGATGCCTGAAAAGCCATTGCACAGTCCATCAATACTTTGAAAATATTTTTTTTTTCTCCCAAAGTATCCGTAACAGCAGAGGAGACTGAATGGACTTCCCCGTCTGGGGGAAGTGCCAGCAATGGTCCTTGTTTACAAGAACTCACTTTGCAGTTTAGGTTTTAAAAATAGTTTCTAATTAATAAACCCCTAGTCTAGCACATCTGCATCTCTTTTAATACAAAAATAATGGCTTAAATGACTTACCCTCCACGAAAGCTGTCCCTCTGGGAAGCCACCTCTTGTCTTTGCCCGGCGGTCTGGAGCACCCGCAGCACACCGCTTCCAGAGACTGAGTGGAGTGGCCCTCTGGAATAGAAAGCGCGCTGTGCACAAGCTGACCTGTATTCTGGCTCTCTCACCTGGAATCAGGCTCCACAGATCCTGTTGTGCATTGAATAGTAACAAAACAACAGCATAAATTAGGGTGTTGCTAAGATGTGTACCATCAACGTTTGCATGAGCATAATGGACGTAATGAATTCTATAGCACTATCCTGCACAGCTTGGAGAGATTAAAATCACTTTGTCTTTAAATTAAATTTCAAAAATCATTGAACAACAAGAATAGCAAGAACAACAACAGAACCCCCCCATCTGTGTCAGCCACCCAATGACAGGAGGTACAACTTCTTGCTTTCTGATCATTAATGCCCAGTCCTACATTTATTTTAATAGCTGGCAGCTCAGTGAGTACACATCTATTGTAATAACCATAAAGGGGGCTTGGGTCCTCTGTCCTCTTGTATTGTGTTTGCAACCCTAAGTGGAGAGCCTCTTATTCCCTTTCAGGAACAAAATCTATAACTGAAAGGCCTGAGCTGAAGTTTATTTTATATCAATGCTACACAAAATGGTATGTCTAGTTTTTTTTTAAGGTGGGCTTGAATTTATTCATAAGTTCTGCCATACTTTGTTCAATAGGAATGGGTGCTGAATGGCAAAATAAAACCTCACATCGGAGTGTTGATTAGATGCCATGTATCACACCCACTACTCAACAGGGTTCTTCATCCTCACAACACCCTCCAAGAAATATGGCATCACTATCTTGCCATTTTACCAGTGAGGTAACTGAGGCTCCTGGAGATTAACTGACTTGTCTGAGGTCATACAGTATGAAAATCCAGGTACTTCTTCTGATCATAGAACTCTGGAAGCTCAACTACCTCCTGATGATCACAGGTACCATTTAGGGGGTGCTTATTACATATGTTCTGGGGTATCTGGTTCCCATAAACAATTTAGCCTAAGAAACAGAGGCTTAGAGAAATTAAGTAACTTGTCGAACCTAGAGTTCAGATTTTAGTTCCGGCCTCTGTGATACCAGAAAAGCATTGCTTTTAAAATATTTCCCTCCAGAAACATCTCAGATGATGCTCTTTTCATCTTCTGTGCCAGAAAGGGGCCCAACCACTGGAGAAGAATGAATTCAGGCAAAGCAATACCAAGTGCCATCTTCACACAGGAGAGAATGGAGAATGCTGTCACCTCCTTGTCATCAATACAGAGCTCTTAAATAAGCTACACTGTGACTCGGGTGCTTGGCCAGTAGGTGCACAGCAAAAGCCTTAGCATCTCCCAGGTCCCACTATTTGTCTGTGAACAGCCTTAACACACACCAGTGAGTGGTGTTCATGTGTTCCTGAGCTTTATCTGCAAGTGCACCCATCTTACTTCCTATACATGTTGAGACACTTCATTCTTCATATAAATCTCATGGTACCGGCAAAATCCACTGTACTTCTGAGCCCTAATGAAGAGCTTCTGAAATTGCACACACTCCCCTGTGGACCCCAAATAAGAGCTTATTCAATAGAAACAGGAACATTCTCCCCTGAGGGCTGTGAGCATGTCAGGCAAGATGCAGGTGCTGTTTCTCCTTTGTCAAGGGAGTTCCGAGGTTGTGGCTGTCATCCAGCTCTCCATAATCTTGAAGAGCACTGCAATCTCAGCACTACAGAGCAGTGCCAGCCCTAATCCTCTGCTTTGAATGAGATTAAATAAAAACGGCTCGAGCCAGGTGAAGATGAAAGAAGGCAACTGGATGAAAACTGAGAACTGTGATTACCTCGTGTCTCAAAGAAACATTTAAATGAGGTGATATTAAGAGTCATTTGAAAATGAACAACTTGGCTTAGGGTTCTTGTTTAATAACCACAGGAGTGGGAAAAACAGGGACATGATACTTTTGGGGAGAAAGCTCATACAGCTATGACAGGCTACAGACCAAAAATGTTTAGATACACTGGTCCCAAATTTTATTTTGCTAGTGAATTGGGAATAGACAGGTACATATGCAAGTTATTCCTTGAAAAATTGATTGCTGACAATTGGTTTTAAAAGTTCATCTCATCTCAGCCAGGTAGTGGTGGTGCACACCTTTAATCCCAGTACTCAGGAGGCAGAGCCAGGCAAATCTTGAGTTTGAGTCTAGCCTGGTCTACAAAGTGAGTTCTAGGACAGCCAGGGCTACACAGAAAAACCCTGTCTCAAAAAATGTTTTTCTTCACCTCAAGAGATATTGCCGGCCTCTATTCAAATGTAGTGCTTACCCACATACAAAGCAGATTTTTATATGGAAAGAAACAACAAACAAAACTGTCTTTAGATATTTTTATTTCTTCAATTTTTATTATCAGGAGTGACTGAAATAAAAAATATAATTGAGTCCCATCATTATTGTCATTATGGAAATGGCTTTAAGAGAAAACTGGTCAGATGAATATTATTGCTTCCCACTTTTCAACTGGTAAATAGTTGCCATTGATAAAACAGACAAGCCCAGAGAATCTGTCCAGAATGTTCAAGATATGGTGTATTATACAACATGCCTGTTCTCAGGAGAACACCTAAGACATAATAATTATGTGTACTTCTTGATCTCATCATACAAGACAAGCACAAAGGCACCACCCATTCCCCTGAGAACGTTGGACCATGCACCCTTGAAGAAAGCCTTGCTTCCTTCATCACGAGCGATCTTCCTCCAGCAGTCAATCGTGCCTGTATACATGATATCAGCTGCAAAGAATAAAAAGACAGGGAGTTGATGTCTATAGGCCAATGAACGTCCGTCCCCATGTTTATAACACTAAAGAAACAGCCCTACCTTTAAAAGGTATTTTCAGTTTTTTGGGGGGAGTCATCCTGAGGATGGAACCCTGGGCCTTGTACATTCTAGGAAAGCTCTCTACTATTGATCTATTCCAAATACTTAATGTCAGTTTTCAACCCAGTATTTACACGTTAGCACAGGCAATGCTTAAGTATTAATGTTCTGATTGGAGTAGAGGGATGACCTCTAAATACAATTTAGGCACCCCAAGTCATAGGCATCCAAAGGGCTGCTTGCTCACAAGGCAGTTGTGCAGCCAACATGGATGCGGTCACCTCATCCCTTCACTGTCTACAGTGTTTTATGACACTGGAGATTGAACTCAGGACCTTGAGTATAGTGGGCTAGCATTCTACCACTGAGCTGCTTCCCCAGCCCCAGCCTGCGGTTTCACTCATCACTAGTTTGTGGCCATAACTTGTCCCATGCCCATGACTTTTAGGCTCAAGCAGAACTTACTTCCTTTGCGTCCCGACTGCATCATCATACGACGGCGAACCGTGTCAAAGGGATAGGAAGTCAGGCCAGCAACAGCAGTGACAGACTGCGCAATCATCCAGCTGATGAAGATGTGAGTATTCTTGGGATCTGGAAGCATTCCTGGAAAATATATATATATATATATATAGTTAGATAGGTGCAATGATTTTTCAAACCATCTCTTAATAGCTTCAGGCCAGGTGGTGGTGGCTCATGCCTTTAATCCTAGCACTTAGGAGGTAGAGGCAGGAGGATCTCTGAGTTTGAGGCCAGCCTGGTCTACAGAGTGAGTTCCAGGAGAGCTAAGACTACACAAGAGAAATCCTGTCTCAAAAAAAACAAAAACAAAAACCAAAACAAAACAAAAAAAATCACCCCAAGAACAAACAAACAAAAACCCCCAAACAACAAAAAACCACACAAACACAGCTTCAGAGCTTAGTGTGGTGACACAATGGTACAAGCCTGAAATCTAAGGCACTTGGGAACCTGAGGCAGGAGGACCTTGAATCTAAGGTCAGCCTGGGCTAACTAAAGACCTTATCTAAGAAACAAATCAGGAGCTGGGTGTGGTGGCCCACGCCTTTAATCCTAGTACTCAGGAGTCAGAGGCAGGTGGATGGCTGTGAGTTGGAAGTCAGCCTGGTCCACATAGTGAGTTCTAGGCCAGCCAGGGAAACACAGTGAGACTCTTGTCTCAAAGAAAAAAAGAGAAAAAAAAAGGGAGAAAATAACCAGGGCTTGGGGAGACAGCTCAGTACTGGGATTAGTATGCACAAGACCCTTAGGTTCCCAGCAATGCAAACAAACATCCAAAGCTCCCACACCTTCTAAGTATATAGCATACTTACCCTTTGCAGTGTCATAGATGCCAAAGTAGGCAGCTCGGTAGATGATAATGCCCTGTACTGACACATTAAAGCCTTGGTACAGGCCCCTAATCCCATCAGATTTGTAGATCTTAACCAGGCAGTCACCAAGGCCTTTGAATTCCCTCTCAGCTCCAGCTTTGCCCACATCAGCTGCTAGACGGGTACGGGCAAAATCAAGAGGGTACACAAAGCACAAGGATGTGGCCCCAGCGGCACCACCTGATGCCAGGTTCCCAGCAAAGTAGCGCCAAAACTGGGTCCTCTTGTCCACACCACCCAAAAAGATCTGCTTGTATTTATCTTTGAAGGCAAAGTTGAGAGCCTGGGTGGGGAAGTATCTGATGACATTGGCCAGGTTACCACGCCAGAAGGACAGGACTCCCTGTTCCTTGGGGATACGAACCACGCAGTCTATAATGCCCTTGTATTGCTTATCTGCCGTGATTTGCTTGCTGGCATGCTGCACCTGATGGACAGGAAGAAGGCAATAGGAACAGTTATAACCACAGGGAAGGGAAAAAGGAAGAACATAGACATATAATCTTTAAGGTTCGTTCCCCTTTCTCCAAATCTAGCTTTCAGAATCACACGAGCTGGACACTCCTAAGTGCTGACACTATCACAGGGGTTAAGAATTGATCTGCACCATCAGAAGTGGCAAGCCTCCACCACTGTGGAGGCACCCCCAAGTGGACCTATGACCTTTAGACCTGGAAGAAAGGTCATTCCCTCCATGTCAGATTCAGAGGCATTAGGGTGGGACCTGCATAGGACACGGTCACCTTGGTGACCACGGTCAACTTCTCAGGTCTCCTGAGCCTCCTTTTCGCCCCACCCCCACTTTTGTCCTGGGAGGGGGAAGGGTGACTAAACTTTCGCTCGCGAGTGCCCTCTAGAGGCACTGCGCGGCGAGCGCGCGGCAGGAAGGCCGGCGAGGGGCTGCGCGGGGGCGGACGTAGCAGCAGGCACATGCTCTTCCCAGCGTCCACTTCCGGCCTGCCGGCCGGCGAGGCTAGACCGCGTTGTTCACAGGCGGCGCGGCCGCGGAACCGGTCCGCGTGGCCTGCCCAAAGCTGTAATCTCCTTGCCGTGACCTTGAGGTTCTCGGTAAGGCCAGGTGTTGTTTTCCAGGGCCTGCTTTCAGGCCTATTGCCCTTACCCCTAAATCCTGGGTAGACAGTGTCTCTCCGGATGCCCTATCCTAGTTCTCTGTGCTGGGGATGGCCCCAAGCGCCTCGGCTCCCTCTGGCCCCGACCACTTGCTACACTCCAACTCCAGGTCCTTAAAAGCGCTTTCCTCCAGCTTGCCTTTTGGTCTGACTCTGTAGCCAGGCCCGGCCTTCACCTTGCCCCAAATCTAAAGATTGAGCCCCACTCTCCCGCTAGGGTACCCCCCTTTCTGTGCGGATCCCCGACTTCCTGCCTGGGCCCCTCGATCCCAGGACATACCTGCAGCAGCAGCTTGACCCGCTCGATGGGCGCTACCGCCGTCTTGGAGATGGCCGCGGCCACTCCACCTGCCAAGAAGTCCTTGGCGAAGGATACAGCGGCATCTGTCATGTTGAAAGAAAAAGAAAAGGCAGAGGACTGCGGGACAGGACTGGGTTGACAACCGGCTTTGACTCCCGGGCTCTGGGGCGGAGCAAAGCAAATGGCCGATTTATATAGTGGCAGCCGGGCGCTGAGCTGCCGGCGTAAGGGGCGGGCCGAGGCAGGCGCCCAGCACAGGCGCGCAGAATGGCTGAGCTGCTGAGTGGCTGGCGACCTGCGGGAGGAGTCTAGGGAGGTCGCCCTCCCAGCCTCTCCTGCCCTTGGCACCTGATCAGGCCGGAGTAAGGGGCAGCCGCAGGTAGTACTTACAACTGGGACGCTGGATCCTGAGAAGGGTCTGGGAATGGTGAGGAAGGGCGAAGATAAGTGTGCCCAAAGGAAAAAACAAAAACAAAAACCTGGGCCTAAGGCCAGGCCTAGGGTAAAGACGCTCCAGACAGACAAAACCTCCCCAAACCTCAGGAATCGAAATAAATATCTAATGGAATATTAAAAAGATTCCATTCAGACACAGACTGCAGGCAACTCACCCATTTTTGTAAAGAAAATTGTTTGGAGACCCAGACTGGAATTACAGTGAGGCACAGGAATCAAGGTCACGCTAGTACAGGATGGGATTCTGTCTTTGTAAAGTTCTGAACATTCATAATCCAAGGATTTTTGCATTGTTTTTGAGTTTTTAAAACACTGCACTGAGATTCATTTATCTTGGTTGCTGGGTTGTTCTGCGTCAAGTTCTGTGAACTTCACCCTAGACCTGGCACTACCCTGAAGCTTGTCCATGAAGCCAGAGAGAACTGAGGTATCAGCAGGGTGCGAGCCTGTCAGCTTGCCCTAGACGGGTTTGCAAACAGTGTAACAAAGATCTTTCAGGGAATTGGCCTAGGAGAGTCCAAAGGACTGGACTCAAGGGGAGGAAATGATTTTAACCGGAAGCCAAATAGAGAGTATCCAGAAGAGTAAAAGGCTTAAAAAGGTTAAGAATGTAGTTGGCATTTGACTCTGGACTCCAGGTAAAGTGCTTTTGGATTGAATAGATTGCTGAACTCCATCTGTAGTGCCAAAGGACCTGTGTTCTCTGAGGCCCTTAATCCCTGAACTGAATAAATATTTGCCACAAACGACCTTAAGATCAGGAGCACTCCCTCAGGTTCAGAACGGCAGCAGATACAGTGATCACAAATCTGCTTCAAAATAATTGATATTTATAGAAATAAAGGTGACAGATGAAAACTTCACTGCATCTGAACCGTAGGTGTCCAGCCTTCAGAATTGCCAAAGGCAAAATGCCTGCAGGCCTGTCTACACTTAAGACATAATGGGCTTTTTAGTTAGGGTTTCTATTTCTGTGATAAAATACCGTGACCAAAAGCAACTCGAGGAGGAAGGGTTTATTTCATCTTACAGCTTGGAGTCCATCATCCAAGGAAGTCAGGACAGGAACTCAAACAGGGCAGAAACCAGGAGGCAGGAGCTGATGCAAAGGCCCTGGAGGGGAGCTGCCTACTGGCTTGCTCCTCATGGCTTGGTCAGCTTGCTTTCTTATAGAACTCAGGACCACCAGCCCAGGGTTGGCACCACCCACAATGAGCTGGGCCCTCCCTCATCAATCATCAAACAAGAAAGTGCACCACAAGGCCAATCTGATGGGAACATTTTCCCAACTGAGGTCTCCTCTTTTCAGATGACTCCAGCTTAAGTCAAGTTGATATAAAACTAGCCAGCATAATTTTCTTGCCTTCTCCCACCCCATCTACATCTGTCTAGTACAGCTTTCTCCAGGGGTTTTAGTCCCTTCTATGAGTGTGGTTTGTTAATTGTTAGCTCCAAGAAGCCCAGCAATGCAAAATGATGGGCACAAACTGTAGATATTTGAAGGAGCGTTGTGGCTTTTTTTTTTAAAGTTTCCGGGATCTACCTTATTTGAACCAGTATATCTACCGTATGCATGTGAGATGTGTGTGCTCTACTGCTGAGCTACAACCCCAGCCCCTAGATTTTTATTTGAAAATTCCATCTGTATATGTGCCTGTTTTTGTGCTGGTACCGTGGTGGTTTGGGTACTGTGGCTCTGTAGTAGAGATCAAAATCTGGTATTGTGATCCCTCCAGCATTTATTTTTCAGCTCAGGATTGCTTTGAGCACTTGGGAATCTTCTGGGCACTCATATACAGTTTAGGATTCTTGGAGGAAATGCCACTTGAATCTTTCTAGGGTTTGCTTTGAATCTTTAGATTCGTTTTGTGATATAGCTCTCTTTACAGTGTTAATCCTGGTGACAGAAAGCATGGGAGAGCTTTCTGTCTCTTAAGGTCTTTTAAAATATGCCTTCAGCATTTTAAAATTTTGATTATAGTTTTCCCTTCCTTGGTTATATTTCTTCCTAGGTATTTTATTTATTTATTTATTTGCATGCACTCACGTATGCATTGGAGACCAGAGGTCGATACTGGGTCTTTTCCTTGGTTGTTTTTAACCTTTTTTATTTTATTTTATTTTGGTTTTTCAAGACAGGGTTTCTCTGTGTAGCTTTGAGCCTTTCCTGGATCTCGCTCTGTAGTCCAGGCTGGCCTTGAACTCACAGAGATCCACCTGGCTCTGTCTCCCAGAGTGCTGGGATTAAAGGCGTGCGCCATCACTGCCCATCTGATTTCCACCTTTTATATTGAGGCAGGGTCTCACATGAGCCATGAACTCACTTATTTGGCTCATCTACCTAGGAGTATCCTGTCTCTCTTTCCTGAGTGCTACATTTATATGGGTCGTGGCGAACCTGACTCTGTCCTTATGCTTGTTTGGAAAGCATTTTACCCATTGAGCTAGCTCCCTAGTCTTGTATTTTTAGACTATTGCCAGTGGGATCCCAGGCCCCCTGAGTTCTTAGGAAGTTTGCTATTACTATATAGAAAAGCTTTCTTTTCTCTCTCTTCCTTGTGTGTGGTGTGTATGTACCCATGTGTGTGTGAAGGTGCATGTATGTACACATGCATGTGGTGGCCTGAGGTTGATGTCATGTGTCTTCCTCAGTTGCTTATATATTGAGACAGAGTCTCTCACTTGAACCCAGAGCTCCCTGACATGGCTGGTCTTGGTCTAGGGCAATGGTTCTCTCAACCTGTGGACCATGGCTCCTTTGGGGTCACATATCAGATATCCTGCATACCAGATCTTTACATTATGATTCATAACAATAGCAAACTTACAGTAATGAAAGAGCAACAAAATAATTTCATAGTTGGGGTCACCACAACAGGAGGAACTATATTAAAGGGTCACAGCATTAGGAAGGTTGAGAAGCACTGCTCTAGGGATTCCCCTGTCTCTGCCTCCTGCAAGGTACAGGTGGGTTGTCACACCCACTAAACTCCAGTCCTCATGCTATGGCTTTCGGTGGGCCAAAAGCTACTAATTTTTGTTTACTGACTTTGTGTCCTGAAACTTTGTTGCAAGTGTTTATCAGATGTAAGAATTTTCTGGTAGAGTCTTTACTTTGTTTAAAAAAGGAAAAACAAACAAACCAACCTTTTTTTCATTCTAAGACCATAGAAGAACATGAACTCTGAAGTTACTATTTTTTGCTGACATCTTGGCCCAGAGCTTCCAGAGTCCCAACCTGAGAGCCTACTTACTTTGTGTAGGACATCAGTTCCGACGTAAATCACTTCCTCATACATTCTGTTTCCTGCCAGGCTCAAAGTCCGTATCTTCCCCACTGTGGAGGAGTGGATGTCCATTTCTCAGGGGCAGTGGACTGCTTCCGGCAGATAGTGAAGACCCAAGGGGTGCCGGGGCTCTGGAGCGGACTGACAGCTAACTTACTAAAGGTGAGAAGGGTGGCCATCTCCTGCCTCTCTCTGTCTTCCAGTCACTTCCCTTCCTTATCACCCCAGTACAATTTGCATGAAAACACCCCATCCACCACTAATGGACACTGCCCATCAACCCTGATTAATGCAATAGTGGAGAATCCAACACCCCATCCTAGAAGAACTGAGCATTTAGTCCCAACTAGAATTTTCTAACAGTGGGACATATGAACCCCTAAGGAGAATACAGCCCCCTTCTAAAATCGTCTGCCAAAATACAAATATAGTACATGATTGAATCATACTTCCATAGACTTCCATCACCAGAATTAAGAACAAGAACTCTGAACTAACCATGTGAATACATGGATATTCACACGTAAACATCCAGTCAACACCAGCATATAGAAATGAGCAGTGGCAGCCAGGCCGCGGCGGCGGCGCACACCTTTAATCCCAACACTAGGAATTTCATGCCTTTGAGCCCAGTATTTGGGAGGCATGCACCTTTAATCCCAGCACTAGGAAGGAGGAAACAGGAAGTGATATGGCTGGGTGGAGAGAGGAATGTAAAGTGGGAGGAGACAGGAGGCCCCTCTTTTGGTCTGAGGATTCGGTAGAGGTCCTTATGTAAAATTTAATTTAATTTAGTTATAAAATATTTTAAAAAAAGAAGTCTTTAATCCCAGCACTCGGGAGGTAGAGGCAGGCGGATCTCTGTGAGTTCGAGGCTAGCCTGGGCTACAGAGCGAGTTCCAGGACAGGCTCCAAAGCTACACAGAGAAACCCTGTCTCAAAAAACCAATAAAAAAAAAAAAGAAGTCTTTCTAGTGGCTGGCTGTTCTGCTTCTCTGTTTTCACCCTGCTATCTGAATGTGGGTTTTTTTTAAAGATTTATTTATTTGTTATGTATACAGCATGTATGACTGCATGCCAGAAGAGGGCATCAGATCTCGTTACAGATGGTTGTGAGCCACCATGTGGTTGCTGGGAATTGAACTCAGGACCTTTGGAAGAGCAGTCAGTGCTCTTAACCTCTGAGCCATCTCTCCAGTCCGAGTTTTTATTTTTAAAATCAATTAGAATTCATGCTACATATATCTGTGTACTTGTGTTTATGTGTACCCCATGTGTACTGGTGTGCAGATGCCCACAGAGTTCAGAAGAGGATGTCAGATTTCCTGGAACTAGAGTTATAGGTGGTGTGACCTCCCTGAAATGGGTGCTGGGAGCTGAGCCTAGGTCCTCTGTAACAGCTACAAGTGCCCCTAACCACTGAGCAATCTTCGTAGCTCCAGTTCTTGTTTTTATTTTTCTGTAGTGCTGGGGCTGGAATTCAGGGCCCTGTAGATACTAGACAAATATTCTATTATGGAGCTACATTCCTAGCCTTTAAAAAATTTTTTTTGTCATTGCAAATGACAGGATTTCATTATTTGGATAGCTGAGTAGCATTCCATTGTGGGTATGGTTCATATTTTCTGTCTACTTGTCAGGTGATGGACATTCAGGCTGTGTCTACTTTGAGGTTCTTGTGATTAGTGCAGAAATGACTGTGGGAAAGAAGTCTTGGCCAGCCGGTGGTGGCACACACCTTTAATCCCAGCACTCGGGAGGCAGAGCCAGGCGGATCTCTGTGAGTTTGAGGCCAGCCTGGGCTACAAAGTGAGTTCCAGGAAAGGTGCAAAGCTACACAGAGAAACCTGTCTCGAAAAATAAAACAAGGGCTGGAGAGATGGCTCAGAGGTTAAGAGCACCAGCTGGTCTTCCAGAGTTCCTGAGTTCAAGTCTCAGCAACCACATGGTGGCTCACAACCATCTATAGAGATAAGATCTGGTGCTCTCTTCTGGTGTGCAGGCATGTATGCAGGCAGAACACTGTATACACAATAAACAAATAAATAAAATCTTTAAAAAAAAAAGAAAAACAAAACAAACAACAACAACAAAGAAGTTGTCTCTTCCACATGCCAGATTGCATTTCTTTTGGATACATACCTTCTAGTGAGCTTGCTGAATTATACAATACACCTGTCTTTTGAGGAATCTCCCTAGTTTTCCAGGGTAGCATTATTAATTTACATCCTTACCAATGACATGCAAGGATTCCATTTTCTCCACTCCCTCATCAGTGCTTGTTCTTGTCAGTCTTTCTGATAAGAGCAGTCATTACCTCACTGTGGTTTTGGTTTGCTCTGCCTTAATAACTAGTGATGTCAGACATCTTTTTTTCATGGTGATTGGCCAATTTACATGCCTTCTTTTAGGGAATGTCTGATTAGGTTTATTGCTATAGCTTCCTGGCCTTTTGACTGAGATCAAGTGTAGGTTTACTGCTCACTTTTAAATTGGATTATTATTATTGTTTCTGTTGAGATTAGGAGTGCCTTGTATTGTGGATGTCAACCCACTCTCAAGTGTATCCTTTTTGCAAAGTTGGGACTTGAACATAGGGTCTCATGCATGCTAGCTAGGCAAGCACTGTACCACTGAACTATATCCCCAGCTCCCTTGTACTATTTTTGCAAAAATTTTTAAAGTCTGAAAGTTAAAAGCTTTCAAAAGAAAAAGACCAGGAACAAGAGGTCAGGAGAATAGAGAATAATATTAATGATGGTGATGATTATATTGATGATCTATATTTGGTCAGTTCATTAGAAACACACTTCTCCAGTGAGACATGGTGGGGCTCTATATGAGTAACTATTGTGGCTCTGGGGGATATGGAAAATACAAGTGTAATAAAGAAACAGGAACTGAAGCTAAGGCACTGTCTGGTAGTTCTGAAGAAGAAAAAAAAAAACAGGAAAAAGCTCAAGTAATACCAAGGCCTTGGATATCTATGTACCAATGCCTATAATGTAGGTCATACAATGAATTTTCTACAAGTAGGAAAACACAATATTATATACATTGATCAGACACCATGGGATGGGACTTCTGGCTGATATGGTCAAGGAAAGGGAAACCTGGCTGAGAGATACCACAGGGAAGTGAAGAACAGTGATTTCTCAAGAAGGTTATCACCAGTAGTTCATCGACTAGAATGTGAAAAGCATCAAGAAAAAGCTGGACATGGGGGTATATACCTGGAATCGCAGCACTCTGGAGGTTGAGGAAGTAAGACTGTGAGTCTGAAGCCAGCTGGGATTACACAGTGAAACACTGTCTCAAAAGTAACTAGAGGAGGGTAAGCAAGACGGTGCAGTGATGGAGAGAACAGACTCCAGTGAGTAATCCTCTGACCTTTACACGTGCACCATTGCACGGGTGTGCCTGTATTCACTCTCACACATGCTGCGCGCGCGCGCGCGCGCACACACACACACACACACACACACACACACACTCAAAATCATAAATAAAACAAGCTCTCTTTTTTAAAAGGGGTCCTCACTATGTAGATCAGGGTGGCCTTGAACTCAGAGAGATCCAACCGACTCTGTCTTCTGAGTACTGGGATTAAAGGCATAAACCACTGAATCCAGCTAAAATTAATTCTTGAAAAATGTTACTAAGAATTTCACCCCCGGGTGTGGTGGCATACCACGTAGTCTCAGCATTCAGAAGGCTGAGGCAGGAAGATTGCAGTTTCAGGCTAGCTTTTGGGAAATAGTAAATTTCAGGCCAGCATGGGAGACCCTCCACCTCTAAAAACCATCACAAAAATAGAACCAAAGAATGAAAGGGAGATACGAATATGTAGTTGTGGACATACATAAGACATTGCTCAGCAAGATAAAATGAAGAGTACTGCATATAGCTAGCTGTCAGAGGCAAGACATTATGACAATAGACAAAGACTATCCATTATAATTTCATTATTTAGATAGCAACATATCTGATAAGTTCTTTTCAGAATTTAATTACATATATTTACTCATCGTATATGTGTGGGCATGTGTGTGCTATGATGTATGTGTGTGTAGACATCAGAGGACAGCTTGCCAGAGGCTCTTCTCTTCACCATACCATGTACATCCCAGCAATTCAAGTCAGATCATCTGGCTTGTGGCAAGCACCTTTTCACAGTCCATGTCTGCTAAATTCTTGGCCCTTTCCCTGATAATTAGGAGTTCTCACACTAATGAGAAGCAATGAGGTATGTCACCAGGCTGGACTTAATACAGACAATGGATAAAAAAGATCTGGTTAGTGAGTGTGAGTGGCAAGAGTCTGGAAGGGTGTGACTGCGCCATCAGTCTCTCCTAAGCAAACAGCAGGCTCACATAGGCTAGGTAAAGTGTGTGCATAAATATGTGTCTGTGTCTATGCTTAAGGTAGAATTTAGAGAAAAGATAATGTGATATCCTGGTCAGACACCAAAGAGAAAGACAATTCATGAGGGAGAGGAGTCCAAAGAGAAAATTCAGATTTGTACAATTTTGAAAAGTTCTGATGAGAAATTAAAAAGGGAAAGACACCTGGTAAACTACAATGTCCACATAGGTTATTTTCTGATGAGCACAGTTGTTTTGTTTTGCTTTTTTCCAAAATACATGTAAAGGTAACAGAAGGACACCTAGTCTTCCCAGGACAAAGAGCAACATACCATAGACTTCTGGGAGTTGACTCACAAAAGGCAAAGTTCAGAATAGGCCCAGGCTTGTGAAATGGGAAGGAGCACAGTAAAGGGTTCTAACATTCTATTTAGAGCAAGGCATTTAAGGGTGCAGAGGTAGGATTTAATGGTGGCATGTGTGCAAGAGAGGACTGGGAGTGCTTGATTCACTGATGGCTCAGCGGTTACAAGTACTTAAGAGCATTTGCTGCTCTTGCAGAGGACCCAGCTTTGGTTCCTAGCACCCACACGGTGGCTCACAACCACCCGAAACTCCAGTCCCAGGGGATCCAACACCCTTTTCAAGCACTAGGCACACATGTGGTGCACATACATACATGTAGGCAAAGCACCAACACACACAAATAAAGTGTGTGTGTGTGTGTGTGTGTGTGTGTGTGTGAGAGAGAGAGAGAGAGAGAGAGAGAGAGAGAGAGAGAGAGAGAGAGATAACTGGGAGATCTTGGTTAATTGGGAATTACCAGTGCCAAAAGTGCTGATGATTCTTGCTTGAGTTGGACTAATATGGTATAGAACATAAGATCAGGGAAACTTTCAGTTCCATTTTGTCTTTGCTGGCCAACCTGTAGTGTTAGGCTCAGTTCTGGGTGCCACATTTAAGAGGAAATTAAGAAACTAGGACAGCTGGCTGGTGGTGGCGTGCTGGGGCATGCCTTTCTGTATGCTGTGAATATATGTTGTTCCCACTGGTTAGTAAATAAGCTGCTTTGGCCTATGGCAAGGCAGCTTAGAGGCAGGCAGGAAATCCAAGGAGAGAGACGGGAAAGAGAAAGGCAGAGTTTGGGGGCATGCCAGCCACCACCAGGAGAAGCAAGATGTGAAAGTACCAGTAAGCCACAACCATGTGGCAATTTATAGATTAATAGAAATGGGTTAAGTTATAAGAGACAGCTAGCAAGAAGTCTGCCATAGACCATACAGTTGATAATTAATATTAAGCCTCTGAATGATTATTTTATAAGCGGCTAAGGGACCATGGGTTCAAGCAGGACTGGAGGAATGCAGACTGTGGGGCCGGGCAGGACCAGAGAAAATTTCTGACTACAGTGGCACACACCTTTAATTCTAGCACTCAGGAGGCAGAGACAGGTGGATCTCTATGAGTTCGAGGCCAGCACAGAGTGAGTTCCAGGACAGTCAGGGCTACACAGAGAAACCCTGTCTCAAAAAAACAAAAAACAAAGAAAGAAAGAAAGAAAGAAAGAAAGAAAGAAAGAAAGAAAGAAAGAAAGAAAGGAAGGAAGGAAGGAAGGAAGAAAAAGAAACCAAGATAGATTCAAACACAGCCATCATGAAAGTGAAAGTGAAATGATATCATTATATCATATGAGAAATGGCTGAGTGAATGAGAGCCATTTAATTGGGAAAGTGCTTTGAGTAAAGGAAGAGCAACCTAATTTTCCTCATCATAAAAGGATGATCAGAGAATTCTGTGTGGAATTACCACAGGTTGATAGGCACTTCATGAAGGTAGACTTCAGCTCTTGGAATTACAGACACCTGTGAGCTGCACATGGGCACTGGGAACTGAACCCAGGTCCTCTAGAAGAACACTCAGTGTTCTTAACCACTGAGCCATCTCTCCAGCCCCCTCTTCTGAAGTTCTTAGTCCTGTGTGGTGCACACTGGTAACCAGAAGTCAGGAAGGCAGAACATCTTGTCCCACCTCTAAGGAAATAAAAATAGCTCTAAGTTCATATTAGGAACAGAATTAGAATTTTAAGGAGTTGTTCTGAAACTTCAGGAAAATGAGACACATTCTTGATTTTATTGAAAAAAAATTGCAACTCAGTGAGGCTAGAGAGATGGCTTAATTAGTAAGAGCACATACTGATCTATAGAAGAAGTTTCCAACAACCATGGTCAGTACCATATAACCACCTGTAACTCTAGATCCAAGGGATCTGATGCCTCTGGCCTCCATAGGTGCCTGCACTCACATACGTGTACCCAACACAAATAACTAAAAGTAACTCTTCAAAAAACCAAATCAAAACAACAACAAACCCTGCAGCTAAGAAAATACCTCTGTGCCAAGTGGCATCTCTCTTGTATTTGTGGAAGAATGCACAGAGTACTAAGATATAAATAATCTGAGGTTAGATTTCAACTTTTGTCAAAAACTACACTCATAGAATTCAGCATTTTCTGAAATTTTGTTTTGTTGCTTCAAAGAAAACCACAATGGACAAACATGGAGTGTTGACTGGATGCAGTATTTGCCTCCCCACAGACACTAACACATCAGGCTACACGTCAACACTACTCTCTATAAAATAGTCTGCTACAGGAGTTGGAAAAATGAGTTATTTTGTATATGTAAACCAGACTATGGTCTGAGAACTTAACCATAGTTTTATAACTTTGATTAGGAATAAATGACAGTTTTCTCTCTTTTAAAAAATTTAAGGAAAAAAATTTAGATTTATTTATTTTATGTATGAGGGTGTTTTTCTGCATGTATGTATGTGCACCAGGTGCATGTCTGGTGCTTCTTGAGTTCAGAAGAGGGTATTAGATCCCAGGGACTGGAGTTATGGATGGTTTTGGGCCACCATGCAGGTAGGTGCAGGGAATTGAACCCAGATCCTCTGCAAAGCAACAAGTGCTCTAAACTGCTGAGCCAACTCTCCAGCCCCATTTTTTTTCCTTTAGAAAATAAGTTTAATAAAAAAAAAATACTTTCAACACTCTGAAAACTTTCATGTATATGGTAGAGGAAAGGAACAGAAAATATATGTGAATTCATTTCAGAAATATATTTATTTATTTACCTATTGTTTTCTGAGATAAGATTTCAATATGTATATGAGGAACTTGAACTTACTTATGTAACTAAGGATGGCCTTGAACTCATGGTCTTCTTGCCTTAGCCTCCCAAGGGCTGTGATTGCAGATGGGCACCACCACATCTTGTTACATATTAATGCATTTTAAAATGCATACAATGGTAGTATTAGAGAAGTATATTTGTATAAATTTTACACGGAATCCCCATTTGAGTACATTAAAACAAAACCAACCAACCAAACAAAAACCTCTCCAATGGGTTATTAGCCTAAAGGATTTTAATTTCATGCCATTTGCGGGGGAGTATGTGTATCATATGTTCTATTTATCCTTTCTAGGCAACTAGGACATCTTGTGGGAATAGTGGAAGATGATTGAATAATTTATTTTCAAGGTAGGCTTACAAAGCAAGTTAAAAAGGCAGATAATTAAGGCCGATGGAACTGTGCATGACTTGAGTCAGGAATTTCAGTGCATCATTAAGAAGTCATGGGACGGTGGTAACACACGCCTTTAACCCCAGCACTCAGGAGGCACAGCCAGGCGGATCTCTGTGAGTTCAAGGCCAGCCTGCTCTACAGAGTGAGTTCCAGGACAGCCAAGTCTACACAGAGAAACCCTGTCTCAAAAAAACAAAACAAAACAAAACAAAAAAGTTATATGGAAAACTGCCTTCTTGAAGTAGAAGTTTCTAAGCTTCTTGTGCCTGATTTTTCTTTTTCTTTCTTTCTTTTTTGAGACAGGGTTTTTCTATGTAGCTTTGGAGCCTTTCCTGGAACTCACTCGGTAGCCCAGGCTGGCCTCAAACTCACAGAGATCCACCTGCCTCTGCCTCCGGAGTGCAGGGATTAAAGGCATGCACCACCACCACGGGCTCCAGGTGCCTGATTTTTCAATGAAGAATGAAGGTTCTGAGGATGAGCATTGCAGTACACACTTATAATCTCAGCTGGCTGGGAGTCTAGGCAGGAAGACCATGACTCTGAGAGCAGCCTGGATTTTGTAGCAAGATTATTTAGAAAAAAAAAATCTAAAAGTTTTCATTTGGGGTTTTTGATAAGGCCTAACTGACATGGTGGTTGGTGCTCTCAGCAAAGGTATGAGTTTAAGAAGTCTGTGTGGTGAAGCCACAGGTCAATGTGAGAAAAACTTGCCCTACTCTACCTGCACTTCCATGCTGGGCTCGTGACATGCTCTCTGCCCTGCTACCTCAGCTACAAGGTGCTCTGAAGTGTTGCGGCAATGTTCCTTCCCGAGGTTTCTCCTGGGGTATACTGTGCATCTGATTGCTACTAGGCTTCCTTGTAGTCTGGTGGAGTGCCATTGTGACAGAGCAGTGTCAGAAAAGCTTTTCAAGGCACAGGTATTCACAGGGAAGATTCGGGGTTCCCAGGTGATGTATTGTTCCTCCTGACGTGCACAGGTAAGAGGCAGGCCATAGTCATCTGTGATTGCGCATGTCTTCTACCAGCCTTCTTCCAGTCAGCTTTACAGAGTTGGCTTTTTAGATTCCAGTTTTCTGGGTTTGAAGAACTTCTTTAATTCCCGTAACTCCTGGGGCTTCAAACTTTGGTCCACCCCTGGGGTCAATTTGTAGGTCACTGGGGACAGGATGTAACCATTTTGATAAAGAAAAATTCTCTTACAGAACTCAAACATACTAAACATAACTCCAAAATATGGAACTACCTGTTAAACAGAAAATGAAAATGGCATTACATTCTTTTTTTTAAAAAAGAGATTTACTTCTTTACAAATAAAAGCACCAAAAAGTAAACACTTTATCACCGAAGCATGTCTTAGTTACTTTTCTGTTACTGTGACAAAATAACCTGACAACAGTAATTTAGGATTGAAAGAGCTTTTGGCTTATAGTTCTAGAGGGGATATAGCCTACCGTGGCAGGAAGGCGTGGGTGGGGCCACGGTGGCAGGAAGAGAAAGCCAGCTATTGTGTCCATACTCCGGAAGCAGAAAAACAGCAGAAAATTGGACCGGGTTATAAAACCTCAAGCCCCGCCCCCCCCCCCCCCCCCCCCCGCCCCTGTAATGTACCTCCTCCAGCAAGCCCCTACCTCCTAAAGGTTCTGTAATCTTCCCAAACAGGACCAACAACTGGTACTCAAACACAGGAACCTATATGTGGCATTCCTCATTCAAATCCCCAACAGAGCATCAGAATTCTACACATGTTTTTGAAACAATTCCATAATTTAAAAAATTACTTCGTCAAACTTTCATCCTTGTTTGAAAAAGTATCTGTGTTAGCAGTTCTTTTCTCAAATAAAACTTGGGTAAACAAACAAACAAACAAAAAAAGATTTACTTTTATTTATTTATTTATTTATTTATTTATTTATTTATTTATTTATTTATTTGTGTGTGTGTGTGTGTGTGTGTGTGTGTGTGTGTGTATGTGTGTGGGCACCCATGGGAGCCATAAGAGGGTATTAAATCCCTAGGAAATGGAGTTATGTGTGGTTGTGAGCTTCTCAACATGGGTGTGGGGAACTGAACTCAGGTTCTCTGGAAGAGCAGCAAACACTCTTAATCACTGAACTATCTCTCCAGCTTACATGTTAAATAACTTTTATAAATTAAAAAAATAATTTTAATTTAATTTAATTTAATTTTTTTGGTTTTTTGGAGACAGGGTTTTCCTGTGTAGCTATGGCTGTCCTGGAACTCACTCTGTAGACCAGGCCTTGAACTCACAGAGATCCACCTGCCTCTGCCTCCTGAGTGCTGGGATTAAAGGTGTGTGCCACCACTGCCTGGCTAATTTTTATTTTTTTTTATTGGTGTGCACTAGGAAGTATATGGAGTAACACTCCCTGTTTAATCTTTCCCCTTTAGCCAATTTAATGAACAGATCAGGGAAGTTACCCTGAACTGAACTCAACACTTTGGAGCCATGTATCAAATTATTAAGAAAATGTGCTAATGCAGTGGAGTTGCACCAGGGTAAACTAAGATAATAGCTCTGGGCAGTACTACATGGTAATTCTTTTTGGGATCAAAGAATATAGACAGAAGGAAAACTGGTCCAGTGTGGGAGGGGAAGAAGGATGTCAGAGCCACTGAAGGGCATGCCCTTGGCAAGCACTGGTTCTACATTAATACACATAGAGTTGATCTGCCACTGCTCATTTCTTTCTTTTTTTCTTTTCTTTTCTTTCTTTCTTTTTTGGTTTTTCGAGACAGGGTTTCTCTGTGTAGTCTTGGTACCTTTCCTGTAGCCCAGGCTGGCCTTGAACTCACAGAGATTCACCTGGCTCTGCCTCCCAAGTGCGCCACCACGGCCTGGCTGCCACTGCTCATTTCTATATGCTGGTGTTGACTGGATGTTTACGTGTGAATATCCATGTATTCACATGGTTAGTTCAGAGTTCTTGTTCTTAATTCTGGTGATGGAAGTCTATGGAAGTATGATTCAATCATGTACTATATTTGTATTTTGGCAGACGATTTTAGAAGGGGGCTGTATTCTCCTTAGGGGTTCATATGTCCCACTGTTAGAAAATTCTAGTTGGGACTAAATGCTCAGTTCTTCTAGGATGGGGTGTTGGATTCTCCACTATTGCATTAATCAGGGTTGATGGGCAGTGTCCATTAGTGGTGGATGGGGTGTTTTCATGCAAATTGTACTGGGGTGATAAGGAAGGGAAGTGACTGGAAGACGGAGAGAGGCAGGAGATGGCCACCCTTCTCACCTTTAGTAAGTTAGCTGTCAGTCCGCTCCAGAGCCCTGGCACCCCTTGGGTCTTCACTATCTGCCGGAAGCAGTCCACTGCCCCTGAGAAATGGACATCCACTCCTCCACAGTGGGGGAGATACGGACTTTGAGCCTGGCAGGAAACAGAATGTATGAGGAAGTGATTTACGTCGGAACTGATGTCCTACACAAAGTAAGTAGGCTCTCAGGTTGGGACTCTGGAAGCTCTGGGCCAAGATGTCAGCAAAAAATAGTAACTTCAGAGTTCATGTTCTTCTATGGTCTTAGAATGAAAAAAAGGTTGGTTGGTTTGTTTTTCCTTTTTTAAACAAAGTTTCCCTGTGTAGCCCTGGCTGTCCTGGAACTAGGTCTGTAGACCAGGCTGGCCTCGAACTCACTGAGATCTGCCTGTCTCTGCCTCCCGAGTGCTGGGATTAAAGCCACCACTGCCCAACTAGAATAACATTGTTTTGAGACAAGGTTTTTCTTTCCTTTTCTTTCTTCCTTTCTTTTCTTTTCTTTTTTCCGAGACAGGGTTTCTCTGTGTAGCTTTGGCACCTTTCCTGGAACTCTCTCTGTAGCCCAGGCTGGCCTCGAACTCACAGAGATCCACCCGCCTCTGCCTTCCGAGGGCTGGGATCAAAAGCGTGCACCACCACCGCCCGGCTGAGACGAGGTATTTCTTCTGTAGCCCAGATTGGCTGGGACTTCGCCATACTTCTGTTTCAGCCTCTTGAATGCTGAGATTACAGGTGTGACCCCCATGCCTAATTTAGAACAAATATTGATTTGCTATAGAACCATGATGCCTTCCTTGTTCACTTATTTGTGGTGCATTTTGCTTAAAAGAAAGCAGGCATTTTGGACAGACTCAATTTTATACTTACATTCCATCCTAGCCTGTGCCCAATGGACCTGTTACATATTCCTATGCCTTTAACCTTTTTTTGAGATTTATTTATTTTTTGTTTTACCTATATGGGAGATTTGTGTACCAGGTACATGTGAGGATATCAGATGCCCTTAGAACTGGAGTTATAGATTTTTGTTAGCTGCAAGGTAAAGGAAAGTGCTCTTAACTACTGAGCGATCTCTCCAGCCCCGGACTAACCTTTTTTGGTGCCCTCCCAACTCCTTATTTTAAAGGATCCCTCTCTGTGGTGATATAAAATTGTGTACCCCAATAAAGCTTGCCTGAGGAACAAAGGACAAGCCACTAGATTAGACATAGAGGTCAGGCAGTGGTGGCACACACCCTTAATCCTATCACTCAAAGGAGTCAGAGTGGATGTCTGTGAGTTCAAGGCCACACTGGAAACAGAGCCAGGCAGTGGTGGTACACACCTTTAATCCCAGTACTGGAAAACACACACGCCTTTAATCCCAGGAAATGACAGCAGGATGGAGAAAGGTATATAAGGCGTGAGGAGACAGGAACTAAGCAGCAGTTCAGCTGAGACCCTTTCGGGTAGACTCAGGCTTTGAGTCTGAGGATTCATGGAGTTGGTGAGGTAATAGGTGTCTTGCTCTGCTTCTCTGATCTTTCAGCTTTCACCCTAATATCTGGCTCAGAGGGTTTTTTTTTTTTTTTTGGTTTTTTGAGACAGAGTTTCTCTCTGTAGTTTTGGTGCCTGTCCTGGATCTCGCTCTGTAGAGCAGGCTGGCCTCGAACTCACAGATATCTATCTGCCTGGTTCAGCCTCCCGAATGCTGGGATTACAGGCGTGCGCCACCACCACCACCACCACCACCACCACCACCGGGCTGGCTCAGAGTTTTTTTTTTTTTTTTTTTTTTTTTATTATAAGACCATCTAAGATTTGAACACCTCTCCTAAGAAACCACCACTTAGGGGCTTATCTTCCCACAACACAGATGGTCCAGAATTGAGAACAGGGGTATTTGTGGCATTCTTCTGGTTGCTTATTGCTGTCTGCTTGACTCTTGTGACACAATTGCTCAACTGGGGCTCAAACTACTCCATATCCTTGTCCCGTTGTCATTGTGGACCTCCTGGCCACCCTTCGACAGTTACTGGAGACTGACACCTGGTGGTTCAGTTTAAGCCCAGCTTCACCATCATCTTAGGTAACTTTAGAAAGAAAAGGAGAAAGAAGATATTAAGCTGGAGAGGGGAGATACACTGTGGGCATGGCCCAGGGGGAGTTGGGAGAAGGGAGTGAGGGGTACATATGACCCAGATACTTGTACATGTGTCTAAACTTTTCAAAGAGTAAGAGAATGCAAAAAAGGACAGTCTGTGCCAGTCTCAGTCTGGCCCTCATCCTCAGGGGTCCTCACTTTTACACCTTTGGTCACCTTTCCTTCAGCCACTCATGAACTTCGTAACCACCCCAGAACTACTGATAAAACTGTCATCATCAAAATGCTCAATCCCTGAAAGTAACTCTCTTGTCTCTATAATCGCAGTACTTGTGAGGCTGAGGCAGGCACCCCCACACGGGTGTGTATACCCACCCCCCATATACATAGTTTAAATGAAAACAAATCTATAGAAAAGAGAAAAAACAAGCTAGGGGCTGGAGAGAGAGCTCAGTGGTTAAGAGCACCTGCTGCTCTTGCAGTGGGCTAAATTCAATTCCCAGAACCTACGTTGGGTAGCTCACAACTGCCTGTAACTCCAGTTCCAGGAAAATCCAGTACCCTCTTCTGATTTCTGTAGGCATCCACACTCATGTGTACATAGCCACACACAGACAGACACACATATGTATAATTAAATATAATCTTAAAATAGAAATAATAAGCTATTGCTGAATACAACGGCATGAATAAATTCCAGAGGAACTATACTGAGTGAGCTATTCTCAGAAGATAACATTACAGGGATGGAGAACACATGAAGTGTTATCATCTTACGGGTGGTCCTGGAGGCCTTGACTGCAAAGGGAGTGCACGAGAATTTGGGGATTGACAGAACAGTTCTATGTCTTGATTGTGGAGGCAGTCACCCAAACCTATACATCCATCCAAGGCTCCTAGAACTCTGCACCAAAACAAGCTAGTTGGACTGTTTTCATTTGGGAATCAGAGAGTGGGCCAAGAAGCAAAGGGTTGAGTCTGTTTATCACTCTCGTTTCCCATGACAGAGCAAGCCAGGTTAACTACTCAGGGAGGAGGTGATGGGTGTGCAGTGAGGAGTTTGGTAAGGTTTGAAAAAATCGTTATGAAGGACGTGCCAAGGACACCCTGAAGACTAGCTCTGCAGACTGAGGAGTGGTGCAGATCTGAGGCCATGAACTTTTCGTGGCCCCCAGCTTCCCTTCCATGCATTCATCTTCAGCAGTACGAATCAGAGGGAGTTTGTGGGGTTGACGATAAGCTGAGGGACAAGTGGCATGGATTTCAGAACGGGAGCAAAAAAGCCACAAGAATGAAAAGCAAGGGGCCTGGAGTTGCAGCCCTCTTGGTAGAGCGCTTGTTAGCACTCTAACAAAGCCCTGGGCTCCATCTGCAGCACCGCACGGACTGGGCATGGTGATCCATCACTGTAATTCTAGCACTGGGGCGGTGACGGCAGCAGCATCAAAACTCCAAGGTCATCCTCAGCTAATATCAAGTTCAAAACCAGCCTGGGATATGTGAGACCTGTCTCAAAGGAAAGAATGAAAAAGGGCTGGAGATAAGTCCAGTCAGTAAGATGCCTGTTATACAAGGTCTGGTTTCAACCCCCAGCACCCATGGGAAAAGATGGGCATGACGGTGCCTGCTCTCCCAGTGCTGGTGAGGCAGAGACAAGGTGATCCCTGCGGCTCAGTACTCAGCCATCATAGCTACTTGCCTAGTGCAAGGTCCCAGTGAGAGACTCTCTCAGAAAAACAAGGTGGATGGCTTCTGAAGAATAGCACCCAACACTGACCTCTGGCCTCCACACACATGTGCAGACATATGACATGCACAGACAGACAAACTCACAGAGTGGGGGAAGAGGGAGGGAGGGAGGAAGGGGCAGGGGGAACATGGGGATGAGGAACATGAAGCCAAACAGGACATAAAGGAGCCAGCAAGTGACCAGAGGCATTAATGAGCTGAGGGACTGTGCTGAATAGAACCATAAGGTGTCTTTGTCCTTGATGTGGTCTTAGGTTGGTATTTTTTTTTCTTGTGCTGCTGGGGATTGAATTCAGGACCTTGCATGTACTAAGCCCCGTTTGTGTTTCAGTAAATAGCCCCATCCTGATTTCATTCAGCTTTGCTGTCCCTCATCTACATCCTTACTGTGCCTGCCCACAGGGCTTGCTACTTTCATGCCATTCTCTAAGCATTGGAGCTAGACAGCTTGCGATAACTCACTAGCCTGTAACCTTCAGCAAATGCCTTGATCTGTCTGAGGCCCCCTTTCCCCTGTAAAATGGAGTAATAATAACATGTACCTTATAGGATTGTTGTTTATATTAAATAATTTAGCACATGCAAAGTGCTTAGAACTCTACTTGATACAGAGCAAGCACTGAATAACTAATCGCCATCATTAAGGCGATCATCATTATTACAATTATCTAAACTTGGAGAACAGACAAGTATGCTGAAGACCAAGCCAACCTGCTAGACTGGAATGCTAGATTGCTGGGTTCTTAAATTGGATCTTCCTAGCAAAGAGAAACAGAACCACAGTAGATGGCTAGTCACAAGGGCCTGAACTCAAGGTTTCTTCTACACAAACCCAGGCAACTCTCTAGGCTAGTAAAATGCAGCCGCCTGCTTCAGATCCTAGCCCTCAGGAGGAGCACGCTGGATCCTGCAGTATACCACCACCTGAAAGAACTCAGGAGAACTAGGCCCGGCTCTGCAACTCTCAGTGTAACCTTGACTAAGTCATTGACTTCTTGGGACCTTGGTTTCCTCACGTGTACTAAGGAAACTGAAATGGAATGACCTTGAAGACCCTTTCCAGCTTATGTAATCCTTGTCGCTGGCCCAACTCCACGTGCCTTCCTACCTCTAGGACTTGAAATCTGCCATATTCTCTGTCTGGCCACGCTTGTCGAAACAATCAGAAGAAATGGCATTTTCTCAGGGAAATCTTCTCAGATACCTAGACTAAAGCTTATCAAACACTTCTTGGTCACCATGCTCTTCATGGCATTTGATAAGAATTTGCAATGATCTGTTGTGTATAATTATTTCTTCCTTGTACTCTCTTCCTACCCCCTATCCTGCTGGGACTGCAAATACCACAGGATCAGTGACCACATCTGTGTTGACATGGGTCTTTTCCAAAAGCCTACTAACATTTCTTTCACACTGTAGGTGCTTACTGTATATTGAAAAAAAGGAAAAAACAAACACTTTAATGTTAAACATTTGAAAGTTTCTAAACTTCCCAGGCCCTTTAGAAGAGGTAGCATTTGCTAAATATTCTTTCCATGAATATTGAAATAGTTAAATAATATTTACAAAGATACAACTCATATATATACATATATGTATATAGGCATATCACATATATACATATCTTAGTTAGGGCTTTATTGATGAGAAGTGACACCATGACCTTGGCAACTCTTTTTTTCCCCCATGTCTCCCCATTCACAATACAAACCAGGCACAATGGCCTAGGCTGAGGTGTACATGGGGTAGGTTCATTCTGCCTCCTCTTTCTATACAGTCAGTGTAAGAACACACTCTGTGGTAAGCACAAGGAGGCTGACCGTGGCAACTCTTATAAAGGAAAACGTTTAATTGGGGCTGGTTTACAGTTCAGAGGTTTAGTCCATTATCATCAAGGCAGGAAGCATAGTGGCATGCAGGCAGACATGGTGCTAGAGAAGGAGCTGAGAGCTCTACATTTGTATCCACAGGCAGAAGAGTGACAGTGAGCCACACTAGGCCTGGCTTGAGCTTGAGACCTGAAAGCCAGTGACACATTTCCTCCAACAAAGCCACACCTACTCCGACAAGGCCATACCTCCTAATAGTGCCACTAAGACCCTATGGGGGCCATTTTCTTTCAAATGACCACATATACTAGCATGTTTTTTGATGACAGGGTCCATGTAACCTAAGCTGGTCTTGAACTCACTATATAGTTGAGCATGACTTTGAACTTCTGATTCTCCTGCCTCCACTTCCTGAGTGCTGGGATTACAGGTATGTACCACCATATATAGTTTATTCAGTGCTGGGTTGAAACCTAGGGCTTTGTACATGTCAAACAAGGACTCTACAAAATGTCTATATATACACCCAGCCCATTATCTAACATTTGGTTAAAATACTACTACCTAAGGAATTTATTCTGCAGTTATATATGCATATATATGAAACAATATATGTTACAAGGATGTTTGCTACTGCAGTGTTAGTAACAGCAAAAGACTGGAGAAAAGCCTGGATGTTCACCAGTAGGAAATAAGACATGCTATAGACTACTATGTCATAATTAAGAATATGTGGCTACTCTATCTGGATGGATAGGGTGTTACCCTCAAGACATATTTTTAGTGAAAAAGAAAGGGTGTAGAACAGTGGTTCTCAGCCTTCCTAATGCTGCAACCCTTTAACACAGCTCCTCATGCTGTGGTGACCCTCAACCATAAAATTATTTTCATTGCTACTTCATAACAGTAATTCTGCTACTGTTATGAATCATAATGTAAGTATCTAATATGCAGGATATCTGATATGTAACCCCTGTGAAAGAGTTGTTCGACTCCCAAGGGTTTGCAACCCACAGGTTGAGAACCACAGGTGTAGAAGACTGCACAGTACATTGCTGACTACCTAAAACCAGAAAGATCACAAGTCTTCACATTTATGTAGACCTTTGCATAAGCCATCTTTGGAAAGATACAGGGAAGAAAGTGAGAACTGTGGTGTTGTCTCTGGGAGAGAGCTGGGTGGGGAGGGCACAAAGGGTGAGGAGACTGGGTTTTCAAATGTGTGTTTATGCCACCGTTTGGATTTTGTGTGCATGTATTACTTGCTGAAAAGAGAATGTTTCATTGTAGGAGTTTTAAGAGAGCAAGACAAAGGTATAGTCCCAGATACGTGGGGGGTATGGGCAGGAGAATCACTTGAGGCTAGGAGTTCAAGATCAGTGGGTCAGGGAAGAGAAGGGAAAAATAAGTAGGAAAAAGATGGTTTGTCAGTGTAGCAAACAGGAGCTCAGAACTTTTCAATTTGTCACTTGGAAATGACCTTGATTTTCTGGAGATGTGTAGGATTCAATGTGAATGCAAAGCTGTGCAATTCCCAAACCATCTGAAGCATGTATGTGGAAGGCAGTTACGGTAAGAAGCTTGAGTCCTTTGGCAAATAGCCACTGTGCTGGTTAGTTTTAACTGTCATTTTGATAGAACCTAGAGTCACCTGGGAAGAGAGTCTGAATGAGGAATTATCTGGCTTACATTGGCCTGTGGGCACGTCTGCAGGGGACTGTCCTGATTGTTGATTGATGTAGGAAGACTGGGCAGCACTATTCCCTAGGCTGGACCCTGACCTGCATAGAGGTAAAGAAAGCTGGCTGAACTCAAATGGAAGGAAGGGAGGAAAGAAAGCAGGAAGAAAAGAAGGAAGGAAGGAAGGAAGTGCTGTTGGGTTTATTCTCTATGCTCTTGACTGTAGATATGATGCTTTAAGTTCCTGCCTTAGCTTCCTCACAATAACAGACTGTAATCTGGAATTGTAAGCTGAATAATATCCCTGTTCTTCTGAGTTGCTTTTTGTCAGACCATTTTATTATCGTTACATAAATGAAATTAGAATCAATAATTAAACAACAGCAGCAATAACAAGCCATTAATAATATTGCAGTAAATGGATCTTTCTGTCTTGTGAACCACATGGCTCACATCAGTTTTGGTGTAGCCAGGCTCCATATAGTTGTGCTGTAGCTGGGAATGCTCTACAGTAGATGGATTCACACAGTGGGCATGGGCAGCGGCTCTGCAGTGGTGTGCCTTTGAGCTCACCTTGATTCTGCCAGTGTAAATGTCTTACATTTCAGCATCAGGCCTGAGGAATGACAAGCTGCTCTGAAAGCCTGCCATCATTTCAGGAAAGGTGAGCAAACACAGCAGATTAGTTTTGTGCTTGTGAAGAGAGGAGAGGAACAGTCAATGCCAGTGTGGCCACTGAGGGCTTGGGGTGGGGAAGCCCAGAGCATAGCTGAGCCTCCAAGAGAACGCATTTGAGATGCAGGTAAGCAGCTTGTGAGGAAGCATGAGTAGACTGTGCAGAGGCCCAGGGCCTTGAGCCAGAGGAGCTCCCCCACTCCCAACCAGCAGCTATGGCTAAATTTTCTAAGAGCAAACTTCGACAGCAACATCTTGACTGGAAGGGAGAATGTACATGAAGAAAACAAATTTGGAAGATGACAATTTCCAGGAGGATGAGGACATGCAGTTATATGCAGGACTGGAGCTTGGGTGGCTTCTCAGTACATGTCTGTCTTTCTGGGGATGGAAATCAGGGCCTTGTGCATGTCAGGCAAGCACTTTTCAACTGAGCTGTATCCCTGACCCCTGTTATCTTAGTTTTACATTTTGGCCTGGTGAGATGGTCCAGCCAGTTAGGGCATATAATGTGAAGCCGGGCAGCCTGGAGCCTACATGGTGGAAGGAGAGAACTGACTCCTGTAGGTTGTCCTCTGACCACTGCATGAATGCTGAATAGGTGCTCCAAGCACATTGAGAACAGCATTTGCAATGTGCCTGTGTTCAATAACGCCCTTCAGTCTTTGCACAGGTACGTGAAGAAGGCACAGTTCTCTGCCTGATGCTGTGTGGACTATGAGGAGGATGAGGCTCAGAGGTCCTGTGGCCGATTCCTGTCCACACACAGGATTAAGGGCCACACTGGGACCATGTCATCCCCCCTGTGAGCTAATCTGTTAATCAAAGGCTCAAGGGGGACACGGCCATGAGCATAAGTAACTGGCAGCTGTAGGGTGGGAAAACTGGTGAAAGTAGGTGCTTCATCTCCAAAACTGCGGCAAAGGAGCAAGGGGGGGGGGTCAGTCAACTCCATTTTCCATATCCTCCGGACAACTCCATTTTCACATCCTTCAGACAGCAGAGGCTTCCCAGGTGGCTGCTGAGCCTTTATGTTTGACAGCTGGTGTTTCCTGGGGCCTTTCTTCCCTTTCCTTCATCTTCACTTGCTCTTTTGGGGGCTGGAGGTGGACAAAGGTCTTATCTTAGCTGCTCTTAGTATTTAGACAGAGCTTAGCACAAAGTGGCTGTTTAGACTCCCCGATTTTTATTGCTCCAAAGGAACAAGGCAGCTCAGGTCAGGAGAAAAGGGCAGAGTTCAGTTCCCTTGGCCCTCCTGTTCCCTCCTTGCCTGGCCTCTAGGGACAGTCTTGTTTCCCTCAGCAAGAACTGCTATCCCCAAAGTGTTTAGGGCGCTGTATACTTTTTGAGCACACAAGGGTGGGGGGTGGGCAGGTTTTCTTTTCCCTTCACTTTAAAAAACAATGCTCAAAAAACAAGTCCATCTTGCCCTAATGAATGCTCAGATATCCACCTGACATCACCGTTGCTTCTAACTTCCAAGGCAGCGGCGCTCGCTTGGGCAGTAGTGAGTCCTCAAAGGGGCCAGACATCAGTGAGCTGCAACAAAGGTAAGGGTCACAGTCTCCCTCACCACCCTGAGAGCTCAGCACTCAGCACTCAACACTGTACTTCAGGACATTTCAGTGGTCTCCTCACTAAGAATAGATGCTGTGCCATCCAAGAGACACTCAAATGGGCAGAACCATTAAACTCCATTAGCATCCTCTGTTAGTGGCCAGGAGAGCAATTTCCTTACCTTTCTTGGGGTCTTGCTCCTGCTCCCTCCAGGGCTCTCAGGACTTCCTTCTCAGTCCTTTGATCAGCCTGTGGCTGCCTAATGGTCTGTGCCTGTGCTCTGTTCCTTCCTATGCTTGCTAATGTTGCCAATGGGGCTTCCAGGGCCAGGCTGCTGCTACTGAGGTCCAGAATAGTACAGTTTTCATAAGAATAGTTTTCCCATTTTATTTTAGGTAACTAGCTTCTGGCCCAAACCAGGTTTATTACATTCCAAATATTTGTGTTTCCTTCCGATTTCTGTGTTGAAATCCTGATCCCCATGTAATGTTTCAGGAGGTGAAGCCTTTGGAAGGTAATAAGACCACGAAGCCAGAGCCCTGGGGAATGAGGTTAGTGTCCAAAAGCCACGCCAGCAGTTGCCCTGCTTCTTCCACCACGGAAAGGCACAGCATGACATTGTCATCTAAGAATGAGAAGTGGGCACTCCCTGGATGTCAACTTTGCCTTGACTTTGAACTTCCCAGCCTCCAGTACTGGGAGAAATCCATTTCTGTTGTTCAGAAGCCACGTGCTCACTGTTCTAGAGCAGCTCAAGTGGAGTGAGCCTTCTGCCTGTCAGTTTCTGGGCCTTTTCACATTGTTCTTTTTCTCAACTGTTTGTGCACTGAAATTTCCAGCTGCCAGTCCTCAAGGTCCAGCTCCCCGCCTCTCAGTAGAGGCAAGGGAACAAAAGTCTAAATTAGCTAATTACCTAGCATCTAGGAAAGAGCCCTGTACTTCTTAGTGGATAAAGGAAAGGCCTGAGGAAGGAGAGAGCCTGCTCTAACATATACTAGCTGTGTGACTCCTGGGCAAGCGGTTTCCCACCTGTGAAATGAGAATCCTGATAGTCCTTACTCTGGAGGTCGACAAAGAGGATTAAATGAGTTAAGAATCTGCCTTGTGTATATTATCTGAGCAGCAAATGGTAGTATGTTGTCATTACAGTTCCTTAATCCACAGCAGGCTTTTTGCTGTCTTTATCTCCTGTGACAAATAAATCCTCATGCCTCTAGCCCTGACAAAAGCTTCAGCCAGGACAAGCACAGATTCATATACATCCTTACACTTCCTGAAAAACAGTCACCTAAGGACTACCAATTGGACGGTGCTGTGATAGGTCAAGTGCCCCCGGGCCCGTGTGAAGTGGTGGGAGGTTGGGATGCAAGAAGAGTGCAAATGAAAACAGTGTGGAGATTTTTTTTTTCCTGTCATCTTTTCTTGTTTGGCTGAAACAGGGCCTCACTAAATTGCCCGGACTAGCTTTGAACTTGCTTTATAGCCCAGGCAGGTCTGAAAGTTTGATCTGAAAAGCCTGATCCTCCTGCCTCAGCCTCCCAGATGTTGGGGCTATAAGCTTTGGACACTGTGCCTGGCTCTTTCTTGTCCATTTGCCAGTCTTGACCAGTTAACAGCTTGTAGCCCTGGGTTGCACAGGGCAGGAGACGGCACTCTCAGAACAACACATGAAGGTAGCGTGAGGGGACAAGAAGAGGTCTTTAGGGAAGCAGGCTGGGAAGAGGGCAGGCTTGGGTGCTCTTACCTTCAGCTAGTGTAGGGACAAGCGCACAGACTTGAGGTTCACTCAGTGCCATAAAGGTTCAACTCTGTACTCACAGGGAGATCCCCTAAGCCTGCCTTCAACAGCATTCATTTTTAAACAAGTATCAAGTGCCTGTTACGTGAGACTACACGTTACAGGGATATACAAAAGTGTAACATATACTCCCCATAGGCAAAGAGCTTGCAATTTAGAGAAAGGAGCCAGACATTTATAATACAAGGGATCTTGTGACATGGTCCCTAAGAGAGCTACATAGGTTGAGTATCCTTTGTCTAAAAATGATTGGGACAAGAAATGCCTCAAATTTTGAATATTTCTTAACTTCGGAATATTTGTTCATAATGAGAGATCTTTGAATGGGAGCAATGTTTAAGCATGAAATTGACTATGTTTCATATCTCCCATGTTAGGGTAATTTTATGCAGTCTTATACATTTTATTTTGTTATTATTTTTCATTTTTATTATTATCTGTACGTGTGTATGTGTATATGGTGTATGGGTGTGTATATGTGCTAGTGCATGTGTGCCATGGCTTATGTGTGCTGTGTGGCGGTGAGAGAGAGGACAGTCTCAGATGTGGTCCTTGCTTCTAGTTTATTAGAGACCGCATCTCTGTTTACTGCTGTGTGTGCCACGCTATCTAGGCCATGAGTTTCTGGGGATTCTTTTAATTCTGTCTCCCATCTCAACATAGGAGTGCTGGAATTAGAGATGGACACTACTGTGCCCAGCTTTGTATGGGCTTGGAGAATTCAAACTGAGACCCTTGTGAGTATGCAGTAACCATCTCTGCAGCCCACATACAATTTTTCTAGTGTGCCTGTATTTTGTGTGCAGTCCTTTACACGAGGTCAGTTGTGGAATTTTCCATCATGTGGATGCTCAAAGTTTCTGACTTTAGAGCATTTTGGATTTCAGAGTTCCATAGTAGGGGTGCTCAGAGCTAAGCGAGCTAAAGACACTGGGATTGAGGAGACTACCTCTGCTTGGGAAAAGAAGAGGCGATATCAGGAGGGAGCTTTGATGGGGAAGGGACAACAGAGCAATGACGTTGAGATAAAAAAATGAATGGAGAGAAAATTATCAGAATTAGGGACCCATGGGTAGGCTAACAGCATTCTTTAAAAGGAGTTATTCACCTACGAACTTCTTGGAATGCAACTACTGTGCCCCTGGACATGGGGGTATAAGTGGAAGTCACTGAAAAACAGCATCTACCTTTTCAGAGAAGGTACTCTATAGTTAACTTGGTTTTTTCTTCCCCAGAATTCCTTCCCCAGTGGTCTGCATTGTGGTTCTCAAAGGGTCAAAGATGTGCCTTTACATGGTAAGTGCCTTAGGGGTGGGAAAAGCCAGCAAACAAAAGCAACAGCCCCTACTACCAAAGCAAGCTCAGCTGAACCTTTACAGAGACAGAAGTGATGCTGAGGCAGAGGTAGCTGCAGGAACAAAGGCCTGTTGACCGGAATATAAAATACATTTGGTCTTCAGGGCTTGGGGGAGGGGAACTTCTTCACTATTGCAAGTGGATGCTGAATTGAGCAGAGACCAAAAGAAGACACGTTTTGTTTTGCCCAGTCAGTACTTTTTTTTTTTTTTTAATTTGGAACCTTGAAAAATACAAAGATTTTACATCGAAATCTGGATTTAGAGGCTCCCTTGAAAACTGAGCTTGCATGTCTAAATGACAACCATCCTTTGGAGGAGAGAAGCTTGCAGCTAAGCTGCAGCCTGCACTGGCTCATTTCACTCTTTTCTGGTATGCATATTTAAATGCTAATCACATTCTGTGAGCACAGAGTTTAGCTTTCCAGAATGCTTTCAAAAGGCACGACGGCTTAGAATGCATTTGAAGGCTTATTGTTTGGGGCTGAGTGCCTGTTATCTGGGTTTCCCTAGCTCTCCTGTCCATTCTGCTTCGGAATTCCTACAGACGTTTAATTTTGCAACTCCCTATACAAAGGGTCTCTACACAAAAGAACAGTGAAGCTGGTGAGGGAAACATGCCAGACTAATGGGCCGTCCTTTATTCTCTAAAGGTGATGGAGAAGGAGCAACACAGACAGGGCTAAAGAACATTTGTTCTGCAAGAAACTCATGGGGTAGGCTGCTGGGGTGGAAACGAGTGCTGATCCCAGAGGCAAACTGCCTGGCCTTTATCCCAGCTCAGTCACTCGAAGATGGGTCTGTAAGCTACGGAACCCTGGAGTGCCTCCATTTTTCTCATCTCGACCAGCAAGATGGCTCAGCAGGTAAAAGTGCTTGCTGCCAAGACTGATGACTTGAGTTTAAGCTCCAGAGCCTGCACGGTGCACAGAGAGCACTGACTCCCTCCCGCAAGCTGTCTGAGTGCACCGGGGCCCGCAATAAAACAGGCTTAGTAGGAACAGTGCTCATTTGGCACTTGGTAAATTGTTGTAAGGATTGGATGACGTAACGAACATACAGTTGGCCCAGCGCCTACTGTATCTCCCTGCTCAGTGCTGATGATCCCTTTCAGAATCAATCCGAGGGAACAGTATGTGCTACAGTATGAGCTGATAAGGTCCTTGATTGGAGTCAGGGCAGGAAGAAAAGGGGCCCTTATGGGAGAGTTAAGAGTGCAGAAGCGACCCGGCTTTGGATTGGTTGGGTGAGGGGATGGCAGAGCTGAACCTAACTTCTGGCTGCTTAGCTTGGCTGTGTGGGACAGTGATGGCCCTGAAAGGGAAAACTCTAAGAAGACAGTTTTAGGGGAAGAATGGTAACTTTGATATACAGTGGGTTGGAAGTGACCATGGAGATGTGACAGCCAATGGCACTGATCAGCAGGCTGTGAGAGACATGGGGCCAGGACTGAGGGAGGGAGGCTGGGCTGGAAGACATAGCATGGAACACCAGAAGCTCTGAGTGGAGGTATGAAGTGACTGTGTCCTGCTCAGCAAAGGTTGCTCAAGGCGGTGAGCATCTGGCTCAGACTGGAGTCTGTTTGAGCAGGCTGGGGCCTCTGTTTATTCACTGACCATGTGCGTTCTGCTCAGTCAGCTCGGCCACTTGGATCCCACCTTTGTCCTCCACTTTATGCACGTTCAGTTCAAATGCTGACCTGGCCCAGTCCTGCTTACCTTGTGAGCTGTGGTGGCGGCAAAGTCCACCGGGGTACAAACCAACACGCTGATACGTGGCTTTGTATTTGATGAAATGGAGACACCCAATACGAGCAACAGAGTAGGTAGCAGGCACAGTAGAGAGGTTGCACATGGACCTCCTTCCTGATTCATTCAGAAAGCCTATCAGACTCCAGGTTCCATGTGGGCAGTGGCTCCCCAGATTCCCAGGACAGTGTTCCCCAACCTGTCTCACCCTCTCACATACTCCTGCCTATGGAACCATTATATGTTTTTTTAGGATTCTTTGGTCCTTAATAGGGGCTTACAGATTACTACATAAATTAATTTTCATCAACATTTCTCCTATCTTCTTTTTTCTTTTCTCTTCCCCTTCCTTCCTTCCTTTTTTTTTTTTTTTTTTTAGAGAGAGAGAGAGAGAGAGAGAAAGTCTCACTGTGTAGTTCTGGTTTTGAACCTGCTGTGTAGACCAGGCTGTCCTCAGACTCACAGAAATCCATCTGCCCCTGTCTCCCAAGTACTGAGATTAAAGGGTCAGGCCACTATGCCCAGCATATTGTTTCTTCAATACACTTAGTACTGCCAGGACCTTCTGGCCCAGGCTCTTAGCCAGGGGTGGAGATCCAGACAGAAGGGCCAGGCTCTATCTGGAAAAGCTTGGGTTAAAATGCCCGAAGTGTGAGAAGATTTCAGGCAGGGTTATGTTAGAGTCTGAAAACACACCAGGTAGAGGCACTTCATTCCACTCGGTCATGCAGCTGACCCTTCCCCCCACCAGAGACATTCTCTCAAAACATGCACATGCATACATTATTTACCTCTCCGTCCTCCAGCACGCCAAGCACGGAAAAAGAAAAACAGAGTAAAGTGAGTGTAAGCTTGGTGAAGGAAGGGCCCAGGTGGTTAAACAAGACTTCTGATTATTGTCATTAGTGTTCAGAAGGGTTCCAACCTGGTGTGGTATTAAACAGACAGACTGTATGCACGAGTGTCTGCATCAAAGCCTATTAAGACAACCAGGCACCCAGACAAAGGCGCCAGCCACTGTGGGTGCTGGGAAAAATCCCCTGTTTAGTTGGCTATCCACCAGACACCTGCTGTTGATTTGCTTCATGTTGGGCAGTGCCATGGAGAAAAGCAATGGAATGCAAATGTTACCATTAACTGTGTTCAGGTCACAGCAGCTAGGTTGCCCTGTACAAGTCCCTTGTGACAAATTAAGTTGGTAATCCAGTGGGGGCAGATGGTTTTTATGGTGTTCTCTTCTAGATGAATTTTGCATTGTGTGCTTTACAAGAAAAAAAAAAAAGACTTGAGGTGTTGCCTCTGGCTCCTTATCTTCCTAACTGAAAATGATTTTGATCTGGGATTGTGAGGTTGGTAACTGTTATTGAGCTGCTGGCTCATATACCTTTTCAGGGCTCAGATAATCTTCATTTACTGCAGTGACACCTAGTGGTCAGAGAAGGTAATGCCGTGTGTGCATTTAAAAGCCCCTGGCTTTGTCCTGGGTATTAATTAAAAAAAGTATATATATAAAATGGACAAGTTATTATATTTATTAACCCATGAAAATAACATTCTTGATAAGATCCATATTAATTGACTTACTGTATTTTCAGGTGGTATTTATGATGTCATTCATAATTAACTGCCTATCCTGTTTTACAGCTTGATTATGTTGCGTTTTTTAAAACAACCGCTATGATTTTGCATTTATCTGAAAGCTGTTTTCTCTGCTTTTGTTGTTTTCTTGAGGCTATATATGAGGATGACCTTGAAGTTTTGGTCTTTTTGGCTTTATCTCCCAAGTACTGAGATTACAGGGATGTGCCACCATACTCAGCTCTGAATGCAGTATCTTGAAGCTCTATGTATGCATTGTCTAGAAGGTTTCCAACAAAGGGAAAAATGATTAGGACTGCACTCAAATTTTCACTGCCAGTATCTCTTGCCCTCGTTGGTGGCAGACTGTTATGGGAAGGGTATAGCTTATTATATATGGTAAGGGTGCTTAGTACCTGAGGACAATGTGCAATGCCTGACGAACGTTAATGCCTTTAATATGTAAAGACCTGTTACCAATCAATAGGAAAATCTAGATATCCCCCAAATTGGCAAAGGGCATATAAAAATGATAAGGAAATGCAAGGGGCAGCTGTGAAACTGTGCAACCTCACTTACAAGCAATGGATTAGAATTAAAGCAATGCAAGCGCATTTCAGCTATTGCATTCACAATGACTTGAGAAACGACAGGTGATGTCAGTGACAGCAGCTGGACCACTCTCCCTTATGGCTGGTGCAAATGAAGCCTCTAACTTTTTGGAGTGTAACTTTCAGTAAGAGCCTGGGCATGGTGGCACACGCCTTTAATCCCAGCACTTGGGAGGCAGAGGTAGGCGGATCTCTATGACTTTGAGGTCAGCCTGGTCTACAGGACACATAGAGAGACCCCGTCTAAAAACAAAATAAACAAACAAAAAAAACAGGAGAGAGAGAGAGAGAGAGAGAGAGAGAGAGAGAGAGAGAGAGAGAGACTGACTCTGTATGTGTGTGTGTGTGTGTGTGTGTGTGTGTGTGTGTGTGTGCGTGCGCGTGTGTGCTCGCACGCGCCATGTGTAGCTCATGCTTAAACTCCCAGTACCCTGGACCCTGGAGGCTGAGGTAGGAAGCTCTTAACTAGTTTGAAGCCCTTCCTGGGTCACATGGGAAGATCAAGGCCAGCCCTGGCAAGTTAGGGAGATCTTGGCACACACAAAAAAATGTAAGGGCAGGGGATGTAGCTCAGTGGTAGTAGAATGCCTATCTAACTCACACATGTCCCTTGGGTTCAATCCTCAATACCTACAAAATAAAATGCTTTAGACTGATTCAGGTCTTGTGACCTGTAAGTCAATTTCTAGGGATATGATGTGAAAAAAAAAAAAAAAAAACAAACGAGAGATTTCATTACACTGTTGTTACACTTAAAGAAGGAGTAATAGTCTCATTATTTAAAAACTGAGAAATTTTAACTATTTCTAACACATTCATATGGTGAAATAATATTTGACAATTAAACACTTAATGGCCTGGAGCTGTATCTGCCTTGTGATAAGTGAAAAGAGCAGACTACTAACTTTTATTTACAGTCTAAACACAATTTCCTAAAATATGGTATATACCAATATGTGAACATACATAGAAGAAAAACTAGTAACTTATAGTCTATGGGAGTTGGCCTAAGAATAATTTATTGTTTTCCTAAAATTTCTGCAACAACATGTACATTACTTTTTTATTGTGGCCAAACATACATCATGTGAGATCAACCATTTTAACCATGTTTTAATATGTGCATTATTTTTTAAATCAGAAGTTATGTTCATTTTAAGTGGCACTAAGGAGACTCTTCATTTTGTACCTGCACTACAGTCACACCAACGTGGCAGTGGTTCATCTGGACAAGGACAGGAAAAAGGCAAGCCAGACAGATGAGATGTTTTGTGGACCGGAGTGGCAGAGTTGAGTGTCATCATGTCTGAAAACAGCATTAGTTTGTTGGCACTGACCAGACTGGTCAAAGGATGCTGTAGTAGAGAACGAGGAAGTGCGGAGGAGCATTGAGAAACCAGAGGGACGACAAGTCAGAGTCACGTGGAGAAACTAGTGGGACTACTCATTTCAAGTTGCAAATGCAAACGACTCCGGATTCATTTCCACACAGAGCTTCAGGGACACACAGATTATATAAGAGAGGCTAAGGAGGCAGATAAGCCAGTGGAGTGAGCAGGGTGAGGGAAGGCACAAAACTTCCAGTCTAGCTTGGATTCCCATTACCCACACGTGGCTGTAATCAACACCCTCATGTTATATCAACTGATCAGATTTGGTTTTGTTGATAAGAATTTAGGCTAAGCTAGTTCTTCAATTTGTGTCTTTACTGTTTGCTTTTGCCTTTGTGCTCTATAGTGAACCTGTTTCTCCGGGTAATTGTTAAGACAATGCATGGCCAGTTGCACCAAGATAGCACCCGTTTGAAATGCAGCTTCTTTCCGATGTCCCTTGCTGCTCTATGGTTCTTGGTTTATTTTAGTCCTAGCCAGTCAGTTTTACTGAGGGAAGGCACGGTGACAAGAAAGAGTGCCATGCCCTCCTTGTGGTGGCATCAGGAGGGCAAGTTAACAGGTTGCATACTACAGTGTCCTTCTTTTCTGGTGTTGCAGGAAGGAGAACTGTAAGTGATGTATTCAGTGACCAGGAAAGAGAAGGGAGACTCATCTGGAAGCTTTCTAGAAGATAGCTAGTCGCCCTGAGGTTAGCAGAAGTGTTACAGACTGCACAGTATTTGCATAAGCAGCTGAACTCGGTAGAAACATGGCATCAGTGGTGGGGTTATAGGGCAGATGGGGGTGGGGTGGGGATGGAATCTCGCGTTCTTTGTGGTTACCTAACTGCAAACGCTTCAAGCCCCCTCCCGCCAGTGCTCCGCACCTGCATCTTTCTCTTCACAGTGTCAAAGGGAAAGGAAAGAGTCTGGCTCACAGCAGCAGCCACGCAGACATTGGCAAAGTTCTGCAGGTGAGAGAAGCGGTCCCGGGGTCCATTCCAGATTTTCTCCAGGTTCATGTAAACTAGAAGGGAGCCAGCAGAGAAGGGAACAGCACCTGGGAACCAAGTACAAGGAGACATTGCTGTCTGGGGGGAACCACTGTCTGGAGCAAAGGAATGCCTATGGGGGATAGACAAGGGGAATAGCATGGGGTCTGGGGATATTTAAAGCCCTCCCAGCTAAGGAGCAAGAGGGCATGTTCTGGGGGTGGGGTGACAACACCATTTGGTCAAGATGCCTGAACTGGTTCACTCAAGGTTGGTGCAGTTTACTGTAAACACATAGTACATAAAAGACCTATAAGCAAATCGTGAGAGCTGGGTATGGTGACACACACCTATAATCCTAGCACCTAGGAGGTGGAGGCAGGAGGATCAGTCGTTCAAGTCCATCCTCACCTACATAGCAATGTTTATGCCAGCCTGGACTACTTGACCGCATGAGACACTGCTTCAAGGCAGAAGGAAAAACAACCAAACCTAGATGCTGAACTTGAGTTTGTGATACAGATGTTGAACAGCTTAGGGATGAAGTGCACTGGTGATTGCAACTTAGGTTAAAATCACCAAAGGAGCCAGGTGGTGGCGCACGCCTTTAATCCTAGCACTCAGAAGGCAGTGGCAGGCAGATCTCTGTGAGTTCAAGGCCAGCTGGATCTACAGAGAGAGTTCCAGGACAGCCAAGGTCACACAGTGAAACCTTGTCTCGGAAAAAAAAAAATCACCAAAGAAAAAGATGGACCGGTGAATGGCTCTGAGGGGTGTATAAACATGTGACAAAGTGAAAAGTATTAACCGAGGTCTTCAGTGAGTATATAATTATTTACAATTTTTAGAACTTTTCTGTGTGTTTGAAATCCAAAAAAAGGGGAGAAAAGAATGAAAAGAAACCATGGGGAGGAAGACATTGGGGGAGCAGGGAGTCATTTCCATGGTGCTGAAGAGATGGCTCATCAGTTAAGAGCACCTACTGTTCATGCAGAGGGTCGCCTACATCAGATGGCTCACAAGCACCTGTAACTCCAGCTCTAGGGAATGTGACACAGTCTTCTAGCCTCCACAGGCACTGACACTCATGCACACACCTACACCTACACACACACACACACACACACACACACACACACACACAGAGTTACAAAGAAAATAAAACGCTTTAAAAAATCACTTACATAAAGGAAGTTAGTAGGCAGCACTTGATCCGGTTTTGGAGGCTAGAAAGGGAGTGTTCTCTAATGCAGAAGGAAGCATTCTGTGATAACTGTAGCCATGGGTGTTACCTGACCTCACCTGGATGTCTTAGGGTTGGTTAGCATCATACACTGTGGCACACTCACCTTCCTAGTAACTAAGATAATGAGCAAATATCACACTATTTAGTACTCTCACAAACTTCCAGAACTTTCGGAGCCATCCCCACTTTACAGATGGACTAATTTGTCCCTCAAACGTGAGATTTGGGCTGGAGAGATGCCTCAGTGGTTCAGAGCACTAGCCATTCTTCCAGAACATTCAGGTTCAATTCCCAGCACCACACTGTGGCTCAGGACCATTTGTAACTCCAGTTTCAGAGGATCTGACACCTTTTTCAGGCCTCCATGGATACTGCACACATGTGATACACAGACATGCATACAGGCAAAACATCCCTACACGTAAAGTAAAAAGTAAAAATACAAAGAGATCTACTAGGTCGGATACAGCTGCGGATATAGCTCAGTAGTAGAGTACTTGCAAAGCTCTAAGTTCCATCCCTAGCACGGCAAAAAAGGGGGGCAGAATACAAGTGGAATATTATTTATCTTTAGGCATTGGTATGATTTAATAAACACATATTATAAATATATTAAAAAGGACTCACTATTTTTCTATTTTTATTCAAAAACATTTGGGGGAAGCTGGGAGTGGTAACACACGCCTGTAATCCTAGCACTAGAGAGGCTGAGACAAGAAGAACAGGCGTTAAAGGCCAGCCTTGCTTACATAGTGAGCTCAAGCCTAGCCTGCACTACATTAGACCCTGTCTCGAAATAGGAATTGAGGGATCTTTTGCTGTGTGTTGGGCCCTATGCCAGGTACTGAGATTACAACTCAGAGCAAGCTAATTTCTGGAGATATTTACCATCAAGTACAGGAGATAGCTATGGAGAACTACATATGACATCCTTGATATGTACCTACAGTGGGCTATACAAGATGCTCTATGCACACAAGTATCAGAGTGATTAATTTTGCCCAGAAGAACCGAGAAAGAATTGACAGAAAAGAGAATTATCTCTGTCTCTCTGTGTTGTGTTAGAGACGGAATATATAGTCCCAACCCCACTCTACCCACCACCTTTCTAATTCTTTGACATGGGTCTCAGTAAATTGCCTAGGCTTATTTGAACTCTGTAGCCCAGGTGGGCTTTGAACTTTCACTTCTGCCTCCACCTCCTGAAGCTAACAGGGAGGGGGAGGAGAGAGGGATTACAGACCCAGCATGTCTCTAGTTGTTTGAGATAGGAACATTATGTATCCAAGAGTAGCCTGGAACTCATGATTCTCCTGCTGTAACCTCTAGAGTACTGGGATTGCATCATATGCGTGTATCACAGCACTTGGTTTAGAACAGAGAACTTTTGAAGTGGGTCTTGAGCAAAGAGTAGATCCATCAGACACCGGGAGAGTGGGAAAGCAAGTCCAGGCAAAGGCTGGGCATACTACCATGTACGAAGAGCGTGATTCTCTAGGAAGCACACGGATTACTATATGACTTGAACATGAGAGCAGGCAGAGGCATGCTACAGGAGAGGATTGAGGTAGGGCAGACTGGCAGAGGCCAGCCCTGAAGGATCTAGCATGCCATAGGAATTTTAGCTTTCCCCCTTAGCTTTTAAGGATTGCAGTGGAATGAGGGCAGAACATTTGGAAAGACCACCCCCATCTGGCAGCAGTATGCAGGGCACACCGGGCATAGGCCCACAGATAGGAACAGAAGATTCTGACTCTGTGGAGTCAGTAGGAAAGACGACAGGGGCTTGAGCTAAGGCAGAAGAGCTGGCTTGACGAGGCAACAGGCTGTGCATTCAAAGAGGTCAAAGTGACAAAGCTTAGTGACTGAAGGGGAAACAGTCAGAAGAGGAACCAAAGTGGTTCCTGAGTTTCTGCAAGCTTGGGCCGCTGGGAGAAAGGAGGGCAGTCTTACTTACTAGGGGATGCGTAAAGAAGAGTAAGTTGGAGACGAATGAGCATGTCAGATTTTGCAACTAGGGAACATAGAAGCCAACACGTCCAATAGAGGCATGGTTCCATTAGGAACTGGCGTTAAGTCAGTAGCCAAGGGAGAGGGGTCCAGAATCATAGTGTCAGGGTATCCCACTGCCTGTGTGACCTTGGGTCAGTCATGCAGCTTCCGATATGCACCTACTTCCTCATCTGCTGTGGATATCCCGCTCTATATAAATAAAGCACTGATTGGTCAGTGACCAGGCAGGAAGTATAGGCAGGACAAGGAGAGAGGAGAATTGAGGAAGGAGGAAGGAAAGGGAGACCGGCTGGAGCCAACGCCAAGACAAGGAAGATGTAAAGTACCGGTAAGCCATGAGCCACATGGCAAAGTAAAGATTAATAGAAATGGGCTGAATATAAGAGTGAGAGCTAGACAATGATAGCCTGAGCTAATGGCCAAGCAGTTTAAATAATGTAAGAGTCTGTGTGTTTATTTTATAAGTGGGCTCCGGGACTGGCGGGACTTGGCGGTGGGAGCTGGAGAAAAATTCTCCAGCTACACTCATCTGTAGAATGAAGAGGTTGTTCAACAGGCCAAAAGTTAGACATCCCTGGTAAGGTGGCACACATCTGTAATTCTAGCACTCAGGAAGCTGAGGCAGGAGGATCAAGCAGCCTGGACTACATAGCAAGTTCCAGGCCAGTCTAGGTTACTTAATGAGACTTTGTCTCAAAAATGAAACAAACAGTGAAATGTTAGATATGAAGACTAAGCTGCGGGGTTCTATTGCTCAACATGGTGGCTATAGTTAATAACAATGTATTGCACATTTCAGATTCTTGATAGGAGAATGGGGGAACTCACAATAGAGGAACGATAAATGTTTGAGGTGATGGATATGCGAAGTGCTCTGATTTGATCATCATTGAATATATACATGTATCAAAATATCAAATGATAGCCCATAAATATGTACAAGTATATATCAATTAAAAATAAAGAGAGCTGGAGAGATGGCTCAGCAGTTATTATGCTGTGTTCTTGCAGATGAGTTTGGTTCTCAGTACCCATGTGAGAACATCCATCCAATGTCCTCTTCTGGACTTGATGGGGACCCACATTTCTGAGCACATAAGTCTGCATACAGATATAGATATATACATATGATTAATAAATAATAAAAACAAACTTTTGTGGGGGGAGGGAGAGTCTTCAAGAGTGTGGCCCTGGTAGGTTGATCATGATCCTGTGGAGATATACATATATATATATATATATATATATATATATATATATATATATATATATATGCAGCACAGAATGGACTGGGTAGGTTATTAACAAAGAAGACATGAAGCATGAAGTTGAGGGGGTAGATCTTGGAGGAGTTATGGGAGGAGTAGGATTATGATCAAATACATTATGTGCAATTCTCAAAGACTTAATAAAAATATTAAGTTAAAACCTAAGAATAAAAATAAAAAATTTTGAATGAGAAATTGTAGTCAAAGCTTCTAGAAAAGTACTTAGTACCCAGTAAGTACCCCTAAAAATGTTAGCATTATTATTAAAGATATTAGGAGTCAAAATATACTCATGCTTGTTGAAGCTACTAGCTTAGGATAGAGTCATCTAGAGGGGGAATGCAGAGTAAGAAAACCAGTGTAGAAGGCTGGATATGGTGATATGTGCTTGTAATCTTAGTACTCAGGAGGCAGAGGTAGGAGGATCACTGCAGGTTTGAGTCTATCCTGGTCTACATAGTAAGTTCCAGGCCAGCCAGGGCTACAGAGTGAGACCCTTTGTCTAACAAACAAACAAATAAACATAAACACCAACAAAAAACAAAGCCAATGAAGGTAAAAATAAAGCTGAGGGAGGAGCCTGGGGACCAAACACAAGCAAGCTGGCAGTGTCATTGGGCCAGATATGTCGGATAAGAAAGATGTGAAGATACCCAGGAGACAGTGGCACCCTAGAGACCAAGTCTCCAGAGGACAGGGTGACTAATCTCATCTAGTACTGCATAGATGGACTGAATTCTTCTGAATTTGGCAAACAGAGGCTCTGTGTATGTGTAGCTCTGTCCAAGGCTATACCTATCACTGCAGTCCTGTTGTGCCTACTGGTGGAGATACACACTGAAGACTCTTGTCCGCTGGGCAGTTTTTAGGGTGGATCTGAAGCCAGGCTTTTCTGAGTCACTTGCATTGTTTGACCTACAATCTTGAGGCCTCTGAAATTGATTTAAATGTTTCTGAGGGTATATAATACCTTCACATGTGTCAAGAAGAGATCAAATTCCACCTTACCTAAAACAGTGAGGGACACCCCTCGATAAAGGGCCAGGAACCCTTCTTGTTGATAAATAGTAGAAAAAGCATGGATAAGACCCCTATAAGATGGTTCCAGCATGTTCTGCACAATCAGCCGGGTTTTGATGAGGTCTGTAGGGTATGTGACAATCATAGAAACCATGCCTGCAAGACTTCCAGCCACAATGGCGCTCCACTGGGAAATACGGCCCAGGTCATCCATGAACAGCACAACGAACCTGCAGGGGGAAACAGAGAAAGCTCAAGATATGAGCTTTGGACTATGCTGGCATGCTTTACACCACTTCAAATGTTTCTGCGCATTTGGAAGTGCTTTACAATGTGAAAAACACCATAGAATTATACTGGGATTACTGAGTAGTAAATTTGAATTCCACTATCCTCATATAATGCTAGCTAGTTATAAGGAAGAGCTGTCCAGCTTCTGATTGATATCTTCCCCAAATTCTTCCCACTTCATCGTCAGCATTTTCTCCTTTTGTCTGCGTAACCATCTGACTTGCTGGTGGCAATTGCTACACTGGAATGCATACTTTCCATACTCTTGAAATTTAAAGGGAGTAGAAATTCCCGAAATAACTGCAAAATCCAGAAATTTTCACTCTCCTCTAGCACTGGGAATGAAATCCAACCGTCTTCTACACATTAGGCATACACTTCTGTTACTGAGGTACATGCCAAGACTAGCATCCCAGAAATTGAGTTCTGAGCCCAGCAGTCCAAGCCAATATCAACTTTAATCATAGCCATGGGGCTTTGGCTTCCTGCAGAAGGCCCTACATCCAGCTAGCTGATTAGGCTATAAGGATCACTAGCTAACCGACAACGAGGTGACTGACTGGATGACAAGGCTGCCACCAATTTAGTTGTTTCAATGCCTTGCTCCCACCCCCAGAAATGCTGTCTGACAGTCATGTGCTGGTTGGACTTCTTGGAAACTCCTTGGTTCTGGGAGATGTCTGATTGGAGAATTGGGTCTGGTTTGGTTTTGCTCAAATAAGCTCTGCTAAACTTAGTATAAAGAATTAGTTTCCTTTATAATGATAATTATAAGTGAAGCTGCGGTTTTACTAGTTATCAGAAAAATGACGTAAAAACAGTGACAAGATATCCACTTCTCATCCAGCAGACTGGCATCATGTCAAATGATGGAGAGAATGTGTGGAAACTGACACCTCACCCTTTGCTGGAAGGAATGTAAAATTGGCAGGGTCACTTTGCAGTATCTAGTAAATTTGGAGAAACATATTTTCTACCCTGTAATTCCATTTCCCAGTTCATAGCCTAGAGGAACTCTTACAGATCTACATGTGAAGACACACTACAAACATTTCTTTTAAGAATGAAAAGCTCCAACAATTAAAAGTGAAAATGGCTGGGTGGTGGTGGTGGTGGCGGCGGCGGCGGCGGCGGCGGCGGCGGCGGCGGCGGCGGTGGTGGCGCACGCCTTTAATCCCAGCACTCAGGAGGCAGAGCCAGGTGGATCTCTGTGAGTTCGAGGCCGGCCTGGACTACCAAGTGAGTTCCAGGAAAGGCGCAAAACTACACAGAGAAACCCTGTCTTGAAAAAACCAAAAAAAAAAAAAAAAGTGAAAATGTAGGAGAATGGAAAAAATGATGGCATTGTCGTTCAATGGATCCCATCTGGTTAAAATGAATGAGCTTAGACAAATCATAGAAACACACGAAAGAAGCCATAAAAGCATACTGATGAATGAACAAAACAAGCTGCACAGTGATCTGTGGTATCTGACAACTATAAACAATAAAACCCACAGGTATTGTTTGAGGTAAACAGGTATCTAGGAGGAAGTAGAAAAGTCAACCCCTGGGACAGTGAGAAGGGACTAGAATCAAGAACAAAAATGAAGAGGACTGTATCTTCATCCAGGCTTTATTATATTTAAGGGAGATACATGGGTGGCAGGTCTTGCCACATCACACAGGCCTGTAGTCATGGCTTCTCGGGAGCTTGTGGCAGAAGAAGCACTTGAGCTCAGTAATTCGAGACTGCTTGGCTAAGACTCAAACTCAAAAATGAAACAAAGGGACCGAGGATGGAGTTCAGTGGTAGCATGATTATTTAGCATGCTCAAAGCCCTGGATTTGATGCCCAGCATTACAAAAAACAAAAACAAAAGCTAACCAACCCCTCTCCACACCCCTCTCAACATCAACAAAGATATTTTGGGCTTGATGGTATGGGCCTGCAATCCAGCACTTGGGAAATTAAGACAGGAGAATCTTGAATTTGAGACCAATCTGAGCTACAGAACAAATAAAAAAAAAGGCCAATTTAGAATACAAAGAGAGAGACTGTCTAAAAATAGTATGTAAAGCATGGAAGGTAGGCGTATGAGTGTTTGACAAACTATTCTTTGTATTTCTCAGTAGGTTTACAATTTAGTTAAAATTACTTTGCATAGACTTTTCTAAATGCAAATCACCTGCCCCTTCAGCAAATCCTACTGGCCTGCGCCAACCACAAACAACCCTATGATAAGCCTTTTTGGGAAGGAAGCAGGGCATCCCCAATCATGAGTGCCTACCCCAGAAGAAATACTTATAAGGGTACGTCTACACAGCACACCCTTCCAGGCTACAAAAAAAGCAAGTTAATTCCTTAGCGATGAGGCTGGGAAACTAGGAAAAATAGTACTTTCTGCCATAGAATGGTACAAGGCGCATACCGAGAGCTTGGAATAAAACTAAGTGAACAGAGTTGGGCTAAAACAATAATTTTATCTTTTTCAAAATGAAAGCATTCCCAGTTCTTTGGCTCTCAAACTTCCAGTGGAAGGGTAGGTTTCCTGTTGTTCAGATGACAGCTGGCCTGATGAATAATGAGTGGTATTCAGATGAAACCATCTGAAGTTCATTCGTAACATCTCCTTCAAGGGCTTATTGGTGCATCTCAATTGGAACTCTGGCTCTGCTCCCAGCACTGAAGGGAAATGATATACAGACAATTAAAGCTGGCATTCACCAGCGGGCCACTGGCCTCTGTGTTAATGCCGGCACACTGTTTCTTTCCCCTGGCCAGTCAACTTGGAGGGACAGGAGACACACGAAATCGAAATGATGGTCTGATTGTCTACAGTGAGCTGGAAAAAAACCCTACTTTGAGCAAAAGGCAGCACCATTCTTTCTTATTGTCCCTTTCGTAGTCTCTATCCCATGCAGCCATTCTAGGACACGGGCTAGTTTATTGCCCATTTATTGACCATAATGCACCAGCTACTGCACTAGTTCTCAGCACAGATCACCTAGGAGAGCTCAGCAGTCCACACAAGGAAACGACTGGTAGAGGCATTTAGAGGGAAGGAGGCCCTTGGCTTACTAAAGTACTTGAACTGGGAAGAGGAACCCTATCTCATTATGTTGGTTTGTTGTATGAAATAGTCTTAACTATCAAATGCAGAAAATGAAAAAGAAGAACGGAAGGAAGTTCTTTCTTCTAAGACTCCTAACCTCTAATCTTCCCTTAGAAGAGCAAAGTCAAGGGGCTAGAGAGATGGCTCAGTGGTTAAGAGCCCGGCTGCTCCTGCAGACGGCTGGGGTTTGGTCCCACAATGGCAGTTCACAACCGTCCGTAACTCCAGTTCCAGGGGATCTGGTACCCTAATCTGGTGCACCTATGTACATGTAGGCAAACACTCATACACGTTTTTGAAAAGCAGAGTCAGTGTAGATAACCTTGTTAGGCTACCAATGACATCATTGTGGTTAACGCTCTGTCTGACTGGCTGGGGAGGCAGTGTTCTAGTTTTGATCTTCCTCATGTACATACAAGCATAGAAGCTTTTTTTTTTTTTTTTTTTGGTTTTTCGAGACAGGGTTTCTCTGTGTAGCTTTGCGCCTTTCCTGGAACTCACTTGGTAGCCCAGGCTGGCCTCGAACTCACAGAGATCCGCCTGGCTCTGCCTCCCGAGTGCTGGGATTAAAGGCGTGCACCACCACCGCCCGGCTGCTTTTTTTTTTTTTAAGTGAACCCAAGACCGAATGCACTGGTGATCTGCAGGAACTCCTTCCTTTCAGCTAGTGAAGTCTACACACACCCTGGATGTGTGTGATCAGTACTTACAATGCTAACCTAAGCTCATGATTGGTTATGAAATGAGGAAATGGGGGTGGCTCTGAAGAATTCACAACGCAGGGACCCAAACCAATATATATGCAAACATACAGGCAGTTGTGCAATGAAGCTGGAGGAGGACCTTCTTTTGGATGCGTTTGAAAGCCACCCATTGCGTCAGCTACCATTTGCTTGTGACAGAAACAGCACTGAACTTTCTAACCAGTAATCTCCTTTCATTGTCGATCTAATGAAGCAGAGATTTTAGCTGTGTCATAGTGGACAGAACCCTGGACTAAGGAGCCAGAGGATGTTTTCAAGTTCCCACTGTGTGGATACTTTTTCAACCACTCTATTCACTGAGTGTGCTGGATGGTTTGTTCCAACCCACGATCAGACAGTGTACCGCTATTCCCTGCCACCTGTTTTCAAATTCATGGTCAGGAGAGAGTGCAAATGAGTGGGTATAATGATAAGCCATGACTACCATCTTTATGTAGGAAGAATGGCCTCACGTCTGATCAACCTTTCTAACTATACCTTGTCATTCACCGGAATGCTTCCTTTCAGTTTGCAGAAAGAAAACAATCTGTCAGAAAAAATATTAGCAAGTCTAGTCTATGTAACTCTCTGCTCTTCTCTCTCTTCTTTTCTGTCACCAACCCATTTCAGATCACTCTGAGCTGCTGCATGGTGTGACAGGCTCCTAGCTGCACCACCGCCCACAGCCTTTCTCCTCTTTCATCCTACCCTGCCACCAGGAGACAATCATTCCCCTTGAATTTCTAATCACAGCACTGCCCCCACCCTGCGCAAACATTTCCCACAGTCACCCTCACACCAAGTCTGATTTCCAAGATCGCATTCCAACCTGCCTTTCCAGCCGGTTGTGCCGCATGCCTTTCCTCTTTGCCTGTGTTGACATTACCTGCAGCATCTCATCTTTGCCCATGAGACTCCTACTCATTCGCCCAAGGCCAAACTAGATAGTTTGTTCTCCTCTGTGAAGCCTTCCTGTCTTCTCATCCCTCACCTGAAGTGTACATTTCTATAGTATCTTTAACATTTATTATTTTTTATTTTTATGTGCATTGGTGTTTTGCCTGCATGTATATCTGTGTGAAGGTGTCAGAAGCCCTGGAACTGGAGTTATAGACAGGTGTGAGCTGCCATGTGGGTGCTGGGAATTGAACCTGTGTCCCCTGACAGAGCAGCCAGTGCTCTTAACTGCTGAGCCATCTCTCCAGCCCTCCGAAGTGTACATTTCTATAGTACTTGCTCCACTGGCAATTATATTAATTAAATTAAATTTTATGTTTGGGGACTGAGATATACCAGTCTTCTTTTTTTAAACTACTTTTTTTTTTGTTTTTTGTTTTTCAAGATTAAACTACTTTATAAACTGAGGTAGGGGGGACCATACTGCTTTCGTTCTTGCTCTGTCTCCAGCATCACGTGCATGGTACTTACTTCTGCATCCTTACTAATGTCAATTGAGTGCAGAAAGAAAGGTGGCATGATGTACTGCAGTATGGGGTTTGGAATCAGAAGGCCAAGTAGTACTGCCACTGGCTATAGGTACCCCAATGTGAGCTCGGTTCTGTACCAGTGAAAATGGACATAGTACTTCCTGTCCTATGGACTATTCTAGGCAGGAAGCAGAAGTTGGAAACGCCGAATGATGTACGTATATAAGATAGCTAATAGAAAAGCCATGCCATTAGAATTGGGCTTTGAAAATCTGTGTCCTCCTGGTTATCCTTTGTACACATTCTGTCTTATCCAAAGAAAGATTTTCCTACTGCTTTGTGGAGAAGAGAGGGAAATTGGGAGAAATTGAATCATTAAAACTCAAGAGTGCATGCCAGATGTTGCTGGGGTAACAGAAGAAGCCAGGCAGAAGCCACAGAAGATGGCCTGGAGCACTCAAAGGTAAGGATGAGTCCACTCAGAGTGCCAAATGCCAGGCAAGCCTCCCAGCTCTGGCCTTCCAAGTAACAGCATCAAGGTAAAACCTTTTGACCCTCTTCCAAGACTGAACTATGTGGTTAAGACTGACTAGTTCTTAGGGCTGGGAATACAGTGGCAAAACACCTCACTCGCCTGCTCTGCTCCAAGGCCTGGAGTTTCATCTCCAGCACTGGAAACAAAACGAAACAAAACAAAACAAAAGGTAGCCTGACCAGCTCGGGCCTGTAGGCTGTTTGTCTAATTCAGAGCCAAGGCCAGCCTTTAGAGCTGGCACTATGCCTATCTAATGAGGAACGCAGGGACTATCGTCCCCAATAGAGAAATAGCCCCTCCTCTAGTGATGCCATCGCTGGCTTTCTTCTCTTAGGCTTCCTTCCCAGCTCCCATGCAAATATTCTTGAGCTCTTATTAAGGTCACTCACATGCACCCGTCATTTGCATCTCTACATCTTTCCCCAAGTAGCAGTGCTTGATGTGGGAGAAGGTGAGAAAAATCCACAGGATGAGATCAGTGGGTGGCTGGGAGTGGGAAAACCTTAGGCTGAGGAGACAGGTCCCTGCTGAGGAAAAGGAAACTGCAGGTCCCATTGGATCCTAAAGCCAAGTTAGGCTGTGTCTGGAGCTGGGGATGGGCAGGAATCTTTCTGAGGCAAAAGACTGGTCCCTCTTCCTGTACACTGGTCTCACAGACACACCTTCAGAGCATTCTCTCCTAAGCCAGCGAAAGCAAACATTTCCAAGTTACGACACTGGGAATGGTCAGACCTTATCTCCTTGAGAAGCCTTTTCATTTCTTTACCCCAAATATCATTTGCCAATTCTGCCTCCTCCCCTTATTCCTCCCAGAAAGACTAAAGATTTCACAAAACTACAACTCGCAGGGCATGAATCTCAAAAGCATATGTAAAACTGGTACCTCGCTTTAAGGGCCACACATACGGCCTTGTGGCCCCAAGAAACCTCGCCCCCTCTTCCACCCCCCACTCCCCGCGCCGCGTTATCCGGAAAGAAGGGAGGCCGGGACTTCTTAGGATTCCCAGTGCTGGTACATCAGGGTGGTGGCTCCGCCACCCCAGTCCGACCTCCCGACCTCTCCCTCTGGACTCTTACTTTCGGTAGGCGGCCAGCTGCACCATGCTGCAGGGGAAGAGGCGCAGGCATGCCACGCCGTTCCCCTTCCACAGGGCCTTCGGCCCCTCAGCTAGCCACACTCGGCGTCCAGTGGCCCACAGCCCCTGGGAGTGGCCTCGCACCATGCCGACCTGGGCCAGCACGGTGGCGAGCTCCAGGGGCGCGGTGAGGCTGAGGCTCAACGCCCCCGCCAGCCCTGCACACAGGAGCCGCTGGCTGCCGGTTAGCCGGCCATCCCGCCTCCAAGTAGCCATCGAGACCCAGCCCCGCGCACGGGCCACCTCGTGGCTGGTGTCCCAGGGCTGGCGGGCCACCGGTAGAGTGGTCCGGCCAGGCCCCGCCCGGCGTGGGGCGGACTCTCGAGATGAACTAGGGAAGCCGGGCCCACGCCTGAGCTGCGCCTCCGGGCTAGGGTGGGATCAAAGGCGACTTTCTCAGGTATCTGAGGCATGCCCAGTCAGTGTGTATTTGCAATGCAATTGGCAAGACTGGGGCTTCCACTTTCTGTGGCGAATAGGCACCCTGTTCTCTCAAGGCCAAGCCAGCAACACTTGTTTCCTAGGTATTCACCTTGTTGCTTCTCTGTCCCTTTTCACATTCTATCTCTGCCTCCCCGGACTGTCTTCTCTTCTATCAACCTCTTTTACTTTCAAACCCGACTAAAAGGCTGTGCAGAGTGAAGAAAGGACAGACCTTGGATAACAACCACAGCTGCTACCTAGCAGACATTTGCCAAACACTCGGTGCATTCAAACCAGCTTTTTAGCAGATATGGCCTCATTTGCAGAGGCTGTGGGTGTGGTTAAAACGTGAACTCTGGAACCTACCTGCCTTAGAATCCTTGGCCCTGCAGATGACCGGTCATATGACATAGGGATGCCTCAGTTGCTTCACCTGTACCATGGAGTTGTTCTAGGAGTTGTTGTGAGGATTACATGAACACTGACTGGGACAGGTAACCAGTCTGTCTGTGGTTGCTTTTATGAGGTCGTGATTAGATATTACCTTATAGAAGAGGAAACTAAGACACGGAGACGCTCACTCAAGGCTGAGTGTCCACTGCAAGGCAGAAGCAGGGTTCATATGCAGGTCGATTTTAGGCCTGCATCTACTAAGGGTCACATACAAGGGCTGCATAGTACAACTGCAGTGTGGACATTCAGTGATTCTGTTAGGTAAGGAACAGGGCAATAAAAAAGGTGCTAACTGTGGCTTGGCCAGAATCTAAGAAGGATTTTAATGAATTAAACACTTTCCACTTTTATTTCCGTTTTTTTAAAGGGCACACAATAATAATTACAAGGAAAGGGACAGTTAGCAAGCACACTGTTAGTGTAAGACATGCCAGGTTGGTAGTTGCCTTTAGGTCTGCATCTCATTTTCTGTATTGATTATCATGATGCTAATGGAACGTTTTCCTTTTAAGTTAGGCATATTCATCCAAGCTGACACGTACTAACTGTACATATTCATGGGATAGAGTATGATGTCTGAACATGTGTCACAGGAATTTCAGGTCCTTGCCTCAGTTCACAACTAAGAAACTGGGGAGATGGTTCAGTGGGTAAAGCACTTAGGGCAGGCACGACGACCCCTAGGATCCATGTCAAAGCTGGGGCACAGTGGCCTGTGTCTGTCTGAAACAGTGAACCCGGGGTTTGGTGACAGAACTTGCCTCAGAAATTAAAGTGGTGCTGTCAGAGCGATGGGGGAAAAGATAGGCAGGAGGAAACGTTTGAATGAAACCAACAACGGTGTATGTTAATTTTAAATTGAAAATAAGTAAAAGCAATATATTGAAAAACAATGAGGACAATGATGGGGGAAGACACTTGATATCGGCCTCTGGCCTCCACATGTACAAGCTCCCCACCCCCTCCCCTCTTGCTCCCCCACCCCTCCCCCTCTTGCTCCCCACCCTCCCCTCTTGCTCCCCAACCCCCTCCCCCTCTTGCTCCCCACCCCTCCCCTCTTGCTCCCCACCCTCCCCCTCTTGCTCCCCACCCCTCCTCTCTTGCTCCCCACCCTTCCCCTCTTGCTCCCCCACCCCTTCCCCACTTGCTCCCCACCCTCCCCCTTGCTCCCCACCCTCCCCTCTTGCTCCCTCTCCACCCCTCCCTTCTTGCTCCCTCCCCACCCCTTCCCCTTGCTCCCCACTCCTCCCCTCTTGCTCCCCACCCCTCCCCTCTTGCTCCCCACCCCTCCCCTCTTGCTCCCCACCCCTCCCCTCTTGCTCCCCACCCCTCCCCTCTTGCTCCCCACCCCCTCCCCTCTTGCTCCCCACCCCTCCCCTCTTGCTCCCCACCCCTCCCCTCTTGCTCCCCACCCCTCCCTTCCCCTCTTTGCACGTATAATGCACCAAAATTAGTGAAGGGTCTATTTTGCTTTGGCCAGAACTGAGCAAACAGAAACTTTGAATCCCTCTCAGCTCTGTCCATGTCAGTGTTACAACTTATAAAAGGTGAAGTGCCAGGCTGGAAATAATGCATATATAAATGTAGCAGTGAGTCCAAGTTATTAGAAGCCAGAGATAAGTCTTTTCTCGTGAGAAACCAGCTTAGCCTCTGGTACCAGGGCTCCTGTGGGTGGCTTATCCTCACCCCAGCATGGATTTTCCCAGGGGAAATTCTAATCCTTAGGGCCCCTGTTACATAGATACAATGTACAGCGATCAAATCAAGGCAATTAGCATATCCATCACTTTAAACATTTACAATAATTTATTGTAGATTTCAAAATAACCAAAAAGAGGATTTTTGAATGTTTCCAACACAGAGACAAAGAAACTTGCTGAAAAAAAAAGGAACCATTTTAAGTCTTGCAAGCTATAGGCCAAGAAAGATGAGGTCTGTTTTAACCTCTCCAGTATATTTTTTCTATGCAGATACACAGAATATTAAAATGACTAGCAGCAAAACATGTGTTCCATGCCTTCTGCATTTTCATGGTTACGTACTGACAAGCTATGCTCTTATTTTCCTCAGCTAGTGTCTTTCGTCTGTTAAGCACTGGGCATGGCAGTGTTTCCACTGGGAGCACTTATTTGCATTACGGAAGCCTGGCTCTGCTCTGAGCAGCTGGGGGAATGTTTATTTGTCTTGCCTTGTGAGTTGTTGTGGCTTGTGGGAAGGGAATTTCCTAGCTGTGGAAAGTAGCAGAATGTAGCTTTCCAAGGCTGAAGATCAGAAGACGTAGGATTGTAAAAGGGCATGAATTGGAGCTTTGGGTTGTGGTAAGGATACCTTCAGGTACCAGTTGTGCCCTAAGCACTCTGTTACCACTGGGATTGGGCCCCAAAGCTCTGTCATGAAGCATCACCATGGGACTGCAGCTGCTGCTGCTTTATCCTGTTGCACAGAGAGTTGGCTCAATTGAGCAGTGTCAACTAAAAAAAAAACCATTTTCTTTTGGTGCTATGGAGTTGAACCTGTGGCCTTGTACATACTAGGCAAGTACTCTACCATAGAGCTACGACTTTTTCAAGTCAGCTTGTATGGGAACTTCAAACGTACCTTCTTGGAACTGTGTACTCTGCTTTTTATTTCTTTTTCTTTATGGTTCTTTTTGTCTTTAGATTTTCAAATGAGTCAGAGATGGAACCACTTTAAGTCTAGAAAGCTATAGGCCAAGAAAGATAATGAGGTCTATTTTAACCTCAGAAGCATATTTTGGTATATTTTTTTCCCTGTATTTAACACTGAACAGTAAAGTGACTAGCAGCAAAGTGTGTGTTTGATGCCTTCTGTGTTTTCAAGATAATGTGCTCACAAGATGTGCTCATATTTTCCTGTGTTAGAGTCTTGCTCATCTGTTAAGCACTGGGCATGTGATGCATGTCAGTCTTTTTTTTTTTTTTTTAATCATGTCCTGGGCATGGAGCCCAGGGTCTCACACATGCTAAGCAAACAGATTGCGACGTGTAGACTCTAACTTTACTTGTTTTTTTTTTTTTTATACCTATTTAAAAAAACCTCTACAACGATCCTTGAGACCTCCAGCCTCGGGAAGTGTATAGCATGTGAAAATGAGATATTATGCTAAAAGCAAACATATAACTAAAAAGAGAAGCAGTCAGTAAAAAGTTGTAGAAGTAATGTTGTGGCAGGAAGTAGATGGGTAGCCTCCTGTCACCTCAGTCACTCCTGTCACCTTTCAGTTTCTCTTCTCACTAAAGAAATCCTTCTCAGCACATTCCCTTAGCTGCACTTGCTAGTAGCTTCTTAGATGATTGTTTATCTGGCTCTAGTTAATTCCTGTTCTATTTTTCCTTTCATTCTTTACTCTTGTGGAATTTTATTTTATAAATTGCAAAAGCAGTATAGAGCTGTTGTCCTAAGACAAATGAAATAGAAGTATATCAAGGACACTGAAGTTCTCTGGTCTATGCTCTCAGGTAACCACAGTTAAGAGATGTGCATGCGTGCGTGTGTATGTGCGTGCATGCTTGCATATGTGCTTGTGTGGGTGTCTGTCTGTCTGTCTGTTTCTCTCTCTCTCTCTCTCTTGCTTTTTCTGTGCTCAGACATTCATTTGTGTGGAGTTGTTTTCTTTGCTATCCCCCCCCATCCTGCCCTTTTCTCTGCTCCCTTCTTTCCCTTTAAATAGACATAAAATCAGTACTCTGAAATGATTTTTTAAAACCATCTTTTTACAATCAGGTTGTCTGTGGAGAAGGAAACATGTACATTAGAGAATAATGGAATTTGAACTCTGTGTCCTTTTATACTGTTTGCATTTTCTCCTTTCCTTGCACCATGGGCATGAATTACAAAAAAAAAATTCTCTCCACCAGTTTTCTTTGAAGCATCCCATCAAATGCAATGTCTTCTGTAACACTATCTTGCCCTTGATGAGCTGATTAATTTTTAACTAGGGATGAGGGGTAGGCAGTGGAGGGTAGGGGATAGGGGATGAGAGCATAAGGGAATGGGATGGTTGAATTGGAACAGGGATGGAGGGGGAATGCAATGAAAGAGATACCATGATAGAGAGAGACATCATGGAGATTAAGAGAAACCCGATGCTAGGGAAGTTGCCAGGAATCCCCAAGGATAACCCCAGCCTGGGCTACTAGCAATAGTGGAGAGGGTGCCTGAACTGAACTGGCTTGCCCCAGAGATCAGACTGGTGAATACTCTGTCGTCACAGAACTTTTCTCCACTGACTGATGGAAGCAGATGCAGAGATCCACAGCCAATCACTTCAGGAGTCCAGTCAAAGAGAGTGAAGAGGGATTCTGTGAGCAAGTGTATCAGGATCATGATGGGGAAACATGCAGAGATGACCAAACCAAACTAGAGGGAACTCATGAAAGTTGGATCGATGGCTGTGGAGCCTACATTGACTAGGCCCTCTGCATGGCAAGACAGTTGTGTAGCTTGATCTGCTTGGGAGGTCCCCTGGCAGTAGGATCAGAATTCATCTCTGGTTCATGAGCAGGCTTTATGGAGCCCACTACCTATGATGGGACACTTTGTGCAGCCTTGAGGCAGGGGGAAGGACTTGGATTTGCCTCTACTGAATGTGCCTCCACATGGGAGGCCTTGCTTTCTTGTGGGAGGGAGTGGGGTATAGGTTGGGAGGGGAGGCTCGGGAGGGCAGGAGGAGGGAAGAGGGGGATCTTTGATTGGTGTGTAAAATGAAGAAAAAAATTTTCTTAATTAAAAAAAGAGAAAAAAATTCTCAATGAAGTTCTGAATGAAACAAGATACAATCTTTCATAAGCATATGTGCTAGTTAGTTTTATCAGGTTGACATGATTTAGGATCTCCTAGAAAAAGAATCTCGAATAGAATTGTCTAGACTAGGTTGGTCTGTGGACATGCCTGTGAGGGATTTTAATTGGTTTAATTGAAGTGAGAAGACAAACCTTTTTCATGGGAGAATGGACTGAATGAGTGGGAGAGAGCTGAGCGCTGCATGTGCTCTTCACTCTTTGGTCCTGATTATGGATTTGATGTGACCAATCAGCTCCCTGAGCTTCTGTTTCTGTGACTTTCTACCTGTGGTGGACTGGAACTTGGAGCTGTGAGCCCAACAAAATACTTTCTCCCCTAAATTGCTTTCTTTTTTCTTTTCAAGATTTTTGGGCAGGCGAGATGGTTTAGTGGAGAAAGGCAATTGCCAGCCAAGCTTGATGACCTGAATTTTATTTGTGGAAGCCATACAGTGGAAGGAGACAACCAACTCCCAAAAGTTGTCCCCTGACCTCGACACATTCCATGGTGCATGAGAGCCAGACAAATAGACACACAATAAATAATATTAAAATTTTGAAATATTACTTCTGGCTTTAAATGTGTTATGTGTGTGCTTCTATGTGGCTTCGTGCACATGAATGCAATGACCACGGAGGCTAGAAGAGAACATCAGATCCCCTGGAGCTGGAGTTACAGGAAGTTGTGAGCTGCCTGAGATGGGTGCTAGAAACCAAACTTGGGTCCTCTGGCAGAGCAGCTAGCACTCTTCTTTTTTTCTTATAAAGGAAAACATTTAATTGGGGCTGGCTTACAGTTTCAGAGGTTTAGTCCATTATCATCATGATGTGAAGCATGGCAGTGTGCAGGCAGACATGGTGCTGGAGAGGTAGCTGAGAGTTCTACATCTTGATCTGCAGGCAGCAGGAAAAAGCTAGGCCTGGCTTGAGCTTCTGAAATGTCAAAGCCTGCCCCCAGTGACACACCTCCAACAAGACCACACCTATTCCAACAAGGCCACACCTCCTATAATGCCATTCCCTATATGGACCAAGCATTCAAACACATGAGTCTATGGGGGCCATATCTATTCAACCATCACATGACTTAATCTTGAAAGAATCTCTGATTGCTAGGCACACATCCTGAAAGTTCCATAACCTCCACAAACAGTACCATCATCTGGAGACAAAGGGTTCAAGTACATGAGCCTATGGGGGAACATTTCTCTTTCAAATCAACACACCACGGTAGTCTCCAAATTTTGAGATGAAGCCACAGTTGCTGTTATTGGCTTTGATGATAGGTCTGCAGATTCAAGAAGATCAAGGCTGGTGTATCGGATATCACTTAATGTTTCTGTGATAAGTGTGTCTAGGTTGTTTCCCGGTATTTCCAGGTTAGAACCTGTGCATTGTTTCACTTTTATGTAGATTGATCTTTTTTTATTTTTTTATTTTATTTTTTTTTATTTAGCATTGGTATGAGGGTGTCAGATCCCCTGAAACTGGAGTCACAGACAGCTGTAAGCTGCCATATGGGTGCTGGGAATTGAACCTGGGTCCTCTGGAAGAGCAGCCAGTACTCCTAACCACTGAGCCATTTTCCCAGCCCCGTAGATTGATCTTTTTTATAACACAGGACATTGATTGGCTGTTTACAGCTCACACCAGGATGAAACAGGATGTTATTGCAGAGAACACAAAAATAATTTTGACATACCACAAAAGAGGTTTGTAAAACTCACTGAACGTGGGGCTGGAGAGATGTGGCTCAGAGATAAAGATCACTGACTGCTCTTCCAGAAGACCCAAGTTTGGTTCCAAAACGTTTATGTCAGGTGCCTAATAAATGCCTGTAACTCCAACTCCAAGGAGACATCTTCTTCTGGCCCGCATGGGTACCCATACATACATGGCATTAATACATAGACAATACTCAGTTACATAAATAAAGATAAATAAAAATTTTTGTTTGTTTTCCCAGGCAGAGTTTCACTGTGCAGCCCTGGCTGTCCTGGAACTCACTCTGTAGACCAGGCTGGCCTTGAAGTCACAGAGATCTGCCTGCCTCTGCCTCTTGTGTGTTGGGGTTAAAGGCCTGCCCCACCACTGCCCAGCATAAAAAATAAACAAACAACAGAAAAAAAAAACTTTTATGGGCTGGAGAGGTGTCTCAGCCGTTAAACCCTAATGCTTAAGACGAAAACCACGCTGGGTATGTGGGGATGACACTTAGTGATACAAAGTTTGTGTACCACACTCAAGGCCCTGGCTTCCTCTAGCACAGGGAAGGAAAAACGGGGGTGGGAGGTGGGGGATGGGGACTTAGCTGACTTGACCTTTGACCTTTGGGGAGCCAGACAGAGTTGGACTTGTACTGGTAACTTGCCACTTGCTAGCAGGTAGCGTTGGTGGCCTCCCTCTCTGTCCGGGATGATGGGGTTTCCCAGTCCCCCCGCCCCCGAAAGGTGCCTGTGGTTGTTGCTGTTTACAGTCTGTTGGATTCCTCAGGTGACGTGCTGGTGGTCCCCATCAAGCTCCACAAGTGTCCTTTCTGCCCTTACACTGCCAAGCAGAAGGGCATCCTCGAGCGGCGCACCCGATCGCACACAGGCGAGCGGCCTTACCCCTGCGAGACCTGTGGCAAGAAGACAGGAGCGCCTCCGGAGCCACACCCTGAGCGTAAGTGTCGGTGATGCCACTGCCAGGCTATGTCCAGTTTCTAACCTGAGGGTCAGCCTGTCTTTCACTTCTCTGTCCCCCACCCACCCACCCGAGGTTTTTTAGAGAATTTGGTGACGTTTTCTTTTACCAGATTAAAGCCGGCTGGTGGTGCTTAGAAAGTTAACACTGGCATGGGAACAGAGAATTTTTCTAAGAAGCTTAGTTTTTGCTCAAGGATGGCTGTCATGAGGCCAGAACTGTCAGGGACGGCAGACTGTGGGCCTTTTCCCCTGATATGGATGTAGAGTAAGCTGTATCCCCAATTTTCCGTCAGACTCAGTGCACTGGGGTGGGAGAGCAATGTATTTCCATTTTTTTTTTTTTTTTTTTTTTTACAGCAAGTACTCTTAACTGCTGAGTCATCTCTCCAGCTCCTTGACCCTTTTTCTGCGACATTTACCATGTCCACTTACGATGACAGGTCCACAGATCCAACCGTCCAGTCATCTGCAAAGGCTGTTGAAGAACCTTTACCAGCCACCTGTCGCAGGGGCTGCGGCGCTTCGGGCTGTGTGACAGCTGTACGTGTGTTACAGACGCTCATGATGAGGATGACGACTTGGTGCCCGTCAACCTCAGCCTGGTGGAGGCTTCATCTGAAAGCCACGAGAAGAGTGACACGGACGACTGGCCCATCTGTGTGGAGTCTGGTGAGGAGAATGACCCAGCAGCTAGCACTCTTCACCACTGAGCCATCTCTCTAGCTCCCCTGAGTTGCTTTTGTTAGGATATTGTATCACAGCAACAGCTGACAAACTAAGAGAACACACTACTTACATTCCTGGGGAATACTGAGTATAGACACACCCCAGAAGACATGTTTTATCTTTATGAGCAAAGCAGAGTTAAGCTTTTGACTCAGATCACTGTTGAACAGGTTTTGCAGCTACAGGGTCTGGTGGGATCTTTGAAAACCATGGTTATGGGACTGTCTTGTACGTTACAGAAGGACAGCATCCTGCCCCTTTTCTATGGAATGCTGGCAGAATACCCTATTGTGGTACCTCCCTTTGAGTTTCCAAACTGTACCCTTACGAGGCAATGCCGTTCCTGTTGAGAACCGCTGCTCAAGCTGCTGCCTTTGCTGGGAATGCTCTGTCCACCCATGTTTGCAGAGCCCGTTCTTTCTTGCTTTCTTTCAGAGCTAAGTTTAAATGTCATCTCTTTTCAGAGGGCTTGACTGGCCACAGTCTTTAAAGCCACCTCCCCCCAACTCAGTCGACTACATTGCTTCCTTTCAGCTCACTGCCTAGCTTTTAGTGTGCTCTTTTCTTTAATGAATTGTTCTGGTTCTCTGTAAATGACACCCAGTTACCTCTCAAAATTGACTCCCAATGACCAAGAAGGAAAATCAGCATTTAGCATGACTCTTCTAAACTGTTGATCTTCCTCCCTTGGTTAATCCTTTCTGCCCAGAAGCATTTCTCTTAGTTGATTCCAGATCCTGACAAGTTGACAATCAGGATTAACCATCATTGCATTCATCTATTTTGTCTCCATGGACACCAGATGCTATTTATGCTCTTGACTCCATGGGGGTCAAGTCTCACACTACCCCCTTCGGTGGTTTGAAGGAGAATGGCCCCTATAGGCTCATATATTTGAATACTTGGTTCCCAGTTGGTGAAACTCTTTGGGAAAGATGAGGTGTGGCCTTGTTGGAGGAGGTGTGTTACTGGGGGTGGGCTTTTCCATTCCCAATTAGCTCTCTCTATCTCATGGTTGAGTCTTAAGATGTGAGCTCTCAGTTACTGCTCTGGCAACATGCCTGCCTGCCTGCTGCCATGCTCCCCCAAATTTATCAATCAATAAGGCTGGTGGGATGACTCAGCAGGTAAAGGCACTTGCCACTAAGACTGACGACCTGAATTTGATCCCCAGGATAGGAGGGACCCAACTTTTCTGAGTTGTTTTCTGACCTTCACACACATGCATACTTCCCCCAATTAACAAATGTAAGTAAAAAACAAAAGTAAATCAGCTAGTAGATTGACAAATAAACAAGCCACTATCATCCCTAGCTCACTGGTCCCATAGAGAAATTCCATGAAACAATCAGGGAACAATTGTAATATTATATGTGTTCAGTTAAATATCCACCCAACTCATAAGGCTACTATGAAAAAAGAAAATTACAGACTGTTCTTTTTCATGCGCATACATGGAGAATCCCAAAATAAAACACTTGCAATAGAGTTGCCTTTGTCTTAGTAATAAAACAGAACTAATATTAGAAAAAAGCTATTAATTTAATAAACTAGGATAATAGAACAAAGGAGCCCAAACTAGCACTTCTTTTTATGTAACAACAATTAATGAAAAAAAGAGGCCATGGATTTGAAAGAGAGCAAGGAGGAGTGTATGGAGGGTTTGGAGGGAGGAAAGGAAGGGGAAAATGATAGAATTATGTAAAAATCTCAAAAAAATTTTTTAAAATATCTTACATTTTTATTTTTAAGTGTGTGTGTGTGTGTGTATGTGTGTGTGTGTGTGTGTGTGTATGTGTGTGTGTGTGTGTGTGTGTGTGTGTGTGTAGATATGTACATATGAGTACAGGTGTCTTCAGAGGCCAGAAGAGAGTATCAGGTCCTTTGGAGCTAGAGTTACATACAGGTGGTCATGAGCTGCCTCTTCTCTGTGCTGGGAATTGAATGTAGATCTTTTGGAACAATAGTACATAGTTTTAAACCACTGAACAATCTCTCCAGCCCCTTAGCACCTCTTTTTCAATCTTGTTCTGTAATGAGGAGCAGTAATAAAAATGCGACAAGAAGGGAAAATAAATAAAATGTAAGGATTGATCGAAATGACAAACTATGTACGGTCTACATAAAAATATGAGAAAGTCTATATGAATGATTTAAAAGGACTAGTTAACAAGGTTGGAGGATACATAAGAGCAATATAAAATACTCAATACTGCAACAATGTGAGCCTAGAATAGTAATAAAAACTAAAAGAAGCCGGGTGGTGGTGGCGCACGCCTTTAATCCCAGCACTCGGGAGGCAGAGCCAGGCGGATTCTGTGAGTTCGAGGCCAGCCTGGACTACCAAGTGAGTTCCAGGAAAGGCGCAAAGCTACACAGAGAAACCCTGTCTCGAAAAACCAAAAAAAAAAAAAACAAAAAAAAAAAAACTAAAAGAAAGCCGGGTGGTGGTGGCGCACGCCTTTAATCCCAGCACTCGGGAGGCAGAGCCAGGCGGATCTCTGTGAGTTTGAGGCCAGCCTGGGCTACCAAGTGAGTTCCAGGAAAGGCACAAAGCTACACAGAGAAACCCTGTCTCGAAAAATCAAAAAACAAACAAACAAACAAAAAAAACCTAAAAGAAATCCAGGAATAACCAGACAAAAGATGTGCAGATCCTAGATGCAAAACAATACATTTGCTCTCTGAAAAATATTTGTATTTGTTATTTTTTCATTGCTATAACAAAACACTCAACAGAATCAATGTAAGAGGGAAAAGCTTATTTTCCTTCATGGTTTCAGATGTATTTCCTTCCGTCTTGGTGGGGAAGAGTAGCTTCATGGTGAACAGAGTCTAAGATAGTGTCTTGTTCACATTGCAGCAGGAAAATTTGGAATCAGAAACAGGTATATCTTTCAAAGGCTATCCTGGAGTCATCTATTTCTTCTACCAAGACTCCATCTCCTAAAGTCTTCACTGTCTTCAAAGTAGCACCATGGTCTGGGGACCAGCTGTTCAAACCATGAGCATGTAAATGTTTCATATTCAAATCATAAGAATATTAAAGAAAATTTCAGTTAATAGAGGGGTAAAATCAGTTCATGTTTAGGGAAGTCTTACTAATGTAATGGTATAAAACTCTCTATATTCATTTAGATATTTGATATAATTCCAGTTGACATTCCAAATAGGACCAAGGATAGTCAAGACAATATGAAAACACCAATGCACCCTACCAGATTTCAATACTTTCTAAAAGTTTTAGTAATTAAGACAGTGCAGAAAAAGTAGGTCTATGAAATATATAGAGCCCAGAAACAAAACTACATACAAATTGAAACTTGATTCATGAACAGTGTAGAAATGAAGAATTATTTGATAATGTTCCTGGAACCATTGGTTATTCAGATGGAAAACCAAAATTCCATCTTAATCACAAACCATTTACATAAACAAGCTCAATGTGATTTAATATTTTTAATTAAGTAATTTTTTTTATTATTTTACATACCAACCACAGATCCTCCTTTCTTTCCTCCTCTTGCCCTCCAGTCTCTCTCTACCCAAAGCACCCCTATTCCCTTCTCAGACAAGGTAAGGCTTCCCATGGGGAGTCAGCAGAGCCTGGTACATTCAGTTGAGGCAGATCCAAGCCCTTACCCCTGCATCAAGGCTGTGCAAGGTGTCCCACCATGGGTAGTGGCCTCCAAAAAACCTGCTCATTCACCAGGGATGGATCCTGATCCTATTTAGGTGGTGGGGGGGCTTAAGCAGATCAAGCTACACAACTGTCTCACCTACGCGGAGGGCCTACTCCAGTCCCATGGAGGCTCCACAGCTGTTGGTCTAAAGTTCATGAGTTTCCACTAGTTTGATTTGATTGTCTTTGTAGGTTTTCCCATCATGATTTTGATACCTGGAGCTCGGCCTGGTGCTTGGCTGTGGATCTCTGCATCTGCTTTCATCAGTTACTGGATGAAGGCTCTATGATGACAGTGTATTCACTAATCTGATTACAGGGTAGGCCAGTTCAGGCACCCTCTCCACTATTGCTAGTAGTCTAAGCTGGGGTCATCCTTGTGGATTCCTGGGAATTTCCCTAGCACCTGGTTTCTCCCTAACCCCATAATGTCTCCCTCTACCAAGATATCTCTTTTTTAAAAAATATAATTTATTTATTTTTATTTTATTTGCATTGGTGTTTTGCTGCATGTATGACTATGTGAGGATGTCAGATCTTGAGTTACAGACAGTTATGAGCTGCCATGTGGGTGCTGGGACTTGAACCCAGGTCCTCTGGAAGAGCAGTCAGTGCTCTTAACCACTGAGCCATCTCTCCAGCCCCCCAAGATATCTCTTTTATTGTTCTCCCAATCCGTCCCTCACCCAGTATCTAGGTTGTTTCTAGGTTCTGGCTATTTTGAATAATGCTGCTATGAACATAGTTGAGCATGTGTCCTTGTGGTTAGATTGAGCATTCCATGGGTATATACCCAAGAGCACTACAGTTGGGGCTTGAGGTATATTGATTCCCAATTTTCTGAGAAACCACCATACTGATTTTCAAAGTGGCTGTACAAGTTTGCACTCCCACCAACAGTGGAGGAGTGTTCCCCTTGCTCCACATCCTCTCCAACATAAGCTGTTATCAGTGTTTCTGATCTTAGCCATTCCAACAGGTGTAAGATGGTATCTCAGAGTTGTTTTGACTTGCATTTCCCTGATGGCTAAGGATGTTGAGCAGTTCCTTAAATGTTGTTCAGCAATTTGAGATTCTTCTGTTGAGAATTCTTTATTTAGCTCTGTAGCCCATTTTTTAATTGGAGTTTTTGATATTTTGATGTCTAGTTTCTTGAATTCTTTATATATTTTGGAGATCAGCCATCTGTCAGATGTGTGGTTGGTCAAGATCTTTTCCCATTCTGTAGGCTGTCATTTTTGTCTTATTTACTGTGTCCTTTGCCTTACAGAAGCTTCTCAGTTTCAGAAGGTCCCATTTATTAATTGTTACTCTAAGTGTTTGTGCTACTGGTGTTATATTTAGGAAGTGGTCTCCTGTGCCAGTGCATTCAATACTACTTCCCACTTTCTCTTCTGTCAGGTTCAGTGTAACTGGATTTATGTTGAGGTCTTTGGACTTGAGTCTTGTGCATGGTGATAGATGTGGATCTATTTTCATTCTTCTATATGCTGCCATCCAGTTATGCCAGGACCATTTGTTGAAGATGCTTTCTTATTTCCATTGTACAGTTTCGGCTTCTTTGTCAAAAATCAGGTGCTCATGGGTGTGTGGACTAATGTCAGGGTCTTCAACTTGATTCCATTGGTCCACATATCGTTTTTTATGCCAATACCAAGTTGTTTTTTATTACTATAGCTCTATAGTAGAGCTTGATGTCAGGGATGGTGATGCCTCCAGAGGTTGCTTTATTGTACAGGATTGTTTTAGCTATCCTGGGTTTTTTGTTTTTCAACATGAAGCTGAGTATTATTCTTCTTTCCAGGTCTGTGAAGAATTGTGTTGGGATTTTGATGGGAAATCTGTATATTGCTTTGGAAAGATTGACATTTTTACTATGTTAATCCTACCTATCCATGAGCATGGGAGATCTTTCCATTTTCTGATATCTTCTTCAATTTCTTTCTTCAGAGACTTAAAGTTCTTGTCAAACAGGTCTTTCACTTGTTTAGTTAGTTACCCCAAGGTATTTTATATTATTTGTGGCTATTGTAAAGGGTGATGTTTCTCTGATTTCTTTCTCAGCCCATTTGTCATTTGTGTATTGGAGAGCTATTGACTTTTTTTAGTTAATCTCATATCCTGCCACATTACCGAAGGTGTTTATCAGCTTCAGTAGGAGTTCCCTGGTAGAATTTTTGGGGTCACTTATGTATACTATCATATTTTCTGCAAATAGGGAAGTTTGAATTCTTCCTTTCCAATTTGTATCCCCTTGATCTCCTTTTTTTGTCTTCTTACTCTAGCTAGAACTTTGAGTACTATATTGAATAGATATGGGGAGAGTGGACAGCCTTGTCTTGTTCCTGATTTTAGTGGAATCGCTTTGAGTTTCTCTTCATTTAATTTGATGTTGGCTGTTGGCTTGCTGTAAATTGCCTTTATTATGTTTAGGTATGTTCCTTGTATTCCTGATCTCTTCAGGACCTTTATCATGAAGGGGTGTCAGAGGCTTTTTTAGCATCTAATGAGATGATCATGTAGTTTTTTTTCTTTCAGTTTGTTTATATGATGTATTGTGTTGACAGATTTTCATATGTTGAACCATCCTTGCATCTCTGGGATGAAGCCTACATGGTCATGGTGGATAATTTTTTTGATGTGTTCTTGGATTTGGTTTGACAATATTTTATTGAGTATTTTTGCATCAATGTTCATGAGGGAGATTGGTCTGTAATTCTCTTTCTTTGTTGCATCTTTGTGTGGTTTAGGTATTAGGGTAACTGTAGCCTCATAAAAGGAGTTTGGTAATGTTCCTTCTGTTTCTATTGTGTGGAACAATTTGAAGAGTATTGGTATTAGCTCTTATTTGAAATTCTGGTAGAATTCTGCACTGAAACCATCTGATCCTGGGCCTTTTTTTTGGTTGGGAGACTTTTAATGATTGTTTCTATTTCCTCAGGGGTTATAGATCTATTTAAATTATTTATCTGGTCTTGATTTAACTTTGGTATGTGGTACCTATCCAGAAAATTGTCCATTTCTTTTAGATTTTCCAATTTTGTGGAGTATAGATTTTTAAAGTATGACCTGATGATTCTCTGGATTTCCTTGTTGTCTGTTGTTATGTCTCCCTTTTTATTTCTGATTTTGTTAATTTGGATGTTGTTTCTTTGCCTTTTCGTTAGTTTGGATAAGGACTTGTCTATCTTGTTGATTATCTCAGAGAACCAACTCTTTGTTTCATTGATTCTTTGTATTGTTCTCTTTGTTTCTATTTTGTTGATTTCAGCCTTCAATTTGATTATTTCCTGGTGTCTATTCCTCCTGGGTGAGTTTGCTTCTTCTTGTTCTAGAGCGTTAAGGTGTGCTGTTAAATCGCTAGTGTGAGATTTCTCCAACTTCTTTATGTGAGCATTTAGTGCTATGAATTCTTCCGTAAGCACTGCTTTCATAGTGCCCCATAAGTTTGGGTATGTTGTACATTCATTTTCATTGAATTCTAGGAAGTCTTTAATTTCTTTATTTCTTCCTTGACTCATTGGTGATTTAGTTGAGCATTATTCAATTTCCATGAGATTGTAGGCTTTCTGTAATTTTTGTTGTTGAAATTTAACTTTAAAACATGGTGGTCTGATATAGGAGGTTATTCCAATTGTTTTGTATCTGTTGAGATTTGCATTGTGGCCAAGTTTGTGGTCGATTTTAGAGAAGGTTCCATGGGGTGCTGAGAAGAAAGTATATTATTTTGTTTTATTGTGGGATGTTCTGTAGATATCTATTAAGTTCGTTTGAGTCATAACCTCTGTTAGATCACTTATTTCTGTTAAGTTTCTGTCTGGGAGACCTGTCCATTGGTGAGAGTGGGGTGTTGAAGTTTCCCACTACTAGTGTGTGGGGTTTGATGTGTAATTTAAGCTTTAGTAATGTTTCTTTTAGATATGTGGGTACCCTTGTGTTTGGGACATAAATGTTCAGAACTGAGACTTCATCTTGGTGGATTTTTCCTGTGATGAATATGTAATGTCCTTTCTGATCTCTTTTGATTGATTTTTGTTTGAAATTTATTTTATTAGACATTAGGATAGCCACACCAGCTTGCTTCGTAAGTCCATTTGATGGGAAAGTCTTTTCCCAGCCTTTAATTCTGAGATAGTGTCTGTCTTTGAAGTTGAGGTGTGTTTCTTGTATGCAGCAGAAGGATGGATCCCGTTTTTGTATCCATTCTGTTAGCCTGTGTCTTTTTATAGGTGAATTGAGTCCACTGATGTTAAGGGATATTAATGACCAGTGATTGTTAATTCCTGTTATCTTTTGGTGGTAGTGTGTGTGTATTTCCCTTCTTTGGGATTTACTGCTGTGGGTTATCTATTGCCCGTGTTTTCATGGGTGTATCTGACTTCCTTAGGTTGGAGTTTTCCTTCTAGTGCTTTCTGGAGGGCTGGGTTTGTGGATAGGTATTGTTTAAATCTGGTTTTGTCTTGGAATATCTTGTGCACTCTGCCTATGGTGATTAGAAGTTTTGCTGGGTATAGTAGTCTGGGCTGGCATCCATGGTCTCTTAGCGTCTGCATTACATCTGTCCAGGACCTTCTGGCTTTCAGAGTCTCCATGGAGAAGTCAGATGTTACTCTGATGGGTCTGCCTTTATAAGTCACTTGGCCTTTTTCCTTTGATGTTATTAATATTCTTTCTTTATTCTGTATGTTTAGTGGTTTGGTTATTATGTGGTGAGGGAACTTTTCAGGGGAGTCTATTCTATTTGGTGTTCTGTAAGCTTCTTGTATCTTCATAGGTATTTCATTCTTTAAGTTGGGAAAGTTTTCTTCTATAATTTTGTTGAATATATTTTCTGTGCCTTTGAGTTGGTACTCTTCTCCTTCTTCTATCCCTCTTAGTCTTAGGTTTGGCCTTTTCATGGTGTCCCAGATTTACTGAACGTTTTGTTATTGTGGTTGATATATTGTGCATGTTAGAATTCTGCCCTACTCCAGTTGCATGACCACACATGAGCAGTTCAGGAGTTAAGCAAAGGGTCTTCCATCTTACATCATCAGTGTGCCCTGGTGACTATGTGCGTGAGGCATGATCATGCAATCAGTGCATGTGTGGAATAGCTCCATAAGCCCACCTGTGCATGTTCACTGGGAACCCTTAAAAAGCTGGATGCAGACCCCACCCTCTCTCTCTCTGTTCTGCTCTGCTCTCTCTCTCCTCCATCATCTTCCCTCTCTCTGCATGTGCTTTTCTGCCCAGGCTTGGTTCTCTTGTCTCCCCCCTCCTCCTAATAAAGCTCTAAAACTAATACTGGGTTCTGTCGTGACCGTGACTGTGACCTTTCCACGTGGTAACCAGTTCCACCACCAGTGCTGCTTATTATTCATTTCAGTACACCCCAATAAACTTATCTGAGGGCCAGAGAATAGAACAGCCACTATATTAAACATAGGTTTGGGCAGTGGTAGCACATGCATTTAACCCTAGCATTCAGGAGGCAGAGATCCATCTGGATCTCTGTGAGTTCAAAGCCACACTGGAAACAGCCAGGTATGGTGACACACACCTTTAATCCCAGGAAGTGATGGCAGGAATCAGAAATGTATATAAGGCGTGAGGACCAGGAACTAGAGCCTTTTTTAAGCTTTTGGCTTTTAGCAGCAGTTCAGCTGAGATCCATTTCGATGAGGACTCAGAGGCATCCAGTCTGAGGAAACAAGATCAGCTGAGAAATTGGCAAGGTGAGGTTGGCTGTGGCTTATTCTGTCTCTCTGATCATTCATCATTCACCCCAATACCTGGTTCTGGGTTTGTTTTTATTAATAAGACCTTTTAAGATTCATGCTACTCCAGGACAATATGGCACCATCCCTGAAGTGGCCTTTGCAATCCAGAAAAGGTATAGTGCCCTTTTCTTCGAAGGCAGCTGAACAGGCAGTGGGCCAATGGCTTCTGATGTGCAATGGAACAGCAGCTGAAACAGTTATTTTTGAAGAGTAACTAAGCTCACACCTCTAAATGGTAGATTGGCATTTAATAGAGGGATGTAGAGAAGAATGGGATGCTGAGATGAAGACACACACACACACACACACACACACACACACACACACACACAGCCAAGAAGAATGGACAGCTGAATTCAAAATACATCAACAATTTCCAGAATTTAAAATCCTGAATCATGACATGACACTAGTGGAATTCAGGTGTTTCTGGTACATGCACTGCTCTCACCAAATGTGAGGTCAAACTGTTGACCTCATCCTACTTCACAAATGAGTCTGTCAGATACGCTAAGCCTATAGGCTGAAGATGATGCCCCAACACTGCAGAGAAACCTCAGGTGACTGTCCAGGCAGCTGGCTGTTTCTGTCAACTCACATTTTTTCTGGAAGCTGCTTGAGTGCACTTCCTGTTTTTATTTTTTATTAGGTAATTATTATTTCCTTCTTGGGTCTCTGAGGGAGTTGAAGATTAGTTAGTTATAGTTGAAGATTAGATAGTTATAGTTTTCTTTGTTAAGAATTTCAGAAAAGAAACTCACTAAGGAGGTGTAAGTGTATAAATTTGAAAGATGTTATAAGATAGTTCTGTTAGTAATATAAGTTAGGATAGAAAGTGAATCAGGTACATTTTGGACTTACCAAAATAGGATAGATAATGGAATTATTTTCTCTGAATTTGTCAAATACAAATGGACTAGACATTGTTTAGGTATTTATTACTTGTATATATGGTATATAGTTATTGTACTTTTGTATATAGTTTTTCTTATATTAGTTATAACTTTTTTCCTTCTTTCTTTTTATTAAAATAGAAAAGGGGAAAAAAGAATTTGTACTGTATCAAGCTGATAATAGAAAAAAATAAACAAATAAAAAAATTCATGCTACACGTTATGACCTTTTTTGCTTTAGTGTTTTTTTTTTGACTGACAAATATATTTCCTCTATTGTATCTTCCATGCCAGAGATTGTCTTCCATCTCTTGTATTCTGTCGGTTATGCTTGCATCTGTGTTTCCTGTTCGTTTACTCAGATTTTCTATTTCCAGCATTCCCTCTGTTTGTGTCTTCTTCATTTTTTCTATTTCCCTTTTCGGGTCTTGGACTGTTTCCTTCACCTGCTTAATTGCTTTTTCTTGACTTTCTTCAAGGGATTTATTGATTTCTTCCAATTTTTTGTTTGTCTTTTCCTCAATTTCTTTAAGGGAATTTTTCATTTCCTCTTTAAAGGCCTCTAGCATCTTCATAAAGTTATTTTTAAGGTCGCTTTCTTCTGCCTCTTCTATGTTGTGACGTTCAGGTCTTGCTGTTGTAGAACCGCTCGGTTCTGATAGTGCCATATTGCTCTTTACGTTGTTGTATTTACTTTTGCACTGGTGTCTACCCATCTCTTCCTTCAATAGGTACAAGAGGTGTTTGTGCCTGAGTAAGCTGCTCTTGGTCCAATCTGTGCTTGCTGTGTCTGTGTCTCAGGGGGCCACTCTGGGTCCAATCCTAGCTGGCAGATTCTGTGTCTCAGGAAGCAGTTGAGATCACAGAGGGATGGGTGGGTTTGGGGTAGGGAGTGGGTCTTGTAGATCTCAGGGTCCAATGGGGGCTGTTGGTGGGGGAGCCTGCCCACAGGAGACTTCCCTGTTGGTCTGCAACTGGGGCAGTGATAGGTGGGGGTTCCCGGGGACTGTTTGTGACCCAGGGCCTAGGTCCTAAAGGTAGGACTCTCTAGGTGGGAGAAGAGTCACTCACCTCTTGGTCCAATGAGAGCTGGTGGATTCTGTGTCTCAGGAAGCCACTGAGGTTGCAGGGGGATGGGTGGGTTTGGGGTAGGGAGTGGGTCTTTTAGATTGCAGAGTCAGATAGGGGCTATTGGTGAGGAAGCCTGCCTTCAGGAGTCTTCCCTGCTGGTCGGCAACTGGAACAGCTATGAATGGGGGGGGGGCACAAGTTGTGCCCCATAGCCTAGGTCCTGGAGGCAAGATTTTCTGGGTGGGAAAAGAGTCACTCACCTTTTGGTCCAATCAGAGCTGGCAGATTCTGTGTCTCAGGGAGCTGCTGAGGTCACAGAGGGATGGGTTGGTTTGGGGAAGGGAGTGGGTCTTGTAGTTTGTAGGGTCCGATGGAGGGTCCGATGGAGGATGTTGGTGGGGAAGCCTGCCCGCAGGAGTCTTCCTTGCTGGCTGGCAACTGGGGCAGCAAGGTGGGGGTTCCAGGACACAAGTTGTGCCCCAGGGCCTAGGTCCTAGAGGCAGGACTCTCTCAATGGGAGAAGACTCACTCATTCCGTGATTTAAATTTTTAAAATTATTATTTTTATTTATTTCTGTTTGCTTGTGTGTGTGTGGTCAAACATGCTCTAGCACATGTGTAAAGGTCAGAGGATAACTTGTAGGAGTCAATTCTCTCGTTCCACCACGTAGGTTCCAGGGGATCAAACTCATGTCATCAGCCTTGGCAGTAGGTGCCTTTACCACGCCCCTCAAAGTGATTTTATTACTTACATATGACAAGTGTTTGTAAACTTTGGAAGACATAAACAAAGAAACATAAGCAAATATCTTTAAGACCTTGTGTAGTTAGGAAAGATTTCATAAAACATAAATTGATAAAATAAAATCTTGATCTATTGTACTACATTTGAAAGTTTAAATATATGTGTATAAGAAAATAAATAATAAAGTGAAGAAAACAAGCCATAGACTAGAAACAGACATTTGCAACATGCTGGCTGCTACCTAAAATTTTCTTTTTGTGGTTCTGTAGATGGGACCATGGGCTTTGTGCATTCTAGGCAAGCACTCTACCATTGAGTTACATCCCATGTGCAAGACTGTTGACACTCCATCTTCCTCTGCATAGAATATTCTGTATCTAAATATGTATTTGACTTTCTCCTTCAATTCATTGGTATCTCTGCTCTACATGCCACCTCAGAGACTCCTTCTTTGAGCAGCCTGTTGCTAATACTGCCATTGCTTCACTTCCTTCCCTTGCTTTGTCTGCATAGCCCTTACTATGCTAGCTGTCTGTAACCTATTTGCTCTTTTATTTATTGTCTGTCTCTTCACTAGAAATCATCCCCTCGAGAGTAAGGGCTTCGTTTTTCTGGCTGCTATATCCTTTCATTCTCAAATAATGTCCAGCACATAACATATAATAATGAAATACATACTTGTCAAGAGAATGAATACATGAATATAAATGATAATGATTAGTATTCAGAATATGTAAAGAGTCTACATCAATTAAAAACTAACAAGTGCCTTAAGAGGAAAATTGTCAAGGGCTATGGGCAAGCTGTTTATGGAAGAAGAAATCTGAAGGGAAAATGAAAATATGGAAACATTTAATATAACTTGTAATCATGAAAAATGCAAAATTAAATAATAATGACTACTTCATACCCATGAGATTGCTAAAAATTAAAATCTGATAATGCTTGTTATCCATAAGGACTCTAGGGAAAAGGGAACTGTTCTCCATTAGGTGGAACATATTTTGATACAAGTATCTTGGAGAAGAATTTGGTAGCATATAATAAAGATGAACTTAGATATATTTTCTAAGACACGGAAATGCAGAAGGATAATGAATTTGAGGTTAGCCTGGGCTACATAGTGAGTTCTGGGTTAGCTTACACAGCAGGGAGAGAATCAGTTTCAAAATAAAAGGAAATGGAAATTGCACTTCCTGGAAAATATGATAGAGGTATTTTTCATATCTGAGTGAAGAGAGTACACAGGATTGTTTCCAGTAGAATTGTTTGTACTGGCAAATGACTGGGTAGAACACTAATGAACAATACCAGTAGAACAGAAAAGGGAACCATGCTGATATCATATGGTAGGACACTAGATAGCAGTAAAAATGAACACATTTTATATAACTATACACAAAGAAGTGGAAAAAGTCATCAACAGATTGGGCATAAAAATCAAATTGCAGAATAAATGCTGCCTTCTATTTAGTAAAGCTTCAAAACACAGCAAACAGATGTCACTAGGTAGAGGACCCCATAGTAGGTAAGATAGTAGTTACCTAGAGAGTAGGACAGAGTGCCATGAGATCAGTGGAGGCTGTAACAGGGGACTTCAATGTACATGTTCTTTAGTGCTTCAAAAAGAAGTCAATATTTGAGCTGGACATGGCACATGCCTGTATCCCCAGCATGTGGGAAGCAGAAGTAGGACAATAATAGCTAGTTCAAAGCCAGCCTGGGTTACCTAGAATACCCTGTGTCAAAACAGGCCTGGGGATATATCTCAGTGGTAGGTGTCTGTCTGGTATGAGCAACGTCCTGGCCTTAATCCCTAGCACTCCAAACAAACAAGCAACAACAATAACAAATATAAACAACCCAGAGAAGCACTATAACACAATTCAATAAAGATAGTCATATATAACTTTATGACATGACTTCTTTTATTATTCCCTTGGTCATTGTATGGTAAAACAATGTGTTACACAGAATTCTAAGATGACTCCCAGATTCCTGACCCTTGATATCTGCATACTTTATTTCAGTTGCTAAATCAAACATTAATCTAGATACTGCTGCAAAGACGTTTTGGAAGTGTGTCTAGGTTCCAAATCAGTTGACCTACATTGTCCTTGGTAGGCTTGCTATGTCCTGGTCTTTAACGGAAATCAGATTTTTCTATTTCTCCCAAGAAGAGAGATTCAAATTGTTAAATAATTTTAAAGAACATAAAAGTGATGCATGCCGAGGAAGACAGGCAGCCTCTAAGAGTTTAGAGTAGCCCTGGGCTGAAGTCCAATATGAGAATGGGCATTTTAGTTGTACCAGCGTAAGGTACTTTCTGGAAACAACCATGGGAGCTTCAAAGAGGATTTTGAGGGTGTGCTGGCACACACCTGTAATCCCAGCACTTGGGGGATTGAGGCATGAATATTGCTAGTTTAAGGATAGTTTAGGGGTACAGTGTGAACCCTGTGCCAAAAGAAATGAAAAGAAAATGACGGAATAAAAGAAAGAGAAAAAGAAGAAAAGAAATGTAACAAAATTCTTAAAAGGTCTTATTAATTAAAAAAACCTGGAGCCAGATATTCGGACGAAGGCTGAAAGATCAGAGGAATAAAACAAGTCAGCCACAAGTTCTTACCACTAGGAATCCTCAGCCCAAGAGAGCTACTTCCTGTATACGCATGTCTTATATACCTTTCTACGTTCCTCTCTCCGTCCATCTACATCACTTCCTCTTTCCGGCCAGCTCTATCACTTCCTGTCTGTCTGTACGGACCTCCAGACCTCTATGGTTAACTAGTGCTGGGAATAAAGGCATGTGCCACCACACCTGGCTCTGTTCCCAGCGAACTCACAGAGATCCGGATGAATCTCTGCCTCCCGAATGCTAGGATTAAAGGCGTGTGCTACCACTGCCTGACCTTTATGTTTAAAATAGTGGCTGGCTTTTTCCTCTGATCCCAAGGCAAGCTTTATTTGTTAGAGTACAAATAAAATACTACCACAAAGAAAGGAGGAGGAAAAAAAAAAAAGGTGAGTTGAGATTCAGGTGAGATGGCTGTTTCAGCCCCAGCTAACACTTGAGTTTAGCCTGGTGATACTCTGAGAAGAGTGCTCTGCTAAATCCTGCTGTGACTTGGAGAAACAGTGAGATAATAAACTGGTGTTATACTGAGCCATTTAGTTGTGATAATTTGTTACACTATAGGAAGTATAAGAACAGCCATCAATACATGAATGAGTAAGGGAGGCTGCACTCCCCCCACTTTTATTGAAAATAGAATTTTTCTTATTACAGTTATGATTTCCCTCCTGCTACTCCTCCCAGTTCCTCCCCACCTGCTCTCCCATCTGGATCCACCCTCTTTCTGTCTCTTATTAGAAACAAATGGGTTTCTATGAGCTAATAATAAAATATAATAAGATAAAACAGAAGATTAACACATCAGAATTGGACAGAAAAAGCAAACAGAAAGAGAACAGCCCAAGAAAAGGCCCAAGAAACAGAGACCCACTGGTCTGCATAGTCAGGAATCCCATAAAAACAGAGAACTGAAGGCCATAATATACATAAAGGATTTGTAGAGTAAAAAGAGAGAAGAAAAATGTATAAATAAAATAAAAAAATATAAGGTAAACAAACAAAAAAAGGAAGAGCCCTGACATCACATTATGAGACAAGGAACTGCCTAAGATGTTGTTGAGTTCACTTTCTGTTGGCCATCTACTGCTGGACATGCAGCCCACACTTAAGAGTAGTTTGTTTCCCGAGTGAGACTTTCTTGGAAGAAACTAAATTTTTCATTTGCATGTGGTTATCAACTGGGGATTGCTTCTGGGTTAAGGATGGGGGCATGTGTCCACTTCTCCTTTCAACTCTAAGACCCCAAACTCGTGCAGACCTGTGTAGCCTTGTGCGTGCTGAGGGAAGCTGTGTTCTAATAAAACTTTATTTTTTATATGGACATTAAAATTTGAATTTCATATAATTTTTATGTGCCATAAAATTATCTTTTATTTTTTCCCTAAATCATTAAATATACTGTGATGGCTATTCTTGGTTGTCAACTTGACTACATATGGAATTAACTAAAACACAAATGACTGATTACATGTGTGAGGGACTTTTTTCTTAATTAAATCTTTTGAAGTGGGAAGACCCACTTCTAATTCAGAGCTTTGAGGTGGGAAGAGCCACCTTTAATCCAGATCATTTGAGGTGGGAAGAGCCACCTTTAATCGGGGCCACACCTTCTGGTGATAACCTATAAAAGGACGTGGAAGAAGGAAGCATTTGCTCTTTGCCTGTGTCCTCACTCTGCTGGCAAGTCCATTCCTTCCCTGGCATTAGAGCCTACTTCTTTGGGATTCTGGTGTATACTGAAGACCAGCTAAGACATCCAGCCTCATGGACTGAACAATTACTGGATTCTTGGACTTTCCATTCATAGGTAGCTATTATTGGATTAGTTGGACCACAGACAGTAAGTCAATCTAATAAATTCCCTTTCTATATATAAAGAATGATTCATTCTATATGTTCCGTTACTCTAGAAAACCCTGACTAATACATATACAAATGCTGTGGGATGTTCTGTATGGCAAATGTGTTGCTAATTAGTCAATAAATAAAACACTGATTGGCCAGTGGCCAGGCAGGAAGTGTAGGCGGGATAAGGAGGAGAATAAAGCTGGGAAGTGGAAGGCTGAGTCAGAGAGACACTGCCAGCCGCCATGATGACAAACAGCATATGAAGATGCCGGTAAGCCACGAGCCATGTGGCAAGGTACAGATTTATAGAAATGGATTAATTTAAGCTGTAAGGACAGCTAGCAAGAAGCCTGCCACGGCCATACAGTTTGTAACCAATATAAGTCTCTGTGTTTACTTGGTCGGGTCTGAGCGTCTGTGGGACTGGCGGGTGACAGAGATTTGCCCTGACTGTGGGCCAGGCAGGAAAACTCTAGCTACATACAAAAGTCAGTTTTAGCTCATGGGCTGAACAAAAAACAGTGGTAAAATAAATTCAGGCTATGAGCTGTACTAATAGTTTTGTCATTCCTGATCTAAGAGTTGGTGTGGTTTACTTTGGTCAGACTCTCTATAAACTTTTGAGAAGGTTTCATGTCTCACAGGAATCTGGAGACTAGTCTTTTCAAACATTCTTTTCAGGATTTGAAAGGAGTTATGGGTCATTTTCTTCACATAGAACTGTAAGCATCACAGGGGGTTCCAAACACACATGTTTTAAAATTATTTGCACTGAAAACTGAGGACTGAGCCCAGGCCTGACACATCCTTAACGCAAGATCTAACACTAGTCTTACCTCCTGCCCACACAGCATATTAAAAAATACTTCTAATGAGCTAAAACTCTTAAATACCAAATACAAACCATTTAATTTATACATCAATTGCTAGCACTCAAAGAGGCTCAAAGGAACATTGTCAACGCTAATGAAAATATTGTAGTTATTTATTTATTTCATATTTCCCAAGGAAGTCCTCTTTATTCATTTGATTGTATAATCCTAATTAGTTGATAAATATGCATGGCCTTTCCTAAGACACATTAATCAGTGTGGATGTTGTTATTAATCTTCTGGTAATTCATATTTCCAGATATCTGGTATATCATGAATTAATTTTTATCATTTAAAGAAATTGCTAAATAGGGAAGTCAGAGTGCTGTACCTAAATTTTCTTTAATTGGAAATGAACATATAAAAGCAGGTAAGACCCTTAGAAACAATAGTGCAGCAGTACAAGACAGACCTGTGTCTGTGGGGTAGTAGGACATCCATGATGAGTCAGCCTGGAGCTGTATTACTATAGAGCAGCGTTGCACCCCCTGATCTGGTCTACAATTCTCCCAGTCTCACCTCTCATACTACTAGGGTTTTGAAAAAGTCACAGTAACAAAATAGATGCCTGGCATATTCCAGTTGATACAATTAACTCTAATTCCATTCAGTTTTCCTGCAAATGACATGATTTTGCTCTTCTTTAGGGTTGTATAAATTTCTCTCTCTCTCTCTCTCTCTCTCTCTCTCTCTCTCTCTCTCTCTCTCTCTCTCTCTCTCTCTCTCTCCCCCTCTCTCTCTCCCTCCCACCCCCGTGTGTGTGTGTGTGTGTGTGTGTGTGTGTGTGTGTGTGTGTGTGTGTGTAGACACCTAGGTTGATTCTGTAGCTTGGCTATTATGGATAGTGCAGCAATAAACATGGATGTGTAACTATCTATGGCGTAGTGACATAGATCCCTTCTGGTATATACCCAGGAGTGGTATAGTGGATCATATGGTAGTTCTAGTTCTAGTTTTAGTTTTTTTTTGTTGTTGTTGTTTTGTTTTTTTCAGACAGGGTTTCTCTGTGTAGCTTTGGAGACTGTCCTGAAGTTTGCTCTGTAGACCAGGCTGGCCTCAAACTCACAGAGATCCACCTGCCTCTGCCTCCTGAGTGCTGAGATTAAAGGCATGCACCACCACTGCCGCCCGGCCAGTTTTAGTTTTTTAAAAGATTGCATTTATTTATTTATTTATTTATTTATTTATTTATTTATTTATTTATTTGTGTGTGTGTGTGTGTGTGTGTGTGTGTGTGTGTATTGCACATGCGGGGTGCCCTCAGAGTCCAGAAGAAGGCTTTGGGTCCCATTGAGCTAGAGTTACAGATGTTTGTAAGCATCACAAGGTACTGGAAATTGGATCTGGGTCCTCTGGAAGAGCATCAAGTGCCCTTAACCACTGAGTGGTCGCTCCAGGACCTATGTTTAATTCTTTGAGGCAGCTCCATAGTGGTGTCTGCAGTGGTTGAGCTTACTCTTTAGTTCTGGGTTGTTACACACCTGCCTTCTTTCCAGGGTCCCCTTCTCTCAGCCATGTCTGGTAACACACCTTTTATACTTTTTCTAGAACCCTTTCTGGAGACTTTTATGAGCCTGCCTTCCATGACAGGGTCCTCTATTTCAGAGTCACCTCTTAGCCTCTGTTGCAGTGATGAAATGTTAAAGAAAGAAATTCCATGGTTATTTGAGCAGAGCCTCCCAGGCCTAGAGTCTCTGTAAAAGGGTCTAGTGGCTGTTTCTGTCATTTGTGGATTTAGAAACTGTTTTGTTGGCTTCCACAGTAGTCATCAGGTCTAGAGATGGAATGAACCTAAGAAAATTTATAAGCAGTTCATTGTTAATCTGAAATATTATTTGGGGAATTTACACTGAGAAAAACACATGCCAGAACATTGTGATCAGACAGCAGTGTTGGGGAGTGGTAGCAACTTAGAGCCCTGACAGGCTTTGTTGCTGAGAACCAAATACTTCTGATTTGGATCGTGACTTCCCCAGAGTGACCAGAGTCTAAAATGAAGTTGTTAGAAAACTATTTTGACAGTCACATGGGCATAGTGCGTTTAGTCTCAACTTAGAACCCTTGGTGGGAGAGGTGGCACGTTGACACCAGGTGGAAATCATCAATCTCACTGTGGTTAGTATACAATAATTACAAGCTGGTATAAACCACTACGAGACCTATAGTGACAAAGCAACATTACTAGTCCATATATTCCTTGCCTTGATGAAGGGCCATGCAGGAACCTTAGTAAAATAACTCTGGCTGATTCCAGACCTGTGGGAATGACCCTCACAATACCTGCTTTCTCCTCAAGACCCTGTATCTTCATAGCTTCCCACAGCTTCACTCTCAGCTGCTGGCATGTTTCCCATTTCACCGAGAGAATAGGTAGGTTCAGTCCCCACTCTTTACCCTAGTGTTTTTGTAAGTGAATGCATTTTATGATAATTCTATCAAGTTCCTCATTTCACCCTTCTTTTGAGCATAAGAGTTTGTTGTCTCCTTGGGCAACATAGTGAGAACTTTGTCTCACATAACAACAAATCAACAACCAAAATTTACGTCTATAAATTTTGTTTTCTACCCTATACTAGTGTTATATAGTGTATATGTATACATACATATGTACACACAGCCAGGATCCATATAGAATTACATAGAAGCTTTCTTCACAAAGCTTCTCAAGTAGATTTTTTAATTTAGTTCTAGATGTTTATTGTTCTTATGAATGGGATAATTTGTTCTGTCATAAGTTCTGGCTGGTTATCTGTCTTATGTATGATGGTTTCGTAACTTTCCATTTCTGTTATTAAGGATAATGGAAACAAATCATAATTTTGGTTGTTGTTTTGCTTCTCTACCAGGAATGCCTAAAGTATCTCTGGATTAATTTTTTTCATTTATATTTCTTTCTCTTTCTTCCTCCATCCCTCCTTCTCCTCCTCTCTCTGTGTACTCACGTGCCATAGAACACATACGAAGGTCAGAAGACAATTTGTGGAGTCAGTCCCCTTCTTCCGCCGTGTGGGTCTTGGAGACTGAACTGACTGAACCATCTTGCTGGTACTCTTTCAATATTGTGATATTTTAACAAACATTTTATTGTAAGCTTCTTCTGTAGCACTTGAAGGCTGGATACTCTATTTGATTATTCTTTCTTTGGATACTTATTGAATTCAAAATGTATGTATTAAACATCTGAACTGCTTTGGGAAAACAAAGACTGAGAATTTTATTCCACAGGTAATTGACAAACTTTTTTGAGTTGACATCTTAATCACTAAAAAAGTTACATTCAGTTCACAGCAAAATTCTTTTATGCATACTTTTTTATTTATTAAACTTTATTATATAGAACTTGGAAATAAAAATATTACACAGTGACTTAAGCTCTAAACACCTACACTGAACTTCTGTACAGTAAGAATAGCCATATTGAAGCTGTGGAGCTTCACAATAGGCTTTACATTTTCACTATCAAATACATTTTTATGCACTTATCCATCACAACCACCCCCAAATCCATGACAGAGTTATGGTTTTCTTCTGGTTCCAAAACCAGAAAAAAATTATCTTTATGTCCTCTTTCATGATTCAAGTATCCAAAAAAAAAAACCCGAATGTTCTCCCTCATACGGAGATCTCAGTATATATATATATATATATATATATATATATATATATATATATATATATATATATGTATATATGTAAGCAAGTGTACATGTGGGTGTAGTATAGCAAGAGAAAGGACAAGAAAAAAGGGTGAATAATGGGTGATGAGGAAGGACAGAATGCAGGCGATGGACACTTGTGTGAGCTTTTAGATGAAAGGAAAATTCAACTTTCAATATATAATTACTATGGAATTTACTTCATTTCATGGATTCCTAGTGATTCAAGCAAGGAAGAAACATCTTACCTAAAGAGTTTTCAAAGAACTCATGATTCAAAGTGCTTTGGAACATAATGGCTTTATTTCAATACTGGTTTTTAAATGGAACAAAACCAAAATGCATTGAAAGCCAGAAAATTGTGCTTCCACAAATTCATGCACTTCATATGCTGAAAATGTTATATTTTCCAAAAGACATGCACAATCTCATATTAGGCTGCCTTACTCATGTTTGTACTCATTTTCCTTAGAGAGAACACATAGTCCCATTAGTCCCTGGGCATTGTCAGGCCGAATACACAGAAGCATTCATTGAATACACAGAAGTCTCAATTAGATAATGGTTTTTGCCAATAATATAAAGTTGGGGGTGGAGAAAAGCAATTTTGTCCGCTTTGCAGATGCCTGATTAGCTATGAAAAGAAAACGTGTTCTCTCTAAGCTTTGGGTTAATAATCTTAAAATCCATTTCTGTAGCTCTTGTTAAAAAACAATCAGATGGGACATTGAAGGCAGAAGCCATTAAAAGGGAATAATGAAAGCTTAGATCACGTTTTAAAAAACCTCTATTAAAAACACCATAATTAATGTTGAAAGCCAAACAATGAATTCAGAGAAAAGACTTGCAACTTATATAGCATGATTCTAACAAATTGGTTAAAATAAAGGGAAGGCACATCTTCAAATGGAAAACTTGGCAAACAACCCAGTTGTCATACAAAAGAAGAAATACAAATGGGAATAAACATAAAAAGCTGTTCTGTTTCACCAGTGATCAAAGTGATGCAAATTAACTAGCTATTTATAATCTATCAAATTGGTGAGGATTAAAAGATTGTTAGTATCCAGTGCTTCAGAGATTGGGGATGGGGAATGGGGGAGAGGCATTTTTTATATTATCTATGAGAAAATACCTTGAAGGCAATATGACAATGCCCATCAAAACTGAAAGTGCCCGTAGTCTTTATTTAGCAATTCCAGAATTCAGAACCTAATCTGTGTTTTGCACAAAATGTGTGCTTGCAGATCTTCATCACAGCATTGCTTACAACAGCCTAAGTGTGCATCAAAAAGGCACTGGGTGTGAGGCTGAGAATATAGCTAAGTGGTACTGTGCTTGCCTAGCATGTGAATTGCTGTCAGTCTATTCCCAGTACTACAGAAAAAAAAAAAAAAAAAAAAAAAGGAGGTGAGGGACTGATGTTGGTGATTCGGTAAATAAATTATAGTAGCACTTATATTCAATAAGTTAAAATAAACTTATACAGGGAAGAATTCCAAGGGCAAAAAGCAGGTTCCAATCCATGAAATGTGATCACTGTTGTACAGTTTCACTCTTTGTTTTCTTTGATACACATCAGTTGATCCTAATGTTCAGCTCTCTTTCCTCACATTACTGGAAATAGCTGGTCACTCCTTCCACTTTGAAACGCTGTTTTACTTGGCTTGTAGGACACCTGCACTCTCCTGGCTTTCTTTCTTGGTCTCCTTTACCTCCATTTCCAATTCCTATAACAGAATTTCCCAAGGGCTCTGCCCTGGACCATTTGTTTTCTCTTCCCTTTCCTTCATATGTGTATTTTTGTTTGTTTGTTTGTTGTCGTGTGTGTGTGTGTGTGTGTGTGTGTGTGTGTGTGTGTGTGTGTGTGTGTGTGCTGTGTGTGTATGTGTGTGCTGTGTGTGTATGTGTGTGCACACATGCATGTGCACATATGGAGGCCAGAGGCTGAGGCTGGTGTCTTTTAATATTGTTATCCACTTTTTTGGAGACAGGGTCTCCCACTGAATCTGGAGGTCCTGGATTTAGCTAGACTGATTGGCCAGCAGGCCCCAGAGAGCTTCCCATCTCTGCCTCCCCAGCACTGGGATTACAGATCTGTACTGCATTGTCTTGCTTTTTGATGCCAGTGCTGGGGACAGATTGAACTCAGAACCTTGTGTAGCAAATACTTTACCAATTTAATTATCTCCCCAACCTCTTGCCCCACACTTTTTGAGAATCTCACTATGTAGTTCAGGTTATGATTCTCCTGCTACCACAATGCTGGGTTTATAGTGTGTGCCACACCTTCGGCTCTACCATATCTAATTTCATGTTTTCAAAAGCAATTTACTATCTACAGTCTTCCGACTTTTTTCCTTTAATCAACTTCTCTCAACTCATAGCCAGCTACCTACTTGATATTTCCTGTTAGCTGTCTAATGGATGCCTAAGTTTTTTTTTTAAAAGATTTATTTAAATTTTATGTTTACGAGTGTTTTGTCCATGTGCATGTCTATGTACCAGGTGTGTACAGTGCCTCCGGATGCCAGAAGACAGTTTGGATCCCCTGGAAATGGAGTTATTCATAGTTGTTAGATGTCATGTAGGTGCTGGGAATTGAACCTGGTTCCTTTGGAAGAACAGTCAGTGCTCTTACCTACAGAACCATCCAGTCCCCACCTTAAGTTTTTTTTTTTTTTTTTTTTTTGTGTGTGTGTGTGTGTGTGTGTGTGTGTGTGTGTGTGTGTGTGTGTGATTGTTTTTTGAGATGGTTTTTTTTTTTTTTTTTGTCACAGCTCTTTACTTGCAGCAGCTCCCTCCAACGTCCTGGTAGTGCACTAACATTATTGCATGTTTTTGTAAAATTTGCAAAAATAAAATAGTTTGGTTGAAATCAGTCAAAGCAGAGCCAGATGTAGCGATGTGTGCCCATAATCTCAGCACTTGGGAGATGGAGACAGGACTTCAAGGTCAAGTTTTACAAATTACAAAGCAAGTTCGAGGTGAGACTAGGCAACATGAGACCCTGTTTCAAAAGAAAATAAAAACAAAAAATCAACCACAGCAAAATGAAATTAGCCAAAAAAAATTTCTCTCTTTATTCTGGCTTTTCCATTGCTCTTTCCTCATGGTGAGGTTATCATTGAAGTAGCTGTGGACATTTTTGTGGCCATGCAGAGGACAAACTGAATTGGACTTACATTTATGAGGGATTTAATGAAACACATTCACATTACTGGCAGTTACCTCTGTGCCATGGCCAGCCACTTTAGCATAGAAATGGCTTCCAGGAATACTCTTACTTCTCAGGGTGCTGACTAATGGTGCAGGACGAAAGATCATATCTTGATCTAACAAGCGTATAGGAGCTAGAATTTTCCAGTGTGTAACTGAAGAGAAATAAGGTCTGGAATCTAGTCTGTGAAAAACTATTCACTGGGCATGTAAAACCATATATGAAGGATTCAGTATTGCCTAGTAAGAATGAGAGTTTTCTGACCATGAGATGTACCCTCTTAACCAATTTTAAGCACATAGTACAGTATTGTTAATTATGAATACACGGTTGTCTAAAAAATTTCTATAACTCAGTCATATTGCATAGCTGAAACTTTATAACTATTGGACAGCACCTCCCCATGACCTCTGCCCTTTGGTTCCTGGCATCCACTATTTTTAGCCCCTGGCATCCATTATTCTAGTCTTTGTTTCTATGCCTTTGACTAGTTTAGACTCCACATATAAGTGGAATCCTGCAGTATTTCTTTTGTGGCTGGTTTATTTCACTTATCTTAATGCCCAGGCTTATCTATGTTGTCACATGTATGGTGATATCCTCTTTGATACTAAATACCATTCCACATATGGATGCAACACTTTTTCTTAGTCTGTTTATTCACAGTTGCTTCCATACTTTAGCTGTTGGGGATGATGCAGAAGTGAATATGGGAGTCCAAACACTGTTTTCAGGGCTCAGTGTTAGTTGTTTTGGATAAATACATAGAAGTTAAATTACTGGATCATATGATAATTCTTTTATTTAAAGAGCCTCCATACAGTTTTTCATAATGACTACACAGTTTTTTTTTAGGAAATTCATGAAATAAAATTTATCAGAGACCTTGTGTTTACAGAGCCAAGCCAGTAAGAGTTCTATAAATAGTAATTTTTGCCTGTCTGTGAATTTGCATGTTTTTATGTATTTGAGCACATTAGATTATATTTTAGTGTATCTGACTCATCTTATTCTGATGAAGTCTGGCAGATTCTGATTAAATGGTAGATGAAATTATTTCAGACACAGAAAAATAGTCTGGAAAAACAAATGCTCAAGGCACAAAAAAGCCTAAAAATATCATCAACTCATTGTATGAATTATTAATAGCAATTTTCTTATGTTACTGCATAACTTAATATAATACAATATTAATTGTTAAATATATCCAGCTTTTCTTATGAATGTCTTATTTTCTGATTAATTTTGTGTTTTGTCTATCAGAATTATTAATGAACCAAATGTAAATATGAGAGGAAAAAAGCCAAATATGTAAACAAAAAGAAGAACCTGTCAGAAACCTCTCACATTATTACAACATTAATTAAAAACTTCATCACAGCAAAGAAGAAAATAAGACCAAAGTATCAGTTGTACAAATTTTGATAAACTATGACAGAGGAAAAGAATTTTCTGTTCTTTTCATTTAAGCACATTATAAAGTCATCATATGGCCAGAGAGACAAATAGTATACATCCCCAAATACAGAAATGTTATGGTATGGGTGTGGTAGTTGTAAGCTTTTTAAAAAAGATTTAATGTTATGGTTTTTTATCTCTCTTTCTGTCTCTCTGTCTCTGTCTTTCTGTCTCTGTCTTTGTTTTTTTTTTTTCTTTGTCTCTTTGTGGAGCCCACCACCCAGCTCCCAAATAAATCACGCATGGAGGCTTATTCTTACTTATAAGTGCCCGACTTTAGCTTGGCTTGTTTCTTGCCAACTTTTCTTAACCTAAATTAGCCCGTCTACTTTTTGCCTCTAGGCTTTTGCCTTTTTCTGTTTCTATGTACCTTTTCTTTCTTACTCCATGGCTGGCTGGGTGGCTGGGTGGCTGGCCGCTAGCATCTTCCTCCCCTTGTTCTCTTTTCTTGATTTTTCTTTTCCCAGATTTCTCCTTCCATTAATTCTTTCTACCTGCCAGCCCCGCCTATCCTTTTTCTTGCCTTGCTATTGGCTGTTAGTTCTTTATTAGACATCAGGTGTTTTAGACATGCAAAGTAAAACAGCTTCACAGAGTTAAACAAATGCAACACAAAGTAACACACCTTAAAATAATGTTCCCCAATCTCTCTCTCTCTCTCTCTCTCTCTCTCTCTCTCTCTCTCTCTCTCTCTCTCTCTCTTTCTCTCTCTCTGTATGTGTGTGTGTATGACACACGTGTAGGGGCCTACAGAGAGGTGTGGTGGTACTGTGTTCCCCGAAATATTGTGCACCCTAATAAACTTATCTGGGGTCAGAGAACAGGACAGCCACAATATTAAACATAGAGGATAGGCAGTGGTAGCACACGCCTTTAATCTAGCATTCCAGAGGCAGAAATCCCTCTGGATCTCTGTGTGTTCAAGGCCACACTGGAAACAGCCAGGCATGGTGACTCACGCCTTTAATCCCAAGAAGCGAGCCTTTAATCCCAGGGAGTGATGGTAGAAGGCAGAAAGGTATATAAGGCATGAAGACCAGAAACTAGAAGCATTTGGCTGGTTAAGCCTTTAGGCTCTTGAGCAGCACAGTTCAGCTGAGATTCATTCTGGATGAGGATTCAAAAGCTTCCAGTCTGAGGAAACAAGATCAGCTGAGGAACTGGCGAGGTGAGGTGGCTGTGGCTTGTTCTGCTTCTCTGATCTTCCAACGTTCACCCCAATAAGTGGCCTGAGGTTTGATTTTATTAATAAGAACTTTTGAGATTCATGCAACAGAGAGGGTTTTTATATCTCTCGGGGCATGGTTGTAAATAGCCTGACATGGGTGCTGGAAACTGAATTCAGGCCGTTTGTAAGAGTAGTATTTGCTCTTAACCACTGAGCCACAGACCTATTTGAAGCTTTAATAAGTAAATATTATATTCTGGCTTTCCTTTTCCATTTCCATAAGTATCTCCCCACTATTTATCTAGTGCTGAGAACCAAACTCAGGGCCTTAGATATGCTACCCAAATATTCTACCACTCAGCTATTCACCCCAAATACTCACCTTTGTACTTCATTTTGTAGTCTATTGAACAGAGAACATGTTACCTATGTAAGAAGCACACACCCAATCAAAATCAACCCTTCTCTAAAGACAGCTCTTGAGAAAACTATGTTGGCTCCACCTTCAATACACCTGTACCATCTTCACTGCCACTACCTTGCTTTCAGACACCATCGTTTTCCTGCCTGGCTTAAGTGATGGATTTTTTTCCCTCGAGACAGGGTTTCTCTGTGTAGCTTTGGTGCCTGTCCTGGATCTCAAGTGATGGATTTTTCGAGACAGGGTTTCCCTGTGTAGTCCTGGCTGTCCTGGAACTCACTCTGTAGACCAGGCTGGCCTCGAACTCACAGAGATCCGCCTACTCCCGCTTCCCAAGTGCTGGGATTAAAGGCGTGCGTCACCACTGCCCAGCTTTGTGATGGCTTCTTCATTTTGTCCTGTTTCTTTCCTTGACCTCCTTTCATCTAATACCGATACAGCAGCCGGAGAGATCCACTTAAACCCAAGTCATTTTTTTTCCTCTGCTTAAAATGATTCTTTGAGATGTCTGCACGGCCTGCTCCCTCTTTTTTGTTCAGAGTTGTATCCAAATGCCCTTTTATCAATGAATCCTTCCTCATACTGTCATCCCTCAGTATGCATTGGACTGGTTCGACAACTCCTCAAGAACACCAAAATCCATCTATGTCTGAGTCCCTTACAGAAAATGACACATTGTTTGCATATAAGTATGGACATCCTCTTGTGTGCTTCAAAATCATCTCTCAGTGACTAATCTCTCAGTGTAATGTAACTGCTAGTTGAAGAGTAGTTATCCTATATTGTTTAGGAAATAACAAAAAGGAGCTGTACTTTTTTTGGTAGCAATGTAATGTTTTCCCCCATCTTTTATTGTTTTTCATTTCGTTTTGTTTTTGAGACAGGGTCTCTATGTAATTCAGAATGGCCTGTAAACTTGTGATCCTCTTGACTGTAGTTAGTTGCTCAGTGCTGGGATGACATGTGTGTATGTCACCATGCCAAGCTAGATGCAGTGTTTGGGGAATACTTTTGCTCTTTGGTTGTTTGAAGCTGCAGATGTGAAGCTCACAGATATGGATGGAGTACCCCTGGGTTGAGGACATAGCTTAGTGTTAGAGCACTTGTCTAGAGAGTTGCAGCCCTTGATTTGATCCCCAGCACTCCAAAAAACTTACAGCCACCTCATCACATTATGTCCCTTTTCTGTCTTATTTTTCTACATCACTTACTGCTATCTGAAGCATTTTATACTTGTCTATTTATTTGTGTATTTTCTGTTTCTCCCATTAAAACTTAGTTCCAGGGGCTGGAGAGACAGCGTAGGAGTTAAGAGCACCAAGTGCTCTTGCAAAGGACCAACATTCAGTTCACAACACCCACATTGGGCAGCTCACAACCACCTACCTGTTAGTCTAGCTCTAGGGTACCTGACATTTTTTTCTTTTCTCCATGGGCACCCACACTCTTTCCTCCATGTGGCAGACATGTATGCATACACACAAATAAAAAGAAAATAAACCTTTAAAAATAGAAGTTAGCACCAAAAGAGCTTTTTAATTCTATTCTTAGCACCAAGACATATGCTTTACATATTGCTTGCATTTGATAAATGCCTATTGAATGAGTGAATGGATGGATGGACAGATGGATGGATGGATGGATGGATGGATGGATGGATGGATGAACTGACTGAGTCTACATGATAGCATATGCAGTGAAACCAGCATTTGAGAAATACCTGTTGAGTGAGTGAATGAATGAATGAATGGATGGATGGATGGACAGATTCTACATGATAACATATGCAGTGGGACCAGATGGTGACATTTCTTTCTTTGTCTCTCTGTCTCTTTCTTTGTCCTCTTCCATCCCCAGAGTGTCTGTCTGTCTGCCTCCTGATTTTCCTCCTTCCTACATTCAAGGTCTTGCTGTATAGCCTAGACTGGCCTCAGACTTGTGATCCTGGTGCTTTAGCTTCCAAACTGTTGATCCTTCTAAAAACAAATGTTTAAAAATTTGTGATAAAATGTGTACTATAAAAACTTACCATTCTATTTACTGTAAGTGCCCAGTTTGGTGATATTAAATATATTTTCATAGTCATGTAACCATCACCACATCCATGCCACAGAGCATTGTGTTTGTTGTGTTCTCAGTACTGGTGGCCTTGCACATATTAGGCAAGGGCCTGAGCTGCCGCTCATCTCTCTGCTAGAACATTGTTAATCTTGCAAAATTGAAACTCCGTATCTCATTTCTCCTTTCCACAGTAGGTTAATGCCTAAATTTCCTCCAACAAACATTTATTATTATAATGTCATAGGGCCATTTCCATTTTGGGAACAGACTAATGAGGTATTTATATTCATTTTAGAAAACTATAATTGAGAAAAGACTGTGTTCCTATCCCTTGAACAGATTACATACGAAACTGTCCAGCTTTAGAAATGATTCATTAATGTGTTCCTCTGGGAGCTTGAATATTCAGCACCAGCTGTTTTCCCATTGATAGTCGAATTTAATATTTTACTTTGAGAAATTAAATACCAAATGAATAGTAAATATTTAAGTAATCATGGTAGCCTTTTAGTTTGTTAACAGTTTCTTTTACCCAGAGTTTGTTTAATTGCAGTCCTATTACAATTAGGTGATACGCTCATACACACAAACGAAGAGGCAAAGTGGCGTGGGTTGAGAGGAGGCAAGCCGTCAGGTGCTTTACGGACAATGTAAAGTGGCCTCCATTTCACCAGCCGCCATTTCCTTTGGCACTGTACTCCAGGCTGACTGTCACTAGCCTAGAATGCACATTTCACATTTCCTAGAACGACTGCTAATTTACTTCCCGGTCTCTCACCCCAACAGTTAAGTCTTTATTCACTCAACCTGTACCTGGAGTTGACAGCGATAATCACTTTCTTCTTATCAAAACCCCCTTTTCTTCCAGAGCATTTGTCTTTTTTTTTTTTCCTATTTGATGATGTCCATTCTAGCAGGTGCGAGGTGGTTTTGATTTGTTCATTGAGCATTTTAGATATGCTTCTTTAGAGAAATATCTGTTGAGGTCTGCTACCCATTTTTTTGTTTTTTCTTTTGAGACAGGGTTTTGCTGTGTGGCCCTGGCTGTCCTGGAACTCACTCTGTAGACCAGGCTGGCCCTGAACTCACAGAGTTCTGCCTCTGCCTCCCAAGTGTTGGGATTAAAGGTGTGCATCACCACCACGCAGCCTGCTACCCATTTTTTACATCAAGTTATCTGTGTTTTTTTTTTTTTTGCTACTTAGTTTTTAGAATTCTTTATATATTCTGGGTATTAATTTGTTATCAAATATTTAATCATAGGTTGTGGCTTCATTCTTTTGATTTTTTCCTGTATATAAGGGTTTTCAGTTTGATAAAGAAAACACGGAACATATGTAAAATAGAATACTATTTAACTACATAAAACATGACATGCTGTCATTCGGGACACATGAATAAACCTAGAGGACACTATGTGAAGTGAAATTAAAAAAATTAAAACTATGGGACTCTGATACATTCTATTTAATGGGATTCTCATCAGAAAAAAAAATATGCTGCATTGATAGTTGTGTTTATTGCATTTCCCAGTGTATTCTTCACAGGAGAGAAACTCAATTTATTTAGATATTGAAACACTCCTAATAAAAATGCCAACTCTCCCTTATATAAGAATAAAGTTAACTTAATTAAAATGGCATAAAAAGCCCCTCCCACCCCCTCAGCTGAATAGGCTGAGTTCTTTTGGAACGCACCACAGAATGAGATTCTGGTGACTCTAGCTGCGTTTGCTCCTCAGTCCTTTCGCTTATCCACGTCTATACCTGGCAGATCCACCCCCTCCTGTGCCGGGAACGGGCTACCACTGGCGTCATGCCCTAGCCATACCCAGCACTGACCCTGAGCAGAAGGAGCAGCTCTCTGACATCGCTTATAGAATTGTGGCTCCAGGTAAGGGCATCCTGGTTGCAGATGAGTCCACCGGAAGCATTGCCAAGCAGCTGCAGTCCATTGGCACTGAGAACACAGAAGAGAACAGGCACTTCCACTGCCCGCTGCTGCTGACTGCTGATGATCATGTGAATCCCTGCATTGGGGGGTGATCCTCTTCCATGAAACACTCTACCAGAAGGCAGATGATGAACGTCCCTTCCCCCAAGTTATCAAGTCCAAGGGCGGTGTTGTGGGCATCAGGGTAGATAAAGGTGTGGTGCCTCTGCTGGAACCAATGGCGAGACCACCACCCAAGGGCTGGATAGGCTGTCTGAACGCTGCGCCCAGTATAAGAAGGATGGAGCTGACTTTGCTAAGTGGTGTTGTGCGCTAAAGAAAATACCAATGTCCTGGTCCAATATGCCAGCATCTGCCAGCAGAATGGCATTGCACTCATTGCGGAGCCTGAAATCCTCCCTGTTGGGGACCATGACTTAAAGCGCTGTCATTATGTAACTGAGAAGGTACTGAAAGGACCAAGCAGACGCCATAACAGGCTGTCAGTCTTCTCTCAGAGATCAGGCCTCAATTTCAGTTTCCTGAGACTTGAGCAAGCAGTTTCTGGGAGAGTCATGAACAAAAGACACAGTCCTTGCAGTAGCTCCCTTTCTGCTCGTACTCTGACTGCTTGAGGTTCAGCCAGTTGTTTAGTGTCTGGGACCCCTCACCAACTTAGAGCTATGTGCATCGGTCAATGTGAACATGTGAAGCCAGCCAGCCTCCATGGCAGCTCAAGGACAGAGCCTGGGACTTGTCCAGGATTGCACCAAAATGGTACCTGCAACGTCCAACCCGTAAATTCAAAGGTTACACACCCTCACCCAATCATATGATGCCAAGGCTTGTACCACCCTGCTTGAGGTTTTTCCCTTTAAAAAACCCTTACCCTGAGAGCTCTGGGCCATCCTCCTCCACCTGCTGCATCGGATGTTAGACACAGACCACGCCTGGGCTTGCTTGTTATCAATAAATCCTTGTGTGTTTTGCATCAGATATCTGCTCTGTGGTGGTCTTGCTCAGGGATCTCACGACACGGCCACAACAGTACTGGCTGCTGTCTACAAGGCTCTGAGTGACCACCATATCTATCTGGAAGGCACATTGCTGAAGCCCAACATGGTCACCCCAGGCTATGCCTGTACCCAGAAATATTCCAATGAGAAAATTGCCATGGCAACTGTCCCAGCACTTCGTCTCACAGTGACCCCTGCTGTCTCTGGGTTCACTTTCCTGTCTGTTGGGCAGAGTGAGGAAGAGATGTCCATCAACCTCAATGCTATCAACAAATGCCTGTTGCTGAAGCCATGGGCCTTGACTTTCTCTTATGGCCAAGCCTTGTAGGCCTCTGCTCTGAAGGACTGGGGTGGGAAGAAAGAGAATCTGAAGGCTGTCCAGGAGGAGAATATCAAGTGAGCTCTGGCCAACAGCCTTGTTTGTCAAGGAACGTATACCCCAAGTGGTCAGTCTGGAGCCACAGCCAGTGAATCTCTCTTCATCTCTAACCATGCCTACTAAGCAGAGGTGACCTAAGGCTGCCCCATTGACACTCCAGGCCCCCTGCCTACCCACTTGCTATTGAAGAGTGGGCCTTCAGGCTCTTTCCCATCATTCTTATGCTGCCCTGGTGACTGGTGTGTGGTGTTGTCTGTGAATGCTAATTCTGCCATCCCTTCCAGCCCACTGCCGATAAACAACCATTTAAAGGGGGAAAGAAATAAAAAATAGTGTTCCAGCTGGTCAGTGGTGGCTCACGCCTCTAATCCCAGCACTCAGGAGGCAGAGGCAGGCGGATCTCTGTGAGTTTGAGGCCAGCCTGGTCTACAGAGTGAGTTCTAGCCAGAGCTGTTATATAGAGAAACCCTATCTCAAAAAATAACAAAAAAGTGTTCCATGAAAAGGTACTTAATATGCATGGTTATTATATATAAATTAAAAACAAAAATAGGGGACTGGAGAGATGGCGCTGTAGTTGAGCACTGGCTGCTGTTCCAGAGGACCCAGGTTTGATTCCCAGCACCCACATGGCAGCTCACAACTGTTTCTAACTCCAGTTCTAGGGAATCTGATGCCTTCTTCTGGCCTCTGAGGGCACCAGGTATGCAAGTGGTGCACAGAATACATGTAGACAAAACACCCATATACATTAAATAAAAATTAAATTATAAGATTTTTTTAAAGTGCCAATTTCAACTTGCAATCCAAACAACTCCTTTCCAGTGAGACAGTCGTTGTATGTGGGTATCTGACACATATTCCATGCATGCCTCTTGTTTTGTCACACAGAAAATAATTTGTAAACATGCTCAATGATTGAAATTTGATAAAAATTGATTTTGCTATTTCAGTAAGGTCTCACTTCCTCTGAAAGTGTGGAGTGATGAATGCAGTGAATACCAATATATTTAGTACCACTGTCTGAGTTTATGCAAAGTTTGCTTTTCATTATTAGGTTTATTTATTTATTTTGCATGCACGTGTGTGTGTGTGTGTGTGTGTGTGTGTGTGTGTGTGTGTGTGTGTGTGTACATGGCAGCATGCATGTGGAGGTCAGAGGGGAACCTGTAGGAGCTGGTTCTCTTTTTCCACAATGTGGGTCTCAAGGATGGAACTCAGGTTGTCACGTTTGGTGTCAAGTGCCTTTACCTGCTGAGCCATCTCTCCAGGCCTAAATCTATCTATTTATTGGTTTTTCAAGGATTTTTCTTCTCTGAGTATCCCTGGCTGTCCTGGAATGCACTCCGTAGACCAAGCTGGTCTTGAACTCAGAGATCCTTCTGCTTCTGCCTTGTGAGTGATGGGATTAAAGATGTGCATCACCACATCCAGCCCCTAAATTTTATTTTGAACTTTATTTTTTCTTTTAAGTTTTTTTCTTTTTTGAGAAAGGGTTTCTCTCTGGAACTTAGGCTAGCCTTGAACTATCTATGTAGCACAAGCTGACCTTGAACGCTTGAATGCCTCAGCTTCCCAAGTGCTGGAATCACAAATCTGTGCCACCTTGCACAGCTCTACTCTTACTTTGTACCATTTGGTCAAAATGTCCACATAGTGGAAAAGGCAAATAAGTATTAGTATCATTATGAAATTTGCATGATAAAAGCACCATTACAATCAGCGATTTAACAAAATGGACAGTTATAGTACTCCCTAGACTGAGGCAAGAAGATCTTGAGTTTGAAGTTAGCTGGGGGATATATAGTAAACACTATCTTTTTTTTTTTTTTTTTTTTTTTTTTAGTGCAAGCAATAGCAACACCGAAACAAACAAACAAACAAAAAACAAAAGAAAACAAAATCAGGAAGCAAATATGTATAGGTTGCATGACGGATAAAAGGTTAGAATTCTGACCATGTAAAGAACTCTTCAAACTGATGGAAAAAGGTTCCAAAAAACCAAATGAAAAAGGGAGAGATTCATGAAAAACTATGCCATATTGTCTGTAAATAGCCATTAACCTTTCCATGTTGCGTATAATGTGAAAAATCCAACTTTAAATTGTGACAATACATTCTTTTGGGAAATTCATGATTATTGAAATAAATAGTTGATTTCATATACCAGCAGAAGGAAAAACTTTTTTAAATTAATTAATTAATTAATTTTACAGCCTGGTCACAGTTTCTGCTCCCTCCTCTCCTTGAAGTCCCTCTGCCACTATTCTCTATTCCTACCCTCCAAGAAGGAAAACCTTTTAAAGATGTTTAGATTTACTTTATTTTTAATTATGTGTTTCTGTGTGGGTATGTATAGTGCATAAAGTGGCCAGAAGAGGGCATCAGATCCCTTTGAGCTGGAGTCACATTCTGAGCCATCCGAAGTTGGTGCTGGTAACCAAACCTGAGTCCTTTGCAAGAATACCATGCATTTTTAACTTCTGAGGCATCTCATCAGGAACCCCACCCCCACCCCCACCTACCCCCACCCCCCCCCCCACCAAAAAAGGGAAACTCCTCCTCACAGTAGAGCGCCAATTAATAAATGCAGAAGGGGGGACAGAAATAGGAAGTCATTATTTAGCCAGTATCACAGCAATAATTAATTTAGGTAAGGATTATCAAAGGATTAGTGGGTGAAATATGGTGGAAAAAAATAGTATATTTACATAGTCTAAGACTATCTCCCAACAAAATGTTAATTCTAAAAGGAAAACCAGTACAGTTTGAATAGGGAAATGCAGAAGGTACCCCAGGCAAGTGATACAAGCCACCACAAACAGCAAGGAGACATAGTTACACTCTGTGCTTCCTGATGGCGGCAGGAAGTGACTAGCATAATTTCTGTGGTTTCTCTTCTCCTGACCTAAATTTAACGGTGAGAAAGCATCATCCAAACCCAAGCTGAGCATCTTTCTGCAGAACGTCTATAGCTATTACTTCGCAAAAATGTCAAGGTCAGCAGAAACAAAGCCTGAGGAGCTGCCTGTCTGGAGGACATGACAGCTAAATACAGTGTGGGTCCCTGGGTTAAAGTTCAGACCATGAAAAGAACAGAAAGGAAGCAGTTAACAGCTTTTGCATAGGGTCTGTTCAACTGGTCAGTGGTATCCTATCAATACTAATATCTGAGGTTTGACATAAAGCATTAACATTTAAGGGTGATACAGGGAGTGTATATAGGAATTTTGCATCTTTTTAAAATAACTCTTGTCAGTTTGAGATGGCTTCAAAATAAAAGGTTAAAATATGACAGAAGAATAAATGCATACCCAAATTAGAGAAGAATCTGTTTTTTCATTATGAAAATGAGCCAAAATAGAAATATAACTCCAAAGTAAAAAAGTAATTTCCCTTTACCATATTCCTCAACTCTATTCCCCAGAGGTAACCACAGTTGCCATTCATTTTGTTTATCCTTCTGTAAGTTTCGGCTTCATTTACAAGTATGTGGCATATGTGTGTGTATCTCTTATACACACACACACACACACACACACACACACACACACACACGCACACGAGACCACATTAGTCATAATAATCTGATTTAAACTTCTTTCACTGAACAGTATAGCTTGGCTGCATATCTCAAACTCAACTCTTCTCTCCTCTTTTCCCTCCTTCCCTCCCTCCCTCCCTCCTTCCTTCCTTTCCTTCCAATCCTCCTGCCTAGTCTTCCCAAGTGCTAGAGTTACAGGTATCTACTATCATGCCCAGGTAAGCACAGGGACTTTCTAAAATGTTACTACCCACGCATCCATGTCTACAGGTGGAGAGGAAATCACCAGTTAGGCCCTGGAATCCTTGTTTTCTCGAATTCAGCTCTATCCATCTTTCTTCACCAAGCGGCACTTTACCCATGCCTATCACAGGGCTTGGCTTTGCTCCAGGTCCTACCTCTCTCTCTAGTGGCATATTTGCCTGCATCCTAGTTCTTCAGCCTGGCACATTGCTCTGGGCCTTGCATCAGGACATGTGAAGGTAGGCTATGGCATTTTTTTGTTGTTGTTGTTTGTTTTTTCGAGACAGGGTTTCTCTGTGTAGCTTTGCGCCTGTCCTGGAACTCACTTGGTAGCCCAGGCTGGCCTCGAACTCACAGAGATCCACCTGGCTCTGCCTCCCGAGTGCTGGGATTAAAGGCGTGCGCCACCACCGCCCGGCAGCTATGGCATTTTAAATGCATTTCCTATCAGTGGGGCCACAAACAGATATGCCTTTTGTCTTTACTACTTCTTTAAGGGTAGCTGTTGGCTGAAATAGATACACATGCATTACCACTTCAGGGCTAACCATGGATTTTTAAAATGAGTGTAGTCTAAATCTGTGTGGAGGATAAGAGGCCTATTCCTGACTTCCCCACTTCAGAGGGGCAATATGCCTCACACAATTGTTCAGAGTAATGCCCCCTTTCCTTTATTTTCCTTTCTATTTTGTAGCATGAGAAATAGATAACGGAATAACAATAATGACTAAGATTTAGTGAACAATTGCTATGCAGAAGGCCACAGATGGATTTAAATGGAGTTGTAAGCTGTCTAGAGTCTGTGTATTCTCCAGGGTAATCACAAGCTTTCTTTGTAATTCAAATTTAAGTTGTAGAGTTGTGGGATGCTGTCTTCTGGGCATGCATGGCCACTGCTGCCTTGACATCACAGCAGTCATGATTGCTCAAATGAGACCCTTACAAGATTGGGCCTACTGATGTTTCTTTGTGGAGGAGACAGGGCTCATGAGGCAGCACACAAGTAGCTCATGAGGCAGTGCATAAGGGATTCAGGAGCAGCTCATGAGGTGGCCCCCAGGCCTCATAGAGATGCATAAGGCCCCTCCTTTCCTCAGGAATATATAAGCAGTTAACAATTGCTTGGGGAAGGTGGACATTTTTCAGTGGTGTCATTTCCTTGAAGTTCCCTAAGTTTCTGAAGTAACCCCTTACCATGCTCCTGTAAGTAACCCTTGTAGATGAATTGCTAAACGGTCTTATTAAATAAAAAGCACAGAGACAGATATAGGGGTGAAAACCTGAGAGATCAGAGAAATAGGAAAAGCCACAAGCTAGCCTCATCTCACCGACACCTCAGTCTCCTACTTCCTGCATATCCACCACGCCTATATGCCTTTCTGTTTTGCTTCCTTATTTGCTCTCTCAGCCCAGCTACATCACTCCCTCTTCCTGCCCAGCTCTGTCACTTCCTGTCTGTCTGTACAGACCTCCAGACCTCTATGGTTAGTGTTGGGATTAAAGGCGTGTGTCACCACACTTGGCTCTGTTCCCCAGATCTCTTGAACTCACAGAGATCCAGACAGATCCCTGCCTCCCAAGTGATAGGATTAAAGGCGTGTGCTACCATTGCCTGACTTCTATGTTTACTATAGTAGCTAGCTTTTTTCTCTGATACTCAGATAAACTTTACTGGACTGGGGGGACACAGTATATTGGGGGACACAATACATCACCACAAACCCTAGTAATTGATCCAACGGACTGGACTTGGATGGAATCATTTCTTAGGTCTGTCATTGGTGCCCAATATGATGTGAATACATATTTGCTCAGTTAATGCAACATGGTGTTAGATTTGAACCCAGATCATTTGATTAGAGACCTGAGTTCCCAGTCCCTTAGGGTCCCCTTAAGGGTAAATACATATTTACATAAAACACTGGCTGTGGAGTGACCGTGGTTTCCCTTTAGACTATGGAATGGGACCCTTCCTTCTGACTGTTCTGTCAGCAGAAGAGAGGCACGGTAAATGTGCTCTTGTAGTCTAAGCAGAGCCCCAGGGATCTCCTCCTGATGCACACACTTCTAAAGTGGCCTGGATGTAGACCATATGGAAGACTATAAGGGGTTGATTGGTTTGGTTCTAGAATTTGTTTCCCTGCCTTTAAGACTTTTGTGTGGGAGCAAACCTGCCTTATCTCTGTGAAAGGCCATTCATCAAAACTCCATACAAATTTCCTTAGAGGCCACACTAATTTCCTTCCTTTTAATTGTGGCAAAGATGGTTTTAACTGGTGTAATATATGTTATATCGGTAGATTGTCATGTGTTGTTTGAGTTCACTGGGAAGCTGGCTCTGAAAGTAGGATTTCCACTTCCTGAACCAAAGATCCACGCATGTTTATGTTGAGCCTTCCAAATCTCCTGTCCTGAGTCAGGTTGCCCCTTGGTTCTGTAACAGGAAAGGGAGAAACCAGCAAGTTGCTGAAGGTAGTGAGGATATGTGCCCTGGAGAACACCTACAATAAACTGTTTCTAGTAGAGGCTACTATTGTTGATTGCTTTGAGACATAAAAAAGCTTATACTGGGGAAGAGAAGCTGGGTGCTTGTCCCTGAAGAGCATGCTCGGCTCTGCCTGGAACTGTCCGTTGTTAACGCCAATATGGCTGTTTGAATAGGGCTTCCCTAATTGGCAGCTGCCAGCTGATTGTAAGGGCGCAGTTTGATGATGTCACCTTTCTGCTGGTGTTTGTTCTTTGACTTGGAAGCCTCACCCTGGGAGAGTCTCTGCTCTGCTCAGGACTCCCTCAATCAGAAACAGCAGCTGAATCTTCTCCAGCTGATTTCTGCGGGATGTTGGTAAGGCCCTGATTTGATGGTGTTGCCTTTAGCTTGCTCTCTCAATTGAGCTACTCCAGGTGTCTCTGTGGGATGTCTGTGAGTGCTGGATTTGATGTTTTGCTATCTGTCATCTGTTGCTTCTCCTCTGTCTGCTATTTGACATGGTTTGTTTGTTTGTTTGACTTTTTTGTTACATATTTAATAAACCCATCAGTCATTCCTAACTGAAAGCATGGCTATCATATTTCATTCTCTGACCATATATAGAAGAACTGGATTTTGCCTCAGCTGGTTGTATCCCTAGGTGAAGTAAAAAGAACATAGTCTTTGGCAAGAGGCGTAGAGGTCACTCTAAATAAGTGTTGGCAATTTATATAGAGGTGATGAGCCTGAGAAAGCAGGGTTGGGCCTGCCTCTTCTGCTGTTCACTCCCTGCGTGCTAAATGATATGATATGGGATCAGAACTGGAGTCAGAGCTTGCCCCCAAGTCTTCCCTGTTGTGTTTTGTTTCCAGTTTCTCATTTGGCAACACTGGATGCTAAGGGTGGAGGTACAAGGCGGGGTGGAGACCAGCTGGGTCTAGTAAGGAGTGGTGAAAGATGAGGTAGATATGCATGGAAAACAGGGAGTTGGAGGGAAAGGTAACTGGGTTCACAGCCTCTGAGAATGTGATTGGTTCAGAGAAAGAGTCTGAATATGCATTGGGGCAGGTAGAGGCAGGGAGCTAGATAAAACTCTGGCAAATATACTTGTCTCATAGGCCTTCCTGCAGAAATCCAGAATATTTTTAGTCAGTGATGAAACTTTTTACTGTTGAAACCCTATAGGTCTGGTTGGTGCAATTATTCATTGTGCATGGGAATCTAGATGAGTGCCTCTGTGGGGAATGTGCTGAACAAAATACCTGATAAACTTTTTTGAGATGGTGTCTTATTATGCAGCCCAAGGTGGTCTTGAACTTGCCTATGCTTCCCAAGTTCTGGGATTGCAGGTTTATATTACTGTGCACAGCTGATAAAAAAAGTCAGCTTACAGGGCTGGAGAGATGGCTCAGTGGTTAAGAGCACCATCTGCTCTTCCAGAGGTCCTGAGTTCAATTCCCAGCAACCACATGGTGGCTCACAACCACTTGTAATGAGATCTGCTGCCTTCTTCTGGCCTGCAGGGACTCATGCAGGCAGAATACTGTATACATAATAAATAAATAAATAAATAAATAAATAAATAAATAAATAAATAAATAAATAAATAAATAAATCTTTTAAAAAAAAGTCAGCTTACAGAGAAAGCTAAGTGTGGTGGCATTTATTGCTATAACTCCCAGCCACCCCTAGCTACATGACCTTGCATGTGCTGTTCATCAGGGAGGCAGAATGCTTAGTCACTCCAGAGCCTTGCATCCTATGTAATCCTCATAATCATCATGGAGCGTGATCACATAATCTATGTATGCATGGTATAGCTATGTAAACCCATATGTGCATGCTTGGGGCGGGGGACCTATAAAAAGAGATTCCACCCATTCTCCTCAGCCCTTTTTCCACACCATTCATTTCTAGTAGGGCTATTGCACAATCCCTCTTTACCCTCCCCTAATAAAAACTCTTATAGTGGGTTTCATTGTACCTCGTGTTTTCTCTCGCATGGTAACTAGCGCCACAAATAAATAACAAGGTCAACTAGGAATTCAAGGCCAGCTGGGGCTACATATGTCCCTGCCTAAATAAAGTAAGACAAAAAAAGGAAAAATCAAAGAAAAGGCTTCTTTGGTTCCATTTCAGAGGGTTCAGTCCACAAGCAGTTCGGCCTGGTGCTTTGTAGAGCTGGTAGCACAGAATATCATGGTGTGAGAATGTGGTGGAGAAGGATGCTGAAGGAAAGAGAGGAAGGGTCTGGGTCCCAACATCCTTCATGGGCATCCCTAGTGCTCTAACTTCCTTCCGCTAGACCTCACCCCTTAAAGGTTCTATAATATCTCAGTAGTGCCATAGGCTGGTGGCCAAGGCTTTGGAATGGAGACTTCTAGAGAAACAGTTAAAATCTAAGCTATCATAGGAAATCCAGCCTTCACTACATCTCCTGAGATATGAACATTGGTGCACAGGTGTCAGTTTGGTGCAGGAGTGCCGTTGTGGAGCTATTTGCTCTTAATTGAAACTTTCCTTCCCTTCGAGGAAGGAGGGTCATAAGACTCAGTGGGCTAGGGAGATGGATCAGTCAGTCAAGAGGACCTGAGTTCAATTCCCCACAACCCATGTAAAAAAGCACTTCTAATCTAAGCACTAGGGAGGCACTGACAGACAGATCCCTGGTGCTTGTTGGCAAGTCACCTTGGCCTATTTGGTGATCTCCAGGTCAGTGGGAAAACCTGTCTCACAAAAGAGACAAGGTGGACAGCTCCTGAGGAACAATACCCAAGGTTGTCCTTTGGCCTTCACATGTATATGCACACATGTGCATGTACATCTACACACACACACACATGTATCAACACACACACACATGCAGGCACACAGACTCTGGAAGTAAAGGAAATATACAAGACCAAGGATGTAAATGAAACTTACAAGGCTCAGGAAGGCCCTAAGAGTTCTAAGATTTACAAGACCCCTACCCAAGGTTATATAAGCAGTAACAGTTGCTGGGGAAGGATATGTTCTGACCAGAGAAGCTACTTTTAAGTCAAACAGGGAGCTCCAGAGATGGAACTTTCATGTGACTTTTCAGTGATGCAGCTGTCTTTGAGTTATCCATGCTCTTTGTGACTCATTACCAGTACTCCTATAAGTAACCTCAATAAACCCAGTCACTCACTAAGCTATTGTTAATGCTTATAAAACCTTGAGAAGGGGCCTTATTAATTTTGTGACTTTTAGAAAAAATAACCCTCAAAAAATAAATAGAAAAGGGAAAAAGTCAAAGAAAAAGTTTAAGTAGCCTTGGTCTAGGATGTAGGCAAATATGACCTTGAACTCCTGATTTCCAAGCCTTTCCCCCTGAGTGCTAGGATCACAGATGTGTGCACCATGCCTAGTTTATGTGGTGCTGGGGGCTGAGCCCAGGGCTTTGTGCATGCTAGGTAGTCAATCTATCAATTGAGTTATGTAGAGGGCCCCAAAACAGCTTGGCCACACAGCTGCCATGACAGGCTTAGAGGCCCAGACACAGCTTCTGGCAGACCCCACCCAGTGGGGCCTGTGTCTAAGGGGAAATACCTGAGGCCCAGATACAGCTTCTGGCAGGCAACACCTGGACCCAGGAAGAGCCATAAGCTGACCCCATCCTGTGCGGCCTGCATCTAAGGGGAAATAAGTAACATTTCAAACATTTCCTATACCCCTAGACAAATGTCAGCCAATCATGGTCCTGAACCCTGGAAATCCCCTCACCCCAACTTCTGCTATGATAAAAAACCCCACCCTGCCTGGGCTCTGGCCTCTCTGTTCTCACCGCTGCCTCAGACAGAGAGACCAAGCTCAGAGTTTGAAGATAAAATAAATGCTCTTTGCTTTTACATGCAGGATTCAGTTTCCATGGTGGTCTTTTGGGGGTCCCTGCGATCTGGGCATCACAGTTACAGCCCCAACTCTAATAGTTCCATTTTATATCTATCGATGCTGAAAATACTACTTTTTTTAAAATTTAATTTAATTTTATTTTACAATACAATTCGGTTCTACATATCAGCCACAGATTCCCTTGTTCTCCCCCCTCCCGCCCCCCGAAAATACTGCTTTTGCATGATTACTTAGTACAAGATGGTAAAAGTGTATTTAGGACCACTTTCAGAATTTGTTGGAAATTCTGTCTCAATGTTAACCCAAAATCTATTTAATGATAGTATAGCAACTGAAACGGCAATTTTAAAAATCAAACACTGTAAAACAATAAAACCCAAAGATTTACTCATTGGTACACGTTGATGGGGGTATTGTAGGAAACTATTAAAAGTCTTTGTTTTTCATAATTGAATAAATATTTACAAGAGTAGAAACTTTGCATACATAGTAAAAACATTGTAACTTTCAGTAGTCTCAAATCTGAGCTGAGGTGTTGGAGGCAGCTTTTTTGGGTCCGGCATGGTCTGCTGCCGTGCACAGTGCCAACAGCACATATTCTGTGTTGAGAATCAAGCCCGCAGTGAAGTCTTAGAGTACAACACAGGTGAGGGTGCCAGAAACCCCTGGGATTCATTACACATTGGATTTTAAATTAAGTGTTTGGTTGCTGAGTGTGAAGAAAACTTTTACTGTTGTCACACTTTTCAGGAACCCCATATTCAGTTAGGTGACCCCATATGAAGCTGCAACCCACAGTTTAAGAATCTATGCAGAGTGCCATAGGCATTTGGGAAGTGTATGGCCCTGTGGTTAATATGGTTAACCTGATGGGATTTAGACTCGCCATGGATACAGGACCCTGGGAATGTCTGGGAGGGATTTTCTGGATTAGGCTGACTGAGGTGGGAAGACCCACCCTAAATGGAGGTGGATCCAGTCCATGGGCTAAGGTCCAGGATTGAATCAACAAAAGAAAGGGAACTGAGAAAAAGCATTCACGACTCCCTGCTTGTGGACGCAGTGTGGCCAGGGACCTCAGACTACTCCCAGCACGACTTCCCTGCTATGGTGGACTATAAAGTAAGCCCTTCCTTCCTTAAATTGCATTTGTCAGGTATTTTGTTGGAGCGACAAGACAAGCCAGTGATAAAGGCTTAGTCATTTTATTAGACTGTGGATGATAAGCAGTAGACTCCTGAAAAATCCGGTTTGCATGTTCTGTCTGGCTGCTTTTCTGTTAGCCTGTGGTGGCAGGGGACATGTGGATTTGGATATGGTAGAATGGAAATATGTTCTTTAGAAGTTTTGCAAACATTGGGATCTCTAGTCAGACATGATAAAATTAACCCTCTGTGGAGATGCTACAAATGTCCTTGCCTTGCCATGGAGAGAACTGGGGCTGAAAGTGGTACAGTGGAAGAAAGAGGGTCATTCACAAGGAAGTGTTGACTTCAATAATTAGCATGTTGTGACTGGTTGGGAGAGAGTTGGTGAGGAATGTAAGGAATGTCTCCTAGGGATGCTTGGTGATTGGGGGACAATGGAATAGCTTCCTGAGCATCTTAAGTATTCTTTGTTTGCTTTATTGAGAGGGTTCGCACTGTGTAACTTGTGGGAGTCTGTGGGAGTCCAGCTCCGACTTGCTCCCACCTTATGAAGGGTTCTTGGGTGGAGGAGAGAGGAATGAGAAAATATCAGATAGAAAGATAGACCTAGATGACGAGGAGAAAGAGAGACACACAGGATAGCTTTGGGAGGGCCAAGGTCAATACCCAACAGCCCAGAGGTTTATTTAAAAGGGCTTTTTAATAATATGCCAAGGGGAGAGGAAAAGACCCCCCACCCCTGCAAGATCAAAGCACACCGTACAGCCAAGTGTAGAACCTTCCAAACACCTGGTAACCACACCCGTGGCCAAATCATCTCATTATGCAGCCCTGCTGGGTAAGTAAGCTCAGATTCTCTGACCCTGAGTAATTTTTCACTCTGATAGCCTCTGTGGGTCTCCACAGTAACTTAGCCTTGAACTTCCAGTTTTCCTGGTTCAGCCATCTAAGTAATGGGATTCCAAGCAAGTACCACCATGCTGCATTGCTTGAACGTAGCCCGAAGCATGCTTCTTTGTGCTACAGGACATTGAGCAGCTGAGACAAATGCCTGAAAGAAACAACTTAAAGGAGGAAATATTTCCTTTGACTCATGTTTTCAGAAGTTTCAACCAGTGGGCACTTGGCTCCACCGCTCAGGCCTCTGCTGAGGCAAGACATTATGCTGGAGAGCACATGGTGGAGCATAGCAGCATCACATCATATGGCGGGCAGGAAGCAGAGAGTTATAACGGCGCCAGAGACAACATGCCCTTCAAAGCTTCCCCACTGCCATGATCTGCTTCCTTCAATGAGACCCATCTTCCTAAACTTTCCACCACTTCTCTACCTAACAGTACCAGGTGGGGAACAAGCCTTCATGGGCCTGAAGAGGACACTCCATTTTCAACCATAACCACGATCCGCAAATCAGGTGGTCCTTTTTTTGTACTTCAAATATCTATTAGAGCTGGGCATGGCGGCACTTGCCTTTAATCTTAGCACTCAGGAAGCAGAGTCGGGTAATCTCTGTGAGTTCGAGGCCAGCCTGGTCTACAAATCGAGTTCCAGGACAGCTAGGACTGTTACACAGAGAAACCCTGTCTTGAAAAACCAAAACCAAAACCAAAGCAAACTCCCCCCAAATATCTACTAAATTTAGAGTGGATTTTCAATTGAAAATACACACATTCTATGGTTACATTTAATTATAATTTATATATAATATATAAGTAGACTGCATTTTTTGCTATCAAGGACAAGTAAGCATGAGGAAGAGTAGAAGGCAGTTTTACTCCTAAAATGAACCCACACTGAGACTTGCCACAATATGAAAGATCTTTTTATATTTAAGAAATATGTATGAGAATGTGTGTTACCTTTAAGGTAAACATGTTCTGTAGAATAAAGACTTTGTAAGTCAACACTGGACTTTTTAAAGAGAGGTATTTTAAAGCCTGAAATCATGGCTAGTTTTCTTTCCACAGCTATAAAGAAGTCCAAAAGATTAGTGTATTATTTCAAATCACTGTGTGTAGTATCATACATAGTAGATCTTCAGCAAAATGGAAATGACTCTACTGTCAAATAAGGAGATCTACTTGTTTGTTCTGAAACAGATGGCGCTCAATACCCAATGTGACACCATGCAGTTTCTTGCCATTTGGAGCCAGAGTTCTGTTGAGTATTATACTCGTCTAGGGACTTTAGATCGTTCCTGTGAGGCTGACATTTATTCAGGTTTAACATAGAGAACTTCCTGGAACTTACAGAGGAAGAATGAAAAAAGCCCAGGGACAGCTCATCACAATGTAACCCCCAACATTTGAATGTCACCTGAGGTCATTCTTTTTAATGTTTTAAAAGACATTATTAGTAACAGGTGTAGTGGTTCACATCTGGAAACCCCAACTGCCACCATTCCATAGGCTGAGGCAGAAGAATCATTGTGATTTCCACGATAGCTAGACCTACATACTGACCAAACAAAACAACAAACCAAAACACCTGAACAAAAGACAAAACCAAAGAGTCTTGGTAGCCAGTTACAGTAATATTATGGCTCAGACTCAGCCTTGCTCTCAGGGAGCAATAGACATTGTCTCTATATGAAAGGCCTCTCTTCATTGTGTTTCTCTGGAGAAGCCTTTGACAGAAGCCTGGGCCTCTTTGCCATGCTACAGGGACACAGGTTAGGGGCACATTCCTGAATGTTTCCCAGTGAATCACTTTGGAGCAGGTCTTCCTTGTTTGGGAACCATCACTAGGAAGGTCCTCTGGTGACTCTAAGGCAGCAAGGCAATCATTACTCAGGGCAAGACTGCCTGTGGTCTGGTTGTGGCTTCCTCTCTCCAAATCTTTTGGTTTGATGAGTTGGTTGCTGGGGAGAGATAGGCGGATTTGCATAGCAGGTATGGCGCCTCCTAGGAAGAAAGAGATCATGTGTCTATTGCTTTTCTCAAAAGAATATTTTAGCTCATAGCTCATTTTTCATAGAGGATTTCTTGATCCCTGAAGGCCATTTTTTTTAAATCTTGTCTTATAGTTTTCTTTGCGCATAGTATTATTTACACTTACCTCTTTTAGGAAGAGATTTACATGTTTATTTTTTACATTCCCCCACTAGAATGTGGTTCCCTGAGGGCGGGAACATTCTTTGCATTTTCCATCTCTTTATCCTGGTGCTTGGAATCATGCCTGCTGCGATGGTAAGTAGACACACTTCAAGTGTTTGTCAGAAGAATGAATGACTGAATGAAATAGCCAGAAGGGGGCAACAATGAAAAGTATAAGGAATCTTCTTGCTTCTCCAACTTCTCCCTGAAAGGATCATGAGATGATGCTCTTGAAACTCTTGACCTTTGAGATCAGGTTGTGCCAGGATCTAAGTAAAACAGTGTCTTTCCAGACTGTCTTTACCTGAGAGATTCCATTTTATAAGCAGTTTTGATTCTGTTTTGAGGATGAACTATGACTGTACCTGAGTGAACATGCTAATAGTCCTTCTATCTGACACTACAGACTGATAAATGACTTGTGCCTGAAATAAGAAGGGTGATACTGTATACATTTATTGAGGTATATTGGGCATATTAAAAATCATTTTAGAAAACCAGGCCTATGAAGTTGTTGAGTACACCAGACAGAGGAAAATGTGTAACCTTTTCATCTAGACTCCATAAGGAGGTGAACACATAGAGCTATGATGGCAACAGGCCCTATCCACCTATTAACTGACCAGTCTGATGTGTGCATCAAGGATGGACAGACACAGAACTCCCGACTGACCTCAGGGACTTCCAATTGGTCTGCTCTCCTTCCACCGTGTTTGGCCCGGGCCTTGAGCTTATGTCATCAGTCGCAGTGGCAAGTGCCTTTGCCTGCTGATCCACCTCACCAGCCTTTTCTGTTGGTATATTGTAACCACTGCTTCAATTTTGTTAATGATTGTAAGTCTGCTTGGTTTTTCCATTTCTTCTTGAGTGAATTTTGGCAAATTGTAGCTTGACTCTACATCTATCTGCAACTTCTTTAACAAGACCTCTCCAGCAAGTACATCCTTATCAGTTTCCCAGCCTTGGTCTCAGGCCTTTTAAAATCTCCTTGCCTCTTTTAACCCTTTACAGCCATTCTGTAAAGCGCTCCCTCTCTCTCTCTGTCTCTGTCTCTGTCTCTCTCTCTCTCTCTGTCTCTGTCTCTGTCTCTCTCACATACACACAGACACACAATGTGTAATGTGTGCTGTAAGAGTTAACATTAGTAAATTGATATTGGCATAAAAGGATCCTTGTTTGCTTTGGCCAGGGCTATTAAGGAAAGTGAGAGTATCTGGCACCTTGCTGATAATGAACTTTCATACATTGCGAATTTATTCAATAAAATCTGACATTGTGGAAAGATACAAACAAGTCTATGTTTCCTACATAGTTCATTCATGACATGATCTGTTTTTTTCTTCTTCTTGCTGGTGGCATTTCATGGGTTATTTCCATAATTCTTAGCAAGATGCTTTTGTTTCAAAATATTGATTTATTTCTCATTAGCAATATTGACTCCTTTTTTTAAAAAAATTTCAGGGCTGAGGACTGAACCCAGGGCTTTGCGCTTGCTAGGCAAGCACTCTACCACTGAGCAAAATCCCCAACCCCTTGACTCCTCTTTATGTCAGGTAAGGGATTTTTATCTCCCTTTCTTTTTTAAAGTTCAATTGTTTACCTTTACTTTATTTTAGAATGTTCTTTAAGTTTCATTTGTACTTTTAAAATTAGTTTGTTGAGAACTTTGTACAGCAAGTTTTAACCATATTCATCCCCCAATCCCTCCCAGATCCATTTCCTATGCACTGAACTTTTTGACCTCTTTTCCCCCATCAAGTACAATTTGTGCTACCCATATATTCATGCATGTGTGGCCTTCCACTGGAGCATATGGACATACTAGTAATATATACTTACTTCTTAAGGCTCTACACCAGTGGTTCTCTACCTGTGGGTCATGACCCTTTTGGAGATCAAATGACCCTTCCACAGAGGTCAATATCAGATATCCTGCATGTTAGATATTTACATTACTATTCATAACAGTAGCAAAGTTATAGTTATGAATTAGCAATGAAATAATTTTATGTGGGGGTCAGCACAACATGAGGAACTGTATTAAAGGGTTGCAGCATTAGGAGGGTTGAGAACCACTGCTTTACACTGTCAAATCAAGAAACAACTCCCAACTACTGCCACTTATTTGATTCATTTATATGCTGCTAAAGATCACTTCTATATTTACAGTCCACTGACGGGGGAATGTCTTTCTGTATGCTGTGAAAATATGTTGTTCTGATTGTTTGATAAATAAAGCTGTTTGGCCTATGGCAAGGCAACTTAGAGGCAGGCAGAAAATCCAAACAGGTAGAGAGGAAGGGAAAAGACAGAGCAGGGGAGATGCTGCTACCCACTGCCAGAAGAAGCAAGATGTAAAGGTACCGGTAAGCCATAAGCCACGTGGCAAAGTATAGATTTATAGAAATGGGTTAATTTAAGATATAAGAACTAGATAACAAGAAGCCTGCCATGGCCATAGTTTAAAAATAATATTAGCCTGTGTATGTTTATTTAGGTTCAAGCAGCTGCAGGTGAGAGAGATTTGTCCTGACCTTGGGGCAGGTGGGACACAGGAAAACTTTCAGCTACAGTCTACTCTATAACTGTATTCATATTTCATACTTTATCTATAGGTTGATGTTGAAATCCAGAAAACATGACATTACCATCATCATGTTGTATATTTTATTCCCTTCACAATTAGAGTGTGCCATTTGATCACTGGAGAAGATGTAATCCTATATCTTCATATATCTGGGCCATTTGAAAGGTAATACTACTACTTTCAAGTTGAGTTGGTTTCTCTTCTTATTCTCTACCAATTGCTTACTCATATTACATTTAATTTTATTTTGGTGAAAGGGATGGAATCCAGGCCATACAAATGCTATATGTACACTATTGATAAGCTATAGTCCCAGCTCCTCATGTCCCATTTTACATATGTATCATGACTTTTTGAGGGTATTTCTTTTTTTGGTATTTAAAATTATCTTTTTGTAGATAATACACATGCCTTTATCATTGTATTATTGATGTCTTCCAACCATTTGAATAGACTAATTTTGAATTCTCTGGCATGTACCATTCTTTTAAAGTTTCCCTCCTATTTGGCTAGTTCAGGAATTTTTTTTCTATTGCAATCTTAGGTGTCTTAGATAGGGTTTCAGTTGCTGTGATAAAATACCATGGCCATAAACAACTTGGGGAGAAAAGGGTTTATTTCAGCTTACAACACTTTCAAGTCACATTCCATCACTGAAGGAAGTTAGGACAGGAACTCAAGCAGGACAGGAACCAGGAGGCAGGAGCTGATTCAGAGGCCTTTGAGGGGTGCTGCTTACTGGCTTGCTCCCAATGGCTTCCTAAGCCTGTTTTCTTTCTTTTTTTTTTTGTTTGTTTTTTGAGTTTTTTTTTTTTTTTTTTTTGAGACAGGGTTTCTCTGTGTAACAGCCCTGGCTGTCCTGGGCTCACTTTGTAGACCAGGCTGGCCTTGAACTTACAGAGATCTGCCTGCTGAATGCTGGGATTAAAGATGTGCACCACCACCGCCTGGCATCAGCCTGTTTTCTTATGGCACATAGGACTACCACAATGGGCTAAGCCCTCCCATATCAATCACTAATTAAGAAAATGCATTACAGACTTGCCTATAAGCCAATCTGATGGGGGCATTTTCTCAGTTGAGGTTCCCACTTTCCAAATGACTCTAGTTTGTGTCAAGTTGACATAAAATTAGCCAGCACACTGGGTTATTGTTTGTTTTTCAGACCCCACCCAGGTCTTACTTGTTGACTCTTTTAGGTTGCTTGTTGAAGCGCATCCTTAAATCATATTTTGTTTCCAGAATAGATAGCTGTGAGGTAAAAGTCTCAAGTTCTTTCATAGCTGATTATATCTTTTTACTTTTGTTCTTGTATCTGACTAATATAAAATAGGTTCAAAGTTATTTTCCAACTTTGCAGGTGGTAATTCTAGGGTTTCTATTTCTCTGTTGAACTCCTGTGTGCTAATGAGGAGTTTCACTTCTCTGTAGATAAATCTTTCTTTTCTCTATCTCTCCGAAAGCTTTAAGGATATTTCCTTAGTGTTTGATGTTCTAGGATTGCACAAGCATGTTTTTAGATGTAAGCTTTTCTTTTATCCTAATTACAATTTAGCAATCTTTTCGAATTGGACTCATTCAATTACAAGAAATTTTGTTCTATTTTTAAAAATGATTCCCCTCTCTCTCTCTCTCTTTCTCTCTCTCTTGGTTTTTCGAGACAGGGTTTCTCTGTGTAGCTTTGCACCTTTCCTGGATCTCGCTCTGTAGACCAGACTGGCCTCAAACTCACAGAAATCTGCCTGCCTCTGCCTCCTGAGTGCTGAGATTAAAAGCGTGCACCACAACCACTGCCCGGCTCCTTTCCCTCTCTTGTTTCCATTTGGAATTCCATATAAATAGACGATGCCCCCAGAGGAATATTTTATATTAAAAAAAACCTTTTCTACCAAACTTCCCTTTTACTCATTAGCATGAAAGGCCTACTTTAGAAGAAAGACTGAAATTGTGATTTTTAACCATTGCAAGCCCATGCCTGGGTGTATGTGGTGGTTTATACCAGTAAGATTAGGTTGCCACTAGAATCCTACCTGAAATCCTACATACAAATTCTACCTGAAAGTAACCAAGACCTTGAGGATAGGATTTCTTTTTAATGAAGTATTTCCACTAATGAGTGAAAAACAATGATAGAATATTGTCATTTGGAAACCTCTAAGGAAACTGAATCTAAATGATGATCATCAGTAACCAATAGTGTCACAAGAAAGAGAGGTGGCCTCTGATGAAGGCATGTAGCACACCTTGTGAAATTATTTTGCTCCAAATCAAACTGAAGTATGAATAAGCTGGACATAGATGAATATAGTCATAGTATCTGCTAAATATTCCAGACCTGGCAGTAAATAAGGGAGGTACTCTTAGAGCCATTGCATTCTATATGAAAAGCTAGCTCTTTTCTTCTTTTTTTTTTCCGGCTACTTAGGTTTTTTTCATTAAGGAATTTTTTTTATTCATTTTACATACCAATCACAGATCCCCATCTCCTCCTTCCTCCTGCCCCTCCCACCTTCCCGCCCAACCCACCCCTCATTCCCTCCTCCAACAAGGCAGGGTCTCCCATGGGGAGTCAGCAGAGCCTGGTACATTCAGTTGAGGTAGGTCCAAGCCCCTCCCCCTGCATCAAGGCTGTGCAAGTTGTCCCACCATAGGTAGTGGGCTCCAGAAAACCAGCTCATGCACCAGGGATGGATCCTGATCCTACTGCCAGGAGGCCCCTTAAGCAGATCAAGCTACACACTGTCTCGCTTGTGCAGAGGGCCTAGTTAAGACCCATGGAGGCTACACAGCTGTTGGTCTAAAGTTCATGAATTCCCACTAGTTTGGTTTGGTTGTCTCTGTAAGTTTCCCCGTCATGATCTTGGTGCCCCTTGCTCATAAAATCCCTCTTCCCTCTCTTCGACTGGACTCCTGGAGCTTGGTGTGGTACTTGGCTGTGGATCTCTGCATCTGCTTCCATCAGTTACTGGATGAAGGCTCTATGATGACAGTTCCTTTCTATAGGGCAACCAATGAAGACAGTTGAAAGATACTCTGGGGTGCAAGTAGAGAAATTCATAGAGAGTGAGAAACTCTACAGGAAAAGCTAACTATCACCTTCATCAGTAAATTCCAATGCATAACATAGATGGAGGAAAAAAAATCACATAGATAAAGAGACTTAAAAGACATGTCTTAGGTTGGCTTTCTGGAGCCCATTGCCTATGGTGGGATGCCTTTCTCGGCCTTGATACAGAGGGGAGGGACTCGGTCCTGCCTCAACTGAATGTACCAGGCTTTGCTGACTCCCTATGTAAGCTCTTGCCCTTTTGGAGAAGGGGATGGGGGTGGGTCGCAAGGGGAGAGCTGGTGGGGAGTGGGAAGAGGGATGAATGGGGGAATCTGTGGTTAGAATGAATAAAAAATTTCTTAAATAAAAAATAGACATGTCTTAGTTAAGGTTTCTATTGCTGTGAAGAGACACCATGATCACAGAAACTCTTACAAAGGAAAACATTCAGTTGGAGCTGGCTTACAGTCCAGAGGTTTAGTTCATTGTCATCATGGTGGGAAGCATAGCGGTATACAGGCATACAAGGTGCTGGAGAGGTAGCTGAGTTCTACCAGCAGGCACCAGGAAGAGACAGTGAGCCACTAGACCTGGCTTGAGCTTCTGAGACCTCAAAGCCTGCCCCCAGTGACACACTTCCTCCAACAAGGCCACACCTACTCCAACAAGGCCACACCTCCTAATAGTGCCACTCCCTATGAGGCTATGAGGGCCATTTTCTTTCAAACTACCACAAGACATGTCAACAAATTGCGATATGAGGATCTTATTTAGATGCTAATCTGAATACAAAGTGTATAAAATTATGAAACTATCAGATATATTTGAATACTGATTGTATCTTTGATGATACTAAGGAACAATTCTTGACACTCTAGGTATATTAGCAATATTATAGTTGAGATGTAAAAAGAGTTCTTACTACTTAGAGAGATATAGTAAAATATTTAGGGATGAAATAATATGTTACCTGTGGTTTGCTTGAAGATATCCTATGGATAAGTAATCTGTGTATAAATATAATAAAATTGACATCAAATGAGTTGTCAAGTTGAGTGAAGTGCTCATGAGGGCTCTTGGTTCTTAAAATATTCCTTGGTCTATTGCACAGACTCAGAAAGGTAGCTTATTACCATGATGCCTATTTACTTATTTTAATTAATTAATTGTGTGTGGAACATGTGTATGCAATGGTACATGTGTGCACATATAAATTACTAAGGCAGAAGTGGAATGGTCTACTTTTCTAAAACTAAGGAGCAATGTTCTTCAGGGACATCTAAGGACCTCCTGATAACTTAATTGTTTGACAGCCAATGGGGGGTGAGACACTCCTCTTACAGAGACAGAGATACACATAGAAAGAGAGACAGAGACTGAGACTGAGCCCTGAGCAGCACACTGCCTGGACTCCAATACATTTCCATATATGAAGAATGACCTTATTAATTCTCTGTCTAGTAGAACCATGTACCTTAATCTTGTAGCAGGACAAGTTTGGAAAGGATCTTCTAAGACAAGTGGCAAATGCTGAAGGCTGGTGTAAACCTGTGTAAACAGTGCCTAGGGGTTGAAGTAAAGGGAAAAGAATGTGATTACATTTTCATTTCAAAAAAATTAAAAGCTGTTTTAACAACAGTCCCTCTGCAAAACAGCCAAAAATACTTGGGGTCTAGCTCAGCTAGGGTGTGTGGTAGTTTGAATGAGAAACGTCCCCCATAGTCTCAGGCATTTGAACACTTGGTCCCCAGTTGGTGACACTGTGTGTGTGTGTGGAGGTTTAGCTGATGCAGCCTGGCTGGGGGGACGTACGTCATTCGGGGCAGGTTTTGAGAGTAAGACCCTCTCCTACTTCAGCTGGCTTTCTCCGATTCACTCTTTTTTTTCTACTACCTCTTTCTTTTTTAGATTTATTTATTTATTGTATATACAGTGTCCTGTCTGCATGTATGCCTGCAGGCCAGAAGAGGGCACCAGATCTCATTATAGATGGTTGTGAGCCACCATGTGGTTGCTGGGAATTGAACTCAGGACCTCTGGAAGAGCAGCGAGTGCTCTTAACCACTGAGCCATTTCTCCAGCCCTTGATTCACTGCCATGATGGACTCTTATTTTTAATTCATCTATTTATTTTACATTCTGGCCACGGCTTCCCCTCCATTCTCCCCTCCCAGGCCCTCCCCCTCTCCCACCCCCCAATCCCCTCCTCTTCCATCCCTGTACATGATGGACTCTTATCCCTTTGGAACCATAATCCCAAATGAAGTCTGTCTTTTATATATAAAAAAAGCTGTTTTAAAAGGGATACAATTGGCTATAACATAATTATGGTGGATAAAGTGCAGAACTCCCCTGACTCCACTTTCTTACTATATTTTCTGTCAAGAAGAAATTTTTATACTGAAAACTCTAGTTCAGTGTTTACATAACTTTGACATGTATATGCCATACGTGGGGATTTGGTGGGTCTGAAAAATTTGCATTTTGAGTAAGCTCCCAGATGACACTGTTGCTGCTGGTGGTGGTGGTTCTTAACCACACCTTGACTAGTGTGAGTCTAGGTCAGATACTGATAAAGGAAGAAAAGTCCAAGTTGAGTAAAATGCTTATCAAAAAAGTGTCCCATTGCTTGAAGCAGGTTTATGTCTGTGGTCTGGAGAAATTACATCTCTCAAAATATTGAGGAGCAAATGAGACCCCTAAATGACTGTTGGACATAATTTTATTTCATCAGTTTGGAGATTAGAGGAAGTGCTAAAAGCCCAAGCGCATACAAGTTTAATCATAGATTTTTAAATGGAATGGAAGTGTGTGGAGGACCCGCTCCCACTTTTCCTCCAGGGTACTCTTGAGGAGGGAGGAGGGAGAAGTGAGAAATATTTAGATAGAAGGATAGAGGGGAGAGAGACAGATAGAAATACAGGATAGCCTCAAGACGCCCTGGATCCTTATCCACCAGCCCATTTTGTCTCTTCTAAGGGCTTTTAAAGGAACGCCAAAGGGTGGAGCAAAAGACCTCCCTCCAGCACAGCCAAGTACAGACCCTTCCAAACGCCTGGTAACCACACATTTCTAAAGAGGAGAAGTCTGCTCTCTCTAGTCTAAAGATCAGAAAAGGGTAGCCTCCAATAGCATATTTTTAGACAGAATTATACTCCAGCCAAACACTACAGAAACCCTGTGGCAGGGAGCCTAGACTTCTACCCACACAAGCTTGTAACAGCACATTCCAGTCCTTGCACCCAGCGGTATCAGAGAGGCTGGAATAAGAGTCAGGGCTTGCAGTACTGCTGATAAGGAAAGAGGCGACTTCCCCTTGTGGTGTCAGTAGAATCTCTAGGAAGGAGACTGGGACACTGTTCTATAAGCCAGGGAGATATTGATGGAGCCTGTGTGGGAACCCACAACCTTCATTCCTACTCAGTAGCCCTTTCTCAGATGTGGAAGGGAGTCAAGAGGGTAACCCGAACTTTGACCACAAACTAGCAGTAAAGTTCATTTATTTCTCCTTTTCTGTGATGCGACCATTGCAAGGAAGCGAGCAGCTAAATCCTCAGACTTAAGTGTGGTTCAGACATACTCAAAATGTCAAGGCTTCATTAGAAAACACTTGTGGAACCAAGAACCAGGATGGTTGAAAAATAGTGAAAATATATTCGTGTTTTAGACAGCTTTACATCACCAAAACAAAATGCGTGAGAATTATCTTATAAAGAGAAAAGATGGGCTAGATGGCTCAGTGGTTAAAGCATTTTATACTCTTTATATTCTTTTAGAGCACCCAAGTTCAGGTCCTAGAATCCACACTGGGAGGCCTCAAACTCCAGCTCCAGGGAATATGACATCCTTTTCTGGCCTCTGAGGGACACACATGGCATGTACACATGAACACCACACACACACACACACACACACACACACACACACACACACACACATACACACACACACACACACACACACTTAAGAAAATTTAAAAGAAAAAAAGTTTAGCAAGGTATGGTAATTCAAACCTGAAGTTCCCAGCATTTGGAAGGCTGAGGCAGAAGGTGGATGCCAGTTTGGGGAACATGTAGATAGAGAAAGGGGAGGGAGAGAGACTGATTTGGACATATATTTTGAGGTTCTGGTCCATGACTGGTCGGCCCCATTACTTTTAGGCTTCTCATGGCAGTAGCTAGATGGTAAGAGCAGGGAGAATGTGGCTCATCTCTTGGCCAGTAACTGTTACAATAGAATATTTGATTTTAGGATATTTTTACTATATGTGCCTTGCCTATTTTCTAACTGAATACTTTAGTATTTCATTTTATTTTATTCTGCAGTGCTAGGGATCAAACTCAAAGCTTTGAGAATGCTCGAGAATAACTCTGCCACTAAGCTACATCCCCAGCCCTAATATTTTAAGTTGCATTTATTTTTAACTAATGACATAAGAACATAAAGATGAGACCACGCACGTGAGAGAAAGTAGCGGGGAGGGGAGTTGGAGGTGGTGGGTTGGAAATAATGGAAATTAATTTTTAAAGGTTTATTTATTATGTATACAATATTCTGTCTGTATGTGTCCTTGTAGGCCAGAAGAGGGCACCAGATCTCATTACAGATGGTTGTGAGCCACCATGTGGTTGCTGGGAATTGAACTCATGACCTCTGGAAGAGTAGTCAGTGCTCTTAATGGCTGAGCCATCTCTCCAGCCCAATAATGTAAATTATAATGTAAAAATAATGTAAATAGTACTTGTGCATGAAAACTTTTGAAAAGTAAAAATTAAATGAAAAGAACGTAAAGATTGTACATATAAATGGGGTAAGACATGATGCTTTGACATATGCATACATTGTACACATTTGAAGTCATAGCAACTATACCTATCCCCTCAAACATGTACAGTTTCTTCATGGTAAAATGTACAAATCCTGCCTCCTAACTTTTTGAAATGTGTAGTTTATTATTGTTAAGTATGGAAGTTTCTTTTACAAACACTGGCTGACCCAGCAACTTCACAGAGTAGTCACTCTTCCTGGAATTGTCTTAGAAAGCATAAAACAGTGGAGGTCCAGTAGTGCAATAGGTTAGCTTGCAATACTCTCACAAGTATAAAATATCAAGGCACATGAGCACCTGGAGTTGCAGAATTACCAGCCGGCTTAAGAAATATGCCCCCCCCATCACCTTGTCTATCACTCTAGATAAGCACCATTTCTCCCCTTAGCTAGCGTTTGACCTCGAGGAGGTGATCCATCTGTCTAGGTTCTGTCTAGATTGCCTGGGTCTGGCTCTCTTCAAAACCCCAGATATGTCATGCAGCTTTCCCCCTCCCCAGGGTCTAGGTAGCTGCCTAACACAGGAAGCCCGGAACCACGAGGCAAGTAGGTGACATCCATTTTCCATTGCTGCCAGTACACTGCCTGGGATCACAATGGAGGTCAGGAAGCTGGGTGAGGCCTTCAGCTGAGAATTGACCTCTACTTTCATGGGTCACATAATGATTTGTGACTTCCCTCTGCACTGCACAGGTTTCTTGGCTTGCTTTCAAGGTAAGAGTCAAAGTGAGTCTACACCAACTCTTTTTTCTTGGCTAGGGATGAAAGTTCACTTCCTTCCCCAGGGAGTCTTTGCCTCTCTTTCTCTTCCAGCTTGTCACATTTCCAGTCTCTTTGACTCCTTTCTCCAACCCATGACACCTCTTCCGATCCTTGCTGTCTCGTTTTCAATTTATGTTGATGTTTGTGTCATATGTGAAACCTCACAGGACCTCTAGCACACTGTGCAGTTGCAAAGCATCATTACTCTTGAGTCTTGGTTGGGCATGGCTTTGTGCTTTGTGCTGACTCACAGAAGTTGCATACTTAAGATGGGAGTATAATTAATGTTAACATGGAAAACACGTACTAAGAGCCATAGACATAGTATAGAAAGTAGCTTATAAATTCAGGGCTCTTTGGCTCCTGTGTTCCAGGAATCCAGAGACTAGATGGAAGCCGAGGGCTTTCCTGGAGTCTTTTCCATCCTTATGCTCAAAGATGCCATTATTTCTCCAGTAATTTTTCATTGCTGCTTTAATAAATTATCACAAATGCAGTGGCTTAAAACACAGACCCATTATCTCTAGTTTATTCAGAGGTTCCTCGGGATGACAGTAACTGTCTCTGTCTTCAGTGGTAGTGAGTTCTCTGTCTCTCAACAGAAACCAGCATAACCCCGGAGAGGGCATTTCTTCCAGTCCTGAGATACCTGGGCCTAATTGACAGCAGAATTTCAGGAGTAAAGCCTCCAGCAGAATCAATGCCTTAATCAGTTTTTCTCAAAGGTCACTTGCAAATAATCTAAAAGGTTTACAGTATCCTTTGTAATTTAGTTAAATTTTTCTTTTAATTCATTTACCATTTACATTTGGATTATATCTGAAAATCTTGGCTAGGTGTACTGGATAGATATATTTTCTAATGGTAGATAATAAAATAAACACAACATACTAAAATCCTTCCTACAGTGGTGGAGTAGCATACTTTGGGAAACACCTGCAAGTAAACCCCTACTGAAGAATACAGGAGACACTTCCAGTTGTCTCTGAAATAAAGAGTATAAGGAGACAATTTTTTACAGGCTTTCAAATCAAATCATATCTACTCACCTGCCTGCATCTTTGCCTATACTCTGCCCTCTGTCTGTGGTAGAATATTGTTTTAAGGTGTGTTACTTTTGTTTTTGCTCTGGAACGCTTGTTTAATGATGCAAAGATGTGTTACATTTGTTTGATTAAATAAAATTCACCTGCAGTCAGGAAGCTGCGTCAGCAACTAGCTGACAGGAAGTGGTAGGGAGGAACCAGGTGGAGAAGGGCTTTTAATTTGGGGCTGAAAGAAGGACGGGGTGCTTTTTGGGAGAGGTGAGCAAGGAGGGGAGGTGAGCTACTTTCTATTCAGCCTCTCTGAGGAGCAGAATTCCACCTCAACCTTTGAATCTTGAGTTCTTTAAAGGGACAGAGATTTAGATAAGTTCCCTCTGTAGCTTTAAAAGAGTGGGTGCCTGAGCCCTCAGGCTGCATGCAGGCCTTGCAGCTGAACTGCTGCTGGTAGTGCTGGAGTTGCAGTTGCTGATAAGAAGAGCCATTGCTTAAAAGGCAGCAACAGTTTTTAAGAAAGCAACATCTATCACATTTCCATCTATATCTTACCTGTACAACCCGTCCACTTGTATTCTGTATCCTATTCATTCCTCCTACTCACTATCATTGCTCCAGCCCCCCACTACCCTTGTCACCAACACATAATTACAAAGTTTCCCTCTTACTGGACAATTTCCATTAGCGCATAAACATGATGCTATTTCTTCCATTGTAAAAATTAGTCTTTGGATTTAACTTCCTCCTTTAACTAGTGGACTGGTTTCCTGGCTCCTTCCTATAACCACGTTCCTTGAAAGATGTGGACATTTGACAACTCAGAGTTTTCCTCTTTTCCTTTTTCTCTCTTAAACACAGTCTTTGTAAGTTATTACCGCAACTGCCATACCTAACAGCTTTTGTTGGGGCTACCTTCATCATCCGCCTCCCATGACTTAGAAGAAGTATCTCACTGTCTGTGGGGTGCTCTCAAACTCAGAGATCTGCCTGCCTCGGCCTCCTGGGTCCTGGGATTAAGGATGTGAGCCACTATACCCGACTATGGCTCCTCTTGATCATAGTCTCTATGGCTGTTTTCATTTCATCTATTCAAACTTGACGAATTAGTGTTCTCCAGGGCTCAGGACTCAGAACTCTTTTTTTTTTTTTTTTTGGTTTTTCAAGACAGGGTTTCTCTGTTTAGCTTTGTGCCTTTCTTGGAACTCGCTTTGGAGACCAGGCTGGCCTCGAACTCACAAAGATCTGCCTGCCTCTGCCTCCCGAGTGCTGGGATTAAAGGCGTGAGCCACCACCGCCCGGCTCTTTTTTTTTTTTATACCAGTATTCCTCCTTTGGAGGCCTCATCTGCTTTCATAGCTTTAAGTATCATCTATATGTTAATGATATAACATGCATGCCCCATGCAGACTTTCTTCTGAACTCCAGACTCATATATCTGCCTGCTTAATTGACATCTGCTCTTAGAGGTTGTGGTAGACAGAATTCTGATATAGGCCTTGGATTGTTGCATTTGTGCCCTGCGCAATCCTTTTCCCTTCAGTGAAAATGGGGCCTGTGCATATCTCACCACTTTGGTGATTAGATTAGTAATATAGCAAAAGTAAAGACATTTTTAAAATCTAAAGATATTAGCATTTAGAGAGAAGTATTATTAATATTTTGGTAGAGGGGTTGGGGATTTAGCTTAGTGGTAGAGTGCTTGCCTAGCAAGCGCAAGGCCCTGGGTTCAGACCTCCGCTCCGGGGAAAAAAAAAAGAAAAAAGAAAAAAAATTGGTCCAAGCCCCTTCCCACTGCACCAAGGCTGTGCAAGGTGTCACACCTCAGGCACTGGATTCCCAGAAGCCTGCCCATGCACCAGGGACAGATCCCGATCCCCCTGTCTGGGTGCCCCCCAAACAGTTTGAGCCAAACAACCGTCTTCCGTATCCAGAGGGCCTAGTCCAGTCCCATAGGGGCTCCACAGCCACCAGTCCACAGTTCATGGGCTTCCACTAGTGTGGCCGGTCATCTCTGCACGTCCTCCCATCATGATCTCGACATCCCTCGCCTGCAGTATCTCTCCTCTCTCTCATCAATTGGATTCCCGGAACTCAGCCTGGTGCCTGGCCGTGGATCTCTGTATCTGCCTCCATCAGTCACTGGACAAAGGCTCTATAATGACAGCTAGGTTATTTGCTAGGCTGGTCACCAGAGTAGACCAGTCCAGGCACCCTCTGGACCACGGCCAGCAGACCAAGGTGGGGTCAACCTTGTGGATTCCTGAGAGCCTCCCCAGCACCCTGCCTCTTCCTATTCTCGTGATGTCCTCATCTATCATGGTATCTTCCTCCCTGCCCTCCCACTCTGTCCCTGTTCCAGCTCAACCCTCCCATTTCCCTATGTTCTCATCCCCCACTCCTCGCCCTCTGCCACCACCCCCCCCACACCCAGTCCGCTCATGTAGATCTTATCCACTTCTCCTTCACAGGGTCATCCGTGTGTCCCTCCTAGGGTCTTTTCCTGTTAGCTAGCCTCTCTGGAGTTGTGGGTTACAGTCTGGCCATCCCTTTCCTCCCATTTAGTATCCACTTATGAGTGAGTACATACTATGTTTCTCCTTCTGAGTCTGGGTTACCGCACTCAAGATGATATTTTCTAGATCCATCCATTTGTCTGCAAATTTCATGATATCATTATTTTTTACTGCTGAGTAGTACTCCATTGTGTATATGTGCCATATTTTCTTTATCCATTCTTATGATGTGGGGATGTGGGGTGGCTTGGGAAAGAGGGCTAGGGGTGGGAGGAGGGAGGAGGGGGGGTCTGTGGATAGCATGAGGAGTGAGTAGAAAATTTCTTAATAAAGAAAAAAAAGAAAAGAAAAACGAATGATATTCCAACCTTAAGAGTTGGAAAGACAACCAGACTAACAACCATCTTGTCTTTACTATATTCCACAGGATGGTTTCCTGTTTCATATATGGAACATTTATGAATAATATGCTTGCATGCTCTTCATAATTAAGAGACTCTGATGGTGGCTTATAATTGTCTTCCCTGATGGAAAACCCTGTACACTGTATAGGAATAAAATGATGTTTCTATTTTGACATTGAAGTAATATTCCTAGGGTTATTTCTTCAGATTATCCACAAAGGACTCTTTTTGATATGTGAAACTGTCCTTGACATTGAGCCAGAAACCCTCCTCAGTAGAAGTGCAGTAGTGTATTGAACACCAAACTAACTATTTCAAAAGCTTTTGGAAATAGCCTGAGTAAAAATACTTAAAAAAAATTTGATAGAATTCCAAGGATTTGACCCTCTATACATGTCATACACATATAGAACAAGAGATATAGTTGTGTCTGTGTGACCCCATGACATATACCTGTTCATCATGTTCTTTTCCTTATTAACAACGTGTTAGAAGTGTTTTTTTTTTTTAAAAGATTTATTTATTATGTATACAGTGTTCTGCCTGCATGAGTCCCTGCAGGCCAGAAGAGGGCACCAGATCTCATTACAGATGGTTGTGAGCCACCATGTGGCTGCTGGGAATTGAACTCAGGACCTCTGGAAGAGCAGTCAGTGCTCTTAACCACTAAGGCATCTCTCCAGCCCTAGAAGTGTTTTATCATGTCATTAAATCCATATGGGAGCTATTCTCCTCTAGAAAGCCTTTCTGACTGGCAGACTAGGAGCTTCTTCTGGTCTCCCTGGTCCCTAGTGTTTGTTCCTCCACAGTCCTGATGACACTGAAGACAGCAAGCTTGCTTGGCTGCTGGCTCCATGATTTCCCAAAGGCAGCGGGCTCAGTGAGGCTAGAAGTCAACTTATCACACTTCTAAAGATTTACTTAACTATTTATTTTTATATGTAGGTGTCTTTGTCTGTACGTGCATGTACCTGTGAAGGCCAGAAGAGGGTGTCAGATTTTCTGGAGCTTGAGTTACAGGTGGTTGTGAGCTGCCCAATGTGGGTGCTGGGACCGAAACTCGGGTCCTGTGGAAAAGCAGCAGGTGTATTTAATTGCTGGGCTATCTCTTCAGCCCCATCACACTTTTGTCTAGATTCCCAGACAAGAGCAGGAGTAAGTGCTTGCTGAATGGGTGACTGAAGGAATGATTTACACCTGTGATTCTCTAAATGCAGTCTTCAGCTCTGGAGTGCAGCCATTAGCAGAGTGTGAGACAGGCTTCTTCTTGGGACTCACCTCCACACATTAAATAAGAAACGCTGGAGATTGGGCCCAGAAAAAAATGTAAACTCTCAGGTGATTCTTAAGCAAGTGAGGATGTGTAAGCCAGCAGGTCAGTCACAGACTTCGTAGCCTGAAGAAAGACAGTGCTGAACCTGAGGCTTGAGTGAAAGATAAACTGGTATCATTCTTAGCAGGTAAACAAGGGCAAGATTCCATCATCTCACCATGATTGAGATGTGCCATAAGGCCTTTGTTGAAGAGAGGTCACCCATGCTCCAGTCAGTAGATGGTCCTGAACCCATGTATATACTAGCATCACTAAGTGAACTCCATGGTCTCTTTGCTTTGTTGTTGTTGTTGTTGGTTGTTTGTTTTTGAGACAGGGTTTCTCTGTGTAACAGCCCTGGCTGTCCTGAAACTTGCTCCATAGACCAGCCTGGCCTTGAACTCACAGAGATCCTCCTGCCTTTGCCTCCTGAGTGCTGAGATTATGGTCTCTTTCTTAAAGAAGAGAGCACATGAATTTGAGAGGTGTGTCTTGAGATTCCTATTGCTATGCCCAAACACCATGACCAAAAGCAACTTGGGTGGGTGAAGGGTTCATTTTACAGCTTATAGTCCACCATCCAAGACAATGAGGACAGGAACCTGGAAGCAGGAACTGAAGCAGAGGCCATGGAGGTACCCTAATTACTGGCTTGTTTCTCATGGCTTGCTCAGCCTGATTTCTTATAGCATCAAGGACTACCAGGCAAGGGGTGTCACATCCCATAGTGAGCTTAGTCCTCTCACATCAATCAAGAATGGAGAAACTACCCCAGAGCTTGCCCATAGGTCAATCTGGTGGGGACATTTTCTCAATCGAGGTTTTATCCTCCCAAATGACTCTAGCTTGTATCAAGTTCACCTAATACTAACCATAATAGGGAGGAATCGGAGGGGAAGGAATGGTGGTGTACTTGACTAAAACTCATTATAAGCATGTATGAAATTCTGAATCAATTTAAGAAACAGCTCAGCACCTTCAGAGTCTTGTCCTCTGAATGGAAGTCGGCAAATCTACATTTGGAAAACTCCAAGCTGATGTAGGCAGTGTGTTGAGCAACTGGCTGAAATACTACTCCTTTACTCTACTTAGGAGATTCTTCATGGTTAGTCATGACACAACACAAGACCCTCACTGTCATGATTCCAACATGAAGAGAAACTTCCTCCAACCACTGCTTTCAAGCTGTTGCCATGGGCACCATTTTTAATTAGCTGGGACAAATTACATGACTCAGCCCACCCCCACCTCCTGACTGCCCATCAGAAAATAGGTATGGCCAAACAAGAGCTCAAGAAATACTACTAGATACAGTTAAGATGCCTAATAGAAAGTTAACTTAGAGTTAATCCACTGGGAACTTAGCTGGAGTGAGCCTGACGCAGTGAAGTGACTGAATCACACTTCTTTTAAAAGGGAGTCTGATACTTGAGATTGTCTTTATGAGTCCTGACACTATATATACCAATAAAACAAGGGAGTTTGGAGAACAGACAACTGGTCTCTTTTTTTGGCCTTCAAGAAGCAAGCTGCCATGAGTTCTACAGCTTCTAACAACCATTTAAGGTTGAAAGGAGAGTCCTTCCTAGTACTACTCACCATCTGCCATTATAGATCTGTGTCTAATTTGTGAATTGTCTGCTTCATTCTGGTCCCTAATCCCTATGGGCAGGGATTTTTTTTTAATCTGTTTTGTTCATTAAGGGATTTTGGCAAATCCCTTAGTGCTTCAAGCAGTGACTGTTACATATTAAGTAGTAACAGATATTTGTCACATGAAGAAGTACATGAATTCAATTTATTGAATTTTGTGTGTTCCTATAACCAATTTCCCTCACTATTAATATTCCTTTACCCATGTCCATCAGAAACTGATACCCCTTACACTGAAATATGAATTTATTCTATACTCTTGTGATGTTTTCCTAAGGAGATGTGAATAAATGTCTATTCATCCCAGATGTGTTACAAATGACAGGTCAAAGAAACAATATATCCAATTCTAACTTGGTGAACTGATGAATTCATTGGGCCTACTTACAGGGACATGGGCTAAAGATTACTTGTAGGAGAGCTAATGACCTAAAAACAGCTCTATCACTGAAAAGTCCCAGAAGCTGCATAAATGGGGTCTATATAGAATATCAAATGATGAGCTTCTCAGCTTCTAGAATGCCTTAATACCCGAATGGCAGTTCATCAAAGGAGTGGACAACAGGGAGATACCAGTTACTGCAGAAGAAAGATTATTGCCACTGTTGCTGGCTCCATGCTGGAACTATATATTATAAATTATTTCCCTAGGAACCTGACTTGGCACAAAAATTGCTACATTTGCTGTCAAGTGACCTAGGCAGGCCCTGTTATCTGCCTTCTCTTCTCTCTTCTTCATTGATTTAGCACATTATGCACCAAATTGACATACTGGGTTAAGTCATTTAAGTCTCCCAGACCCTCTCCTACCTCAGTAATGATCGTGATCCACAATGAGGCTTATTGAAACCGCAAAAGCCCCATACCAACCCCAAGTCCCTTCTGAGTTGAGCTGCTTTCTGTACGCTCCTGTGAACACAGTCCTCACTAGCCAGGTGAACTTTGCCTCACATACCACCTCTCTTGTGCCCAGTTCCCTCACTGTTACTTCTTTTGTGTTTTCTCCCTCTTCATTATCCCACTGCTCTCCTGAGTTCTGAGTTATTGGATCCCAGGAGGGGCTGTGTAGCTCAAATCTAATTTGTACTCTTTTCCCTAGGACTCCCCATCCAGACATAAGAAATAGCAAGCTAGTACTGCTGTCTCATCCTCTCCTTCAACCGATTTACCTACCAAGTCAGAAAATAGCATTTAGGATGCCACTGACATGCCTTTTATGTGCAATTCTTGCCTTATGTGCACACTCTTTCTGGGCAGCCAGCTGAACTTCAATCTTATCACTCTCAGCAGTGACAGTACAACGTCTGCCACAATTTCCTTACAATTGTGTTCCATATGTTTAGTCAGTATTTGACTGCTGTGAAGAGACACCATGACCATGGCAGCTCTTATAAAGGAAAGCACTTCATTGCAGCTTGCTTACAGTCTGAAACTGTTTAGTCCATTATCATGGTGAGGAGCATGACAGCATGCAGGCAGACATGGTGCTGGAAAAGTAGCTGAGAGTTCTACATTCAGATCCTTAGGCAGCAGGAAAAGAGAATGGCACTGGGTCTGGCTTGAGCATTTGAAACCTTAAAGCCCACACCCAGTGACACACTTTGACCAACAAAACTACAGCTCCTAATCATTTCAAATAATTCCACTCCCTAAGCACTTAAATATATGAACCTCCGGGAGCCATTCTTATTCAAACCACCACAGTGCTACTAGAAGGGATTGCGGCATATTCTGTGGTGTGTCAGCCATTTTCAGGATGTCTCCATATCTTTTGATAGACCACATTCATCAAGGAATTATACCCCTATAAAAAGGAAAAACGATATGTAAGATGATGACTTTACTGGGGTTTCTCTTTCAGATTTTCCACCTTGGATTTCCCTCTGGGCAGACAATTTGATCTCAGCTGCATGTCTTCACTCACAGTAGGAGCAGTACACTATTATAGCAAAGAGACATACCATTCCAATATGACAGAAAGAAGGGCAGACATGCTGGGATTGCCCCCATGGCTTAGTTCCAATTGCATATCTTACACCACTAGCAGAAACAGTGTAACTTCTTCCAAACTCATATTTGGTTCTGCTGTGTTCCTATTTGGGAACTGAATGTTGCATGACTTTTCCTGGGGATATGTGAAGAACTTTCAAAAATGATATACCTCCAGGCGGTGGTGGCTCACGCCTTTAATCCCAGCACTTGGGAGGCAGGCACAGGCAGATTTCTGTGAGTTCGAGGCCAGCCTGGTCTACAGAGTGAGTTCCAGGGTAGGCTCCAAAGCTACACAGAGAAACTCTGTCTCGAAAACAAGAAAAAAAAAAAGATATACCAAAAGATTGCTGCCCCATCCCCCCAAATTGAGGGGTTTCCAGGTATTCTAACCTGAAAGTTTTCATTCATGTTGGATTGGGGTCTATATGGACCTGAATAGAAACTTGGCAGCTGTGTGTACAACTCTGAGGCCAAGTTTCCTCTCTGGAGAGTGAGACTATTACCTGTAATCATAGTGTTGGTAGGACCAAAAGCAGCAATGCATATCTTATACCAAGATCAGTTGCTTGTATGAAGATGATATAAAATTATATGCATTGTTCTGTAACTTACTATTTGGGCAAAAATAAGTTTTATAATATAATCTTAGATAACCAATCCTTTATATTCTATAAGGTAGATTCCCAAAGCTAGTTTACTCCAATGTTACTTGCTTTCAATTAAAACCGAGCTGGAATTTTTTGTAATAGCCAGAACCTGGAAACAACCTAGATGTCCCTCAACTGAAAAATGGATAAAGAAAATGTGGTACATATACACAACAAAGTATTATGCAGCAGTAAAAAACAATGTCATCATGAAATTTGTAGGCAAATAGATGGAACTAGAAAAAATCATCCTGAGTGAGGCAACCCAGACTCAGAAGGACAAACATGGTATGTTCACTCACGAGTGGATATTAGACGTAAAGGGAAAGATAACTGGGCTACAATCCACAAACCCAGAGAAGCTAGGTAAAGAGGAGGACCCTAAGTGGGATACGCATGGATGTCTCAGGAAGGGGAAATAGTTAATATCTCCTGGGTAAACTGGGAGGGGGGAGTAGAGGGGAGGGGATGTGAGGTGGGAACATGAGGGTTCGAGATGGCTGAGTTGGGGGAGGGACAGAGAGGGAGAGCAGTGAAAGAGATATCTTGACAGAGTGAGCCATTAAGGGGTTAGGGAGAAATCTGGAGCTAGGGAAATCCCTAGGAATTCACAAGGATGACCCCAGCTAAGACTCAGCAATGGTGGAGATAGTGCTTGAATTAGCTTTCCTCTGTAGTCAGATGGGTGACTACCCTAACTGTCATCATAGAACCTACATCCAGTGACTGATAGAAGCAGATGCAGAGACCCACAGCCAAGCACTGGGCCAAGCTCCTGGAATTCAGTTGGAGAGGGAGGAGGGATTATAGGAGTAAGGGGGGGGGGTCAGGATCATGATGGGAAAAACCACAGAGACAGCTGACCCAGACTCTGGAGCTCACAGACTCTGGACTGACAGCTGGGGAGCCTGCATGGAACCAAACTAGACCCTCTGAATGTGGGTGACAGCTGCATGGCTTGATGTGTTTGTGAGTCCCCTGGCAGTGGACCAGGATTTATCCTGGGTACATGAACTGGCTTTTTAGAGCCCATTCCCTATGATGCGATGCCTTGTTCAGTCTTGATGCAGTGGGGAGTGTCTTGGTCCTGCTCCAGCCTGTGTTGACTACCCAAGGGAGACCTTACTCCCTATGAGGAAGGGATGGGGGGAGAAAGGGGGAGCAGGAGAAAGGGAGTGAGGGGGAATAGGGGTTGGTATGTAAAATGAAAAAAATGTAAAAAAAAAAAACCCAGGGTGGAGAGATGGCTCAGTGGGTAAGAGCACTTACTGCTTTTATAGAGGACCTGGATTCAGTTCCTAGAACCCACATGGCAGGTCACAAACATGTGTAACTCCTGTTTCAGGGAAACAGATGCCCTTTTCCAGCCTATTCTGGCACCAGACATGCATGTGATAAGGTACACAGGCAAAACACTAATGTACGTAAAATGAAAATGAACAAATCTTAAATAAACTAGTGTCAGATTATTTTCTAAAATGGTTGTAACAATTTATAGCCCTAACTGATGTGGTTTTTTTGTTTGTTCGTCTTTGTGTGTGTGTGTGTGTGTGTGTGTGTGTGTGTGTGTGTGTGTGTGTGAGCCAGTAGTAGATTCATTTTTTTGCTAGTCTGACGAGAGAAATTGTACCTTATTGTGTTGATTTCAATTTCCTTTTTCATTTACAAAGTTGAACATCTTTCTTCATGTACACTGTCGTAGTTAGGATTTCTATTGCTGTGAAGAGACACCATGACCATGGCAACTCTTATAAAGGAAAACATTGAATTGGGGCTGGCTTACAGTACAGAGGTTTAGTCCATTATCATCATGGTGGGAAGCAATGCAGCATGCAGACAGATGTGGTACTAGAGAAGGATCTGAGTGTTCTACATTTTGACTCCCAGGCAACAGGAAGTAGTCTGTATCACTGGGTGTGGCTTCCTCCACAGTGACACACTTCCTCCAACAAGGCCACACCTTGAATAAGTGCCACGCCTTTTGGGAGCCATTTTCTTTCAAAACACCACATCTACAAATTCTTCGTGTTTTCTTTGGGAGTTATTTTCCCTTTTTCTAATCTTTTGAGTCTTTCTTTTTAAAAAATAAATTTGTTAGTTTTGATCATGAAGAGTTACCATTAATGGACTCAGATGGGTTCAAGTTCTCTTTTGAGAAAAAGCGTGTTCCATGTGTAAGATGTATGGTTAGTTGGTGATGTGCAAGGTGGTAGAACCTTTAAAAAGCAGGACGTGGTGGGAGGCTCTTTCTTGATTTTATTAGATTTCATTATGAGTATGTACATGTGTCTGTGTGGGGGAAATGTGCATATGTGTGCAAGTGCCCATAGAGGTCAGAGGCATTGGATTACCCTGGCACTAGAGTCACATACAGTTACAACCTGCCCAGTGATTGCTAGGAAAGGAACTCAGGTTCCCTGGCAAAGCAGAAAGTCATCTGAACCACTGAGCCATCCCTCCACCTCCCTGGTAGGAGCTTCTTGGATCAAGGTAGTTCTTTGGAGATCCTGAGTTAGTTGCTACTATAGGGTTGTTATGTAAACAGTAAGCCTGATCCCATCCAGACCCCTGGTTTCCCATTTAAAGACGTGGTCTCTTCAACACATATGTGCTCCTACCATTGTGATATAATGCTTTGTTAAGTCCTCACTAGATTCCAAATCAATGGTGCTGCCTGATTTTGGACCTTAGCCTCCAAATCCTTTTGGGCTAAAATCCTCTTTTTTGTCAAAAGAAGCTTGTCTCAGGCAGTTCATAATAACAGTGCAAAATAGACCAACACATCAGGATATTTCTTCAATGTTGAAAATACACAAAAAGTCTTTTGGAGTTTTACAGCTTAAAAAGAAACTATGGTTGCCGGGCAGTGGTGGTGCACGCCTTTAATCCCAGCACTGGGAGGCAGAGGCAGGTAGATCTCTGTGAGTCCGAGGCCAGTCTGGTCTACAGAGTGAGTTCCAGGAAAGGCGCAAAGCTACACAGAGAAACCCTGTCTCAAAAAACCAAAAAAAAAAAAAAAAGAAAGAAAGAAAGAAAGAAACTATGGGATGTAAGTAAGTTATATCCCAGAAAATCCCAAAATATAAAACATTAGCAACAACAAAAACAAACAAATAAAACCCTTGAAAAGTGATTTTTGATGTCTGCATAAAATTCCCTTTTGTGGAGTGTTGTATTTTATGTAATCCTCCCAATTGTTTCTAATTATTACCAAAGTTCTCTCTTTCAAAAACACAGCAAATAGGGTCTGGGGATATAGCTCAGTGATTAAGAGCACTTGCTGCTCTTCCAGGGGTGACAGGTTTGATTCCCAGCACCCACGTGGCCGCTCACAACTGTCTGTAACTCCGGTTCCAGAGATCTGATTCCCTCTTCAGGTTTCTGTGGGTGCCAGGTACACATGTTCATTGATACACATTAGGCAACACATACAGGAACATTAAAAAATAATAGTAAATAACTATTTGCTGGGTGGTGGTGGCGCACGCCTTTAATCCCAGCATTCAGGAAGCAGAGGCAGGTGGATCTCTGTGAGTTTGAGGCTAGCCTGGTCTACAGAGCGAGATCCAGGACAGCCAGGATTATGTAGAGAGACCCTGTGTCAAAAAAAAAAAAGTGACAAATAGCTTTGGCCATGATTTTCTGCCATTTTAGAGGAAACATTCTTACAGTGAAAATTACTGAAAAATATCTAGCCTTTTAAAGCTAGGCATAATAGCTAATAAAAGTATGACAATACTTGGCAGAGATTCCACATCAATCTGAATATTTGGGGATTTTCATGTTTAGTTCAGAATACCACGTTTAGCACTGCAAAACTCTTTCTGACTTGCCCCTTCCGACTCTGATGACACCAAGTGCCACTATAGTTGATAACAGAGACCATTTTCTGGTCTCATCACACAGACACATAAAGTGCACTCTCTTTGTCACCAATTGTTTAATGGTTACATACTGATTGCTAGAAAAACAAGATGAGAACTTAAATTGCTTTCCCTGGCTCAAATCCTTGGGGAATCGGGGCTAATTTTAGTGCATTTTTTTTTTTTTTGTCTTGTCAAAAGCAGGAAGCAGTGCCTATGTGGTTCCATCTGCTACAATTCATGACACCTTCCCTTCTTGTTAACATATGCTAGAATAATACAATAATAAGGGTAATAATAACGATGTGCATTATTGACTGGTAAGCTGAAGTCCTTTGGACAGAAAGAAAAACGATTTTCTAGTTTAATTGTGCTAAAATCTGAGAAAGAAATGTAAAGGAAAGAGTTCATGTTTCCTATCTTATATCTAGACTCGCCTCAAATCAAGGCCATATCCCGTTGTCAGGGGTAGCTGGGTAAATTGACTGATGGATGTTGACTGATTTCCAGGACATCAGCAATGCTTGAGAGCAGAGGCTCTCTCTCTCTCTCTCTCTCTCTCTCTCTCTCTCTCTCTCTCTCTCTCTCTCTGTTTGGTTTTAGACAGGTGTGGTGGCTCATGTCTGTACTCTCAGCATTCTGGGGGGCCAAGGCAGGAGGATTGCCATGAATTCTAGGCCAACCAACCTGGGATACCCCTTTTCAAGACAAGGAAAAAGAACCCTCTCATGTAAGTCTTAAAGGGGCCCTTAAAAGTCAGCTAATTGAGCTAGGGAATACAATCTATAAGATCTGTGCAAGCTATGTGACAGGTGAAAGGCAGAGGCAGAGCTAAATTCCAGGATTTTTATTTTTATTTTTGAGAAAGGTCTCTATATGTAGTCCAGGCTGGCCTTGAACTCCTGATCCTCCTGCTTGCACCCCCCAAATGCTAGATTACAGGTATGTGCCACCATCCCTGGCTCATGCTATTATGGTTCTAGAGACACAATAATTCTAGAATTCTTCCATTAATGAATAGAGTATGAAATATTTTCAAGATAAGATGAGACAAACTGGGTGGTATCAGAGATATATTATGACTTTGGATATTTGGATATTTGAAGTTAGAGTTTTAAGACTAACACAAACACATACATTTGAGCTTGCATAGTTTTTTTTGTATTTACTATAAGTCACAGAATCCTACATAGTGAATTTTGTGGTATGTAAAGTTTACCTTGATATAACCATTAAAATATACACCTGGCTATCATTCTATATCCAGATACTCATTATTTGGCTATATAAAACTATGTGCATTGAGAATCTGCTGGTGTATACTCATACATTAAGGTGAGTGAGAACAAATACACATGTTAATCATCTTGGGAGTTTTCTTGGCTCAGAGAAGCCACTGGGCTCTGGGGAGATTGATGGAGCTAAAATGTCATTGTCACAAGGGAGGCAACTATTGATTTCACTGACAAACCCTGTAATTATGGGAGCACAATGCCTAGTTACATTAATTAGAAGGGAGTGAGAGAGCGGGGCTGGAGGCCCTGCTGCCAGGAGCGAGAGAAAGAGGAGATTGATCTTCTGTAAGGTGTGGCAGGAGCTTGTAGGCAGTAGAGAGGCAGAGAGGAAGCTAAAAAAAAAAAGAGGAGATTGGAGTTTGGAAGCAGTTTGAAGATCTCCGTGAAAACAGCATAAGATTACCGCCTTGGGTTGCATGTATGTCCCATAAACTCATATGTGGTATAAATTCTCTAAAGCCTGACAAACGCTATACAATGTTATAACAGAAAATATTGTAACAGAAAATACTAGCACATCAAAATCCAAAAGGTATCAACGAATGATGAGAAGGGGTAGTTGGTGGAAAGTCATTCTCCTCCCTACCTTTGCCAACCGCTTGCTCCACTGAAGCATCCACTACGTGTGTTTCATGGATCCCTCCATAGACAGTCCACTACCCTATGCAATACAAACATTGATGCAATTGTGTATGTATGTGTGCATTGGACAAATGATAGGATGATGCTCACAGTCTTCTTCAAATCTCTATTTGTATTCTTTTTTTAATTCTAGATTTTATTTTATTTTATTTTTTATTTATTTTATAATTTAATTTAATTCTACATATCAGCCACGGATTCCCTTGTTCTCCCCCTCGCACCCCCCTTTTCCCCCTGCCTTCCCCCCAGCCTACCCCCCCATTCCCATCTCCTCCAGGGCAAAGACTCCCCTGAGGATTGAGTTCAGCCTGGTAGATTCAGTCCAGGCAGGTCCAGTCCCTGTATAAGCCCCAGGTTTCAAACAGCCAACTCATGCACTGAGTACAGGACCCAGTCCCACTGCCTGGATGCCTCCCAAACAGATCAAGCTAATCAACTGTCTCACTTATCCAGAGGGCCTGATCCTGGTGGCTTGTATTCTTTTAATGATATGGCTTAGAAGATATTCATCAGCACATATTGATCTGCTTCATGTCTTTAAAACATTGAACATCTATTTTGTTTGCTAATACTGCAATTTATTCAAGCAATCCTCCTTGAAGCTCATTGAATTTGTTTCCATAGCATCTAGTTTATCTTTTTAGAGGTCAGTAAACAGGACAATCATCAGTCAACACAGTGTCACTGTGGAGATTGCTGATATTTTCTTTTAATGAGCATGCCAGTTTATTTTCATTTATATTCTAGTAAGCATACTAGTCTTTGTATTCCCCCAGACATTTTAAAAAAGATGATATTTTGATGACACAATATAGAGCTGCATGGAAACCCAAGTGCAAATTACTTATAAAGAGCTGGCTTGGCCTGGACAGAGATAGCCTGCCAGGCAGACTGGGACAGAGGTTTTTTCTGTATTCTAGGTCCACTGAGGGAGGACATTCAAAGATTATAAAAACAAGCTCTCAGAAATAGTACAAGACTGTGATAAGATTCTATGGTCTGGCATCAGGAGACTTGTAGTACAGCCTCAGTTTTATCACTCACCCTGGAGTCACACCTAGAGAGGCACAGGTCTTCCTTATATGTTATATAAGGGCAGAAATATCAAACTCATAATGCCATTATGAAGACTGAGTGAAGAGAGGCACACAATATACTTGATGAATATTGCTAGTAAGTATTACCCTAAGGGACTGAAACAAAAGGCTAGTGTGCTCAGAGCGTCAGGTGGCGTGAACACACTCTCCAGCATAGATTGTAACCTGCCAACTAGATGGTGGGCTGAGAAACATCGAGCTCCTTCTAAGTCATGTTGTTAGTGATCCAGACTGTAACAGAGGGCAAGGTAACTCTTTTTGAAAAAAATTCCTGTGGTTGCACAATTAAAACATTCATCACAAACCGTTGGATTGCGCATTGGCAGTCTTTGTAAACAAATGCCCCCTTTCTTTTTAAAAATATTTATTTTTATTTATTTTATTTAATGTGCATTGGTGTTTTGCCTGCATGTATGTCTGTGTGAGGGTGTTGGATCCCCTGGAACTGGATTTCCAGACAGTTGTGAGCTGTCATATGGGCACTGGGAATTGAACCTAGATCATCTGGAAGATCAGCCAGTGCTCTTAACTGCTGAGCCATCTCAGCCCCCGCTCCTTTCCTTTTTATACTTCTCTATATTACAACTTCCATCCAGACCAAGAACATAAACTCTATGGCTATCAGTGAGCATGAAAGAGATTTGTATTTCAAGGGAAGGAATGCTCCTTGTTTAGATATGTCAATAAAGCTCAGGAGGTGTTTTACAAAATTATGGCATTAAAATTTCCTTTGGAAGAGACCTAGGAACAATACTAGAAAGGAAAATCAATCAGTTCCCTAGAGACAAGACAACAAGAGAGTGAGGGTTACTAGTGTTAACAGATGTTAAGATCCTCAGAGGGTCTTATATATCACATACATCAAAACTAAAAGCACACACACCCAGGCAATTCCCCTTCTTTCTCGGACAATTCAGTCCTAAAGCCGTTAGGTGAGGTGAGGCAGAGCAAGTAAGCCATCTGCAGTCGACAGTGGTGGGAGCAGGGAGAGGTATTTAGGTTAGACCAAGCAGAGAGAAGGGTATTTTTGTTGAGGGTGCTCCTAGGAGTTAGAGTCAAGCGGGTTGATGAAGGTATCCCTGTGGAGTGGCAGTCTAGTGAGGAGACTGACAAAGACAGCCCCATGGCCTGGGTTCTCAGAGCCTGAGTGGGATGAGGAGGGTGTCCATGTGTGGGAGTGCTGATACTGGGAGCTGAAGCCTGAGCAGTCTGGGGAGGGAATCCATGGAAGGGAGCAGTTGTGATGCAGAATCTGAGACTTCAAGCAGGGTGCAGTGGTAATGGAGATGGAAGATTGGTTGCTGTATTACTGATCTATATCTCAAAATTTGGCATCTTTAAACAAGACACATTCATTATCTCACGTGTGTGTGTGTGTGTGTGTGTGTGTGTGTGTGTGTGTGTGTGTGTGAAGAATCTGTGCATAGTTTGCCAAAGAATCATAGGAAGAAGGAGGAGGAGAGTAGACAAAGGTCAATGATCTTATTAACCTAATTTTGAAAGAAATGGCTCACATGTTTTTACTGTATTTTATGATTGGAAGTAAGCCAATAGATTCAGCTTACATTTAAGAGGTGATTTCACAAGTGGGTGAATAATCGGAAGCAGAGATCACTGGAGGTTATCTTTTTAAAATTAATTCTTTGAGAGTTTTGTACAATGTATTTTGATCATATTTTTATATTCACCCCCTTCTCCAACTGTTCTCATATGTATCCCCCTTTCTACCTATAGAATTTTACTTTGTATCCCTTAAAAAAATCCTTCCAGACCAATTAATTTTCTTGGCTGTATGATCTTTCACTGGAGTATTGCTGATTTACCAGGGGCTATACTCTTAGAGAAACTCCCCCTCTCTCTCAGCAGCTAACAATTGCCAACACAGCTAGGGATGGCTTATGTACCCCACTTCTCTCTCTATGCTGGAATTTGGTCTGGCTTGGGTTTGCACAGGTTTTGTGCATACTGTTGCAAATGCTGTGAGCTCCTATGTGCAACTGCCCTTGCTGTGTCCAGGAGACACTGTTTCCTTGTACTCATCCACCACCTCTGGCTCTTATACTCTTTCTGACTCTCTTTCACGATGATTCCTGAGCCTTGGTGGGAGAGGGGTTCTATATATATTTCCTTTAGGGCTGAACATTCTGCATTCCCTTTTTATACTCTGCACCTTGGTCAGTTACAGGTCTTTGTGCTCATCACTATCTACTGCAAATAGAAACTTCTCTGATGAGGGTTGAGAGATGCATTATTTTATGGGTATGATGATAAGGTATTAGGAGTCAGAGTTTAATATTGTGTCAATTTAGCAGCATAATAGTAGTAGGTTCTCTCCTAGGGCCTATAACTTGTCTAGTCATAATTTCTTGGTCCAATAATAGTGCCAGACATGGATTTTATCTTGCGGAGTAGGACTTAAATCCAATTAGAAATTGGATTTATAGTGGATTGCTCATGCCACTAGTGCATGAGCAGGCATGGATTGCCAGGCCAGTCTTTAGTGTAGCTTGAAGGATTCACAGCTGGATATAACTGATAATTACTTTTCTCCTTCGGCAGCTTGCATAGCACCTCTAGCACTATAAAAGCTAACCAGTAGAAGATGAAGATTCCAGATCTGTACCACCTTGAATTTTCCATGTTCTATGACTCAGGTATGTGATGTCTTCAGCAATAGGATCTTACTGTCAAGTTCTGAAGTGTAAGCAAAAGCAGTGGCATTAGTCAGTAATGTCTGGGGATCATTCTATTTCCTTTTCTTAAAGACAAATACACATTTACACAATATTTAAAATACAAATATATCAATATAAACATGATATATGTGTTTGTTCTGATTATTAAACAGATACATGCCCATTACTTTTTGTTTTATTTATCTGTTTATTAGTGAGAGGATCTTGCAGTATTGCTCAGGCTGGCCTCAAATTCCTCTCCTCACTTGATTCTCCCACCTCAGCTTCTTAGGTAACTGGAACCACAGGTGCTCACCACCTGTGGTTTCCATTAAAGTATGTCTTTAAAATGCTAAAGTGACAGGGGCAGTCTACTGTCTAGATATCAGCATTGTTGACATTTTGGTATATTGTATTATTTTTAGCTTCCTTTAAATTACATATTTCTTTCTACCCAATATAATGTAATTTTCTTTAAAAAAAAACCTCTTTTCCAGTCCTCTTATTAATAGTCATCGTGTTTCTGGAGCTGGTAGTGAGGATCTCTGATCCATTTTAGAGAAGAGACATATTAAGGAAATCTTTGGCAAAGAAAAGCACAGAAAAATGGCTGGGAAGGAGGAAGTGTGCACCTGCATAATAAGCAATGCCTTCTGCTCACTCGTAGATGAATGTAAGTCTAGACTCTGTGCTCTCCTTTCTTTTTGTATCTTCATGACACTGTCTTCTGTTCTCTGTAATTTTTTTGAGGGATGGGGATGAGATTAGTGTTAGCATCTTTTTGAGACTCACCCTTGCTATGCAACTCAAACCCTTGATCCTCTTATCTCAGCCTCCTGAGTGTTCCCACCACACCTAACTTGTCATTGTACTCTATTCTTAATTTGACACTTTTGCTGAGGTCAGCATGTTCAACTGACTGTGTCTAGGGATGACGAGACATTCTGGAAAAATTTTCAGGAATCCCAGATTGGGGCACGAGAAAAGATTTTTGCAGTTTTCGTTTATTGAAAAGTATATGATGATGGTGAGTTCTAGAGTATTAGAATGGTAGCCTCAAAAGTAAAGACCCAATTCTTCCCCATTTTACAATTGAAGAAACCGAGCCCAGAGAAGTTAAATGAATCACTGTAGGCCATACAGCCTCTGCAGGCAGAACCTGGCTAAAAGTTGAGTCTCTAGAGTTCTAAGGCCACTGTTAAAGAAGACTTGTGAAAACCTTAATATTAATTAAGTAATCCTTATAAAAATTCAGTTAAGTAGGTTAGCGTTATTTGTTCTGACTTTAGAGCCATTTACTGCAAAGTGATTAAATGTGTATAAGCCAGAACTGATTCCACTATAATTAAACATGTTTTTAATCACTCTCAAAAGAACAGACTATTAAGTGGGGTTATTATTTTAGGAATTAGCTTTCAGTTTCTGGTCCAACCAGTTTGAAAATCACTTCTCACCTGGTCATGGATTACTTTTATATTCAGCATAAAGCCTGTATTTTCTCAGTAAGATTAAGGGAATACATTGTGTTTAATGAGCTGCATCTTAAGGCTCCTACAGCCTTCTCAGTAAACAAATGAATGTGGAGGAGGAAGGGCCTATGGCCTGGAGACTTAGGTAAAGTAACATTGACCTACTGATATTCCTTCCAAATGAAGACTTTAGGCCACAGTGTCTTTTTTTTTTTAAAAAAAAAAACTTTTTCGTGTGTGTGTGTGTGTGTGTGTGTGTGTGTGTGTGTGTGTGTGTGTATAGGTCAAATGACAGCTCGTGGAAGTCGGTTCTGTCCTTCCACCGTGTGAGTCCTGTGATTGAATTCAGGTCATTCAGGCATCTTTACCCACTGAGCCATCTTACAGCTGCTCAGGCCTTGATTTCTTATCTGTCCTCATCGCTACACAGAAGAAGCAGGGGATGCTCAACAGATAGTTAAATATAATTTATTTTGGTTACTATTGTCTGAAGATGATCAAATAGTTTGCCAAAGCACTCTTTAATCAAAGTTTGCTTAGAAGACTCTTAGGTCAGTAGAGCAAACAAGCTGTAGTTTTGGGATCAGATCTGAAGTGGGACAGGTGAGTTTTGAGTTTAGAGCTTCTTGTCTGAGATTCCCATTTTCTCTCCTGCTTTTCACTGTTTCTGTGATGTCTGCAATGGCATTCTACCAGTACATGTCCTATCTAGAAGTACAGTTGATACCAGAATGACTTCCTGTCCGCATTAAAATCTCTAATCACCCCCACGCCACAGTGTCTTCCTAGCTCAGGAAGCAGGAGGGAACAGATTATAGACAAATGATACTTGGAGAGACACTGAATTCTAGAACGGCATGGTCACACGTCCCAAGGTTAATGGCAGAACAATAGTTCAAATACCATAAAGAATGGTAGCTTTTCCCCCATGAATGAATGAAAAGCAAGGTATTTACCTAAGTTATTATGTGGATAAAATATGCTAAAAGAAGTGAAACACTTCGAAAATTGCAATTCAGTACAAGTACTTTTAAAATTTTCCCATAAAGCCATGTTCCTTTCCTTATGCAAATGTTAATAATTAGCTAATGTTACTATGTGATTCTTCTAAATGGGATTCGAATTTGGAAAAAGGACATTCCGAACTATGAAGAAGAAAAGAATGGACAGGGGAACATCTGGGGAAATCACAAATTACCCCAGAGGTGGTGAACTCAGCTGTGTAGACTTCATTTGTTTTAACAGTAACAGCAAAGCATGCTTGTAGAGGCCGAAGAATAAGAACTTTGTAAGGAACATGAAAATCTACCCCACAGTGGCAGTTCAAGCACCTGAGTTTTGATAAAATTAATTTTAAAATCCTATTTAATACCAAAAGCTCTGTAATTTCAAGATTGCAATTGGTTCATTTTGACAACATACACTCCTGTTCATGTGCTTGTTCTTTGGACCATTAACAGCTACAAGATGCTATCAATTTCTTATTTGATATGATACACAAAAAAGAGAAAAAAAGCAACACACACACACAACATTTTAATAAGTTGAGTTTTAAAATTTAAACTGAATATGAAAGAAAAAGGCCATAATCTCTAGCCTTCAAATTGGCAAACTTCGTGAAACGAATTTAAATGCCATTCAGTGCTACTCAACAAGGGAGAAAGAGAAATCATTTCATTTCCCCCAACCTCTCATTCATTTGGTCATATCTGAAGTCCAAAGGAACTGGTGTGTGTGTGTGTGTGTATAGCTGGGTGGTTGGCTGACATGTGTGAAGTCCTGAATTTAATTTTCAGCCCCCAACAACCAAAACCAATTAACAGCCTTGATGTCTGTTTGCTGATGCTAAGGAAGCAGGGCTATTACTTACACCCTTCTCAGGAGCTCCTGGTGGAGGCATCCACTCTTATACATTTGTAATCTTACAAGAAAAGCAATGCACAGAATGTATTCCATGCCTAAGACATGTGGATAGACAACTACTAATCTTGTTTTTTTTTTTTTTTTTTTTTTTTTTGGTTTTTCGAGACAGGGTTTCTCTGTGTAGCTTTGTGCCTTTCCTGGGACTCACTTGGTAGCCCAGGCTGGCCTCGAACTCACAGAGATCCGCCTGGCTCTGCCTCCCGAGTGCTGGGATTAAAGGCGTGCGCCACCACCGCCCGGCCTGACAACTACTAATCTTATATATTATTTTAATCTTACACATCTCACACCTCCAAGTATTTGACACATGATGAGTGTGCATAGTGAATAAAAAGATACACCCATGAGTTGTAAGTCAGGCAGAAGAGGATAGGGATCAAGTTAGTCTAGACTTTGTATAAAAGACATGAGAGAGAATATAGCTCACTGGAGAAACAGCAGGAATTTTGGGTTAGTTGAGACCTTACTCTAAGAGCAGTGGGGGCAAGAGGGGAGTGGAAAACATTAGCAGCTGTGGTGGGCCTTTGGATGCAGTGTGGGGACCCTATTATATTTTAGAGCCAGAGTTATGGCTTCTTCTGTGAAATGGACAAGGAAAGGAGTGTTGGGAGCCTTCCTAGCCAGGAGCATAAAAGTTTAGAGGCAAGTTGGCCAGTTACGGGCTCTGTGGTAATTGTGTAAAGAGGGTGGGAGTCTGAACATCAAGAAGAGGCGAAAATTTATTTAGGACAGAATGAGCAGCAGGGATCTTGACAGAAGAGAGTGAAATTAACATTAACCCCCCACACCAGGTAATCAAGCAGAAAACAGCCCCGTGACAGCTGCTGCTTCGAGAACCTCCCCCAGGGAAGGAGTTGACAGTAAATCTAATGAGTGTCAGCTTTGTGACTTGTCATTCGAGAAAGTGAATGCCAATTTGGAGAACTCTAGGAAAGGTCGTCTAGGCAAGGGCTGTGACTCCCCAGTCTTCTCCGTGCGTGGGGCTAAGGAGGGAGGGCAAATCAGTTCTTGGTGTCTACTTTCCAAAGATTTACAGCAATTGGCTTACATTCAGAGAAGACCCTTCATTTGTGTCTTTGAACAACAGAGTCTGGAACAGTGGGCCAGGAGAATAGTCTCTAAATTGTTAGATCACCACGGAGAAGGACAGGCAAGGTAGGCATTCTTATCCTCAAGCCAGAGACCCAAGTGGCCATCACAGAGCCACAGAGTCTTGGTGACTGGTCCCTGGAAGTTTCCCAGCAAGCTTCTGTACTGGGACAATGGACAACTCAAAGAAAATAAACACACAACCAGTGCACATTCTTTCAGGCCCTTGCTGACTATTTGATGGGTAAGGTCTGGTCAAGTGAGTGGCTGGTTCTCAGCTATAATGATGGCTAACTCTCTTTCCAGGCTGTTTTTCCTCTCTTTATAAAAAAATTGTGTGCATGTGTGCAAGTGTGTGGAGGCCAGAGGTCAGTGTCGGGTGTCCTCCTCATTGCTCTGTACCTTATTTTGTGAGACAGGGTCTCTCACTGAACCTGAAACTCACCAACTGGCTACACTGGCTGACCAGCAAGGTCCAGGAAGCCTCTTATCTCCACCTCCTCCCCTATTCCTATTCCCTGAGCAATGGGATTACAGATTCACCCTGCCACATCCCAGCTTTTACATCTGTATCAGGGATCTGATCTGGGTCCTCATTCTTGCATCTACACAGTCTTGGCTAGCTTTCCTATACTAATTTCTTTGAAAGAAATAACGTGGTGGTGGTGGTGGTGGTGGTGGTGGTGGTGGTGGTGGTGGTGGTGGTGGTGGTGGTGGTGGTGGTGGTGGTGGTGGTGGTGGTGGCGTTTACAGTCTCTAAATCCCATAACTGGGGTGGAGGGTGAGTAACCTGGACAAAACCTTGGGCTGGTCAGAACCTTGCAGTGGTATTAACTTTGGCTCCAGCTTGCTGCACGGGAGGGGCGGGGGTTACATTAATGTTTGCTCAGGAGAAGGCGATTGGCCCTGGGGAACTCCAAGGGGCGGGTCTAGTCGGTGGTTGCTATTGGTTCTGCCGGCAAGTTGAAGGATGGCAGCGAAGGGGGCGGAGCTCACAAGGGGAGGCAATTGGTTCCGCGCAAGAGCCCACCGAGGGGAGCGAGCTGGCAGGCGTGTGAGCCCGCAGCCTGCAGCCCCCAGTCAGGATCCAGGAAGCATCCACCAGGGAGCTCACTGGGCCTGCAGCGGGGCGAGGGGCGCACGGGGCGTTGGCACGGGCACGCGCGCCTGCGTCGCCGTCTTGGATGCGGCGAGGACGCCTCAGTGTCGCGACCTGAGCCATTCAACAGCTGGCCTCGCCCGCAGCAGTCACAGAGAGCGACCAGGAGCGTTGATGGTTGACACTGCGGCGGCTGGAGGGAGGCGCTGGCAGGAGCAGTGGCGGTTCCGCTATCCCAGCGGAGCCAAGCGCGGAGGTAGAGCGGCTGCCGAGGCGCCCGGTAAATGCCCCAGCTCTGCTAATCTAGCAGGCGGCCGCGTCCTTCTGCGTCCCGGTTGGCTGGCCGCCCTGGCCTACCAGAGTCATGGGTGCCTGGCAGGCAGGGCCGCGCGGGACCCTGAATGGGGACCGGGGAGGGGCTTCCTAGAGGACCCGGGTAGCCAGGCCTGCTCTTATCTAGCTGGAGCCCGGTTTTCTAGAGATGTTCCTAGGCTTTCCCCTTGAATCTGTCAGGCTGCTCGCTCGGTTCTCGGTGCTGCACTAGGGGGCGCTGTGGCTGATGCTGCAGCCGAGGTCACTGGAAGCTTTCCCTTAGGGTGCACTAGATTGCTTAGGAAAGCTGATGGATGTCCTCCCTACTGGATGCATAAGTCCAGGGCTCTGGTTCTCAAGCTGTTCCCGCGGCATTCATCCAGTTAACCACTAGCCATGGTCTGTCGCCTGTGCTCTCTAATGACCACCAGGTCCTTGGCTTCGGGAGCTTGAATCTAAGCTTGAGGTTCTAGCGTGGGTGTAATTAAATTGCTTCAAATTTGACCAAGAAAGCAGGCTCACCCTCAAAGCCTTTGGAGTGCAAGTCTTGAGCTTGGGTAGATGGGCAGGAGGGTCAGAGAAGACTCATGCTGTGGATACTGCTATCCCTGAGCATGTTAGTCATTGGGACTGGTGCCTTCTTTACATTTATCACCTGCTTATTGTGATTTTATTTGAATCCAATTTCTACCTGAGCACTTTTGAATGCCACTGACTCTAAGGGGTTATTTGTGTTGATTGGAACTCTGGAAGTTAGCATGGGGAACACCAGGGCCTTATTATTTGCCATGGGGTCTCAAAGATCGTGCCCATTTTGCTTGGTGTTCTTTCTGCCTCAGATCTAACTTTGAAACCCCCTACTGTTGAAAGAATGTTAAGGTTGTGCAGTATAATTGATAGTGATGACCTTAAGAAAATGTAGTTGGGAATCTCTCAAATTCATTTTTTTTTAAAAAAAGGAATTTTAAGCATGTGAGATTCTAGTAGCCACATTTTCTGTGCTCTGTTTTTTTTTTTTTTTATTCCTATGTGTGGACTGTGTCCTCGCAAAAGGATGGAGTAACTTGAAGCATGAGGTAACTTACATGAAAGTATTTTTTACTTCAGTTCTTGTAAAGCACACAGAAGAGTGGAATAAGCCTCCAGGCACTGGTGTCCAGGGAATACCAGCTGCTACACATGAGAGGATGGATGGGGCTGACTTGACCGGGAATCATAAGGTAGAGGGTAGGGCATGCAGAGACCATCTTCTGCAGTACGTGGACCCAAGGTTCCCCATTGATTCTTAACCAAAGATCACACCTGAAGTGTGGTCTATTTGTCTGGTTTTGCTAGCATACATTCAGGTCAAGTGTAGCCTCTTAGGGGCTTCATTTGTCATCTCCAGCATTAGAAAAATGGTGAGGCCTGGAGCTTAGGAAATGTGGATTGGAAGATCAAGCAATACAAAATGGTGGTGATGGTGTGTGTGTGTGTGTGTGTGTGTGTGTGTGTGTGTGTGTGTGTCTGTGTGTGAGAGAGAGAGAGACAGAGACACACAGACACACACAGACACACACACACACACACACACACACACACACACACACACAGAGAGAGAGAGAGAGAGAGAGAGAGAGAGAGAGAGAGAGAGAGAGAGGCAGCTTTCTGCTGAGACTAGCTATGCATTTATTTTCCCAGCATGCATCCCTGCCTTTGCCAGAGAAAGGAACTTTTGTTTTTCAGGATGGAAAAACAGTCTTACTTTAATTATAATTATAGAATCCTTTAAAATAAATAATATTTTATTAATCCTTTGAGAATTTCATACATGCATACAAAGTATTTTAATCGTATTTAGCCCCATTCTTTTCCCTAATTCTTCTCAGATCTCCTGCAACATCATGTCCTCTTTAAAAAAAAAACCCATATAGTCTAGTTTGTGCTGCCTATATATTCATGGGTGGGGGACCTTCCACTGGAACATGGTAGACCCTTAAAGAAAACTGACTGTTCCTCCCCCTGAAGCCATTAACTATCAGTAGCTGAGAGAAGGGTTTTTGTTGACTTCTTTTAGAGGCGGTAGGAGTTTAAGAATACTGATTGAACGTCCATTCAGGTCTACAGAGGGTTTTTTTTTTAAAAAATTGTTGCTTCCAACATACTCATGGTCTTTAAAGAAGCTTTTAAGCTCAGTTGCAGATGGAGGCAGGCTAATACCTGGCCACAGTTGGAGCAAACACAGACTGCATGGAATCCAGATGGGTATTTCTCAGAAGAGGCAGTGTAAGAACTGGGGCACATAAAGAAGGACGGCCAGTGAAAATTGAGTAGCCATAATAATAATAAGGGCTCATATTAGTCGAATGCTTACTTGGGGCTAAGTACTTGATTTTCATTATTTCATGTGATTCCTCAAAAATCATATATATATGTATATATATATACATATATATATGAGGAAAAAGTGGGCATGGTGGCTCATGTCTATTAATCCAGTACTCAGAAGATAGACACAGAAGAGTTAAGGTCATCCTTGGCTAGATAGTTGGAGGCTAGCCTGAGCTACATGAGACCCTGTTTTATATACATGTAAAAGATAAAAAGGAGGAAAATCCCTGTGAGGTAGGTGCTAGTCACTATTAGGGGTTTGAATATCTTGAATCCAAAAACCTGAAATCTAAAACACTCCAAAATCTGTAACTGTTTGAATACTGTCATTATGCCACAAGTGGAAAAGTCCACATATGCCCTTCTATGATAAGGCTGCTGTAAAATGAAGCTGCATTAAAAATATTGTATAAAATTACCCTGAGGATACGCATAAAACATGCACGTGAAACATGAATGAGTTCTGTGTTTCTACTTGGGTCTCACTTTATATATAGACATTTATGATCGCAAACATTTTGGATAAGGGATACTCCACATGGATCTTCTACAGTGCAAAGAATTTAGGTAACAAACCCAAGAAAATCCCCTAGTTACTCAGTGGCAGAGGTGGGATTTAAACCTAGAATTACTTGTGCTCAAAGGTAATTGTGGCTGTTATTGTTTTCTGTCACAGTAAAGGTTTTGTGAAGAAGGCTTTGAAGGGTGGGTAAAATTTGTATTGGGAGGGGCTATTTGGTGAGGGGCTCTGCATCACCTCAACTAAACAGGGGAAGTGAGCAGAGCATTGGGGTATGATGTAGGTTACAGCTGCTGAGGTGGGGAGGGTCTTGTTTTTAGTGCTTCGAGGGGAATTTGTGATTTGCTACAGTAATAAATTGAGGATGCTGAGAAATTATTTATCTTGTATGTGAACATGTGTGTGGAGCTCAGAAGACAACCTCAGTTATCTGTCCTCACCTCCAACTTGTTTGAGATAGTCTTTTTGTTGTTCAGCCCTGGATATGCCAGGCGCTAGCCTGGGAACTTCCAGGGATTCGCTCACTACATGTGCCGCCACACCTGGCTTTATGTGGGTTCTGGAGATCTGAACTCAGGTCCTCACTCTTGCATGCAAATGCTTTACCCACTTTCTGAGCCGTCTCTTCAGACTGGCATGTCGAGACTCTTTGAGCAAGGAGGACTATGACAACAGTAGAGCCAGTTACCTGGTGTGACCTCCCTGGGTCCCTAAGCCTGTGTCTCTCCTCATTTTTTGAGGGTCTTATTCAAGTGTGAGTATACTTAATTATTGTTTTTGATATTCCTTAAACCCTTAGGGAGTGCTAAATGTATACAGTTGAGCAGATTCTTGGGTCTAGTGTACAAGAAGAGGAAGCTAGAAGCCTTGTATTAAATCCAAGCCTCAATGAGTAGGCTTTAGCCTATATTACTTGATTTTTGTTTTGTTTTTATCTATCTATCTATCTATCTATCTATCTATCTATCTATCTGTCTGTCTGTCTGTCTGTCTGTCTGTCTGTCTGTCTGCCTGCCTATCTATCTATCTATCTATCTATCTATCTATCTATCTATCTATCTATCTATCTATCTATTTATTTTTTGGAGCTGAGGACCGAACCCAGGGCCTTGCACTTGCTAGGCAAGTGCTCTACCACTGAGCTAAATCCCCAACCCCTTGTTTTGTTTTATTTTTGATACATAGCCTTAGCATGTAGACCAGGCTAGGCTTGAACTCACCGAGATCCACTGTCTCTGCCTTCTAAGTATTGGGATTAAGGGTGTGAGCTACCACGCCTGGTAGGCTATAATACTTGAAAAAGCCATTGAATTGAGGGAAGGTCAGCACTGAAAAGCTGAAGATCTAAAACCAAGATCTTTAGCTCATCTTGAAGTTCTAGAAGGTCTGGATTATTTCACCCACAAAAGACTGAGCTTTCCAGAATGGACTCCTGTAGCTGGGGGGAGCTGAGTGCTGTTTCTCCTGTCCAGTCTCTGCATTTCATTCCTGGTGGCCCCATAGTCCCTGGACTCCTGCCCAAGGGAAACAAGCCCCACCTAGGAAGATTCCAATTCATGATTATTTTCTTGCCTTACCATGTAATCAGGAGTTTGTCAGCCGACCTCCCACAGCACTGCCTATGTGAAATGAACATAATCAAAGCATTTTAGAGATCATTGTGGAAGAGAGGCCTGTCAGGAAATGAGCATCATCCATAGGCAGCTTCTTTCCTCAGGCCTGGTTATATTATGACACATTCTGTTGAATCTTTATTCTCTATTCTTTTCTTAGACTCTGGTTTTCTTTCTGTTGCATACTGAATGGATATAGGATTTGGGTCAAAATATTAAAAAAAACAGTTCAGGGTAAAAACAGAAGAAAAACAATTAAAAATAGCATGCTAGTTTGGAAGGAGGAAAGGGAAGGGGGAATGATGTAATTATATTATAACCTCAAAAAAATCAAAAATTATCTTAAAGAATAGCATGTTAAAATTATTAATCTAGAAATCTCTGAAAGGTTCAAATCTTCTGTGTGTTTATGTGTATGACATATGTGCTTGTTCATGTGTATGAGAGGAGAGCATATACATGCTGTAGCACATGTGAGGCAGTCGGAGGACAACCTAGGGTGTCAGTCCTGAGCTTCTACCTTGTTTTAAGACAGAATCTCACGGTATTTACTATTGCATTTGTCGGACTAGCTGGTCTTTGAGCTTTTGAGGACTCTCTTGCCTCTGTCTCCCATCTCACCATGGGAACATTGGGGTTATAGACATATGGTACTTGTCCAGGCATACATGGATTATGGGGATCTGAACTCACATCCTCACACTGGTGTGGTTACCACTTGTGTGCTTTACCCACTGAACCATCTTCCTAGCCCTGAGAGCACTCTGTGTTCTAGATAGGTATAAACCACTTTTGTGTTGGCATTAGGCAACATTATGCAAGTCTGTCCAGGAACTGCAGGGCGTTTAGCATTAGTGGCCCTCTGTTTCCCAAATAGTGATGATGTTCTTCCCTAGGGCAATTGTTATGACAACTAAAATTGTTCTTATACGCATATCATTGCTCTTTAAGGGCGTGATAGTGGCACATTTAAAACCTACAGAGCATATTCTCAAATCTAACATTCATTTCATATGAACAAATGTTAATTGTATCATTGCTAATCTGTGGCACAAAGTGTTCTAGTCCTCTTATGGCCTTTTCTGCATCAGATTCCAGTTATTTGTCCTAGTTTCTCTCTCTTTAGACTCAATTCTTTGAGGGTGAACTCATTAAGACTCATCACTATAGCCCCCAGTGTGTCTAACTGAGTAGGAGATTGGTAGGGACACCTGAATTACTCTCAGTATTCATTAGGGTTAGTAGGTCTAGTTGAAAAGAGCGTGCTAGCCCAAATTACCATTGCACTATTGGCCCTGAGATGCTGGTATCAGCATTCTAAATACAGAAGTAATAGCTTTGGGAGAGTTTTCAGCCAAGGTTTCTGTTAACTTCGCTTTAGGCTTATTGAGTTTCCCCTGTCTTCCAGCTGTTGCAGGCTCCGAGGTGACACTGGGGAAGCAGACATGCAATTCTTGCTCTGCTGAAACTTAGAGTTGAGGGAAGGAAGGAAAGGGGTACAAACTCAAGCCGATGAGTACCCACTATGACTGGGGAGTGCTGTGGGATGTTCTGTATGTCAAATGTGTTGCTCTGATTGGTCAATAAATAAAACACTGATTGACCATTGGCTAGGCAGGAAGTGTAGGCGGGACAAGGAGGAGAATAAAGCTGGGAAGTGGAAGGCTGAGTCAGAGAGACACTGCCAGCCACCACGATGACAAACAGCATGTGAAGATGCCGGTAAGCCACGAGCCATGTGGCAAGGTATAGATTAATGGAAATGGATTAATTTAAGCTGTAAGAACAGTTAGCAAGAAGCCTGCCACGGCCATACAGTTTGTAACCAAATAAGTCTCTGTGTTTACTTGGTCGGGTCTGAGCGTCTGTGGGACTGGCAGGTGAGAGAGATTTGTCCTGACAGTGGGCCAGGCAGGAAAACTCTAGCTACAGGGGAGCACTGATGTTAGGAGGACAGTGTGCTTTTGATAGCATCTCTGAGGAGGAGAATGGACATTGAGTCAAATTCGAAAAACAAAGGAGCCAGGCATGAAGAAATCTTGGTTAGGGGAAACATGTTCTATAGAAGAGACAGTACAAAAGCCCTAGACAGTATACCTAATGCACTTGGGTCCAGTAAAGAGGCCAGTGGAACTGGGATGGAGAGGAAATTCAGGAGGGGACACGAATTGAAGGAAGCAGGTTGAGGCCATATTTCAAAGGTAAGAAATATAGATTTCCTTTCAAGCCACTGGAGAGTGTTTAGCAGATATCTGACATGATTTGGCTTAGGGTGTTTTAAGTCAGGCATGGTGGCACATACCTAATCTCAGCACCCAAGAGGTATTACTGTGAGCAGGAGGATTGCTGTGAGTTTGAGGCCAGCCTGGGTTACATTATGAATTTTAGGCCAATCTGGGTTACAGTGTGCATACCTGTCTCAAAAAATATGCAAAAGTTTTGATTTTAAATCACATTGGCACTCCTTTAGGGTAAGGATGGAAGTAGAAAGGCTAGTTAGGAAGCTTCTAAAACGATTCAGGTTAGAGTGATGCCGGATTAGACAGATTAGATTAGGAGGTAGCAGCAGCGGGGAAATGGGTTTGGAATATGTATTAGAAGTGAAGGTATTGAAAGGGAGAGGAAAGGAGGGTAACTCCTAGGTTTCCAGCCTGATCCCCTGGGTGGAGGTGCCTATACTCAGGAAATGACAATTACTGGGTGGGAAGGAGCAAGTGTGAAGTAGAGGGCAGGTTTGGGGATGGGAATTAAGAGCTCGGGTGCACTTGTTTGGCTATGATGCCAAGGCAAAATTCCACTGGAAACAATGAATAGGCAGTTGAACATGAATCTCAGCTTGGCAGAGCTTCAGCCCACATAAAATTAAATGCAAATTAAAGGTGCTTCGGGGTGCCAAAATATACTAGCATAGGCATCATACCTAAAATGATAATGTTCCAGAGTGAGCCGGGCTGGAAAGGGATCAGGCATGGTAATTCTGCTGATGGCCTGATTCTTTGGCTTGATGCTCCAGGAGACCAATTTGACAATAGGTAATGTAACTGTATGTGATTATTCCTGACCCTTGACCTAGTAGATTTTGAAGAAACAATTTTTAAAAGCTTTGTACAGAGCTTTTCATGCTAAGTGTTCATTCTTATAATAATAGTCCAGAGTAACACTCTTTTAAAACAGGTAATATTCTTTCAGGAGAAAAAAAAAAAGGAGTCAGGCGCGATGGCTCTGGCCTGTAATTCCAGTAGTTAAGAGGGTGAGGCAGGAGGATGGTGAGCTCAAAGCCAGCCTGGGCTGCATAGTGAATTCTAGGCTAACCAGGGCTGCATAGGGAGACTCTATCAGGAGAAAAGAAAAACACAAACCCCTAAAGAGAAGGGAAAGCTAACTGCACTGGTTTCATTCTGTTGCTTGATGAGACACTATGACAGAAAGCAATTTAGGGGGAGGAAGAGGTGTATTTGGCTTATTGCCAGGTCCCAATCTGTTATTAAGAGAAGTTAAGGCAGGATTCCAAGGCAGGGATCCGAAGCAGATACCATAAAGGAATATCACTTGCTAGCTTACTCACAAGCTCATGTTTAGCTAGCTTTCTTGCATAGCCCTAGACCTATTGCCTAGGGATGGTACTGCCTGCAATGGGCTGGGCTCTCCTACATCAATTACTAATCAAGACAAGCCCCCACAGACATACCCCTAGGTCAACATGATCTAGGCAACTCCTCAATTGAGCCTTTCCCAAAGAGGACTGTAGGTTATAACAAGTTGACAGTCAACGCTAACTAGAACATTAACCAAAGCTATAGTAATCCCATATAGAACCTCTCTGTATATAATTTTTACATATCAATATCTGGAATTGTTAGCCATGCAGGTGCAAAGCTTGAAGAATGACAATGTGTGGGTACAACTGTGTAAACCTCACAAGCTGCCCCTGATGAACATGATAAACAGTTGTGTTATTTATTTGTCAATTACTTCATTCACTTTTGACTTTGTACCTGTTTCTCTCTGACAGTGTTCCCGCTATCGGATGCCACAGCACAGTGCTCACCATGAAGAGTTCCCATGAATCGTGGCCTCTGTGACATTTCCTTCTTTGACACGTTCCCCACATAAGGTATTGGGTAATATATCCTATTTCATGGGACTTGGATTCAAATAATGTCACCTTGGGGTTTTAAAAAGGTTGGGAGACATGCTCTCAGAAACCCACGAGTACACCCTGGTGTATAGGTTGCTTTTCCCCTCTAGGTGGCGACTGGTAGGCAGGAATTTTGCTGTTAATTTTCAGACTGAAGCTAGAAGCTGCGAAACACTGGCAATGTCGTGATAAGCATTTCCCACAAATAATACTCACATTATTCAAGGAGTGAAGTAAGAGCCTGGCAGATACTCAGCCACATTCCTTTAAATCACCGATGGCCTTTTTTCCCCGTGCATATAAGAGAAAGCAGTAAGTCTGCAGCATTGTGGTAAATTAATCCAAGGTAGAAAGCAGCTTTCTTGACTGGGGGTGTTTGGGAAAAGGTGTTTCCCAATAAAGAAAGGGAAAACGACCAAAGGACTTGTTAGACAGGTCTGCCAGCTACTTTGTGCATATAGTTTTTAACTAGCTTCCTCCCTTGCTGCCACGGGCTCACTCTTATATACAGTAGCATGCAGAGTCATGTAAACACAGCATTTATTTGTTTGATTGCTTGTTTATCTACTTATTTATTGGTTGTTTTTGAGATGTGGTGTCATGTATCCCAGGCTGGCCTCAAATGGCCTCAAATTCCTTATGTATTCAAGGATGGCCCTGAACTTCTGACCCTCCTGTCTCTCCTGAGTGCTGGGATTACAGGCTTATGGTCCCCATGGCTGGTATATGTGATGCTAGGAATGGGGCCCAGGGTTTTGTGCATAAGGAAAACAGGAAATTAATTTGCCTGAAACAAATTAATGAGTCTGATTTTTTTCCTTTCGTGGATTCCCTCCCTTCTTTCCATCCCCTCCTATCCCCTTTTGTTTGGGTTTGGTTTTGAGACAGGATCTTGTTATATATCCTATGCTGGCCTTGAACTAGAGATCCTTCTGTGTCTACCTTCAGATCCCTGAGATGTCAAGGCCTGTGCCACCATGCTTGGTCAGTTTTCTTTGTTGGAAGATTATAGTTCCCTGTAGCTAGAGTTTTCCTGCCTGGCCCACTGTCAGGACAAATCTCTCTCACCTGCCAGTCCCACAGCCACTCAGACCCGACCAAGTAAACACAGAGACTTATATTGGTTACAAACTGTATGGCCGTGGCAGGCTTCTTGCTAACTGTTCTTACAGCTTAAATTAATCCATTTCCATTAATCTATACCTTGCCACATGGCTCGTGGCTTACCGGCATCTTCACATGCTGTTTGTCATCGTGGTGGCTGGCAGTGTCTCTGACTCAGCCTTCCACTTCCCAGCTTTATTCTCCTCCTTGTCCCGCCTATACTTCCTCTTGCCTGACTACTGGCCAATCAGTGATTTATTTATTGACCAATCAGAGCAACACATTTGCCATACAGAACATCCCGCAGCAGTTCCCCACACTGAACTCTGCCTTGCAGCTGAGTCTGAGTAGTGATAGAAGAGAAGAGATTCTCTCTTAGAATTTCATTGTTGAAAATCTGTCATTCCTGAATGGCTACAGGTCTCTAAAATCCCTTTCTTTTCTGTCCAGAAATCCACTGTGTCTTAGATGAGTTCTTTCAAACCACCAGAATCTGGGAATTCCACAGAAAGTCATAAATTGGCTACTATTGCCGCACAGTTTAATTATGTGATTTTTTACATTATTCAAAGATCAGAGCACATGGCCAGTCTCAGTTTTTGAAATGATGTGTAGGTTTAATGATGTGTCTGGATATGTGAGCATTTGGACTGAAAAGCTGTGGAATATTTGTATTTGATCAAGGTTTACTGGGGACTCTGTATTTGCCAGAAGATTGGAGATGGGGCTAAGTTGGCTTGACCCAAATAGATGTTGGCTGTCCTGCTGACTTCCATAATGTGTTGGTAGAATTTAATATGTCTTAGGTGCTTTCAAAATGACAACCTGAAGATTCAAAAGCCTGGAGAAGAAAGGCAACAAAGAACCACTTTCAGAGAGGATTTGAGTTGTGTAGATTGCCCCATTTTTTTCCTGCTGCTACTTTTTGTACGTTCTTCATTCAAATGGCCTTGCTAATATTCTGACTGCAAATGACTAAGAGTGAGAAAAACCAAGAAGTGGCTGTTGATGTGTATTTTTCCTGTGACACAAGTGCTTTTAATCTTTCAAAGCCAATTACACTAAAAAATTATATGTAATTCCATGAAGTACTAGATGAATTTCTCTAGTCTGTCCTGAACTGAGGGAAACTACTGGAGTGACTTTGGATACTGACCCCAGAATTTGTTGAGTTGGCCTTGGGCCGTGAACATCTCTAGTCTGTCTCCTCAGCCCTAAGCTCATATTCACTGTTATCTAGGCAGCTTTGCTCCTAGGTAGAGAAGCAGGGAAGAGCAGACAAGATGGTGGAAGATCAGATGGCTTGATGAGTAGAGAAAGCAGCCATGTTTCCTGGGACTCTCCCAGGATTGTTCTAATGCTGAAAAGTTCTAGTAAAGCTCTGGACACAAGACACTGGTAAAGCTAGGTGTGGTGGCACACGCCTTTAATCCCAGCACTCGGGAGCCAGAGGCAGGTGGATCTCTGGGCGTTCGAGGCCAGGCTGGTCTACAGAGTGCCGGGACAGCCAGGACTACATAGAGAAACCCTGTATCAAAAAACTAAAACAAACAAATAACAAAAAAGATACTTGTAGAATACATGCTGTGTAAGCATGGTTGAGCAATCATAAGGTTTTTATTTTAATAAATAAAATGACTTCATTTTATTAGCTCACAAATGAAAACATCACACAGCTGATTTAAGTTCCTGCCCTGACTTTGCATGATGATGACCTGGAAGTATAAGCTGAATAAACCCTTTCTTCCACAAATTGTTTTTCATCAGAGTTTTATCACGGCAACAGAAAAGCTAACTAGAACACATATTGGCACCAGGAATGGTGTTGCAGCTGTTATGAACCTGACCATATGGCTTTTTATGCCTTTGGACTATTTTGTTGGAGGATTGAGGAGGATTTGGGCACTTTAAACTGAAAACAAACAAACAATCATTGAGTGCTCAGGGCTTAATGGGCTGGTCTAGTGGGAGCTTGGATGATAAGAATATTGAGAGACATGCAGACAATGGAGGCTTGGATTGTGAAGTTTCAGAAGGAAGCAATGACTATTGAGACCATTTGTGTGATATTTTGGATTAAGAATCTGTGGTTGCTGGTCAGCTGGGGCTGAAGAATCAACTGTGATTAACAAGAGTCCAACACCACTAATGTGAAACCTGTTTCATGGAGACAATGGATGCTAGTCAGCTGGGGCTGAAGAATCAGCTGTGATTAACAAGAGATCAGCATAATTGACGTGAAATCTTCTGGCAAGTATTTTCTCACAGTCAGAACACAAAAGCTGTGATTCAGGGGAGCCAAGTTGGCATCTCAAGCTGACAGCTGAACTTGTCAATGTGTAAGAGTCACCTGTATGGTACTGGCATGAATGGGTCATGGAGAGCAGCTGAGGCTTGGTGCCTTCTGGCAGGTTTGGCGTTACTCCAGAAAGGCTCTGAGAGGCCACTGGTGAAGGTTAAGCCTCAGATGCAGGGGAGACCCCAGAATACTAGAGATTCCAGAATTCTAGGATGTTCTCCAAGGGCAGTGGGAAGTGGGAAGTGGAGCCTGGCTAAGTCTACGAGACAAGGTGTGTGTTTTATAAATAGCAGAGCTTAAGTGGGGTTACCCAAGCCCTTTGAAGCCCAGAAGATCACAAGTGAGTTCCAGATATCAAACATTGAGCTGCACTGTGGATTTTGGTCTTGTTTAAGCATGATTGCTCCTATGCTCTGGTTCTTCCCTTTTGTAGTAAGTTTTTTTTTAACTTGTTTTGAATTTTATAAGAGCCCACAGAAAAGAGACCTTGAACTTTTAAAGCACTGGAATTTTTAAAGACTAGAGAACTTTTAAAGTTGTACTGTATTTTATATTATGATATTAACATGAGCTCTTGGAGACAAACAAGAAAGGAAATATTATGATTTAACAGTGATGTGTTCATGTGTCAAGTTGGTAAGGGATAGAGTGTCCTAGGTGATTTTGATTGTCAAATCAACACAACCTAGAGTCACCCAGGAAGATGGAACATCCGTTAAAGAATTGGCTTGATCAGACTGGCCTGTGGGCATGTATGTGGAGCATCGTCTCGATTACTAATTAATGTAGGAGGGCCCAGCCCTCTGTGCATGGTACCATTCCCTAGGCAGGTAGTCCTGGGCTATGTAAAAAACAGCTAGCTGAGTGAAGCAAATGAGCAAATCAGTAATCAGCATTATTCCATGGTTTCTGCTTGAGTTCTTGCTAGAGTTTCTGCCCTGACTTAACTCAATGATGGACTGTGACCTGGAAGTGTAAGCCAACCCTTTCCACCTATATTTCATCATAACAACAGAAAAGCAAAGTAGAACAATGAGAATAGTTAAAAAATTTAGATTTCAACTTTTGATAATTCATGGAGATTCTAATTACAACATTCTTTGTATGAGGATATGGTTTATACTAGACTCTTAAATCTTTTTTGAGTAACTGGTCTATGAGTATGATAGTGATTGATGAAAATGATGAGAATAGTATTAATTAATTCTATTACTATCAATTGAAGCAAGGCTTCTTTTCTGTTTAACAAATTTATTTTTAAATTTAATCTTTATGTTTTAAAAAAGTAAATCATCAAATCTACCTCGTACCTTTCCCCTCTGATTTCTTCCTCAAACTCTCCCACCATTATTCCTTCCAAACTTTGTGTTTTTTATAAGCCAATTGAGTCTGCTTAGTTCTGCCAGTATGTGCATGGATGTAGAAGCATCTACTGGAGCATGAGCAGCCTCTCAGGGGCCATCCCATAAGTAAACAACTCACCATCTCCCAGCAGCTATCAATTGCTATTAGCTCCTCAGCTAAGGGAGCTAATGATGGCTCTGACTCCCTCTGCACTCCATGCTGGGATTTTGTCTGGCTTGATCGTATGCAGATTTTATGTGTACTGTCACAGTGGTTGTGACTTCATGTATGCGATAAAGCTGTTATGTTCAGAAAATATTGTTTCACTGCAGATATCCACGACATCTAACTCTTACAGTCTTTCCACTCCCTTTCCTCAATGATTTTGAGCCTTGGGAGAAGAGGATATAATACCATTTAGAGCTGAACACACCATTTTCTTCCCTGCATGTTAACTACTTGTAGGTCTCTGCATTAATACCCATCTACTGCATAAAGAAGCTTCTCTGATGAAGGTTGAGAAGTGCACTAATCTATGGGTATAAAGATAAGAACTTAGGAGACAGTTTACTGCTGTGTTGGCTTAGCAAACAGTAGTAAGTTGTTCCCCAACTACAGGTTCCTGGCCCAGATTAACAGTACCAAGCATGGATTTCATCTTACTGAGCTGACTTAAATGCAATTGGAAAGTAGTAGGTTAATCCTATAATATTCAGAATCACCAGCTTCTTTAAGCACAAAATTGGAATGCAAATTTGGCTTTTAGAGTCAGTTTAAGTATTATAAAGTTTTAAGTATTATAAATAGCCTAATAACTTGATTAAAGACATTCCACTTGTCTTGGTATCTGTAATTTTTTTTCAAGACAGGGTTTCTCTGTGTAGCTTTGTTTGGAGCTTGACCTGGAACTCGCTCTGTAGCCCAGGCTGGCCTCGAACTCACAGAGATCCGCCTGCCTCAGCCTCCCAAGTGCTGTGATTAAAGGCTGGGATATAATGCTTAGATATGTTTATTTGATTTAAACAGGGTTAAAAATAGAGATCTTAACTGTGGACTGGTGGCTGTAGAGCCCCCATGGGACTGGACTAGGCCCTCTGGATATGGAAGATGGTTGTTTGGCTCGAACTGTTTGGGGGGCACCCAGGCAGGGGGATCGGGATCTGTCCCTGGTGCATGGGCAGGCTTCTGGGAATCCAGTGCCTGAGGTGTGACACCTTGCACAGCCTTGGTGCAGTGGGAAGGGGCTTGGACCTGCCTAGGCTCAGTGTGCTGGGCTCTGCTGACTCCCCATGGGAGACCTTGATTTGGGGGATGTGGGGATGCAGGGTGGCTTGGGAAAGAGGGCTGGGGGGTGGGAGGAGAGAGGAGGGGGGTTCTGTGATAGCATGAGGAGTGAGTAGAAAATTTCTTAATAAAGAAAAAAAATAGAGATCATTAAGCTGGGCGTGGCCCTTTGATCTCAGTACTCAGGAGGCAAACACAGGCAGATCTCTGAGTTTGAGGCCAGCCTGGTCTACAGAGTGAGTTCCAGGATATCCAGGGCTGCACAAAGAAACTCTATCTAAACACACACACACACACACACACACACACACACACACACACACAAACAAACAACTAGAGATCATTAAAAAAAAGACAGAGATTATGTGGGGAGAAAACTAAAAATGTTTTTAGATCAATTTTCAAGAATAAAGTAGGGTTCTGTAACAGATTTAATTAAATAAGGATTGGCACATTGACCTTGGAACTGAGAAAGTATTCTGAATTAGAGGAAAGCACCTGCTAGTTCATTAATATATAAATATTTTTTAAAGAAATACCTATTTTTATCGTGTTACAATATAAATGGGTTGTGAATTAAATGCTTTGCAGGTAGATGGGTGATTGCCAAAGACAGAAGGAGGGATTGCAAAAAGGCACAAGAAAATTTGTGAAAATAATGGTTGTTTCCACTCTCTTGATCATGGTGATAGATTTTCTGCGGGTGTGTGTACATGTGTCAAGACTTGTTAAAAATGTGCGCTGTTGGCATTTGTTCAGTTTATGATATAGAAATGGGTTATTACAGATCAATCATGTCTCAGTAAAGCAGTTTTTATGTTTTCATCGTACTGGGGATGGAACCCAGGGCTGCCTGCGTGCTAGACAAGCTTTTTACTACTTTGCCACATTCCCAACCCAAATCAATAAAGCAGTTTTCAAAAATAACCTCTGTACCCTATGATATAGCCAGCACCACAGTTTCTGAGTGATCCTTTGTTTCTCAGACTCCTACCCTAGTCTCATAGGCTTCATTCATGACTCATATATACTTCAGTGATGGAGTCAGATGCCAGTGATGGCACATATTGGGGATGGAAAGGGACTGTTAATGTATTAATTTGTTGTGACCCTTTCCTAGACAGTACATATTTTCAGACTTCATGTACGTGTATGTTTGTAAACATACATACCTTTTTACATTATTTTTATGAGTTTATGATATTGCTTTTATGAAATATATTGTGAATTATTCTGTACCATTTTTCCTCTAAAAACTGTCATGGGTACTCCATCTTTTTTATTTTTTAAAAATTTTTTAAAAATTTTTCTTTATTAAGAAATTTTCTACTCATACTATCCACAGACCCCCCCTCCTCCCTCCTCCCACCCCCCAGCCCTCTTTCCCAAGCCACCCCACATCCCCACATCCCCACATCCCCCAAATCAAGGTTTCCCATGGGGAGTCAGCAGAGCCCAGCTCTCTGAGCCTAGGCAGGTCCAAGCCCCTTCCTACTGCACCAAGGCTGTGCAAGGTGTCACACCTCAGGCACTGGATTCCCAAAAGCCTGCCCATGCACCAGGGACAGATCCCGATTCCCCTGCCTGGGTGCACCCCAAACAGTTCGAGCCAAACAACCATCTTCCATATCCAGAGGGCCTAGTCCAGTCCCATGGGGGCTCCACAGCCACCAGTCCACAGTTCATGGGCTTCCACTAGTGTGGCCGGTCATCTCTGCACGTCCTCCCATCATGATCTCCATGTCCCTCGCCTGCAGTATCTCTCCTCTCTCTCATCAATTGGATTCCCAGAACTCAGCCTGGTGCCTGGCCGTGGATCTCTGTATCTGCCTCCATCTGTCCCTGGACGAAGGCTCTATGATGACAGCTAGGTTATTTGCTAGGCTGGTCACTAGAGTAGACTGGTCCAGGCACTCTCTGGACCACTGCCAGCAGACCAAGGTGGGGTCAACCTTGTGGATTCCTGAGAGCCTCCCCAGCACCCTGCCTCTTTCTATTTCTGTGATGTCCTCCTCTATCATGGTATCTTCCTCCCTGCCCTCCCACTCTATCCCTGTTCCAGCTTGACCCTCCCATTTCCCTATGTTCTCATTCCCCACTCCTTGCCCTCTGCCACCGTCCCCCCCCCACACCCAGTCCACTCATGTAGATCTCATCCACTTCTCCTTCACAGGGTCATCCATGTGTCCCTCCTAGGGTCTTTTCCTGTTAATGGGTACTCCATCTTATCAGCAATTATGCCTCCCTCCCTTCCTTTCTTCCTTCCTTCTTTTCTCTATCTTCCCTTGTTTTCTTTCCCTTCCTTGTTTATTTTTCCCTATTTTTTTAAATTAAAAATCCTTTCCTGCAATATATTTTGATTATGTTTCCCTTCCCCAGCTCCCCCAGCTCCTCCCCTTGTCCCTACCCACCCAACTTTATGATCTCTCTCTCTCTCTCTCTCTCTCTCTCTCTCTCTCTCTCTATATATATATATATATATATATATATATGTGTGTGTGTGTGTGTGTGTGTGTGTGTGTGTGTGTGTGTGTGTGTGCCCGCCTCTCTGTGTCTCTTTTGGTCTCTCTGCCTCTGTTTCTCTTTGTGCATCTCTGTCTCCTTCTTCCTCTCTTTTTCTCCACCCCCATCATGTCTGAGACATCCTTTAGGAACAGGTGCCACAATGGAATTGATTGTTTGTAGCTATGTGCCAGGCGTTACACTAATTGCCCAGGGTGTCACTATAGCACTGAAACTATGATATATGCAAATACATGACTACTTGGTATGCACCAGGTCCTTGACAGTAATTGAAAATTAGTCCTCTATTCATGGAAAGTAATTTAAGATGAAATATCTACATGCATTTCATTTTAAGATCTAAAAACTAACTGGAAGCCGGGCGGTGGTGGCACACGCCTTTAATCCCAGCACTCGGGAGGCAGAGCCAGGTGGATCTCTGTGAGTTCAAGGCCAGCCTGGACTACCAAGTGAGTTCCAGGAAAGGCGCAAAAGCTACACAGAGAAACCCTGTCTCGAAAAACCAAAAAAAAAAAAAAAAAAAAAAAAAAGACTAACTGGAGAAGGTATAAGAACAACTGTTTTTGTTATTGCTGTCATAGGAAGATTGGAATTTGAGAATCTGAGTTGTGACAGTTTGAAAGGGGGCATTTAAAAAGTTAAAAATTTTAATTGGCATATAATTTTAAAATTAAAATATATATATATATATATATTCATGGAACACAAATTGACATTGCAATATATGTGTGCAATGTAATGATCAAATCAGAGTATCTGATATGTCCATCTCCTTAGACATGCATCATTTCTTTGGGTGGAGAATATTTAAATCCTGACCTACTGGCTATTTTGAAATATACAATTATTATTTTTTTCTTATCTCTGCTTACCCAACTGTTCTGTAGAACAGTAGCAATTATTTTGCCTAGCCAGCTGTCTGTATGCACACCAACCGGAGTCCCCAGTCCCTCTTCCTCTGTTCTTCTCAGCCTGTGCTGACTACCGTTCCACTCTCTTTTTCTAGGAAAACAAGTCTTTTAGTTTCCTTGTGGAAGGCCCTGCAATACTTGTCACTACGATCCTGGCTTATTATAACAAAATATTTCTTAGCTCCATCCATGTTGTGGAAATGACAGGATCTTATTCTTTTTAGGGTTCAATAATATTCCATTGTGCTTATATACTACATTTTCTTTATCCATCCACTCATCTATAAGCATCCCAGTTAAATCCATACCTTGATTATTGTGAATCAAGGGGTGTTGATGTCTTTTTGACATACTGACTTCATTTCCTTTGGACATATGCCCAGTTAGGAGACTTCTGGGTCATAGTCTGGTTCTGTTTCTATTTCTAATGTTTTCAGGAGCCTCCATGCTGTTTTACCTAAATCAGTACCCTAAAGTGTTTTCCCCTATGATTTCTCCCAGTAGTTTCAAGCCTTACATGTAAGTCTCTTGCTCTATATAAAGTTGATTTTTGTATGCAGTCTAGTTTCAATCATATATAGTAGACAATATAATGTTAATATATCATACAATATATTATATATATATTTCTTCAAGCACCATTTTTTGAAGGCACATCTCCAATATTCTTGGTGCTTTTTAAAAGTTCTTTAGTTATTTCTGGATTCTTTATTCTGTTGCATTGGTCAATATGTCTGTTTTTATGCTAGTTTTGGCTACAGTAGTTTCATGTGACATGTTTTGAAGTCAGACATTATTATGCCTCCAGCTTTGTTGTGTTAGCTTTTGCTCAGAATTGCTTTGGCAATTCAGGCTTTTTTGCAGTTCCATACAAGTTTTAAGAGTGTTTTCTCTTGTTTCTGTGAATGATGTCACTAGTATTTTGATAGATGTTGCATTGAATCAATAGATTGTATTGAATAGTATAGCTATGTCACAGTATGGATTCTTCTAGTCCAGGCATCATTCCAGGCTGTTGTTCATCATTCCAGGCTGTTGTCTATCTTAGTCTCTGTCTCTGTCTCTGTCTCTGTCTCCCCCCCCCTCTCTCTCTCTGTGTTTCAATTTCTTTTACCAGTGTTTTATAGATTTTATTATAGAGTTCTTTAACCTCTGTGGTTAAATTAATTTCTAGGTATCTTTATAGGTGTTACAAGTGAGATCATCTTCTTGATTTCTTTTTCATTTAGTTCATTGTTGTATAGAAATGTAAGCCAGATGTGTTGGTATACTCTTCAATCCCAGCACTCAGGAGGCAGGGACAGGATCTCTGTAAGTTCAAGGAGTTCAAGGCCAGTCTGGTCTACATAATGAATTCCATGCCAACCTGACATACATAGTGAGCCCTTATCTCAAAAATAAAAAAGAAGATTTATTTATTTTTATTTTATGTGTGTGAGTGTTTTGCATGCATGTTAGTGGAGCCCAGAAAAGAATACGAGAACTCCTGTAACTGGAGTTGCAGATGGTTGTGAGCTGCCATGTAGGTGCTGAGACCCAAACTCCTGGTCCTCTACAAGAGCAGCCAGTGCTCTGAATTGCTAAGCCATCTCTGTAGCCCCCAGTACTAACTTTTGTATATTGACTTTTTATTCTGTAACCTGTCTGTCAATTCTAACATATTTTTGGGTAGAATTTAGTAGAATCTTTAGGCTTTTTTGTATATATTATAATGTTATCTGCAAATGGGTGGTTTGACTTCCTCCTTTACTACTGGATATTTATCTTTTTCTCTTGCTTAATTGCTTTAGCTGAAATTCTCAGAGGCCATATAAAAAGTGATTGACAGAGCTGCAGAAATGGCTCCAGTTAAGAGGACTGGCTGCTTTTCCAGAGGACCCAGATTTGATTCTCAGGACCTACATGATGGCTCACAACTGTTTGTAACTGCAGTTCCAGGGGATCTAACTCTCTCTTCTGGGATCCATGGGTACTGTACACACATGGTACTATATATGCAGGTGAAACACCCATACACATAAAGTAATAAAATTTAAAATATTCATTGATAATAGGTCTTTTGGGGAAAATTAGGTTGTTCTTTATAGTCATTCATTTTTTCCCCAAAGCACTCCCGATTCTAGGTCATTTTAATGATTTCTGAATACCTAATTCAAGGTCTGGGATGTAGTTCAGTGGTAGAGTACTAGTCTAGCATGTACAAGGACTTGGGTTTATTCCCCAGCACCACAAAAAATTAATCTTTTATATTTTTGGTTGTGAGCCTAGCCTTTAATGGCTGAGCTATCCCTCCAGCCCAAAAAATTAATCTCTATTAATGCTATTTAGAAGAATGTAACCAAGACTTTGAAATTAATCTATGAGAGTCACTATTTAAAATTCTTTTTGTCATCAGTATAATTTTGGGGGAGATGTCTGTTAAGATATCTTGTCCATTTTTCTGTTGTTGTTGAGATCAAATTTAGGGCATACACATGGTATGAAAATGCTCTGTCCCTCAGCTACATCCCCAAACCTATTTGGCTGGCCCCTTTAAATTTTGTTATTAGTTATGTGTATGTATGTGTGGGAATATGTATACAGGAGTCCAGTTGCCTATTGAGGCCAGAGAGGTGTCATGTCTCCTGGAGTTGGAGTCACAGGCTATTTTTAGCCAACTGAACTAGGTGCTGGAAACCAAACCTGGGTCCCCTGCAAGAGCAATGTGTGCTGGTAACATCTGAACCATCTCTCCAGCCTAGTTTGGCCCATACTTAGATTAGAGCGTTTGAATCTCTGTTATTCCAGCACTATTCATTGAAAAGATTATCTTGGCTAATTTCTTCATACATCCATAGATTATATGTGAATGTATTCTGAGTTTTCTATCCTGTTCCCTAAATCTATTTGTCTTATCTTTGATGAGTGTCATCTTATCTTAATGACTGTGGTGTTATATCATTTTTGAAGTTAGAGAGTGTCACTCTAACATTTCCCCACTATCCTTCAATACTGAGTTGGTTATTTTGGGTTTATATGGAAATACAAAATATATATTTTGTATTTCATTATAAACTTTAGAAATTTATTTTTGAGATATGGTCTCATTATATAGCTCTAGCTGGCCTAGAACTCTGTGTGAATCAGGATGGCCTTGAACTCACAGAGTTCTGCCTGCCTCTGCTTCTAGAGTGCTGAGATTAAAGGCGTGCGCCACCATGCAATGGACTTAGATTTTATATTTGATCCAGAACATAACTTGTTGAGCTTTTTATTGGGATTATGTTTAATATACAGATCTAGTCAGAAAGAACTAACATATTGAGCCTTCTTATGGATCTACTGCAATACTTAGTTCTAGAATATTTTTCATCAGAGTTTTGTAGTTTCTTTTATAAGATTTTATGTATATTTTGTTAGATTTCTACCTAAGAATTTCATGGATTTGGTGCTAATGTAAATGCATCATGTTTTTTTGTTATTGTTATTGTTGGGAGAAAGGAGTAGTTAAGACAGGGTCTCATTTGGTCAAGATGGACTCAAAGTAGTAGCAGTCCCTGTACCTCTATTTCCTGAGTGCTGGGGTTGTAGTGTGAGCCACCATACTTGGGTTGGCCTCATGTTTTAAATCTCTAATTCAGCTTGTTTTCTACTGGAGTATAGGCATGCCCTTGGCTCTTTTGGTTAACCTTACATCCTACAACCCTACTATAATGGCTTATTTGATTCAAGAGCTATAAGATACTATTTTAATTCTACTCATAGTATATTTTCCCTCTATCAGTTGGATCTAAGTCTAGCAATGCTAACACCATTTCACAGTTCAAATCTGTGTTTTGCTCCATCTGTATTAAATTTTTCTCTTTTGTCCTCTAAGGTGGTGTGAGGACACCATGACAGTCACAGTGGTTTATGATAACTCTGAGGCAACAGAGCTCTGTGCTGCTCAGCACCTCTACCTCAAGCCCATAGCAAAATTAATGATCAACGTATTGCTCCCAGAATGTATAGAACCCGTGAGGCCCTTCTCTAACTGGGAAGTTCTTGACCAACTGAAAAGTCTGATTTGCCCTGACCAGTTTACCACAGTGCGACTCTCCAAGAGTACAAAAGATTTCATCCGATTTGAGGGTGAGGCTGAAACCCGAAGTTTGGTTCAGATCCTGAAAGCGAAGCTACATGGGAAGATCATCAAGCTAAATGGCTTGAAAACTGACTTAAAAGTAGTGGCTACAGATGCCCAGGGAGAGTGGGAACACTTCCCCAAAGAGAAAGAGGCCTCAGTGGTTGCGGGAGCTGAAGAACAAGACCATGGTAAGAGCCCAGATTCCATCTACTTTGAAGGCTTGCCCTGTAAGTGGTTTGCACCGAAAGGTTCCAGTGGAGAGAAGCCCTGTGAAGAGATCCTTCGAGTAGTCTTTGAGAGTTTTGGGAAGATCAAGAATGTGGATATCCCCATGCTTGACCCCTACAGAGAAGTGATGACAGGTGGGAGCTTTGGGGGTTTTAACTTCGGCTTGCAAACATTTGAAGCCTTTATCCAATACCAAGAGTCAACTGACTTTATCAGAGCCATGGAATCCCTTCGAGGAAAGAAGCTGATGCTGAAAGGAGACGATGGCAAAGCTCTGGCGTGTAACATTAAGGTAAGCAGGGTCCAGACTCCAGTTTCCATTGTTCCAGTGAGCCTGAGCCCGAGTTGGAAAGAAGCATCGAAATTAAGTGTCTTTACATTCCACTAGGGTCGGATTAGTTGGTGCTGCAGAGATGCATGCTATCATTTATACATGCATGTTTAGGAAGAAAAACCATCTTAATGTGAACACCCAATCTTCTGAAATCAGGTAGCCCACTCGCTAGGATTTTCAAGTGATGGTTCGTATCACGTGGGTCTCTGCCCAAGCTTTGGGAGGGCATTAAAAGATTATTCATGCCTCCCACAGGACTATTTCATATGCTTATTATACTTGACAAGCTGCTGTGAGAGGGAGTTATGAAGTCTGAAACCACAAGGCGAGCAGTTCTCTCCCTCCTCATTCCCTTGGACCAAAATCTTAAAGGCCTGTGTGCGTTGCTTTCAAAAGCAGCCTGTCTATCTAGACATGTCACTTCAGTGATGTCTGGGATTGCTTTGGTCATCTTCCTAGTTTATTTGCATTCATCAAGATTTATTTCAAGGCCTGGAAACATTTAGACTTATCAAAATGGAACTGCTGTAATTTTTTATAATATATAAGCACAATATAAAAACTGAAAATGTACACAGTCAGCTAACACCTAAACAATATACTATTTAAAAAAACAAAATATTTTACAAAATATAAGGTGCCAATAAAATATCAAAACACTGGAGCTGGAGAGATGTCTTCTTAGCATTTAAGAGCATTGGATGCTCTTGCAGAGGACCCAGGACCCAGGTTTGGTTCTGAGCACCCACATGGTGGTTCACAAGTATCTGTAATACAGTTCCAGGGGATCTGAAGCTCTCTTATGGCTTCTGTGATTCCCAGGTATACAGGTGGTGCACAGATATACATGCAAGCAAAATACTCATACACATAAAATAAAATAACCAAAGTATCACATGCTAAATGAGAACATAGTTAAGAACAAACATAAAGCTGCTTTATCCATTCTGGGTTTGAGTTCTAAATTTGTCACACAAAGCCACTAATAAGTGAGGCTTCTTTTAGATATGGGATTTATAACATTAAACACTTTTTTTTTTAGCTAGACATGGCAGTATATGTCTTTTATCTCAGCACTTATGATATAGAAGCAGGGGGATCAGAAATTCAAAAGCAACTTGGACTCTGTGGGACTTCAAGTCTCCAAGAAAGCAGTAGCTGGTACTTTGGATATAAGTGGGCTGGTGGAGTGCTTGCTTAGCATCCACAAAGCCTTAGGTTCCATGGAGAAATTTGGGTGGATTGTTTTACTTTTTGGTGTATGAACTTATGATAATGCATTTTATTGCTTTTTCACTTCTTTTATATTTAAAATACATAGGTACAAAACCAAACATGTACATATATATATATATATATATATATATATAAAGTTTATATTGTATTTATATGTATAAATCCATCCAAATTTCTCCATGACTTCATTCCTGTTCTCTAAGTTTTAATGTTCTTCTACAGATTTTAAGTGCTTATTTCCATCAGTAATTATAATTTACTTATGCATCTCGGAAATGATTTATAATGTGATATCTTTAAAATTACCTTCTATATACTTCAACTCTACCCTCCCATTCTGCCTCCCCACCAGAAAATCTGTTGCTGAAATGAACAAGAATATAGAGAACTATCTGATGCAGCTCCTAAATATCCCAAGATTTCTGCCTATATAAACCAAAGAACCCAATTGGCTAAAAGTTATAGTTAGTAGGGGGGGAAACTCAAGATATTTAACTAAAACTTTTTAATCTCAAGTGACAAAACACTCTCTAGTCTAGCATTAAATTATATTGGGCATATACAGTTGGGATAGCTTAGGGTTGCTGGAACATATAATTGTATTTAAAAAAACAACCTTCTAGTTGTTTCAGAATTTAATTGGTTATTAATATTTTTAGGGGAGAAATAGCTAACTTGTGTTAATAAGCAGGTACATATAAATGGATGGCTGTTTTCACTTATGCATTTATTTTATTTTATTTCTTTTGTTTTGAGACCAGCAGGCCTGAAACTCAAGCTTGCAGTCTTCCTGCTTGAGTCTCCTAAATGCTGTGTTTTCAGGCACGTGTCACCACACCTGGCCTGTGTGCTCATTTAAGTCCTGCAGAACCATAAGAGTGCAGTGCAGGCACACACTTAATCACGATTCCTATTGTGATGGAATAGAAGGGTATAGACGCATTTTCTTAAATGTGCAGTTGCAGGTTATTCCTAATGGGAAAAACTGACAGTCTTTTCAAGCTAGAATGAACCAAAGAGAAGAACAGTATTGAAGGAAAAGAATATCTACTGTTTTGAAAAGGAAAAAGGTGTATTATAAAACACAAAAACAAGGTCTGCAGAGCAGAAAAACACCTGTCTTTAACAAACAAACAAAAACCCCTGATAGGCAGAGGGAATCTAGGCCACTTGGAATTGAGGACGCACCACACAGACACGGAGACAGTACAGTGAACTGCCCTCACAGGGGAAATCAGGAAAGCAAAATTCACAAAAGTCCTCTTGCCTGTAATAAGTCCTCTTACTTGTAATTATATATTAATGCACAAGATAGCAAAAATTACAGTCTTGCGTTTTCCTTCTTAGGCTTAGAATGAATTATCAAACTTCTGTTAATACATTTACTTTTCAGGCTTCCTCTGGTTAGCAGTGTATGCTATACAAGTACATATACACTCATATTTCACCATAATAATTTTGGTTCTTGTCTCAAATCATTGACATACTTTTTTGTATACATCATCTTATTTTCATTATAATGCACTTACTATATTTCTAGTGATTCATTTTAGTCAACTTATCACATTAAACACATCTTAATTTTAAATGAATATTTTAGTAGTATAGTAGGATGCATTGAACTTAGCAACTGAAGCACAGTAGAGTAACGACATCATATTGTTTAATTCACAGCTATAGAAAAATGTTTGCCTTTTAAAATACAATCAAGATGAGACTACATAGTTTATGAACAGCGAAATACTAGGAAACAGTGGATGAAGAAGTAAGGTCATTTTTCATCCATGGCCATTCATAATTTTGTTTTTAGAAACCTGGAAGAAATGTTCGTCTTTGAGTAGTAAATATTCTGGTAAATCTAGTCTTTTAGTTGTTTCTTCAATCTCATGAGTTACCGAAATAAGTGATGCTAAAGAACCAAAGTTCTTTTCTGGGCCGAGGTAGGCAACAATGACCACGTTGAGGATTTCCTCATAAAAGTCCTCTTTGAAGGGATGCACGATATGTGCTTCTATGGATTTGGTCACAGTCTTGCGCTATGGGCTCCAGCCTCGTATTCATCACCATCTTATGAGCATTCCCACTTCCAACATCAGAGAAATGATCATAAACTGGACATTTGTTCTGGAAAAATTAGCTGTGACAACACCCAGCTGCTTGGAGCTACAGCAGAAGCCTTGCATCACTTGGCCTAGGCAGAAGTACAGCAGCCTTTAGGCGTTCAGCAGGTTTCCAGCAGATTTATTGTGAACCATCGCTGGGAACACGGGCTGTGGCCTGATCTATACATCCCATGGAACCAATAAGCTCAGTCCCCTGGACCAGCTTGGGTACTCAAGCAAGAACTCTGCATTTCCGGGTTGGTTGTACACTAGCAGGACTGCACCAGCAGCACAGGCATCAGCACATGCTGACCCTAGTAGCTATCTCTAGGAGGCACATCGATTATCACCCTGAAGCCCCAACTCAGCAATGGAAAAGACGCAGCTAAATTCTTCTCTAAACCAGTCTTTGGCATGAATTTGCACTTTCAGTTTCTAGTGCCTCTGTGTGTGTGTGTGTGTGTGTGTGTGTGTGTGTAGCTACTTGTGTTAAAAGGAACCATGGCTGGGAATGTATTGTTTTCATGCATATCTACTTATTTATTTTTTGCAGCCCTGGGAATACAACCCAGGATTTTGCTAATGCCAAGCAAGTACTCTACCACTGGGCTACATCTCTAGTCCCCTTGTGTACATTTCAATGACTAGTTCTCCTTCTCTTTATTTTTTTTTTATTATTCATGGTGGGCATCAAACTAGAGACTTCCTATATACTGACGAGTTAACATAACATCTGCCTCTGTTCTAGTCTATAAGCATATCTGTTTATCTCACTTATTACATTTCAAGATATGAAATGTAGTTTGATAATCTGATTTCTCATTAGGTTAGTTTTCTTGTCTCTTTTCTGCCTACCCCATTCCTTGCCATGTTCATTATTTTTATTGCTGCTGACTTAAAAAACAACAACACATCAATCTAGTTGATTTGTATGGCTTATTAGAGGTAATATGTTTCTGACCTGTCCCTAGACAGCCCTGTGATGCTACCCATGGTCGTATGTAAAGTAAGTTCCTACACAAAAATTTAAGACATGAAAGTAGGCAGGGCACTAGTTGGGGAGGAAGTGGTGTTTGTTGGAGTGGGAGGGTAATAAGAGAGCAAAGAGATGACTATGTTCACAATACAGTACAAATATGTATGACATTGTCAAAAATTAAATTAAAAACTAACGAGAAATACTGCTATACAGTTAAGTTTAATTGTATAAAATTAAGATGGTAATTTGATCTACCATTTGAAAGGTTTGCCAAAGAACATCCTAGTGCCTCCAAATTCTGTTCAGCTCCTGGCACATAAGCAGTAGTGGCTGGGATTCAAAGGGCATTTTGAATTCCTTGATTTTGACTTGCTGTGTGCCCTCTTAGCTTCCTCTCTCTCATCTGGGATCCATCCAGTCCACTGACAAGACTTTCTAAGAAATCTTTCATCTGTTTTGGGGGCAGGTTATGTTTGATACAACCCAGCATTTCAGTGAAGGAGCTATACAGAGGAGGAATCAGGAAAGGCTAAAATTACAAGAGCTGGAGGAAGAAAGGAAAAAAGAAAAGAAGAGAGAAGAAGAAGTAGCTGAAAGGTAAGTAGACTGATTTTTAACAATGAAGAGATTTTTCCTTTTGACTTTTGGGTTACTTCATTTTGGCGAATAGCTAGATTTGATAGATAACATGGAGGTAAGGGCAGGCTTTGGCACAAATGAAAAACTCCATCAAAGACAGTCTTGGAAAGTGCAGGCAATAAAATAGATGAAAACAAGAAACCAGAATCAAGAACAAGTAATAAGGGATAATGAGACTAGCCAGATTAAGAAGTCTGGGGGAAAGAGATTTTAAGAGAGACCGAGGAACTTCAGTGCTGGGGTTTGAACCTAGGGCCTTGTACTTGATAGGCAAGCATCTCACCTGTGTGTTTATGGGCTATAGTCAGATCCAAAAGTTTGTAGTGATAATCCTAACATATTCAGTTAGAAATTTTATTACTTTACCAATATTATCTAACCTACCAATTTAAAATAAAAAAAAAAAAAACTAGTTCTGGTAAAGCTTTCTTTTTCTAAAATGACCAAGAATCAAAGTAACCCAGAATCATGGACTTGTTGGGATCACTTTTTCTTGTTGGCCAGAATTCTTATTGTGAATTTGAGGTACTTCCATTTTGTTTCTTCAGTCTTAACATTAGTTACCCATCTTGGAGCTTGAGCCTAGCTGAATATTTGCCTAGTTAGACCATTGCCAAACATTTGCCAAGAAAGGACAGATACCAGCTTTATAGGGCTCTGAGAACCATTTTTTAACCTTCTGGCCCCTCCTATTTTATGTAAATCATACCATTTAAAAAAATTAAGGACACCGTTGAAAGGATGACAAACAGTGATGGTGGTGGTGCTGGTTACTGCATGGAAAGGTCACGGTCACAACAGAACCCAGTGTTAGTTTTTAGAGCTTTATTAGGAGGGAAAGTGGGGAGGAGGAAGAGGAGAGCCAGGCCTGGGGAGAGAGAAAGATGGTAGGGTGGAGGAGGGAGCAGAGCAGAGAGAGAGAATGGGGTCTGCATCCAGCTTTTAAGGTGCAGGTTTCATGACCATGCCATGTGTACGTAGTCGCCAATACCTGCTGATGACGTAAGACACAAGACCCTGAACTGCACATGTGTAGAAGTGAGGGCAGAATCCCAACATTCTAGACTTTTTGCTTATTATAAAAAGCAAGTGAATAGGAATAGGGGCGTCATTTCTCCCAGAAAACCTGCTTCCAGTGGACTTGGTGGGCATCAGTTGGCTCTTAGCAGGGGTAGGGAAGAGGGCTTTCTGAGGTAGACAGGCGTCCTGGGATGGTGGGCTGTTCTGCTGCCCTGGAGCTGTCCATACCTCTTGGCTTGGCACTCTGGCTGCTTTTGAGTCTGACAGGATGCTGGTGAGACAGAAAAAGCCTGAAGTAGATCTGACCTGTCCAGATGGATTTAAGCTGGTTTCTGGAGCTTGGGAGAAATTTTGAACATGTTAAGAAGCAGCCATGAGAAAATTAGTGACCATTGTAGTGTTTGTACTCTGCTTATATTGGTTAGTGTTAATTAGAGAGACAGAGAGATTGGGACATGTTTTTAAGCTTTATCAGAGACAGATTATTTTAAGGCACCTGTTTCCTTTACTAGTTCAGCATCCAGGAGACACAGGTGATCAGTTGTTGAAAGCATTTAATAGTAATAGATGGTTATATTAAAATCTGTTTTTGCAAATAGCCAAACAAACGGAAACACATGAAATATGAACCAATGGCTGAGGGGTCACCAACTGGATCAGGCTCTCTGAGTGGGTGAGAGTGTTGATTGGCCTGATCTGTTTGGGAGGCATCCAGGCAGTGGCACCGGGTCCTGTGCTCATTGCATGAGTTGGCTGTTTGAAACCTGGGGCCTATGCAGGGTCGCTTGGCTCGGCCTGGGAGGAGGGGACTGGACCTACCTGGACTGAGTCCACCAGGTTGATCTCAGTCTGTGGGGAAGGCTTTGCCCTGGAGGAGATTGGAATGGGGGGCAGGCTGGGGGGAAGGTGAGGGGGGCGGGAGGGGGGAGAACAAGGGAATATGTGCCTGTATGTAGAACTTAATTGTATTGCAAAATAAAAATTTAAAAAAAAAATCTGTTTTTGTAGAACCCAGATACTTTTGGGTCTGGGAGTGCAAATACCTTTTAGCTGTTACAGTTTCTTACTTGATGATGATCTTTGGACTCCAGTTTTGTGGTAATTCTGTGACCATTAGCTGAGCAGTTAATTAGAAGAGGGAACTGGGAAGAGAAAAGTTTGTGGGGTGAGAACTCATTTTTTGGAATTAGGGACAAGGCAGAGATCAAGGCCCTGTATTGGTTTAAATATTAAGGAAACTCCACGTAGTTAAAATGGAGGTTTATTTTGTGGGGTAACTTACAAGTAAAGGGATAGGTAACAGGGTCTGGGAAAGGTGTAACGCAGTCCAGCGGTGTTCTCTGGAGAACTCTGCTCAGTCTCCCTCCAGCATCCGGGGTCCAGGAACCAAGAGAGCCGGCACATCCGGATAGGGTCTTCAGGGTCCTCCCTTAGCCCCGCCTTGTAGGCGTGACAGTTACCGAAGCCTCAGTGGTGGGTGGCACTTCCAGGTCAAAGCTGGAATGGCTACCCAGTACAGCCCTGTCTGTGTGCATGAGGAAGAGAAGCACTTCTGACAGGTCTGGAGTGAGACACATGGAGGGAGCAATGAAATGAAAGCTCCTACCTTAGCTGGAAAATATTTTCCCATTAAGTAAGTCTGAAAGTGCAATTAAGTCTGGGGATGGTGGTAAGGCTGTCCTCCCTACCCCAACAATAGGGAAACAAGGAGAGGTGAGACCCCAAAACTCCCAGGACCAGGTTAGTGTCTCTGGTGTACAGAAGGAAGGAAACGGATCGCTTCCATGCTGCATTCTGGGTTCCCTGCAAACAAGCCTGTGGCTAAGCCTAGGTCTGCTGAAGGTCTTTGTCTGTCCCCCTGCCCCTTGGTGCCTGGGTGAAGTCAGCTGACCAGTTGTCTTTCTAGGTGGCACTCTGAACAAGGCTCAACTAATGGCCTGGCAGGGCACGCACTACCCCCCCCCCCAAAAAAAAAAACAGGGACCCAGAGGCTTTTGGGAGCCTGCATGTGCCAGCACTTGGCAATTCTGTTTTTGGGTTTTTTTCTCTCTCTCCCCTGGTACACATTAAATGCCACAGCTGAAACTTCTGCCTGTGGAGTCAGGAGCTTTGCTCTCCAGATGCTTAAGTTTTAGCCCTATGCTGGGGAGCTCTGGGAGACAAGAGATGGATTTTACTCCATGTCTTGAATGTTTTTTTTTTCCTTGATGTCGGCTGGCTTGAGGACAGCTTTAGAAAGACCCGCCATGAGGCAGACTATAAACTGATCTCTGGCTATAGAGCCATCCTTATTACTGTGATCCCCATGTGTGTTTTGATCATAAACTTACATGGATCCTAGCCTGCTTTCAGACCCACCCGTCTGTGCTTCTCAGGGCAGCTTGAGAATGAGTGGGTGGAGTTAAGGTGAGTTAGGATGAGAGACAGGGTTGGGCAGGAGCAGTCCAACCAATACTGGAGAGTGGAGAGCGGAAGTCGGATAGACAGTAGTGGTTGCACACGGCGGAGAAAGGATCAGAAATGGAGAAGTAGAAGGGTTCAGAGCTCCAGTAGAAAGCTTGAGGATAAGGTAACTCTTTTCATTTGCCCATTCGCTGGCAGAAGTTAGATAATTCCCGTGAAATATTGGGGTTGAAACAGCCAAATTTACTGGTATCTGGGGATATTTAAGGCATTTGTTAGAGGAGGAATGGAACCACGAGAAGGAAGCCCCTGTCCCATGGCTGTAGCGCTGAGAGAGAAAAATAAAAAATTAAATTAACGAATGGGATCCCAGGCTCCTATTTCAAGCGTCCTTGAGAATAGGCAGTCTGTGGACTGGCATTAACAGCACATATTACCCAATCATCATCATGAGAAGGGCAAGGGCTGGGGCGTAAGTACCGGAGGACCCCCCACAGGCCCAGACAACATCTAATACTTCGCCAAGATTAAATGTGTCATGGTATGCAGCCGAGGTCTAGTGCAAAGAATATAGCTCAGGCTGCAGTCGCGAGAAACGGTGGGGGACTCACACGTATGGTGTGTGGGTCCAGAGGCTAGGAAAATGAAAAAAAAAAACTGGATTTGGATCAGGCAGTCACAGGTCCTCGGTATAGGTTTCCAACAATGCTCAGCCCTGGACACTGAGTGAGCGGAATTTCCTATCCGAGTCACAACACCAATGAATGGATAATAAACAGCACTGATGGTGGCGCTGGTAACCACATGGAAAGGTCACGATCATGACAGAACCCAGTGTTAGTTTTTAGAGCTTTATTAGGAGGGAAGGGGAGGGAGGAGAAAGAGGAAAGCCAGGCCTGGGAAGAGAGAAAGATGGTGGGGCAGGGGAGAGAGTAGAGCAGAGAGAGAGAGCAAAGGTTGCATGACCATGCTTCACATACATAGTTGCCGGCGCCCGCTGATGACGTAAGATACAGGACCCTGAACTGCGCATGTGCAGGAGTGAGGTCGGAATCCCAACAACCATTCTACATGTCCCTCATGTTTTTGGCTGGTCACATCCAGGAAATTTGGCAAGAGCTTCAGCCACTTCAAGATACTATTCTTTTTGTTTGTTTGTTTTTGTTTTGTTTTTGAGACAGGGTTTCTCTGTGTAGGTTTTTTTTTTCTGGTGCCTGTCCTGTATCTCTCTCTATAGACCAGGCTGTCTTCAAACTCACAGAGATCTGCCTGGCTCTGCCTCCCAAATGCTGGGATTAAAGGCGTGTGCCACCACCACCCAGCAAGATACTATTCTTTCTCAAATTCCAAGCCACACATCCTATTTAGACAAATAATCCTTTGTCCTTTGGCTAAATCCTGATGCAGGTAATTGCTCTTCATTTCTTCCTACATTTTCATGAGGGTCTAACTGAATTTATAGGGTTCCTTTTCGTCTCTGTATCCTCTCTAGCATTTATTTGTTTTCTTTATAACATCTATTCTGACAGAGGTAAAACGGAATCTTAGTGTAGTTTTAAGATGCATTTTAATTTTTTTATTTGACTACATGTATTTATATGTACTATGTGTGTGCCTAGTACCTGTAGAGACCATAAAGGATGTCAGGTTTTCTTGAGCTGCAATTACAGACCCTTGTGAGCTGCCATATGGGTATGAGGAACTGAACCTGGATCCTCTGCAAGAGCAGCCAGTACTCTTAACTGTTGAGCTGTTTATCTGACTCTTAGTATATTTCTGATTTGAATGATGATGGCTATTAGACATTGTTTCATATAGCTATTTTCTATTTGTTCTCCTTTTGGGAACTGTCTAATTCATTTGTTCACTTATTAATTGGATAATTTGATTTTTGATGGCTAATTTTAAAAGTTCTTTATATATTCTACATATTAACTCCTTCAGATACATAGCTGGAAAAGCTTTTCTTCTATTCTCCCAGCTCTTTTACAATCAAGAAGAAATATATATATATATATATATATATATATATATATATATATATATATATATATATATATAAAAGGAGCAAAAAAAAGTTAGTTTTTTTTTTTTAAATGAAGGGACTGGAGAGATGACTGAGTGGTCTAGAGCACTGTCTCTGTCTCCTTTTTCAGATGTTCTAGGTTTAATTCCCAGGTCCCATGTGGCAGCTCATACCTGTCTATAACTCCAGTCCCAGGGAATATGACACCTTTTCTGACCTTGAAAGGCACCAGGCATACACATGGTACACAGACATACATGCAGACAAAACATCCGTATACATTAATTAAATGAGTAAAAATGGTAACCTCTTGGAGCAGCTCCTTCCTGGGTCCTCTTATATCAGAGTTGAAGTCTCCCATCTTCATACTGTACAAGCAGGGGTTGAGCACACACCTGTCAAGGCCAGATGTTCATTGGATCTGCATTCACTTTAGGGGTTTCCCCTTTTTGCATTGCCACAAAGGGTGAGGCCCACCCACCACTATGTTCTTCCCAGTCTGAGCCTTGTCCTGCCTGAACTTCTCAGCGTGGCATGTCAGTCTCAAATGGTAGATGACACTTGACTGTAGCCTTCCAAAGGATGGGGCATGGCAGATCTATCTTCCAGGAGGAATCACTGTCACACTAAATCCTCCACCTGGATTTAAGGCTCAGGAGAACTGTAGCCTTCTCATGTGGCTGTGACTGCCTTCCCTGTTTTATCAGAGCTTGCTGTGTCTGGGACTCCAGGGAGCTGGGTGGACTGGTTTCATCCATTGTTTGTTTTTCTGAGCTTTTCAGCTGTCCTAGTTTTGTGATTTCAGACCATATCCCTTTTTTCTGCCTTCAGAATAGAATCTGTTGTTCATTTTCTTGCCTGTTCTCCTTCACAGCATTACAGAAAAGGGCCAAAGCTCTCTTTCCTCTCCTTTCTTCCTTCCTTCCTTCCATCCACCCATCCTTCCTTCCTTCCCTGTTTCTAAGGTATCCTTTACACATTTGTATTTTACCAAGAAAATTGTGTCTTTTCCCTTGACTGAAGTTTTATGGATTTTAGGGGGTATATGTTTTTTTTTTTATGTATGTGCTTGTACAGGGGTGTGTGTGTGTGTGTGTGTGTGTGTGTGTGTGTGTGTGTGTGTGTGCCAGAGGACCTCAGGTGTCATTCCTCTGATGCTGTCCATCTGTTTTTTTGAGAAAGAATTCTGTGTACAAGTAGGTCCTTGTACATATAAGGCAATCACATTACTGATTGAGCTCTCTCCCTAGCCCCTGGTTATTATTATTTTACCATGAATTGGCAGTTATAGGTCCCAAGGTTACCTACCAGTCATAGGTTTCTAGAAACCTAAATGATTCATTCTCCAGGGTGGGGGGATGGGAGTGAGACTCAATGGCTAATAATTATTGCTTGAATGAATGATGAATCTTAATTTTTGTCCAGAAAAAGAAAAGACGAAGTAAGAAAAGCCCAAGAGAAGAGAAAGAAGGCCAGGGACAGGAGGCGAGCTCTGAAGGAAAGAGACAGACACCGGCAAAGAAAGGACAAGGTGAAAGCCAAGGCTGAGGCTCGTCAGGAGCTGGATTCTTCAGAGGAGTGGGAGGAGCGGAAGTACTTGCTGGCTCAGAGGCGTGTTGAGGCCCTGCGTTTGCTCCGGGTACTCCTGAAGAAAATTGCAGTAAGGCTGTTTTCCAATTATTCTCTTCAGTTTTGGTAGGTACTAGTCTTTCTGAGGCCCGACCTTTGGTTTTAAGTACTGTTCCACTGTGTGGCAGACTTGTGGCATTCATAGGGGTTTCCTTTAAATCAATGGCTCCCACATAACCCCAGCCATGGATTTCCAGAACCAGTCTCTAAGACAGCGCTGACTCAATTGTGCCCTCAGCTCATGCTTCTAAACTTCAGGATGGCGTTCAGAACACTTTAGCTACTTCATCTTCTTTTCTGAGTTCCTAATGGATATGATGGGGAAATAGCAGGGGGAATCAAAGGGTGGGCATGGTGTGGCTGTTAGATCTGTGGCCTTCTATTAACTGTATTCATCCATCCATCTGTAACAGGTTTGGGTGAAAAGGGAGAAGAACCTCGAGCCTTGTCAGGCTCATATTAGCCTTGTCCTGAACTATCTGGTAAGGGATTTTTTTAACTCACAGATTACCTTCTTCACAAATTTTCATTTATCTAAGACAGTTCCCTCCCTTTATGGGCTCCTAGAGATAGCCAGAATCACAGATACCTTCGAATAAAAGCCAGAGATGTTTTGGAAGTGTTTGTTTAGAAGTCCATATGCAGTGTTTTTAAATAGGAAGGATGACAGCTGTTGCTATTCTGTCAAGTGAATTTTATGTCTATTTGCCATGTTGATCTCCTGCTTGTTACTATAGATAGCTAAACTTAGTGAAAGCAGGATCAGAAAAAATAATCTCACACTTGGATTATTGGTAGCAAGCCCAGCTAGATTGGATTTTAGTTTATCTTAATGACATCCAAGTGGAACTCTTTTTGTAGAATCCACCTCTTTAAATGGGTATAGAACCTAATTCTAGAACCCATTAATACTTACACTGATTACAGGTTAATAGGGGGTGCTGTGACCTGACATGTGACAGCAAACCTTCCTGGGGATGGGGATGCAGGCCATTGTTCCCCCACTCCTCAGCTCTGCAGAACACATTGCATCAGACTTGACCACAGGCAAATCTGTGGGCACAGCTATATTTTCTACTTGGTGTTTTGCTTTTCTTTTCTGACTTTGTAAGGTGCAAGTGTTATACTACTAAACTGCATCTCTGGTCCCCTATCTTCCATCTTAATGAGGCAGACCAGGTGGCTCAACTCTGAGACATCCTCAACTTGCAATCCATAGAAAAAAGAAGGAAATACGAAACGGAGGGGCAGTTTATTGTTTCAGTGGATCTTGCTGGACACATTTCACCCATGTGTCTTTTCTTGTGCTAGGGTTTCCTGTGAGGGCTACAGAGCATTCCTTATTCCTCTTGGTTTCTCTAGCACCTATTGTAAAACCTAAAACAGTATGCTTGTCAGTTTTTTAGTATTAAGAAGTTTTCTATTCATTTTACATACCAACCACAGATCTGCCCCCCTCCTCCCTCTTCCTGTCCCCCAGCCTTCACCCGCAACCCACCTCCTCCAAGTCAAGGTCTCCCATGGGGAGTCAGCAGAGCCTGGCACATTCAGTTGAGGCAGGTCCAAGCCCCTCCCCGCTGCACCAAGGCTGCACAAGGTGTCCCACCATAGGCACTGGGCTCCAAAAAGCTCGCTCATGCACCAAGGAGAGATCCCGATCCCCCTGCCTGGGGGCCCCCCAAACAGTTCAATCTAAACAACTGTCTTGCATATCCAAAGGGCCCAGTCCAGTCCCATGGGGACTCCACAGCTATTGGTCCACAATTCATGCTTTTCCACTAGTGTGGCTGGTCGTTTCTGTATGTTTTCCCATCATGATCTTGATGTCCCTTGCTTATAGAATCCTTCCTCTCTCTCATCAATTGGACTCCTGGAGCTCGGCCATGGATCTCTGTATCTGCTTCCATCAGTAACGGAATGAAGGCTCTATGATGACAGTTAGGGTATTCACTAATCTGATTATCAGAGTAGGCTAGTTCAGGCACCTCTTCACTATTGCTAGTAGTCTAAGGTGGGGTCATCCTTGTGGATTCCTGGGAACTTCCCTAGCACCCTGTTTCTTCCTATTCCCATGATGTCTTCATTTATCATGGTATCTCTTTCCTTGCTTTCCCACTCTGTCCCTGTTCCAGCTCCAACCTCCCATTTCCTTATGGTCTCATCCCCCATTCTTCGCCATCCATTACTCTCCCCACTCCCAGTTTACTCATGGAGATCTCATCTATTTCCCCTTCCCAGGGTTATTGATTCATCCCTCTTATGGTCCTCCTTGTTAGCTAGCTTCTCTGGAGCTGTGGGTTGTAGGCTGGTTATCCTTTACTTTACATCTAGTATGAGTGAGTACATACCATGTTTGTCCTTCTGAGTCTGGGTTAAAAAGAGCAAGGTACTTTAAATGCCATGCCATAAGAATGGTCACAGATTTAGTAAAAACAACTCATATTAGATCTAGACATTTAATTTAGTATTGGTATTATTCCGAATTTGGACCTAGTCTGGGTTTCTTTAGAGCAACACCGGCTCAGTTCTTGGACAATTTCAATCTCTTTGTGTTGAATTTTGTTTACATTTATTTATTTTGTGTGTGAGTGGAGAGGGGCAACATGCCACAGTGTGAATGTGTGTGGAGGTCAGAGGACAACTTCAGAGAACTGAAGTCAGTTTTCTTCCCTCTCACTGTGGGTCTCTAAGTTGGAACTCAGGTCGTCAGGCTTAGCAGCAGGCACCTTTACCTGCTGCGCCATCTTGCTGGCCCTGTTTGGGTTTTCATGAGAGATCATTGAATCTTTTTTCTTTCAAGGGATCCACACAGTGTAACCCACAGGAGGTTGATGTTATGAAGCCTGAAGCGCCTCACACCCCGGGGACTGCATTGAAAGCTCCAGAGGAAGAAGAATTAAACACTGTACATCTTCTGGATCAGGAAGAAAGGCCAAGTTATCAGGTTCCCAAGTCTAACAGGAAACAAAAACAAAAAGCAAAGAAAAGAACTAAGGCCCAGTTACAGAAATCTTCACACAGCCCCGGGATGAAACAAATAAAATACTCAACCAGAAAAGAGGAAACTGAGAAAGTGCTGACTGGTGGGTGTGATCACAGTTCGTTCTCTGACCAGAATCCCTTGCAGAGTACAATGAATCCTGACGAATCCCTTGAAAAAGAAGACCACAGAAGTTCTAATGAATCACATTCTTCTAGACAAGTTGGGATAAACCATGGCAGGAAACAGAAGATCTATGAAACAGATGAATTTATTGACTATCTCTTAAACTATTATCAGACTCCAGAATATGCCCGATTCTGCTTCGAAGCAAGTCACCTAACAAGCACATGTCAGTGGCAGAGAGATGTCTACGCCAAGGGGGATGGGTTTCAGATTAACTTGAGAAAGCAGAGGTGCCACTCAACTAGTCTGAGTGAAGTGGAGAGCCTGGAAGGGAAAGAACAGGATCAAGAGCAGCACTGGCCAAAGGTGTATATGAAGGATCCTGAGAACAAGTCAGAAAAGACAGGGCAGGTCAATTATGCCAAAGAATTTACTAAGAAATTAAAAAACCATTGCAAGGACATAGCAAGTGAAACTGAAGATCACCTGTCCCCAACTGATGGAGAAAGCTATCCTGTGGAAAAGATTCACAACCACAGAGTCAAAGATTCTCAACACACAAGAAAAAGTCCAGTTCCCTCGTCGTTAAGGTCAGTAGACGTGGGTTTGCCATTGGCAGACTTCTTGGAGGAGATTAGCAGTGATTCTGAGTGCTTCAGTGAAACTCTTAGCATAAACGAAGAGGAGGAAGAAAGGTCTGTGGCTGTACCTCTTGGTACTGACAAAATCATGAATTGCAAGCAGAAATCTAGGCCAAGTCAGCAGACCTTGTATTCAGAGTGCAAGCACGAGAGTGAGGAAAAATCCTCTAAACGCAAAGGTAGGGCTCCAGGTAAAAGGTCCAAGTATGAACTGAGATATTCATGGCTTGAGGATGAATGTGATTCCGTTCGAGTTGACAAGAACACAAGCAAACCCAGAGAAAAAATAGCTCCCAAATCCATGTTTGACGAAGGCTACTACCATGAATCGAGTTCCAGTGATGAATTAGAGAGCATCGCAAGAAAGAGGAGGAGGGTCACCAGTGGTGCGTTTGGCCAGAATGTGAAATACAGACCCTTTCATATGCCATTAATGCCACCAAAACGTGCTAGAGCTTTCTATTTGGGATACTTCTCCAGAAAAAGGCAGAATCCTTGGAAGTCAGAATATAACCAGGATGTCAGAAGGTTTAAAAGATATGAAAGTTCTGAAGATTACATGCTTGATTCTGGTAATTATTATGTTAGTCATGATGACAACCAGGAGCACATTGAGTATGGAAGCTACTTGGGAGACAGCTACTCTGACTCTTTTTATTTTAAAATGTTCTGATGGCCACTTTGATCAGGAACACCCTTATTTACAAGAAACAACTGGCGAAAAGAAAAACTTCAAACCAAATATAGCTATGTTGTTAGCAACCACAGACTAAGAACTAGAAGAGGGTCAAGTGCAAAAGCTTGTTCCTCTTGCCAAAGTTTCAAGTGTGGATCAAAATGATGGCAGGTATGCCAGCAAGCTTTGGAAATAGAAAACCTGCAGGTTCTGAAGCTTGGTGAAACAATGTAATTGCAAAACTTCATGATCGGAGGACAGATTTTATTTCAAGCTTTAATTTGGTACCAGTAAAGGAGCAGACTAGCATTAAGAAGGCTGACTAACCTTCAGTGGCTCTTTTGCTGTCATAACATCATGCATCATCTGTTTTCAAAGAGGACAATGGTGGACAAATGGGCATCTTTTGATGTGTTCGTAGATTTGGTCAGAAGCACTATGTATGGTAACAAACTTTCCTGAATTTTACTTCATAACAATTCTAGATAAAGGAGAGATCCAGAGGCTAGAACCTATGATAGATTTCATGGCTTTAGAATTTCATGAATACCCACCTGAAGGAAATGAATATATTCACAGTACTCGAAGAGGAAGAATCTAAAAGGGCCGATTGCCCTTTGATGGGTAAATAGATGGGACCATTAGAATTTTTCTTGTTTGTTTTATGAACCCCATATCTTTCCATACAAAAATAAAGCACCAGGATAGAATTTATAAAATCAGGGGGATTTGCAAAAGGAAATATCAAAAAATCCTGGAGCATCAATAATGGCACTTGGGAAGAAAAGTTTTGACAGTATTCTATTTCAGGCTATGTAATCCTTTCACTCAGGGTTGGGTGACATCAGTTTGTAAAAAGTCACTGAATATCCCCCAAACTGACTTTTATAAAACAGTAGCAAGTGCCTCCTCTGTCCTTAACAATGCCACGGAGTTAGGAAGAATTAAAAGAAAAGTCCATAGTTTTCTAGCTGTGGAAAAATTGTATGTGTGCAGAATTTGTAAACAATGTTAAATAAGCAATTTATCTTTTTGCTGACTCATTTTGGACTTCTTAAATACGTTTTTAAATTGAGATATTTGTAGATTCCTGAAGACTTACCCTTAGTGCAGTGCACGTTCTGTAGAAAGCTTGGCCGACTCTTTCTGCCTTACATTGGATTCAGGACCTCAGGGCAGTTAGTTGACCTTCATTTTCCCAGCAAAGCTATACCTGACCTGGCAATTGGTGATTAGTGCAATTAGAGACTGCCTGCAACAGGAATAGTTGTTTGGAATCCACAGACGCAGTGAAGGGCAGCAATTTCCTTTCAGTCTCCATTTGACATTCTGCAGGAACGCATCAGCTAGTGGAGGCAGGCAGGATGCCAGTCAGTGGGGTTGCTTACCATCGTGTGTCACATTGTGTGCCCATAAACTGCCTCTTGAGCAGCCTTGTGTCTGAAACGGTTACAGAATCTTATGATGTACCTGAAGTAAAAGCCGCAGGTTGTTTCATTGATCTGCATATTCCTATTTGAAGAGAGGTATGTTCAACCACTTCAAAGTCCAGAAAGGAGTGTTACAGATCCACATGTATCACTAATATAAAAACAAATGAATATTGTGCTGCCTCTCATGTTGAATCCCACTTTCAAGCCAGTGGTTGGTTTCACTGTTAAAACTAGGTTTGACTTGTCCAATCCAAAAGATTGCTCACGGGTTGAGAGTGCCTTTTTTTGTTTTGTTTTTGAGGACTAGCAATGACTTCATGACTATTCATGTTCAAAGTACTGTTGCCCAAAGTAGCCTTCGAAATTACAGCTCATATTTTGTCAGACAGTTTTCTGGCAACATATTATTCTCCTCCAATAAAAATCTGCCAACCCCCCCACCATTTTATTCCATTGAAACGAAATACATTATGGGTCTGTAATAGAAAACAGCTGACTGTTTTCAAACAAACAAACAAACAAAACCCACTCAACTTCCCTCATTTGATAATTTTTCTTGAGAGATTTTAGGCATTTTTGCTCAGTAAAAAAATAAAAATAAAATTGCAGAGTTCAGCAGCATGTGCAGAGTTTTTTCTGTAATAGATGCAGCACTTTTGTCCTGTTCGATTTGTTTGCTGAATGCTCTCCTGGGGCCACTTTTGCTGAACCCCGGAGTTTCGTATCCGTCTGTGGTAATGCATTGTAGATTGGTGTCCACCTCTTTTCGGTGTAGGCCTTACACAAGAAACGTAATCGCTACCTTTGTGCTTGTCATTCAGCGGCTTAGGAAAGAATGTAATGGGACAAACTGTTACGACTACTTTTCTTCTGGATATTGTTGTTAAGTTGTGAAAAGTATTTTCTCGTATCTTCTTTTTGTCTTATCAAACAAGGGCCGGAGTTGTTTTTAGTTAAATAGGGGTCTTTGTATGCTTTCCTTGTATGTGCTGCTAATCCTGTAAAGGAAAAGCCTGTAAATGTACTTTGTTCATTTGTTTGAATTTCTCAGGTAGAAAGCCATGTAACCTAGGTAATTTGAAAACACAACCAAATCAATGTGTTTTTGTTGCAAAACTGTTTAATGTGTTGATTTTAAAATAAATGGTGATTGATTCCACTTTGGGGAGAAGTTTCTATCTGTAGTATATGTTGCACTAATGTCGCTCTATTTGCTTATTTGCATTGTTAGAGAAATGCATATTAAATTTTCATATATTAAAAAATAAAATTGTCAATAGTGACTATTGACTGGTTAGATCAATGCACACCCATAACATTTCCAACCCATTTCAATATTTTAATTCTACCTCTCCTTTATGACAGGAACTGACTCAGAGTTGATAGAACAAAAAAACAGTTTCTTTTTCATTTTGGATAAACTGAAATCATATTTAGACTCAAACTTATCCTCCTCTAGGTACATCTAAAATTATTTTTGAGAATTTCATACAGGTATATAATGAAATATGTTCTAGTCTGGCCCCCCACTTCTCTCCATCTCCCCTCATTTTCCTCCCTAATTCACTCCCTTCCAATTTAATGTCTTTTTGCTTTTTGAGAACTCACTAAGTCTAGATAGTGCTGTGCATATGTGCATGGGCCACCCACTGGACTGTGGGAGACCTACCAGTGACCACACCCTCAAAGAATGATTCCCCCTTCCCAAGCAACTATCCACTGCTAATAGCTCCTCAGTATAGGGTGGGGCCTGGAGATCACCTCTACCATCTATACTGGGATTTTGACTGGCTTGACCTTGCGCAGGTAAGCAGAGCTGCTTGAGTGCATGGGGGAGTGATGGCCATGGCATGTCCAGAAGACAGCATTTCCAAGCATTCTTCCCCATCCTTTGGCTCTTAGGTTCTCTCTGCCTTCTCTTAAGTGATGACCCCAGAACCTTAGTGGTGATGGTGGGTGGGGTTAATATAGATGTCCTGTTTAAGGATAAACACACAATACATTTTTTAAAGACAGGATCTTACTTGTAGCTCAGGCTGGCTTTGAAATCCTGATCCTCCTGCCTCAGTTTCCCAAGTGCTGGGAATACATGTGTATGCCACCATGTTTGGCATAGTATGTTTTATCAGTGCTGTTCAATGGTAGCAAAATTGATTCTAGAGAATTCCATTTCATCCTATTCCCTCAGTTGTGTGTGAAACTTAAAGTTTATAGATGTCCAAAAAGAAATGGATGTGGAATGGGGAGTCTAGTCCAAGGAGCTTAGGCCCATAATTTGTCTTTGATCATTCAAGAGTTAACTGTATTTGTACATAAAATAGCAAACTGCTTCAAAGTATTATATAATGAAAATAGACTGTACCTTTAACTCTGTGCACTTTAGAGCTGTAATGTTCCTTGTTGGGTTTCACAAGCTCTTTCTGAAACATTAAGGACTGTATGGATGCTTGCTCTGAATCAAAAACCAAGCAACTCATGTCCCTTGGTCGGTCTCATGTCCCTTGGTAGGTCGACCACATTCTAGTTAATGGCCCCTTGCCTATGGGTAGCATAAGTTGAACTTGTTTTTGAAGAAAAGAGGGCATATTTTGGGGAAGGGATAGGAGTTAGTCTGATAGGAGTTATGGGTAAAGTGGGGTGTGTGTGTGTGCATATGATCAAAACACATGGCATGTATGAAATTCCCAAAGAATAAAAATATTTAGGAAAACAGAAGCCAAATACTCCTGTCATAAACCCCCTAAACTTCCTTAACATTTGGTAACCCCAGTGCCTCCAGTAGTAACATTTCTTAATAACATTGTTATAGTCTTTAGTTTAGAAAGCTGACTCAGAGGCAGAATTTGACAAGTCACAATATAGTTCAGCTCACTATTTTTCAACTTGTTTCTTTTCTATTTCCCTCCTTCTATGCAGTTCAGGCAGGCCTTTAACTTTTCTTGCCTCAGTTTCCCAGTGCTAGGGTTACATGGTTGTTCCTCTTTGTACACATAGAAGCCTAACACCCAAGTTAAATTCAATGTTAAGCTAAAGTCACATGACTAAATATGATTTATTAAATTTCTTACAATTTATCTTTTTGAGAATTTGACACATGTAAACACAGAACAGTGTGTTATGACCATATCTAAACTTCAACTCTCCTGGACCCTCCCGAACATGTCCCCTAGTCTTTAAAAAAATAGCCCACTACATCTAATTAGTGCTGCCTGTATATGTGTGGGTATAAGGTGCCGGAGCATGAGTAATCTAGTAGTGGTCACACCTTCAAAGAAAATTGGCTATGCCCACCTTATCGGCCATCAACTACCAATAGCTCCTCAGATAGGGTGGGATCAGGAGCTCCTCTTCAATTGGTGCTTGAATTTTGGCCGCTGAGCAGGTCACCACAGCTGCTGGGAATTCATGAGTGCGATAGCCACGGCATGTCCAGAAGCCAGCCACTGCACAGCACTACCCCCTATCCCCCCAGCTCTTGGGTTTAAAAATATTCAAATAAGCTAGCCACACTATACTGGGCAAAATCTTTTTATTAACTGACCCAAGCACTTCATTTTGTTTCTGATTTGAGGTAAAACCATTAAACACGGCTCACAAGAAAATACAATGACTATTTAACTACAATTACGAGAGTTTGACACCTCACTAGTGGTTCATATAATACTTTTACAAATTTATACAACTGTAGAATCTACTTAAGCTAGGTTTAGTATTAACCAAAGAGTATTATCCGAGACCTAGACACTTGACTACTACTTTTGAAGTGACTACAATTTTGTAACAACATAAGGATTTAACTGTTACCTTAGGAATGTGTTTTCCTTTAAAAATCACTCAGCTAATGCCATGTAGTGTTTTCTCATTCTTCAGAGATGACGGTGAAGGCTTTTTGAAAAGCACACACCTGTTCTTGCCCTGTATGTTCCTCTCAAATTTCCCATTTGGTCAAATAACCACATAACCATTGCCCTGCTACAAGCAACAGAACTGGGAAGCCAGACCCACGATCTTCATGTAATTTACGGGCTTTTTTTTTTTTTTTTTTTTTGCAAAGCTCTACTTTGAATGTTCAGATGCTGTTTTAGTCACAGCTGTCAGTTACTGTGCGTGTGTGATAGTTACTGTATGTGTTGAGAGTGTCCACATGAAGAAAAGGACAGTTAAATCAGTCCAGAAACACTGGAAATGTGTTTGTCTCAACTAAGCCCAAAAAGGAATTTTCATTTTGTTACTGGACTTCTCTCTAGAAACAATACCATAGTTTTTGGAACACTGCAGATTTGCCTTAGAGGTAGATAAAACAAAAATCATGCAGTTAAGTCAATTGAGTAAAATGGGCTTGTTTTCATAGAACAGCATGACTCGAAGTTGATCCTTCATTCTTAGTACATTGACCATTTTGACCAGTTTGTGGACATTTACCATTTTGACCAGTTTGTGGAAATAGCCAAGTATTTGCTCTCTCTCAGGAAAATCAAATTGCAATTCAGCTTGTTCTAACTACGGATAGAAGCAAAACAGCATTAACATTTGCAGGACAGCACTGTAGTTCACTTTCTGGATTTGTGACACAAACATATCATGCATTCTAAGACAATTTCATCAGTGTCACTAGTGATGTTAATTAAAAAAATTTACAGCAAGTTCAAAACGTTTCTAAATATTGAAATCACCATGTTTTAAAGACAGACTGGAATGTTACAAATGATTTTGCAAAATACAAAAATAGATATGCTCCCACTGAATGCTTTAATCATTTTTCCGAGCATTCTCATCTTTTGGTTCTTCATCATCTGAGTACACAGTAGGTTCCTCCCCTTCCTTCAGCAGTTTGCCCACATGATGATACTTGACTGGAGGGTTAGAGAAGAAAGCAAAAATGGTCATTCTCATGCTTTACACACACAAAACCCCACTACATTTTAAAGCATTTACAAGAGGTCCAAACAACATACTCAGCAACGTGTTAGGTTTCTTGAAGGATACAAAAAATTGTGTCATACTCTTTGCCAAAAATGCAATGAAGAGTTCTGTCCCAAATACAGAAATATAAAGCAGCAAGCAATGTCTGGTAGCATCAAAATGAACTGAGCACTCTGTAAGGAGTATTTATAGTAAGACCACACTGAATTAGGGGGCTGTAGAGCAGCACTTCATGGGAGAAAGACATGCTTTGGAAAATGTATGGACGGACTTTGAGTGAGAGATAGTTCCAGAAAAAAGAAAACACATCCAAAGGTACACAGGCAAGCCTGGGCATATCTGGGAAGCCAGTAAGAACAAGTCATCAGGAGTTGAATTGGCATTTGGAAATAGGAGATAAGTCTGGCTGATCAGTGTGGGGGAATATTATGAAAGACCTGAAAAGCCAGCCTGAGAAACCTGAACTTTTATAAGTGGCAAAGGTTCCAAAAGTTTATAAGGGAAAGAATGACAAAGCAAAATAGTACTCCGGCAGCGACGTTATCACCAAGATAGGAAGGGCAGGTTTCAGGAAGAGCAGCTGAGAAGGCTGGCCAGGGGTCTGGTATGCAGACCCGGATGTGAATGAACCAGACCACGAAGTAGGGTAAGGTCCTTAGGAATTAAAGGTAAGGATATGAGATAGCTTCAAAAAGACCAAAAACCAAACCCAAACTGGAAACACCCGTTAATGAAACGGCAACTGGGCAGCCTGTAAACCTTTAAAAGGAGGACTGGCAAAAGGGAGCCACTCTGGAGGGCCCCATGACAGGAGACCCACAGATGGGAAATGATCCCTGGACAAGAATCCGGTCCTGTCCAGCTGTGGAGGAAGGGGGGACAGAAAGTGGAAGCAGTGCTTAGGGGCAACTTGGAGAATGTGTTAGACAGTAAAGGTACGGACAGCAGGAGACAGACTTCCCAGCATGGGAACAAGCTATGGGTAGTTAAAGGTACGGCAAGGGACTAGGAAGGGACTGAAGATGTTGAGACAAGAGAGTTAGGTGTGGAATCAGAATCAGCAAGCTCCATTATAACCAAGTGAATACAGGGTTAATGCACATTTCCTTTCTGAAATGGGAAGGAAGGAGAGGAGTAACTAACCTGTCCAAACAGGTAACTAAAGCTGCTTTTATGTGAAATAATCATTGGAACAACTGAAACTTCCCTATTTGAAGAGAGCACAGAGGGGGTGGTGGCAGCTTGGGACTGTGCAGGGTAAATAAAAGCCAAGTGGCACCTGGGAAACCTGCTTAAGGGGAATCCATAAAGCCTGAGTACAGCCAAGGTGTCACAACAGGATCTTGGGTTAGTCCTAGGTGAAAGGGGTGGTGGGCATAAAGAAAAATATCCCCTGTTTTCCACTGATGCTAGAAAGCTCTAGAACACAGAGCTTTGCAGATTATAAATTATAACTCATTAGTTTCATATAGAAGACTAGGATTACAAAGGCATCTTGGGACGCAAAGGTTAGTGACAATGTTAGGTAGCTGGGTTGTTTTCAAAGTCCAAAGATTTGCATCCTGACTTGAAAGCTATACTTGGTCTGCTCGAGATCCAAACTCAAAAGGTAGTGTCACATCTGGCTAATTATTAACCAAGAACTCTGATCAGGTTATTCTGAAAAAAAAAATATGGTTGGATATAGCCAAAAGAGTATGTACTATTTAACTGATTGTGGGGGTCAGTAAATAAAAATCTTCCCTCCACCTCAAAATATCTCCCTCAAACAAAGTGGTCATGGTCTTCACATACATTTCATAAAATCTGGCAAGGATTATTATAGTTCAAATCTGTGGCAATTAAGTGATCTTAAAATGATAATTTAACCCTTGGGACTGAGGTTCAACTGAAGCCAATCCCTGCATTCTCATAATTTGAATTTAACCCTTTATTTCTACCTTATTTCTAAAGACTTTACCCCCTCCCCCACACAGCATAAGCCTGAAACAAGTGTTTCTTTAAAAACAATGCAAGCACCATTGCTGCCGGGCAGATTATAAGCAGCATTTATAGATGAGACCTAATTTATAGTTAGGCTAAATCAGGTTCAATGAGAAGCTGTTTGGAAGAATACAAGTCTCCCATTCTTCAACTGTGGGCTGTGGGCTGCTTTTAAGCAGTAAGTGCTACAAGAGAGGGCTTATGAAAATCTCTCTTCCTGTAGGCAAGAGGGACACTGTCCTTTCCCCTACACACCCAATATGGAATCGCTATACCTTTACGCAAAAACTTACACATCACCATCAGAAGCCCAAGTTTCTGCAGAGGACAAGCTAAAAATTGGTATGCCATCACAGCAGCGAATGACTCAGCACTGCTACCATTACTTATGCCACAAACCTGATCAATCCAAGATTTAGGAGCCTATCAAAATGCACTCAAGTTTCAGGGTGCTTAGTAATAACTATTGTTTGATCATGAATCTGCATTACGGGTAGAAATTTGATCCAGACAAAATATAAAGAAATGCTTACAAGTGAACTGAGATTCCCAGTCACTCAGGGTCTCCTGCTGGGTAGGAGTGAGGTCAGAAAGGTCATCATACTCATCCTTCAGTGCTTCTTTATCCAGGCAAAATGTGGCAAGGCCCCTGGATGCATCTCTTCCGGCAAAGACCCCATATGGCCCCTCTTTAAAAACAAAATGAAACCAAAGATAGATTCTTTACAAGACATTTCTCTGTGGCTTAAATACAGAAGATGGCTTCCTTGCTCTCAGCACTGAAAGCCTCCTTTTAAATGTCAAATTCCACTCTTAAGCTGTATACTGACACTTTGATCATTACATAATGGACACTGAAAGATTTACCGTCACTTCAATAAGGAAAATTCAATAAAAATGTGTAGATGAGTCAGAATTCGGCTTGAGGACTTTGAATCTACAGGTTGGCTCTATTCTAGGTGCTTGAGCCAAGCCAGTCAGAGTTTCTTAACCACTAAAGTGTAAAGAAAACATTTCCTTATCAATGTATTCTGATATGTTTTAAATGATCTTTGGTCGTAAGATTCAAGCCCCGAGACATCTGCAGGAGAAATAATTTTACAAATATCAGTGGTTCAAAAGTCTATCCACATGTTATATAACCTTCACTGTCAAAAAATAAGAACTAAAAACAAAGGAAATGAGTTTAGGTACTGTTTTTAAGTATAAACATAAAGAGAAGCACAAAGAGTTGTGAAAAAACTAAAATTTTCACTGAAAAAAGGCTGCCATCAGTGCCTCCAAATAATCCTATAAAACCTGGAAAATGCTCTTATGTATAATATCATACCAAGCTTTTGTCTGAGAGCAGTGGATCATTTTGTATTCACTTAATTGTTTAGATTTACTTAAATATTACCCAAGCAAATGAAAGAATTCAGTGTACTTTATTATACCAACTAGGAGAATTAATTTTGTTTCATTATGGTGTGGTCATCTGACACCTTAAGCAACCCAACTGTTTTTCTTATATATTAGATAAATTTTATGACTTTTTTTTTTTTTGTAGAATTGGAGCTTTGTATATTCTGGGCAAGCACTCTACTACTGAGATATACTTCAAGCCCTTATGGTCAACTTGTAAATGCAATTAAGATTCTAAAACATGGGCCGTTTTTAGTCATCATTACATGCTGCCACTAGAGGTTAAAAGAAATAGCTTCACATGCTTTTCACAAATGTATACTGCTAATGGAAATAGCAGCACCTAATGCTTGAAAACAAATTATTTTGGTTTGGACTCCACCATTTTAGAAATTATGGTCCCTGGACTGCTACTGCATACTAAACCAAGATCTAAGGCAAATATTAATATTTTTGGAGAATATATTTTGTTAACCACAAAAGCATACTAACTAGATGCTTACTGAGCAGAGATGTGTGTGTTTCGTTCATTGTTACTTGCTAGCACCTACAACAGTACTGTGCCCATAGTACCAGGCACTCAAATGAATAATTTTTAGGTGTACTCTGTAACAGAAAATATTCCCACTATGATATATATTGTCACTGTTCCTGAGCCCTGTCATTAATGGAGAGCAGGGACTCGGAAACCTCACACTGGGCTGTGCTTGCCTATTTTTGCAAGGGAAAACAGGCCCCGAGACAACTATGCATTGTACCAGGTCACACAGCTGGTCAGTGACATTCTAGAATGTAGAATGCTGGTTGACTTCTAGTTGTAGTTATTCGTGTGCAGACATCGATGTGCCTCACGATGACTCTGCAAACTACAACCTACCTGGTTTAGAACGGAGGCTGCTTCACTCCCAGCTCTCTGAAAGCACCGAGGCTCCTCGTGATGACTTTGCAAACCACAACCACATGTCGATACCCCACGCATTTGTTCTGACTGCTTTATGGTTTAGCTCAATAATACAGCTATTTACATGATTGTATATTGATAATGTACAGCTATAGTGACAAATAATATGTAGTTTTCATATCATTTTGCAGTTACATGCTTACAGAAAATCGATTTTCTAAAATGTCTGAAAGCAAAAAGGAAGGGTGAGGGTTCACCAAGAACCTTTTGCACATGTGATTTTGATTGGCTGGACTCTGGAGACTTAAAGGAGTGGGTATGTCTGGTTTGGATTAGTCCTGGCTATTCTTCTCTTTCTCAGACCAATGAGCATGCGAACACACCCCCTGAGTTCCTAGTGCTTAGAGGAATCCATATTGGAGGAGCTAAAACCTCTTCTTCCTCTCCAAATGTTCTAGAAAGCAGGGCTTCCCAAATCTGGATGATTCCCAATTTCGCTTACAGCAGAGTATTAAAATGTAGATATTTTTGCACCCCCCCCACCCCCCCATCCCCGTGTAAGTGTGGCTATGGTTGGTCAGGCCAGGAATCTGTGTTTTTCACAAGCATCAGGTGATTGTGACAGGCAATCCGGTTTGGAAAAACCTCATCTCTGGGGGTTCTTTTCAACACTTCCGCAGTCGTCCATCCCTTGTTTCCCTCTGGTTGGCTTTTCCTGAAATCCCCCCACCCATCGGGCTTCACAGCCCTTACCCTATTGTTTCTCAGGACCCCTCCCACTTCTCCCTCCCACTCCTGATTTCATTTATTTTTATTTAAAAATTTTTACCTCTCAGTCTCCCCACCCCACTATACACTAAATATGGTGTTTCTGATCAGCTTGCCACGTTACTATGGTCCCCCACATTCTGCTCTTAAGGCACCCGTAGTCTCCTCTCCATCAAGCTGGTTCGCTTGTTCATCTTCCAGTCTCAGTCCACCCAACACAGCACGTACATACACATACCAAACACACGTCACATTCCAAGCGCCCCCCCAACCAAACGGTGCACACCAAACACGCACTCACCGCGCATGCACAGTGTACAACACACACACACACACACACACACACACACACACGCGCACACACACACACACACATATTCTCTCTCTCTCTCTCTCTCTCTCTCTCTCTCTCTCTCTCTCTCTCTCTCTGCCAGGAACAATGCTTCTACCTGACACTAATCCCCTTCTCCACTTTCTGTCTACACACCCTTACATTCCACCATGGCTCCTCCGGCGTCATCGGCCTCCACGTCTTCTCAAGAGTCTGGGCCTCTCTGGAGACACCTTCATTTCCTTTTAAGTCCGAAGCCTCCCCCTTTTTCCAGGACACCCCCCACCCCAACACCCGCCAAAGCCCTGCTACCTTCGAAAACTTCCCCAGCATCCCGGGCCTTCGAGCCTCCCTGTCCCTCCCACCCGCGGCTTCCAAGCCTCAACCTTCCCCGGCACCCCATCCCCCCCGCCGTATGCACCCCCCCCCCCCCCCAGCGCCTCTCGCCCTCGTCCGCTCGGGGAGCCGCCCGCCTTCCCTCTGTCCTCCCTCTGGGGCGTCCCACCTCCCTCTGCCTCTGCCCTGCCCCACTCCACGCCCGCGGACCCTCTTTTGTCTCCCGGGGCCCCTGGCCCTGTCTCCGTACCCGGCCCGTAGAACTTGCGGCCTTTGGTTACGTCGAACACCTTGCCATTGATGGCCATAAGAATGCGCGGGTCCTGGACGCCATCGAAACGCCTCAGCTCGGCAGGGGTGAAGTCGCGCCGCTTGAGGCGGGGCAGAGGGGGTGGCTCATCGTCGTCGTTGTCGCCACTGGCTCCGGGCTGGTCCCCGCGTACGATCTTGTAGAGCAGGAAGATGCAGAGGCCGAGCAGCAGCAGGTTGAGAGGCGACGTGAAGATCTCGTGCAGCAGCCCGCTGCCCTCCAGCTCGCTAGGGTCGGCGCCCGTCGCCACCACATCCTCGGCAGCCATGATCTTTGGAGCAAAGGTTGGGCCCAACTAGGCAGAGCTCGGGAACACTCCGCTCTCTCCTCCCTCTCGGCGAACAGTGGCGTGCGGCGTTCGGTGGCGGAGGAAGAAAAGCCTCGCGGGGAGGCGGGGCCGTGAGGGGGCGGGGCCTCCACACCACGCCCTTCGCAGCCACCTAAGCACCCCGCCCTGCGCTGGTAGGCTCGGCCTCGGCTTAAGCCCTCTGCGTAGCCTCGGGGTCTTGGCTCCCCCCACTCTCAAAGGCTAGGTCACAAAGCCTAGCCCACCTCTCAGTTGTACCTGCTGGGCCCCTGCCTCAATTTCATGGCTCCCTCGGAGCTTACTTCAGCTCACCGCCACACAGCGCAATCTCCTGCGTGGGTACACTGGGTAGCTTCCTGCCGACCCCCTGGGAGAGCCTTGCCTCTGAAGGCCTCTAAGGCCCGCTCCTCACTGCAAATGACGTCTGTTAAAATGGGGCCGCGTTTTTCTTTCTTCTCTCCCATTTCAAAGGCCCTCATACACCCTCCCCTGGCCATACCCTCAGGACCAGGGAGCTGTCTGAAAAATCATGCCTTCAACTCCTTTCCCACCTTACAGACCTCCGTTTTCAGTTAAGAATATCCATTTTGGGATGGTCATTCTCCAATTCTTGCCTAAAAGCTACGGGGCTCACACCCAAAGGACAGCCACTCATGTCAGAGGCCTGTCAACTCTTCAAAATCTGGGGCCAGATTTTGCGTTTTTTTTTTTTTTTTTTTTTTTCCTTTTGCAGCCATCGATTACGCTTAGTCACAAGGCATCAGCAAATGGCATTCTCTTGTTGAGCTTTTTTTTTTCCTTATAAAAATACCAGAATAATGTCTCTTTGCTTGGCAACATGCTTCTATTTGAAGTCTGTCCAGGCTATCCTTGGCAGTCATAGCAACCCTGAGTATAACCCCTGACAAATGCTGTTGTTAGGAAGGACCCTAGCCTTTATCTTCCTGGATACCTAGGCCTCTGATGTGCTAACAGGATGCATGGGAGCAGGCCTCTATGGAGCAAGGGTTGTCCCTACTCTTCGGAGAATTAATCTGGCTGCCCTTTTTATTGTTACTTGGAAAGGGTAACAGAAGAAAGAGGAGGAGAAGAATAATTAAAACCAAGCCATGCACACATCTACAGACCAGAGCAGTACTTTTCCATAGAGTTCTGTTGACTTGTACATAGTTCACCACCACCACCACCACCACTACCACCACCATGCAAGAGATTTGTACAGAGAATTGTCTAAATTCTCAAAAATTTTTGGCAAAGACTGCTTTAATCCCTTGTTTACCCCACCCTCATCTTCTTAAAGTGTAATGAGGGAAACAATCTTTATATCCAGCCCACACATTTTTTCCCCAGAGCTAAATTTAGGATTAGCTGAACCGGCCCCTCCAGATCTTTTGTCAAAAGGCCTCAACTTAATCATCATGAAACAAGCTCAAACTGGGAGCACTCAGCTATGGTTAGAGTCCAATTACCCTTTTAAAAAGAACCATGAGCAGCTAAGACATTAAAAAAATAACAAACGTGGGAAAAATACTTTTTATTTGAAACTAATATGGCAAAATTTCTATCTTTAAGTGCTCATTTTAATTGATAAAATCTTTAAGGGGCTGAGGAAGTGGCTTAGAAGGCAAAACACTGGGCATACAAGTGTGAGGACCAGATTTCCAATCCCCAGCACCCGTATAAGAGCCAGGATGGAAGGTTGGGCAGCTGGTCTTTAATCCCAGAGCTGAGGAGTAGGAGACAGGTTAGCTAGCCTATCCTTTGTCTCAATATTTAAGGTAGGGAGTAATTGAGGCAGAAACTACATTTCAACCTCTGGCATCCATACAAATGCACCACCCACATAATACATGTATACTTGTACACATATCACACATACATACATATGGCAAAAAAAAAGAAAAGAAAATGCTTAGTCAAATCCTCTAGTCAAAATGAAGGAATGTCAATGGTGAAGAAGCATATGAAAAATGTTCAGTTTTGCTAGTAATTAAAAGAAAACTTGGAGACAACATTGTTACCTACCACTTTTTTATATGAAGGGTGTAAAGAGCAGAAAAGGACAACATGCTGGTAAGAAAGTAGGGGTACTCCCATACCATACATTAGTGACGGAGTAGACGTTAGCATCAACTTTTGTTATCCGTGTTTCCTGTTCGTGAAACCCACTTCTAGAAATACAATTTTTGTCCTAGTAATTCCATTTCTAGGAATTCATCCTGCTTAGAATGATGACAAAGATTTCATTAGGAAGATGTTCATCACACATTCATTTTTAATATTGAAACTCTGGAAACAACCCAAATGTCTAACTTCAAATAAAGTGGCCAATTAATTCACTTTGTATTGTGATAAATTCATAGTTGGACCATTCAAACATCATCACATCATGGGAAAATATTTACATTTCAATCTTAGGAGAGAAAATAGGTTGCAAAACTATATACCGTGTGAATTTGATGATATCCTTAAAAATGTGTAAAGGGAAGCCTGAAAACAAACACAATGTTATTCTTAACTTTTCACAAGCTGCACATGTCACCTTTCTCCCCTACCCTTCTTTCTTTCTTTGGTGTTCAAGACAGGGTTTTTCTGTGGAGCCCTGGCTGTCATGGAATTTGCTCTGCAGACCAGGCTGGCCTCGAACTCAGAGATCCGCCTGCCTCTGCCTCTGGAGTGCTGCACCATGACAACCAGCTGCACATGTCATGTTAAGCATTGGGGAAAATGGTTTATTTTAAAAGAGAAAGAGCCGGGCGGTGGTGGCGCACGCCTTTGATCCCAGCACTCGGGAGGCAGAGCCAGGTGGATCTCTGTGAGTTCCAGGCCAGCCTGGGCTACCAAGTGAGTTCCAGGAAAGGCGCAAAGCTACACAGAGAAACCCTGTCTCGAAAAACCAAAATAAATAAATAAATAAATAAATAAATAAATAAATAAATAAATAAAAATAAATAAAAAAGAAAGAATGCTTATACATGTTCACTATGACAAACTTAAGAAGTACCTAATGAAAAGAGTGAAAACAATAACAAAAATGAAACTCAGGCACGCATAAATTTTATTTTACCATATTGGAAGCAATTTCAAATAACAAAATACTGATTTACTCTTTTCTAATACAAATACCATTTTTAAAATAAAAAAGGAAGCCATTAGGTGCCCCAGACAACTCCTGCTAGAACTTTTTGGATTTATATTTGTTTAAGGTTAGAAATTATGGATCAATCTTGGTGGCACATACCTTTAATCCCAGCAGTCTTTAGGTAGAAACTGGAGGATCTGAGTTCAAGACTAGCCTGGGCTGTATAACAAGACTGCTCAAGTTCAAACTGTGGAAAACCATAGAAGAAAATTAAATCCCCCCTTGTCAGTCTTCATTCTCCTTTCTCCAAGGTAACTACTATCAAAGGTGTAGAAATTGTATGGAGGGCCAGAGATTCGATATTCAGATCAACGTCCTTCTGGAAAGGGAACGGATTAAAGCAAGGAAGTTTTTAAATTTAAAAGAAAATATTTATTTTATTTTATGTGTATGAGTGTTTTGCCCACATTTATGGATGTACACCATTTGCATGCCTGGTACCCACAGAGACTAGTAGATAACATTGGAATTGGCGCTACAGATGGATGTGCATGTTGGGAACTAAACTGGGGTCATCTGGAAGAACAGCAAGTGCTCTTAACCTTGGAGCCATCTTTCCAAACCCAGGAAAGAAAGTTTTGCTTTATGTGGAGGATAGAAAATCTACACTCTAAAACCTCAAGTGATACAGTTTAAAAAATATGCATGCTTTGATTTAATGTTAAATGAAGTGGGCAACTAGTAACATGGGGACACTGAGATTGTTCAAAAGTGCCTAACCTTTCTGGTTTTTGTTCAAATCGGTGATAGATGGACAGGCATCATCTAGGGTGGCAGTTCTCAAGTTACCTAGACATAACCAAGGAAGCTTGTTGCTTTAAAACAATCCTCATAACATCAGAATTTCATTGTATGAACTTGTGGCTGGAAAGCAATCCCTAGACACTATGTACTTGACCCAAAATACATGTTAAGTCTTTTAGTCATTTCAAACTGCCTCCTTTAAGTCATCTTCAATGGTTCTAAAGGATTTTTCAAGAAAGCTAGGACAATTGGCTGATTAGTTAGAAAATGTATAGGAAACAATTCAACCACAGTACAAATCAAATCCAAAGGAGCAGTGTATCGTTTTCACCATTCAAATTATTGGTACATTCTTTTCTCTCCCCTTGGAGTTTTTAAAAATGGAAATACTTGGAGTTGGCAGGCATATAGCATGACAAGTATTCTGACACATGCTGCCAAGAAGGACATTGCTAGAATGCAAGATTGGTTTTGTTCCCTAACCTACTTCAAGTCCCTAGACTATGTAGTAGGCGCTCAAATGTTTATTGAACTCACTCAAGTTGTAACTGGGTATAGGTTTTCTAGAAAGCCCCTTGGCAATATGCAACAAATGCTTCAAATCATTCTTAACATTTTACAAAGACAGTAACTTCTAGGGATTTTTCCTAGGGACATATTCCAAAATCTGGACACAGATTGATGTAGGAAAATTACAAAGCATGACATATGACATGGAAAACATGGAAACCACCTAAACATCCCCAAATGTTTATTCATCTCATAGGAAAAAAAAGTCCTAGCAATATCCTGCAAGACTTAGGAGAATCTGCTCAATCCTCCCTACTCTTACCTGCAGAGCTTTAGGCCCTCACTTCCCACTCCCTTCCCTGATGCATGTGCACCAGCTACAGTGGCCTCCCCAGTAGCCATTAAACAACTCGGCATAGTTTTAAGTCAGAGATCCTATTTATGATTCCTATTGCCTGGAATACTCTTCTCCAGATTCCATCACAGGCCACACCCTCACTTTCCACTCAGGAAATATTCCCTTCCACTCATCTCTTTTCCCCATTCGTTCATTTATTCATTTTAGAACAGAGTCTTACTATGTAGCCAAGGCTGGCCTGGAACTCGTTATGTAACCCGGACCGATCTTGTACTCTTTATCCTTCTGCCTCAGTCTCTAGAGAGCTGGAATTAGAAATGTCCTCCATTACCCCTGGCTTCCATTTTACTTTACCTCATCACGTTTACTGCTTACTAATAATATAAGTATCATTTCTCATTTTTGTTAATTTCTTTGATTTAAATATGAATTATTCAAGAACAGGTATTGTGTCTATTTTCTTTACTTCTGTCTCTCCAGTATTTAGAACAGTACCTGGGGACTGAAGAGATGGCTCAGTGGTTAAGATCACTGGTTGTTCTTCCAGACAATCCAGGTCGGATTTCCAGAGCCCACATGGTGGCTTACAACCAGGGTATCCAATGCCCTCATCTGGCCTCTTCCAGCACCAGGCATACAAGTGGTGCATAGACATACATGCAAGGCAATATACTCATACACATAAAATTATTAAAATTTAAAAACTAGGACAATACCAGAAATATAGTAGGTACTCAGTAAATATTTGTGGAATTGAATTTATCTGACTGTGACATTGCATTATGTCATACACACATACAGAAGGGGACAAAGCTGAGAGAGATACACTTAAAAGCTAATAATAGTGTCTTTGAGCATGAGATTATGGTAATTTTTGCTTTATTCTTTATGAGTGGGCATAAATTATTTTCATTATTGTAAAAAAAGCAAAAGAAAAGTTTACAATGTAAAGAACAGAAAACAAAATGGTGCAGCTTCCAACTAGGTATTAAGTCTCTAGGCAGGAGCAGTGATGGTTGCCTCCATGATGGAGACCCAAAAGGATGTGCCCAACTCTTTCCATGTGGCTAGTCTCTGTTGAGCTCCAGCTCCTTGTGAGGCTCTGTGTCCTGGCTAGCGATGCAAAGCTCTTACCTTTCAAAGAAAGAATTCATGGCAGAGGCATGTCATAGACATAGTAAGGGGGAGGTGGACACGCAGTTGGGCAAAGGTGACCTACAGAGATTTTATATAGAAAAACACATTTGGGTAGACTTAATTTTTATCAGGTAGATAAAGATGGAGTCTCTAGGGAACTGGTGTTTCAATCTTTAGTAAGGATCAACAGAATCTGCAGAAAAGGAGACTTCTTAAAATCTCTATTCCCTCCAAAGTTTGGGTACAATGGGTATTATATAAAATCTATGTGCTGGTTAGGGTTTTATTTACTTACTTACTTACTTATTTTAACAGTCACCTGAGAAGAGAGAACCTCAACTGAGAAAATATCTCTATCAAATTGGCCTGTAGGCAAGTTTATGGTACAGTTTCTTGACTGGTATTTGATGTGGGAGGGTGCAGCCTAATGCGGGTGATGCTGGCCCTGGGCAGGTGGTCCTGGGTTGTGTAAGAAAGCAGGTTTAGCAATCCATGTAGAGCAAGCAAGAAAGCAGTGTTCCTCCATAGCCTCTGCTTCAGTTCCTGCTGCCAGGCTAATGCTTTGAGTTTTTGTCCCAACTTCCCTTTCCTCCTCAAGTTGATTTTTGAAGTGTTTTATCACAGCAATAGAAAAGCAAACTATGACAGTCTGGGAATTGTGCATCTTTAATAATAACTAACATTGTCTGAGCATGGATCATGTGCCATGTAATGTTCTAAATGCATTGTGGATTAACCCCCTGTACTATTCATGAAACACCATACAGATATTGGTTATATTATCCCCATTTCACAACTGAGGAAACTTGGGTAGAGAGAAAGGGGGGAGCTTTCCTAATGTCACTCAGCTAGTAAGTCAGAACTCAAGATAGTCAGCCTGGATCTAAATGTTAACTGCTCACCATTAAGCTGTTGTATCTCCATCCTAACAACTTCACAAACACTCCCATATGATTCTAAATCATTTCCAAAGAAATCAAGTAGAAAAAGTTATTTGAGCGAAGGCATAGGGATATAACATAGCTTGTCCCATTCTGGATAAACCGTGGAATTATTCTGTTGACAGTGAAAGTAAGTCCAAAGTCTGAAACAAGGTTTACCTAACTGGTGCACTATTTGGATTTCACCTTCAACCTCCAGTCAGGATCTAAGCATTCAGTCTCTGGTTGCTCAACCGCTCCAAGTGCTGGCAGCTGAGAGTTTGGAAACAGGTCCTCTGAGATTGCACTGGGTTGAAGAGACCTTCCCACCCAAGTGACGCCTCCTTTTCAGTGCAGCCTGCAGGTAATGAATGGTGAACACAGGGGTATGAAGCCTCCTTCTCTCACCCCACTCGCTGAGAGATGATGAGTGGAAGCTCAGCTGAGAATACACACCAGGCTAGCTTCTTCCTCTGTCTAGTGTTTTCTTCCTTCCTTCCCCATCAGATATAGACACCAAGGGCACTTATCAATAAGCTTTCTATGTGCTACTTTCCATCAGTTTCCTAGGAAAGCCAGGCTTTCCTGATAGGGCCTGTTCACTTCTCTCTTCTACTTCTTCTTTACATTCAACACTCCAACCACACTGTAGCTAGCAATGACCCAACATCCCAGAGAATGTGTAGCTATTGAATGCTATAAACACTCCATGTCGCTAACTCCCTCTCACAAGATAAATTACATTACCATATTTTTTTATAGGTGAGAAAATCATATATGGAGGACTTTCTTGCCCCAAATCACATAGTTAGTGAGAGGTACCAGTGGAATTTAACTTTCTCTGTGAGATTGTTTTCCTTTTTTGGAACTATCATGCTGGCAGGAGTTAAGGCTGCAGTCAGAGAGGTGGATACTGGACGATGATATTAATGAGGAGCCTTCCCACAGGAGGAAACTCCGGCTCACATTGTGGTTGTAAGAGTGAGGGTTTATATTCCAAGATAGCTAAGGCACATGTTACAGAGCTGGGTGGACAGGACTTAGAAAGTACCAGAGGGGGAGGGCAAAGTTGCAGAAAAGACATTATAATCAAATGGAACTGTATCTCAAAGCGTGGTTCCTTGCCCACCAATGGCATTGGCTTTATGTGGGAGCTCACTAGAGGTGTAAGACCTTGGTGTAGTATATCTAACACACTGAGCCAGAATAAGCATTTTAACCAGGTGTGGAGATGAATCCCATATAAACTCATGCTTTACAAGCACAGACAGCAGGAACACCCGGGTGAAGATATCTAACAGCATTCCCAGGCAGATATTTTGAATGTCTCAGGCACATGTCTGGTTTGGAGAAACAAAGACAGATGATAGGAGCCTGTGTAGGTGGTAGCTGAGATCAATGGTGTTGAACTGGAAGAACAAAGAGAACATAGGGCAGAGGTCTTTCAAAGGCTCATTGCACTCTGTGCTAAGTCAAGGGTGAAAACTGTTGGCTTTGGTGGCTTGGGCTGAATCAACACGTGTTTATTTGACTTTCAAGTCCTTTGAATTAAAAAAAAGATTCAATTTAAAAGTAGGGGACAGAAAGATACTCTATCTTCTTCCTTAGTTCTTTTATGAGCTTTTTAGCTGTATCTAGGAAAACTAATTAATATAAGAGCTGATTAAAAAGGAAAAAGTACAAAGCTTTTTTAAATTTTTAGACTTATTTTATTTATTATCTGTGTGTATGGGGGGCTACTATATGTGTGAAAGTGATCACAGGGACTTGAAGAGAGTGTTAATTCTCAGGTGCAGGTGGTTGTGATTTGCCCAGTGGGGTGCTGGGAGTTGAACTCGGGTTCTCTGGAAGAGCAGTAAGCACTCTTAATCTCCAAGCCATCTCTCCTGTCCAGCAATGATTTTTTTGTTTATTTTTAAGATTATAATTTAATTACATCATTTCTTCCCTTTCCTACCACCAAAACACCCCATATATCTACCCTCTACTTCAAATTCATGGGCTGTTTATTCACTAATTGTTATATATTCCTATATAGAACCTGCTCATTCCACATAATGTTACTTGTATGTGTGTTTTCAGGGCTGACAATTTAGCACTGGACAACTAATTGGTGTGGTTTTCCCTGGGGAGGACCACTTCTGTTCCCAGCTTTACTCTGTTGCCTATAGTTCTTAGTGTAGGGTTGAGACCTTGTGGGTTTTTCCCATACAGTTCGGCATGTCCCCTGGTGTCATCTTTGTTTAGTTCATGTTTAGGTGGTCATGTTAGAGAGGCTTTATGTGTGTAGCTTCTGATGTTACTAGGAGACACAATCTCACAGCAAATGACCTAGTCCTCTGATTCTTACAATTTTTCTGCCTTGTCTTCTGTAATGTCCCCTGTAGGAGTGTTTTGTAGATGCATCCATTGGGACTGGGCTTCACAACTCTGCATTTTGATTGGTTGTGATTTTCTGTAATGGCCTCTGTCTGTGGTGAAGAGAAGTGGCCTTGATGAGGGGAGAAGACTGTACTTATCTGTGGGAAATAGGATAAATGCTTAGATTGTAGTTAGGGATTATGCTGTTCAGTAAATTAGTTGTAGATTCTCCTCCAGTAACCATGATTTCACTAGCCCTGAGTAGTTAGCAGGGGTTTCAGTATCAGATATAGTATCCCTCTTGTTGAGTGCATCTCAAGTCCGATTGGTTACTGTTAAGGTACATGTGTCAAGGTATGCATGTCACAACTGCACCCTTGGTTATCACCGCATGCTAGACATTGTACTTGGGTAGGACTGTTGGTTGCCTCCCTCCTTTGAAAACTGGCATGAAGCTTTTTGGTACCACGAAAGCTAGTCTTCAGGGAGGGGTCATCAGGTCAGTTCCAGCTCAGAGAATTGTACATGAGGACCATCATGAGTGTGAGTACCAAAAGACTGTATTTTCACACCAAAAAGAATAGTGGAATAAACGGGTGACAGAATGGCAGGGCAAATGGATCTCTGGGCTAAGATAATAAATTCTAGGGTTGTTACTGCAGATACATGGGGCGTGAAAGATAAGGGTTACTTTAAAAAAATTCATTCTGTGTTACTGCAGCCCAGCGACCAGTCTTGGGTGATCAAGGCTCTATTCTGGCCTTTAGACGGGAAGGACATCATTCTGCAAAGATTTGTTTTTGGCCTTTTTTTCTTTTAAACATTATTTTAGTTCATGGGTATGGGTGTTTTGGCTGCATCCATGTCCATGCATGACTTGCATGTGTGCTGTCTGCAACAGAAGACAGTGTCAGATCCCCTGGAAGTGGAGTTACAAGCTGTTGTTAGTCATAGTGTGGGCACTAGAACTTGAACCTGGGACCACTGGAAGAACCCTAGTGCTCTTAACTGTTAAGCAGTCTCTCTAGGCCCCTGCTTTTGTTTTTCACAGACAAGGTTTCATTCTAGCTTTGGGTGGCCTTGAACTCTGTATGCAGACCAAATTGGCTTTGAACTTGCCACCATCCTCCTGCCTCTGCCTTCTGAGTGCTGGGATCACAAGTCTGTACCACCATGCACAGTATCCTCAAAGAATATTTATGGCTTGCAGCATGAAGGAAAGCAAGTGGTCAAATGACCTTTTCTGAACTTCCAGTTCTCAAGTAATTTCCTCTTTAAATAATACATCAGTCTTGCATATTTTGGGGTGGCATATCTTTATATAAACATGTAAACACCAGATCTTTTCAAAAAACCTGTGTTTCTAACATGTCTTAAAAATGGAGCTGGGCCACACCTATAATTTCAGCATTTGGGAAGCTGAGGCAGAAGGATTATTTATGGCTAGCCTGGGCAACAATGCAGCAAAACCCTGTTTCAACAGAATAAAGTGACGGTGGGGGATGGAGGATCTGCTGTTATATTAATGCATGGCAACAGGTGGCTGGAGTTGATTGGCAGCTGCGTCCTTTCCCAGGTACACCTACAGAATCTCACTTATCCCTATTGTTTTTTTTTTTTACTGCATTTCCTTTGTTTGGTTAGTAGTATAATTAGTAGATACTCGTGTGTCTCGTTTCTGTTTTGTTGTTTTGTTTTGTACTCAGGACTGTTAGTAATGGAAAATGAAAGAAAACAAGGTTAGTGTCTCAAAAAGACAGGTTTATTTCTTTGTGAATTCCAGCATACACTGTATCACAATTGCATTATTCAACCACATTAACAGGCATTTCTAGGTTGCTAGTGGGTTGTAAACAGAACAAAAGGGCCAAGACAGCATCTTGTTTTAAGGATTTATTTATTTTTGTTTTTATTTTATGTGTATGGGTGTTTAGCCTACATGTTTGTCTGTGTACCCTATGGAGGCTAGAAGATGGTGTCAGATCCTTAGGGGTAAGTCAGCGCATGGTGCTGGAACTCAAACCCGGAGCTTCTGCAAGAGCTGTAAGTGCTCTTAAACCACTGAGCCATCTCCAGGATGTGCGGTTTGATAGGGAGAGGCTGACGGTGTAGTACAAACAAAGCAAGCAAGATGACCCTGGAAACGCTGGTCTAGGTAGTTAAGAAGGCCAGGTTACTTGTGTCAGTGTCAAATTTTCACGTGACATGGGAAGGACAAAAGCTTGGTGCTCAGGGGTCTTGGGAGTGAGTGGAATGTAAGAGTTGAGATCTGCATTTAAAACCTACAGTGGGGAAGTCTGATACTATAATTTTTTTTAAAGAAATAATAATCTTACTATCATTACACATTCTTTGGTAATTTCATACAGACATATGATGTATTTAGATCATATTCACTCTCTCCAATTCCTTCCAGATTCCCTTATATCTTCCTTACAACATCATGTCTTCTACTTCTTTTAAAAATAGCCACTGAGTCCAGTTAGCACCACACGTATGTGAGTGGCTGTAAGGTTTTCCAGCGGAACACAGGCCATCTGCTTTTGGCCATGCCACTGGGAAAAACATTGACTTGCCTTCCCTCAGAAGCCATTCAGTACTTGCTAAGAAGCTCCTTAGTGTAGGGTGGAGTCCTGTGACAACCTCCCCTGTCTATGCTGGAGTATTGACTGGCTTGATACTGGAGGGAACCACAGCTGCTGTGAGGTCATGAGTGTAACTGCCCTGCCATGTCCAGGAGATACTATTTCACGATCCTTCGGTTCCAATGTGTGCCCCAAACAATCCCTAATGTAACAGTCATGGAAGGTGGGCTTTAGTGAGAAGTAATTAAGCCACATCAGGGCCACTCTACCAAATGGACTAATGTTACCAAAGGATTCTCCATGATTCTCTTCTGCAATGGGATGACTCAGACATTTTCTGTCTTGGATTTCTCAGCCTCCAGAAGTGCAGTCATTTATACATTACCCTATCTGTGGTTTTCTGTTATAGGATCGTAGATGAGCTAAACACTTAACTAAAGGAGGTGCAGTGGGTGGAGCTGAGAGGGAAGATAGATTTTGTGGTTTGATTTTTGTTTTTCTGAAAGCTGGAATAGATTTAGACGACAGAAGTATGGCTTCTAGAAGCTTAGAGATTGAATACACAGGAAAAGGGGGGAGGTAATGCTCAGCCCTGTGGTGTAAAATGTGACAGGAGAGAATGAAATCAAAAGATGAGACAAAGGATTATAGATCATCCTCTAATGAAGGAGAGACCCCTAAGGTTTACAGAATTCACACTTCACTGCCTCAACATTTTCCATGCAGCAGGAGACAAAGGTCAAGTGCAGCAGGAGGGGGAAGGGAAGAGCAAGAGCTTGAGTGGTGGCCAATGTTAATATTTTCACCATTCCCTCCATAGGGACTTTTATGAACAAGAACAAACAGGAGAAATGCAGGCATTGTGTTGCCTAGGAAACACAGCGGTTTGCTAAAGCAATACTGGGCCTTTTTGAATCACATTAACCCATTCATATCCATTGCCATCCAAAATAGAACTGGTAAGTAGTGAAGCCAGCAGAGAGATTTCTGCTCCATGGGGCACACAGTGGGCATCTTCTGTAGTCTAGGGGAAAGAGACAGGTATGGATTGACCAGGAATAGGTGACTTAAATAAAACGAGAGAACATCAAAGAAGTAGCAGACAGTATGATGTCAAAGACAAATTTCTGTTTCTAGTGCTTCTGTGAATTTCTACATGTGCGCACGCGCATGCATACACACACACACACACACACACACACACACACACACACACACAGACAGAGAGACAGAGAGACAGAGAAGACACATATGATGCCACAATATCACTGCTATGTATTATAAACAATTTGAGTGTCTCCTAAGGATTGATTTGTTGAAATTTAAGTCCCATTTTAAGGTATTAAGAGAATAGAAACCTATTCTGCCCGCCATTTTTAGAAAGTAATTAAGGTAAGGTCATTGAGATGGAGCTCAGTTAATTGAAACCCGATGGCTCCATGAGAAGAGGGAGAGACCACACACACACACACACACACACACACACACACACACACACACACGCACACTCACACACACCTGCCATCATGTGATGTAGCCAAGATGGTCCTCATCAGAATGGAGTGAACGCCCAAGTCAAGCTTTGAACCTCTGAATAAACATCTTTTCTTTATAAGATGCTGATTTTGGCTGGGTGGTGGCGGCACATGCCTTTAATCCCAGCACTGGGGAGACAGAGCCAGGTGGATCTCTATGAATTCAAGGCCATCCTGGTCTACAGAGTGAGATCCAGGACAGGCACCAAAACTACATGGAGAAATTCTGTCTCAAAAAACAAAAAAAAAAACAAACCAAACCAAACCAAAACAAAAACCAAACAAACAGACAAACAAACAAAAAGATGCCGATTTTAGGTATTTTATTGTAAGAACAAGAAAATGCTGACTAATACACCCACTGACTGGAAACACCTAGAGTTAAGAGAAGAGAAATATTTCTTCCTTGATTCTTTTTTTTGTGACAGGACCAGTTAACTCTCAACTACTTTTCTTTGCTACAGAGTTATTGCTGCTAGGTAGAGTTCCCTAGAAATGGCAGGCAGGATGCACCCAGGAACTTTCAACGATATGGTTGCCTGAACAAGACTGACATAATGACAATAAACACCAGTCACATGCCAACATGGTTGAGGGAGATTCAACACAATTCTTTACAGAAATTGAAAAAAATTATTTTATGGAAACACAAACTGCTATGGGCCTCAGGAAAATATTATAGGAACTCAGCTGGTTATGGCAAAGCCACTACCTGAAGGGATCAGAGGAAGCCAAATTCCAAGGAGCTTTTGGTGTTATTTGGCTTGTTATATATCAGCTGTCTTCTGTTATGAAAATCATATGTGCCTTCATAGTTTTCCCAATTGATTTTTCCCTAAGAAGGACTAACAGTGTGGACTGATCACTCTCTGGACATATACATTCAAGGTATTTGGAGAACAGCCTCAGGAAATGCTTCCTTCCCCCCAGCCCATCCATTTCTCCCCTTTCAGCACTGGAATCCGATATCTCCCTTAGACACATTCAAGGACTAACAGGATTAACAGTCCAGACCACCACATGCTAGTCTCCTGAAATTAAGGTAAATTCCACAGTGAGATACCGCCTACATCAGGTGGACCTTAAGTAATATCTTTGCACAATTTAGCTCGGACCCTCCTTTCTTGCAGCCTTACTAACTTTATAGACCCCCTAACTCCTTACCTAATGACTTCTGGGAATATTTAGATAACCTTCTGCGCTGACAGCTATGCTCAGCCCGAACCCAGTTCAAGCCTCCCTGTAATTATTGTCATTGGCAGCATCCGGCCAGGTCCATCCCCAGACGGAGGAAAGTGCCTTATCAGAGATACCTCTGTACTCTCTAAGAACAGACCCTAGCGTCCAGACTACCTATTTGAGAAGGCCTGGCGGATGTGCCAATTAAGCTTAACTACCTCCTTTCCCAAATCTTACCTCTAGTTCCAGATCTCCCTTTAACTATCACCAGAGGCATCTAGCTGTACACAGGTTGCCTAGCGACCGAGCATGTTTTCCTCTACCCTGCAGAAAAGCGGCAGATAGCTTGGACAGATAAGGGTCAAAAAGTTAAAAAGGCAGTTTTTATTTCAGAGAGGAAGATAGAACTTAGAGGTACGAGGAGACGGAGAGGAAGAGAGAAGTGGAGAACTTGAGGACAGAGAACTGAGAGGGATAAGGATGATTTTGACCAGAGAGAACATGTAGACAAGATGGAAGATGAGGAAGAGCCAGATGGGGAAGTACTAGCTGGGTAAGAACAAGAAGAAAAGGACCTAAAGACGAGAGAATTAAGATAGAACTTAGAGGGAACAGTACATAAAGGTAGAGAGAAATCAGGCAAGAAAGGAGCTAGGCACGAGAACAGAACTGAAGCTGTGTAGATAGGATTTAATCCCAGAGAAGTAAAAGCAAGTGGACTAAAGAGCTCTGTGTGCTGAGATTCTATTTCCTGAAAATAGTCCTCACCATTCGTAGTTTTCTCTCCTGAGCCCCCGGGAAGTATAATATTAAGGCTGGTCCCTCTAATATTATACAAGAACAAATGATCCAGAATAGCCAAAACAATCCTGAAAAACAACAAAAAGAACAAAAACCGTGGGAGGAATTTCCATCCTAGATTTCAAATTAGACACACTGATCAATGGGATAGAATTGAGTACCCACATACAAGCCTACACTCCTATAATCACCTGATTTTTATTTTATTTTATTTTTTTACTAAGAGGCCCACAATATACTTTGGAGAAAAGACAACGTGTTCAATAAATGGTCAGACTGGACAGCTATATGAAGAAGATACAGTGAAACAAGTAGAGAGATTTCTGTTCCATGGGGCACACAGAGAGCATCTTCTATAGTCTAGGGGAGAAAGACAGTACAAATAGCTCAGGAGTAGGTGACTTAATAAACTGCTTATTGCTTCCTTTATTGCTGATTGTTTACCCTGTACAAATGGATAAAAGATCTCAACACAAGGCCTAATACACTGAATCTGATAAAGGAGAAATTAGGTATTGTTGAACTCATTGGTACAGAAAATGATTTTCTGAACAGGAATTAAGACCAACAATTAATAAATGTGATCCCGTGTAACCAATATGCTTTTGTACAGCAAAGAACACCATGACTCCAGTGGCAAAGCAGCCTATAGATAGGGTAAAATCCTTATGAGCTATACATCTGAAAGAGCATTAGTATCTAGCATATACAAAACAAAACCACTAAACATCAAGAAAACAATTGAAAATTCGAGGGAGTGGGAGTCGGGATGGGAGGGGTTCGGAAGAGGAGGAAATGGGGAAAGGATGTAAATACAGTACACATATATGAACTTTTTGTTTGTTTATTTGTCTGTTTTTCAAGACAAGGCTTCTCTGTGTAACAGTCCTGGCTGTCCTGGGACTCACTCTGTAGACCAGGCTGGCCTCAAACTCAGAGATCTGCCTGCCTCTGCTTCCTAAGTGCTGGGATTAATGGAATGGACCACCACCACCTGGCTTACATATATGAACTTTCAAAACAATTTTAATTTAATTTTTAAAAATGCTTCATGGAGCCGGGTGGTGGTGGCGCACGCCTTTGATCCCAGCACTCGGGAGGCAGAGCCAGGCGGATCTCTGTGAGTTCGAGGCCAGCCTGGACTACCAAGTGAGTTCCAGGAAAAGGCGCAAAGCTACACAGAGAAACCCTGTCTTGAAAAACCAAAAAAAAAAAAAAATGCTTCATGGAACTACACCATTCACAAAAGAAAAAATACAAATGGCTGAGGAACATTTTTTTTTTTAAGTTCAACATCCTGAGTTATCAGGGAACTGCAAATTAAAACAACTTAAGAGTTCCTCTTATCCCAGTCAGGACCGTTAACATAAAAAACCAAACCAAACCAAACAAAACACTGATGATATATGCTGGCACGGATGTGGGCCAAGGGGAACATTTATTCACTATTAATGGGTGTGCAAACTGGTGCAGCCACTATGGAAATCAGTGTGGAGTTTCCTCAAAAAGCTAGAAATAGTTTTCTTTCAGAGTGTGACCCCCTCAAGTCAGCCTTGTCTACAGATCAAGTTCCAGGAGAGGCAGGGCTGTTACACAGAGAAACCCTGTCTCAGAAAACAAAAACAAGAGAGAGAGAGAGAGAGAGAGAGAGAGAGAGAGAGAGAGAGAGAGAGAGACAGAGACAGAGACAGAGACAGAGACAGAGAGACACAGAGACAGACAGAGAGAGAGACAGAGAGAGAGACAGAGAGAGAGAGACAGAGAGAGAGAGAGAGAGAGAGAGAGAGAGAGAGAGAGAGAGAGAGAGAGAGAGAGAGAGAGAGAGAGAGAGAGAGAGAGAGAGAGAGAGAGAGACGCCCTTGCCAGGTGGTGTTGGCGTACACCTTTAATCCCAGCACTCAGGAAACAGAGGCAGGTAGATCTCTATGGGTTTTAGGCCAGCCTGGTCTACGGAGCTAGTTTTAGGACAGCCAGAGCTACACAGAGAAATCCTGTCTCAAAAAACAAAACAACAGTCTGTTGTGGGGGTATTTTTGTGGATTTCTGTGAGCCTCTCTAGCACTTTGCTTCTTCCTATTCTCATGTGGTCTTCATTTACCATGGTCTCCTATTCCTTGTTCTCCCTCTCTGTTGTTGATCCAGCTGGGATCTCCCGCTCACCCAAGCTCTCTTTCCCTCGACCCTCGCCCTTCACTACTCCCACTCATGTCCAGGCTGTTCATGTAGATCTCATCCATTTCTCTGTCATTGGGCAATCCCCGTGTCTTTCTTGGGGTTCTGTTTTCCAGGTAGCCTCCCTGGTGATGTGAGTAGCAGTCCAGTCATCCTTGTTCCACATCTAGTATCCTCCTATGAGTGAGTACATACCATGTCAGAAATCCACAGATACCCCCACAATAGACTGCTGGCAATGGTTGAGAGACAGCCCAAACTGACCTACTCTGGTGATGGGATGGCCAAACACCCTAATTGTCGTGCTAGAAACCCCATCCAATGACTGAGGGATCTGGATGCAGATATCCACAGCTAGGCCCCGGGTGGAGCTCTGGGAGTCTAATTAGTGAGAAAGAAGAGGGTTTATATGAGCGAGAATTGTTGAGACCAAGGTCGGATAAAGCACAGGGACAAAAAGCCAAACGAATGGAAACACATGAACTATGAACCAATGGCTGAGGGGCCCCCAACTGGATCAGGCCCTCTGAATGGGCGAGACAGTTGATTGGCTTGATCTGTTTGGGAGGCACCCAGGCAGTGGGACCGGGTCCTGTGCTCATTGCATGAGTTGGCTGTTTGAAACCTGGGGCTTATGCAGGGTCACTTGGCTCGGCCTAAGAGGAGGGGACTGGACCTGCCTAGACTGAGTCTACCAGGTTGATCTCAGTCTGCGGGGGAGGCTTTGCCCTGGAGGAGGTGGGAATGGGGAGTGGGCTGGGGGAAGGGGAGAGGGGCGGGAGGGGGGAGAACAAGGGAATCCATGGCTGATATGTAGAACTAAATTGTATTGTAAAATAAAAACAACAACAAAAAAACAAAACAAAAAAAGTGTGACCCCCTGATGGGTGATGTAATTCTGTATGCTGTGAATATGTGTTACTTTGATTGGTTGATAAATAAAGCTGTTTGGCCAATGGTGAGGCAGAATAGGGTTAGGCAGGACATTCTAACCAGAAAGAAGGAAGAAGAAACACAGAGCAGAGGAGACACTGCTAGCCGCCACCAGGGGAAGAAAGATGTAAAGGTACAGGTAAGCCACGAGCCATGTGGCAAAGTACAGATTTATAGAAATGGGTTAATTTAAGATAAAATCCTGCCATGACCATAGTTTAAAAATAATATAAGCCTGTATGTGTTTATTTGGGCCTGAGCAGCTTCGGACCAGGAGGGACACAGGAAAACTTTCAGCCACAACCTCCAGTAATTTTATTCTGCTCCAGTGGAATATCACACATCCAAGAATGTACGGGTGGCACAAATTTATACTCTATGGGCTTAGTTTTAGAAGAAGGAGGAGGAGAAAGAGGAGGAGGAGGAAGGAGGAGAAAGAGGAGGAGGAAGGAGGAAGGAGGAGAAAAAGGAGAAGGACATAAAGTTGAGTGTATAGGGAAAGGGGATGGACTTGAAAGGAGCTGGGGAATGGGGCTAATATGATCAAAATACATATGATATTCTCAAAGAATTAATTAAAAAATTAGAAGAAGGGGGCTGAAGCCATGTTTCAGCAGTTAAAAGCACTGATTGCTGTTCCAGATGGCCCGGGTTCAATTCCCAGCACCCACATGGCAGCTCACAACCATCTGTAACTCCAGTCCTAGGGGATCTAATACCTTTTTTTGGCCTCCTTGGACACCAGGAATACACATGGTGCAGGCAAAACATTCATACATGTAAAAATAAATTAAAAAAAGAGAGAAGTAAAATTTACATGAAAAATTCCTAACTGCAACAAATCTTTTAACCATTTAAAACAAGGAAATAGTAAAATATACACAAAAAGTACCTAAATGTAATAACTGGAAACTATCAAAATAAAACCCTTAAAATAAAATTGGAAAGGAAAGAAAACTTTTTACTTACACATGGCATGACCACATATGTATAAAATTCAGTGAATTTGTATAAACAAGCTACTAATACATAAATACTGATGAGTGTATTATCAATGTTCAAGAATGCAAGATTGATATAAGCATCAATTCTCTTTCTAGGTGTTAACAATGAACAATGAAAATTAAATTAGAAAGATAACATCAAAACAGAAAACATTTTGGGAAACATGCATACTATTTACCATAGAAATTTTCATGATGTAGATCAGCAACTACCCAGGCAGATCCGTGACTACCCAGGGATAAGGAATGGGAGAGGGGCTCTTTGGTAGTTTGAATGTAATTAGCCCCCATAATTTCATAGGGAGTGGCACTAGTAGGAGTTGTGGCTTTGTTGGAGTAGGTATGGCCTTGTTGGAGGAAGTGTGTCCCTGAGGGAGTAAGCTTTGAGCTTTTTCTATGCTCAGGATACCGCCTAGTGTTTAAGTCAACTTCCTGTTGCTTGCAAGATGTAGGACTCTCAGCTACCTCTCCAGTACCATATCTGCCTGCATGCTGCCATGCTCCCCACCATAATAATAATAGACTGAACCTCTGAAACTGTAAGCCAGCCCCAAATTAAATGTTTTCTTTATAAGACTTGCTGTGGTCATGGTGTCTCTTCACAGCAATAAAAACCCTAAGACAGGCTCACTTGAAAATATTTGACCATAATTCAAAAGTGGATTCTGCTGTCCAATAGTTGTACTTCATGGTTGCAGTTCATTCTCTCATCCTCATTCTGCAAGAAGACTATTGCATCATCTCCACACCCTTCAAATATCTGATTGCCCCCCTTTGTTCTCATACTCAATTGATGGCCTCAGATTTTCTTTTATTAAGAAAGCAGATCTAAGGATCTCCGCACCACCACCACCCCGCCACCCAGACTACTGACTATATCTGTATTCATGCTCTCTGTTTTCTTTCTGGGCACACTACAGAGAATGTTCTCCAACCAAGGGCCTGGACCTTGAACTCGGCATTCATTTGCTTTACACATTCTCAAACCCATGACTCTTATAGGTATCCTCTTTCCATTCCATATACTAATTCCATCATATTTGCCACTCCATCATTCTTCTTTAGGTTCAATCGCCTGGACATTATTTTAACTTTGTCTCTCAAGATGATTTGGCAAGATTTCAGCATGCCACCTGGAGGTGCTTTTCTTCTTTGATTGCTGGGACTCCCATTCTGGTATCTTTCTCTCTTTTCCCACTGGGTACTCCTAATTAAAAACCTCCACAGTTTCCACTTCTTTTTCTAGGCTGTGAAATGTTGGAGTGGCCCAGGTGCAATTCATGGGACAACATCTCTTCTGGTTGTTACCGCAGGCAATTTCATTGTCTCTGTGGCTTAGCATATTATTCACATATGTATGAGTCAGTTACTTAAACTTCTTACCCCGATCTTACTATTGGGCTCCATATCCTAAATGTATTCACTCATACTTAAGACCAATAAGCATCAAGATTTTACATATAGCAAACAGAATGCTTTGTTTCATGCCTATTATTGAAACTGAAGACTACAGGTTCCCATTTTGCTGAGTGCAAAGCTTAAACCAGCATAATCTTGAAATCAAAGGGTAGAGAAATATTTATTATCCACAGTGGGTAAGGACAGCATGGAGTCATTTCTATAATAATCTCTCTGAACAAATGAAGCATGGGGTTTTTATTTGGGGATTCTAGACAATTATATATAGGAAAAATGTTTCAGGGGTGGGTACATTCCAGAGCATGCTCAGAAGGTCATTATTTAAGAAAGAAAGATGGCAGATGTGTATGGGGTATGCTTTCTCAATGGTATGGACAATATGCAGTTCGCATAGGAAGACCTGTGGGTATGCTCAACTTGTATCATCAAATTTTAGCTGAAAAATAAAAAGAAAGGACCATGAAGCTGAGTCAATGGAGGAGGTTGCTCCTAAAGGTTCCTGCCTTGCTTGGAGGTTAACATTGTCATTTAGTACTTAATGGTAAGAAACAAACTGTTTGGTTATTTCAAGGAGAAAAGGATGTAGCATAGAGACTTAAATATTTTACAAAAACCAGTGCTGTGTGCAAGGACCTGAGTTAGATATTTTATACTGTAAGAAATCAATCAATAAATAGAAATAAATATCAGTGGAGGGACTGGAAAAATAGCTTATAGCCTCTGGATGCAAGAATGATTCTTAGGATTCTGTCACTAAATGGCCCACTGTAGCCTCTGTCCCCAGTCACAAAGGTGAGCAATCAGAAGACTACTAACTTCCAGAGAAGAACATCAGAGGGGCACTTCAGAGAAGCTGATCCACCACTGCGGTCATAAACTGCCTCCTAATAGCCATGACATCAGTGATGATATGTGGTAACACTGAGGTAGATCACCACCATTTCTTTTCCCTCTTTCTCAACACACAGGAGCACGTGCGCAATACACTCCAGTTAATATATGTGATACACACATGCACATGCCAGCTAATATATGTAATGTGTATATGGCACTATTCCAAGTTCCATTATTAAATTAACCTTATTATTACACCATCCTGCAAATGAGTAAACTAGGGTAGAGAAGAGTTGAGCAAATAGCCCAAGATTACGCAACTAGTAAGTTATACATGTAATTATCTATCCTGCCTTTTATCTCTGAACATTTCTTTGATAGAGTTTTCTGGGTAACTAAAATTATTCATAAACATAATTTTAATGACTGCAGAAGATAGTATTATATATGTCTACCTTGATTTATTCTGCATAATTAGGCTTATTTCCTGTTTTATTTTATGAATAATAACTCTGTAATGGATCCAATGCATACTAAATAGTTATTATATTGTATTGTTGGGAGAATGACAAGAACAAAATCTGTGCATGTTTAATACCCATACATGTTTTAGTAGGTTCATTGAAACCACCCTCTTGGCTTTGCTGAAAAATGTATCTCAGTAGTTTACAGGACCATAAACAATCAGGGCCTGGGGTTGGAGAGATGGAACAGTCAAAGTGCTTGACAGAAGCATCAATACTTAAGTTCAGATCCCCGGAACTCACATAAAAAGCCAGGTGTGCCTAATATCCCATTACTGGGAGGCTGAGCTAAAAGGATCCTGGAGATTTGCTGGCCATTCAGTCTAACTAACTCAGTGAATTCCAGGTTCAATGAGAGACTGTGTCCCCAAAATTATGATGATGAGAGATGGAGGAAGACACCATGACACTGACCCCTGGCCTCCATATACACATATGCACATGTATCTGCACATACAGGAACACATACCACACACACACACACACACACACACACAGTGCTCCCCTCCTCAAAGCCACAAACTGTGTAACAAAAATCCCAATGCCAGGCATGGAAAACCTTTGGAGTTGTTGGTCAGGTGAGCCCAAGTAACTCCCAAAGCCATACAGGCTATTGCCTTTGCCCTCGGTTGCCTCCAAGAAATTGAATTACCCTATTGCTACAAACCACTTCTGGAGCTCTGTAAGCTGCCAAAAGAGAAACGAAATCAGCAGTTCTACTCAACTGTAAAACCTACAAACCGTGATAATGACCAGAGTAGCAAGATCTACTAAAAGGTGCAATAGTGTGCTTATATCCTGGGGGTAGCCAACAGCAGTCGAATTGGCCAGAAGGCCAATTCAAGAGGAGAGAATTCATGCCTGGTATGTACTGTAAACCTAGCCAACTACCTGTGGCTGGTAAGGCCATGGACCCTAGAGGAGAAAATACTATTTTTTAAAAGAATGTTTCCCCTTCATAAGATCTTTCTTCCTCCTCCCCATTCATGGTCTCTTTCTAGTGTCCATCTAAAGATTCTAGTGTCCATCTAAAGACACTAAGCCACATATGAGTGAGAAAATGTAACATTTGTCTTTCTGAGTCTGAGTTACCTTGACAGTATAATAATGTTTTCTACTTCCATCCATTCACATGAAAATGTCATAATTTCACTTTCCTTTACAGCTGAATAGATTTCCATTATGTATATGTACCATATTTTCATTATCCATCCATCAGCTGATGGAAATCCAGGTTGTTTCCATTTCCTGGTTATGGTGAATAGAACAGCAATGAACATGGCTGAGCAGGTGCATCTATGGTAGGATGGGTATATGCCCAGGAATGGTACCGCTGAATCATGTAGTAGATCTATTTCTAGCTTTTGGAGGAACCCCCACACTGATTTCCATGGTGACTGTACCAGTGTGTACTCCAACCAACAGTGAATAAGTATTCCCCTTTCCCCATATCCACATCAGCATTTGTTTTCTTTTGTTGTTCTGATCGTATCCATTCTGATTCAGGTAAGATGATCTCAAAGCAGTTTTAATTTACATTTCTGTTTGTTTGTTTGGTTTTGGTTTTTTTGAGACAGGGTTTCTCTGTGTAGCTTTGCACCTTTCCTGGATCTCGCTCTGTAGACCAGGCTGGCCTCAAACTCACAGAGATCCACCTGGCTCTGCCTCCCGTGCACTACTACTGCCCGCTTAATTTACATTTCTAATGGCTAAGAATGGCAAACACTTTTCAAAATATTCCTTAGCTATTTGTATTTCTTATTCTGAGAATTTGGTGTTTGGGGCTGCATAGAAAGACCTTTATTAAAAACCAAATGAGCAAGAAACAAACAACAAAAACAAGCAAACAAACTAAGTAAGTAAAAATCAAAAACAAGTAGGCAAAGATTTAAAGCCAAGAAATCTGGCTGTAGCAATGATGCTTCCCTGAACTATGCTACAGCTTTCCTTTACTGATTACCTGCTGTGAACAAGATTCCGAGCCAGGCATTTTGCAGAATGAGGTCATTATTGACATCTTTCATCTGAAGGAAGTGAAGATCAGAATGGTTAGCAATTAGTCACATTCACAGACGGAGATGAAATTGAAAGCATCTTTCCAAACGTAATGTCATGATGTTAATGATAAAAATAGGTAAAAATAATGATGCCACCTTAGAGAGAAACTCTACTTTGGAGATAAGGAAAAAGAGGCATGGAACATGGTTGGTATGGTAAATGATGACTTTCCATTTAAGTTTTTCAGACAACACATCCAAAATAGTTTCCTTTTTTAATCTACTCTTTAGGAGCTAGTAATGGCGTGAGGACACAGGAAATTGGCTTTTTATGAAGCCAGGAGTTCTTTATAAAAGTGTTGTCTTTTGGGACTGGAGAGATGACTCAGTGGTTAAGAGAACTGATTAATTTTCCAGAAGACCCAGGTTTAGTTCCCAACACTCACATGCCTGCTCACAACCAACACTAATGCTACTTCCAGGAGATATAATGCCCTATTCTGGCCTCTTCAGGGAACCAGGCATACCAGTGGTGCATAGACATGCATGCAGGCAAAACACCCACACACGTAAAAATAAAAAAAATTAAAACAAGCTTATCTCATGATCAAATGTAGTTTGAATTCTAATTGGTCTTAATAATAAAAACCTGGAGTCAGATATCAGGGTGAAAGCTGAAAGATCAGAGAAGCAGAGCAGCAACCATAGAAAGATTTCTTACCTCTAGGAATCCTCAGACTGAAAGGAGCTGAGCTCCTGTCTCCACCCTGCCTTATTACTTCCTCTCTCCGCTCAGCTGTATCACTTCCTGTTTCCTCCTCCTTAGTGCTGGGATTAAAAGGTGTGTGCCTCCCAAGTACTGGTTTCAAAGGCATGAGATCCTAAGTGCTGGGATTAAAGGCATGTGCCACCACTGCCTGGCCTCTAGTGGCTAGCTCTACACTCTGATCTCTAGACCAACTTTATTTGTTAGAGCACAAACACAATATCATCACAATCAAATTAGGAGAATTAGCCCCCAGAAGGTATAACTTGAGTGAGGTCCTGTGAGAAAGCAGCTACCTAATAAAATAATTATATTAGTTATCTGGAAAAACAAATTAACAAATAGCTAAGAAAAAGCTGAAAAAAAAAGAGTATTGCCATTGAAATGTACTGTAAAACAACAACTTTCAAACACTTTTGGATAGTGCTGCAGATCAATGGGAGAGAATAGATAGCCTAGAAACAAAACACGACTGCGATTGTGAACACGAAAGGCAAAGCAGATGCCATAACAGGCTGTCAGTCTTCTCTCAGAGATCAGTCCTCAATTTCTGTTTCCTGAGACTGAGCAAGCAGTCTCTGGGAGGGCCATGAACAAAAGACACAGTCCTTGCAGTAGCTCCCTTTCTGCACGTGCTCTGACTGCTCAAGGTTCAGCCAGTTGTTTAGTGTCTGGGACCCCTCACCAACTTAGAGCTATGTGCATGAGTCAAGGACAGAGCCTGGGACACTGATCAGCCCCCGCAGTCAGTACAAGCTAGGCCAGCCAGCTTCCATGGCAGCTCAAGGACAGAGCCTGGGACTTGTCCAGGCCTGCCCCAAAATGATAATTATAACCCCCAACCAGTAAATTCAAAGGTTACATACCCTCACCCAATCATATGACGTAAAGGCTTGTACCACCCTGCTTGCGGTTTTTCCCTTTAAAAACTCCTCATTCTGAGAGCTCAGGGCCGTCCTCCTCTACCCGCTGTGTCGGAGTGTTGGACACAGACCAAGCCCAGGCTTGTTTATTATCAATAAACCCCTGTGTTTTGTATCAGATATCGGCTCTGTGGTGGTCTTGCTCAGGGGTCTCGTGACACGGGCACAACAAACACATGCATGATAGCATAAGGTAAAAGGAAGATTGCAAAGCCATGAGAGAGATTATTCAACAAATACTGCTAAAATGACTTTCAATTGGGAAAATAATCACACTGTACATAGAAATAAAATTTACATGCATAAAGATTAAATTTTTAAAGGAAGATTATCCACCTGATTCTTGCCTTGAAAGGTGTTTCAAAGAAACCATGAATGAATAAATTTATTGGCATACCTACATAAAACTTAAGTTTTCTGGACATCAAGAAATAACAAACAATATTGAATGGGGAAACTACTCCCTGAACTCAATGCAACAAATGATAAAGGCAAATTGGGAGTGGTAGTGCATGCCCAGAATTCCAGCACTTAGGCGGTTGAGGCAGGTAAAACACATGTATTACCCAAGTGATCCAAGAATACACAGAAAAGCTAAGCAGACTTACAAAGTGATGTAAACAGTGATCCAAAACCCCCTCCCCTCACCACACACACCATCCACACTTACAGCACGCACTTTCACAAAGAAGACACATCCTACAATGAAGCAAACTCTAGTTTGGAGTTCAGGTTCAGGAACACTGGAGATGGATAAGGCTTGTCATCATCTCCTTGACATACTTTTAATGATCTCAAGGGCACAATTTTCTCTTTGTAGCAGCCCATTGGAATGGCCACTTTCCCTTCTTGCAGAATTTTCTGTAAGGCAAACAGCAATTAATTTACACTCAATTTACTTGACAACTAATATCCACCTTTCTAGGACTGTTTGCGCGGTATTCATAATAGTAGAAGCAAAGGCTACAGCTAACAGGATGGATTACTAAGTGGCCTGTGGTTCAAGGGAACCCACTGCCTGCCTCCACAAGCCTTCTCAGTACTCTCTCCTGAAAACTGAGCTACAAGGAATTGCTTGCTCTTCTCACCAAGTCTTCCCTCTCTAGCCTGTCAATAGGTGTCTTGTGTGTGCTGGAGTTACCCAGGGTTCCTCTTATTTAGAAACTTTGTGGTCTACTTCCCCAATCAACACTTCTTGGGCTATTTTTTTTTTTTGAGACAAGATTTCACTCTGTAGCCCAGGCTGGCTTTGGACTCATGACTTTCCTGCCTCAACCTCCCTCTTAAGTGGCTGGGACTAAAAGGCTTGTGCTTTTACCCCTGGCTTTCTGTTCAGTTTTTAAATATCCTTCAAGGCCACCCAAACCATATATCCTTCTTTCTGAATTTTCTCACTCATTTGTTAATGGACTGACAGTTTCCAGCACCTCCTTCCTGGCACTGGTCCAGGTTGGGAAGCATGGCAAAGGCGTGTATAGTTTCTCACCTTGTATTAGGTACTTTCCCGCTGCTGTGGTAAAGCATGGTACCTAAGGCAACTTGTGGAAGAAAGAGTTGATTCAGGGCTTACAGTTGCAGAGAGTTAGAGTCCATGATAGAGGGGAAGCATGGCAGCAAGCAGCAGTTGTGGCATCTGGAGCAGCAAGATGAAAACTCTCATCTGGAGCTGCAAACACCAAAGAGGGTAAGACCCTCAGCTCTCAAAGCCCTCACCCAGTGACGTAATTCCTCCAGTGAGACCACACTTCCTCAACCTCCCCAATCAGGACAACCAACTGGGAACCAAGTGTTCAGACGCCCAAGACCATGGGGAGCACGTCCCACTGAAACCACCACACTTGCAGAATTCAGTTTATTGGGAAGCACCAATACCAAATAAGTCGACAACATATGTAAAAATTACATGTAGTAAGCCACATCCTAAATGAAAAAAAAATAGGATACAGTGAGAGGCAATGATGAGGAGCAATAATCAAGGGCAGCAGCTTCCTTGATTGACTTAGCTGGTCCTGACTTCCCAGTAACCTGAGCCCCCCAAACCCTACTGTGTTGAAATTCTCATTCAAATATGAGTTACCCATGTGCTGTATGCCAGGCTCTGTGTAATCATATGAGGTACCACTGACCTTTCGAGCATTTGCTGTATATCAGACATGGTGCTGTGAGCTTGGCATGCTCACCTCATTTCTAAAATGGTCCTTTGAGATGAGTATTATTGTTTCCATTTTACAGAGATGACTGAGTAACAGTTTTCATGCTTTCCAAAGGCCCTGTTCATTCAGTTAGTGAGAAAGCTGAAACTGGAAACCAGATCGTCTGGATCCTGACTTCATCTCCCTAACCACAATACTCTATTATGTTTGTGAGATGTCTTCACACAGGATGGAAATGTGTGTTGCATAGTTGAAAAGATAAGGCTAGTCAGAGATCTGTCACACACCCACGGACTATGTCGTGCTATACCATAGTGTTGCCCTTGGCAACAAGGGAAAATGAAAGAAATCCATTCTGCTGGCCACTCTGTGTGGGTTGAATGCTCAGAAGACATAGCGACAGAATTGGATTCGGATCTTGGCAGAATTGGACTTATCTGATGGAGACAGGAAACACAATGGGAAGCCATGAGAACAGCCGGTATGAAGGCACAGTCATGGAAAGAACATGTCATACCTGAAGGCTGGGCAGTCTGCAGTGGCTGTGTTTGGGGCTAGGACAATCGCAGAAAAAGGGGCAGGTTGGACCACACTGACTTCTTCCTTCTGTTTGTGTGTGTGTGTGTGTGTGTGTGTGTGTGTGTGTGTGTGTGTGTGTATGTGTATGTGTGTGTGTGTATGTGTGTGTGTGTGTATGTGTGTGTATGTGTGTGTGCGCGTGCGTGCGTGCGCCCTATACCCATTCCTTTACACTGTCGGCAAAGCCCTGGCACTGAAGAGGCTTGGGCACAGACAGTCACATGCTCTCCCTCTGCTTTCCAGAGAGTAAAGATGGTCTTTATGGGAAGCATGACAAAATTATTAAAGGTATTCCAATGTCCTCCACAAATTGTGAGAGACAAATCATTCCTTTGTTACGGAACTGCTTACAAAAGGAAAACGTCAGCCAGAGGGTTGCTTGAGTCCAGGAGACTGAGGTCAGTATAGGCATTTCAAACAGAATTTGTTTTTGTTGACCCTTTCTTGGCTTCTTCTCCACTCTGCCTCCACTTCCTTGTCCCCTTCCACATCCAGGAGCCCTTTTTCCAATTTCGTGTTACATCTAGTGAATTGCCCTCCCACTTCTTCAGCACCTCTTTTCTCCTTTGTGCTCCCCCTTTTAGTTCCATGTTGGCCTTCTTTTAAACAATTCATTTATGGAGCTGGAGAGATGGCTCCGTGGTTAAGGGCACTGGCTATTGTTCTAGAGGGCCCGGGTTCGAGTCCCAGCACCCATACTGCAGTGAACAAGCATCTGTAGCTCCTGTCCTAGGGAGCCTGATGATGCTTTCTTTTGGCTTCTCTGAGCACTATATGCACATAGTACACAGGCATTCATGCAGGCAAAACACCCACACACATAAAGTCAAAATATAAATCTTTTCAAAACTATTTAATTCATTAAAAATTATGTGTGTATATGTGCAGGTGGTGTCTGTGTGTGTATGTGTGTGTGTGTCTATG